>NC_092415.1:58390180-59743930 GCF_040894005.1 Engystomops pustulosus
ATGCCCGGCCGTGCGCCCATATAGCAGTCACCACCACATATGGGGCATCCTTATACCCGGGAGAAATTGGGTATCAAACTTTGTGGAGTTTTTGTCATTTAATACTTTGTAACTATTTAATTTTTGGCCAAAATTAATATATTGTCTAAAAAAAATTACAGCTTGTAAATTACACCTCCATATTGTTTTAACCCCTGTGAAGCATCTAAAGGGTTAACACACTTCTTAAAGTAGATTTTTTACACATTGAGGGGTGTAGTTTCTAAAATGGCATGATATATGGGGTTTTACTGCTATTTAGGCCTCTTAAAGTCACTTAAAGCTGAGCAGGTGCCTCTAAATAAGGGTTTTGGCAATTTTCATAAAAATGAGAAAAATTGCACCCAAAATTTTGAACCTCCTAACAACCTAGAAAAGAGAGAGGATGCATAAAACCCTGCGCCGATATAAAGCAGACATTTGGGAAATGTTAGTTCGGTGCTAGGACTATCTGGCTGAAAAGCAGAAAATTTTTAACTTTGAAAATGAATAATTTTAAGAAATTTTTGCCAAATTTAAATTTTGTTCATAACTAAACACAAAAGATTTCATCAAAATTTTTCTATTACTTTGAAGTACAATGTGTGATGGTAAAACAATCTCAAAATCCCCTGGTTAAGTTAAAGCATCACAAAGTTATAACCACCTATAATGAACACAGGGCAAATTTTAAAACTCAGGCCTGGTCCTAAAGGTCTAAAATGGCTTAGACACAAAGGGGTTAAGTAGTAACCTAGGGCTAATTCTTGAGCATACATGTGTACAAAACCTTTTAGAAAAATGATTCCACAAATGCAATAAATTCACATAGGAGAGAAGTCATGTGCACATCTTGCAACTATGCCTATAGCTCTCATTACAATACAGTATGTAGAAAAACCCCACAACCTAGAATACACTTATATAGCGCATGACAGATGTTCAGAGTGACACCAGGACCTTGCTAACTAAAGCGTTCACATTAAGTGCAATGAAAAGAGGAGTTGCTTAAAACCTATTTATAGCCCCCAGTCTGCTGCACCATGTCCTACACTAATGAGACAGGGACAAATATACACAAGTTATCTCACCCATGTGCCCATTAACCCCCTCCTTGCTAGTGTGCAGCACAGCAGGCTGGGATATTACAGAAACATAGGCTTTTCAGGGAAATTTTGTTAGGGGGGGGGGGGGGAGCATAAAAATGTACAACCATAAAAAAGGGGAAAACAGAAAAAATGAACTTGTGAGTCTGTCAGATCTCTACTAGTTAAAGACAAGAAAATTCCCCCTCTGTATTACAGCGCTTATTATTACAATGATAATAATCCACTGTGCTATTCACATATCTGTTCCTTTTAACATGTGTATGTGTTGTCCAGTTTTTCCATTAGGGCATCCACATAGGTTACGTGTGGAAAGTCTGCAGTGCAATACAGTAGCAGTGTAGGAATATGGCAATTATACAAGCCCCTTATTCACACTGCAGGAAAAAAAACTGCAGAGGAAATCCTTATCCCTGCACGTAACTCAACCATTGTAAAGCTAAGAATGAGCTGCAGCCCAGCAGCTGCTAAATCACAGCATAAAACACGTCAGAAACCAGAGGGTTGTGGAAAAGCTGTGGAATCACATATTCTTATAGCCCATAGGAGTGTGGGGGGGGGGGGGATATAGGAGCATTAGATCAGGACTGATGCATTAGTATTTACATGTATTGATATTATTTGTACTGAGTAAAGACACAGATTTGATATTCCATAAGGCCCCTTTCACACAAAAGTATATGGCGACCCCATGCTAGCCATACAAATGGCCGCTAGCATACGGCCTCCATATAAGTGCATTGTGCAGGGCACATTGAGCACACACGTCACCATGCTGTGCAATCCCAGAAAAACGTTTGAATACGTTTGTCTGGAGTCGCAGCTTGTCCTTATTTTTTCACATTTGTAGATCACAGACGACAACAGAAGTCTATAAGTCCGACTTAAAGGGGTTGTCCAATGGCATAAAAACCTCTTGGAAGCCCGGGATGGGGTGAGTTGAAAAAATTAACATATACTTAACTCCGCGTTCCCTCCCGGAGTCCAGCGCTGCGATCTCTCCGGTGCCGTACCCCACGCAAATAAACAGGGGCACGGAAGCCGTGCAGCATCCAGCTTTAAGCACAGAACGCGGCACGTCTTCCGTGTCACTCTTTGTCTTTGTAAATAACAGAACGCATAATAAAAAAAAAAAATTGTGTGTGTGAATAAGGCCTTACTGATGGAGTAATAAAACTAGCAGCAGATATTACTCTTAGAAAATCTTGGTATATAAGCATTTTATTATGTGTAACTAGTTTAACTTCAGCAAAACTGTGAAGTCACAGAAGCAGCTGCCTGCAGGCCACAAGTTACTGCGGTCATTTCCAACACTGGCTGGAATAAGGCAATCTTCTGTAGCGCGGATAGAAGTTTCTGTATGGGCCAAACTTGATTGGTTAAATAGATGGCTGCAGCACCAGATTACATCTTACTTGTAGTTATCCTTTAATAGGGGTTGTCTAGCAGAGACAACAAGAGGCTCAGAAAGGGTTGGAAACCCTCCACTCCTGTTCTAACACTTATTCCCAACCTTCCCCCAATCTTAACTTCCATATTACACTGGCAATAAAGGAAATGAACAGCCACTTCCCGCCTTGAGTGGTGACCTACCTCAACCATTGGTTGGTCTAATGGGATATTGCGGTGTGTCAAATTAGGATAAGGCAGGAGAGTGAAGCGAGTACCCGGTATGTGCCACAATACTGGCAGGAGATTAGACAGGACATACATGCCAGACAACCATATAAAAGGATTTCCTTGTAGTCATTCAGAAAAAGTGTCCTTATTACACCTTCATTTCAGCTCACAATATAAAATGCTCAGGAATAGTAAGGGGGCAGCTTTCAACTACTCAGGGTCTCAAATAGCTATTTTAATAAGAGGAACACCTCAACCAATTTAAGTCGCAAATTACCAAAAAAAAAAGTAACGGAAGTGTAAAGAGAAATATTTATTTTGGTGGTGCTGTCCTTTTAAATGGCTTTTTTTAATTGAACAATTTAAGGACAGAGGAAAACTACTATAACTATACAAGAATCCCATCTGTTCCACCCCAGCATACAAAGTATCAGATAATGATTAACAACCACTGGGGGAGGTGAGAGGGGCAGAGCAAACAGGTTTTTGTTTTTTTTACAAGGACTACAAAATAGGGTCAAGCAATTTAGCAAATAAAAGAAAGAAATTGGTAGAGATTTTCTATGTTTTAACAGTACGAGTAACATAAAAGTAATGACTTGCAACACAAAAATAAAGCAGATTACACAATGCTATTGGTGTCAGATTATTTGGTTTCATAGAAGTGCCGGCTTATACGTTTCTCTATAAAATGTGTAAGTATAGTGACAGCCACAACAGCCTCCAGGAGCAGGAGTGCTAGTTCTGTGAAAATATGGCTAATATAAGTGGAAACATGAGAGACCGCTTTATTTGGCATGGCTAAAAATAGCCGAACAAATGGCAAAGCAGTGTTGGGGCTCGCAGGATGAACAATCAATAAGCAGAAAGCATGATAGGAGCTCCCAGAGCTCTGGGATCGACCATCGACAGCTGAGAGACTATTTTTTGCTATGGTTGACTAAATATGGTCAGGGAAGAGAGAGGCACTAGAGGGAACGCTTGCCTGGGATTGCATGTTTCAAATGCTTAGCTGCCTATAAAGCTCTTACAGTTTAGCTTGTGCCCTTTGAGTGGGGGATATGACTCGGCTCTATAATTGCAAGTGGGAGTCCAGACCTCGTATTGGGCTTTATTGACCCTAAGGAAGGAGAAATAGAGGTGTTTTGCAGTCCAATCTGGAATCCTCGACAAAGAGAAATCCTCAAGGACAGACGCATTGTTTCACACAAGGAAAGATATGTCTTGTTTTTTTTCCCCCTTTTTAATTTATGCTTCCCATGTATTTTTTGTCACATGGGAAAACCCTGCATATAGTCTGGTTTTAATGCAAAGCATTTGCAATTAATGCAGCAGTGCACCCGCTATATATATAGGTAATTAAAGAAGGTGAGTTTTTGTGCGATGCCCTTTTTAACCTGCTACTGAATAAGTGTCAGCCATCCACCTACTTCTCAGAGTAATAACATATTATGCTATTAATGTAAATGTGCTAACGCTTCTCCTGTGCTTCAGGCGTTCTAGACATAGATGGCAATGATAGTTAATCATTACTAACACCATAATGCATGCTGGAATATTAACACTTTAAGTGATGTGTAGCTATAGCAGAAATTAACAAAAGTGATATATGCAATTCACAAACCTTTACATCCCCCCCTAATGTCAGGTTCTGCATGCAGACTTTCCCCCATAAAGAGCAATGATCCTGAATAAATTCCCTTTTCCACAATGAGCTAACTTATGGCCAGGATGGTGTCTGCAGAGCATGCAGTCTGTGTAGTTTGCTAACTATTTAGACCCTGACCGTGGATGCTGTAATAGTAATGCTGCAATGCTGTTTTTCCTTGTATTACTGTGCTATATCACCAGCTACTCTCTGATTTGCTCTCTATCAGCTGCATGCACTAGCTTTGTCAGGGCTCTGCAGGAATTTTACTTTGGCTCATCTTTCCTTTTCTCGGGACACCTTAACCAATAGTGCTGCTAATAGCAAGAACCCTTTAGAAATAGGAGCCTCTTCTCTGCATTGCAAATACACTAATTCCACGAAACCCAGATGAAAGGAGAGCTCACCAGCAGTGTGACATCACTCCGGTCATTTCATTGCCTCTGAGATTACTGAATGCGAGCCGGGGGTCTAGGTGAGCGTGACAACATACAACAATTGCAGCCATCAATAAAGATGGCAAGGACTGCTGACGGCTATGAGGAGGCAGGTGGAGGTGAGTCACAAGGCTAATTAATAATCATGCCAGGAGCCGGGGCTGGCATCAGCAGCTGCATGTGTGGACCCGGCCTTGTATTGTACTGTATCACTAACACATAGAAGTTTAGAAGCAATGTCCTTGTGGTGTAAACCCCATAGCTTTGAATGCATGCTTAAATATTGCGTCTTTGAAAGAGATTTTAGTATGTGATATTTTTACATAGATGAGGTGCCCATTTTAACTATTTACTAAGCAATACTAATCTGCATTGTGTCATAGGCCAGATATTACATGGCAATGCAGCACTATTAGGCCCCATGTAACTCTTCTGTAAATGTATAGTTGTGCAAAAGTTCTTTTTCCTTTCCAGTGTCTTCTGGTGACAAGCCTGTGCAGAGTACATACTTCTTTATGTACCCATATGGACGTACAATGCTATGGAATGTAAAGAAGTATGTATTTTCAGCAGGTGCAAACTCCTCTAGCAACAAAGTGACTTCCTTATGCTGCAATATTTATCCGACTCACAGCATTGCAGCCAGGTAAATCCCATCACAATATCTAGTAATGTTTCCAGCTTCCATTACTGTCACAATTGATTTTATAACTCCAGAAAGGAAAAGTTTATGTTTTGTGAAATGTATCAGTATTATTCAATTTGATCTACAACAGTGTACTTTACCAGTCTGATATTTCGGCTTTTATATTTACATATTTATTTTAAGATTGTATTATTATTTTTAAGATTTGTATTATAGTTGAATGATCAAAAAGATTGTGTATATATGTTTCTATATAGTTATAGATATGTGTAAATGTGAATTGTAAGAAATACAAAGCAATACAGACAGACAGAAACCTACTACACAGCTGCATAATATATTATCTATACATTCATATATGTGCACATACACTTTAGATTTTGTATATACAGATACTCTCATATACACATACTCTCTGCATATGACCAGCCCAGTAAACTGCAGCAGTGACACAAACTAGAAGGCCTGCATCACACCCACCAGCACAATTCACACTACAATCCTAGCAGTAAGCTACACATATCAGGCCTAATCCAGCAGTCAGAGAGTTAAACAGATCAAAACAATAGTATTCAGACAAGCAAAACTATAAATGGACATTATGTACCTTTGATGAAACGCAGATGGGCACGTCTGACAAAGAATTATTTTGTTAAGCTTAGAGTAAAACAAATTAAACTCAAGTTTCCCTTAAAAGGGGTATAAAAGCTTCTCAATAGTCCTTGCCGAGGTTTCTTAAAGAAACATGTTGAAAAGTGTAATGAATAGTATTTCTACCAGGGTCTTTACATAATGTGGGGTTAATGGACAAAGTGCAGACATTGGGGTGGCAGAGAGTAACATGCGTGTCCAGGCAATGAGGTGCCGCATGTAGACGTCCGGCCCAGTGAACTGACAGGACCTGGGGCTGGAGGAGCAGAGAGTCATTCTAGAATGTCACATCCATCACTGACATCAGCTGTTCCCTTTTATACCCAGTACAGTGTGAACCGGGAGCATGTGCTGACATGGTCGTAACTCAAACATTTCAGACGCCTGACTGACACGCAGAACAGATGCTGACATTATCAAATGCTGCAGTGCTTTTTTTCCATGGCCCTTTCTTGCCCTGATATGGCAAATGCGTGAACATGAATTGCCATCCAAGAGCTCACTTGAGCAGCTGGATCTGCAGAAGAGTTCACATATAACTGGTATAAATAGCTGCCGGTTTTAGTGGGGACTTTATTGCTCAGTTTGGGGAGAGGCAGCACCTGCTGTGTTTCTATTAGGACTAGTATGAAATAGACATTTACATTGTCACAGTCACAGCTTCATATGCTAAATAGATGGGATATCCAATATCACCTATTACAGAAGACATGCCATGCCTTAAGCCAAGTCTTTATGCACTATTCTCATTTTATGTAATATAGACACCTAGTGCCTGTAACACCCCATGCACTATACCCATTATACTGCATACAGTACTTCAAGCCTATATGTATAATATAGATGTATCTTATGTCTATGTATTATTACTGATGGAGCAAGCGCGGCTCTATTACAGAGATGGCTCGCAGCACATACATTTTACGTCTGGATACTGCAGTCTGCATATATAGAGTCTCTCTCTTTTCCCTGCCGCGACCATCAAAGCCTATATGTGTCTGCACGTACAGTACATCTCCAGATGAAGCCTCGTGTAGCTTCTCTCACACGCCGCTGCAATGCTTTGCTAAAGCTGGTAAAATGGAACCAAATCACCTCTTCAATGGATTTGGTCCCCTTCAACCAGCTGTAGGATTGCATTGAGAACTACAACTACCAAGAAACGCTGTCACCTAGAAAAAATTGCTGCAGTGGAGCTATGTTTTGCTATTTTTGACTTATTATTACCATCTAAATGCAATGTCTGACTTCTGTGTGGATTATGTCTGGTGCCTGATTTTTGCAATAAATTCTTGAAATAAATAATATGATACAGCAGCCATGTTTTTCAATTTATTAACAAGGTTTGATATCGATAAAAATTTTTTCTACGAGAGGACTTGTGTGTATAACTGGTGTAAGCAGCATTTTAACTGGGCCACTAGGCATTAATACTGGTGTATTTTACCTTATGTGCATTCATTTCTAGTGCTTATAATTCTGATCTCTGCATACATTAATGAACAATATATAATGCTTATAGGTTATATAGTTAGTAATAATGTAAAACAATGACATTTCTTGGGTCTAAACATTTCCTGGATGAAACTATCTTTGCAACACATATGTACTTAGGCTCTATTCACATGGTGTCTGCAGATTACCTTTACTGCCTACACTGGGAAACCCCCAGGGCATATGTTAAATAGCTATGCCGGTCGCCATTAACCAGGCTAGCATCCTTTAAGCATCTGTCTGACCACAATAAATTGAAATATGGAGATATTTTGCGGATATACATAGCACTATTCCATACAAGTGAATTCAATTCAATTCACCGAATGAAACAAAAGTTACAGGAAAATATAAAATAAAAAATACAATGCCATAGAAAACAACTGGAAATATCAAATTCCAAGTTATTACAAAACATGTGACTACCACAATACAGTAAATGAGATGAATTGATAACCTCCTTATCGTGTGTGTGTGTGTGCACTAGACTGAATGCTGAACACCATAAAGCAATAAGTACTCCCATTAGACATCCATTATTACATGCTTACTTAAAAACAACAAGGGTGGAGAGTGGCTCCGGTAACATTCAGGACATACATATGGACTGTGCAATTCTACAATTATCAATTTGGTCTATCACAGTGTTCCTCTCCTGAATACTTTAGGTGTCCACTATCACATTTTTGATTTTTTTTTAATAGAAAAACACACCATGGCAATATCTACATTTGATAAAAAGTAATATATCCTGCATTTTTCACTAGGGCCACTAAATGGATTACAAAAGAAAATAACTGTGCTATAGAAAATGCAATCACTGCTTCCACTATGTACAATGTCACTTAATATTTAGGCCTCCTATCTACACAGATCATTCCCCGAAAACTCCCCATAGACCTCAATGAGTCAGCTCCAAACTATTGATGCCTATGGCCATGTGACAGCTGTAAAGCATACGACCAAATGAAGTCACTGGAGCTCAGGGCAAGACACAGCCGCCATATTCATGGACAGAAAAAAGAAAGAAAATATTTTACAAGAATAAACAGATCAGAAAAAAGTGACAATACATTCTCTTTAAGCATTTCTCTTGGTCATACAAATCAGATGTCACAACTGAAGGAAAAGATCAATAGACAAATGGATCAAGCAGCCCGAATCTATTTAGAGGCTCTGGAATAAATTGATGCCAGATCAGATGACTTTAGACCAGGTCTGCCTGAAATAGCGCAGGCCTGGACGTTTACACCACCACCCGCCGAATGACACTTCCAAAGTGGCGTGCAGAATTCTGACAAACCTGTCTAAAAGGGGCTTGTTACATCCCTTCTACACCATAGTAAATCTCCCTCAGTGTGCTGTTATGTCACTGTCATGAAAAACAATGCAACTAAAGGTTGCATAATAAGCACGTAATAAGCACGAGCCTATAAGCACAGATTTTCACTAGACATGTAAAATGAGGCCAGGCTGTGGCACCCAATGGCACTTGCAGCCATCAGACTTTCAGAAATGAAGGTTATTATTTAAAGTCATTCTAATGCACTAAAAAACACACAAACCAATTCATCTTGCGTGTAGTCTGTGGGCACAAAGTAAATCACTACCTCCCCAAGAATGCCATAGGTCAGATAGGAGAATGGGAATCACAAGTGATAATATACAAATATCGTAATGCTCTATAGCATTGCTAGCAGAAGTGTGCGTATCTCATCTCTGCTTGGATTGCTTGATTGTTCATAGACTTTAGATTCGCCAACCTCCATGCTAAACAACTATACATTACAAATCCACAAAGAAAGGGTTCATCACATTTATAAGCAAGTTACACCTAGCCTATAGGAAGAAATGTATATAAAAATCAAGAGAGCAACAAAAGCACTTGCTTACTACCTTCACTGGACACCTGCAGACTATCGAGCATTTGGATATGTTCGCATTTGTTCATTATTTTACCTTTCTCTGCATAAATCCCTATTCTCAGAAAATTTGTAGTTGATCAGTGGTATTTTATGTAGCAGAACAATGACCACATTGCAGGTTTTTATAATGTAATGGAAACGTCATGCACATGGATTGTGATATCCCACACACAAAAACCACAGAATTAATGATGTGGGCTATAGCTGTATAGGCCCAAGAGCACATCTACTCAGGACTATGCATGCTGGAGGCATAGACTGCATGGCACAAGTCTTGATGGCTGAAAATGTAAAAGTCCCTGTTCATGTGCATTCACATACTCAATCCCCAATCAGTGATCAGCAGACAAACACAATGTAGGATGACCGAATTGCTTACACAGCATAAAATCATTGGCACAGAGATGCCAGAGAACCTGGATGAGCCTGAACAATTGCACTTACCACCAGTCGGTGACATAGGGCACCAAAAACCTCTCCAGAAATTCTCTTTCCCGCTCTCGCCACCTCCATGACACTTATTTTAAAAGTGGGCATGGAGGGGCTTGCTGGAAATAAAGTTTCCTGGATAATCAGTGCACAGATTCTAGTAACATAATTCTACACTAGGAAGGACCTGGTGTGGAATGCATTGGGGAGAAATGAGATGCATGCAGGATTGACCCCCCCGTAACAAAACTGTGTTGCAGACTTCACTTTTAATCCCATCCCGAGCAGAGAATGCCTCTACAAGTGTCTATGCACAATGCAGAGGCTAATTTACTACCCTATAAAACTGGCTGCCAGCTCCAAGCACTGCCGATGCTCACTGTGATCCTGATTGCTGCGCGCCGTCACCCGGCCATGTAATGTAAAGCCACCCCTCCTCCTTCCGCCAGGCCAGCGTCTGGCTCCGACAGAAGGTCATGTGACCGGAGCACAGGTCACATGATGTTCTACAGCAGCCACAGGCTGGAGCGGTGAGGAGCTCTGCCCATCCCCATGGCAGTGTGCACACAGAGCCATTAACAGGAGCGAGCCGTATATGTAACAGCCCAATCTTTTACTATGACAGGGAGCGAATATTATCAGTCACCTGTCACACCACCTCCTGCATACAGTGAGGCATGCTGGGAAGACGATATGTGCATCCTCCCTGAAGGTCTTTGTTTACAGATCACTGATAACAGTGATCCAAAAAGGTGTTACCAATAGATCACTGTTATTTGTGATCTATATATAACAAAAGCAGGGAATGCAAAAAAAAAAGTCATAATTAAAAAGAAAAAGTAAAAAAAAAAAAAAAATTGAAGCATTATGCCGCCAACCCCCAAAAATAAATTAAATAAAAAACCCAGAGCGCAAACCCAGACTCACCTTGTGGGTTCTGGGTCGCCCTGCTCTGGGGGGTTCCAGGGCCAGAATGAACCCCAGCCTGGTCAGACATGTGAGTTAGTAGTCTGTACAGGGCTTGGGGTAGACAGTGATAACTAATATTCCTGCCCTTCTGGGACCCCTATTGAAATGGACAATCCATTAACTTCATACATCCTAAGGCATCCTCAATGAGCCACTATACTGAATAGTAAACCAGCAAAACTTTCTAAATGTCAACAGCTCAATTACATTATACAAACAGTGTCAGCAGTTTGTAAATTGATTTAACATATCTTCTGTTCAGACATAGAAGATGACATAAGATCACTACAAACAATATCACAATACTTATAACAAGGTATGTTACTTTTCTTGCAGTTAATCACCTTTTCAGCGTATAAATTAAATCTCAACATAAGTGGATTACCTTTCAAGAATTCTACTGAAAAAAAAAATAAATGGTACATTACCTGGGATTTCCTCTCAAGGCCGCATGATGGAGGGCATTAAATCCATTGTTGTTTGTAATGGTGACATCAGCAGCAGCTTCTAACAACACAGCCAAAATATCATCACGTTTCTTGCTGATGGCATCATGTAGAGGAGTATCACCTTCCGAATCCTTTTAATCAAACAACATTCTTTTATTACATGAACTAGATAGATCATAGACTAAATTATCTCATATTATTTCAAAAGTGACAAGAAAATAGTACTAGAAAATAAAATGCAGAACTTCAAAACTATTCAATGACTAACAAATTTAAGAGAAAAATACAAAGGAAACATTCAGGGTGCGGTCACACGTAGCGTTTAATGCATGCGCATAAAAACACATTGCAACAGCTGGAGAGATTTGCCCAATTAAACAGCTGTTAACACTTCCTTTTACAAAACATCATAACGTTTACATAACACTAACATTTAACATCACGTTAATTAATGCGTTTGTTAACACTAACGTTTAACATCACATTAACAGTTGCGTTTACAAACACATGCATTAAAAGCTGTTTAATTCAGCTGCTGCTGCAATGCGTTTTTAAACGCAACGTGTGACCGAACCCTGAATGTTAAAAAAGAACCGATTATTAGCCACAATAAATACTACAACAAAACTGACCATGTGAACATAGTATAAAGTTTTTTTCAGCTGGTCGCATTATGGGACAAATTTTCCAACAGGCCAGGCTGTTCAACTTTTAGACATATGAAATGATAAGTAATAGGTAGGACCGTGGCCAGTGTGGCAATCACAGACCTTGCGCTGGCTAGATTTCTCAAACTATTCCCAGTGCTTAGCACAGTACTATGGGCGTCATAGTGATAAATGATACAAGAATTACCGCCCACGGAAGTGCTTGGTCAGTGAAGTTTTTTTCTGCCTAACTTTTAAAAGTTTTTAGCGAATTTAAAGCCAAACTAGAAGTGGATTGGAAACACCAACTGAGTGGAAATCTCTTGGTTTTGGATCACAACCACTCACGGAATACACGGACCAAATTATAGAAACATAAAATTGTCATGGATGTAAATGGTGCAGAAGTACTGATTACTAATAACATAGAATAGATGCCACACGGTAAAGTGGAAGGAGACAAGGATTTGTATTATCATGCCTCTCCACTTATGCATATCATTTTCCATACAATATGGAGAAAGAAAAAAATTCCCAAATGTCTGACAAGATTTCACGTAATCCAGAAACAATTATTAAGAATTCTCACTTGTTCAGGGTTTGAAACACTGATCTACTTGTGCTTAAAATTTGTGCTTAAAAATATTAAATAATGAAGAATTTACCTGCAGGCTTGGATGGCAACCGAAATCCAGAAGCGTTTTCACAACCTGCAGGTGACCTTTGTTCACCGCAATATGTAGTGGTGTCTGTCTGCGTTTATTTCGGGCATTTAAATCTGCACCCCCTCTATGTAACACCTCGATCACAGCTCCTTCATCACCAAAGGCTGCATGATGGACTGCACGGTCTCCATCTTTGTCCTACAAAATAAATAGAATGTTTTCTTAAACAAAGTTAATTACTTAAAAAAATTCAAATTAAGAAAATTAAAAGGCAGATTTTTTTTTTTAGTGATCAGACACAGCCACCGTACATACATATATGAGAGAGACTTCTCCGTGCTAACCGTGGTATTTTCATAATTTGGGAAATGTGCTAACCCTAATGGCAACAGCTAGCACGTGTCCACAGTCACCTCTATGGGCTCACGCACAAGTCCATATATCTGTGCATGAGCCGACTGCCGAACTGCAAATTATATTGGAGGTTCTACTCCTGCCCTTCTTAGCATACCATGGGGCACATTTACTTACCCGGTATTACATTTACTTACCCGGAGTTCCCAAAAGTGCATTGTCCAATTTCCTGAACGTGTTGCTTCCCCCATCAAGTCCACCGTAGTTCACCATTTTCCTCCCTTGTGTATGTAAGGGCATGTCTTGCGACACAATTTTAAAGTTAAATCCCGCGCTTAGTCCGAATCAGTCGGAACGTCCGATGGCCCGCCCCCCGATTTATGTCCATGAAGGCCGGAGCCGCTTCTAAATACCTGTCCCAGCAGCGCGATCTCCGAAAATGTCGGAAACCTCGGTGGAAATGCGATCCGCGGACCCTTAGTAAGCAAGTCCTCATGTGTCAAACTGATTGTTTCACAGGGACGTTGTTTTAGTCATGTAATTCTGCGCTTGTCGTGTGCAAGGAGCCTTAAAAAAAAAAACTGATAAAATATATGGTGCATGTCTTGGGGGGAAACAAATATCCCACCTGTATGCTTTTCTTGCGATTGTCACAACTCTCATTACATCTCCAAACTATATGCCTTCTGTTGTCATCAAACTCAGTACCCACTTGTTTGTGTTCCATTCAGGCAGTGTAATATGTGGTTTTCACGCCTGAGATACGATTATATACGTCCTATTTGCACGTGCTCCGTTCATAAAGGATGTTTATCCTTTGACAGTGGCCAACTCCAAATGGCTATATCTCCAGAACCCTGGCACCTACAAACACAATCCATACACATGTTAAACAGGATGTGTGTGGATGCTTCATGGAACCAGAGATATTCAATCTTAAAGTTACAATTAAAAATCTCAGAAATAGAAAGCTGTATAATAAAAAAAAAATCTTTTTTTTTTTTAATACAACTTTAAGAGTAGAGATCTTCGGTTCTGTGAAGCATCCATAAACAATCTATTTTCCTGTTTAAAGAGAACCCGTCATGCAAAATAACCCCCCTAAACTAAATATATTTTCATACACTGCCATTAGAGAGCATTGCCTCTATCCCTTTATTTTCCCTCTACATGCCTGTAAACCTAAGCAATAAGGTCCTAAAGCTGTATGCAAATGACCTGTGAAATGTCCAATGAAGCATTAGCATATTCAAGCTGTCCACTCTATTCATGAGTGGGAGGCACATCCACACCCCCAGTGCTTGACTGACAGCCTGTATAATGATGTGAGGCTGTATAATGATGTGCTTCCTGGTGCTGGTGGCCACGCCCCCTGCAGCCTGTGTGTGTGTGTGTGTATAGGAGAGATACAACAGCTCCAGGCAGCCATGTTACAGCAGAACATGTCAGATTCATGTGTAGCTGATGTCTGTGTCTCTGTATATTAGGAGGATGCAGCATGTCAGCAGATGCAGCACACACACTAACTATACATTACTATACATCACACACAGACATGAGCAGGGGGAGGAGAGGGGAGGGGTAACAGGGGTGACATCACTGCCTCTGACCATGTGACCAGCCTCATTTACATGATAAAAAATAGATGATTTTACAATGATTAATGTATGAAATAACTAGATAAAGGCTGGGATGGGATCCTTGTGAGCTGCTCCAACAGGTAGAGGTGACAGGACTAGTGGCAGAGACCTGATGACAGGTGTCCTTTAAAATGACACCAGAATTGCATTTCTAGGTGCTTTACGAAATATAGCCAACTGTGCCCCCCCCCCCTGCAGCCCGTTAGCTGAAGGCAGAATGTAGAAGGAGCTGCAGAACATAATTAGCTAACAGTTTGCAGAATAGGAGAAGTTCATGCACCCTCTGCATCTGTAGCTGAACTTGGGGTAAGAGTTATAGAATGGGGCTGTATATATTTTTAACACATTTTGGAAAAAAATGTATTCTGTTTTACTACTTATTTAAAACAAAGCTTAATTTTTTTTACATTTTTTTTACAATTATCCGCTATTTTTATTTTAAAAAAAAAGTCATCATATCAAGTTGAAGTCTCAAATGTTTTTAGAAAAAACTAAGTAAAAATAGTTTTCATTAGTAAAGAGTTACAACATTTCGTCATTTAAAGAAGTGCAGAACAGCAAAAATTGACCTGGACATGCAGACATCAATGCCTACTGGTCACAAAAAGGTTGTAGGACCTGTATTTAATTATGGATACTAGGAGATACATATAAGTAATTACCTCTGCTTCTACATCCACATTGTGTTTTAGAAGTAATTTCAAAATGTCCACATGTCCATTCTGACTGGCTGCTTGCATGGCTGTGTGTCCAGCACACTGTCCATTCACCTAAAACAACAGAAATCAAGTAGATGGTCAGTAATTGTAATCATACTGCTGGACAAGATCATGATCTATTATGCTAGTTACTTTTAAATAAACAAGGCCATTACTGCTATTGGAGGCGGCTCAGGAAAATTCCAAAAGCAGTGAAAATGGTGAAAAAATGCATTTGCACCATTTTCTTGTGGGTATAGATTATACGACTTTCACTGTGAGCCCCAAATGACACGTCTTCATCACCTTGTATAGAGAGGGCTCAGCCCATCATATGTCGGTAAGGGGTTAAAGGGGGTCACGCACTTATATTTATAACAACAATGCAGACATGGGGATTTTGTGTATAAAAGTTGGAAAGAACCAAGGAAAGTCGAGAAATCTAAGCCGTTTGCGGTGTTGTCAACTTTGTTCTAGAACACCAAATTTAATTAAGTGATATACACCCATAAGCATCAACTTGTAGGAGCCAGAAACACTTGATAAACTTGCCATCACAATTTGAATTATTTTAACATGCGTATAACATTCACAATGAGCTTTCTTACATCAACATCTGGTCTCTTCAGCAAGTCCTCTACTTTAGCAACGTCTCCATTTGCAGCTGCTTTCACTAGCTCCTCATTTAGATCTCCAGACTCTTGTGTTTCAAACAGTTTCTTTAAGAGTTGTGACAGTCTCTCTTTAAGGAATAAATGATAAGAATTAGGTCCAGATGAATATAAACAGGTCTCACAGTGGACCTGTGAAACACTATAGATTGTAAATAATATGCCTGGATCTTATTAACCCCTTAAGGACGCAGGGTTTTTCGGCTCATTTCTCGCTCTCCAACTTCAAAAATCCATAACTTTCATTTTTACGTGTACAGACCTGTGTGAGGGCAAATAACACGCCTACTTTATTCTTTGGTTCAGTGCGATCGCGGTGATACCAAATTTATATAGGTTTTATTGTGTTTTAATACATTTTCAAAAATTAAACGAATGTGTACAAAAAAGAAAAAACATTTTTTGCCATCTTCTGACGCTAATAACTTTTTCATACTTTGGCGCACAGAGATGTGTGAGGGGTCATTTTTTGCAAAATGAGGCGACGGTTTCATTGCTACCATTTTGAAGTCTGTGCGACATTTTGATCATTTTTTATGTTATGTAAAAAGGTGTAAAAGTCGCATTTCGGACATTTGGGCGCCATTTCCCGCCTCGGAGGTCACCGCCCCCGTAACCGTTTTTATATTTTGATAGATCGGGCATTTTGGGACGCGGCGATACCTAATATGTTCGTGATTTTTACTGTTTATTATGTTTTATATCCGTTCTAGGGAAAGGGGGGTGATTTGAACTTTTAATATTTTATAAATTTTTTTTATTTTTTAAACTTTTTTTTTTCACTATTTTTTAGGGTTAATGTACCCTAGATGGTCAGATCGCTCCTACCATATACTGTAATACTACAGTATTGCAATATATGGCATTTTTGCAGGTCATACATTACAATGAGCCACTGGCTCATTGTAACGAACCTGCATAAGCCATGTAGTCTCGTGTCAAAAGAAGACCCAAGGCTACCATGGTAACCGATTCGGGGGTGCGGCGATCGTAATAAAGATGGCGGCGCCCACGCGTTGAGAGGGTTAATAGCCGCGATCGGTGCAAGCACCGACCGCGGTTATTAGCGGTGGGGGTTTTGTGCAAAATGCAAAAACCCCCACCTTTGTATGAAGAGGACTCAGCCCGTGAGCCCTCTTCATACATCCCTTATACCTCTGAGCCGTAGAGCTACGGCGCAGAGCGTTAAGGGGTTAAAGAACATCTACCACTAGTTTACTGGTGGTAGTTTCCCCTAATTACACTGTTCATTCATTCTAGGGGAACAGGATACCATTTTAACATGTTTTGTGGCATCTTAATTAATGAAATATGAACTGTGCAAAACGGCCGTATGCACTCAGACTGATGGCACCAAAGCGCCTCTCAGCTTCCCCAGTTTTTAATTTATGCACGTCCCCTCTGCAAGTCGCCTCCTGCTCCCAGGCGAGGGAACTAAGAGGGAGCACACGCCCCAGCTCTGATATTACCGGCGGGATTGTAATTCCCCGGCCGGGAGCAGGAGGAGGCTTGCAGCAGGGACGTGCATAATTTAAAAGCTGGCGAAGCCGAGCGGCGCTCAGTCTGAGCGCATACGGACGTTTTACACAGTTCATATTTCATTAATTAGGATGCCACAAAAAAATTTAAAAATTGGCCCCCCCATCCCCTAGACTGAACGAGCAGTGTAATTAGGACACCCTACCACCAGTAAACTAGTGGTAGATGTACTTTAAATCCAATCCTGTGCTCCGCGTGGGAGATATAGGTTTTCAATGCTCTCTTTGTGTGCCCCTATTTGTGTTATTCCCTCTATGTTTTGTGGAAGTTTGAAGAAATAAAAACGAACAAGCACAAATTCAGAAAAACAGCCCCGTAAATTGTTTATCTGACGGTGGAAACCGCTAACATTAGAATAAAGATAGCACAAAAACCTACCTCCAGTTGCGCTGCTTATTGCTGATCCTACAGAAGCCACCTTTGAAACAGCTGTAGGGTTGTATGTCCAGGATGTTCCACAAACTTCTACTTTTAAGTCACTGTCTGAATAAATCTGCTGAACTCTTCCAACTTTACCTAGAGTCTTAATACGAAGCATAAAGGATACTAAATGAATGATACAGTAAATAATACCATATTTATTTACATAGTCCCAAGCTGTGTTTTCATGTAATAGAGACATCACCTCACCAATGGCAGACACTACTTCCCTTTTATGTCAAGCTGCCTTATCTACCAGAATATTACATGCAATACATAAAACATACACAAAACAGGGATATTCCCTGGATATGTCACAAATGCACCACAGCTTGGGGCCAATTAAGGAATTAACAATGCTTGTCTTTCTAATAGGCCATCTATAGCCGATTGTGGGAGGCCTATGCAGGGTTTTCTGGAATTCCTGGTAAACTCCCTTAAACTTGCACAGATTTATACCCCAACACAAAACACTGTAATAAGTCTGGCACACTATGATACCATGTAGACTATTTGTACACTGTTTAACCTAAGAGAATTAATAAAACTACCTCAATGACTTTTATTAGTCCAGACACCAGAAACAAAATCCACACTGGACCGATATTTCTGTAATGGGTCTTGGAGGATTACCATTAACGCTACAAGTCTCTACAAGTTTTTCGGCAGCAAAGTTTTATCCTTTAGATTTCTAATTAGAACAAAAGCAAAAACATAACAAACAAAAGACAAAACTGACTAGTAAAACAACTTACAGGAAGCATGGCCTCTGCCCATTCTCCATGACCTCTTTGAAGTAGTTTTATTCTTTCTAGATCATAACAAATCTGTACAAGATCCCCCACTTGAAACTGCGACGTTCCTCCTTCAGCACCTTGGGCAGCATCTCCACTACGGACCACATTGGCTTTAGTAAGAACAGCCGGATTGAATGTCCATCTAAGGAATGATTCATACATTTTTAGAAGTTGGTATTAATTTGTGGCAATAAGAAATTCAGAATCAACATTAAACTCATTCTGAAACACATTAAAGAGAACCCGTCAGGCAAATTTACCGCCACAACTAAATATATTTTCATACACTGCCATTAGAGAACACTGTCCCTCTACATGCCTGTAAACTCAAACAGTCAGGCCCTGAGGGTGCAGCCACACGTTTAGTTTTTCAGATGCAACATCAAAAACCGCATCTGAAAAACTGCGTGTGTGTGTGGATGCACCATAAAGCTGTATGCAAATGACCTGAGAGAGGTCCAATGAATTATTATCATATTCAGATGTACAGCTTATTCAGGAGTAGGAGGTACAGCCACACCCACAGTGCTTGACTGACAGCCTGTATAATGAGGTGACACTTCTGGCCCTGGCGGCCTCTTCCCCTGCAGCCTGTGTGTGTACGAGATACACATAGCTGCATCCTGGAGAAGTTGTATAGTAGAACATGTCAGGTACTTGTGTAGCTGATGTCTGTGCCTCACACATGTGTATAGCAGAATGGAGTATGTCAACAGATAAAGCAGACATTAGCAATGCTTTACTATACATTACACACAGACAAGAGCAAGGGGAGCAGAGGGGAGGGGTAACAGCGGTGACATCACTGCCTCTGACCATGTGACCAGCCTCATTTACATATTAAGGAAGACATTATTTTACAATGATTAATGTATGAATTGACTAGATAAAGGCTGGGATGGATCCTTGTGAGCTGCTCCAACAGGTAGAGGTGACAGGACTAGTGATAGGTGTCCTTTAAGTACATATTTTGCAAATAATGGGGCAGATTTATAAAAAGTGTCCCAAGGTTTGACGGTGCAAAGCTAGACTAGACAGTCTTATTCTGCACCAGCACCTACACAGCTCACAAAGATTCCATCCCAGCCTTTATCTAGCCAAATCATACATTAATCATTTTAAAATAAATCTCTTCTTTATTATGTAAATGAGGCTGGTCACATGGTCAGAGGCAGTGATGTCACCCCTGTTACCCCTCCCCTCTCCTCCCCCTGCTCATGTCTGTGTGAGCATTGCTAGTGTCTGTGATTTATCTGCTGCCTTTGAGAGAGACAGCAGCCACACAAGTAGTGTATAGGAGTACCAGGATGTCAGGCTGTTACACCTGCCAGCACTAGGATGCACATAGCAGCAGTCAGAACCCGGAGTGTCGCATTATTATACAGGCTGTTAAATGGCAAAAAAGTCCCATTTTCGACTTTGGGCGCAATTTTCATTTAAGGGGTTAAACGCAGTGAAAAACCGTTATCATAATTTTAAAGATCGGGCATTTTCGGACGCGGCGATGCCTAATGTGTTTATGATTTTTACTGTTCAGGGTTTTTTATTATGATTTTTTTTTAACTTTTTTTTTTATTTTTACTATTTTTCAGACTCCCTACGGTACATTAACCCAAGGGTGTCTGTACGATCCCATCATATACTGCCATACTACAGCGGGGCGCCCCATCTTTTTGAAGCCGCCGGCAGCTTTGCTGGCATGTAGAGGGGCAATGCCTTCTAATGCCTTCTGCCAGTTTATTAAAATATATTTAGTTTTGTGGGGGTTAATTTGCCTGACGGATTCTCTTTAAGAAATGTTGGAAAATCTGAGACTAGAAACCGTGTTAACTCAGGTGATGAATAACAATGGTCTCTAGAAGCACCACGCTGTACCTTTTATTGAGAACTGTGAATAGACCTACCTGTAAAAAATAATGTTGATTAAACTCTAATTGGAGAAATCTGTTTATAATGGTCAGACTGACTACCTAGTGGACAAAATACTGGGGCACGTTTATTAAGATCAGTGCAAACTGTTTGCCTTTGTATAGTGCAGGGTGCGCCAGATTCATGATTTTTTTTTCTACTTTTTTTGGTGCACCTTTAACATAGGGCGTGCAAAATATTTCTGTCGGACTTTGTGTGTTAAATGTGGCGCACGGTTCAACTGAGCAATGGAACGCCCCCTTCAGTGCAAAAATTTGAGTCGCACGAAGAATAGTGCAAGCATGACACAAAATGGTCATGTGTGACACAAATGTGGTGCGGGCACTTCTTAAATACCTGTGCAAGCAGTTTGCACCTAAAAGAATGTGCAAAGTCTGACAGAAAACTGGCGCACGGCCCTTAGGCTGGTGTCACACGTAGCGCTTTGTCTGCGCTTGCAAACACAAACAATGCCGCACCCACCGGGCCTCGGCCCGATCGCTACGTGTGTCATCACCCTTAGTAAAATGTTCCCCACTGTGGTACTGCAGTATAAAAACTGCATTCTCAGGACAGACTGTTACCAGGTAGTGAATGATGTTGGCAAATTCCTTATAAAAGAGTAATACTGACGACTGTCATAACATCCACATTTTCTGGATTGACTAAACTGAATTCACAGCATCCAAATAATCTTTTATACTAAACATTCGGGCCCGACTGTCCAGTGCTCAAAGCATAATGTAGACAAGCGGTTGCACCGGAACTCAAAGCTCTAGCTTAAAATACCACAGCATAGCACGTAATATAACCCAGAATTGTTAAGTAAATACTGTTGATAAAGGATAAACTATACAGACAGGAATAAAAACAAGCCCCAACAGGAGTCAATTAACATACTATATATAAAACGCAAGCCCTATTTTTTACTGTAAGGTCCAATTTCCTCCAGTTTCCAATTTGATGTTAGTCAGCTACTGACATTATAGCAAGGATGTTTCAATATGGCTGCGCTCACCTGTTTCCACTCGGATACTGCACAACAATATCGTGGTCTTCATCAATGCCACAGACGGTGCCTGTGGTTGTTAGTGTTTCGAACATGCCGTCTGTCCATCCACCATGGCCATGCTGCAATGACTGGACAATCTCCAATTCCAAATCTATATTTACCAGGTCTCCAATAAGCAGCCCTCCAGGGTTACGGTTACCATTTTGCTCTCCTAAATAAAAATATTAACACAATTCTTACAATGGTCCATCATGGTATAGTAAAGAATGGATTAGGTTGAACTATTGAAATCTGTACATATATACAGAATATTATTGAACACATTGTCTTTAATTGATGCCAGGTAAATCGATTTCTAAAGGTGCTACTGTAATGCAATTCTCACCAGATGCTGGTAACAACCCATGCAATCCACACTGGTAAAGAAATCACACCAAAGGCGTCCATAATAAGAAATAAGACAAGGGTAAGTATTGACCACACTTTGTACAAAAGCCTTTGTGGGTGATGGCACCTTCAAGACACCTCCTGGAAAAATAGTTGTATACATTCCTCAGGTGGGATTTGGGCCCATTATTCCATGCAAATCCTAAAGGTGGGCTCCTTCTATGAACTCTAGCTTTAGTTTCTTCAGCAGATTTTTCTATAGGATTTATGTCAGGAGATTGGTTTTAGAGAAAGAAAATAAAATAGTCTAGCCAGTTTCATTGACTGTGTGTTTGGGATTATTGTCAGGAATGTCTTGATACATTTGACCATTCATCCTTCCTTCAATTACATGAAGTTTGCCAGTGCCGTATGCTGGAAAATAGCCCAACACCATGATGTTCCCACCTCCAAATTTCACTGTTAGGCCTTATGCACACAACCGTATGGTCTTTTCTGCTCTGTATATAAGGCTGTATTCTGGCCATAAATACAGGAAGTATTGCAACAGTATGGCAATGTTTTGCACCGTATCTGTATAAAATAGGTGGGCTGGCAGATGATTGATGGCTAACTATTGGCTGGCTGACAGAATGCACCTCCCACTGGTTCTGGATACTGCACTTATATACGGCAGCATATGGTGCACAGCCGGATGCAGCACGTATTTAGCCCATATTTTATACATTCCCATTGACTTCTATGAACCACACGGAACGGAGATACGATGGAAAATAGGACATGCTCTATATTTTTATATGGCTTGCTTACGGTACGGTGGCCAAAAGGGCCATGTACATGGATGGGGTCGTGTTCCGGCCGTATATAAAGCCACTTTTATACGGTCGTGTGCACGAGGTGATATCCAGTGCTTTCTGGCTTCCTGTTTCATCCAAAGTGGTGAATTCTAGACTATATTCTCAGGTATGTCACAGGCTTGTTGACTGTTATTGAGCAAACTTCAAACACGCTTGTACATGATTGCAGGTCTTTCTGTAGGTATCCACAGGTTGTCCTTGGTGCCTGCTCAACTCTACTGATAATTGTTTTCAATCATCGGTCTGAAATCTTGCATGGAGCACATGGTTGAGGATGGTTTATGCATGTTCTTTCCGCTTCTGAATCATGGCCGCAAGTGTGCTCAATGTAAGCTTCAGTAGTTTAACATCTTACCAATGTGCGTCGCAATAGTACGGTGCGCGTCTGGTGAAAGCCGTAAAATCCAAGCCCACAAGAAAACGGTGCAAATGCGGTTTTCACCATTTTCACAACATTTGGAATTTTTTTTCTCGCTTCCCAGTACACGGCATGGAATATTCAATACCATCACTATGAAGTG
This sequence comes from Engystomops pustulosus, assembly GCF_040894005.1. Taxonomy (NCBI): domain Eukaryota; kingdom Metazoa; phylum Chordata; class Amphibia; order Anura; family Leptodactylidae; genus Engystomops; species Engystomops pustulosus. The sequence continues at coordinate 58,413,689 of NC_092415.1, forward strand.
CAATTTGTAACGCAGAAAATAAGCCATCACAAAGCTCTGTACATGGAAAAATAAAAAAGTTATAGGTTTTTGAAGATGGGGAGTGAAAAATGGTAATGAAGAAAAAAAAAAACAAAAAAAAGGGCCAGGTCGTTAAGGGGTTAAAAATTCTTCTGCAACCCAGAGCATCAGCATGTTTTACAACAATAAGCGTGCAAAGGTCTTGGGACCTTAGGCGTTTTGTGTGGCACGTTGGTAATGATACACCTTTTTATAGGCCATCAGTTAAACCGGATAACAATTTCACAAAGCAGTGAGAGCGTTTTCTAATTACTGACAGATTTCATGGATTTCCACCTCTTTTCCTTCATGCGTTCAATGTGGTGTCATCATTTATCATTGTTGCACATAACTTAATTTATGGACATCTATGGCTTGATTTCTTTGCCAGCGTGGCTTGGATTGCTTGTTATCTTTTGAGAATTTTATGTCAAAAGCACCGTTAGAAACCGTTACATCGGTGACATGTTTAATACTTATTTAGTTAGCACTCTGTATAACAGGGACACCTTGACACGTCACAACTAATATGGCAGCCTCTGGGTACTGCATCCAGTACATGACAATGTGGTCACACGCCGTTTTCATGACTTACACATAAGTGGAAGGAGAGCACTGGCATTTTCTCCATCCATTCTACCATGGAGATACAGGTATAACAACCACAATACAATGTTAATTTGAATACAATTTGATGGAGAAAGATTAAGGCTGCTAAATTATATTGCTGTATACCAATGCCATGAAAAATGGCTATTAATAGCATGTAAACACGGGATGTTTGATGATAATCTATTCAAAATTGCAAGTATCATTATGTCATATTGAAATACAAGGTCACAAGTAAACCTGTGCCAGTCCTTATTGGGTTGTGCATGTGAATAGCTTCTAACTATAGTAACAGTCTGTAATGGAGCCTGCAACTGCATCAACCAGTCCTCTCTCTGATTTACAGGCAGCAGAGAAAGCTGCACATCTTATCCAAAGGAAAGTGGCATTGCAAATTTCCTAAATATTTCATAAATATTACCAGCAATATATCTGGAAAAAAGTGAGGGCAAAGGGTCACAAAACTCACCCAGGACAGGACAATGGTCTCTGTAAAAGGAACCTCCTTTGGCATCTTGCACACATTTCAGGTCAGACTAAAATAAATAGAATACTAGAGGTAAACACCTGTAAAGTCTAAAATACAACAATAAAATGTTCAGTTTATTTGCATCCAAGTAATTTTTTTTATATACTACATAACAGAGATAACAAGAGGGAATCAACTTCATACAGACATGTAGTGTCAGTGATGTGAGCATCGCCAAACATACGGACATAAAAACCATACACAGAGGAATCTTCAGTTCCTCCAAAGGATTTGTCCCATCTCAACAGAACAAGGGTGTATTGTGTATAAACACAAGCAAAGTAGAACAATACAGACAGTGTAACAGCAGAGGCACAGACAACCCAGTCCTAAATGAAGGTTGCTTACTAAATGCAAGCTTGTGGGAAAATCTGAATGAACAGGACCCTATATAGCGGGGCAGATTTATCAAGCTGTCTGAAAGTCAGAATATTTCTAGTTGCCCATGGCAACCAATCACAGCTCCCCTTTCAAATATTCATGAGCACTGGTAAAATGAAAGCTTAGCTGTGATTGGTTGCCATTGGCCACTAGAAATATTCTGACTTTTAGACAGCTTGATAAATCTGCTCCAGTGTGTCTTACAACCACTAGTTGTAGAGTATTCAAGCATTTCTGCATTTAAGAAAAATGTCAAATAGAAATTCAGAATAAATTGTATTATTTAAAGGGAACCTGCCATGAGGATTTAGGCCAAACAGTAATGTATGAGAATAACAGGATCACAATGATGTCCTTTTATACTCTAAGGTCAGACAGCAGGAAATGACCTGGAAGGAGTCACAGGGGCGAAGAAGAGTTACCCTGGCCTGACCTCTCCCTGATTGAATAATACCCAATAGGAAAGGAACAATCTTAAAACATCTATAGCAGTTGTTGATGTACCTGGATGGTGGGACAGCAAACAAGCCAGGAGAGGGCATCCTAGAAAGACTCTTCTCGGACGCTGATATTCCTTATGGGTCATTTGAATAAAGACATTCAAGTCATTCCTTTGCCTAAAGTTGGGTCTCCCAGAATACATATCATCATTGTCCTGTAACTGTCCTGTGTAACAGGTTGGTAGCAGTTTGTGGGCCTAACTCATCATCAGAGCGTTCCTTTAACCCTTTAAGGACTAAGCTCATTTTCACCCTTTGCACACAGCCCGATTTTTCAAATCTTTCTGTGTCAGGATATGCAGTTATAACTATGAAAATAACTTTGGTAAGATAAACCGTTCCAGACTGTTTTTATGACATGTTGTACTTCACATTAACCCCTTAACACCAAAGCCACTTTTCACCTTCCTGACACAGTCCATTTTTTCAAATCTGCCCTGTGTGACTATAAATGGTTATAACTTTGGAACGCTTTAACATATCCAAGCGATTTTGAAATTGTTTTCTCGTGGCACTTTGTATTTCATGATAGTTGAAAAATTTTGGTGTTATGTTTTGCATTTATGAGAAAATCAGATATTTGGTGAAAATTTGGAAAAAATTCTCTATTTTCGAAATACAAAATGTTCCATACATAGTCATAACACCAAAAAAACGTAATAACTAACAGTCACCGAATGTCTACTTTATGCCTCAGTGGTTTTTTATGCATTCTCTCATTTTTGTAGGATGTTTTGGGGCTTTGAATGTTAGGTGCGATTTTCCACATTTTCATTAAAAACGCAAAATCCTGCTATTTCTGGTTTTAAGTCACTTTGAGAGGCCTAAATAAAAGCAAAACCCCATAAACGTACGTAAAACAACTTTTATGAAGTTTGTTAACCTTTAATTGTTTTACAGCGGTTAAAACAAAATCAGATGCAATTTTGAAATTTACATTTTTTTGGCTAAAAGAATACCGTATATTTTTCATAAAATGTATAAGTTCTAAGTGGATAAAATACCAAAACGCTCCACAAGATTTGATACCCAATCCCTCCCGTGTATAACAATACCCCATATGTGGTGGTAACCTGCTGTATGGGCAGACCACAAGGGCATTGAGGGGGGAGCTGCGCCATTCAGAGCAGATTATGTATTGTCACTTTATAATGGCTATACAATCTTTATTTTTTGGCAATTTGGACATATAAGGGCTTATTTTTTGCGACACGAGATGCACTTTACAAATACTTCATTAAAGTAGGTCATTAGCTTTTTGTTGAGATTTTATTAACTCTTGAATGTATGGAGGAAAAGAAATTGTCAATTTTGGTTTCCCTTTTTTGTATTTTTTTGGGGCTGTTCACTGTACACTAAAAATACTATATTATCTTTATTCTACAGATCACTACGATTACGGTGATACCTCATTTATATAGTATTTTCTATATTTTTACAATTTTACTGGAAAAAACTAATATAAAAGAAAATCTAATTTGTTTTTGCATCACCATCTTTTCAGAGATATAACTTTAATATTTTTTGGTTGACAGAGCTGGTTTAGGCCTTATTTTTTTTACGTGTTGAGGTTGTACTTTTTATTGGCATAGTGCAGAAGTAAGTATGACTTTTTGATCACTTTTTATGTTTTTTTTTGTTTGGTTAGAAGCGCAAAAAAAAAAAATCATAATTTTTATTTCAAACCCCAAAGTTCTGACTTTAGGACTGCTTGGCAGCCCCGGGTCTCTTGGCAGACCTTGGGTTGCCCAGAAGAGGATATGATCCCCTGATAAGCGGCACAGGAGATTTGATCCTTATGGGGAACACCCCAACACTCCACTGTCAAGCATGACTGCGGTGTGTAAGGAGTTAAAGGGGGGTTTCGCCCGAAAGAAAATTCACACATTTCCCTAGTGATGTTAAAGATCATTTTAACTCCTTACTTTAAAATATTACTCTGTGTTATTGCCGTTTTAGCTCCTATAACTCACTAGGCTGCTCAATGCAAAATCCCAGGTTGTGAGCGAGGACTCTCTAAGCAGACACATTACAGGCAGTCCCCGGGTTACATACAAGATGGGGTCCGGAGGTTTGTTCTTAAGTTGAATTTGTATGTAAGTCGAAACTGTATATTTTATAATTGAAGTTCTAGACAAAAATTTTTCTTTTGCCCCAGTGACAATTGGAGTTTCAAAATTTTTGCTGTAATTGGACCAAGAATTATCAATAAAGCTTCATTACAGACACCTTACAGCTGATCATTGCAGTCTGGGACTATAGTAAAGTTTCCAGAGAGCTTCACCAGAGGTCACAGTGGGCAGAGGGGTCCGTCTGTAACTATGGGTTGTCTGTAAGTCGGGTGTCCTTAAGTAGGGGACCACCTGTACTGTATTATCCAACTAGTTCTGTGAGGTGACAATGTGGTTAGATTATCAGGGTACAGGTGTATATACACTTTCATCTGGCTTCTGACATTGTACACAGACACATAGAAAGTGATGAGACAGATCAGATGCATAAGATGATTACACAAAGGCTGATAGACCATTACACTGCTACCTCTTTCTTCCCCCAGGCCACTTATCTCCTTGTAGTCTGTTGTTTGCAGCCTCTCTCTCTGCTCGGTGTGCAGCAGTTTGAGCTCCGTGCAGGGGGCGGGGCTACAGTACACACAGCAGAGACAGACAGTAATCTCAGCTCCACAATATCACCCAAGATGGCAGCCACCCGACCCCAAATCAGAAATTACTGGGTCGTGTCTAGGGGTAACTGAAATTGTGTACAGCAGGACTGATAGAGACAGGTTGTACTTATAACTGAAATGCTGCATTTTTGTTAATAACAGTGAATTAGAAAATTCATTATTTTGTTATCCTGAGTACATTTAAGAAACTTGTCTTCGTGGGAATACCCCTTTAACACACTCAGAGGCGGCTCCAATTGCAGGAGAAGAGCACTGTGTCAGCTGTAATATATACAGCTGACACCCGCTGCTTCTGGTACCGGCTCCGTTCGTGAGCCAGTCCCGGAAGCTGGGCGTAATAGAACGCCCTAATGCAGGAAGTATCTTCCCGGGGAGATGTACTATTATGCCCAGGTGTGTGAAGGGGTTAACTTATTCAACAGATGAATCATTATAGCTTTCGCCATTTGCTAGCATGGGGAACCAGTACCCTCCCCTTTCGGATGGCTATGATGGAGTTGTAGGACCCAGTAAATAAAGGGGGGTTTGCCTATGAAAAAAGTTCTCATATCTTAATCCCCCTAGTGATGCTAACATGATAAAGATAACTTTTTACCCCTTACTTTGCAAAGTTTTGTTTGCAGCTTTTGCTCCTGTCACAGCATTAGCCGCTCAATGTCAGATTCCACATTGTGTGTGTGTGTGAACTGACAGACTGAACAGACACTTCTTGATTCTTCTGTGGAATTACATGTGTGAAATGCTGTGCATGTGTTAATAACATTGAATTAGAGAAAATGGTATATTGCCATCCTCAGTAGATTTAAGAATGTTGTCCTGGTGGGAATACCCATTTAAGTATGAGACAGAAATTATTGATGTGGGTGCTGAATTCCCCTTGGGGATATTACATGTACACATACATACAGAGTATTTTTAACTATTAAAAAACACACATGCAATTATGCAGCAATCCACAAAAGGAAGCAAATTCCCTTTCATGTCACTGTAGTCTCAATCAGATACAACCAGGCGACAACTAGCAGAAAAAAAAACTCTGTAACAATGAAGAGTCTATTGATGGTCTGAAGCGTTAAAAGGAAGCGTGCTTTCCTGCAAATATAATATGCAGCAGAAACAAGAGACGGCTGTAATTAGATCAAAAGTAACACTGGAACAGCTGGAGGGGTCAGAATACCCCAATGTGTACTCATCCCTCCCTATTGTGAGTGCAGACATCTCACAAAAGAGCTTTACTAAATCACCCAGGCTTGCACATGCCTGCAACAAAAGAATGAAAAGAAAGTTCCCAAAAAGAAGGCCCTCTCCTGACCTTGCCACCCCTGCCCCAGTTTTTCTAGGATTCGCCTTTTCTTAGCTACTCACCATGCCTTCAAATCCAACTCTGTAAAGGTTTTTAGCTCCATTGTCCCAGAGGACATAGGCCGCACTATGTGGGCTTGAAGCACTCCAGTCCTGGATCTCTGTTACCTGAAGCAAGATAAAAAAAAAAAAAAAAAAAGAAGAATTCATGAATAAAAATAGAATAGGAAGAGATGTGGCTCTATTATGTTCAGATTCAGCACTTGGAAATTAATGCAGAGGGAGCTTACAAATCCCTGGTGTATCTCAAGTACATACTAATATACTAATATCCAGTTTCCATCCATATATAGTATCCATACTAATGTCCAGTTTCTCCACCCAATACAAGTCCTTGCATATGCATCATCAAGTAATGACCCTTCCTATGGTTCCCATTGCTAAAAAACTTAACCCTCATAAAACAATAGATCACAATAACAAAATGTATTTTAACTAAATAACATTGATTGTTATGCTATATAGGATTGTTTCCCCTAATTCCATTCCTCATCCAATCCCTACCCTTCCTTGGTTGAACTTAATGGACAAGTGTCTTTTTCAACCGTATAAACCAGGGGTCAGGAACCTTTTTGGCTGAGAGAGCCATGAATGCCACATATTTTAAAATGTTATTCCGTAAGGGCCGTACCATATGCACATGCCCCCCAGTAGATAGGTAGTCCCAGTGTCACGGGTGCCCCTGCGATCTAGGTCTCGGATCACAGGCACACCCATGCCCCTCTCCTTGGCGGCGCCCCTTTCTGAGCTCACTCAACCCACCACTTTCCGGCTCCCGTCCCGGCTGGCCAGCGCGAGCACCAGCACTCGCCAGTTGATTGGCACTGTCCACTTCCCGGGTTCCTATAAAGACCGGCGGCTACCAGATAGGTAGCCGTAGCACATATCCCCCAGTATATAGGTAGCCACAGCACATGCCCCCAAGTAGATAGGTAGCCACAGCACATACTCCCAGTATATAGGTAGCTACAGCACATACTTCCAGTAGATAGGTAGCCACAGCACATGCCCCCAGGTAGATAGGTAGCCACAGCACATGCCCCCCAGGTAGATAGGTAGCCACAGCACATGCCCCCCAGGTAGATAGGTAGCCACAGCACATGCCCCCCAGGTAGATAGGTAGCCACAGCACATGCCCCCCAGGTAGATAGGTAGCCACAGCACATGCCCCCCAGGTAGATAGGTAGCCACAGCACATGCCCCAGGTAGATAGGTAGCCACAGCACATACTTCCAGTAGATAGGTAGCCCCAGCAAATACTCCCAGTAGATAGGTAGCCACAGCACATGCCCCCAGGTAGATAGGTAACCACAGCACATGCCCCCAGGTACATAGGTAACCACAGCACATGCCCCCCAGGTAGATAGGTAGCCACAGCACATACTTCCAGTAGATAGGTAGCCCCAGCAAATACTCCCAGTAGATAGGTAGCCACAGCACAAGCCCCCAGGTAGATAGGTAACCACAGCACATGCCCCCAGGTACATAGGTAGCCACAGCATATACTCCCAGTAGATAGGCAGCCCCAGCAAATACTCCCAGTATATAGGTAGCTACAGCACATACTTCCAGTAGATAAGTAGCCACAGCACATGCCCCCAGTTAGATAGGTAACCACAGCACATTCCCCCAGGTACATAGGTAGCCACAGCATATACTCCCAGTATATAGGTAGCCACAGCACATACTTCCAGTAGATAGGTAGCCACAGCACATGCCCCCAGGTAGATAGGTAACCACAGCACATGCCCCCAGGTACATAGGTAACCACAGCACATACTTCCAGTAGATAGGTAGCCACAGCACATACTTCCAGTAGATAGGTAGCCACAGCACATACTTCCAGTAGATAAGTAGCCACAGCACATACTCCCAGTAGATAGGTAGTCACAGCAAAAAAAAAATTCCCTTACTTGCACTCCCTGCAGCCAGCTCCTCATAGCTCCCACACTCTTATCTTTGACCCAGGCTTAGACGCCTGGGTCGTACAAAGGACATAGACATTGCTGCCTGTGTCCAGTGATCAGTCTAAGAGACACACAGCAGCCATCACTATTTATTAAAGATGTCTAAGAGCCAGATGCAGCCAACAAAAGAGCCATATCTGGCTCCCGAGCCATAGGTTCCCTACCCCTGGTATAAACTATGAAACTGATCACGGGAAGCATCACCATCTACTTATGGTGTGATTGACATGTCCATCACGGTTTGACATCAGCCTGATCTACTAATCTTTCAGATAAAGTTGTATTATGTAGTGCACTGACTGTAGGATTAGAAGAAGCCACGTAACTAGTAAGAAATTATTATATATACCTGGATCTAAAAAAGCGGGAAACCAGAAACAGAGGAAAAACTTTTTAATCAAGGTTTCATGTGCCGGGCCATGGCTAGAAAATATATATTCTATCAAAAGGGACGTGCAAGATTTCCAAAAAGACGACACTACAGTATTCAGTGAAGGCTGTGATCGTCTGCTTTAGGTCTTTTGTGTGGCCATGGTCACGTATCATCACAAAACAGCAATCAGGAACGGTAATCAGGACTCCTTGGATCACATGCCATTATAATGCTTGGAGTTCCCTCCTGAGCACTGTGGTCGGTCTGTGAAACAGGCAACTGAACTGTCCGTGTTTCACAGACTAACCGCGGTGGTCTGAAAGTGCCATAATGCTGTATTCTCTTCCCTTTGGTCCAAGGACACTGTTGTGCAGAATTCACTTGAATGGGACAGAGCTGCATTAAGGGCATGTACAATTGTTGACCACGCTGAACCTTTGTGTTCACCCATCTTTTTTCTCTGGGCTACCACAAAAAGCAGTGAAATGTAACAAGACAGCAGTATATCCTTATGGTTATCAATGAAATGACTTATCCAAGCACATGAACAAATGTTTCCAATTAAGTCTGGGGATAGAAAGTACATAAGTACATGAGAATGTCCTGCCAAGTTCTAAAACACACAACTCAAGTATTATTCTTGCTTGGAAAATTTGTTATAAAACCTGAAAAAAAGCTCCTGCCCTAGAATTTGGTTTTGGTCACAGTATCCACATAAGATATTCCATTTCCTAGCACATGAGCAATTCCCCTTCTCAGCAAGACTCTACAATACTTGATCTGAACAAGATTTGAATAACAAATGTCACAGAGCGAGTTGTACCTAACAGGTGTGAATGCAGTCACACAGAAACTGTATGATCCCATCCCCCCCAAACCAGGTGAGATGTAGAGAGTAGTAAAGTTCTTCAATCCCAGAAAAAAACCCTTTAAAGGAAACCTACCACTTGTAGTGGCAGGTTTCCGATGGCAATACTGGCACCAGCTCAGGGTGAGCTGGTGCCGGAGCTTATTTTAGTTAGTGTTTTAAACCGCGGTATTGCGGTTTAAAACACTTTTTAAACTCTATAGCCGGCGCAGGCAGGTACGCGCTCGGCGCTTACCGTGCGCGCGGCTACATAGGAAGTGAATGAGAGCCGCGTGCACGGTCGCACGCATGGTAAGCGCCGAGCGCGTACCTGCCTGCGCCGGCTATAACGTTTAAAAAGTGTTTTAAACCGCGATACCGCGGTTTAAAACACTAACTAAAATAAGCTCCGGCACCAGCTCACCCTGAGCTGGTGCCCGGTATTTCCATCGGAAACCTGCCACTACAAGTGGTAGGTTTCCTTTAATGCCCAGGGAAAGAATGAACAGGATGAGGGTTACCTTGCCTCTTCTGCCATTGCCACCATCTTGATCCTCCCACTGCCAATCCACTCCTCGCACCACTCTAGCGCCAGCAAAGATTCCTCGGGCTGTTATCTTCTTTGACTTCCGTCGGGATTCCAAAAGGACACTAAGATTTAATAAACAATACTAAATTATTTTTTGCTCACAAATTCTTTTTTCTAGAACTCAAAAATTTACAAACAATCCCCTCTTTGTACAAACCCCCCAAAAGTTTTTATGCTACATTCATGCATTTCTAATAACTTTGAAGCCAAGAACAATGGATAACGTGGGGGGGGGGGGGAACAATTCACTCCCCAAAAGATGCTATTGTAATTCAACATGGTTAGTAATACGGCAATTGTGCCCGCTGTATGTGCACCATGTAGACAGGTCTGGGCTGCATGCTGCTCTTAACTCTTAGGCTACGTTCACTTTGAAACACAATACAACAGCTGAGAGGAGATTTTCCTAATTAATTTGTTAACATTTGTGTTTACAAAATGTAATGTCAACATATGTGTTAACATGTTGACATTAGCGGTTTGTAAAGGAAATGTTAACAGAATGTTTTGTAAATGCAAATGTTACAATGTAAATAGGCAAATCTCCTTACGCAGCCTTACATAAATAAAACCTGTAAAACGCAGGATTAACAACAGATACCCAAATGGCTGCTGCACTTGTAACTACTAGACCTCTGCCACTGAAAAAGCCAAACAGTTTATCAGAGCTAGTAGCATGTATCAGGTGGCAAAAATTTCTCAAACAGCACCAACAGTATTAAAATGGTGTACAGAATTTGATGGCGTTATATAAATGATTATTATTTTTCAAAAAATCCCCTTATAAACAACACGTAAAATAGCATTTATTTAAAGATTACAAAATTCTAAATGAAAAGCTTTTATCTGACAGGTATTGACTATGTGTGGGTTGCAACATTCCCTTGTTCCTGAAAACAGGCAAATATCAAGAAACAGGACTCACATGGTGCATCTTTCTTTAAAGGGGTTGTCCAAGTTTTGATAAAAAAATATATGTGGCCGGGAGCGGGCTGACTAAAACAATAAAGCAGTACTTACCTCCCGGTGCCCTCCCATATCCAGTGCTGCAGTCGCTCCGGTCCGGGCGCCATGTAAACAAACATGGCCGCCGGAGCAGCGCTGCATTCAGCTTCCGGCCGGACACGACAACCTTCCGGCCCCCATACACAATGCTGTGTATAGGGACGGATAGGCGTACCCGGCCACCGCCGGCCAGAAGCTGAATGCAGCGCTGGATACGGGAGGGCACCGGAAGATAAGTACAGCTTTATTATTTTAGTCAGCGCCCTCCCGGTCACATATATATATATATATATATTTTTTTTTTAACTCGGACAACCCCTTTAAGGACAAAGTTTGCCTCATTTTTAAAGAACATCTACCACCAGGATGAAGTATTGTAAATTAAGCACACCAATATACTGGTGTGTGCCCCCTCTGGCAGCATCTGCTCATCTTTAAGCTTACTATGCCCCTGTTTTTAAGAAAAAAAATAAGTTTAAAAAATCATGCAAATGAGCCTGGGGGTCTCCAGGCTCCATTAACACATAGCATTTTTTTGTAAACACCAAGCAAAGAGTGTGATATTGCGGGTACCTCACATCAGGTTAGATGGTTGGGAATGGCACTACAGGTGGCTCGCTGTATACTGATTTACAATTGGATATCCCCTAAAAGACCATCCATGGTAGAATGGCATATGAGACTAGATAGAATAAAAATTTTTGAAAAAAATTAAATATATAGAATTAGGAAAGGAGAAAAGGTGGCAAAAAAGATGGCTAGATGATAATACAGAGAACTAATTGTGAGGATGAATTATTATTATTTTTTTTATTTTCTCTTTTCCTGCTGACTGGGAGGAGTGGGGTGGGGAGGGAAATGAATAGATTAGGAAGAAAGGAAAAGTAAGAGGGAATCTGAGGATAAAGAAAAGTACTATGACATCAAATATTTATTGTTGTAGTTAAGGTGAGCTGTATAAGTGAAAGTGTTATGGTTATTTCAGATTCTTGAGATGCTCAGATATTAATAATATATAGTGAATTATTGGAGACACATAGCATATTTCAAATGTACTAAAAAGTTATTGATAATTAATACTGTGTTGATATCTTGTGATTGTTAAAACTATCCCTCGCTTTTGATTATTGATTTTTGTAACATTTATGGAAAATTTGAATAAAGAAAAAAAAATGTATGAAATCGCTATATATTTTGCAGATTGTGACTGTCTCACTATTTCTTGCATAAAAAAAATCTGATTTTTGCTTATTTCAGTTCAACTGATTTTATAATGATTTATGTGCATGAAATTATGACTATGAGGTATCTGTGAACTCTACACATGTATATCTATTATATTTAGCATGTGTGAAACAATTGTGCACATTTTTTCCCATCAAAGTCAATTTTTACGCATTTTTTTAAATAAACATTTACATCTTAAAATTAAAAAAAAAAACACCAGGCCAAGAGAAGCTAAAAGAAGAGAAGATCCTGCCAGAGGGTGCACACACCAGTATGTCAGTGTGCTTAGTTTACAATCCTTCATCCTGGTGATCCTTTTATCCTCCTCTTATTATTATAATGCATCTCCTGACAATAAAAAAAAACTTGTAGGATGAATGCGCTACATTTAGCATGAAAATAAACACTTTACAACAATACAGGCAGTCCCCGGGTTACGTACAAGATAGGGACTGGAGGGTTGTACTTAAGTTGAATTTGTATGTAAGTCGGAACTGGTATATTTTGTAGATGTACACTAACTCCGGACAATTTAGTACAGCCCACAGATGGCTGGTAACTAAGGAAGCATTAGCTGGTGCGATCTCACGCTTCCTTAGTTACCTGCAATCTCCGGCTTTCAGTTCTTTAAGTGCACCGGCTGGTAACTAAGGAAGCGTGAGATCGCACCAGCTAATGCTTCCTTAGTTACCTGTACCCCGCGATACTGCCGGCAATTACTTACTGCATACATCGGCAGCGGATTCCCGTCACCTCCATTGTGCTCCCCGTCACCTCCATGGCGGCGCCAGTCTTTAGCTCCGCCCAAGGAACCCCGTCATCACCCGCCCGCCCAATGAGAACGCGCAGCACGTCAAGCAGCGCTACAAAACCAGGAGGTGGACCCGCCCACCCAATGAGGACGCGCAGCATGGCAAGCAGCGCTAAGAAACCAGGAAGTGGACTGCGCATGCAGTCGCCGTAAGTCGGGGACTGCCTGTAATAAAATGTAAGGTTTATACTGGAGTAATATAATGAACGTTTATCCTCAGGATAGGACATCAATAGGAACCCTGTTGAAGCCCAGATATTGGTCTCTGAGGATAACCCCCCCCCCCCCCCCCCATCTCCATGAAACACTGACTGACAGTCAATATTTACATTAAATTTAAGGACATCACTGTAAATGCACCAACATATGTATGCATAACTTACAAGTCACAATAACAACTATCAGAGACATGAAGGGATCTTACCGCTCACTTCCTGGAGTAGTAATTCTGTAAAAGCGATGCCTTAAGTGATGCTTATCCCCGTGATAGCAGACAGTGCACAGGTCATAGTTGGTGCACTCGGCACACTTCCAGCGGATTCCAATAATGGGCTGCTGTCGACAAGTATCGCACATGGTCCCATCATGTTTGACACCTTGCAAGTGAGAATAAACAATAGCAGCGCATGTCAAAACAGGTTTTACATATTGATGAGACCAGCAGTAATAACAGACAAGTTTATTATAAATGACAATTATTAATATGCATGCCAAGTAAATTCATCATCAACATTGATCACCAGTTATGCATTGCACACACTACACGATTGTATCTTGTAGATGTTAATGCCTAGCAACCCACGATCAGCAGTGATTGTTAACCTTCAGGCTGTGTTCACACACTGTGCTTGAATTTAGTTTTGAAATGCGGAGGAGGAGGATTTGCTCCCAAACGTAACGATGTAAACACCAGCTTTTGGGAATGAGCAACACATTTGAACGGTCGACAAGACAAAGTAGGTGTTGATAGTTCAAGAACACAAGCGTTTAGGTCTCAATGTGTCTACATTTGGGAGCAACTTCTCCCCAATGCAACATGTGAACGTGGCCCTAAGGCTTAAAAAAAAACGGGATGTGATTTTACCCTGATCCTGGCCTTTAATGCAGCTACAGCCACACTCCTGAGGCTCTGACCAACCCATCACCAGTGATGTACACAAACATCATTGGCACATTATATGGAAAACAATTGCAGACTACAGGGAGTACTACACCATTATTTTCAATGGGCTTTCAGTTTGCACAATCAGTGGTCAATTTAGAACCTATTCTTCTTGTGTTTACGGACAAAAACTGTAAAAAAGTGTAAAAAGTCCATTTAAAAAAAGAAAAAAAAATTACTGAAGCCAGGAAGAGAAAACCAATTTGTAGGTGTCCATAAGCCAAAATGGGTACAGGGAAAAATCACTGATGTGAAGAAAATGCCAATGTGAGTCCACCCTTAGGAATAAAAATATTTATTAGGTTATTGTGCAATTTGTGCAGTAGTGATCTTGACTGCTATACACAGCCATAACATGTTTCCTACACACAACTATCTTCATTGCCATTCATGTGTATAATTTCCCCCTCCACATAAGCCATCCATGTGTCTCACTGTCTCTAACACCACATCTCCATTCATACCTATTTTAACCCATAATCATGATATATTCAGCCCCCGTTCTGGCAGACCCCTCCCCCCCAAAACCTTGCTATTAGCAGGACAAAAGGTGACCTCCTCGCTGGCGTCCCCAGCTTCTGACACGCGATTGGTCATTACAATTCAAACTGAAGCCATTGTTCCCTATAAAGTAGCGGCCAGCTGTTAATATCCACAGCATGGAGGGAAAAGCCACAAGACTGCATCCATAAACGTCATTAATCCTGGGGATTTGTACAGTGAATGAGAACTATAGGCCAGGCCCAGGATTAATTAGATTCTCAATCATTTCTAAAGGGGAAATCTACAGAGAAGACAAACTAGATACAACACAGAATCTAATACAGTAACCATAGAGTAGTGAATTATGCGCCCACAATAGTTATCTCCTCGCTACTAGGTTATTCTGATCACCAAGCAAGTCTCTGCGGTTTAGGGGTTCTTAGTTTACACACCAGAAAGTGCACTTTAAATGGATTACCTCTTATGTACAGGAACATATTCAGTCTGAAATACGGACCACGTGCAAGACGTATATCCTGGACCAAACACAGTGCAGGGAACACGACTTCAGCATCAAGAGTAGTCCTGCAGCTAGTCAATGACTATAGATACTTATGATGGTGGAAGTCCTGCTTCCTGCACTATGTTTCATCTGGAAAATACAAAATGACACGGTCCATATTTCACAGGCTGAATACATTCATGTGTATAAGCCCCACATATTGGCAGACCAGTAACTTCTCTGTTGTGACATTTCTCCTGTTCACATTCTCCCTCAAAAAACACAAGTATTATTCAGGGGCACGAGCCATGAGAGACCCACATGATAACTACTGAAGTACATGTGAGGCTGGTCAGTCATGTCACCTATAATGACATCAGTGTCTAGTCCAGGCCACCATTACTTCCAGGGTCATACATACACAGCCCACGTCCAGTACAACTATCCCTATTGCTTTGTGATGGTATAAATGACCTTGTGTATGGATATTCCACGTGAAGGATGTCTTATAGCAATACTATTGCAGACGGTGCATTCACCTATATAAGAGGATTGTCACAATATATCACACAGTCCAGACTTATGAAAAGATCTGTGAATGAAGTCACAATCTAGTAGCAGTATTAGTAAAAGACTGTAGATCATACGTATCATTTACACAACAAAGAACTCATAAAATCACTGCACATGTGCTGCACATAATGCTGTTTACATGCAGATACACATGTAACATGTAATCCCCGTAGGAAACTGAATACGCATTAGACCCACTTCAGCACTACATGATGTACACGTGATATTAATGACAAATTGACTACTTGCAAGACATACACATGAAATAAGATCACTGCTTACAGGCCACACAGCTGCTGTTTACATACCACTTCCTATACACAGATGTTCACCTTTTACATGAGGCATACATGGGGCATTGCTACTATGGCTCACACAGGACTGTGGACATGCAGGACCAATGTTATAAGAATATCATCACTTTTTACAGGTCACATGATCAGTGTTTACATGACACACAATACACAGGGTTACTGCTTACATGACACACACAAGGTTATGTACATGCATGATCAATGCTGTAAACATATGATCACTGCATACATGACACACACACACACACTACATAGGGTAACTGCTTACATGACACACAATACACAGAGTCACTGCATACATGACACACAATACACAGGGTCACTGTTTACAGGACACATATGATGAGCGCCTACATAACATAAACACATGACAGTCTGTGCACAGCACACGCATGATACACGTATGATGACACGCATATAGTGTGCATGTGCCCCTCTTACCTGTGGGGGCACTGTCCAGGATCCGCAGGTCGTAGGCCCCGGAGCAGCGGTAGTTGGCGGCGGTTCCGTTGTCCCAGACCACCACCACCTCTTCCGGGCTCTCGAAGCTACGCACGGTGCCCACATGGCCCTCTCCTCCGTCCTGCTTCCCCCATTTCCAGTCCGGGCCTCTCGCCACACGGGCCCCGACCCCCTCCACCATCACCCGGTTATTGCGGGAGCCGCTCATCCCCCGGGAGGGATTCAGACACCCGGGGCCCGGCTGCCTCACTTTCCTTCTAGTCTGTGGCCGGCCCCGCACCCAGCAGGCACCGGAGCTGCAGGCAGAAAGCGCGGGGTCCCTGCAGCAGGCGGCGGAGACACCGGAGGAAAGTTTCCCTCAGACACTGAATTAGGACAAGGCCAGAGCTGCACCCGAGCCCTACGGAGGCTGCGCGGAGGGGCGGGGGCGCGCGCGAGAGAGAGGAGGGTCGGCGGGGGCGCGCATCACTGTGACGCTCCATCCCCGGGAGCAGCGCTTCCTCACAGTGGCTCCTGTCCGTACAATAGCGCCCCCCAGTGCCCGGGCCGCACTGTACCACATGCAGCCTAATGATAACAATGATTACATTTTTTTAAATCCCTTTAGTTTAACCCATTTAAGGACGCTGTTTTTTGGCTTATTTCTCGCTCTCCACCTTCAAAAATCCATAACTTTTTCATTTTTCTGTGTACAGAGCTCACTTGTGGCTTATTTTCAGATTTTTTACTTTTAAGTGACATTATTTATCATTCCATGCCGTGTACGGGGAAGTTGGAAAAAAATTCCAAATGCGGTGAAATTGGCAAAAAAAAGGCATTTGTGGCACTTTCTTGTGGGCTCAGTTTTCACGACTTTCACCTGGCGCTCGAAATAACACCTCTATTTTATTCTTTGGTTCAGTTACGATCACGGGAAGACCACATTTCCATAGGTTTTATGCCGTTTTAATACAATTATAAAAATCAATGAATGTGTTAAAAAAAATTTTTGCCATTTTCTCGCGCAAATACTTTTTTCATACTATGGTGTACGGAGCTGTGTGATATGTCATTGTTTTGCAAAATGAGCTGAAGTTTTCATTGCTTCCATTTTTAGGATTGTGCGACCTTTTGATCATTTTAATTACATTTTTTATGTGATGTAAAATGGTGTAAAAATAGCGTTTCGGAAATTTTCTAACCATTTTTATATTTTGATAGATCGGGCATTTTGGGACGTGGTGATTCCTAATGTGTTGGTGATTTTTACTGTTTATTACCTTTTAGGGAAAATGGGGTGAATTGAATTTTTAGGTTTTTTACATTTTTTAATTATTTTTTTTTTAAATTATGAAACTTTTTCTTTTTACTATTTCTAGACCCTCCAGGGTACATTAACCCTAGAAGGTCAGATCGTTCCTACCACATACTTCAATACTACGGTGGCATTTTTACACAGTATTAATTACAATGAGCCACTGGCTCTTTGTTACGAAACTGCAGAAACCAGACAGCCTAGATCTGATGAAGACCTGAGGCTGTCACGGCAACCGATTGCCACCCCCTTAAGTCATCAGCGACGATTGGAAAAAAATAGCGGCGTCCACGCCCTGCCATCTTTTAAATGTTGCCGGCATTGGCAGGGTTAATACCTGTGCTTGGTGCTAGCACTGGAATATGCTGCAAACCCACCTCTGTATGAAGAGGGCTCAGTCCTACTTCAAAGCAGGGCCACATGTGCTCTGAGGAAGGATGAAGTTCACACCTTAGGCGGCAGATTGCAGACTCTTTTAGGGGCAGAAAATCGGCGCCTGTAGTACATACTCCCTGAAAAATCAATTACATTGTAATTGATAGACAGAGCGGTGCAGCAAAGCGTGCCTGGGTACGCCGTCACTACACAGAACGTGGTTGCCGGCGCCAGTGGGCTGCAAGGTTTATTATTTCTTTGGGGTGAAGGCTGTGTATATACTTCTGGTGGAGGCGATATATGTACAACTGCGGGAGGCTGTCTATTACTAGGGAGACTGCGCACTACTGGGAGAAGGCTGTATATATACTACTTGAGGAGTTTGTGTACTACTGGGGCATGTAGACATGGTCAAGACAATCTCCTGCAGTTCAAACCGAGCATCAGTATGGGGAAGAAAGGTGATTTGAGTGCCTTTGAATGTGGCATGGTTGTTGGTGCCAGAAGGGCTGGTCTGAGTATTTCAGAAACTGCTGATCTACTGGGATTTTCATGCACAACCATCTCTAGGGTTTACAGAGAATGGTCCGAAAAAGAAAAAACATCCAGTGAGCGGCAGTTCTGTGGGCGGAAATGCCTTTTTGATGCCAGAGGTCAGAGGAGAATGGGCAGACTGGTTCGAGCTGATAGAAAGGCAACTGTGACTCAAATCGCCACCCGTTACAACCAAGGTAGGCAGAAGAGCATCTCTGAACGCACAGTAGGTCGAACTTTGAGGCAGATGGGCTACAGCAGCAGAAGACCACACTGGGTGCCACTCCTTTCAGCTAAGAACAGAAAACTGAGGCTACAATTTGCACAAGCTCATCGAAATTGGACAGTAGAAGACTGGAAAAATGTTGCCTGGTCTGATGAGTCTCGATTTCTGCTGCGACATTCGGATGGTAGGGTCAGAATTTGGCGTCAACAACATGAAAGCATGGATCCATCCTGCCTTGTATCAACGGTTCAGGCGGGTGGTGGTGGTGTCATGGTGTGGAGAATATTTTCTTGGCACTCTTTGGGCCCCTTGGGCCCCTTTATGACCACAATGTACCCAACATCTGATGGCTACTTTCAGCAGGATAATGCGCCATGTCATAAAGCTGGAATCATCTCAGACTGGTTTCTTGAACATGACAATGAGTTCATTGTACTCAAATGGCCTCCACAGTCACCAGATCTCAATCCAATAGAGCAGTGGTGGCGAACCTATGGCACTGGTGCCAGAGGCGGTACTCTGAGCCCTTTCTGTGGGCACTCAGACCATCACCCCAGAATGAAGTTCACCAGATAGAACTCAAAGAATCTGCCTGGAGAACCTTCCTACAATGATAGATGAATTTGCCCTCCTCCTTTCAACTGCGTTGGTGTCCTTGGGAGGCTGAAGGATTGAAAGTTGTCATTGAATAAGGAGAAATACATTACTGCTTAAAGTGCTGCGCTGGCACTTTGCAATAAATAAGTGGCTTTTGGTTGAAGTTTGGGCACTTGGGCTCTAAAAGCTTCGCCATCACTGCAATAGAGCATCTTTGGGATGTGGTGGAACGGGAGATTCGCATCATGGATGTGCAGCCAACAAATCTGCGGCAACTGTGTGATGCCATCATGTCAATATGGACCAAAATCTCTGAGGAATGCTTCCAGCACCTTGTTGAATCTATGCCACGAAGAATTGAGGCAGTTCTGAAGGCAAAAGGGGGTCCAACCCGTTACTAGCATGGTGTACCTAATAAAGTGGCCGGTGAGTGTATATTTACTACTGGGGGAGGCTATATATACTACTGGGGGAGGTTTAATATGCACTACTAGTGTACTACTGTAGGAGGCTGTGTACTACTGTGGAAGGCTGTGTTCTACTGGGGGAGGTTGCGTACTACTAGGGGGAGGCTGTATATATACTACTGGAGGAGCTTGTGTACTACTGGGGGAGGTTTTATATATACTACTGGGGAGGTTATGTACTACTGGGGGAGGTTGTATATATACTACTGGGGGAGGCTGTGTACTGCTGGGGGAGAATGTGTACTGCTGGGGGAGGCTTTAGTTTTAGTTTTTCAGATCGTTAAAAAACGCATCCGTTTTTAGAAACGCATGCGGTTTTTTAAAACGCGTGCGTTTTTGTCCGTTTTTAATTGCACAAATTCTGAAAACCGGACAAAAACGCATGCGTCTTCACCCTAAGGCCGGCGCCACACGTAGCGCTTTGTCTGCCCTTGCAAATGCAAATGCAGACAAAGTCGCGCCCACCGGGGCGGGCCTCGGCCCGATCGCATCGGCGTTTCTATGGAAACGCCTGCGTTCGGGAACGAGGCGCCGGTGTTTCGCGTTAAATTAACGCAAAACACCGGTGGGCGCGACTTTGTCTGCATTTGCATTTGCAAGGGCAGACAAAGCGCTACGTGTGGCGCCGGCCTAAGGGCTACTCCTGGTGCTATGCTACTATCGTGCTTAGAATCACAGCTGCAGACTGTTTCTAGATGTCACATCATTCACACGGTAGTCCTAAAATAGGAAGGTCAGGATAGCACTGTCTGATCCCAGATCTCAGGTGTAGCACACTTTGCAGCCCCTATCACAGCTCACATTATTAGATATCACTAACTCTGTTGCACACATTCACACACAGGTCCCGATTAGGATCAATGGATTTAGTTAGAGCACTGGCTGACTAGAGAGCAATGCACTGCTAGTTAAACTGAATTAGGGGGGCTAATTCAGTATTTTAACTAGCAGTGCATCGCTCTCTTGTCAGCCAGTGTTTTAACTAAATCCATGTGACTGTGGACAGGGTCGGACTGGGGTGCCTAGGGCCCACCAGAGAAATTGATTCTGGGGGCCCACCATACCGCTGCCTAGAAATATTCGTTATTTCACAGGAGTTCACGGCGGCTGCATTATGTTTAGCACTAACTTAACAATAAGAATAACTAACTATAACCCTTCACCTCCTTCGTATGTTCTCTGCACCACATCAGAAGACTAGGCAATTACATTATAGTCTAGATAGTTGGTCAGTAATTACAGTTATCAGACTCAGAAGTGGGATTCAGTACCTTACATGTTACACGTCTTCTCCTTTGGATACTCAACTGCAGGACGACTTCTCCCTTTTTTTTTTCTTATCACTGGAGAATTTTCACCTGATACCTTCATATCTGTGAGGCACATCTCCACACTGTGCAACTAAAAATATCACAGTCACTACAGTATCTTGTCACCTGGATAATAATGTCCCACACTGTGCTCCTAAATAATATTTACCACTCACCACACAACTGACCACACAAAATTTTACATTGTTCCCTTTAATTTCATAATATATCATTTCCAATTAATCATTTCATCTATAAAGTCTTGCAGTGATACTACTAATAAATTATGTTTTCTATATATATAATGCTCTCCTTAATTATTATTCTTATATTTACCGCTCCTCTTATCAAATATTTTATATAAAAGTCCTAATAAATACTCCTATTCGGTATATATGGGCACAGCACAGTACTACTACCCCTATCCTATATATATGGGCACAGCACAGTACTACTACCCCTATCCTGTATATATGGGAACAGCACAGTACTACTACTCCTATCCTGTATAAATGAGCACAGCACAGTACTAGTACTCCTATCCTGTATATATGGGCACAGCACAGTACTACTACTCCTATTCTTTATATATGGGCACTGCACAGTACTACTACTACTATCCTGTATATATGGGCACAGCACAGTACTACTACTCCTATCCTGTATATATGGGCACAGCACAGTACTACTACTCCTATCCAGTATACATGGGCAGAGCACAGTACAAGTACCCCTATCCTGTATATATGGGCACAGCACAGTACTACTACCCCTATCCTGTATATATGGGCACAGCACAGTACTACTACTCCTATCCTGTATACATGGGCACAGCACAGTACAATTACCCCTATCCTGTATATATGGGCACAGCACAGTACTACTACTCCTATCCTGTATATATGGGCACAGCACAGTACTACTACTCCTATCCTGTATATATGGGCACAGCACAGTACTACTACCCCCTATCCTGTATACATGGGCACAGTACTGCTACTCTAGTGGCCATTAATTATATATTCTTGCAACCGGTCCCATTATTACATTTAGTCTTGTAGTGGCCCCTTTAACATTTATCCCTGCAATGGAGTCCCTTATTTGATGTAGCCCCTTACTAGTTAGACTATTAGATGAAAATAATAAACCTCACGTACCTGTCGCAGCGCTCCCGCGTCCTCCGCTTCTCTTCTCCCTGCGATAGTGGAACTCACAATGTAATGGCATTGCAGAGTGTTCGTGCGACGCGGCCGTTTCTATTCCCGGCACCAGTCACACTGTGACCCCCGATGCGCGTAAGCGCATCATCACGCTGCCGCGCAACAGGGGTCACTGTGCGACGCGTGCCGGGAATAAAAACGGCCATTACAGCAGAGATGGTACTCGAGTGGCCACTTACGGCCGCATCGAGTACCAGTGCTGTCACTCACTGGCAGGGGCCCCGGATGGAGGCCCCTGCCATAGCGGAGATATCGGGAGCCCACTTTGGACCCGTGCGACCTTGCTGGCAGGGCCCTCAGATCGGGATGGAGGCCCCTGCCATAGAGGAGGTAACGGGGCCCACAGGAGGATCCACCGGTCCTCCGGTGGGCCAGTCCGACTCTGACTGTGGATACCTATATGGTACTTATACTGACACAGCAGTGAGTGACAATAATCGCAAAGGGATACTCTGTGTTGATTCATTCTGTACGGCCATAAGTACAATCAGCACACAACTTACTCAGACATAACTCTTGACTGTACTTCAATGGACATAATATTAGCTAACTCAGCCTGGCTATATCTAACTAGGAGTATGTTTGACACTGTGTTTTTAATAATCACAGTAGTTTGAGCACCAAGCATTTTGATTTGCCAACAATTTTGGCCATATTAAAAGATACAAAAATAAAAGTTACGTTTTAAATACACAATAGTGTGTCTGGATATGGGTAATCTAGTTTGCCAGTGGCAAATTTGTAAATATTATTGAGTTTTGAATCCCTGCCGACACATAAGGTCCTCTCGTTTTTGCATTGTAATGTATAGTAAAGCATTGCTAGTGTCTGTGCTTTATCTGCTGACATGTTCTGCTTGATTGCTTAAGTTTACAGGCATGTGGAGGGACAATAAAGGGATAGAGGCAATGCTCTCTAATGGCAGTTTATGAAAATATATTTAGTTTAGAGGGTTAATTTGCCTGAACAGTTCTCTTTAAAATTTTAAAAATTAATAGCTTGTACTTCCACTGGATGTCAGTAGGTGACAGTAGAGTACTGCAGAAATATTCATACTAACTAGCTGCAAAGAAAGTATCATGGTGGTTAGGCTGACTTTCCAGAATCAGGAAATAAAGCCTATTGTTTTAAAGTAAAATTCTGTATATTTGTGAAGTGCTCTGTGTATGATTTCACTTTTAAGTCTCTATAGGGGAATTAAGAGGTTCCAAACTTTCTGGTGTATAAGACAACTTTTTAACCCCCCGAAAATCTTTTCAGAAAAGCAAGATTCAATAAGGTTCCCCCTGCAACAAACAGCCACTTGTAACACCCGTGGTTGGTGCTAGCAGCAATCATGGATGTTAACCCTTTCATCTTTGCAGCTTTTCCGGCAGCATCAGGGAGTGATGATCTGTCGCAATATATCTTTGTAAGACATGAGCCTGTATGTTTCTGCTCATTTGTTATAATGTCCCAGTGGCACATTGTAATAAATTATCAGTAAAATCACAATACTGCCACATTGTAGTATGGCAGTATATAGTAGGATCAAGCAAAAATCTAAGTATCAGTAACATAATAGGCCCACAAGTGATAATGATAAGTATTATGTACGACCATAACGGTAATCATTAGAAGTGTCAGGTAGATTAACACAGAGAGTGCCACAAAAACCGGTTGAGTCATCGCCTGATTGAGAGTGTTATAGAAAGGAGCTGACACTTCTAATGATTACCGTTGATTAGGTTCCATTATGGTCGTACATAATACTTATGATTATCACTTGTGGGCCTATTATGTTACTGATACTTAGATTTTCTTAGGTGCATTATATTGTAGTGTTTTCACACATATGCTACACAACGCTATTGCGCTGACGCTGGCCATGTCATTCACTTATTTATCCTAGTGCCTCCCACCACGCATTCTAGCGTCCTTTTGACCATGGCTGATACACCTATTTCCCAAGTTTTGACACGCGTTTACCGGCACTCCTTAAACGGTAATGTGTCTGTTTGTCTAGCTTTTTACCTGCCGCTCTGACACTGCTATATTACACAATGGTACATTGCGTCCACTAGGGGCTGGACGCATCATGCATCTCCATGGAGACGCGTCCACGTGATCATCCCCGCTTTATCCGCACATGCGCGCCTCTGCTCAGTTCCTGGCCGACCGCTTTCACTCAGGTCTGCCCCAACAGATAGTTACACCGCGGTCCGTCGCACTCCTGTGGCGAACCGCAGCATCCACCTATAGGAACGTCGAGCCCTTGGAGGTGCACCCAATCACGGTATAACGGAAGCGGGGCCAGTGATCTTTTATGGTGGAAGTGCCTGTCTCTTGGCGCTAACACTTGCCAGCCTGCACACCGAATCTCCGAGTCCACCACCAGGACATGAGATGTGCAGTTACCTCGGAAGCATTGTACACAACATGCTTCACAACCACTGCATGCCATTTTATGCCCTATGAACGCCAATCCAGGTCAAAGGACGGCGATTATCAGCATTTGTCTTTCTGAAGAGTCAGGTTACGAAACGCGTCAGGGAAGGTGGCGCTGACAGGGGGCATGCGACAGTTTTGTGATAAGGACAGATGTGGACTGCCCTTGTGAGGGTGGGAGTCAAAGGGGTTCTCTTAGGGACAGGATAGTTCCGGGTGCCCCTGTAACCCACCCTATTGAGCTGGAGACGCCTGAATCATGGTAGGAGATGACCATTCATTTTGATGTCTTATATCCAGTTTTGATTGACGTCTATGCTCTTTTTGTTACTGTAGACATACATTTCTGCTAAGTAACCAATCCATAGACTTTTTTGGTTCTCTTTTTGTGTACATATATATTGACTTTTGCACCGGAGTGTTAAATTCTTATCGTTTTTCCAAATAAAAGTTATATTTTAGCACTTTAATCCTCTATTATTGTCCCCTATACATGCTGCATTTATTGATTATTGGAGGTTTCTTGATCGAGGACATATTTATTACTTTGCTGTGTTTCTCCATTTTATTTTAACCCCTATGAAACACTTAAATGGTTAATAAAAGTTGTTTTACATATGTTGAGGGGTGTTGTTTCAAGTTACTTGGAACCCAAGTTGGTCACGTAAGAGTGTGAACCTAGATGGCGCTAGAGAGCTACCTAAAACCATGGTTGAAAAAGACCTTGACAACTCCCATCCCTGGCCAACTCCAGAGGGAGATCTCACTACAAGGCAATGCTGTGTGTCCTGCAGTCTGCAGAAGGACTTGGACCAGTTGTAAACAGACAGGTGGTCTATCCCAAGAGGATTGGAATCCTATAAGGACATTGATTGATCACTGAGATCCAGAGAGCTGAGGAGGAACCTTAGCAGTGTTTCTTGACCACAGAAGGCAGCTTAGGTTCAAGAAGTGAAGGAGTGCCTTAAGTAGGGGCTAAGCTGTTTGTAATTTTTATTCCTATAATTGTTTTAAAGTTGAATAAAGCTGTTTCTTTTGGATTGCTACAAGCTCATACATTATTGCTTTGGCACTCAGCACCACAAAAGATGTCTGTGAGGCCCAGAAGCTTCTACTATTAATGCTAAGGTACTAAGGTTAATGCCACGGTCCCTCAAAAGTATGATTTTGTGTTTTAAACGAAAATGTGAAAAATCGCACCTAAACGTCTAAGCCTCCTAACATCCTGCAAAAATAAGAGGACGCTCAAAAATATCATAAAGCAAACAGATGTTATTTATCAAGTTATTTTGGTGTAATGACCTAGTGTGGGAAAGGTATAGAATTTAGAATTTTGAAAAATTTTCCAAATTTTCACCAAGTATTGTATCCACGTTTTTTCATAAATAAACCCAAAACCCATCACCAAGTTTTTTAAACTAACACCAAGTGCACTCATTGTCGCGAGAAAACAGTCTCGAAATTATCAGGATATGAGAACGTATTCCAAAGTTATAACCAGTGACACATGGCAGATTTCAAAAAATGGAAGGTGCAAAAAGTCGTTAAGGGGTTAAAAAAACTTTGACCACTACTCCTCTTAAAACACAACTCCATTTCATCCCTAATTCCAAGGCATTTAGAGTCTTTTCCTACTTCCTAGTACAGGCGGTCTCCTACTTAAGAACACCCGACTTACAGACGACCCCTAGTTACAAACGGACCTTTGGATGTTGGTAATTTACTGTACTTTAGCACTAGGCTACAATAAACAGCTGTAACAGTTATAAAGGTGTCTGCAGTTAAGCTCTTTTGATAATCCTGGTTCTTATGACAATCCAACATTTTTAAAATCCAATTGTCACAGAGACCAAAAAAATTTCTCTGGAGCTACAATTATAAAATATACAGTTCCGACTTACATACAAATTCAACTTAAGAACAAACCTACAGAAGCTATATTGTATGTAACCGGGGGACTTCCTGTACATTATACAGATTATATAACAGTGCGCCCCTAGAAAGTAAAATTCATCTAAAAGAAAATAAAGTTACAGCTTTTGGACCACAAGAAGTAAAATAATGTGATAGCAGAAATGGAAGAGGGCAGCAGAAATAAAGAGTAACTGTAAATAGCTCTTGGGATGTAAAACAACTTACTGGCCTCAGCCTGAGGGCATAGACTGACAGACATTAGTCACCACCCACTTTACCTCTGGTGAGAAAGATTTCTGTCAAACACTTTCAGAACAGAAAATGCCATAACTTTGGAAAGAAAAGGGTGAGCAGCATAAAGTAGGCATAAAGTAGCATAAAGAATCACACTTAATAATTTGGTAAAATCACTAAAGTTACAAAAAAGCCATAATATGTTCATAGGATTTATTGACATTAAATTATAACATGCTATACATAAAGAACATAAACAAAAATATACAGAGTGCTCCTGTCAATCCGCTGTCTTGTCCTATGATGAAGAAGACTTTATGTTGCTAGGTGCCATCTTTCTCTTTGCTTGTTAAAAATGTACTGTACAGATGTACTTTGGTCATGATGTAAGTATGAAATGACCTTAGCAGGGCAGACATAAATGCATATAATGTTGCTGACAAGCAATACAAATCAACCTTTGAAGTCCAACGGGACAAAATATATTGACTTCTGTGCAGAGGTTCATGATAGCTTATCTATACACATACTGTATGTTCACTGAATGCAGCATTTGCAGCTACTGTTAGTGCAAAGCCTGATTCCAGGGCCATCATGACCTGAGGATTGACTGCAGAACTGTTTAGGGTTAAAGGAAAAAAACCTTAAAAATTCTCTTCTTGATCCTGGCGCTGTCCTTCATTAGTCTTGACACTCTAGGATCCCCTAGAAATGAAAGTTATAACTACAAGCACAAAGTACGGGGACATGATGTCCGGTGCTCCGTGCTGCTAATTATGCACACCTGAGAGAGCGGTGGATTGCCTGAAGTACATGAAGCCCGTGCTTCAGTCAGCGCCGATCTGTCACTCTGTATAACTAACTCGTCGTGACGTCATACAAAGCGACGGAGCGTCTCTGCAATCAAGATGCTGTGCGGCTGCCGGGAGAAGAGGAGAGCAGAGGCGAGGGAGAGCAGACGTGAGTATTACTTTTATTATTTTCAATGTGGCTTACTATATACAGTACTAAAATCATGGAGGAGGCAGTATATTTGTTAAACCCTGGGGGGATATATATTCATAAAACTCAGGCTATAGATTAGACTATGGAGGCAGTATATTACTGCTATGGGCGACTAAATATATTACTGCTTTTAAGGACTATATATAACTGCTATGGAGGACTATATATATTACTGCTATAGGGGACTTTATTACTGCTAATAAATATTAATGCTATAGGGGATTATACATAACTGCTATGGGGACTATATATATATATATATATATATATATATATATATATATATATATATATACACACTCACCGGCCACTTTATTAGGTACACCTGTCCAACTGCTCGTTAACACTTAATTTGTAATCAGCCAATCACATGGCGGCAACTCAGTGCATTTAGGCATGTAGACATGGTCAAGACAATCACCTGAAGTTCAAACCGAGCATCAGTATGGGGAAGAAAGGTGATTTGAGTGCCTTTGAACGTGGCATGGTTGTTGGTGCCAGAAGGGCTGGTCTGAGTATTTCAGAAACTGCTGATCTACTGGGATTTTCACGCACAACCATCTCTAAGGGTTTACAGAGAATGGTCCGAAAAAGAAAAAACATCCAGTGAGCGGCAGTTCTGTGGGCGGAAATGCCTTGTTGATGCCAGGGGTCAGAGGAGAATGGGCAAACTGGTTCGAGCTGATAGAAAGGAAACAGTGACTCAAATCACCACCCGTTACAACCAAAGTAGGCAGAAGAGCATCTCTGAACGCACAGTACGTCGAACTTTGAGGCAGATGGGCTACAGCAGCAGAAGACCACACCGGGTGCCACTCCTTTCAGCTAAGAACAGGAAACTGAGGCTACAATTTGCACAAGCTCATCAAAATTGGACAGTACAAGATTGGAAAAACATTGCCTGGTCTGATGAGTCTCAATTTCTGCTGCGACATTCGGATGGTAGGGTCAGAATTTGGCGTCAACAATATGAAAGCATGGATCCATCCTGCCTTGTATCAACGGTTCAGGCTGGTGGTGGTGGTGTCATGGTGTGGGGAATATTTTCTTGGCACTCTTTGGGCCCCTTGGTACCAATGGAGCATTGTTGCAACGCCACAGCCTACCTGCATTGTTGCTGACCATGTCCATCCCTTTATGACCACAATGTACCCAACATCTGATGGCTACTTTCAGCAGACTGGCATCCTTACCCATGTATGGGTGGCATCCAGGTGCGAACTGTGTAACACCCCCGGTCCCCTAAGGACCCGCAGTTTACGGACTACCCCCACGTGCAAACCTCGGTTTGAGGGATCAGGTAGCGGTCAGTGTTTTACAAAAAAGACGGTCCGACACAGCCACACTACAACCTGAAAAGCCTATGAAAGGGTTAATGCAAACTACTGGCATATATGACAGTGTGCAAACATTTGGTAAAATCACATTGGCTTAGGAGCCCAATGGGTACACATCTTAAAACGTTACAAACGTTACAGAGGTAGATAGGCTACTCAGAGTAGCAAGATAGTAAATGTCTCTTTTCCTGCAAAGAAAAGGCATAAAGAGTGCAAGCAGAATGTCCATACCTAGAAGGAAGGCATTAAGTGCAAAATGATAATAAGTCAATGAAGTAGCAACTTTTCCTTGGAGTTGGCAAAAGTCTCACAGAAGGTCTTTAATGACAAAGTCCATCTTCTGGGTACAGCCCTTGAGGTGGGGAAAAGTGCACTAAGAAGCAAAGGGTCTCCTCTAGTGTAGAGGGACAGAGTCCTTTGAAGAAATTCTCTGCTGTGGCAGAGGAAGGGGTGCTATCATAGCACAGGACAATAATCAGTTCAAGGTATGTCTCTTGACTGAGATAAATAAGGGTGAGAGTCTCAGGAAAGTCTCTGGCTCTTTAGGGAAAAGAGGAATAGATACACATATATACACATGGTACAGTACCTTAAGTGGGCTACAGCCCTTCAGGGGTTACTCAGTATCTTCTTCGGTGGTAAGTACTTCGGTGTCAGAAAAACGTACCTGCCTCCTCCTTCTGTGTGACACCAGCTGATACTCCTGCAGGTACGCAGGAGCTTTACCTTTGGTCTCCCTTTGAGACCTCCGCAGTTCCGGCTGGGAGAAGATAACAATCTCCTCATCGTCCTCCTCTGATTCAGGCGCTGGAGTCGGAGTCTCAGCTGGCTCTGATGTTTCAGGGGTTGCAGACCGTGGAGCCGGATCATCCTCCACAGGCAGCAGTATTGGAGACTGCGGTGGGGATGATGGTCTCTCCGAGGTACCTCTTACTGGAGTGGAAACAAAACAGAATTGAGGCACAGTCACAAGTTCCAAGAAACTGGGGGTAGGCGAACACAAGGAGGTCTGTAAGTTGGGGGTCGAGGTGAGAGGTGTGGACATAGGGGCAAAAGGACGAAGACATCTCTTCAGCCGGTTCCTATGTACCCGGAGTGGTGGACGGTCTCCTCTTGAAATCTCGTAGACTTCAGGGGAGAGACTGTCCCTAAGTATGGCTCACGCTCCCAACGCCCATCTAGCTTACTGGTAGGATGGTTGTTGCGCAGCCACACTCGACCTCCTGGGGCAAGAGGCTCAGCACAGGCATTACGATCGAAGTCCCTTTTTTGTTTCTCTCGGGCCTCTTCCAACCGCAGATCCACCACTTCTCTGGCATCCGCCAGGCGCCTCTGGTGTTCGTGAACCCAGTCAGTCTGGGGGAGTAAAGACTGGGAATCAGGGGACTCCATGTCCCAGGTCATATCAGCAGGGAGATGGCCGTGTCTCTCGAACATCAGATAATACGGGGTGTATCCTGTGGAGCAATGAGTGGTATTGTTGTACAGGTACACTAATTCGGGCAACAGTTTTGGCCAGTCAGCCCTTTTTGCAGGGGTCAGAGTCCTCAGCATGTTGATTAGAGTCTGATTCATCTTTTCGCAAAGCCCGTTGCCTTGGGGTGATAGGCTGTGGTCCTCAGCTTTTTGCAGCCATATAGAGTGCACAGCTCCTGGAAGACTTGGAACTCAAATGCTGTTCCTTGGTCTGTAAGGATCTGGTCCGGACAGCCATAGGGGAGGATGAAGCTCTTCCACAGGGCCGCTGCGGTGGTCCTTGCAGACAGATCTCTGACAGGTACTGCAACCACAAATTTGGTATAGTGGTCGATGATCGTAAGAGCATAACTGTGCCCGGATCTGCTGGGCTCCAACTTCACGTGGTCCAATGCCAGGATCTCCAAGGGCCGTTGGCTCACAATGGGACGTAGAGGGGCCCTTTGATTGTGTCGCTCTCCTCGAGCGATGGCGCAGGCTGGGCATTCTCGACACCAGGCTTCAATGTCGGACTTCATATTGACCCAGTAGAATCGCCTTCGGAGGGTGGCTTCAGTTTTCTGAGCGCCAAAGTGTCCGGACTGGTCATGGTACATTTCCAGTACTATCTTGGCGTCCCTCCTGGGAATCAGAATCTGGTATATCCGATCATAAGTGATAGGGTCCAGAGTTCTTCTCTTTAGCAGACCCTGGTGCATGCTCAGAGTCTTTCTCTGGCGCCACAATTGAGACAGTTCTCCATCAGCTCTTCTGCGCCGGATTCTTTCAGGCACTCGCCCACTAGAGAGATAGTCCGTTACTTCTCCTATGGCACGGCTATCAGCCTGAAGACTCATCCAGAGGTCCTTTTCCGCAGGGGGCTCTGACTCTTCTTGAGGAGTAGCTGGCGCTGCCTCTGTCGGTAGGGAATAAACTCTCTGGGCATCTTGACGCACAAACCGGGCATAGAACGCTGGCATCTCCACATCTTCCCACTGAGCATCCGTGGAGGGTCCCTCCCACTGGTCAGGGAGACGTGACAGAGCGTCGGCGTTGTCATTGGTCTTACCAGCCCGGTACTTGATGGTAAAGTTGAAGTTGGCAAGTCTGGAGGCCCACCGTTGTTCCAATGCTCCAAGACGAGCGGTGTTCAGATGCGCCAAGGGATTATTGTCTGTGAAGACAGTGAAGAATGATGCAGCCAGGTAGTCCTTGAACTTTTCGGTCACAGCCCAGACTAACGCCAGAAACTCCAACTTGAAGGAACTATAGTTCTGGTCGTTTTGCTCCGGTTCTCGGAGGGAACGGCTGGCTATGACCCTTTCAGTTCCGTTTTGGAGCTGGGATAATACCGCCCCTAGACCTTGCTTGCTGGCATCAGTGTATAGGGTGAAAGGCAGACTATAGTCTGGATATCCCAACACCGGAGGCTCAGTCAACCGTTGCTTGAGCATCTGGAAGGCAGCTTCTCGTTCGGCCGTCCACTCAATGGATACTCGGGAACGTTGGCTCTCTTTTGGCAGGCCCCTTAGGAGTTCTTGCAGGGGAGCCGCCAGCTGGGCAAACTTCGGGATGAAACGCCTGTAGTAACTGGCAAATCCCAGGAAGCTTTTGATGTCCCGTACGGTTGATGGGGTAGGCCAGTCGTGGACAGCTGCAATCTTCTCTGGATCTGGCTCAATTCCATGAGCGCTCACCACATGTCCCAGGTACTTGATGCTAGGTTGTAGCAGGTGGCACTTGGATGGCTTGACCTTCAACCCATGTTGGGTCAGGATTTGGAAGACTTCAGCCAGATGGTGGAGGTGGTCTTCATAAGTCTTGGAGTAGATGATGATGTCGTCCAAATATAGCAGGACGGTCTCGAAGTTGCGATGACCCAAACATCTCTCCATCAGCCATTGAAATGTGCCTGGGGCATTGCATAGCCCGAATGGCATGTTGTTGAACTCGAACAGGCCCATTGGGGTGGTGAAGGCCATCTTCTCTCTGTCTTCTGGTGCCATGGCCACTTGCCAGTAGCCACTGGTCAGGTCCAGGGTAGAGAAGTAGGCAGCTGACCATAGGGCTGCGAGGGATTCCTCGATTCGAGGCAGAGGATAGGCGTCCTTGTGGGTGATATTGTTGATCTTCCTATAGTCAACACAGAATCGAAGGGTTCCATCCTTCTTCTTCACAAGGACCAGCGGGGCAGCCCATGGGCTGTGACTCTCCCGGATAACCTTGGCTGTCTTCATCTCTTGTACCAGCTTCTTCACCTCTTGGTAGCGGGCTGGAGGTATGGGCCGGTATCGTTCCTTGATAGGAGGATGAGAGCCAGTAGGGATGGTGTGTTGGATCAGAGTAGTCTGCCCAAAATCCAGTGGGTGTTTGCTGAAGGCCCGGTGGTGCTTCATGACGACATCCAGGACACCTTGTACTTGGTCTGCAGGAGTAAAATCGTCGTCTCCAATATTGAGCTCAAGCCACCAGGATTGCTCGGCAGGCTCACCTTCAGCACTTTGCTTCAGTTCCAACTGTTGGGAGGCAGACAGAGAGGTTTCCACCAAGTCTTCAGGATGGACACTGAAGAGAGTGGCTACGGCTTGGTACTTTCTCAGATCCACTGGGGAGTCTCCCACATTTAGTAATCGAATGGGTACTTGTCCTCGGGATACAGTGACTAGGCTCCTGGCGGCTAGAATGGGCAGGTCTTCATCAGCTGGTAGAGGTTCTACTATCGTCTGGTAGTCTTGACCTTGGATGCCCATGCAGGCTCGACACCATACTAGCGTCTCAGTCCCAGGTTGAAGGCGGACAGGTTGGGGATCCTTGATCCGGGCTCTGCAGATTTCACCATTAGGGCCAGCAAACTTCTGTTGCGCCGCTAGAACCTGCATAGTCTCCTGAATTACCTTCCGGGAACCGTTGGGCACTGTTGGCAGGGAGTCGTGGAGAGCCTTCAGCACTTCAGGGTAGCAGTTGCGGAGGACATTGGTACCCAGTACCAGGGAGAAGTTACCGTTTTCGGGCACTCGTGTCACCACTACGCCCTGTCTGGTTAACTCAGTGTCTCCAATGGTTAGCGTGGGCTCCTAGTAGCCGCGGATGGGTACGGGTTTCCCGTTCGTAGCAATAATGTTCAAGTAAGCCTTTGGAGGCTGGACTAAGGATGCTCCTCCTCGGCATTTCTCGAAGGCAGCACTCCGGAGGGTGGTCACTTGAGAGCCGGTATCAATTAAGGCTGGTAGGGTAACTCCATTGATGGTTACATGAACCATGGGGCGAGTCCCCACGAACCTGGGCATCCAGTTAGCATCTCGGGGACTTACAAGTTCTTCCCTTGGAGGTCGTCCCTTAGCTCCAAGGGTTTGTCGTTTAACTGACGACAACCATTCTCTTCATGCCCATATTTATGGCAGTAGCTGCACCGCTGGCGGGGTTTCTTCTGACTCCAGGTGCTTAACGACTTCGCTTCTTTTGGGCGTTGTTTAGTCGGAGATTCACGAGAAGTAGCTGACCGTACCGGGTTCTCTGGAGGTTTCCTCCTCATAGCGGAGACAGTTACTTCCAACTGGGTCAACCGATCGAGGATTTGATGCAGGGCGTCCGCCAGATTAGGGACCGGTCCTGTTATGCCAGTAACTTCCGTAGCCGCAGGAGTAGGTGATGCTGACTGCGTGGGATGGCAAGCGAGAGCAGATTCTTCCATTTCCACGGATTCAGGCTCTTTCTGCGGTCCAGTAGGTGGTCGGTCTCCTAATATGTCAATGGCAATTTCCTTAAACTCAAGGAAAGAGGCCTGGGCATGTTGAGAAGAGATGATCTTTAGTTGACACCTTTGATTTCTATCAACAAGTCCATTAATAAATTGTTCCCTTAAGGTTTGATCAGAGGTTTCAGCGTCTTTGGGCTCAAGGCAGGTGATGGCCTTCCATGTCTCCTGTAGGGAGAGGGCAAAGTCTCGGAGGGACTCTTGGGGCTTCTGTCTTTTCCCGAAGAATTTCTGCTTCAACTCGGAGACGGTACACTTGTCAAAGGTGTTGCGTAGCCTATCAAGAATTTGGACCACATTCTGACACTGTTCTCGGGGCCAAGACTTGACTTCCCGGAGAGCGGGTCCTTTCAACTGCCCGATGAGGATGCCCACTTTCTGTTCCTCTGTGAACGGGAGCAAGGCTAACAACTTGTCCCTGAATTCAGGGAGAGTATGTGATTCTCCCTCGTAGTAGGGTAACCAGGGGGCCCCCAGATAGTAGGGCATAGTCAGAGGCATCATGGTGGGAGTCCCAGGGACACTAGCTGTAGCAGGGTTGAAGGGACTCTCTGGAGGACTTAACATGCTCCGGTACCCTGAAGAGGGACCAGGAGACGGGACTTGCTCCAGTCCCGTATCTTCGTCCTGGGCGGACATGACTGGCCTAGCTGAGGGAAGTCTGCAGGGTTACACAATGTCCGTTGCTATGGGCGATGGCTAGAATGGGACGTGGGCACTTTAAGACACAGTCACTATTCCCTGGGAGGTGAGCCGATAACCTAGCGTCGGAAACAATTTCTACCCCCCTTTAACTTCCCCAGTGGTACTCACTCAGGATCAGCCGCGGTGACAGGACAGCTCCGGTGCACGAAGGTCTCCGTTCCCGATGTCCGGCAGGCAGCAGGGCTCAGTGATGCTCAGCGGTGTTCTCCAGTCGCAGGACACATGCGCCGGAACTCCGGATGAGGCGCACACTGCTGGCAGGCTTCAGGCGCGGCCTGCGCCAAAATCCAAGATGGCCGATTAACCCTCTTCGTTGCCGGCCGCACACGCTCCAGCTCCTCCTCCACGGTGCTTCGCGCCACTCGCGCAGGGGGAGGAGCCTAATGACGCCTCTGGAGTTCCCGCCAGTGAGGATTTGGCGGGCTGGAAATACTTGCTGCGCCACATGCCTCCGAGGTAAATCTTCAGGCGCGGCTGCGCCGGATGTAGCAGAGCGGACACAGTCTTTGCAGAGATTAACCTCCTGAGTGCTGGAGCGGTGCTCGACAGCACGTGGCAGCAGTAACACAGTTCAATGTTTGGGCCTAAACCCGAATGGCAGCAGGGTTAGGCAGCACAGTCTTTTTAATAAAGGAAAGTCTTTAATGCCGTAATAAGGCACAGAAGTATCAATCCTGTTCGTGACGCCACTTGCAACATCCCCACCGGGGCCTAGCCTGTTCTCGGGGCCTGGAGTCAGCCGGGGCCCGCAGTACCTGAGTGGCTGGCGGTTGCGGCCTAAGCACGCTTGTGTCACGGTGCTTGTTATGGGGGAACCGGAGGGCTGTCCTACAGCCTGGCAGGTCTCCAGCAGGGTGGTGTTGGCAAGAAATGATGAGGGAGAGGCTGCTATAGCGGATCTCCCTGGGACAACCCTTTGGTGTCTAGAGTATTAGTCTCTGTGTGGTGGACAGGGTGCCTGTGATGATGGCAGCTGTATTAGCAGGGACCAGACGGAGACAGAAGTTGAAGAAAACAAATTACAGTTCTTTATTTGAACCGACAGGAACCGCAGCAACGTGCCTTTAACAGGTAGATGGAGTGCTGAGATGCTTTTGGAGGGAGCCTCAGGAGATAGTTCACCAGCCTGGATGTAGAGGGCAGGCTGGGAGGCAGCTGTGTCCTGGTAGGAAGCTTCAGCTTGTCCTGTAGGGCTTCAGGTATCACCTTTAAAGGTAAGATGATACCCCTTTCCTCACTATACTAACTCTAGTCTTCTTGCTCCACTCTTCAGAGGCAGGGGCTAGGCTCCTCCTGCTCTGGTATGGGCTAGACAGAAATTGCTCACTCACTCACTTACTGAATCTCTAGGATTCTAAGCTCTTCCTGGCTTCTAAGCTCCTAGAAAGACATACTAGAATTCTCTCTTCTCTCCCTCTTGAGAGAATTCTCTCTAGAACATTCCTGGCCAGGGGTTTTATTACTTCCCCTCTGGTCAGGTGGTGGCTGCTCCTCCAATCACATCTCAGCTTACAGAGGACAGGATGTAACACAGATCATTGGATAATAGCATCTTGCATCATACAAAATACTTAACTTCTGCCTTGCCAGGCAGGATTCACCACTGCAATATCCCCTATGTCCTATCAGGCCCATGTAGTGTAATGTGGTTACATGCAGGTGGGACGTATTCGCAAACACTCCTTCGCCATTGCATCGGCGAGGGTGTTGCAATGTCAATATGGACCAAAATCTCTGAGGAATGCTTCTAGCACCTTGTTAAATCTATGCCACTAAGAATTGAGGCAGTTCTGAAGGCAAAAGGGGGTCCAACCCGTTACTAGCATGGTGTACCTAATAAAGTGGCCGGTGAGTGTATATATATATATATATATATATATATATATATATATATTACTAGTGTGGGGGCTATTTCTATTACTGCTATGGTGGACAATAAGTCAACTAGAGGGGGTAGTATATAAATAAATTAGAGGGGCTGTAAATACATATATATATATTTTAAGGGGGCTGTATATATAAAATAGTGGAACTGTATATAAAAGGGGTGGTATAAAATAATAAGAAGACACAATGGGGGTCATTTACTAAGGGCCCGAGTTGCTATTTTTCATCGGGTCTCGCGAATGTTACCTATTCGTGCCGTTTTTCCCTGAATTGCCCCGGGTTTTAGGTGCACGCGATCGGATTGTGTCGCATCGGCGCCGGCATGCATGCATCGGGGGCTTGGCCGTCGGAAAAACCCGATGGATTCGGAAAAAACGCCATATTTTTTTAAAAAAGTGTCGCTTGACACGCGCTTACCGGCACCCAGGATAGCTTGGTGAACTCCAGCGCAGCAGTGACACCTGGTGGACATCGGGCGCACTATCTTAGTGAATCC
This sequence comes from Engystomops pustulosus, assembly GCF_040894005.1. Lineage (NCBI taxonomy): Eukaryota > Metazoa > Chordata > Amphibia > Anura > Leptodactylidae > Engystomops > Engystomops pustulosus. The sequence continues at coordinate 58,451,347 of NC_092415.1, forward strand.
CGGCTGAAACCGAATCCTCGACGGAGAACGCGCCGCTGGATCGCGACAGGACCAGGTAAGTAAATCTGCCCCAGTATATTAATGAGGCTGCTCACATCGTGGGGCAGATTTATCAGGTATCTGAAAGTCAGAATATTTCCAGTTGCCCATGGCAACCAATCACAGCTCCCCTTTAAAATATTCATGAGCACTGGTGAAATGAAAGCTGAGCTGTGATTGGTTTCCATGGGCAACTGGAAATATTCTGACTTTCAGACAATTGATAAATCTGCCACCATGTGTTTTAAAATACATTGCGAACACATCAGACAAAACACATTACCAAATGCATATTAGTTTTGTAAAAAGTATGGTAATGTGTCTTGCATTGTTAATAATTATTACTAATGTTGAAGGCCAAGACACATGTTGAAATTTATATAAAGAACTTACATATGTATGCATTTGGTGATGCGTTTCTCCTGATGCATTTGCACTGGGTTTTAAAACAGAATATAAAAGCCTCTTTTATAATTAATTAGGGGTTAATTAGGGTTGCTGCATGTAATCAGTTAAGGGTAGTCCAATATATTTAATAAACTGGGGTTCCTATATATGTACCATAATTTGATCATGGGACTATATATGTCACATATACGGGACGTTATATGTGGTGGTCAGTTGTTATCCATGTGACACTATACTATAAGTGACTACTCAGAGTGTGTGAGACAGCGTCAGCATCAGTGAGCCCCTGGCACTGTGTGGGTTATCCACATATTCTGATAAGTTTGTAGATAATAATAATCTTTATTTATATAGCGTTATCAGGTTTCGTAGCGCTTTACAAATTGCTGTGAACATATACAAATAAAATAAGACATTACAGAGTAACAACAGTCATATAATACAATAGGATTGCTCGCAAGAGCTTACAGTCTATAAAGATGGGGTGGGGGTGACAAAAGAGGTATAAGACCTGGTATAATGGTCCAGCCAATTTTTATAAAAACATTTTTCTACAAACTCTATGGGACTGCAGAGAAGCATTTTCCTTTTGTGTCTATAAATTAAATGGGCTGAATATTAAGGGGATCAGGGTATAGAGTGCGGGCGGGGGGGCAGCATTACATTTTTCACCTCAGGCAACAAAAAGGCTGGAATCTGCCCTGCCTGCACCTCCCTCTTCCATGCTAGAAACATGGGAGAACGAGGTGACGTCACGCATTAAAATAATGTTTTTATTGTTTTTTTTTAAACACAATTATACAGTACAGGGAGTAAAAAATCCCAGTGAACCCACGGGGTAACCGGATTGCATCGGTGCAAATAATAATGCAGTAATACAAATCTCAAGTGGAAGGGGAGGGAAGGAAAAGGGAGGGAAAAGGGGGACAGGAAGAGGTAGGAGAAGAGTGTACATATCAGAAGAGGGGGTAACAATAGCAATAACCACAATATTAACAGTTAACAATAACCATAACAGTAACATGTTCCTGTATGCTTCCACCCATTAGCTATGCCGCTGTTGGACTCATTGATGAGTCTGTCATGGGGTATGATTCAATAAATAGCATATGTGTAGCACCAAAGTACATAAGAGAACACGTTAAGTGAGGTTTGTGAAGCTTAAAGTCTCATCTACCTAGGAGGGTTGGATGTGTAGTATGCATGCCATTCGGCCCATGTACCAGTGTATGTAGGTAATGAGCTCGTTCTGGTTGCAATAAGTTTTTCCATAGTTGCGCTGAATTGTATACCCTGCACAATCTCCCTAAGTAAAAGGGGGAGATAGATTTCCATTTTTTAGCTAGGTGTACTCTGGTGACTGTCAAGATGTGGAATGTCAAGAATTTGCCCTCTTTGTTTAGATCTCAGCTTGTATTTTCAACTATGTTTTAGCTGCCTGTATATCCGGTGCTGTAGCTCATAAGCCTGATGTGATCTGTGTGGCATGTTTCTAGTTACTATAGAACCGAAAACGGGGGCTTCAGAAGTGATCCCTCCCCATGTATCCACAGAACTGGTAAACATCATTTCACAGTGCATTGTGATATATTGTAATATCTATTATTAAGTGGTAAATTGTAGTGATGGTGTGGTATGCAGACCCCATTGTCTTATCTCATATTGTTATGAAGATGTGGGTGCATACTTTAGACTGTGATTCATGAACTTTGTGAGACCTACGGGATGTATTGATAGCACATTTGCTATTTAGCTTTGATACAACATATGTAAGTTTTGATATTTTAGTTCTATATATATTTAGTCTAAGCATAGTGACTGACTTGCTTAAATTTTACAATATCACTGTGAGCGTCTATTTATGTGGTCAGTCATCTTGGTTTTTTATGAATTGTAATTTTTAACCTTTCCAAATAAAACATTTATTTTTTATGAGATAGGGTATATGTGTTTTCCTCTAGTTTTGCAATATTTGGTTAGTGTATACATTTTGGGAACTGTGCAACCGTTTGATCACTTTTTATAAAAATTTTTATGTTGCAAAACAGGCAAGAAAGTGGAGATTTGGACATTTGGACACATTTTTCCGTTACAGGATTAACCGCCATTAGTGACTGTTTTTATATATTTATATATTTATATTTCTTTTTAATTATATATTGTAGTAACCATTGAGAACACTGCTTTATTTTTTAACATGCCCTACATACTGGCACTGACCAGTTTTTATATGTAATGGTCATTAATCCCCGCCCTGCTTTTTCTATTTACTTTTCGTTAGTGGAAAAACATTTCTACATTTCTACAACATTGTTCCTGAGAAATCAGAGAAAATCTACATTGAAAACCCAGTAAGACAACTCAACAATTCTAAGCGGTCCAGCCATAAGATTTTTCATAGACATTTGTGAACAATCACAACTAGAGATGAGCGAGCACTAAAATGCTCGGGTACTCGTTATTCGAGACAAACTTTTCCCGATGCTCGAGTGCTTGTCTCGAATAACGAGCCCCACTGAAGTCAATGGGAGACTCGAGCATTTTTCAAGGGGACCAAGGCTCTGCACAGGGAAGCTTGGCCAAACAACTGGAAACCTCAGAAAAGGATGGAAACACCACGGAAATGGACAGGAAACAGCAGGGGCAGCATGCATGGATGCCTCTGAGGCTGCTTAAACGCACCATTATGCCAAAATTATGGGCAACAGCATGGCCATGACAGAGTGACAGAATGAAGCTAGATAGCATCTAAAACATCCAATAATTGACCCTGACACTATAGGGGACGGCAAGCAGAGGCAGCGGCAGCAGCGGCAGGCTAGAGAGTGGCATGGCGACATACCCTAAATGGACTCAGGCTTCAAACCAATGGGTGGCAGAGAGGAACCAAAGGAGGTGAGCAAGAAACGCTGAAATGATTTCCTCTGTGAACAAAAGGTTGACGGTATATTTAGTCGATAACACAGCATGGTGGCGACATAGTGACCAAGTTCCATAACGTATCTGGTGAAACACCCGAAAAATGAGCCTGACACAGCTCGTTTGATAAGGGGACGACATTTGGAGGCAGCCATGGAGAGGACTTCCATGATTAAGAGCGACAGTATGGGGCATCCATATTGCGCTTCTATGATTGCAACTGCAGGTCTCCAGCATGGCGGCGACAGACGCGCTGAGTTCCACTATGTATCTGGTGAAACACCTGAAAATTCTGCCTGACACAGCTCGTTTGATAAGGGGACGATGTATTGGGGCAGTGAACTAGTAGTAGATTAAAGGTGCTGCAGTTAAAACTATGTTAGTTGGATCTTGGAATGGAGCTGGCGCTCCGCTGCCAGGCGAGCTTTCGCCAATCCAAGCCCCTGTCTCTAGGCTACTCCCCAAACAGCACTTCTAAGAACCTTTTGTATAAGATCAAGTGTAGTAGCGTTCTTATAAGTTTGGGATATGGCGGGTGAGGGGAATGTAAACAGATGCGCAAGAAGCGCTGAAATAATATCGGTAAATGATAAAAGTTTGCCAGTATATTTTGTGGATTACACAGCAGGGTGGCGACAAAGTTAACAAGTTTGATGTGGAATGCCCTGTAATAGCTCTTGGGCGGTGTGCCTTTTATCGCCTAGGCTCAGCAGTTTGAGCACCGACTGCTGTCGCTTAGCGATGGCACTGCTGCTGTGCCTAGAGCTACCGACTGATGGCACCATGCCCACGGATGGTAATTCGGAGGAGGAGGAGGTGGAGGAGGGGTGGGAGGAGGAGGAGGTATAGTAGGCCTTTGAGACCTGGACCGAGGTAGGCCCCGCAATCCTCGGCGTTGGCAGTATATGACCAGCCCCAGGGTCAGACTCGGTCCCAGCCTCCACCAAGTTAAGTGTAGTAGCGTTCTTATAAGTTTGGGATATGGCGGGTGAGGGGAATGTAAACAGATGCGCAAGAAGCGCTGAAATAATATCCGTAAATGGTAAAAGTTTGGCAGTATATTTTGTGGATTACACAGCAGTGTAATCAACAGATGCGCAAGAAGCGCTGAAATAATATCGGTTAATCGTAAAAGTTTGCCAGTATATTTTGTGGATAACACAGCAGGGTGGCGACAAAGTTAACAACTTTGATGTGGAATCCATGAAAACAACCCAAATTTCTGCCTGACACACCTCGTTTGATAAGGGGACGATGTATGGAGGCAGCTATATGGACGACTTTTGGAGGTAGCAATGGAGACAACGTGTGGAGGCTGCTATGGAGACAATTTAATTTGGATAGTGCCTGTATGTGGCAGTCCAAAAAAGTTTTCAAACCAGAGGAGCAGGTAGCTGGCCCTCCAGAAAAATTAAATGCATAGCGTCAGCCTGTCAGCGCTGTCAGTCGACAGGCGTATACGCTTATCGGTGATGATGCCACCAGCTGCACTGAAAACCCGCTCGGACAACACGCTAGCGGTAGGGCAGGCAAGAACCTCCAAGGCGTACAGCGCCAGTTCGTGCCACATGTCCAGCTTTGAAACCCAGTAGTTGTAGGGAGTTGTGTGATCATTTAGGACGATGGTATGGTCAGCTACGTACTCCCTCACCATCTTTCTGTAAAGATCAGCCCTACTCTGCCGAGACTGGGGACAGGTGACAGTGTCTTGCTGGGGTGACATAAAGCTGGCAAAAGCCTTGTAAAGCGTACCCTTGCCAGTGCTGGACAAGATGCCTGCTCGCCTACTCTCCCTCGCTACTTGTCCCGCAGAACTACGCACTCTGCCGCTAGCGCTGTCAGAAGGGAAATACTGTTTCAGCTTGTGCACCAGGGCCTGCTGGTATTCATGCATTCTCACACTCCTTTCCTCTCCAGGGATGAGAGTGGAAAGATTTTGCTTGTACCGTGGTCCAGGAGAGTGAATACCCAGTAATCGGTGCTGGAATAAATTCTTTGAACGCGAGGGTCACGGGATAGGCAGCCTAGCATGAAATCTGCCATATGCGCCAGAGTACCAACGCGCAAGAATTCACTCCCCTCACTGGCCTGACTGTCCATTTCCTCCTCCTCCAACTCCTCCAACTCCTCTTCTTCTGCCCATACACGCTGAACAGTGAAGGACTCAACAATGGTCCCCTCTTGTGTCTCGCCAACATTCTCCTCCTCTTCCTCCTCATCCTCCTCCACCTCCTCCGATATGCGCTGAGAAACAGACCTGAGGGTTCTTTGGCTATCAACAAGGGAATCTTCTTCCCCCGTCTCTTGTGACGAGCGCAAAGCTTCCGACTTCATGCTGATCAGAGAGTTTTTCAACAGGCCAAGCAGCGGGATGGTGAGGCTGATGATGGCGGCATCGCCACTGACCATCTGTGTTGACTCCTCGAAGTTACTCAGCACCTGACAGATATCAGACATCCATGTCCACTCCTCATTGTAGACTTGAGGAAGCTGACTGACCTGACTACCAGTTCTGGTGGAAGTTGACATCTGGCAGTCTACAATCACTCTGCGCTGCTGGTAAACTCTGGATAACATGGTTAATGTTGAATTCCACCTCGTGGGCACGTCGCACAACAGTCGGTGAGCGGGCAGTTGGAGGCGGCGCTGCGCTGCCCTGAGAGTGGCAGCATCTGTGCTGGACTTCCTGAAATGCGCACAGATGCGGCGCACCTTCGTGAGCAAATCAGACAGATTGGGGTATGTCTTGAGGAAACGCTGAACTATCAGATTTAACACATGGGCCAGGCATGGCACATGTGTCAGTCTGCCGAGTTGCAGAGCCGCCACCAGGTTACGGCCGTTGTCACACACAACCATGCCTGGCTTCAGGTTCAGCGGTGCCAGCCACAGATCAGTCTGCGTGATGCCCTGTAATAGTTCTTGGGCGGTGTGCCTTTTATCGCCTAGGCTCAGCAGTTTGAGCACCGCCTGCTGTCGCTTAGCGACGGCACTGCTGCTGTGCCTAGAGCAAGCGACTCATGGCGCCATGCCCACGGATGGTAGTTCGGAGGAGGAGGTGGAGGAGGGGTGGGAGGAGGAGGAGGCATAGTAGGCCTGAAAGACCTGGACCGAGGTAGGCCCCGCAATCCTCGGCGTCGGCAGTATATGACCAGCCGCTGGGTCAGACTCGGTCCCAGCCTCCACCAAGTTAACCCAATGGGCCGTCAGCGATATATAGTGGCCCTGCCCGGCAGCACTCATCCACGTGTCCGTGGTCAGGTGGACCTTGTCAGAAACGGCATTGGTCAGGGCACGGATGATGTTGTCTGACACATGCTGGTGCAGGGCTGGGACGGCACATCGGGAAAAGTAGTGGCGGCTGGGGACCGAATACCGAGGGGCGGCCGCCGCCATGAGGTTGCGAAAGGCCTCGGTCTCTACCAGCCTATAGGGCAGCATCTCCAGGCTAAGCAATCTGGAGATGTGGACATTAAGGGCTTGGGCGTGCGGGTGGGTTGCACTATATTTCCTTTTCCGCTCCAGCGTCTGGGGTATGGAGAGCTGAACGCTGGTGGATGCTGTGGAGGCGACGATGGGGTTTTTGGGCCAGGGTCCTGGGCAGGGGGCTGACTATCAGCTGACACAGGGGAAGGAGCAGTGGTGTGCACGGCCGGAGGTGAACGGGCTTGGTGCCACTGAGTGGGGTGTTTAGCATTCATATGCCTGCGCATACTGGTGGTAGTTAAGCTTGTAGTGGTGGAACCCCTGCTGATCCTGGTTTGGCAAATGTTGCACACCACAGTCCGTCGGTCATCCAGTGTTTCCTTAAAGAACCTCCAGACTTCTGAAAATCTAGCCCTCGCCGCGGGAGCCCTCACCACGGGAACTTCACTACGTGACACATTTGGCGCTGATGCACCAGCTCTGGCCCTGCCTCTCCGTCTGGCCCCACCACTGCCTCTTCCAACCTGTTCTGGTCGAGGACTCTCCTCCGTCTCAGAAGCACTGTGTTCACCCGGCCTCTCAACCCAGCTTGGGTCTGTCACCTCATCATCCTCCGATCCCTCAGTCTGCTCCCCCCTCGGACTTCCTGCCCTGACAACAACTTCACCACTGTCTGACAACCGTGTCTCCTCATCGTCGGACACCTCTTTACACACTTCTTCCACTACGTCAAGAAGGTCATCATCACCCACAGACTGCGACTGGTGGAAAACCTGGGCATCGGAAAATTGCTCAGCAGCAACTGGACAAGTGGTTTGTGACTGTGGGAAGGGTCCAGAAAACAGTTCCTCAGAGTATGCCGGTTCAAATGCCAAATTTTCCTGGGAGGGGGCAGACTGGGGGGGAGGAGGCTGAGGTGCAGGAGCTGGAGGAGTGCCGATTTCGGTGACATGGGTGGACTGCGTGGAAGACTGACTGGTGGACAAATTGCTCGAAGCATTGTCGGTAATCCACGACATCACCTGTTCGCACTGTTCTGGCCTCAACAGTGCTCTACCACGAGTCCCAGTAACTTCAGACATGAACCTAGGGAGTGTAGCTCTGCGGCGTTCCCCTGCTCCCTCATCAGCAGGTGGTGTCTCACCCCGCCCAGGACCACGGCCTCTGACCCCTGCAGTAGTTGGACGCCCACGTCCCCGCCCTCGTCCTCTACCCCTAGCCCTCGGGTTAAACATTTTGAAAATGAAAGTTATAACTTTAATTTTTTTTTAACTTTTTTTTTGTGTTTTTTTTTTTTGTGTTTTTTAGTTTTTAAAACCAAACGATGCTATCCTATTGCTATGGCTATTTTCTAGCCAACTATGAAAGCACACTGCTATGCCAGATGAGATGACGCTAAGTTATGAAAAAATAAACGTAAAATAAAAAGTAAATGGCAGAATGTGCCTAATTGAAATCCAACCCCTAATAAATTGTCCCACTTCGGTCTTTGCGATGGATATGTGCGTCACTAAGCGCTAAACACAACGGTCGCAAGTCTCACTGCAAATTCCTCACAATATGGTAGTAGATGCACTACAGCAAGGCCAGCCACCAGCAGATCAACCAGAAATAAAATATATAACGCTATTGTAGGCCTAAGTAAGCCGTTTGGATTCTCCTATGGCTATTTTTTAGCCAAGTATGAAAGCACACTGCTATGCCAGATGAGATGACGCTGAGTTATGAAAAAATAAACGTAAAATAAAAAGTAAATCGCAGACTGTGCCTAATTGAAATCCAACCCCTAATAAATTGTCCCACTTCGGTCTTTGCGATGGATATGTGCGTCACTAAGCGCTAAACACAACGGTCGCAAGTCTCACTGCAAATTCCTCACAATATGGTAGTAGATGCACTACAGCAAGGCCAGCCACCAGCAGATCAACCAGAAATAAAATATATAGCGCTATTGTAGGCCTAAGTAAGCCGTTTGGATTCTCCTATGGCTATTTTCTAGCCAAGTATGAAAGCACACTGATGAGATGACGCTGAGTTATGAAAAAATAAACGTAAAATAAAAAGTAAATGGCAGACTGTGCCTAATTGAAATCCAACCCCTAATAAATTGTCCCACTTCGGTCTTTGCGATGGATATGTGCGTCACTAAGCGCTAAACACAACGGTCGCAAGTCTCACTGCAAATTCCTCACAATATGGTAGTAGATGCACTACAGCAAGGCCAGCCACCAGCAGATCAACCAGAAATAAAATATATAACGCTATTGTAGGCCTAAGTAAGCCGTTTGGATTCTCCTATGGCTATTTTCTAGCCAACTATGAAAGCACACTGCTATGCCAGATGAGATGACGCTGAGTTATCAAAAAATAAACGTAAAATAAAAAGAAACTGGCAGACTGTGCCTAATTGAAATCAAACCCCTAATAAATTGTCCCACTTTGGTGTTTGAGGTGGATATGTGTGTCACTAAGCGCTAAACACAACGGTAGCAAGTCCCCCTGCAAATTCCTCACAATATGGTACTAGCTGCAAATAAAAAAAAAAATGTATAACGTTATTGTAGCCCTAAGAAGGGCTGTTGGGTTCTTGTTGAATCACTCCTGCCTAACACTATTCTAATAGAACAGCCTAGCGCTTTCCCTGACCAGCAGCAGCTCTCTCCCTAGCGGCATCCAGACACAGAATGATCCGAGCAGCGCAGGCAGGGGCTAGTCTATTCCAGGGTCACCTGATCTGGCCAGCCAACCACTGCTATCGACGTGTAAGGGTACCACGTCATGCTGGGTGGAGTGCAGAGTCTCCTGGCTTGTGATTGGCTCTGTTTCTGGCCGCCAAAAAGCAAAACGGCGGGAGATGCCATTTTCTCGAGCGGGCGAAGTATTCGTCCGAGCAACGAGCAGTTTCGAGTACGTTAATGCTCGAACGAGCATCAAGCTCGGACGAGTATGTTCGCTCATCTCTAATCACAACCCATTAGGTCAGCCTCAGGGAGCATGTATTTATTTACATTTATGAATCCTGCTCCATACTGGAGAACAACAGGAAAACAACGCATGTGTCAATATAGATAACATGTCACAGGTGCTCCTGCGACCTCTCTCCCGGGTCACAGGCGCACCCATGGGTCTCCCTGTGCTCCCTCTCCCCAGCAGCCTGACACACCTGTCCACATTCCACCGGCAGACTCCTCATTGATATACTGATATTTAAAGGGCCAGTGCGCTGAAAATTGGCGCTGGCTGGTTGCCCTTCCTGTTAAATTCTCAGCCCCTTCCTGTGTCCCCTGTCGGATCTTTGTGCTTCCATCCCATTGAGAAATGCCCTGTGCGTTTATCCTGAACCCTGGGTTCCGTTCCTGACTTTGCTCCTCTGCTGCCCTTCCTGACCACCAGCCTGTTCCCGACTCCGTCTCTGCCTTATGATTCTGCACCTTGCCTTGGCCTCCACCATGGACAAAGTTGCGCCTGTGGAGCGACAAGGTGGTACCACGCCACAGAAAGTCCAACCCGCTTTGCAGCAGGCTCTGGTGAAAACCGGATACCACTTAGACTCCGCTCCCAGGCGTCGGCTTACGCGATCGTACGCGGTGGTACAGTGGGTCAACTACCCCTGATCTTGACATAACAATGACATCACAGAGGAGGACAACATCAATCCCAATTCTAGAATATAGGAAATGGGTATGAATGCCTCCCATACCCATCACAACAATTTACCAAATAATAGTGCAAAAACTTACTCTTAAACTCCCCCCCTCCTCCCGTGCCTGTGTGTTGGCCCTTATATCACACTTCCAAAAGACTACGCCCATGACCCCCAGGTTTAGAGTAAATCCATAGGGTCATATAATAGAAATGGGGTTATTCGGCTCACAATTTCCTATCTAGTTAGGTGCTTTATAATAATAATCTAAAACTTTTGGAAAAAGTCTTCGCTCCTCGTGTCTCCCTCTGTCAATCCTGGAAATGTTGAGAAGACTTTTTAACTGGTTTATTAGTTCTGTTTGGGTCGGGGGAAGAGGTTGCAACCAATGGGAAAGAATACATATTTTCAGGAGGTGCAGTAAGAATACATGAGGAAGTCTAAATCGCTGAGGAACCTTACTGTCCACCCCTTCCCCCTCCCCTTCAATGTCATCAAGTTTCTCCTGCCTATGTAGTGGAATAGGAATTCCTCCAGGTGATCAGATAAATCCATCTGCCAGTGTCTGTTTATATGGATACTTAGGCAAGTCCAAATTCCATGCCATAAATCTGGGAGGCTCTCTCCACACTTTGGGTACATTGTCAAGTAATCTGGTGGTGATGAAGTGGGTTGGATGTTTGACCCATAGATTACAGTAAGTCTCCCTCAACCTCTCGTCAATGCCTACCTGTCAGGCAACTCACAACTCCTTCAAGATAATATTAGATACATCAGGGTCTTGGAGTTTAGGTGCCCATCCTTTATCCACTTCACGACCGCACAACATAAAAATCCTTTGGCTGGTTGTGAAGGGGTATGGAGTATGGAGAGGGCCCGGTCCATGTATTACACAGCTGACACCTACCAGGAACTGCTGCCCAAGGTGCTTGCACCGCTCGCAGCAGTTAACCTGTTAGGTGCCATGGTCAACCCCGAACAGAGCAACTAGAGAGTTTGCTGCTGGATGCGGCCATCCTTAAATGCCAGTCTTTGCCCTCCATGAAGTCAGTGCCGTGATAGCTTGGAAGATATTAAAGGCTCCTGTAGCTGTCAATATTATTTCTGTATTACAGTCTGTCTGAGACTGTAATATAAAAGCAGCATGTAACAGTTGTATTGCAGTATATTTTATAAATGAAATAAATTAAATAATATATAGAAAAAACAAAAAATTCAAATCAGCCCCTTTTCCCTAGAACACATATAAAAAAAAATATATCTGGAACAGATTCCCAACTAGCCAAAAGAGGAAATGTTTTTCTTTTTCCATCCTGGAAAATGTATTTTCATATTTGCCGGAATCCTGAAGTGGTGTGTTAAGGGCTATAAGTCTTCACAGGCCTGCAAGGTGACCTTTATTGGCAAAGTCTCCCAACCAGAGGGATAACTCCAGTCACTGCATTTGGTCCCGTTGCCTTCCAAATACAGTATACTACTGCTACACAAAAAACAAACCTACTAGGAGAAGCAAATCAATAAAATTTTGGTTTAATATGAACTTTCGCTTTTCCTTGGTAATGGACTCTATAATATGTAAATCTTTTTTTTTCATGGTCTTACAGGGTTCACCAAAGGAGAAGACACTATCTAGCATCTAGTTAATAGAAGGGGGTTAGATGTGGAGGAGAAAAACCCAATCTACAGGTCAAAAAAACATTTTTTACTGCACCGTACAAGATCCTGGGATGACCTCTTCCTCATTTATCTTAACTATTTTATACCTTTAATTTTTACATGGATAGACAGAATCATAGACAAATAAAAATACAATCATTTTTTAATTTTAACAAAATAGTTTGAAAGGTTTATACTTTATAACATTCTGTTCTACTTATTTAAGTTCCACGTAGCAGACATTAAACATCGTTCATTATGTGCTTGTTCGTATTTTACAGGTTTTTTGTATTATTAAGAAATTCCATGTATTTTAAGCACTGTTAAATGCACTGACCTTGCTGTTACACCCACTTGTCTCATTGACCCTTGGGTTCTCATGCCCACTGTGTAGCGCATACAAAGCTCTTTCTGTACATGCAATGAATAAAAGATGAAAAATGCTGGAGTTCTCAGATTCTGTGTTTCATGAGATTTATGTGCATCCAATAATAACACTCTCAATAATTCAGGTTTGAAGATTTCTAATAGTATGGGCCCTACAAGGCAGAACTTAAAAAAAATAATTAAGCAACAATTGAAAAATACCTATTCTAGTACTAAACCAACATTGGGAGAGAAACAAACTGGACCGCACATCCACACATCACACAATGATCTACTGCCGCTAGGCCACATTTACAAAATGAACTTGAGGTACTTAGTTACATTTTGATAAAATTGTATAATCCCACTAACCACTTCATGGCGACCGTGTTGCAGTGAGTCCTTGCGATATTAGGTGCGGCATCACATGGTATCCGCTGCCGCTGCAACACAGCACCAGCAGGGACCAAGACCCAGTTGCCCCCCACCACCCATACCACTGGAATACAAGAGCTCCCTGCATCCTATGTAACTAGTGTTCGTTCCATGAAATGCGACCAGCAAAGCCTTAATTTTGTCTTACGAGGTTACTTACTTTATTGTAAATTCTTTTGAAGTTTGCAATGCATTGAGCAAACCTGCTTGTTATGCTTAAATATTCCTTATCAAAGGGACAGCAGTAATATTGTTGTAAATGAAGTTTTATTCTCATAAACAGATTACTGCAACATCTAATAATCATTCACAAGGACTGCAATGACACATGCATTTCTAATTATTTAATGTTAAAGAAGTATAGCCAACATATAAGAGTGAACATGTCCTAATTATCTAATTATGTGTCAGGATTCTGAGATTGTGGATCCTCTGTACCACCGCAGACGATGACGTAGGCCAATACCAAGACCAGAGTGTAATTGGTACCCGGTTTTCACCAGAGCCCACCGCAAAGCAGGTTGGACTTGTTGCGGCGTGGTACCACGAGGTTGTTCCACAGGCGCGTCTTTGTCCACAGTGGCGGCCAAGGTGAAGTACAGAATCGTAAGGCAAACTAGTCAAGACAGGCAGCACAGACAAAATGTATCCAGAGGCCCCCTTATGTTGCTGGCGATGTGGAGGGGAAGAGGGAACACTCCTACATATTTTCTGGGAGTGTCCTAGGCATTACAAAACAACCCCGCCTGGGTCTTGTTACATCATAACGAGGTCTCCCTTGCCACATATAGGCGTTCGCTGGTTCGACATTTATTGAACGCGACTAAATCATGTATACCAGCCTGCTGGTTATCTACTGAACCACCTACAGTCTGCCAGTGGTTAGGGAGGGTGGAGGAGATCAGTCGGATGGAGAGTCTGCTGAACTCAGATCCTAAGGGCGCGACACGGTACCAGAAGACTTGGCAACACTGGTTTGTCTTTAAATCCTCATCGGCCTACAATGCTCTAATGCGTGGTGCCCCGGAGGTGTCTGAGGAGATCTGATCGTAAAAGGTTGCGGAGCTGGGGAGAATGGGGGGACCTAGCCTTCCCCCCCCCCCCCCTCTGACCCATGCCTCTCCTTTCTTTCTTTAGTCTTACCTAACCCTCTTCCCTCTCTCTATCTCCCCACCCCTTTTTTTTTTTTAATTCTTCTCTTCCTCTTCTTACACAATCTTGTTAAACCGATTGTTACGAGTGCGCCTCACCCTGTATTTGTGAGGTAGCCAAGACATTGTTATTACTGTTAAATATCTGCTACTGGGTTTCAACTCAGTAGTAACTGTTAGATTATTTTTGTTTTCTAGACACTCCTGTAGAGCACTGTTTGTAAAAATTTTATCTGAAAACTAAATAAAAATGTAATAGGAAAAAAAAAAAGAAAGGCAGCACAGGATCGGAGTCAGGGACATAGCGGAAGGTCCAGGACAGGCAGCAGGGGATCAGAATCAATAACGGAGAATCAATTACCCGGCTGACAGAGTTCCCGCAATACAGAGTGTCCGACGATCATGCACTCCAGCGCGATTCACTAAGATCATGCGCCCGATTTTCTGCATGTGTCGCTTCCCCGCTCAGGTTCCTCGGAGTTCACCTTCTTCTTCCTGGTGCATGTAAGTTCATTGTCTTGTGACACAATTTTAAAGTTAAATCCCGTGCTCAGTCCGAATCCGTCGGATCGTCCACCGGCCCGCCCCCCTGATTTCTGTTGCCTGAAGGCCGACGCGATAGCGCCAAAATCCGATCGTGTGCGACACAATCCCATTAGTAAATAAGCCTCAGTAAATTGCTTTCTTTGAGGCACTAGGCACAAAGATCCGGAGGGGAATGCTGGGAGAGGCCGGCTTTTATTCATATGCTGGAAATGCGGTGCGCTGGCCCTTTAAATCTACGAACGCTGGTGCGCACGGCCTAGGAGGCAGGCACACGTGCCAAGCAGCCAGGTCGGGAGCAGGAACGCGGAGAGGTGAGTGAAGTCGGGGGGAGCGTGGGGCACAGAGAGGGTCATGGGTGCACCTGCAACCCGGGAGATGGGTCGCAGAAGCACCCGTGACATTTAGTATATCCCAGGGCTGGATTATAGGGAGGGCTTAGTAAGCAGCTCCTAGTGCAGTTTTTCGGGGTGACAGATCCTCTTTAGTCCCTTGTTTGTGGCTCGTCTGTCATCATTGCAAAATGAATGCTCGAACCTCAAAAATGGTTAGGAATATGGTGTTCCAGACAGTTGGTTCCTAAACAGGGCATACAAATGAATAGGGCCGCGCATACAAATGAATACGGCAGTGTGCACAAGGCCTAAAAGCGCCTCAGAAACTGGCCTAATCCGCTGATTTCTTTTGCTTGTGAAACGGCTAGTGAATTATCACTGGATAAATTCCACTGCCATTTTGCAGTGGGTACATTTAAAAGTTTTAACCCCTTAAAGGGGTATTCCCACGAAGATAAGTTTCTTAAATATACTCAGGATAACAAAATAACACATTCTCTAATTCATTGTTAATAACAAAAATAAAGAATTTCAGATAGTCCAACAAGGCTCTATCAGTCCTAATGTACACAATTTCAGCTGCCCCTGGTTTCTGACCCTGGGTCTTCTGACTTTAGGATCGGCAGCCATCTTGTCTGATGCTGTGGAGCTCCTTTGCATTCCGGGAGGAGCTCCCAACACATCACATCGGGAGGAAAACTGGGAAGAATGGCCATACCAAATACAAGGATTTTTATATAACCTGCTCTAAAAAATGAGATATCGGTTGTTATAGACACAATTCCTTTTTGTAGTCTCTTTAAACAATCTCTAGCACAGTTGTGGCCACACACTGCTATGTCTCTCTGTAATGTGTTTCTTTATTCTATTTATCTAAATGAAATTGCCTAGAACTTTTCTCTTGCTGCTGTGTATAATAGGGAATGTGCTGTGATGGAGGACCCGGTAAATATCTTACATCCTGTGCAGTATCCTGTGGTGGCAAAAATAGGAATGCCTGCATGAAACTAACAATGGCAGTACATTATAATAGACGTAAAGAAAGCCGTTATATAATCAAAGAATGTGCTACAGGTTCTGGCTGTGTGTTATACAATATAGCACTGGCCCTTACCACTGATTATACAAGGTACAGCAAAGCATTTCTATGTTATATCTGCTTTACACCTTCATTGTACATGTGCATAAACTTTAAATAGACACTAAGACAGAAGTATTTCTTATCTCCATAATTTTGAACTAGAATTCTATTGATTGTTCCCTGTTACCAACCACATTGTTTATATAAATGTTGGTTCTGGTAAAGGTCTATTTTGCCCAGCAAAATCAGCCACAACCTGATGGAAACTAGACACACACCCACTTTAGAGAATGGGGTTCATAAGAAGGCATACTGTATATACTCAAGTATACCCACTCGGCTTATACTTGGGTATATAAAAAAGAATTAGTACTCATCTCTGGCGCTCACTCACCGCAACCTCTTCTCACTCAGCTCATCTTCTCCCGCATTTTACGACTTCCAAGTGGTGCGGGCAGGGGCACGTCCAATATCAGGCGGCAACATGTTGCATCATAGAGTGTGTGTGCGGGCATAGACGTGCCTCTGCCCGCGCTGCCAGGAAGCCAGAGCAGAGAAGACAAGCCAGGGGAGAAGAGGATGCGAGGAGTCAGAGCACCGGAGGTGAGTAGCAAGTTTATTATTTTATCATGAAATGAGTAATACTGGTCAATTTGTTTAAAGGGGGCTCTGCTGGACATTTCTTTAAATTGGGGCTCTGTTGGACATTTTTTCCAAAGGGGGAACGGCTTCACATTCAGAGATAGTTCTGCAGAAACACAGACTGGGATGGATAGGAGATTCATTTTACCTCACTATTCTTTGCAGGAGACTCCTGCAAAAACAGTGCTGCACAAAAACAGATCATCTGCTAGCTACAAAAGAAAGCACATGACCTCCCCCCAGAGAGAGCAGGGAGAAACAGCATTATTCCCTTTACCAGTTAGAATAGTTTGTTTCTTGTGTAAGATATGGTCTCACTGAGATGAGCAGCACAGCCAGGGACAGGCTAAACTGAGGAGGATAGCAAACAAAACTGCTGGACAGAGGCAAAAAAAAGTAAAAGGTGTCCTAAATCTCAAGAGCTATTGATATATGAAAAAACATTGCTTGTGTGTTAAAGTAAATCTACCGCAAGCGCAGTGGCTTCAGCCTGGTGCATGCGCAGCAACTCCCTTTGGCCCGCAACCCCAGATGAAGCAACTACCCTTGCGTGGACTGTGCCGCTGCGTTCACAGTTGGCATGGACGCACTGCAGGCGGCATTGCAGAGGTTACTCATGGCAACTTGCTAAGAAATTATAAAATATGTCCAGGGATTATGCACACATGGGTTATCTGTCTCTGGAACTACTGAAAAAAAATGACAAATTTGTCATAGACGCCAAAAGCAAAGTGAAAAAGACTACTCCCAAAGCACTTCTAACAATAAGTGGGGCTTTATATATTCATTGTGAAAAATTCCCTTTAAAAACCACAATAGATGCACAATTAGTTTGTATAATTTTTCAAGTTTTCTTTTCAAGTTGTTAATTATTTATCATGGACACTTACCGTATAAACTCGAGTATAAGTCGAACCGAGTATAAGTCAAGGCCCCTAATTTTACCACCAAAAACTGGGAAAACCTATTGACTCGAGTATAAGCCGAAGGTGGGAAATGCATTGGTCACAGCCTCCCAGTATATAGCCAGCAAGTCCCCTGTAGTATATGGCCTGCCAGCCCCCTGTAGTATATAGCCTTCCCCTAGTAGTATATAGCCTCCCAGTCCCTGTAGTATATAGCCTGCCAGCTCCCAGTAGTATATAGCCAGGCAGCCCCCAGTAGTATATAGCCAGCCAGCCCCCAGTAGTATATAGCTATCCCCCTGTAGTACATAGCCAGCCAGCCCCCCGTAGTATATAGCCAGCCAGCCCCCTTATATATACAGCCAACCAGCCCCCTTAAGTATAAAGCCAGCCAGCTCCCTTAAGTATACAGCCAGCCAGCCCCCTTAAGTATACAACCAGCATGCTCCCTTTACTCTACAGCCAGCCAGCCCCCTTTAGTATATAGCCAGCCCGCATAAAAAAATTAACTTACATATTCACCTTCCGGCTCCCCCAATGCTTGTCGTTCTTCTTTCCACTGTAACAGCCGGCAGAGATGCGTTCAAGCGATCTGCCAGCTTCCGCATACTATGACATCACCAGCGGCCACATCATAGAATGCGCCGGCTGGCAGATCGCATGAATGCAGCTCTGCTGGCCGTAACAGCAGAGAGAAGACAGAAGAGGAGACAGAAGAGGACCCGAAACGAGCATCGTGAGCCGCGACGAGCACCGGAAGGTGAGTATGTAAGTTTATTTTTTTTATTGACTCGTGTATAAGCCGAGGTGAGATTTTTCAGCAAATTTTTTGTGCTGAAAAACTCTGCTTATACACGGGTATACGGTATATGCTGTATGTAAGCCTGTGTTTTGTTTCACAATCATCTGCACCCTGCTCTGCAGAGGTATATGCAAACAGGCACTTTGCATATATATTTGAACTTCAGGCTTTCTTTATATGTTATTTGATTTTTACTTGCTTTTGTGTTGCCGTTTTTATTCAGTGATGGGAGCTCCTCTGTACATCTGATTTAGCATTGTAAGGTGCTGTGAAATATGATGGTGCTATGTAAATACAGCACAGACCAAAAGTGTGGACACACGTTCTCATTGAAAGAGTTTCTTGTATTTTCATGACTATAAAAATAGTAGATTAACACTGAAGCCATCAGAATTATGAATTAACACATGCAGAATTATATGCTTATAAATCCGAGGTGGATTCTGACTTTATATGGTTTATATGGTTATAACTTTTGAACACTGTTACTTATCAAATTGATTCTGAGATTGTTTTTTCCCCACATGTTGTACTTCATTTTAATGGTAAATTTTGGCTGATAAGATTTGCGTTTATTTACAAAAAAAGAAAAAATTATGAATTTTTTTAAAAATTTGCCATTTTTTCAAAAATCATTGCGTTTTCAGGCAGATAGATTTACCACCTAAATAAATTGCCGAATAACATTTCCCATATGTCTACTTTACATTTTCGTCATTTTTGAAATGTCTGGATAATTTATTTTGATGTCACGCGGCTTACAAATCAAATATCGGTTTTCCGTATTTTCAGAATTGACTATTTTGGGGATAAATACAGTTTTGAATGAAATTTCACATATTTAACATCAACCCCCCCCCCCCCTATATAACCAACCCATTTTAAAATCTGCACCCCTCAAACTCAGAAACAGCTTTTAGGAAGATTGTAGAAAAGCATCAATTCTGTACAATCGTGCCTTTAAGGCAACTAAATATAAAATTTAACCTGTGTTGCTCTTTTTATCTCGATCCACAAACGCAAATGTCCGTGTCTCCCTTGTATACATGCTACCGGGTTCGCCCCTCACCCTATATAATCCCTTCAGATCACTTCTCCAGCACAACAAGCCTAGACCTGAGGAAGCACTCGTTGGAGTGCGAAACGCGTTGTCCTAAATATCTCTGAATAAAAGGAAACCTCTTAGCCCTGATGACCAGCGCCTTTCTGACGTCCCATTTTTACACATAGGGTGGCACAATTAGTGACCTACCCTCCAGCCCATTTTCTATACGCCCTTGTTACCCAACCTTGGGGTGAGGGTGGGGACGTGGCAGCGGTTACTTACCACATATGCCTGACCCAGCGTTGTGCCTGTCTCTAGCACAACCAGCAAAGGTGAGTACCCAATCTCACCCAAGACCACCCCCGAACTAACCAAGGATAATCTCGCACTAGGTAGCGCTGTTTCTCTCTGTTCCCATCCCTTTTTCTCTGCATATCCACAGTGCCTATATAATCCCGTTACAGACCGGGCTTGTATTAAAGGAGAACTGCTGGCAGCTTCATTGGGTTGATAAGGTTCTGTTTCACTGAGGCTAGTGAGAGGGATCTTATAGCCATTCAGGGTTGTGATTTATTGTTGTGCCATATTTGAAAGTTGTGTGGACAACTTTAAATCACTTCCTGCGCCTCTCAGAAACCATGCCTTCTGGGACCCCCTTCAGGGGTCAGAAACTACACCTTTTATATTCTAGGTCAGTGGTGGCGAACCTATGGCACTGGTGCCGGAGGTAGCATTCAGAGCCCTTTCTGTGGGCACCCAGGTCTTCACCCCTACACAGAGTTTGGCAGATAGGACTCAAGGCTTTCTCCTGTGATATAATACAGCCCAGGACGCGCTATTTTAAAACAACATCCTTGGCTGCCAGGACTACAGGAGGAGCGAAAAGGTGTGGATAGAGATGGTTTATCGCTGGAGCTCCTGCTCTGGGTCCCCTGATCCTTCCTCTTCATGGGACCCTGGAGAAAAGCTACAATCAAAATTGCTCCATAATCTTCCTCTTGTATTGGTGAACTCAGGACCCCAATGCAATTGAAACCTGTGATACAGCAGGGTCCAATACGTTACTGCTTAAATTGTCATGTTGGCACTTTGCGACATATAAGTGGGTTTAGGTTGTAGCTTGGGCACTCTGTCTCCAAAAGGTCCGCCATCACTGCTCTAGGTTCTTCAAAGTAGCCAGCCTTTGCTTTGATAACTGCTTTGCATTCTCTTGATGAGCTTCAAGAGGAAGTCACCTGAAATAGTCTTCCAACAGTCTTGAAGGAGTTCCCAGAGATGCTTAGTACTTGTAAGCAAGAGGCGTGCATAATTAGCAGCCTGAAGCGCTGGAAGTCTTGTCTCCCCGCTGCCAATTATGTTTATTTTCTATGTGATAACAGCATGTCAAGACTAGCGGAGGACAGCGCCGGGATCAAGAGGAAG
Organism: Engystomops pustulosus; assembly: GCF_040894005.1. Taxonomy (NCBI): domain Eukaryota; kingdom Metazoa; phylum Chordata; class Amphibia; order Anura; family Leptodactylidae; genus Engystomops; species Engystomops pustulosus. Next base: position 58,472,165 of record NC_092415.1, read on the forward strand.
AGGTGAATATTACTAGGTTTTTTTGTGTTTTTGCTACTGGTTGATTTACTTTAAGCGCACATTGGAAGGGGGAAGTGTTCCTGAACAGTGTAACAGCCTGGGAATCTGCAGCACAGAGGGGTTCTGGTAACCCCCCCCCCCCCCCCAGAGCCCTTCTGACTCATAATTTTAAGAGTTGATTTTAGAAGGAAGGAGGATAACAAATATACCACATTCACAGAGCCTGGATCTATGAGCAGTTGTCCTTGGTTTTACCATGATGGATTTTGATGATAGATTTGCTTTGAAGTTGAATTCCACAGGATTCTGGACCTGACAGACCCCAATGCAGGTTCTGTGATTTTGCACTAATATTTTTGTGAAAACCTTGAAGATCTCCAAAAACAAGAAAAATACATGTGCAAACACAACCTAAAATTAATACATGTCGGAAATTAGCAAAACCAGTCCAAATGATGACAGAGACCTCAGTGGAAGGCTTCACTTGCTGCCAGGAAGACACGAGGTAGAGTCAATTACCGGGTAATGGAATTAGATGCAGCAGCAGCGCTCGGCTCTACCCCTGGCGCCAATTGTCTCAGGGAGCAGAAGGCTAATAACTGCTGAGGAAAAAAACGCTGACGGGTATACACAGCACATGCCCTGCCCATGCCCCGTACACCCTCCTGGCACCCGCTAGTGGTCACACTGCTGACAGGTATATACACAGCACATGCCCTGCCCATGCCCCGTACACCCTCCTGGCACCCCCTAGTGTTCACAATGGTGACAGGTATATACACAGCACATGCCCTGCCTATGCCCCGTACACCCTCCTGGCACCCCCTAGTGGTCACAATGGTGACAGGTATATACACAGAACATGCCCGACCCCTGTCCCGTACACCCTCCTGGCACCCCCTAGTGGTCACACTGGTGACAGGTGTATATATACAGCACATACCAGGCCGCTGCTCCCCCTGAACATCCCCCCTGACACCCCCTAGTGGTCACACTGGTGACAGGTATATACATAGCACATGCCCGGCCACTGCCCCGTACATCCCCCCTGGCACCCCCTAGTGGTCACACTGGTGACAGGTATATAAATAGCACATGCCCGGCCACTGCCCCGTACATCCCCCCTGGCACCCCCTAGTGGTCACACTGGTGGCGGGTATACGCCCCCTGGCGCTCCCTTGTGGTCACACTGGGGAGAGCAGGCAGCAGCACAATGTGACAGGACGAGGTGATGCTGCTTTGTCTGCGGTTTATCTCCTTCTGCCGGGTACTAGTATCCCACCCCGGGAGCGCTGCTCCGCGCCGATTGGCTGCAGCCGGCGAGTAGGCGGAGCTCCCGAGTTCCCAGTCGCTGATTGGCTAGAGGGGAGGCATAGCACAATCTCCCCATCCCAGTGCTGCACCGGCTCCTGTGTGATCCTCGCCCGGTGTCCTTTGCATGTGGCGGAGGGGTGACAGCAGGACGGACAATGCTGGGCATCATCAGCCTGCAGGGACTCACCCGGGAGCTGTCACTCTACCTGGAGAGCCAAGTGCGGGTGGGGCTGCTGGGCTCCGGGGTGGGCTTGTCCTTGGTGCTGGGCTTTGGTGCAGCCTATGCCTGTTACTACCTTAGTGTCATCGCCAAGGTAAGAGGCTGTCAGCCATGTCTCCGGGCATCTGCTGCCACCTGTGCCCGGGCCCCCGAGTCATTGTCGCTTCTTGTCACAGAGACCTCAGCTGGTGGCCGGGGGAGAAGCCTTGTGTCGCTTCCTGAAGCAGCACTGCCCGGCGGTGACGGAAACTTACTACCCCACGGTGTGGTGCTGGGAGGGACGAGCCCAGACACTGCTCAGACCATTCATCACTGTCAAGCCGCATGTGCATTACCACAAGTGAGTACAACGGTGTCCTCTACATATATACCTGTATAATATACATATATACCTACATCATGTATACCTACATATACACCTGTACCATATACACATACACCTACATATACACCTGTACCGTGTACATATATGCCTACATATATACCTGTACCGTATACACATACACCTACATATATACCTGTACCGTGTACATATACACCTACATATATACCTGTACCGTATACACATACACCTACATATATACCTGTACCGTATACACATACACCTACATAAATACCTGTACCGTATACACATACACCTACATATATACCTGTACCGTGTACACATATACCTACATATATACCTGTACCGTGTACACATACACCTACATATATACCTGTACCATATACACATACACCTACATATATACCTGTACCATATACACATACACCTACATATATACCTGTACCGTGTACACATATACCTACATATATACCTGTACCGTGTATATATATACCTACATATATACCTGTACCGTGTACACATATACCTACATATATAAATGTACCGTGTACACATATACCTACATATATACCTGTACCGTGTATATATATACCTACATATATACCTGTACCATGTACATATATACCTGTACCGTGTACACATATACCTACATATATACCTGTACCATGTACATATATACCTGTACCGTGTACATATACACCTACATATATACCTGTACCGTGTACACATATACCTACATATATACCTGTACCATGTACATATATACCTGTACCGTGTACACATATACCTACATATATACCTGTACCATGTGCATATATACCTGTACCATGTACATATACACCTACATATATACCTGTACCGTGTACACATATACCTACATATATACCTGTACCGTGTACACATACAACTACATATATACCTGTACCGTGTATATATATACCTACATATATACCTGTACCGTGTACATATACACCTACATATATACCTGTACCGTGTACATATACACCTACATATATACCTGTACCATGTACATATATACCTACATCATGTACATATATACCTGTACCGTGTACACATACACCTACATATATACCTGTACCGTGTACATATACACCTACATATATACCTGTACCGTATACACATACACCTACATATATACCTGTACCGTATACACATACACCTACATAAATACCTGTACCGTATACACATACACCTACATATATACCTGTACCGTGTACACATATACCTACATATATACCTGTACCGTGTACACATACACCTACATATATACCTGTACCATATACACATACACCTACATATATACCTGTACCATATACACATACACCTACATATATACCTGTACCGTGTACACATATACCTACATATATACCTGTACCGTGTATATATATACCTACATATATACCTGTACCGTGTACACATATACCTACATATATAAATGTACCGTGTACACATATACCTACATATATACCTGTACCGTGTATATATATACCTACATATATACCTGTACCATGTACATATATACCTGTACCGTGTACACATATACCTACATATATACCTGTACCATGTACATATATACCTGTACCGTGTACATATACACCTACATATATACCTGTACCGTGTACACATATACCTACATATATACCTGTACCATGTACATATATACCTGTACCGTGTACACATATACCTACATATATACCTGTACCATGTGCATATATACCTGTACCATGTACATATACACCTACATATATACCTGTACCGTGTACACATATACCTACATATATACCTGTACCGTGTACACATACAACTACATATATACCTGTACCGTGTATATATATACCTACATATATACCTGTACCGTGTACATATACACCTACATATATACCTGTACCGTGTACATATACACCTACATATATACCTGTACCATGTACATATATACCTACATCATGTACATATATACCTGTACCGTGTACACATACACCTACATATATACCTGAATCATGTACATATACACCCACATATATACTTGTACCGTGTACAACTACATACACTCACCGGCCACTTTATTAGGTACACCATGCTAGTAACAGGTTGGACCCCCTTTTGCCTTCAGAACTGCCTCAATTCTTCATGACATAGATTAAACAAGGTGCTGGAAGCATTCCTCAGAGATTTTGGTCCATATTGACATGATGGCATCACACAGTTGCCGCAGATTTGTCGGCTTCACATCCATGATGCGAATCTCCCGTTCCACCACATCCCAAAGATGCTCTATTGGATTGAGATCTGGTGACTGTGGAGGCCATTTGAGTACAGTGAACTCATTGTCATGTTCAAGAAACCAGTCTGAGATGATTCCAGCTTTATGACATGGCGCATTATCCTGCTGAAAGTAGCCATCAGATGTTGGGTACATTGTGGTCATAAAGGGATGGACATGGTCAGCAACAATACTCAGGTAGGCTGTGGTGTTGCAACGATGCTCAATTGGTACCAAGGGGCCCAAAGAGTGCCAAGAAAATATTCCCCACACCTTGACACCACCACCACCAGCCTGAACCGTTGATACAAGGCAGGATGGATCCATGCTTTCATGTTGTTGACGCCAAATTCTGACCCTACCATCCGAATGTCGCAGCAGAAATCAGGCGCACGCAGCTCCGAAGCAGTTTCTGCTATAAAGTTTAAAAAGTGTTAAAACCGTGATACCGCGGTTTTAACACTAACGAAACTAAGCACCGGCACCAGCTCACCCTGAGCTGGTGCTCGGTGTTTACAGCTTACACCTACCATTTGAAATGGTAGGTTTCCTTTAAAGGACATCTACCGCCAGGTTCAAGGATTGTAAACCAAACACACTGACATACTGGTCTTTAAGCTTCTTATTCCCTTGTTTTTAAGAAAAAGAGGCTGTAAAATCATGCAAATGCTCCAGTAACACCTATGTATAATTTTAAAGGCCTTTTTTTGAAAAAAACAAAACAAAAAAAAACATGGAATAAGATGCTAAAAGAAGAGCAGACCCTGCCAGTGGGGGCACACTCCAGTATGTCATTGTGTTTGGTTTACAATCCTTCATCGTGTCCTTTAAGATCGGGGGACTGCCTGTACCTGCAAAGTAGATGACATTATGATTAATCTCAGCTACACGCTGCACCTAAAGTGACCCACAGTGCGGGTAGTAAAAACTGGGACATGTCAATTTGTGTTGCAAATTTCCATCCATAATCCACACCGTGTACAAGTGGCCAGAAGTGTGAAAAGAGAGAAACCATTACACATCAGCCAGTCTGTGGCTGACAGATCTGTCATACACGGCAGGAAGAGATAGAAGGGTTCATGGATACTACCTATGTACAGTATAATCCTCAGATTCTGACGTCACAATACAATAACTGTATGAATATTATATAAGTGACTCCATTTTGCTAATTTAAAGCTAATTTTAGAACATTTTAGAACATGCTTTTAGTCCTCCTTTGTAAGGATATGTCGGGGAGGACTCTCAATGTATCCATACCTTGAGAGGGCTTGGGCGTATTCCACTATATGATCATACAGTGACATTTGTTCTCCGGTTCGGCTCCACCCCCTAAAAGCAGAACGAAAATCAGCAGCAGTCAGTGATTTGCTGCCGATAATGTTCCGAGTTTCCGTATACAGACAGTTACATCACTGGGAAAACATCCAGAGCATACGATCAGCGGAGGCCAGGGATGGATGTAATACATTTGCATCCATCCCCAGTAGGCTCTTATGGCAACCACGGAGTATATACTGCGCTCTCCAGCTCTCATGCGGAGTTTCCTGCTGGACGCAATGGGGCACCTTTACTTACCCGGTCCAGTCGCGATCCAGCGGCGCTTTCTCCGACGATGATTCGGGTCTGCCTGCATATCGTTCACCTGATATCCACCAGGTGTCGCTGCTGCACCGAGGTCCACCGGAGTTCACCTGCTTCTTCCTGGTGTATGTGAGTGCTGATCTTGCGACACAAATTCTTATTTAAATTCCGCAGTTTTTCAGAATCTGTCGGCTTGTCCGACGGCCAAGCCCCCCGATTTCTGTCACGTGAAAGCCGGCGCCGATGCGCCAAAATCCGATCACATGGAGCTAAATCCCGGGGCAATTCGGTTCAAATCGGAAAACGACGGGAAACCCGATGAAAGTGGGCGATTCAGACCCTTTAGTAAATGAGCCCCAATGTATACTGAGCAGACAGAGGCAAAATTGATGCCTTCATCCGCCAGTGTGCGGATATATTCACCATCTACATCTACATGGAACAGTAAGGTTGTCATATCAGTTTGTCTTCCCGGTCAATATCTCATCTCTCTACTACATGTAGTGCAGTACACGTCTGGTGACAACATCCAGACTAAGCTCCCACTTCAGCAATAGCTAAAAGTTATCATTATTAATCTAACGCGGTTATTACTATTATCACTTATAAGGGCCAACAACTATTTCACCCGATAGGACGGCTTTTTTTCTTCAAGGAGTAGGGAATAAACCGCTGCCAGATCCGATTTTGGTGAATCGCGCCGGACTTCATTTTCGTCGGACAGTCCGGATCAGGGATCACGACAGGACCGGGTTAGTAAATGTACCCCAATGGGTCAGAATGCAATACGGGTTCTGCATGTCAAAACTAACATGTGTTCTGTGCAAGTGTAAAAGGCGTCTAAAACTTCCTTGTCAGGCTTGCGGGTTATGGATCCTCTGGACCACTGCAGACGATGACTCAAGCCACTACCTGAGACCGGAGTCTAAGTGGTACCCGGTTTTCACCAGAGCCCGCCGCAAAGCGGGTTAGACAAGCTGCGGCGTGGTACCACCAGGTCGTTCCTCAGGCGTGACTTGTCTGCAGTGGCGACCAAGGTTGAGGTACAAGAACAGCAATCAATCTCGTGGTCAAAGTCCAGGCACAGGGTCAGGGCAGGAGGCAGAGATGCAACGTCAGAGTTCAATCCGGGGTCAGCAACAGGAGGTCCAAGCAGAGGGGTACGGGAACACAGCACACAGGACAGCAGCACGGAGGATCACTGGTACACGGGAACACGGAGGAACTCAGGTAACACAGGAACACGGAGGGACACAGGAACGCAGGAGACACAGGAACGCAGGTTAATCGCAGTAAAGCTTTCTCTCAGGCTGTGAGGCACAAAGATCCGGTAGTGCTTGCAGGAAGAGGCAGGCTTATATAGAATTGGGCAATATGGCCAGCGCCAATAATGGCGCGCTGGCCCTTTAAATCTGGAGAAGGAGTGGGTCGCAGGCTCACCCGTGCTGCCCTGCTCCCGCCAGCGCGTCTCACCTGGCCCCGCTCCCGGCTCGCTCCCCTCCGCGGTCCGCACGCGGACCCGACTGCTAGGACAACGGAGGGGAGCGAGCCAGGAGCGGGGGCAGGGCAGCATGGGTGATCCTGCGACTCGCGATATGGGTCGCGTGACCACCCGTGACATTCCTGACTGGTAAAACGTTTTTATGCTCATTGATTTTGGTACAGATGTAGTATCTAAACTGTGATTACTCATTTATTTGCTATTTAAACCATGATAATTATTTTAATCAACTTTAGCATAATTACCTTAATATTACAGTGTGAAAAAAAAAATATATGGGGCATAGATGAGGTCTGTAATCATATGATTTAGCATATTGAACCAGAATAAATAAACATTAATTATCCGGAACAACCATGAGAATAATGGGCTCATATATACAGCAGTGATTCTGCTCTGATTTCTACAGAACTCTCATAGAGCTGCTACAGGAGAGCATGCACCCTCTTCTGTAACTTCTTATGCTCCTAATATATGGAGGTACAACAGGCCCTGTATGTGCGGAGATATTCTCGAAGCATTGCTTCTATCATGAAAATCTTTTGTGGTAAAACAAAAGCACCTGAGGTCCATGAACAGCACTGAACGCCATATAGAGCTTGAAGTGATTATAGTTCTAGGATCTTGTCATTAAACTGTTTTGCAACAACAACTGCAACAGTGGTTGCAGCTCTAACCACAGAGTGTTTATTCTACTTAAGATAAGGCTTTATAGTCTCCATATTGTGGCCATCTTGAATTCCCATGGTCTTGTTGACCGGTTTCACTATATGATCTTCATTAGAATCACTGGAGGTCCAGATATTGTGATCATAATTCAGGTCCTTAAGGAACAGGGAAAAAGATAAAACATTTGCTTAAAACTAATAAAAGATTTCCGGCTCCTATCAACATCTAATTATTAATAAATTAATCTCACTTCTTTGTTAATGCATTGCAAGTTCTTTTAATTATGGTACTTAACGTTTTGTTTACTAATATTCTCTAACGGAGTTTTAAGTTCTTTATTACCAGTGTAAATTGATTTTATTATAGCTTAATGTTTAAAAAAAAAGTTTCAAGTAAGTATAACGTGACTGTGTGACATGCTAAGGCTATTGTGTATATTTTAGGTGCTGTTCTCCCCTTCCGTCATTAATGTGGTATTCCCATGAAGACAAGATTCTTAAATATACTCAGGATAACAAAATAACACATTCTATGTTATTAACAAAAATACAGCATTTTACAGATATAATTCCAACCTGTCTCTATAAGTCCTGGTGTTTGATTGCCCCTGGATCCGAACGTAAATGTTCTGACTATGGTCGGATTGTTCTCATGAATAGCTTCTCTTGTCTGCACGGCTTCAGTGCTCTCTGCCTCCTTCACCTCCCCCCTGCATTAAAAAGACCAGTTGAGACACAGGCTCTTCCTGTCGGCAAGCAGCAGTGTGCAGAGACGTACTTTACAAGCTACAGGCAAGATAAGGTCTCTATCCGGAAGGGAGGCATATAGCAGAACTGACAGTGTGTGTTATAGGTGCGTTAGCAAAGCTGAGAGTGTCATTGGGGCAGATTTACTTACCTGGTCCCGTCGCGATCCCACGGTGCCTTGTCCGACGTGGATTCGAGTCTGGCGCAATTTCACTAAGATCGTGCGTCCGAGTTCCTTCCTGTGTCACTGTTGTGCTGAGGTCCGCCGGAGTTCACCTGCTATTTCTGGGTGCATGTGAGTGCTTATTCTTGCGACACAAAACCTTTTTTAAATTCCGCAGTTTGTCCGAATCCATCGGTCTTTCGTGTGCACCAAAATCACGGGGTAATTCGGCACAAAAGAAAATATGCGGGAAACCCGACGAAAGTGCGGCGTTTGGACCCTTATTAAATGAGCCCCATTGTGTTTTATATCCATCTCATGGATTTCATCATCTCTCATCTTTGATCTGTCTCATCTCTCTTTCTATGTCTCAGATACTAGTAGAATGTTCAGAAGCTAAATGAAAGTGTATATAAACCTCTATCCTGATAAACTAACCTCTATCCTGATAATCTAAACACATTGGGGCTCGTTTACTGACCCGGTCCAGTCGCGAACCCTTGGCGCGTTGTCCGACGAGGCGCCTGATATCCAGCAGGTGTCACTGCTGCGCCGAGGTCCGCCGGAGTTCACCTTCTTCTTCCCAGTGTATGTAAGTGCTGATCTTGCGACACAATTCTTTTTTAAAATACCGAATCCGTCAGGTTGTCCGACGGCCACGCCCCCGATTTCTGTCACGTGAAAGCCGGCACCGATGTGCCACAATCCGATCGCATGCGCCAAAATCCCAGGGCAATTCGGCGCAAATCAGAAATATTCGGGAAACCCAACAAAAGTTCGTCGTTCGGACCCTTAGTAAATGAGCCCCATTGTCCGCACACACTCTGGAATTTTGCACTGACCATCACTGAGTGATAGGAGCTAAAACAGCTATAACACTTAGTAAGTGGCGAATTCACACGGTCGTTGGGAGAAGTATATACGGTCCCCGGCAGTGGGTGCACGGAGCAGTACCGTACCATTCCACACCTGGGAAAAGATAGGGCATGTCCTATCTTTCCCCGTATTATGGCGCCGTGTGCCATGTCTCTCTATGGAGAAGGGCGGGGTGACCAGCGCTCACCCCCTCCTCTCACCGCCGTGCTACACGTTCGTTTGAATGCAGCTGAAAATTTTAAAGTAGAGGGGTTAAAAATTATCTTTATTGTGTAAACATCACTAGGGGATTCAAATTTAAAAACTTTCTTTCATGGGTGGGCAAATCCCTTTAAATAGCTAAAACAATAGCACATCAGTCTGTATCTTCAATTGCGCTATTAATAATGTACATACATTGAAGTCAATGGGGAATGAAAACCTTCCATTTTTTTAGTTTCCGTTATGTTCTTCTAAAAAGCTGAGTGTAACAGAAACCCCACAGAGGTTAACATCGCTGTTTTTCTACATTATTTTACGTATCTTAAAACATACCTCTCCATAACTGAGTTCCATTCATACACTGTTTATTCTCTACTACCCAAAATCTGTCCAAAAAAAACTTCCCACTGATTTTTCTTCATAGTTAGAAGATACAGAGACTTGTTTTCCATACAACATAGTGACATTAAAAAAGAAGAAAAACAAACTGCAACATAAAAACTGATGTTACCTAAAAAGTCAAAGAAAAGTCCCAAAGTTAATGCAGAAACAATATAGTCTTCCTATTCACAAGGCATACCACTATTAACCTCATAGTAGAAAGCTGTGTTCTGCAAGTGACACAGATGAATTTATCCTTCCCAAATATATATTCCATGTGGTAACCTTCAAAGTTATGTCATATCCACCAAAACTGAACACACATATAACTAAAAACACAGCAAGGTGGACACATTAGTATAGGTGGATCACATGGTTAGAAGGGCTGTGGAGTCGGAGTCAATGACCATTTTGGTGGAGTCGGATTCATGATAAAATAGACCGACTTTAACTCCACAAAAATATGATAAATAATAAAAATGATAAAATTTCCTTTAAATGTCTGTTCTGTTCCTGATCTAAGGATATAGGCCAGGAGTGAACAACCCTAATTGGTCCAATGACCACATTGTCATACTGGGGGCCTCTTCGGAGATCAAAGGTCCTGGATGCACCAACAACCAAAGTACAGCACAAAATGGCACCCCAGAAATCATAAATACCACCAAAAAATTTGACGATTTTCTTCTCCTCCATACATTCTAGAGTTAATAAAATATCCTCATTAAGCTAAAGACCTACTTAAATGAAGTATTTGTAAAGTGCCTCTAATGTTGCAGAAAATAAGCCCTTTTATGTCCAAATTGCCCAAAAAATAAAGATTGTATAGCCAATAAAAAGTGACAATGCATAATCTGCTCTAAATGGTGCAGCTTCCCTTCGATGCCCTGGCGTGTGCCCATACAGCAGGTTAACACCACATAGGGGGTATTGTTATACTCTGGAGAGATTGTAAAACAATTAAAGGGTTAACAAACTTCCTAAAAGTTGTTTTACGTACGTTGAGGGGTGTAGTTTCTATAATGGGGTAATTTATGGGGTCACGAGAAAACGATTTCAAAATCACTTGGATGTGTTAAAGCGTTCCAAAGTTATAACCACTTATAGTGACACAGGGCAGATTGTCAAAAAATGGACCGTGTCAGGAAGGTAAGGGGTTAATAATACCGGAGACCATGAGAGCAGGAAACTATAAATACTGGAGACCTCAGAGCAGACAAAACATAAATCCTCTCCTTTCTTGGCTGCTCTTCTCCCTGCACCACACCAGAGCTTCTTCTTTACTCCATGCACCGCTATGCGTCCTGTGCTGGTTGTATGCATTGGCATCAGGACCTGAGCAGGGCAGCGCCAGGAAAGATATAGAACCCAGAAGCAGTACCGTAAGGCTGACAAGTACTTACGACTTCTGGGTCCCCTGGGTGGCTTCTATGTGTCCTAACCCCGACACATACAACTGGTGTCAGGGTCAGGACAGAGAGTGGAGCAAAGCAAGGATTTCTTAGCGGCACCACCACTACCTGACCTTTTACACCAATGAACGCTTTCATCAGTTATGGAAGAGCTCATTGAACTTATTGGATTGTCAGCAGGGTGTAGACCACAACCCGTGGCTGTGCGTCCCAATTCTAGGCTATTAGTTGAGATGAATGTGGCTGCATTTTATGTACATGCTCAGGAGGAATAAGCAATGCTTTCACTGATCTTACTAATGCTAGAGTCATCAGAAAACCAGGGCTGTGGAGTTGGAGTCGAAGTCAGTGACCATTTTGGGTGGAGCTGGAGTCCGAATTTGGCTTACCGACTCCACAGAGATATTGCTGCTATTTATAGCTCCAGTACTTGTTTATGTTTGCCGCCATGATTTTCAGATCATCGTGTTAAAGGTACCCAAGTTTCTACTAGCGCTACAGTCAATATATTTGAAAGATAAATATTGAAAGATCATTGTTCCAGCATCGTTGTACATTGTTCAGTCAGCTTCCAGGTTTACTGTTACAGGTCTTGCCTGTATGACTTGCATTGATGCTATGAGGGGCAGGCTGTCTGTGACTCTGGCTATCATTGCAGATAGCACATGTATGACAACTAGACGTGTTGACGTGGCAGGAAGAGCTGTCATCTGTTATCAGCTGGCCAGGGTCTCCCTTCTTCTGAGTTTTTACTCTGAATGCTGGATTGTAAAGAGACACACACAGAGCACAGTTTCTAAAATCTAAATTATTCTGCATTGTTTTACTAAATCTAATACTAAATCCGGGCTGTCCCCAACTTAAGAACGCCTGATTTACAGATTACCCCTAGTTACAAACGGACTTCTGTATGTTGATAATTTAGTGTACGATAGTCTCAGGCTATCAGCTTTAAGAGTTATCTGATATTGTCTGATATTATGCTTTATTGCTAATTCTGCTTCTTATAACAACCCAAAGGTTTTAAAATCCAATTGTCACAGAGACCAAAATTATTTTGGCTGGGGCTACAATTATAAAATATATAGTCTCAGCTTACATATATATTCAACTTAAGAACAAACTTACAGAACCTATCCTGTACGTAACCCGGGGACTGCCTGTATCGGCAACTGCTTTATTTCCTCTGAAATTCATTGGATAAAGTATGGTTTGCAGTTTATCATATGCAATTGCATATGTTGGGAGATATGTATATTCTAGATTTTGAAAATGTGGCATAAGCAGTGTCTAACTGTTAACCCTGTGGCAAGTGAGTCACTGAAGGATTAGGGAATAGAAAAACAAACTTTGTGCCATGCTTCTTAAACCATTTTACAAGTTACAAGAAAAAAGGTCTTGACTTAAAGGGAACCTACAGAGAGAAATCTACAGAAGTAGATCTGATGATAGATTCCTCCTGTCTGCCTCTGCCCTAATCTGTAAATTAATCATCCTGGAACCTAATCTAACAGGTTAAAAATTTTATTTTAGAAATATGTAAATTAACTGCTGTAAGTACTGCATGTACTTGTCTTGACTCCCAGTGCCCGGCCAGGCTAGTACACGCCCAGTAGCCTCTGCAGTTAATTTACATGTTACTAAAAAATCGTTTAGGTTAGGTACCAGGATGATTAACTTACAGACTAGAGCAGAGGCAGGAGGAATTTACCATCAGATCTACTTCTGATGGTAGATTCCTCATGGAATAGAAAATTTGAATGGTCGCCATTGGAGCATTGCTTGAATTTTCTTTTTCAGGGAAGACATTGGTGACTACAGCACTGTAGCACAGAAAGCCAACAACGGTGGTAAATTAGATGCAATCTATTACTGCAGGTTACTGTACATACCTGACACCTATTACTACAGGTTACTGTACTACCTGACATTATTACTATTACTGTACATTAAAGGAAACCTACCACTTGTAGTGGCAGGTTTCCGATGGAAATACCGGGCACCAGCTCAGGGTGAGCTGGTGCCGGAGCTTATTTTAGCTAGTGTTTTAAACCGCGGTATCGCGGTTTAAAACACTTTTTAAACGTTATAGCCGGCGCAGGCAGGTACGCGCTCGGCGCTTACCGTGCACGCGGCTCTCATTCACTTCCTATGTAGCCGCGTGCACGGTAAGCGCCGAGCGCGTGCCTGCCTGCGCCGGCTATGAAGTTTAAAAAGTGTTTTAAACCGCGATACCGCGGTTTAAAACACTAGCTAAAATAAGCTCCGGCACCAGCTCACCCTGAGCTGGTGCCCGGTATTGCCATCGGAAACCTGCCACTTCAAGTGGTAGGTTTCCTTTAAACCAACAAGAAGACAGGATGCACCAAAAATGCTCATCTATCACAGTCAAATATTAATTTTTATTTAGATCCAAACAGAGAAATAATCAGACATACATTTAAATCTCTTAAAACATGTATTGTACATGAAACAACAACTGGAGACCCTGGTTTGGGTCCACACAGTATAACCACCAGCAAAAAGCACTCAGTGGGGCACAATAATTCCTCCCACACACTATACAGTCAAATGCTGTGAGTGAACAAGCCTGCGTGTCCAATAAAAGGTCCAGTATGTCAACAAGTATGTATGCCAGCATGCATTAAATTGATAGGTACCAGCCAATGATTAATCCATGGAAAAAGATACTCTCTAATAATAAAGTGCAAGGAAAAATGTATGCTTCTAAAGTGCAAGTGCAAAAAAGTTAAAGGAGAGTATACCAAAGCTAAAGTGCTAATTACCCATTAGGGTACTGGCAAGCAGACATACACGTGCTTGCCAGTACCCTGATGGGTAATTAGCACTTTACTACCTTACACTATTACTATTACACTATTACTATTACACTATTACATTGCTCTTATAATGTCAAGAAAACAGCAATTAACTGAAGCAGAGGAGTCCTGTGGAAAAATTGCCAATAAAGTCAATAGAAGACATTGGGGCAGATTTACTTACCCGTTCCATTCGCGATCCAGCGGCGCATTCTCTGCGGTGGATTCAGGTCTTCCGGCGATTCACTAAGGCAGTTCCTCCACCAGGTGTCGCTGCTGCGCTGAAGTCCACCGAGGTCCGTCGGAGTTCCTATTCCTGGTGAAGGTCAGCGCGTGTCCAGCGACACTTTTTTTTTTTTTTTAAATGCGGCGGTTTCTCCGAATCCGTCGGGTTTTCGTTCGGCCACGCCCTCCCCCATTTCCGTCGCGTGCACGCCGGCGCCGATGCGCCACAATCCGATCGCGTGTGCCAAAAAACCGGGGCAATTCAGGAAAAATCGGGGCAAATTGGAAATATTCAGGTAACACGTAATGACCCCCATTTTTTTTTTTTGACCAGTTTTTTTGTATTCTTTTTGCTCATGTTTTATTTTTGGGGAATTTTTGGGTGCATTTTTGCGAATATGCCAGGGACTTATGAAGTGAGCCGGTGAGCGTGTCTGTTCCTAAATGTATCTTCCAAGACAGATGTTGTCTTTGTTTTGCAACTTTTTGTAGAGCAAATTAGAGACTTTTTAGGTGTAAAAGCAAGTAAAATCTATGCATAATTCCATAAATGCAGTTAAAATTTGGAAAGATACATAGAACTGCTAAAGTATGTCGACTTCAGCTAACGATAAAAAGTTTCGAAAGAAAACAAAATGATACGTGTGCCTCAATGTGTCAGTACAGTTTCCTATAATATCAAAATGCACATGGAAACTTGAGGAAACTCTGGCAGGAAGAGATCTGGAAGACCAAAGACCACTATGTGACAAGGTTATGAGAGTCAATAAGCCACAGCACAAAATCCCAGTATAAAGCATAGAAGGTTGGTGACATTTTGTGAGAACACATCCTCATAACAGGGTTCTTTTAAAGCCCATTACTCTAACTTGTTTTGGATGAACTTAAAGGACATCTACCATCAGAACTACTGATGGCAAAGCCCTATAATGTACATACTCATCAAGAGGTCTTATTTCCTATACCGTTTTCATTCAGTCTTGGGACAGGGCGATATCAATAAAAAAAAAAAGAATTTGATCAAATATGCTAATGAGCCAGAGGACATCACCTGAGCGTCTCCTGTCTCCAGGGGTTGATAATATATTCAGGCTCTCATTCTTCTTAAAAGCGATTGGTCACGCCTTTTTATCAATTAGACTGCGGGTGATGTCAGCCGGCAGTCTGAAAATCTTGCGCATGCACGTTGAGACTCATGGTGCAGCCAAATCTGACGGCATGCAAGGAAAGTCTCTGCTAAAAAGGACTCTTCAGATAGATGTCCTTCGAGGTGGTTGTCCCCATATTAGATCCATAGCATGTGTCTCGCTGCTCCAGTGCTGGATATAGCCGGGTACAGTGCTTCACTATGTCGGGCACTCCCATAGAAAAGTGAGTTTAGTGATAAGGGGATCCCTGCACACTGGAGAGCTGGGGGTCCCGTTCTCGTGATCGGTGGGACTGCTGGAACCCAAAAGTGTATTTCTGGTGTAAGTTTTTAAAATAGGAGGTATGTAGTGAGATTGATCTAAATTTATTCTGGCATGATCAAAAGGAAATAAGTGTCAGAATCCATGGGGTCCCCCTAAGTACAAGTGCACATGAAGGACTCGGGTCCTGATTGCTTGGGGTGCCAGCCCTACACTTATCCTGTGGATTTCAGGGGACAACCTCTGTAGTCTACTCTTAAACTGTTAACCTTTAGACCCTTTTAGTTTCACTTCAACACAGATAATTTACAGTTTTTAACTTATTTGTCCTATTTTGTATGTACAGGGTTAAAAGACCTATCTAGTCAGCTGTAGCATACAAAATTTAAAGACCTCCATAGGAAGTAGTAACCGAGCCCTGGCACCATTATGGTTGCACATTGAGCTGGCCATATGCTTTGAGAAAGAATCATTGGGGCCATGCATTGTGCTCTGCTGTCACTCCCATGAATTGGAGCATTGTTGAAAATTAACACTTTCAGGCCTGGCCTGGCTTGCACATTCCTCAGAAAGTCACATGACACAGAATAAGACGCTAAGCTTTTGTGTGAATTATAGATCCCAGGACTTTCCTTCTGTTAGGGGGAAACTTTTCCATTGTGAAAATTACATGTAAATTATGTGTTAAGAATTAGAAATTTTTTTTCACATTTGACAATTTGTATATTTTATTTATTTTTTTGCTGGGAACGCTAAAAAGTAGTAGAATTGTGGTGATGGAGCAATTTTGGCAAGTCTTTTGTAATGTATCTATAGGTGTTTGTTATATCTAGAGATGAAGTTGCTGCTTATAGATGTGCTCTTATTGATTAGTCAATTAGCGTGGTAATCAACACATCCAAATTATAGGATAACTAAACCTTTGAAACTGTTTATTAAAAAATCAATAGTGCAGATAATATAATTCATAGTATTCTTTGTTAAAGGAAAGATTGTGTCCTATGTTTTCTCACTTTTTCCCTACACTTGATGTAGCAAAGTAAATAAACTTTACTTCCATACATCCTCATAATGTAGCTAGGTAAGGAGACAGAGGTTAACAGAGGTTCTGATGATAAAACACCTTACAGACAATCACTTGATAGACTTAAAGAAAATATTATCTTTGTGTGTAAGGATTTAAGATTTAGCCTCTTCTCCTCCTGCGTATCCTGCTGATTTCAGATAACAACCATCTGCTGGGGAGAGAAGGCTTCATATTTTTAGTTACACCTTGATTATTTGAGAAATTTGTTTTGCCCCCTCCCTGTATTTAACCCTAGATCTATTATCCCTGTGTAACAGCCACACACGCCAGACCGCGATGGGCTAGCAGGGGCGAGTTCTTTTAGGATTCTGAGGGTGTGTAGTTTAGGGGATATTAGGCCCAGATAGATAAGCACATGTTCCACAGTCTCTTTGAACAGTTTATTCTCAGCAGTATAAACACTTCAGACACCAACCACAGTAATAATAATCCAAGACAAGTTCTAGGGGCCGGGGCAGTGACTTCAGTACCTGATGTATGAGGCTGAGGTGTCTCTGTGCTCCAGTGTCCTCCCTCTGCACATGTCTCTGGATCCTCTGTAGCTTCTGCAGTTACATATATTCTTTCTCTCTGTCCTGTACAGAAATATCTTGTGCTTCCAGCTCTTTCTTATGTGCAACTAATGTGCAATCTCTTTCCAGCTTTGCTGAGGTGTTTTCTGCTGCTACAGGTTGGTGCACTACCACACAGACACTGCACCTGCTCTGCACTACAACAACTCAGACACTGGGCCTGGTCTGCACTGGTCTCTGCAAAATGTAACAATATTGTGTGATGTCACTACAGCAGCTTTGTTTAGTTAACTCTATAGTTGCTGTGTAGTAGTGTGCTGTGTTTGTGAGGCAGGGATCTAGAGATCATGATACCCCTGTTTTCACTGGGCTACACCTGCAAATAATCATTAAAGTCTATGCTGAGAAATAGTCTTATGAATTTTTATCACTATATACAGCTCCCCCAGCAATCACTATATACAGCTCCCCCAGCATTCACTATATACAGCTCCCCCAGCATTCACTATATACAGCTCCCCCAGCAATCACTATATACAGCTCCCCCAGCATTCACTATATACAGCTCCCCCAGCATTCTCTATATACAGCTCCCCCAGCATTCACTATATACAGCTCCCCCAGCATTCACTATATACAGCTCCCCCAGCAATCACTATATACAGCTCCCCCAGCATTCACTATATACAGCTCCCCCAGCATTCACTATATACAGCCCCCAGCAATCACTATATACAGCTCCCCCAGCATTCACTATATACAGCTCCCCCAGCATTCACTATATACAGCTCCCCCAGCAATCACTATATACAGCTCCCCCAGCAATCACTATATACAGCTCCCTCAGCAATCACTGTATACAGCTCCCCCAGCAATCACTGTATACAGCTTCCCCAGCAATCACTATATACAGCTCCCCCAGCAATCACTATATACAGCTCCCCCAGCAATCACTGTATACAGCTCCCCCAGCAATCACTATATACAACCCACATAAATAAATATATAAAGCCCCCTATAATAACTATATACATTCTCACTACAATAACTATATTGTCCCCCTATAATAACTATACACTGTGTAGTCCCAGGGGTTGGGCTTTGGTTAAATTAGGGGGGCACTACTGCTATATATAGAAAGTAAAGGGCACAGTGTACTTAAATAAAAAGGGCTGTAATACATAAGGTAATCTTTGAGCGTGTGGTCACACGTCACGTTTAACGCATGCATTTAAAAACGCATTGCAATAGCTGAAGAGTGATTTGCCTAATTCAACAGCTGTTAACACTTGCGTTTACAAAATGCAAATGTTAACACATGTGTTAACACATACTTTAACATTGCGTTAACAAACAAATGCGATAACCGCAACGTTAACAGTTGCATTTTGTATACACATTTGTAAACAGCAGTTTAATTATGCAAATCACTTTTCAGCTATTGCAATGCATTTTTAAACGCATGCATTAAAGAGGACCTGTCACCCAAATTTTTGGCACTAGTGCAGTGTTAGAGTGATAGCGTTATCGGAGACCTCCGGTAATGCTATCTAACACAGCGGCGGGGTACAGTGTAATTGTCAGACAGCTCGCAAAGCTGTCCGACATATTCATGAGGGGGCGGTTTGGGGCGTGGCTAGGGGCGGCCTGCGATCAGGAACGAGCCGCCGGTGTTTTGCGTTAATTTAATCGGCTTGTTCCCGATCGCAGGCGGATCCATAGAAACACTGATGCGATCGGGCCGCAGCCCGCCCTGGTATACATATACAGTAAAAATCAATGTGGTATTTCTAGTAGTGCAGTGTGGAGATGTATTGAAACAACTGGGTGCAAATTTTGCAGCAATAAATCATGACTGGGAGCAGTCTACCTTGTGGTTAAAATGACCAAACTAGCAACTTATTCAAAGAGTAAGTTTGAGAGTTATGTCTGAGGGTGCAGCCACATGTTCAGTTTTTGAGATGCATTTTTTGAAGCCAAAATCATAATGGGTGAGGACTTGTCATTAAGAAGTGCTACTCCTCCTCTATGTTCACTCCACTCCGAGTTTGGGCATCAAAAACTGAACGTGTGGACGCACCCAAGTGAAATTTGTGGGACTGTTTCAGTCCAGAGCACACGGAGCAAGTCCACAGCAGGTTTTCCATTACTGACATCATAATCCGGATGTAGCGTTTTCAACCTTGCAGTTAACACTCAGAACAGGCAACTTTGCATTTTAGGGTATTTTTTCTGTAGTATGTAAATTAGATATGTTCTACTCCCATCCATTACTTTGACACAGTAAAAATTGACAGGTTAGCTTCCTGCTATTACAGTATAACTAATAATAATCTTTATTTATATAGCACCATCATATTTTGTAGCGTTATACAGATTATGGGGCAACATATACAATAAAATAAGACATTACAGAGTCATAGTCATATGAAACAATAGGAGTGAGGGCCCTGCTCGCGAGAGCTTATGAGGATGAGGGGGCTAACCTATTGTGATTCTGATGAGTATCGCCTCAATTATAACTGTATGTGACTGTCCTGATAAGCAGGGACAGAGGGATTCATGTGAATGACTGCATAAAGCAGCCCTTACTCCGGAGTACTTTGGCATGAACATGTATTAATGGTTTCACATTCATTTGACCTGGCGCCGTGTAATACTACAAGACCTGACTGTGTGCCCACAGCTTACCCGGGTGATAACAGCTGGTTGCTTGTGGGGCTGTATGTAGAAATGTGGTTATCCTGACAAGACATCTCCTTTAATCACCTTAATTTGCTTTCTCTACTTAGAGCAGGGGGTTGTGACTGAAAGTAATGCTGAGTGTGGCTACATCCATAAATGGCAATGAATGAGTAATGGCTAGGAAGCCGTGACCTGCGCTCCATGTATAGACTGCAATGCTTTGCAACTTCCACATGAAACCTACATTAGTGTATTGCACTTGAAAAGGATGTGTGACATAAGTACAAGAAAAAACACATTTTATACCATGAGGGCAATGACTGATGTGAATGTAAGCTTAAACACCTAACAATGGAGCAGATTTATCAATAGTGTCTTAAAGTAGTTTTCCCACGAAACAAGTTAGGCCCTATCCATCGGCTAGGGCATAACTTGCTGATCGTGGGGGTGACAGTGATGAGACCCCCACAGAAGAACGGGGGTCCGATGTACCCCTGTCGGACTCCTCGTCGCTCCCTGAGGTGAGCGGAGCAGCCTGTTGCAGATGGCCAGGCTGCCCCATTCATCTCTATGGAGCTGACAGAGATTGCCAAGCGCCGTACTCAGCAATCTCCATCAGCCCAGCTGATCACTGACACCCCCACTGATCAGAAAGTTAGGCCCTAGCTTGTTTAGTGGGAAAACCCCTTTAAGATCAGACTAGACAATCTAATGCTGCACCAGATTTTTCATAGTGTCTTATGCTGGATGATTAATCTGTCTTGGTATAAGACTGTCTGGTCGTACTTTGCTCTTCCGATTAGTTGGGGTTTGAATGTTTCTGTCGATTGACAATCGATTTTGTCACATGCATGAAGGGGAGTGACAAACATTCAAATAAAGCATTTCCACTACTGAACATTATGTATGTGGATCACCATTTTTAGTGAAAGTGGGGTCCCTTGTTCTGATATAAGGGTCATCAGTTTTCAGCCAAATATTAATGGCATTTCCTGCAGATTTATTGTATATGTACTGTTTGTAGTATGGTTCTGTGTTCGGTTGGTTTGCAGAATGAACTTGTATTGTATTGTCAGTCAAGCAGGAATTTAATGGGATTATAACATTACTACCATGCATAGCACCATTTGATAAATGAAAGTTCTGGTAAAATGGAAAATAACTATAATTTAACTTATATCCATTCAAAGAAAGACAAGAGTAAAAATATATTGACACAAATTTTATCCAGATAATCAACAGAGATGGCTTGGATTCATCACTCAGCAGTAGTCTGGGTGCTTGGCGCTGTAGTCTAAATATCAGCGCCCTCCATCATATAATACAATACAATCATGGAAACATGATAGATGGTTAAAACCACACCATGACGAGAACACTGGTAAAAACAGGCATGTGAGTCATCTAAATATTCTCTTCTATTGAACCCCTCTTCTATTTTAAGGGTGATGTGGTAGCATGTCCTCCAGACTTACTGCCACTAAATTGAGATGAGACAAGAGACCCCTTTTCTTGTGATCAAATGGTGTCCATGTTCTGACCCCAAACAATTTACCACTTATCCCCTAGTCCAGTGGTGGAGAACCTATGGCACGGGTGCCAGAGGTGGCACTGAGGGCACTCTCTATGAGCACCCAAGTCATGGAGGAAGATCAGCACACAGGACTCTTCAAAGAATCTTCCTGCCGTCTCAGGCAACTCAAGATATGCTGCTCTCAGTGCTTTTTTAACACAATACATCCTTGGCCACTTCGGACTGCAGGAAGAGTGAGAAAGTGTGGAAAGGACCAGATTATTTGTGGAGGTTCTGCTGACCCTATTCCTGTACAGGAGGATTCCAAATTTAACCTTCTTATTGCCACTGTATTGGTGTCCTTAAGAGGCCGATACCATGAATGTTGTGACAGAGTAGGGAGCTATAACTTAGTTATTAAATAGCTGTGTTGGCACTTTGCGATCACTGTTGTCACTCCAGAGCATTAGCATAATCCTGCGGATGGATTGTGCAGCATTGCTGACCACGTGTCACAAGGCCCAGACACTTTTTACATCAGGCTTCCCATTTTGAAGGCAAGCTGCAGCTTTCTGTCCCTTCCTTGTAGGGTGTCGCATAACCCCACTTCTCCTGGTCAAGATGTATTCAGTTATCATTGCAGCGTCTTAGCTGAAATCTAATTAAAATGTTCTTTTTACTATTGTGTCTTACAGCGAGCTTATTAAGACAGCAGATGGAGGGCAGATTTCGCTGGACTGGTTTAGTAATGATGATGATAATACACGTTACCCTGATGCTGACACAAGGCCTACAATCCTTATATTACCCGGCCTCACAGGAACCAGCCGGGAATCCTACATTCTTCATATGATTAAGCACAGCGAAGCTCTTGGGTACAGGTAATGCTTAATAATGTAGAAAGTAAACGCAGACTCTTTTTATCAGCTATTCTTCCGTGCAACCTAATAAGCTGGAGGTGAACTAGATGCCCAGTCTCTCCATCTGATAAAACGGAGACTATTACCTTACTACAGCCGAGGGAACTCATCATTGTGTTATATATGTGGTTTAGATGTCTATTTTTATAATATTGTATCATCAGCATTTTCTGATTTGCTTAGTAAACTTTCAGGAAGTTTTATAGAAATAGAAGTGTTCCTGTCTACAAATGCATCTCTAGCAGTCAGAAGTGAACCTAAAACACCCTGTGCCCCATTTCAGGTCCCAGTAAACGGGTATTAATGCTGATCCTTTATTGGGTAATACAGGAGATACAATTTGGCAAATCTTACATGTCACCCACACAGCAGATGGTGCAGTAATGCTTTCAACTCATTGCATTTTTGGCACCTTCGTAAGATTAAGCTCTGAATCATGACACTGAAATAATGCTCTGTCATTCCAGAAGAAGCAGACGCTTCATAAGTAGGGATGTGCGTCTATAATCCATTAACCAGAATGCTGACTGCAACAGGTAGTGATAGATGATGAAAAATAGAAAGATGGCTGAAAATATGAGGAGCACAAGTCCTAAAAACCCTCAAACAGCTATAGAATATTTGGATGCTACAGGAGTTCCCAGGAGATCTACCATACCCATCTTCCTTTTCTGCTTTTCACAGTCCTGTGACTGTGTGTAAGACGACTGGCTGCAGCATCCACATTCAGTAGGACAAATAGACCATAATAATACATTTTTCCAATATACTTTGTATATCAATTCCTCATGATTTTCTAGATCTCTGCTTGCTGTAATTTTATAGAAAGCTTCTAGGTTTACTTCCAGTGGATAAAAATATCACACAGCTCTGATTATTCTCTGTGGCACTAATGAGCCGTGCACCTGTGTGACCATGGTCAGATTTCTGTCCATTGGAAGTAAACATAGACGGTGACAGCAGAGATCTAGGAAATCGTGAGTAATTGATACAGAGAGTATATTGGAAAATTGGAAAAATTTTCATCAAACAAAAAATAAAATTAATTTACCAAAATGGGAAAACCCCTTTAAAAGCTAATTCTCCGCTCTGACTTTTATCTATAGTACTTTGTGTCTAGTTGATTCAAGCAAAGCCCATATTTATTTTGTTTAAAGGGGTATTCCAGGAATAAGCATAATTCATATGCAAATTGATACTCAAAATATAAGCTATTGTGTAATTAGTTGTTATTCAAAATTTTGCTCTTAGCAGAAAAATGCTGATGACATAGACTGTGATGAAGAATTAAAATGCTACTGGCCCATTAATCAGTCCGTTAATTTCCTCCGTGCGTTCCGTCGCAGAACAGAAGATGGCCGCTGGTCACATGTCCACATCACATGTCCTGCACCTGCCTGGGCAGGTCATGTGATCACCACTATGTTTGGCTGTAGTCGGTTGGTTGCAGTGCATCCAGTATGGCCAGTGTTGTGGTGATGGCAGTTACACATCACTACTATGGTAACAGAGCAAGAAAACCTGTTACATCATCACTAGGAGCAAAGCATAAGAGGGAGGAGGAGTCACTGAGAACTAAAGGATCATGGGACTTGTATTTTCCAGTGGCGGCCATCTTGGTGATAACTCCACCTACTTTAGAGAGGCCATAAATTTTGTAAATCATAAACTCAAACTATTTAAGCTCCGTTTTGTGACTAATGACATTGAGTATTGTTGTATTCATTTATTTATATCATCAAGGGTTTTTGTGTCAGACGTTCATATTCCCGGAATACCCCTTTAACTGTCCATACAGCCATAAAGTGAAAAAGGTTGTAGAAGACTTCATCATTTAATTTTGTTTAGCGTTAAAGTTTCTCATTAGTGAAACTCTGACAAAGCATTGCTAAGGAGAGCACATACTCAGTGGTGCTGATTTACTAAGGGTCCGAATCCGACAGAAATCGGGGTGCGTGGCAGTCGGACAACCCGACAAGGAACCATAATATGTCCCACAAAAAATGATTTCTCATACATCAAAAAAAAAGAACACAGTATAGTAAAAATAAAAAAGATGGGAAAGGACATAGCCACAAGGAAGTCATTGTTTGAACTTGGGTAGGCTTGTCAATGCATTGCATGCACATGCTCAGCAGCAGACATGATTAGTGTTATATATAGTATAATTATACAACTGTTAATTATCACGGATTGTTGAGTTCATCTTTACTATCTGGTTTTCTAGGTGTGTCGTTTTCAATAATCGAGGTGTTGCTGGGGAGAATCTCTTGGTAAGCCTTTTATCCACTACAATCATTATTAGGTATTGGCTGTTTACATATCTTAATGCATACAATGAACCTATCCATGGTCCCATGCAGGAAGTCAGGCAGGACTCAATAACACATGTCTGCCCACCGCTGCCAAAATGTGAGGTGGTCGTATCCGAGGAGGCTATCTTCATGGCTACATTTATCAGAAATTATCTTCACACAGGAACTTTTTTTTTAACCAAATTGGATTTCTTTTTATCCAATTGAAGAAATGTCTACATGTGGCAAATGAATTTAATTTAATTTAAGTGCCCAGATGGGAATACCCCTTTATGTGTCTGAGGTAAAACTGTTACAGTTGCCCATGAAAGCCAATCAGAGCTCAGCTTTAATTTTATAAAATTAATTCCTACAGCTGTAGGAAAATGAAAGCTGAGCTCTGATTGGTTGCTATGGGCAACTAGAACAGTCCTGTTCTAAGAGACTTAAATTATAACATAAATTTCCCCCATAGAGTGAATTTTTTTACAATGGAGCACATTTACTAAGGGCTTTGCGCTGCACTTTTGTTGCACTGTGCACCTTCTTCTAGACTAAAACGGCTTGCACAGCTATTTAAAAAGTGTCCGCTATTGTGTCACACGCAACCCTTTTTGCTCTAGCCTCCAGCGACACAAATTAGGGGACGTTAATTTGGACGGCCCGACTGATTCAGACAGAGCACCATATTTAACTTACAAATTGTGTTGCACGCTGTTTGTTTAAGGTGCACCACAAAAATATGGTGAACTCTCTCAGACCAGCACAGGGAAGCGACAGATTCATGATTTCTGGTGCACGATCTTAGTGAATCGCCGCACCCGGCATTATACACGGAAATAGCACTTTTAGTGCAGTATCTGACTTTCTAAGTAAATGTATCCAATGGGGCACATTTACTTACCCGGTCCTGCACGATCCACGCTGTGCGTTGTCTGACAAGAATGAACTTTGCCGCAATTCACAAAGATTGTGCACCTGATTTCTTTCATCTGTCCCTTCCGCGCTCAGGTCGTTCACCTTCTTGTTCCCAATGTATGCAAGTGCATTGTCTTGCAACACAATTTTATAGTTAAATCCCGTGCTCAGTCCAAATCCGTCGGATCGTCCGACAGCCCACCCCCCGATTTCTGTCTCATGAAAGTTGGTGTGATTGTGCCAAAATCCGATCGCGTGCGACACAATCCCCTTCTAAATAGCGTCACAGCGACGCAAACCCCGAAAGTGCGATCCACAGTAAATTAGTATAGACCCTTAGTAAATTATATATGTTGCGATCAGAAGATCTCAGATCAGAAGAAGATATTTACTTCTTTTAAAACTTAGTGAAATGTGAAAAAATATTAGTCGCTGAAAAATAACCATCAGTAGCAGTAGCACAGGTATGAGAATCTTTCTAATAGGTTATTAAAACTGCGGAAAAACCTTTGGTACTGCTCAAGTATTTCCATTGCTGTCTATAAAACTTTAAAATAACTAGAACAAGGACATTTATGCCCTTCCCCTGTGCTACTCAATTCTACCCCAAAAAATGCACATGTTGGTACACACACTGGCCCTTTAAAAAGCTATTGGAGCTAAGCCTTGCGCTGACTTTCATGCGACATAAATCGGGAGTCAAGGCAGTTGGACGATTCGACTGATTCAGACTAAGCGCGGGATTTAACATTCAAAATTGTGTTGCAAGCCAAGCACTTACATGCAGCGTGAAGAAGAAGGTGAACTCTGGCAGACCTCAGCGGGGAAGTGACACTTGTAGGATATCGGGCGCATGATCTTAGTGAATCGCGGCAGCTCCGAATCCTCGTCGGACAACGCACCTCGGGATCGCAACAGAACAGGTAAGTAAATGTGCCCCACTGTGTAATAGGTCCAGGAACAGAAGCAGCTGCCAACATAAGAGATTGTAATGTCATATTGACAATAAAAATATTATCTTACTGATATGATGTGAAAGTAAGATCATCTATTAGGCCCTTCTAAATTGGAAATCAGTGGTGGTACACGAAGGAAGGACTTGTTTTTCAGGTGCCTCCATTAAAAAAAATTTTACCCAATGTACAGGTTGAGACAAAATGTGATTTCAGAAACTGTAGTCCAGATCTAGGCCTGTTTCTTCCACCGGGCGGGGACTAAAGTGTGCTGGACACCTATAGGCTGGGGTGGCTACAGTGTCATGGATACCTATATACTGGGAGGGGGAGGGGGGCTGCGGTGTGCTGGCCACCTATATACTTGGAGGGGTAGGGGGGCTGCAGTGTGCTGGCCACCTATATAGTTGAGGGCTCTCTACATATGTAAAATCATTTGCGATAGAGTATATATGTATAAAGGGAATTGGTCCTGGTGCTGTGTTTCTGTATGAAGCGCGGTTCTAGTACTATACTTATGTATTGGACTCCATACTGGTTCTGTATTTATGTACTGAGCTTTGTTCTGGTGAAGTATATATTTAAATTGTTATTATAATAATGCATGGCAGGCACAATATTATAATTTGGAAAACACTGTATATGTTAGAATTAATTTGGGGAGAGCAATGTCTACGCCATGTAGTGGGATAGTGCTGCATACACTATAATCCATACATAAATGTGTGTCTCTAATATTTTTATTTATTATTTCTATATGTTTATGTTAAATATGAGGGTGCATTCTATATATATATAGATTTGCCCTGTACAACAAATTACCTAAAAACTATCCTGTCTAGATCCATGAATTCTCTTAAAGCTCTGCAGATTATTTCCTTCCTCAGTTATCTGCTCACGGCGGTCTATTCAGAGCAGTTTAGTATGCAGACAGTACCCGGCAGTGTCTCACCAGTCTTTTCACTAAGCGCAGACTGAAGGAAACTGGTTTGCATTTGCCATTGAGAAAATATACTTTTGGTTTGTAGATTTCCTGTGCTGCGCTGCGCTACAGATCATGTACAAAAAAATATGACATTACAGTGTACCATATATACTCGTGTATAAATGTGCTGAAAAACCTCACCTCGGCTTATACACAAGTCAATTTAAAAAAACAATTTATGTACTCGTCCTCCGGCGGCCCCGATGCTCAGCGCGGCTCCTCTTCTGTCACAGCTGGCTTAGACGCGGCCATGTTATCTGCCGGCCGGCGCATACTATGACGTCAGAATCATAAGACCGAAGAGGAGCCGCAGGGAAGACAGAAGAGCAGCCGTGCCGACATCGGGGAGCGGAGGGTGAGTATATACTTTTTTTTTTAAGTGCTGGCTGGCTGTACACTTTAGTGGGCTGGCTTTATACTACAGGGGGCAGGCTGGATGTATTCTACTTGGGGCTGGCTGTATACTACTAGGGGGCAGGCTGGCTGCATACTACTAGGGGGCAGGCTGGCTGTATACTACTAGGGAGCAGGCTGGCTGTATACTACTATGGGGCAGGCTGGCTGTATACTACTAGGGGGCAGGCTGGCTGTATACTACAGGGGGCTGGCTGGCTGTATACTACAGGGGGAAGGCTGGCTATATACTACAGGGGGCTGGCTGGCTGTATACTACATGGGGCAGGCTGGCTGTATACTACATGGGGCAGGCTGGCTGCATACTACAGGAGACAGGCTGGCTATATACTACATGGGGCAGGCTGGCTGTATACTACTATGGGGCAGGCTGGCTGTATACTACTAGGGGGCAGGCTGGCTGTATACTACAGGGGGCTGGCTGGCTGTATACTACAGGGGGAAGGCTGGCTATATACTACAGGGGGCAGGCTGGCTGTATACTACTATGGGGCAGGCTGGCTGTATACTACTAGGGGGCAGGCTGGCTGTATACTACTAGGGGGCAGGCTGGCTGTATACTACTAGGGGGCAGGCTGGCTGTATACTACAGGGGGCTGGCTGGCTGTATACTACAGGGGGAAGGCTGGCTATATACTACAGGGGGCTGGCTGGCTGTATACTACATGGGGCAGGCTGGCTGTATACTACATGAGGCAGGCTGGCTGTATACTACATGGGGTGGCTGGCTATATACTACATGGGGCAGGCTGGCTGTATACTACATGAGGCTGGCTGACTGTATACTACATGGGGCAGGCTGGCTATATACTACATGGGGCTACAATTTTGATACATTAACACTACATTTTACTGCTTTGTGCCATTCCAATGCACATATGCCGAGCTGTAACCCAGCATGGATACTACACAGTATACATGTATGTATGTTACATGCTGCATCCACTGAGTAGACATGCTGACATGCTAAGAAAAAAAGGTTTTACAAATTATACAAATGAGTCTGAGGGGCTCCAGGCTCATTTACATAATTGTTAAAACCTTTTTTCATAAAAACAAGGGTTTCAGAAGCTAAAAGAATAGCAGATCCTGCCAGGGGGGTGCACACCATTTTGTCAGTGTGCTTGGTTTACAATCCTTCATCCTGGTGGTAGATGTCCTATAAAGTGATTATCTGGGGAATATATTTTGATGATTTATAGTTACCATCAGTATCAGATTCTCTGTTCTCCAGAACCATGGAACCATTACTACACAGAGGATCAAGCTTATAGCAGACACATCTGTATAATGTGCAGTGCCACAGAAGCAATGATACCAGAACCATGTTTCTGGGTACTGGTGAACTCAAGATATAGGTATCTGTAATGACACTCCCCTTCAGCCTCATTTTAGCTTATTTGCATATGGAGGTAATTTTTTTTTTATAGTTAAACGGGGAGAGGTAACAGAAATGAGAGAAAGCTAAAACAAATATTTCATATTTTACATGATGCTGCTGGTAATTAAATGGGGTGTGACAGTGTCCCTTTAAGAAGACATTTACTATACATAGTTATGATAATTTTGTCAGACCAGAGGTACGTCTGGCTGTGGCACTGCTTCATCTCGTTTTTCTGGAGTAGTAGGTGTGAGTCATTGGGTCCATAATCTAAACCATCAACTAACGTGACAAAGCAGTAAAAAGTCTTGTGAACCTGGAGAATGAATATTTAGCCATTGCTCTAGAAGGGAGCACAATGCACATTTGTGACAAGCCGCAGTGAATAACCCCACGGTGCCGGCAGATATGGTAATCAGCTTTAAATACCTTGGCATGTTAAGCGCCCGCGATGTGTTTAGTGTTCTGTCTCCCAAGGTGTTAATCCCATATTAAATTTAGATGTTCTCTCTGGAATTACTGTAACTGTAAAGAACAGTGTTAAATATATGAAGGTGAAATAAATGTTGACTCACAATTTATTACTCTTGTAAGAAATTGTGGAAAGTCCACCTCCATGCACCCTCGCTATAAATAATACAACACTTAGAGGTGACATTGACCTAGGATATGTTTTAACCTGTTAAAGGTTGCACCAACACTTCTGTCATATGGGGAAATAATGAGACTTCTGGTATCACTGCCACAAGGGCAGGCGCCAGCACTGGGCATACCTGTGCTGGGGCCCAGAGCTGCTGGGGGGCCCACCTAAGGCTG
This sequence comes from Engystomops pustulosus, assembly GCF_040894005.1. NCBI lineage: Eukaryota > Metazoa > Chordata > Amphibia > Anura > Leptodactylidae > Engystomops > Engystomops pustulosus. The sequence goes on from NC_092415.1 coordinate 58,502,787, forward strand.
TACATAAGGAATCCATAGGGTGAGGGGGGCTGTATGTAATGAATCCATAGAGTGTAAGGGGGCTTATATAAAATAACCATGAGGAGGCTGGTATGATAAACTAGAGAATATTTTAGGACAGGTGAGTTCACTGTAATGGGGCCTACTGAAACCTGGAGCCGACCTTGACTGCCACAAAGACATATAACCCTAGATGTTTTATTACATTTTTTATCAATTTTTTTCTTGGCTAAAAGAGATTGAGATTTGAAAAAACATGGCATTCATCTTTAAACTATCCATGTTCACCCTTGACACCTCCCAGCATTTCATCGATATCAGAATGGCAGGGGTCTGACACATGGCACCCCCTGCTGCTCATCAATATCGGAATGGCAGGGGTCTGACACGTGGCACCCCCTGCTGTTTATCAATATCGGAATGGCAGGGGTCTGACACATAGCACCCCCCTGCTGGTCATCAATATCAGAATGGCAGGGGTCTAACACATGGCACCCCCTGCTGGTCATCGATATCAGACTGGCAGGGGTCTGACACGTGGCACCCACAGTTTGTCATCAATATCGGAATGGCAGGGGTCTGACAGGTTTTGATTTAAATGAAAATCTGAATTTTTATCAAAGAGATGATTCATGATTTTAATTTCTTATGTGTTCCCCAGTCTCTCTAGGTCCCCCCTCCTCTTATCTCTGTGCCACCATTTTCTCTAAGGGGCATCTTCTTATCACTCTTTGCCCAGTCCTGTGTTGCCCACCCGCTTATCTGTCTATGCCTCCATCCATCTTTTTAAGCCCACCCTCATCTCCCCCCCATTGTTTTTTATGTTCCCATTTCACTTTGTTGCCCCCTAATTATTTTTCTGTGTCCCCTATCGTTCTGTCCCCTATCTCCTAAAATAAAGACCACTAAACTATAAAATAAAAACAAGTGAGGCTCAGGAAGTCTACAATTCTCCTCCATGTTAGGTTACATGCACATGAATGTTGCATTTGGCTGTTTCTAGCAGATGTTTTGAAGGCTAGCACAAGTCCAATGTATTTTGGATGTCTCATATACGCGGCATTGGTATCCATAGCCCGCATATGAGCCGATTGCCGAGGACCTATTAGGACCTCCGACAGGTTTCCTCTGTTGTCATTGGCACAGGATTGGACTACACACAACAAGTTGTACACAGATTGCTCACATTGGGGGGATAAGTTGTGATTACTGACCCACCACCTCCATGCCAAGTGCATCACGCGGATGACCTGACCTGGCTCATTTACTGTAGCTTTCTGATAAATCCCTCGCATTGTTTGTGGGCAGTAAGCCTTTGGTAGGCAGGTCCTCTAAAGTTGTCTAAAGCAGTCGCATCCGCTATATATTCTAATCACATGAACCCCCTTCCCCTGTCTTCCAAGTTCTGATTTCCCAAAAAATAATATGCTACAATGGGGCAAAGATTGTTCTTGTTACTTTCTAGCTGTAGACGTTGATCATGAATGGGAAGATTAGTTATTTCAGTTCCTTAGACAGGAACACCTATAGGTAGGTGACTGAGGTGCCTAGAGGAAAATCTTCACTAATTGTGAAAAAAGCTAAGTCTTTCTTTGCATAGTGTATACCTCATAGTTTATTTATGTTTGTTTTTAGAGTGTAATGTTTGCACATCTATTTTTTCTTAAAGGAAATCTACCATCAAAATCCATCATGATAAACCAGGGACACTTGTTCAGAGATCCAGGCACCGTGGCTGTGGTAATCTTCTTATATTTGTTATCCATGGCCTCCTTCCCTCTAAAACCAACTTTTATGATTATACTAATGAGCCTGAAGGGCTCCTGGAGTTGTTCAGTGCTGTAGTTTCACAGGCTGTTACACTAACTCCCCCTCTGCTCTCCCAGCACCTCCCCCTTCCTCTGTCCTCTGATGTAATCTCATGGCAGCAGAGGAAGTTTAAGCACACGGTGACAAGGGGGAAGTGCTCCTGCATAGTGTAATAGCCTGTAAAGCTGCATCGTGGAAGGGCTCTAGTAACACCTAACAAGAGCCCTTCAGACTCAGTAACGCAATTATGATTGTTGATTTTCAGAGGCCATGGATAACAAATATAAGAAGATTCCCACAGTCGCGTTGCCTGGATGAGCAAGTGGATAGTAGATTTTCTTTTAGGGTTTTTACATTTGTGTTGGACGAAGACCCAAGAGCTTTCTAATTATCGTATGTCCTTGATGTTAACTTCATTACCTTCCTAGTGTATAATAAGACTTCTTATTGTAGTGTCTTGTGCCTTTTTTCTCTCAGACACCAAGGACGTATTGTGCGGCTAACACTGAAGATTTGGAGACAGTCATTCAGCATGTGAATACTCTATACCCAGAAGCTCCACTTATGGCAGCTGGTGTTTCCATGGGCGGGTAAGATCCATTACAATCTCCTTGATGTGAAATATTCCATGACACATGTTAGTTTTCACCATATATGGCAATCATCTGTTATACTGCTCCGAAAACATGAAGTATTAGGTAATTCATCTTACTGTGTAACATTGTTAGTCTTATGTCAGAAAAAAGAGAACAATTCATCCATGAGAATGGAATTCTTATGGAGAAGGTGTAAATTCCCTTTAAGATGTCCTAGAATATTAGATAAATGTCAGTCTGTAGTTTGTTGGACATGTAGCTATAATGTTATTTTTCTATAAATCTGGTTAACCAGGCAGCAAAAATACTACAGCTTTCCTGTGGCAAAGCTCCGGGAAGGTCACAGACAGCGGGAGTATTAGTAATGATAATATAGATAAAAAATGTCAAATAAAAAATTACTTTCACGTTTTAAAATTATACTATATCAATTATTGCTGCAAATTGTTCTATATTCATTTAAAGGGGTGGTCCACTTTGAACAATTTACAGCAATAAATTAATACGTTTTGTGCAATGAAAAGTTATTAAATTTTCCAATACACTCACTGTAACAATTCCTAGAAGTTTTCTAGATCTCTGCTTGCTGTCATTCAACAAGAAACTTCATTGTTTACTTCCTGTGAATAAACGCCGGTCCATGGTCATGTGATGTCACACAGGTGTTCGGCTCGTTTTATCCCTGGTCATGTGATGTCACACAGGTATTAGTATTTGCAGCGCTGGGGTCCTGGGTTCAAGTCCTACCCAGGGCAACATCTGCAAATAGTTTGTATGTTCTCTCCGTCTTTCCGTGGGTTTCCTCATGGTCCTCCGGTTTCCTCCCACACTCCAAAACATACTGGTAGGTTGATTAGATTGTGAGCCCCATTGGGGACAGGGACGATATGGCATCCTTTGTGCAGCGCTGCGTAATCTGTAGGCGCTATATAAATAAAGAATTATTAATCATATTTCATAGGTGTACAGCTCGACATGCGGCCCTATTTACACTATCTGACATCACATGACCATAGACTGGTGTTTATCCATAGGAAGTAAACAATGAAGTTTCCTGTTTAATGACAGCAAGCAGAGATCTAGAAAACCATGAGGAATTGTTACAGAAAGTATATTGGAAAAATGAATAACTTTTCATTGCACAAACAATATAAATTATTTGATTAAATTTGGACAACACCAGTTCCCTCAAGTGTAACCCTAGACTAAGGTTTCCATGTTTTTGATGTAAAAAAAAAATCTGAATATGATTGTAAAAATTGTGGCATCAAACTATTGAATCCGCCCTTTATATTTTCTTTCCCTTCATTATCCGCAATTTCATTGGTTTGAAGAAATTCGTCAAAAACCTGAAGGTGAAAGCAAAACCTTAGACCACGGCTAGATGGAGTAGCAGCCGCATAAACCCCTAGCTCTGGTTGGTGAAGGCAGTGCAGTTTAGGATGTATTCACGTGGCCAATCTTTCCCTGTGTTACAGCGCCGTTCATAGCTATAGGGAGGGGTCAACCGTCCTCCTCTCCATCGCGGCAAACGTATGCCCGCCCTGCTACGGCCCAGCCGGCAAACATTCTTGTAAATGCAGCCTTAGGGCATACTGCCGTGTGCTGGAGAGGAGGAGGAGGCGGCCCCTCCTCCCTCCATAGAGAATAGCGGCGCACGGCCGCACACACGCCAAAAGATAGAGCATGCTCTATCTTTTTGCGGTGTGTGGGCCGGATCGGTGCCACACATGTGCGGCACCGTACCGCCGCCGTGCCGCTATTGCCGTCTTTGGGGACGTACATGCGGCCGCAAATTTGCGGCCGCATGTACGTCCCCGCAGACGGCCATGTGAATGTGCCCTTAGTTAGTGAGAATGAGTGAATGGCAATGACTATTAAGAAGACTAGGCCCTGGACAGTATGGCACAGTGCAGCTACTACATCAGAACTGGCCGGATGACAAGAGCTGGTATACTTCTACAGCTAGTAAAAAATCTACAGGGAATGTTCATTAACCAACCTTAGAAATGCAGTGGTTATAGAAACCTCTATTCACAATACAAATCTTCTCATAGCTGGTTATTAAAAAATAAATCAGCTTATCCTGTCCCAATCATTATTAGAGAAAGTGGACCATGTTTATAGAGTTATAGAGTCCTACGAGAAAGTCCAATCTGATAAAATAGACAGAGATTTCCATTCAAAGTAAGTAGTCAGTCATTTGCAGATATAGGCCCTCATTTATTAAAGTGTTGTCACCAGTTTTCTGTCTGATTCTGCACTGAAAAGAAAGTGCAAACTACTTGCACGTGTATTTATAAAGTATCTGCGCCAGTATTGTATCGGGGCTGCACTGTGCCACAAAATTCTGCCCCTAAAGAGACGTCCTTTTGCAGTCGGACAGTGCACCACATGAGAGAGGTGAGATACTGCTTATCTCTTTGTAGCACGCCTTTTAAAAGCAGCAGCATGGATGACTTTATAGAGAAGCACTAAGCAGTGGACCTGTGAATCCAACTTTGCTAGGGAAATGTGTTTTACTGCCTCAACTCGACTAGACTTTTATGATTTGGGTAGTAGCCAGGGGCCCATAGCCACCCAAACCACCCACCAAATTTAATAATCAGAATGACCGTCACCCATGAAATCCTTGTTTACCTGTTCCTGCTCTCAAAACATGCAAAGGTCTTCCAAAGGTCTTGAAACCACAGATTAAAAGCAGGCAGAAGGGACACATTCTCCATTCCTCAAGAAACGTGATTCTAGTACCATATGTAGGAAGTGAATTCTGGACTTGTAGGGGCTATTATATTCATACAGCCTAGGGCAGTTTAATCTAAGATCCTTTAGCCTCCTAACACTAGCAAAACTGTACCCCATGTATAAATCTGATCACACAAAATCACAGCAGCCTCTATGGGGGTTGGAGAGGAGTACATGTGATTTCATTTTGCAAATTTAAAAGATATAGGACCTTAGATGACATTAACCTGGTCACATGACATGAACTGCTGAATAGTAAGGAGGCATAAGGCATGGGGAGGAGTAGATGGTAGGGGCCAACCAAGCAGGACACGCCCCTCTAATGCCAGGTAATATAAGATAAAGTTGATTATATGTGGATGTAACAATTTTTAGCTAAACGAAGGGTGGCAGTTAGTTAGTAGAGCTATATAGGAACCTGTCACTAGCTGTATATGAGAAAATGTGATGACAGGGTCCCTTTAAGAATCTGAATTAGCAGCAAAGAAACATAATGTTGCTATGGTTCTCAGGGAGCTTTGGGCTAGAGCCAGTTTCTTTGTAATCATACTCCCACCACATCCCCATCCCCCAGGCAGTGGTGTTCAGCAGCACTCAACTTCCTACTATCATGAAGAACAAACTGCTTGTGAGATATGAATACTGTAGTGTTCCAGATATGCTGTAACGTCATCAATTTAGCCTGTCTTTTTCTGCATTTTAATCTCTTATCATGGTACTTTGGCTGTAAGTGATTATTAATCGAGGATAATATCCTTTGGTAATGCGTGCCTAATTACTCTGTTCTCCAGGTGCTTACAGCACTGTTTATGCTATAAATGTACAGTTATGAGAAATGTTATGAGAATAGTATATAATGATATGTAAAACTATAGAATTCAAAAAGGGTATAAGAAAGGCATTTGGTCCCATGAAGGTATTAAATATAGATAAATACAACCTCAGGTAAGCAATAAATCACTTATTTAACAAAAACTGAACAAAATGCAGAAACAATGTATATCTTTGCTGTACACTTTAATAATTAAGAGAGTAAGTAGCAGCCAGGTGGTTATCAAATTCCTTCATTTATTGATTATTAGCAAATTTTTTTCATATTTTGTGGGGATCACGTAAACCAACCCCAATCATCCTCACTTCTTCTTGCCTGAATAACACAAGCATTGTAATTATGGCATTGTTCTGCCTATGTCGAATAGAGCAGTGCATGTAGGAAAAGGCTTCCTGACGAATCGCTTGCCGCATTTAAAATGGATACTGTTGGTTGTTCTACCTTCAATAATAGTATTCAAGTATTATGTTCTGGCCACAACCAGAACTATCATTTGCAGCAGCAGGCCCGTGTGTGAGGAGGGGGACCCTGACCACAGTGGCATGGGATGCCTGCAGGACTCCTAGATGTTGGGGGGGGCAAGTGTGACCACAATATAGTTACTACTTGAGACAGAATGGAGTCCAAAATGGAGATGTTTGGCCATCAGCACAAACACCCCATACTAATTGATAAGCACAGGGGTGAAGGCTTGATGATTGACCATGCAGTCAATCAACCTTGAACTTATCAATATAACAGGGATGTCCCTTTTGTCTCCAATTATTGAATAAATAATAACAAAGTGCAATCTGCTGTGTGATCTTGTTCATCTGAGGTTGTGTTAACCTAAAATAAGGCCTAGTTATTATTTTATCCATACCCGACCAAGCCTTATTGTAGTCTATGGTGTACACTCATACTAGACTGCAATTATTTCTGTTTAAATCTTACAAACCTTAATTTAAAAAAAAGTTGTATACATGTACCTCAAGGCTTTTTGTGGCTATATTAGGCTTTATTTCTGCAGTAAGCCAATAAAAGCATGTCCCAATGTGTTTTGTGGCTGCGATCAAGTTTAGAGGCTGAAAAACATGGCTGCTTTCTTGCAAAAAAAAGCTATAAGCCTTACCAGGGTTTGTAGAGTTATTAAATCTCAACTTTATAGAAATGAATGGAGGGCGTTGTAACACCACACACTACTTGTGGTCAGATGTGGAGCTGTTTGTGGAATGAAGCAAGACCCCCCACAAAACCCCTTTAAGAGTGTGTTAGATTCCTTCTTTAAAAAAAAAAAAAGAAAGAAACTAGCTATGGGTAATACTATGGGTAATAAATTTTTAATTGCTGTAAAACTGATCCTGAGATTTTTTCCAAATTGACATATTGGTGTGAGGAAAGGGTTTTTGCAGTTTTATGGGGCAATAATAATATTAATAACGATCTTTACATATATCGCCATCATATTCCATAGCAGTTTACAAATCATATGGGACATATACAAATATTATATTACATTACAGATTACAGTCATATGGAACAATAAGAGTGAGGGCCCTGATCACAAGAGCTTACGATGACCAGAAATGTGTGTTCTCCCTTCCTCTATCTGAACAACATTTATCTATTTTATCTGAATAATAGGTTTATCTCTATCAGCCTGTAGCTTTTTTTTGTCATCATTTATGTGTCGTTATACCAACTTTGCTTAAAGCGTACTGTAAAGCTATACTGATTTTACCAAATTATTATGTGTATTATGTGTGATTTCCCCCTTTGAAAACAAACAGAATAATGCCTACTTTGTGCTGCTTGTTCTTTTCTTTCCAAAGTTATGGCATTTTCTATTCTGAAAATCTTTCTCACCAGAAGTGAAGTAGGGGGTATGCCAGTGATGGCAAACCTTTTATATCACGAGTGCCCAAACTTCAACCAGAAGCCACCTTATTATGGCAAAGTGCCAGCACAGCAATTTAGGCAGTAATTTATTGCTGGGGACACCAACGCAGTTGAAAGGAGTAGGGCAAATTAGGACTATTGCAGCTTCTCTACAGGGTCCCTGTGTACAGGAAGAATCTTTGGGCCAGCATTCCCTGAGCCCTGTATGGCGAGCTCTATTCTGGGGTGACGGCCTGGGTGCCCACAGAGAAGGCTGTGAGTGCCGCCTCTGACACCCGTGCCATAGTTTTGCCACCACTGGTCTATACCCTCAAGACGAGGCCAGTTAGCTTGCCCACAGATCCCATGATGCCTTGTGTTCTCTCTCAAAGTAATATAGCATTAAATCCATTTCATTTCCCACAAGTAAAGTAAATCACATGGAGGAGCAGGGAACATGCAATAAGTAGAAGTACACCAGTCACATGAAGTGTATAGCCTGTGCTGTGTTAATGGCTTTTCTGCACAGAGCTGATATGACAAGGTAGGGAAGGGAGCAGCAGTTCTGTAGAAGGTTCTGTAGAATAACAGACTGGGATTGAGCGACTGATGGGGAACAGGGGAGATCTTGTTCCTCACTATTCTGTGCAGGAGATATCTGCATTCACATATCCAGCTCTGCTTCATACACAGAAAGCTCTGTCACATGACCTCCTCCTCTGTGAGCAGGGAGCAGCAGCCCCTCCCCTCCCATGAAACTGTCTGATAAACATCTAATGGGGATAGCAAAGAAACTAGTGAATATAGGTAACAAATGTAATAGGCAAAATTGTTTTACATCCGAAGAGCTATTGATTTGCGGAAAACAAACCCTTTACAGTTACTCTTTAATATAAGTTCAGTAAATGCATCTATGTGTACTATACACATAAACCATCCACGTGCAGCACTGGGTGCAGATATTCACAGGTCTAGGGTGAATTATTCCTGAAGCTTTGTCGGCAAGTAATGACAATTATTAGATGTGTGTGCATGTTTTTCTTTCTCACTTTAATTGAAGTAATCCAACCTTCTAAATTTATTTATAGAATGTTGCTGCTAAACTACTTAGGAAAAACTGGGCGTCAGACCCCTCTGCAGGGTGCGGCCGTGTTCTCTGCTGGTTGGGAAGTATTTGAATCGGCAACTCTCCTAGAGAAACCTCTCAACTGGATACTCTTTAATTACTACCTAACAACGTGTCTCCAAGCATCAATTATGAGGTGAGCCTCAATGGCTTTCACTAGCACTGATGTTCACTTTCCATTGAATTTAGATTTTTGTTCACTTCACCACTACATCAACATTTAAAGGGAACCTGTCATCTCCTAAGCCCAGCGGACATGTTACTGCTATGTATCCCACCGTTGAAGGAGAATGAAGCGCATGCGTTAGTAGGTATGGCTGGCACCCACAATGCTTGGAGTGGGCAGAGCATACGGCATTCAGGTGGTTGAGCCACCAAACACCTGGACGAGCAGCCATACCTCCTTGACTGCGTTTTATATGAGTATAAAAGATGATTTTTCAGAAAGGCCGGCATGTGGAAATATAAGGACCTCCGGTGACATGCCTCCGGGGATAATGGAATGATAGGTTCACTTTAAAATTTCCATATACATATAATATATGCATTTTTAATGTATTTTCACCAGGCACTGTACAGTACTATTATACCAGAACCCTGACCCTACGACTTCCCCATCAACAAGAGGGATGCTCTTTCTTAAAAGAAATCAAAATCAAGTTTGAGGTATAGTACTGCTGTACTCCGGCGCCTGGGTATAGTACTGCTGTACTCCGGCGCCTGGGTATAGTACTGCTGTACTCCGGCGCCTGGGTATAGTACTGCTGTACTCCGGCGCCAGGGTATAGTACTGCTGTACTCCGGTGCCTGGGTATAGTACTGCTGTACTCCGGCGCCTGGGTATAGTACTGCTGTACTCCGGCGCCTGGGTATAGTACTGCTGTACTCCATCGCCTGGGTATAGTACTGCTGTACTCCGGTGCCTGGGCATAGTACTGCTTTACTCCGGCACCTGGGTATAGTACAGCTGGCATCAGCAGTGGGTCAGAGGTGGCGTGCCCTGCTCAACCAAGTCCAGCATCTCCTACCCATGCCCCATTCCTTTATCACACCATTCACCTTTTCATGTTATGTGACCAGGGTGATGTCACCCAAATTTTTCAAATCTACCCCATGTATGTATCTGATCACATCAAATCACAGCATTTCCAGCATTTCTCCATGGAAGATAGGAGTAGAAGTCCATGGAGGCATACTGCGATTTTATGTGATCAGATACATACATGAGGTAGATTTTGCAAATGTATGGGGCCCGGGAAAAAGCTCCCCCCCCCCCTCAACTTGCTGCTGGATCTGGCAGTAAGCCAGATAAGATAAAGTTGATTTTATGAGGATGTGAGGGTAGCATTTAGTTATAAGGGCTCTACGGGAGCCTGTCACTAGCTTTATTTGTGAAAATGTGGTGACAGGTTCCCTTTAAAAGAGCGCATAATACTTTACTGAGGAAAGCATTTTGATCATTCCTATGAATTGTCCGCCATCTAAACCACGTTTCCCACATAGACCCCCAGTAGGAAGGATCATTAATCTGCTGACAAGCAGGAGCAGCTCACACAGGTAGTTGTTCACAATCCAGACCAATACTACTGTCTCTGGCCAGGCCATTTCAAGTATCACTAGAGTGAAATTGGGTGCCAAAGTTCCCGGGCGTCTTCCTGTTGTCAGCCAGTCATCATCAAGTTTGCAGTGGTGCCAAGAGTGAGAAACCTGGACTGGAAATGTATTGTCTTTAGTGATGCATCCAGGTACTGTCTTGCATCTAATGGTCGTCAGCTTTGATAATGGAGACCTTGTGATAAGGGCTTAACTGGCCTTTGCTGTAGATCGATAAATCCACTTACCGTAATAAATTAACGGTAGGTTAGCTGCTATTGTTTTATTGAAATCAATCTATTTGTAATTTTTTTAGGCATCGCAGCGTACTGGAAAAACAATTTAACATTGATTATGTCATGAAGGTGGGTATGTTTGTTATATATGCTATTTTATATTTGTATAAATATATTTCATTATAAATATTATATATATATATATATATATATATATATATATATATATATATATATATATATATTGATACTAGTAGTAGAAACTGTGACTGTGGTAATCTTATTAAATTTATTAAATCAACTAATCAGCTTGAAGGGCTCCTGGGGGTGTCTAGATTTTTTTAAAATACCATTTCTAATCAATTCTTATACTAATTGGGGTATGACAAAAAGCTTACCAGAGCACTAAATATATAATTCTCACAAACAAAATCTCCAATAACTATTTTATTGAACTATTGAAATATATGAATATACAGTATTGTAGTAAGATAACTGGCTGGAGCAGAATCTCTCCCCCAATGAAAAAACACTGGGGCAGATTTACTTACCCGGTCCATTCGCGATCCAGCGGCGCGTTCTCTGCGGTGGATTTGGGTCCGGACGGGATTCACTAAGGCAGCTCCTCCAACGTCCACCAGGTGGCGCTGCAGTTCCCCGGAATGCACTGATCTTCACCAAGCCGGACCGAGTGAAGGTATGCACGAGTCCCGCAACACTTTTTTTTAAAACATCCGTCGGAATTTCGTTCGGCCACGCCCCCGATTTCCGTTGCGTGCATGCCAGCGCCGATGCACCACAATCCGATCGCGTGCGCCAAAATCCCGGGGCAATACAGTGGAATATGGCGCAAATTAGAAATATTCGGGTAACACGTCGGGAAAAACGTGAATCGGGCCCTCAGTAAATGACCTCCACTATATTCAAAGTTTGTTACTTATGAACTATGTAAAATTTGCACATTATGTACTCGCCTAACCAGGCAGTGTAATATATAATTACAGGCAAATAATAGATAACAGGTGATATGATTCCGCAGTATATTATAGTAGGTAGCAAGTGTTAACATTACATATATATATATATATATATATATATATATATATATATATATATATAAGAAAAAATTGTAAAGCAGCACAGCCTTCAGGGAAAAAAAGTTCAGGTGGGTGCTATCCAAATACTCTTACCCCAAGAGTGTAGATCTAAAAGCAGAAAAATGGTGGCCCACTAGAGGTTGGGATAGCCCCCAGTACGTGGGAGTGTGACATATTAAATGTGTCATTCTACCCTCATGGGGTATGCCCCTACATTGGTACCTTGATCGACTGATCTAGGTGAAATAGGTACACTTTGACCCTCATAATTTGTGGACCGGTGTAGGAATTTATTCCCAATACAGGCAGTCCCCGGGTTACATACAAGATAGGGTCTGTAGGTTTGTTCTTAAGTTGAGTTTGTATGTAAGTCGGAACCGTATACTTTACTATTGTAACAACAGTCAAAATTTTTTTGGTCTCTGTGACAATTGGATTTTAAAAATGTTGGATTGTCAAAAGAACCAGGATTAACAATAAATCTTAATTATAGGCACTATTGATAACTGTCAAAAATGTTTATTGTAGCCTAGGACTAAAGTACAGTAAATTACCAAAATCCAGAGGTCCGTTTGTAACTAGGGGTCGTATGTAAGTCGAGTGTTCTTAAGTAGGGGACCGCCTGTATACTGATTTTATTGTCCAACTTTTGTGATGTGTCTTGCCCTTTTGTAATCGTTATCAACTCTGGCCCGAGTATTTTTCCTTTAGAGGAGACTCTCTGGTATCATTTACCTGTTCCAACATGGCGCAGTACAACATTAGCTCCTTCATACGCATGCGTGACATGCGCAGTAACTCCACACTGTCTCCTCTCCTACTTCCTGTCATGCGCATTACCTTGTTAGAGACGCCGCACGCGTCCTGCGCTACGTGGGGACCGAATCACACAGGTGATTTTAAGCATTAGATTTACACTATTACACATATCTAGACACTGTGTTAGTTTTATGAAGTGTATCTTATTATGTACACATCAATCACATTTCAACACATGTGTCACTAGGATTGTTAACTGTATATGGATAAGTTGATGATTTGTAAACATGTATCTGCATTTAATCGATGTATGTGAAACGCCACTATGTTGCAAATATTTAAACACTTGATGAACACTTGTTACATTGCTTGACAAACGTTGCTAGAGATGGAATAAACCTCACATTTTTTCCACGATTTTTTGGAGTGCTGCCGTTTTTCTGCTTATATATATATATATTTAGTAGCCAGGTTTTAAGCAAAGTGCTTATAACAAAAGTCATGTTAGTCCAGCCCAGCACGGACCTGTGCATAAAAACGTGCACTTGGATTCAAACTCAGCTACTTCCAATGTATATACAGTGTATATATATCTCAATGGGTATGTGCTATATATTAACACTTGCTATTTTCTGTTGCCTATTATAATATGCCATGTAAGCCTATGACCTGTATGTATAATTTGACGCACTGGCTTGTTAGTCCCTTTCTCTGCTGTGGACTCTTCTATGGACACAGGCTGCAGGGGGCGCCACCACCAGGAGTGTTACATCATACAGACTGTCAGTCATGTGTATAGGAGTATCTCATACACACACTGGCTGCAGAGAGTGCCAGCACCAGGAATTATAGAGAGGAGCCAGCACCCTGAGTGTCACATGACTATACAGGCTGTCAGTCAAGAATTGGGGGTGTGGCTGTGCCTCCCACTCATGAATAAGCTGGGCAGTTGAATATGATAATAAATCATTGGACCTCTGAGGTCATTTACATAAAGTTTACAGACATGTTGAGGCAGCATGATTGGATAGAGGCAATGCTCTCTAATGTCAGTTTATGTATTGTATATGTAATATATTTAGTTTGGGTGTTAATTTGCCTGACGTATTCTCTTTAAAGGGAACCTGTCACCAGGAGACCCATTTTTAGCAGCCCCCACAGAACATACACTGCCAAAGTGTTTTTGTATAAAAAATTGGTTTTACAGAAAAAAAGATATGTTATATTGTACCTTTCATTAGCATCTGCTGTGTGACTAGGCAGTTGCCAAATGGGAGTGGCTGGAAAGGAGCAGTCCCCCCCACCCTTGGGAAACATGTGACCTTTTCAAATATATGAATAACTCCCCACACTCGGGAGGAGCTAAGCCAAGTGATGGGTGTTTTCATATATTTGAAAAGGTCACATGGAGGAGCAGTTTCCCAAGGGTGGGGGGGGGGACTGCTCCTTTCCAAACCCTCCCAATAGGAAACTGCCTAGTCACACAGCAGATGCTAATGAAAGGTACAATATAACATATCTTTTTTTTCTGTAAAACCAATTTTTAATACAAAAACACTTTGGCAGTGTATGTACTATGCTCTGTGGGGACTGGGGGAGTGCTAAAAATGGGTCTCCTTCTGACAGGTTCCCTTTAAGACATAATATAACTATGTATGTGTATGAGTGGTATCTGTGTATGTGTATCTGTACTGGATGTGGCTGTATCTGATTTTCTTTCATTTTTACATCGCAGGCTAAGTCCATTAGAGAATTTGACACAAGATTTACCTCAGTAATGTTTGGTTATCCAACAAATGATCACTATTACACAGATGCCAGCCCATGTCACAGGGTGAAATCCATTGAGATACCAGTGTTATGTCTAAATGCTGTAGATGATGTCTTCTCCCCTGGACACGGTGAGTTTTTATATGTATAAAGAATAAATCGGTAAGTGATTGAAAAAAGTTGATGAAATCATCCCCAGCACACCACCGTGTAGGCTATTTAAGACTGATGCCAGCACATACTTTGGTTAGGGACATCCACCTTTAGTTTAGCTAAAAAATCGATTTACCTACATATTCAAATGAACCTTTGGTGCTACCTCTGGCCACCTTTCGTTCCATTCCGTTGGTTAATTATGCACGCCTCTGTCTTCTTATGCGTTCTCCTCCTGGTGCCGAGATCCGTGATGTCACGTTGCTCTTGGCACTTATTGCCCATGCACAGAGACAAACTATGGCGCAGCTGCAGTGAGAAGTGGCAGGCTGCGCAATAGTTTGTCTCTGCGCATGGGTAATAAGTGCCGAGAGCGACGTGACATCACGGCTCATTTGTCTGCTCTTGTCTAGTCCCTTTACATTTCTCTCATCTATGTGGTTTCTTTACATTTTTCTCATGTTTTGTTTATCTTTGATTTCTTAATATTTTTTTTCTTTTTTTCAGCAATTCCTGTGGAAAGTGCCAAACAAAATCCGAATGTTGCACTGGTGCTTACAGCTTATGGAGGCCATATAGGGTTTTTGGAGGGCATCTGGCCTAGGCAGCAGACTTACATGGATCGGATTTTCAAGCAATTTGTACAAGCAATTTTTGAGCATGGTAGTGAGCTTTCCAGCATGTAGCTTTCTACAGTGATGACGATTTTATTTTTTATTTTTCTTTGGGTTTTTTTCTATGATCACTACAGTGGCAGGTACTAAAATGTAGGTTCAGCTTATGCACAAGTTAACCCTTAAGATGCTGATGAATCATGAAATTATACCTCTAACGAAGCACAAGGGTTAACATACAATTATAGCAAGCCAGCGAGCTAGATCCAAGTGTCTAGCATCAAATACTTGCAAATAAATATATATATATATTGTTTTTTAGCAAGTACTTTCATACAGGAATGTTAGCATTTTATATTTCTTTTTCTATTTTACCAAGAATGACCTTAACTTATAATTATGCTTTGCATATACTTAATGGCACTTAACAGAACCATTATACACACAAAGATACATCCCTCAGGTATTATCATGTAAACTAGATTCTCTGCCTAGAACTGCAAGCATTATCATAATACAGTGTGACGGATTCCTACATCCTGATATGTTTTAATGTAATGCATGCTCATGAGGGCATTGTGAAGACAGAATGCAAAAACAGTAATACTAAAACTGCAGGAATGCATAACTGCACAAAGATATTATGTAAAAAGCATGAACTGTAGCAGTATTAGCTATAACCCTTATTAACTTATTTCATACAGCCTTTACAACCATGTGTAACTTATTTTGTTCTCCATGTTCCTTTTCCATATTTATTTTATAACTGATTTCAATTTACCTGAAATGAATATATTTTTAGTTTACCCCGATCAAATAAAAAAAATGTAATTTTACAAACTGTTCTGGGTCTGTGGTGTGTGATCATCAAACAAATCTTAAGGAGCAACTACTAAACATAAAGGGGCACATTTACTAAGGGCTTTGCACGTTCTTTCTAGTGGAATCTGCTTGTACAGGTATTTAAGTGACCAAACCACAAATGTGTCGCACACAACCGTTTCGTGGCACGACTGTACTAAGCACCATGCAATACAAATTAGGGGGCGCTCCGGTGCTCAGTCAGACCACGCACCGGATTTAACATTGAAGCCTGTGTGTAGCACGCCCCATGTTAAAGATAGACCAAAAAAAAAGTTGGTGCACTCATGTCGGGCCATTTCAGGGAAGCAACAGATTCATGAAGAACGGGCACCAGTAATCATGAATCTGGCGCCCCCTGCATTATACACAGGCAAGCCACACAGTGCAGTTTGCACTAATCTTAGTGAACGTGCACCAAAATATCCAGCTCCTAATCCACAATCAATGAAGGGTGGAGAACAGATACAAGTGCCATGGAGAATGCCGGGAAAGTGCTTTACAAACCAGAAGAACAAAAATGCAGAACTCCAGCAATGGATATATTAGAAGTTAAAAGCATACAAAAGAAAGCAAAACTGACAAGTTGCAAACTACACATAATTCTTAACCATAGTACAGAAGGTAAATAAGAAAATACAGGCAGTCCCCGGGTTACGTACAAGATTGGGTCCGGAGGTTTGTTCTTAAGTTGAATTTGTATGTAAGTTGGAACTGTATATTTTATAATTGTAGATCCAGACAAAAAAAAATGTTGGCCCCAGTGACAATTGGAGTTTAAACATTTTTTGCTGTAATTGGACCAATGATTATCAATAAAGCTTCATTACAGACACCTTACAGCTGACCATTGCAATTTGGGACTATAGTAAAGCACCAGAGAGCTTCACCAGAGGTCAGAGGGGTCTGTCTGTAACTATGGGTTGTCTGTAAGTCGGGTGTCCTTAAGTAGGGGACTGCCTGTATGATGATGTATATTACACAATTCGATATTGCTTGCTTAAACAGTGGAACTCACTTTTGCAGTCTACTAAGTTACAAAGGACTAATTTAGTTTGGAAGAACTTACAGGTGACATAAGTTAGTTGAAACATGATAAAGCCTCTAGTTCTCACACTAGAGCAGGGGTCAGGAACCTTTTTGGCTGAGAGAGCCATATGCGCCACATATTTTAAAATATAATTCTGCGAGAGCCGTACAGTATGTTTAAAGGGACACTGACGGAACAATCGCTCCAGCAGTTATTAGTACAGCAAGGAGTCCCCCCCCCCTGTACTAAGCCGCCACTGGACCAAAACCATGGTAATTCCCTGTAAAATAAAAATTAGATAATTTACATTCCCTATTAATTTACTGTCCCTATACAGACGGCAACTGCTGCAGAACATCCCTATACATGAGCCAACCGCTGCAGAACATCCCTATACAGACGCCAACCGCTGCAGAACATCCCCATACATGAGCCAACCGCTGCAGAACATCCCCATACAGATGCCAACCGCTGCAGAACATCCCTATACAGACGCCAACCGCTGCAGAACATCCCCATACAGATGCCAACTGCTGCAGAACATCCCCATACAGACGCCAACCGCTGCAGAACATCCCCATACAGACGCCAACCGCTGCAGAACATCCCCATACAGACGCCAACCGCTGCAGAACATCCCCATACAGACGCCAACCGCTGCAGAACATCCCCATACAGACGCCAACCGCTGCAGAACATCCCCATACAGACGCCAACCGCTGCAGAATATCCCCATACAGACGCCAACCGCTGCAGAATATCCCCATACAGACGCCAACCGCTGCAGAATATCCCCATACAGACGCCAACCGCTGCACAACATCCCCATACAGACGCCAACTGCTGCAGAACATCCCCATTCAGACGCCAACCGCTGCAGAACATCCCTATACAGATGCCAACCGCTGCAGAACATCCCCATACAAACGCCAACATGTGTCTAAGCTGCTGCAGAACCTCACATTAATGTAGAATTGCAGTGGTGAAGATATGTATTAGTACAGCAAGGAGTCCCCCCCCCCCTGTACTAAGCCGCCACTGGACCAAAACCATGGTAATTCCCTGTAAAATAAAAATTAGATAATTTACATTCCCTATTAATTTACTGTCCCTATACAGACGGCAACTGCTGCAGAACATCCCTATACATGAGCCAACCGCTGCAGAACATCCCCATACATGAGCCAACCGCTGCAGAACATCCCCATACAGATGCCAACCGCTGCAGAACATCCCTATACAGACGCCAACCGCTGCAGAACATCCCCATACAGATGCCAACCGCTGCAGAACATCCCCATACAGACGCCAACCGCTGCAGAACATCCCCATACAGACGCCAACCGCTGCAGAACATCCCCATACAGACGCCAACCGCTGCAGAATATCCCCATACAGACGCCAACCGCTGCAGAATATCCCCATACAGACGCCAACCGCTGCAGAATATCCCCATACAGACGCCAACCGCTGCAGAATATCCCTATACAGACGCCAACCGCTGCAGAACATCCCTATACAGACGCCAACCGCTGCAGAACATCCCTATACAGACGCCAACCGCTGCAGAACATCCCCATACAGACGCCAACCGCTGCAGAACATCCCCATACAGACGCCAACCGCTGCAGAACATCCCCATACAGACGCCAACCGCTGCAGAACATCCCCATACAGACGCCAACCGCTGCAGAACATCCCCATACAGACGCCAACCGCTGCAGAATATCCCCATACAGACGCCAACCGCTGCAGAATATCCCCATACAGACGCCAACCGCTGCAGAATATCCCCATACAGACGCCAACCGCTGCAGAATATCCCCATACAGACGCCAACTGCTGCAGAACATCCCCATTCAGACGCCAACCGCTGCAGAACATCCCTATACAGATGCCAACCGCTGCAGAACATCCCCATACAGACGCCAACCGCTGCAGAACATCCCCATACAGATGCCAACCGCTGCAGAACATCCCCATACAGACGCCAACCGCTGCAGAACATCCCCATACAGACGCCAACCGCTGCAGAACATCCCCATACAGACGCCAACCGCTGCAGAATATCCCCATACAGACGCCAACCGCTGCACAACATCCCCATACAGACGCCAACTGCTGCAGAACATCCCCATTCAGACGCCAACCGCTGCAGAACATCCCTATACAGATGCCAACCGCTGCAGAACATCCCCATACAAACGCCAACATGTGTCTAAGCTGCTGCAGAACCTCACATTAATGTAGAATTGCAGTGGTGGGGGAAGATATGAGGGGATGATGCAGAGGGGTCTGTAAGGGACACTTAGGAGCTTCATAGCTGCTCCTGCATACAGGACACTAAGGGGTTAAGGCAGAGTGTGAGGAGACACTGGGGGGGAGGGAGCACTTATCTCTGGCTGATCCCCGGCTCCTTCTCCTCAGGTG
Organism: Engystomops pustulosus; assembly: GCF_040894005.1. Taxonomy (NCBI): domain Eukaryota; kingdom Metazoa; phylum Chordata; class Amphibia; order Anura; family Leptodactylidae; genus Engystomops; species Engystomops pustulosus. Next base: position 58,522,295 of record NC_092415.1, read on the forward strand.
CTGATGTCTCCGGTGCTGATGTCTCCTCAGTATGCAGCTCTCTGGTCTCCTCTGTAGGAATCTCCCGGGCTGCTACATCCAGCCCCAGGATTGGCCGCAGTCAGACAGTCTCCTCCCCTCCCTCTCTCACACACGAGGCTGCTGCAGGGAGGGAGACCGAGGTGCCCGCCCCTGAATTAACCCCGCGGACCCTGCGCTGCTCTGCCGATTACATCCAGGGGCATAACTACAGCCGGGGACACAACAGGGGCCCCGGACATACGAGGAATACGGGCCCCTGGTCTTGGCAGGCATCTTAGCAGTTGCTGCGGCTGTAGTTACGCCCCTGGATAGGAGCCCCGGCTGCGAGCCAGATGCGGCCATCAAAAGAGCCACATCTGGCTCGCGAGCCATAGGTTCCCGACCCCTGCACTAGAGCTTCAATGACAGTAGTATTTTCACATATTAATCAATTCTAATCATAGATGCTTGCAGTGGCAAGTGAATGAAGACACATAGGGGAACATTTACTAAGGGTCCGAACGCCACACTTTCGCTGGGTTTCGTGATTATTTCCGTTTTGCGCCGAATTGCCCCGTGTTTTTGGCGCATGCAATCGGATTGTGGCGCATCGTTGCCGGCATGAATGCAAATCGGCGGGCGGGCCGTTGGACAACGTGCCGGATTCGGACAAACCGCGGAATTTAAAAACGGAATTGTGTCGCAAGATCAAGCACTCACATGCACCGGGAAGAGGAAGGTGAACTCCGGCAGACCTCGGCGCAGAAGCAACGGATGCAGGAAGTCGGGCACATGATCTTAGTGAATCGCGGCAGACCCGAATCCATGTTGGACAACGCACCACGGGATCGCGACAGGACCGGGTAAGTAAATCTGCCCCATAATGTTGTTATAAAAAGGGAGACATTGCTAGCCGGAAGCATGTTCTCCTACTCAGGCCAGAGCAGTCAATAGATTGCTAACTGGACTGAACCAGATAGGAAAAAATACTACTGGTTTTTCTTAAACGGGGGAACAGACATTAATATTAAGGCAACTTAATATCTCTTTACTACCAACACCATTCTCGCTAGACAACCCCTTTCATAAAAGGGACTGTGAACGCAGGGAAAGGTTTCCGTTGGAGCGGCTGGTTTATAGGACTGCGGCTCTGAACATCATGATTATTGGAGTAAACTAGGGATAGACACAGTAGTCCCACAGATATTTCTCGCATATCGGCTGTACTTGTTTCTCACCCTTGCTGCCCACCTTGTTTATACTTTCCCTTCATACTCATCCACTCTATTTTCTCAACCTTAATATTTGTTCATCCCGTATGATAGAATTTTTTTACCAGTTTCTTCAAGGCCAACAAAGGACCACATAACTGATACATGACAGCAGAAAACTGAAGGTGTGGCAACTTAGTTGTCAATTATAATACAGCACATCAAGCTATCACTGTGTTTCAACTAACTTATGTCGCTCGTAATTTCTGGCAAGTTATATTAGTCCTTTGTGGCTTTTTAGACAGCAAAGGAGAGTCCCACTGTTTATGCAAGCAATATCAAATTGTATCCTATATATCACAGTATTTTATAATTTGCCTTCTTTATCTATACTATATTAAAAGTTAAGTTTTAGGTTTTTTTCACCATTTGTACATAATTTGCCTCTTCTACAGTGACTGATCCTTGTTGGGGTTCATCTAACCCAACATTATTTGTACCATTAAATGCATAATGTATATAAAACAGAGAATGGAGAAAACAGGTAAAACATGAATGGATTACAAGATATCATAAATAATCTGGTCTCAAATTCATGCCTAATGGTTGCCTATTATCTAGAACAAAGATCCCGGAGGCTTCCTGATCCAATTACTTAAGTTTGTGATCTCTGCCTCTCGCAGGTTTCATAATGAAAATAAATACTTAACAGTCACAGTTATGCAGGGGTCAGGCAAAGAAAAGTCACAGGCAGGCCGAGGTCAAGGTAGGCAGTTACAGTTCAGAGGCATATAAAGCAATAGTCATCCCCAATACTCAGAATATCAAAATCTCTGGGTAGCTTTTATAACAAAAGGGGAGATCAGCATACGGACATCAGATAAAGTCAGAGAGACACCAGCATCCTCCCTTTCAAGGAATTGTGAGCAACCTACCAGCTCTAGCCAACAAAAAGGTCTTTCTTTTATCTGGACTGAAGCATGAAGAAATCACCTAGGAAATCTGGTGACCCAAGAGTTCTGGTGTACTGAAGAACTAGGAACAATCAAAACAAGAACAACGTCTCCTAAAATTTAAGAACCCCACCTAGAGTTATTAAATATACATGATAGGATCGGGTAATATTTTTGATGTAGTAAGAAGTTTTTTGAGGCTATCGCCTAGAAGCTAATATTTTTTAACCAGCCTAAGCTAAATAAAACTCCTTGCACACCTAGGAAATTGACCTGCCCGGTCTCCAGCATAAGGGTTACAGGGTTTCTGAGAGCGATCCATACAATTTAGCGCCGTCTCCCCTTCCAAACCTTGTTGCTGGAGTTTGAAAGCAAATATCAGTCTTTTTAAACCTAATGCAGCATTTCTCACAGTTGCTACTGAAAAGAGGTGATACAGGAAGCAAGTGAGAATTTATACACATAGAAAAAGGATGTGACACTTATGCCTCTCATTAACTTAGAGACAGGAGGAGGTGATTGAAAAAGCTAATTCCGTAAAATAAGTTAAAACTTGCTAGGAAAAATTAATTTGGGCTTATTTACTAAGGGTCCAGCGGCCGCAAATTTGTCGGGTTTACTTATTTTTCAGGGAACGCGTCGGGGATTGTGCCGCCCGCGATCGGGGGGCAGGCCTTCGGACGATCCAAAGGATTTAAGTGCAGGATTTAATATTAAAATTTGTGTCGCAAACCAAGCACATACATGTACAGGGAAGGATATGTACAAATGCAGGATATCTGGAGCAGGATCTACGTGGATCATGGCACAGTGCATCATCGTTGAGGATCGTGACTCAGACAGGTAAGTAAATGTGCCCCATTGGATACCATAGGGCTCCATTTGCCGGATTATGTCTAAAATGCCCTTTGAGATCTTCCTACTCTGTGCCCTCACAACTTTGGGTGTTAATAACCTCTGCTCCCCTGATCTCCCCAGATATGTTTTGAAAAACGTGCAAAAATACTGCAACACACCCAATCTCCATATGAGCCCTGAACTTCCCCTTCCTTTCATAAACACTCAAGGTCAGGATAGTCCATCCCCTATTATTGAGAAGAAACAGCATATCCATAGTACAGTGCACAGGAGGCTTCTGGAAAGTGTCAGCCCAAATAATTGGGGCAGGAAACTGCATAAGTCATCTGAACATTAGAAACATAACAAGTTTGAGACTGGTCTTCCAAGGAAGATACAGTATTTGAAAAATATAAGGATGTTGGCAGGGAACATAGGAAGGGGCTGGGAATTTAACAGGAAGGTATCGGCTTGCTGGCCCTTTAAATCTAACAGAGCCAGCGCGCGCGCCCTAGGCAGAGGGAATGCAAGAAAGGAGCGCGGGAGACACCACTGGATCCCGGCGAGGTAAGTCGCGTGCCGACCGCAGCGGGGCACATGGAGGTACATGGGTGTGCCTGTGACCCGAGAGTTTGGGAAGCGCATGGTGGGGGCAAGGCGCAGATTGTGGGCCACAGGGTTGATGCGTTTCAGTACCTCAAATGGACCCAGATAGAGAGGACCAAGCTTGTAGCTGGGAATCTACAGCTGAACATATTTTGAAGACAGCCACGCTTTATCACCCGAGGAGAAGACTGGAGGAGGCCTGCATCTCTTGTCGGCCTGGGTCTTGGTGAGGAAGTGGAAGAGGTGGGCGTGGATGTTGCCTTAAGACAACAAAGAAGGGAGTGGCACCGGGAGATTCAGAGTCCAGAGAATTATATGAAGATTCTGCCCAAGGTAAGAGGGTAGACCAATCGTCCTAACAAGCAGAGACAAAGTGCCGAATATAGCAGCCCAGAGTCTGGTTGACCCTCTCCACTTGTCCGTTAAACTGCGGATGATTGGCAGAAGAGAAGTCCACCTTAACTTGCAGTTGGCTGCACAAGGAACGCCAGAACTTGGAAACAAACTGCACCCCTCGGTCCAAGACGATGTGTTGAGGAAGCCCATGTGAGTCCACAGGCAACCGGGTATCGGCAAGGGCAGGAGCAGACCTTCTGGCTTAGAACGTGAAGACTTGTTACGGGCACAGGAAGTACAGGAACTCACAAAATCTTGAATGTCCATGACCAGATCTGGCTACCAGTAGTAACGAGATATGAGAGCGATAGAACTCTACACCCCAGGGTGCCCAGCCACACGAAAGCAGTGTCCCTAAGTCAGTATCTTCTTCCAAAGAGCTGGTCGGACATAGATCTTGCCAGGAGGAAGCTGCCGTAGGTCCACACAAGCAGCAACAACCAGAAGTTCTGGAGGAATGATATGACAAGGAGCCAGTTCTTCCCCAACAACATCAGAGGCACGAGAGAGGGCATCCGCTTTGATGTTCTTCTTTGAACTGGGAAAAGAAGAGGGACCAGCGAGCCAGTCGAGGATTGAGATGCTGAGCGTTCTAGAGGTACAGGGGATTCTTGTGGTCAGTATAGTTATAGACCGGATGATGAGCTCCTTCCAGAAGGTAGCGCCACGTCTCCAAAGCTAGCTTTATGGCCAGAAGTTCCCAAACACCAATTGAATAATTCCTCTCTGTGGCGGAGAAGGTTTTAGAGAAGAAGCCGCAGGGTAGGGTTCAACCCTTGGGCCCTTTCTGGGTGAGAATGACTCTAGCAGGAACGGTCACTTAATATCAGGCCGTGTGAGAACTGGACCAGAGGCAAAGGCAGACTTCAACTTAGAGAAAGCTTCTTCAGCCACCGGAGGCCAGAATCTCGGATTGGCGTTCTTCTTGGCCAACGCCACAATAGGAGATACAAGATAGGAGAACTGTGGAATAAATGGAAGGCTACTTTGATAAAACTGGCATTTCTCGCTTAGCATACAAGCGATTGGCCCTTAGGCGCCTAAGAACTTGCCGGACATGGACCTGATGAGACTGTAGGTCAGGAGAAAATGCCAGAATATCATCCAAGTAAAATGTCAATCTCTCCTTCTGCAACGCCCCAATTTGCAGAGACACAGTTTCCGTACGATACCCTGCAGAGCCAGAGTCCAGGAAGGCCAGGACTTGAACTGGGTTGCCTGTTCCAAAACTGAGAAGAACAGGGACATTCAGGTGAGGGGAATCTTGGATCTCACCAAGGGACGCTTCTACCAAGAACCCTAGGCACGGACGTTTTCCTGGACTCTGTGGATGGACTGAACAAGTCTCTAGAAAGTGCTCCGGACTAGCACTATAAAAGCAGAAATTTTTCTGTCTTCATCAGGAACGCTCCTGGGGGGTCAGACGAGCTCCGTCCACCTGCATTGGTTCCTCTGTAGAAGACTCTGCAGGAGGCAGCCACAAAGCGGGTTGGACTCGCTGCGGCGTGGTACCACCAGGTCGTTCCACAGGTGTGACTTTGTCCGCAGTGGCAGCCAAGGCAAGGTACACAGGCGTCAGGCAGAATTATAGTCGGGGACAGGCAGGAGGTCAGGGCGGGTAGCACAGGATCAGAGTCGGGGACGTAGCAACAGGTCAAGGCAGGCAGCAGAGGAGCGTAGTCAGGAACGGAACCAGGGTCACAACCGGAAATCACAATAAACGCAAGGGACATGGGAACAAAGCTTTTTCTAAGGCTGTGAGGCACAAAGATCCAGCAGGGCACATAGGAAGGGCTGGGAATTTAACAGGAAGGGCAACTAGCCCTTTAAATCTAACAGAGCCAGCGCGTGCGCCTTAGGCTGCGGGTACACGCGCAGGGAGACACGACTGGAACCCTGGGAGGTATGTCGCAAACTAGGAAGAAATTCCAGATGCCCTGAATCATGAAGGCCAATATCCCTGCTCTCAACTAATGTAAAAGTTAAGGCAAAGGCGCTGGCTAATCGCCTTACGGGGGTTGTCTCAGGACTGATAGGGGAGGACCAATCTGGCCCTAAAGCGCAATTAAGAGCTAACAGGAAATAACAAATACTTTCAGTCTGTAAAGGGGCACTAGGCAGGGGTGTCCGCTCTCACCCCTGCCGTTTTCTATAGCAGTGGAGCCACTGCCATGTCTTTTGCGCTCCTCTTCACATATTGGGGGATTCCCAGAGGCATCTGTAGAGGAGTGTACATCACTATACGCAGATGGCCTTTTAGTATATGTGGGTTGTCTGAAAAGGTCCATAACAGGATCCTTAAAACAGGATTTTGAAATATATTCTGGATTCCAGGTAAACTGGAGCAAATTAGCAGTCTTGTCTCTCACAGAAAAAGACCCGGATGTTCCTCGGGAAGTGGTGCAGTTGCAGGTGGTTAGCTCCTTCAAATATCTGGGAGTGCAGGTAATGGTTAGACCCGCAGACTAACTAACCAACAACTTAGACCCATTGCTTGCCCGCCTCAGGAATAAAGTCTCTCTACGTTGTGTAAACTGCCTGTGTCTCATATTGGGAGAAGAAATCTGGTAAAAATGATTTTGATGGCCCAAGCATTATATATCCTACATAACACTCCAATTTGGGTACCTCAAAGATACTTCCAAAATATCCTGAAGATCTTTAGGGCTTTAGTGTGGAAGCAAAAGTCGACAGGCATATGATATGAATATCTCCAATGAATAAAATGTTATAAGCTCCCAATTGCAACACCTCAGGGGTTGGGAGAAGGCTGGATGGCTCAGGGGGGGATGGGTGGTGGGAAAACTAATCTTAACAATCGTAGCATGGACCTCGCACAACCAGAAGCGTACAACATGTGTCAACACATAAAATACAATCTGTATACTCCAAAGAGACAATATACAATAATTCTTTATTTACACAAAAGACACATATATCATCCAACACAGGGATGGTAGACAATATAAAAACAATTAAAAATGTACCAAATACATATAATATATCATTAGTTGGTTCAACCATGTAAGGTTGATCAACAAACCATCTCCTTCACTGACAAAAGTAGTACATGAATCACCCCTACTGGTATATGTAAAAGATGAACAACATAAGAAGGTCCAAACACTGTACATACGTGCAACAGATATTTTATACTGCAACAATATCCATTCACAAATTTGTAGTCAAGTAACCAAAAATCTGTCATTGGTCAAGGTACCCTGTCCCGGCGATGGCCCTTGAGACGCGCTTTCAGGAAATACACAATACAAAACTTCCAACATTGCAAATAATGAAGAAAGGGTGGAAAACATTCAAGGATTTCACTCAGATCAGCGGACCAACAAAACATAGCCCCTTATGGTGTAATCCCAATTTACCAGAAACATTAAGGTTGGAAGCTATTTCCCCATGGGAAAGACAAGCAAAAGAAACATTGTCAAATGTCATACAGGATGGGCAACTCAAGTCTTCGATCAGAAAGTCAAGGACTTTGGTATAACAAATAGGCACTTTTGCCAATACTTGCAAGCGTTGCATGGGCAATTTGGGGACGCAGATATTAGCCTCTAATCTAATATACTGCCGACATATATATTATATAGGAATGACTCTCCCGGCATGATATCATTCATATACTGGGCAAATATTTGGATCAATTCCCATCTGCCGTGGGAGGCAGATGTGGTCCCATAGATGATGATGCATTGAGAAGTAGAAGTGGTCCCTCTGTTGTCTCTTAGTGAGGGACAGCGCATGTCACAATTATTTATAATCTATAGAGTCTACAAAAACCTGGCTATGCTATATAAATATGATATTAGGTTGGACTCTGCTCCACGTGTTGTGGGAATGCGGAGAATTGGAGAAATGTTGGAGGCGCGTATTCAGTTTGTTATGGAACATATTTCATATGTAATTAGATGCAGACCCAAGAACCTGTCTCCTGGGTATACAATCTGAAAAAATGCCGGATACCCCTGCAACAATAGGGATCCAGGGGGCACTATATCAGGCTCGTAAGGAAATACTGTTCCACTGCATCAGGCGCATACCGCCCACTATGCGGGAATATAAGAACAGAATGAATAACATTAAACACCAGGAATATGGGGTCTATCTTAAATAAAAGGCAGTTAAGAAATTTGAGACTATATGGGATCCATGGCGGGATTGCACTGGTCTACCATTTGCAGCATTATTTTGAATTAGGATGATCCACTAGGTATGTGATAGCTCTTTGGGGAAGACACTTGGTACGATCTGAAGGTATCCCTTCCCTGCCCTGGTGCCCACTGACAGAAGAGATGAACAATTTGTCTAATAGATCACCAACCTGGACTGGAGACCAGAACTAACAAAGATGGCTACCACATGGTGTAGCGAGGCAGGGCCAGACCTGTGCAGCAGGGGGTTGTCTGCATAAAAGAGGATTTATTTTTACCCACTGGACATCAAAAAGAAGTCATCAATTGAACAACCCCTTAAACTATGAGAAGTAGATCTGTGATCAATAGTAACTAATAGGGTGCAGATGAAATCCTTCTTTTATTGTTTAGATGGTTATAAAACCATCCAGGCTTGTTCCCCTTACTATGCAGTAAAGTGCTGTCATAGTAAATATTACTAAAATAAATGAGAGTATATTTATATAATAAAAGGCAATGTATTGTCAAAATTGCTGACTACATCACAGCCGAAGATTGCCGTTTCCAGGAAGCTGCACATGTACTTTTGCTATATTCAGCTGCAGGTGACCCTTGGAGAACATAATGTGCACAACGTGCGCAAGTCCTATATTTGGAAACATGACTATTTCATTTTGCTTATATCATAACATGCCCCATGATGCTTAACCCCTCAATGGCAAGGCCTAAAAACTTTAAAGGAAACCTACCACTTGAAATGGTAAGTGTAAGCTGCACATACCGAGCACCAGCTTACTTTCGTTATTGTCCTAAAATGCTGTATCGCGGTTTAAACACTTTTTAATGTTTATATCTGAAGCTGCTTCGGCGCACCATGCCACTCAATCGTGCACGCGCCTACATAGGAAGTGCCGGAGAGTAGTTGACGTCATGTGCGCACGGTTGCACACTTGGTGCGCCGAAGCAGCTTCAGATATAAACATTTAAAAGTGTTTAAACCGCGATACAGCAGTTTAGGACAATAACGAAAGTAAGCTGGTGCTCGGTATGTGCAGCTTACACTTACCATTTCAAGTGGTAGGTTTCCTTTAATGAGCAGGACATTTTTGGAGAATTTTCATACATAGTGGTTTAGGGATGCATGCTACCTTACAAATTTATTGCAATGTTTTTTCTGTGACACGCAGAGCTAGCTAAAAGTTAACACATTTAGGCTGCATTCACACACATGTATGGGAGACGTATATATATGGCCGATGTATATACGGCCAATATACACTCACCGGCCACTTTATTAGGTACACCATGCTAGTAACGGGTTGGACCCCCTTTTGCCTTCAGAACTGCCTCAATTCTTCGTGGCATAGATTCAACAAGGTGCTGGAAGCATTCCTCAGAGATTTTGGTCCATATTAACATGATGGCATCACACAGTTGCCGCAGATTTGTCGGCTGCACATCCATGATGCGTATCTCCCGTTCCACCACATCCCAAAGATGCTTTATTGGGGCAGATTTACTTACCCGGTCCGTTCGCGATCCAGCGGCGCGTTCTCTGCGCTGGATTCGGGTTCGGCCGGGATTCATCAAGGTAGTTCCTCTGCCGTCCACCAGATGGCGCTGCTGCGCTGAAAAGCATCGGAACGCGCTGGAGTTCACCGGCTCGGGCCGAGTGAAGGCAAGCGCGATCCAAGCGACACATTTCTTTTTTTAAATGCGCCGTTTTTTTCGAATCCGTCGGGCTTTCGCTCGGCCACGCCCCCCGATTTCCGCCTCGTGCATGCCGGCGCCGATGCGCCACAATCCAATCGCGTGCGCCAAAATCCCGGGGGAATTCAGGGGAAATCGGCGCAAATCAGAAAATTTTGGGTAACACGTCGGGAAAACGTGAATCGGGCCCTTAGTAAATGACCCCCATTGTCATGTTCAAGAAACCAGTCTGAGATGATTCCAGCTTTATGACATGGCGCATTATCCTGCTGAAAGTAGCCATCAGATGTTGGGTACATTGTGGTCATAAAGGGATGGACATGGTCAGCAACAATACTCAGGTAGGCTGTGGCGTTGCAACGATGCTCAATTGGTACCAAGGGGCCCAAAGAGTGCCAAGAAAATATTCCCCACACCATGACACCACCAGCCTGAACCGTTGATACAAGGCAGGATGGATCCATGTTTTCATGTTGTTGACGCCAAATTCTGACCCTACCATCCGAATGTCGCAGCAGAAATCGAGACTCATCAGACCAGGCAACGTTTTTCCAATCTTCTACTGTCCAATTTCGATGAGCTTGTGCAAATTGTAGCCTCAGTTTCCTGTTCTTAGCTGAAAGGAGTGGCACCCGGTGTGGTCTTCTGCTGCTGTAGCCCATCTGCCTCAAAGTTCGACGTACTGTGCGTTCAGAGATGCTCTTCTGCCTACCTTGGTTGTAACGGGTGGCGATTTGAGTCACTGTTGCCTTTCTATCAGCTCGAACCAGTTTGCCCATTCTCCTCTGACCTCTGGCATCAACAAGGCATTTCCGCCCACAGAACTGCCACTCACTGGATGTTTTTTCTTTTTCGGACCATTCTCTGTAAACCCTAGAGATGGTTGTGCGTGAAAATCCCAGTAGATCAGCAGTTTCTGAAATACTCAGACCAGCCCTTCTGGCACCAACAACCTTGCCACGTTCAAAGGCCACAAATCACCTTTCTTCCCCATACTGATGCTCGGTTTGAACTGCAGGAGATTGTCTTGACCATGTCTACATGCCTAAATGCACTGAGTTGCCGCCATGTGATTGGCTGATTAGAAATTAAGTGTTAACGAGCAGTTGGACAGGTGTACCTAATAAAGTGGCCGGTGAGTGTACGTCCCCCATACACTTCTATGGACTCGCGGCATGGTACGGGAGCGGTACCGTACCGATCCGTAGCCCGAGAAAAGATAGGACATGTCCTATCTTTTCCCGTATTACGGCGCCGTGGCCCATATGTTCCTATGGAGAGGGGTGGGGGTGAGCAGCGCTCACCTCCTCCTCCTCTCCCCGCGCTGCTGTGTGCCCGCCGTGCTACGGTGCGGCGGGCACACGGCAGTGTGCATATAGCCTTAATGTTGAAGGATTTTTTTTTTCATTTTTGTTTTTTTGGGGAGGAAGGGGGTTAAAGCCTTTTTTTGTAATATATAGTAAAAAAAATATTTTCTAAATTAACTCAAAATGACCATTATAAATGAATTCCCTAGTGTGTGATGGTCATTTTGATATATAAAGTCTATTAGTCTTAGACAAACGAGACAAAAATGGCAACAGGTTAGCTGGTATTTTTGAAAATTTTATTGGGAACTAGCTATAGCTCCTGGCATTGCCCGGGATAGTAAATAACTGCTCTTAGCTATAACAGTAGTAGAAAGGGAAACAAACAATATTTTATATTTATCTATCTCTATGTCTGTCTCACTCTGTCTCTCTTCCAGTTTCTCTTTGTGTCTCTCTTTTTCTGTCTCTCTCACACTCAGCGTCATAGATTAGATTATTAAATATGTATTTGTATATATTTATACACATATGTGTATTTTTTTTTACTGTGCCTCTATAAGGGGGTGGGGGGCAAACCAAATGCAGTGAAATTAACCAAATGCTAATTTTACCAGTCTAATTTTCTTGATACCTTTTTTGGGGCTTTACCTTTGCGGTACAAACGACATATCCTTTTTATTCTCTGGGTTAATACAAACACAGAGACAACAATTTTATGTAGATTTTCTTATGTTTTACTGTACAAGTTCAGTGCAAGTCTTTAAAGACCACACATTTTTTTCTTTTTTCTGCCGCTGTATACAACTTTTCTGCCACTGTTACCTCGTGCATTTCAATCCTTTTTCTCAGGACATCCTATAGCGTTTAGCGACATATATTTTGGACATTTGGTCCTCCTTGTTATGGTCTGCCTCAAACAGACTGTAAGAGAGAAGTAGTGTATTCACAATATACTTCAATACAATTGCATTGCAGTATATACTTAAAGCAATAAGGCCCCCAGTGTTTAAGTACTCTAAGGACACTAAAATAATTGTAAAAAAAAGAAAGAAAGAAAAGTTCTTAAATGTCTAAATTGACAATTTTTCAACATTTCTGTGCATGTTATGCATTATGTAACAATGCAAACTAATGTTCAATTATTGGATTTATATAGTTCATGCATTTATATTAAATTATTTATATTACATATATTTATTGTGAATATACACTGGAGATCAAAATTAGAGATCTATGTAGTACAGTCTTTTTACACAGTTGTGTGACTGTTGTGGGTTTCTTGGCAATAACTTTGCCACCAAGGATTTTTCAGAGGTTTTCTATTGGGTTTAGATTAGGACTCTGGGAAGGCCATTTCATTGTTTCAATGTTTTCTGTTTCAAGGAACTGCTTTACCCATTTTGCTGTGTGACAGAAGGCATTATCCTGCATTAAAACTGTTGGCTGAGTCATGAATGCAAGGAAGGAACCATGGGGCACATTTACTTACCCGGTCCAGTCGCGATCCAGCGGCGGGTTCTCCGGCGCTGATTCGGGTTCTGCCGGGATTCACTAAGGTCCATGCGCCGATATTCACCAGGTGTCGCTGCTGCGCCGAGGTCCGCCGGGGTTCACCTGCTTTTTTCTGGTGTATGTGAGTGCTTGATCTTGCGACACAAATGGCTTTTTAAATTCTGCGGTTTTTCCGAATCCTTCGGGTTGTCCGGTGGCCACGCCCCCCGATTTCTGTCGCGCGAAAGTTGGCGCGATTGCGCCAAAAATCGATCGCGTGCGCCGCAATCCCGTGAAATACAGCGCAAAGAGGAAATATTCGGGAAAAACCCGACGGATTCGCGGCTGCGGACCCTTAGTAAATGTGCCCCCATGTGTTTTTAAACAAGGCTCTGATACACACTTGCATTCAATCCGCCATGTAGCTGTATGAGAGGTCCAATTCCTTCTACTGAAAACATTCCCTAAATCACGACCCTTCCTCCAACACTTTTTACTAACTTCTTTAAAGGGGTTGTCCGAGTTTTGATAAAAAAATATATGTGGCCGGGAGCGGGCTGACTAAAATAATAAAGCTGTACTTACCTCCCGGTGCCCTCCCGTATCCAGCGCTGCTGTCGCTCCAGTCCGGGCGCCAAGTAAACAAACATGGCCGCCGGAGCATTCAGCTTCCGGCCGGACCCGACAACCTTCCGGCCCCCATACACAATGCTGTGTATAGGGACGGATAGGCGTACCCGGCCACGGTCGCCCGGAAGCTGAATGCAGCGCTGCTCCGGCGGCCAGGTTTGTTTACATGGCGCCCGGACCGAAGCGACAGCAGCGCTGGATACGGGAGGGCACCGGAAGGTAAGTACAGCTTTATTATTTTAGTCAGCGCCCTCCCAGCCACATATATATATATTTTTTTCAACTCGGACAACCCCTTTAAACACTTTGGGTTAAATTTTTTAATAGGATTATAGGATTCATGGCAGGAAAGAGCTCTATTAACTAACTAACACCCATCTTTTAGCTAAAAATGTTAAAAAAACTTTATCTTATATTACCTGGTATTCCCCATCTACTACATCTACTATGTCCTAGGTCCTAGACCTGTCAATCAGAAATAAGGATACAGTGCAATGTGATTTGCACAGTGTAATAGAAGATGTGTAAAATCCCCAAATACTGCCATACTGTAGTATGGCAAGATATAAAAGGATCAGACAACCTAGGGTTAAAGTACATAATAGTAAAAGTAAATAGTAATAGTAAAAAAATAATAATAAAAATTTCATTTCAAATCACTCCTCTATCCCTAGAACTGATATAAATATAAATAAATAGTAAAAATCATAAACATGTTAGGTATCCCCGCATCCCAAAATGTCTAATTTTAAGACTAAACCCCTTCCCAGCTGTCCTTGTCAAATTGCCTTGTCTAACCTAGGCAGTAAGGGACAACTAGTCGAGAGTCCATTCTAATTCTAAAGTGAAAAATAGAGATGAAGACAAGACAGTACTAACAGAGAGGAATAGTTGCCAGAGTCTGGTCAGAACCAAGAGAACAATAGCAACACAAAATCACAATATGAGGATATATAACACAGAATATCAGGATACCAGGAGCTTATTAAGTTCTAGGTTTATATCAGCCAAAGAAAACTATGACAGGCTGACCTCTTTCTGGCCAGGGGCATAACTGCATGGGGTTCCCCTTCCTTTAAAAAAATAAAGACCTATTTGTACACACATGTTTACACAATCACACACATTCATACACACATATATACACACATTAATATACGTATATACACATTAAGTTCTTTACTCATACACACATTTATACACTCTTAACTACATACATACATACATTTATACACTCATTGGCACACATTTACGTACTCATATATACATTCATACACTCATACATACCGTATATACACACAAAGTATGTACACAACCATACATTTATTCACACATTCTAAATATCTTATAAACACATAGTATATACACATCAAATTTTCACACATACTTTATTGTACATATACATGATATACAAATATAGTATATATACATTATATACTTAGACATAAAGTATATACACATCATATATACACATGCATACAATATAAACACACTATATATGCACATACATATAGCATATATACACATACTTACAATATAAAGACATCATATACACAGTATATACACACTATACATCATATACACACATACATAAAGCATCTTCACACACATACAGCGTATACACAGCATACACACACACAGAATATGCACACAGACATACAGGATGTATACATATGGGGCTTATTTACTTAGGGTCCGGGGTCGCATTTAGTTGGATTTTTCAACATTTTCGGGGATTGACAGGTATTTAGCAGGGGATTGTGTCACACGCCCTCGGATTTTGGCGCAGTTGCGCCGGCTTTCATGCAACAAAAATTGGGGGGCGGGTTGTCGGACAATCCGACTGGTTTGGACTGATTGCATGATTTCACATTTAAATTGTGTCGCAATCCAATGCACTTACATACTCCAGGAAGAAGAAGGTGAACTCCAGCAGACCTGAGCAGGGAAGCAACACATACACGATATCGAGTGCACGATCTTAGTCAATCCCAGCACAGTGCATTATCCTCAGACAGTCGTAAGCAAATGTGCCCCAGTATGTACCCACCATATATTATACACACACATACAGCAGATACACATACATACAGTACAGACTGCATATACAGCATATTGTCAGGCATCAGGGGTATTGGACCCACTGGACCAAAGCGGACGATGACTTAGGCCGACACCTGGGAGCGGTGTCTAAGTGGTACCCAGTTTTCACCAGAGCCCGCCACAAAGGGGGTTGGACTCTTCTGCAACGTGGTACCACCAGGTGGCTCCACATGTGCGACTTTGTCCGCGGTGGTGGCCAAGGCGAAGTACTGAGTTGTATAGCAGAATCATAGCCGGGGACAGGCAGAAGGTCAGGACAGGCAGCACGGGATCGTAGTCAGTAACCGAACACACAACAGAAAATCTCAATACAGACAAGGAGCATAGAGGACAAGCTTTCTCTAGGGCACAAGGCACGAGGATCTGGCCAGCAGCACAAGAAAGGGCCGGGCACAAGGAAGGGCAGCGGGCCAGTGTCAATTATCGGTTATCGGAGCGCTGGCCCTTTAAGTCTCAGAACGCCGGCGTGCACGTGCTCCAGGAGGCAGGAAAGCATGTGCAGGAGCGAGGAAACCGTTAGTGGATAGTGGACAGGTGAGTAAGGCTGCTGCAGGGGGGAGGGGGCACAGGGAGACCCACCAATGCACATGTGATCCGGGAGGGAGGTCGCAGGAGCACTCATGACAGTACCCCCTTCCCCCTTGGCCTCCCCCTCTTCTTGGTCTGAAGGAATGGTCCAGGATGTTATCCTCAGGCTCCCAAGATCTCTACTCAGGCCCAAACCTCTTCCAGTCGACAAGGAAAATCCACTTCCCTCTAACGGTCTTTGTATCTAGGACCTCCTTTACCTCGAAGACATTGGTGGAGTCAGCCACGGGAGCAGGAGGAGGTACTTGCTGGGACAAGCTTTAGGAGAGATACATGGAAGGAGTTTGGGATGCGCACAGTGGGAGGAAGTCTTATCCACCGCAGGAGTAATGCCCTGCAGTACCTCAAATGGACCCAGATAACGTGGACCAAGTTTGTAGCTGGGGATCTTCAGACGGACATAGTTGGAGGATAGCCACACTGAGAAGAGAAGATGGGAGGAGGTATGCGACAAAGTGGGACATTTGGAGAACCAGTCAGTTAACACTTAGATGATGGTATTACCAGAGGAAGGCAGAAGGTCCGTGATAAAGTCCATAGCCATGTGAGGATGTATGTCTTGCCAGGAGGAGGCTGCCGAAGGTCCATTGGAGAGGCAACAACCTGGAATGACATGCTAGGGAGCCGGTTCTTCCCCAAAAACATCAGAGGCACGGGAGAGAGCATCGGACTTCATGTTCTTTTCTGCAGGACGAAAGTGAATCCAGAAGTTGAAGCGAGAAACGAAGAGTGACCAGCGAGCTTGTCAAGGGTTGAGGCGCTGAGCAGTCTGGAGATAAAGGAGGTTCCTGTGTTCCAGAAGATAGTGGTACTCTTCCAGGTCAAGATTAATGGCCAATAGCACTTGGACTCCTATGGAGTAATTTTTCTATGCAGCAGAGAAGGTCTTAGAGAAGATTCGACAGGTGAGGGTTCAACCTTTGGGCCCCTTCTGGGTGAGAACGGCTCCAGCACCAACGGATGAGGCGTCAACCTCTAGCAGGAACGGTTTGTTAGTATCAGGCAGGGTGAAAATGGAAGCAGATGCAAAGGCAGACTTCAGTTTAGTGAAAGCTTCTTCACCTGCTGGAGGACAAAGCTTAGGATTGGCGTTCTTCTTGGTTAGAGCCACAATGGGAGATACAAGGGTGGAGAAATTTGGTATAAACTGCCTATAGTAATTGGCAAAGACCGGGAACCTCTGGATAGCACAAAGTCCTACTGGGCGAGGCCACTGAACCACTGCAGACAACTTGGCAGGATCCATCTGTAGTCCTTTGTCAGAGATAATGTAAACTAGGAATGGAAGACTCTTCTGATGAAATTGGCAGTTCTCGAGCTTGGCATATAGGCGATTGTCCCTTAGGCGCCTAAAGACTTGCCGTACATAAGCCCGGTAGGACTCTAGATCCGTGGAGAATACCAGGATATCATCAAGAGCAAATCAAAGAAGTAGCAGCACTCTGTGTCCAATTCAAAGGTGTTTATTCACCAGGTGAAAGTACAGCAATGTTTCAGCTAACTCAATGTAGCCATTAACAAGCAGTGATACAAGTGTTACAAGGCAGGTTTAAATCCCCCGCAGGATGTGACGTCAAGGATGACGTTTAACAATGTAGTATACAATGAGAATGTGCAAAATGCAAACATAATACAAATGCAAACATAATACATTAATACATTAGAATGCGCACAGTGGAATAATAATTGTGTATTATGTGTGGTGAATAATGAGATAACTCACGACACCGCAGCATTCCAACTCCCGTGTTCTAAAGAAACAATCTGCACATGTCCAAGCATTGCTTGGTAACCTCCCAAACATTGCGTGGGAAAAACAAAAATACTAGGCACCATGAAGTAAGTTATTAGGGCTTCCCTCATAAAAGGCGGAAGCTCCCCCTTACTTAATGCGTAGTTCCAAACTACCAAAAGATGTTTTATCAATTCATTCTTGTGTAACATGTATAACTTGAACGGAATCCCGTCCAAGCCAGGGGAGCCACCCCGAGCTGTTCGCGATAGTGTCTCCTCTATTTCCTCATCACTTAATAATCGATGGAGCACCCGTGTGCCTCCGTGTACCCCCGCAGCCCCTGCACGGCTGCACTCACCTCTCCTCACTCTAACGCCGGTCTCTGTGGCTCCCGGCTCGCAAAGATTTAAAGGACCAGCGCGCCAATCACTGCCACCTTCCCACATAAATTCCTTCCCCTTCCTGTGACCCTTGCTGGATCTTCAAGCTATCCCCTGAAGAGAAAGCCCCCTGTGTATCCAGTGTTCCAGTGTATCCTGCGTTCCTGTGTATCATGCGTTCCTGAACCGTGTGCCAGCATCTGCGATTCCTGACGTGAGTCCTAGTGTGCCTTCCTATGCTGTTCTCCCGCTGTCTCCTGCATTACAAACTTGGCTGCCACCGTGGGCTTGTCACACCTGTGGAACGACCTGCAGGTACCCCACCGCAGCAAAACCACCCCGCTTTGCGGCGGGCTCTGGTGATGACCAGGTGCCAGTTAGACTCCCGTCCCAGGAGTCAGCTAGTAACATCCCTGCGGTGGTCCAGAGAGTCCACAGACTTACAGCCCTGACAGGGGCATCAAGAGATGTTCTTTCTTGCTCAGATAGACATGGTAATGATATCTGTGTGATGTACATTACAAGCTCTTCTGCAAATTAAATAATTCCTCATAGTATTCTATAAAAGCCTCCTGTATATTCTCAGACTGGTAGAGTACCCCTCCCTGGTTTTTCTATAGCTTTTATTATTGTACATTTTTTATTTTCTTTTATTAGATTTGCTAACATTTTTTCTGCCACATTTACTTCCATGTACCCAAGCCTAGCATAAGCACTAATTTTCCTATTTGCATGAGACTGGGCTAGGTCTAGCAATAGGTTACTCATGTCTTGGAACTTTTAATGGAGAATTGCTGAATAAAGATATGTGAAGTTGGAGATATCTGGCTGGACTGCGATTTCTTTTTTTTAAAAATCCGTTATGCCTGAGCAGTAAGGTGGCCCGTGCCTATCCAACCATATGTGCCTAGAATCAAGGGAAATGTGAGCTGGTTAACCTTTTTTCATCATTATTTATAACCATCTTATATCTGTGAATTTGTGTTTTAAATATACCTTCATAAGGCATAAAACTTGGCCGTATCCAGGTTGGGGAAATTTTGAACCAGCCGTAGTAACGGGAGGTACTGCGGGTGCTGGACGCAGGTGCTGGGTAGACAACAACGGCTGCAACATGGCGGTGACTTGTCCTAGTTGCTGACCTTCAACAGCAATCTATTGAGACTGTTGAGCCAAGATGGTGGTAAGATCAGCCAGGTCAGGTAGCGGAACCGTGGCGGGATCCATGGCCGGATCTTACTGTCAGGCACCAGAGGTTGTGGACCCACTGGACCACCGCAGACTATGACGTAAGCCGACACCTGGGAGTCTAAGTGAAAAGGGTCGGTTTTCACCAAAGGCCGCCGCAAAGAGTTGGTACTACCAGGTTGCTCCACAGGCGCTACTTTGTCCGCCGTGGTGGACAAGGCGAAGTACTAAGTAGAATTGCAGAATCGTAGTCAGGGACAGGCAAGAGGTCAGGTTAGGCAGCACGGGATTGTAGTCAGTAACGGAACCGGGGTCACAACAGGAAATCGCAATACAGACAAGGAGCATATGGGACAAGCTTTCTCTAGAGCACAAGGCACGAAGAGGCGACAGGGGACACAGGAAAGGGCCGGGATTTAAACAGGAGGGGCAACCAGCGACAATTATCGGCGCACTGGCCCTTCTCAGAAAGACAGCCTCGGAGCGAGGAGACTGTCAGTGGATCGTGCACAGGTGAGTGAGGCTGCTGCAGGTGAGAGGGGGCACAGCGAGACCCACAGGTTCTCCAGCGACCCGAGAGGTCGCAGGAGCACCCTTGACACATATATACACACCGTACATATATACTGGCAATGGCTTTTTAGAGTAGTAAACCCTATAAAAATCACTTGATGTGCTCCTTCTTGTAGATGAAATGACTTAACTGAAATTAAATATATATAGAGATAAAACATAAGGGGAGTTTTACCGATGATATGGAATTTCTACATGAAAGATAAAAATGATATGGAATTTCTTAATGAAAGATAAAAATGAAAAAAAAAAATAGTTCTTTACCCTATATATAAAGCACTGGTTTACACAAGAATGGCTGCTATAAACAGAGGTTATTGACTTACACTTCTTCACTTTGTCTCTCCTCCCCCAAATGGCGGTGGTACAGAAATACCTGGAGAGTGGGGACCCACGG
Source organism: Engystomops pustulosus (assembly GCF_040894005.1). Classification (NCBI taxonomy): domain Eukaryota; kingdom Metazoa; phylum Chordata; class Amphibia; order Anura; family Leptodactylidae; genus Engystomops; species Engystomops pustulosus. Next base: position 58,542,551 of record NC_092415.1, read on the forward strand.
AGACCGTGTGTCTTACCACAGAAAGATAAACACAGACAGGAGGGCACAACCCTAGTGTAATACTGCATAAATGCAGAGATGAAACAATAGTGACGGAACTCGCACCTGGTGTCCAGTGAAAGTACGCCTGTAATATAAGTGGCAGCTGGTCCGATGGAACTCCACTTTGAATCCTGGCCAGGAACCCCAGGGACTGATGGGAGCAGGGGCGCACCTGCCATGAGGCGAGTTGAGATTCTGCTAGGCTAGGGGGAGGCGTCAGGCTCCCGCCCGCTGATATGTGTTCCAGCCGGCGCATCTTACCGCCGCCCCTTTCTCCCCGGACAATACTGCCGCCCATCACATTCACCCGCCAGCGGCCGGCACAGGTACCAGCGCGCAGGCCGACACTTCCCCCCGCAGCCCGTCTATCACATCCGACCGCCCGGCACAGGTACCAGTCCCTGCCCCAGCCCAATGTCCGCGCTGGTCATCCCTCCCCCCCCCCCCCCCGCTCCGTTTGTAGTAGCTTGCTGTGTTTATTCTATAGAACACGGTGGGATGCTCTATGTATTTTGCATTGCTTTATTTTCACATTAAACCAATATGATTGGGTCTGGTCCTGACACTCCTTGATATGTTACATATATGGAGAGGGGGGGAGCGTCTTCCTATAGTTCGCCTCAGGCAGCAGAAAGGCTAGGTGCACCCCTGGATGGGAGACTAATGCAAAAGATGATTGTAATATAGCAATTGTAATGGCGGTGGTAAGCAGCTCCTCCAGGCTCCACTTACCATGGCAGTTGTGCTTTTTAGGCTGCATTTCCACAAACATGTGATTTCTCTAGTCCTGTATTTCTGTGCTGTATGAATCCATATATACGTGACGATTTTCATCCACATGTGCACATATGTCATCGTATTTATACCTTATTCCTATAAAATATGGTGGGCTGGCAAACAGAATACACCTCCTACTGGTTCTGGATACTGCACCTATATACGGCAGCATACGGTGCACAACACATATACACCTCCTATTTCATACATTCCCATAGACTTCTATGGGGCATACAGTACGGAGATACATGAGAAAATAGGTAATCCTCTATATTTTTATACGTCTCACTTACGGTACTGTAAGTGGGTAATACGGCCATGTAAATGGATGGCTGTATTGCCCATTGAAATGAATAGAGCCATATGCTACCTGTATATAAAGTTGTTTTTATACCTCATGTGAATGCAACCCTACGCCTCAGCAAGGGAAGTGATGGTGGCCAGCATGGTACTACTGGTAATATGGGCTCCCGGGCTGCCTGTTCTTCCCTCTTGTTGAGGGGCCCTCGATTGTCCACAAGAACTGTCGACTCCTTCCACCGTCCAGTCCAATATCCCAATGGTGACGCACAAAAATGCATATCAAATATATTGTGTAAAATATGAAAATCATACAACTGCTTCTTTAATAATAAAAAACAAGAAATGTACATTATTGTGTATAAAAATGATTTCTAGTCAATTTGAATTTATGACAGTTTTGTTATTCTGTACTTTCTAGAAGTCAGTAATACAACTCAGGTTCCCATATTAATATTCTTCTGTATCACACTGCCACCCTCTGGTTTTCACACCACTTGGGCTTACTATAATCTGTGCATTATATCAATATTTACTAGTATCACAATATTATTTGTCATTATAGCTAAAGAGTAAGAAGCTGTTTTGTAAACAAGATATTTGCGTACAATATTCTATAAGTGGCATGTCTGGCAACCACTTTCATCTTTATAAAGAGATAGAAATAAAAATATATAGATTTCTTATCTGACCGGAGCTCCAGACGTTCACAGAGGTTTTCACTCCAAACGTTCACAATAATTGTTCTTGTTTGTCCTCCGTTCTGCTCACAGCACAAATCCACAGATTCCCCAGATAAGAGTAGCCCACTGTTCAGACCCACGTGGATGCAGTTTTCGTTCCTCCTATTGTTACCACCATTCGCCACAGTGAACCACTAGAAGAAACACGCACTCCAATCGTGTAGAATGTCTTCATAAAATGCTTTAATAAAATTAAATACTACTCACAAATGTTTAGTAAAAATGCATCTTTGCAGTTTTGTAATTACCCACAATATTCATCCAATCCTGTCCATCAAACATTTCAGGCATTGGATCTGAACAAGTGGACTCATGGAAACTGCTCTAGATGAATACCACTGAAAAAATTCAATGGACAGACATCAGAACTATACTTATACAGGCAGTCCCCGGGTTACATACAAGATAGGGTCTGTAGGTTTGTTCTTAAAGGAAACCTACCACTTGAAGTGGCAGGTATAAGAGGGAACTACCGAGAACCAGGGTGAGCTGGTGCCGGAGCTTATTGGTATCGCGGTTTAAAACACTTTTTAAACTTTATGGCCGAAGCTGCTTCGGCGCAGGGAGGTACGCGCTCGGCGCACCATGCGCGCGACCGTGCACGCGGCTACATAGGAAGTGAAGGAGAGCCGCGGGCACGGTCGCGTGCATGGTGCGCCGAGCGCGTACCGCCCTGTGCCGAAGCAGCTTCGGCCATAAAGTTTAAAAAGTGTTTTAAACTGTGATACTGCGGTTTAAAACACTAACAAAAATAAGCTCCGGCACCAGCTCACCTTGAGCTGGTGCTCGGTAGTTCCCTCTTATACCTGCCACTTCAAGTGGTAGGTTTCCTTTAAGTTGAATTTGTATGTAAGTCGGAACTGTATATTTTATCATTGTAATCCCAGACAGAACTTTTTTGGTCTCTGTGACAATTGGATTTTAAAAATGTTGGGTTGTCATAAGAATCAATATTAACACTAAAGCTTCATTACAGACACCAGTGAGAACTGTTACAGCTGTTTATTGTAGCCTAGGACTAAAGGACAATAAATTACCAATATCCAGAGGTCCGTTTGTAACTAGGGGTCATATGTAAGTCGAGTGTTCTTAAGTAGGGGACCGCCTGTATATACTATACAGAATACTGAACAGATGATAATGCCAACACAGCTCGTCAATCTGGACAATTTACTGTATTTTCCTAAAAAAAAGTTTTGTAGAAATCAAGGCATAAGTTGACATCTAAATTGTTGTTTTTAGTTTTTTGTTCCATCATAAGAAAAAAAAAACTACAAAGTTTTGTATATATCAGGATATGTCATTGGACGGGGACGGGCCGTTGGACGATCCGACAGATTCGGACTGAGCGTGGGATTTAACATTTAAATTTGTGTCACATACAATTCACTTACATACTACGGGAAGAAGTTGGTGAACTCCGGAGGACCTGAGCCGGGAAGCTACACAAACAGGAAATCAAGCGCACGATCTTCTTGTATCGCGGCAGATGTGCATTCTGGTGGACATTCAGGATCTGGGATCGCGCAAATAAATGTGCCCCACTGTATGAAAATGTGCAGCCAGCTGTGCCATATGATCCTGTTCCTGCTGAAGAGCAACATTTACTCTCAACCAAAGCCATAATGCCCTTGTAGGACAAATGCTGAGAGTACACTGAATACAATACAATACAGATAACAGGGGGAAAAAAGCTTTTAGTCAGCCACCAATTGAGCAAGTTCTCCCACTTAAAGGGAGCCCGTCATCAGAAATTGACCTAATAAACCACTAGCAGTATGTTGTTTCTTTCATGGCCTGTAGTGTCGGTATCATCCAGAAAATCAACTTTGAAGTGAGATTTAAATTGTTTTTTTGAAGGAGGAGAAGGCGTAGAGTTTAACACTGAGGTCAAGTTTTCCCTGCCATAAAACCCCCCTTCACTGTAACTGATGGTTCCGCGTCCTGGAACATCATTGATTAGTTCTTCTGAAGTCCTGTGCATGATGTCAATCATATGGGAGGTGTTCAGAGGCAGGAAGAGCTTGACTTCAATATTAAACTCTCCGCCTCCCTGACTTTATACATCTAACTTCAAAGTTGATTTTCTGGATGATGCCACCAAGCTGGGTGTCAGGCTCCAGGAGTAGTGGACCCACTGGACCACTGCGGACGATGACGTAAGCCAACACCTGGGACCAGAGTCTAAGTGGTAGAGATCTAAGTGGCAGCCAAGATGAGGTACACAGATGTTAGGCAGAGTCGTAGTCGGGACAGGCAGGAGGTCAAGATGGGAGGAGATCATAGTCGGGCGACAGATAGTAGCAACAGATTAAGGCAGGCAGCAAGGGAGCGTGGTCAGGAAAGGAATCAAGGTCACAACGGGAAATCATTATAAATGCATGGCACGTGGGAACAAGCTTTTTCTAAGGCTGTGAGGCACAAAGATCCGTCAGGAAGACACAGGAAGGGTCTGGAAATTTATTAGTAAAGGCAGCTGGCCAGCACCAATTATTGGTGCACTAGCCCTTTAAATTTAACAGGAGGCCGGGACGCGCGCGAGGAGCCGCCACTGGAACCCGGCTAGGTGAGTGGCGCAGTGGTCCACACAGAGGTACACGGGTGCACCTGCGACCCAAGACAGGGGTTGCAGGGGCACCTGTGACAATGGGTCATAAAAGAAACCCGATCCAGAAGCTGTTAAACTGCTTGACAACATACTGGTAGTAGTTTATTAGGTCAATTTCTGATGACAGGTTCCCTTTAAAAAGATGAGAGAGGCCTGTAATTGACATCATAGGTAGACTTCAACTATAAGAGACAAAATGTAACAACAAATCCAGAAAAACACATTGATTGTTAAAGAATTTATTTGCAGATTAAGGTGAAAAAAAATTATCTAGTCAATAACAAAAGTTCCTCTCAATACTTTGTTATATATCCTTTGTTGGCAATGACAGAAGTCAAACGTTTTCTGTAAGTCTTCACAAAGTTGGCAGACGGTGTTGCTGTATGTTGGCCCATTTCTTCATGCAGATCTCTCCAATCTTCAATCCGGATGCCCTTGTTGATGGAAGGAGATTTGCACTCAAAGGGGCTCATTTACTTACCCGGTCCAGTCGAGATCCGCAGCGCCTTGTCCGACGACAATTCGGGTTCTGCCGGGATTCACTAAGGCCGTGCGCCCGATATCCAGCAGGTGTCGCTGCTGCACAGAGATCCGCCGGAGTTCACCTTCTTCTTCCCGATGCATGTAAGTGCTTGATCTTGCAACACATTTTGTTTTTTAAATTCCACGTTTTTTTTCAGAATCCGTCGGGTTGTCCAACGGCTACGCCCTCTATTTCTGTCGCGTGGATGCCGACGCGATTGCGGCAAAATCCGATCGTGTGCGCAAAAATCAGTGCGGAAAGATCCGGGAAACCTGACGGAAATGTGGCCGTGGGGCCCTTAGTAAATGAGCCCCAATATCTTACATACATGGCTCCATTCATTCTTTCATGTACACGGATCAGTCGTCTTGGTCCCTTTGTGAGAAGCAGCCCCTCATCATGATGTTGCTGCCCCGGCATTCTTCACACAAGGAAAAACGCTAAGGAATATGATGGCGTTATATAAAGATTATTATTATGATTACATACATTTGATTTGAGCTGATGTCTCTAAATTTTCCCTCATATTCCCTGTGGCTGTATTCCCACATCATGTTTTAAATTGCATCCAAAACGCAAGTGGGAGGGGTGTGGCCACAACACATATGCGTTTCCAATTAAACAAAACGATTCGTATTGAGCGCCACATATTTGCAAATATAATGAATAAAATGTGGCGCTCATACGGTAAAGTGAGGGCCCGCTGCCTGCTATAACACTCATGTTCTCACCTTTTGGTGCATAATTGAGGACAGCCCCTCCTCCTCCCACCTGTTTCTATACCTGCCCCTCCCTCCTTACCATATATATATATATACCGCTGTGTCACTCTCTCCCCTCCTGCATAATAACTCACTATAACTCTAGTCTTGTTCAGCTTTTCCAAAAGAAAAAAAAAACTTGTCGCGACGTCGGTGACAACTTCTACTAGTCACGTCCTGGAGACGGACTTGAACATGAATTGAAAGCGAGGCTTGGAACGCAAATGGGGCGGGGCTTTTGACAAGTGGCCTACTGCGCACGCTCCTGACGGCTTATCTGACGCTTTGCTGCTCCGCCCGGGAAGTTTCTCCTGTGTGTCCGGAGCCGGTGATGTTACAGTGAGCGCTGTGTATCGCTCCGCGGCTCTCCCGTCTTGTGCTGTACAGTGTCCATTACAAGTCCCGGCACTGTGCCTGCAGCAGGGAGAAGGCCTGATGAGAGAAGAGAGCGAACAGCTCGCACACTCCCCCTCCAGGCTGGTGAGTGTCACTGCCGCTACATCTTCTGATCAATACCTGCGTGTTATGTATGGAGAGTCCAGGGCTCAGGATAGCCACACACAGGTTATAGGGGCACAGTCATAGAAGTCGCAAAGAGGGTGAGGACCTCCTAATCTGTCACTAAGTACTGATGGACGTGACAATACCTGCAGTATGAGAACATTATGACATATCAGATACTGTTCACATTGATTTCCTCTATCATTGGCGTTTTTCACCAGGTGTCAGCAGAGGCTCCTGTGGTGCAGATGTGATTAGTATCTAATATACACCCTCCTGGAAAAGGGGACATATGTGCTGCTTATCTCCTGTCCTTTTCACTGTCTGCACTTGTAGGAGGTCTCCTTTTGACTGATGTGAAGAGCTTCATTCCTTTAAAAGAGGTTCTTGAGCAGCTGCAGTGCTTGCGCTACAGTTCTGGGGCCTGGACCTCAAACTCTGATTGCAGCTCTTCCTTGTGGAAAGGTTAGAACATGTTTTATGTTGGTTTAGTGGTTGCCAAGGTTGGATTATTGTAGAATCTGAGAGGTCTTGTATCGCCTGGATAAATACCCTACGGATTTGAGTCTTTTTAGTTCTCTAACCTACTTAACATTGATTATTACCCGGAATTAGGTTTTAGAGTAAGTGTATTGTCTCAAGTTGTGATCAGTGGGTGTACAGGTGGTAAGCGCCAATTTCTGATGGGGAAGGGATCATAGAATAGTCCTTGCATCATAGTTATATGTGATGCAAGGTCTACTGTTCACTCCACTGTGCTCAGTCCAAGGGATCGGACCAGAACACAGGACCGTTTCCTTTGGATGTAGCACATTTGTGTGCCAGGGCCCCTAGACTGATAACGTTATTAATATCTTTAGAGAGACAGGCGGGTGTAACTCAAAGCTGCTTACCGCTACTTATTTTTAATAACAAATGGGTGGGAACCAGAGAAGAAAACTACCAGCTTTATTATTGGTACTACTATTTTGGGTAATTGTGCCTAAGTTGCTAACCAGAATAGAAATATTGCCCATTGACACTTATGGGGTTCATTTACTCAGTTTTCCTTACCTTTTTTTATTTTATTTTTTTATTTTAGTAATGACCTCAAAAAAGAGAAAGTCGTCTTCCTCTGAAACTCCAGCAAAGTGTCAGAAGAAAGAAACTAAAGGTCCTCCTGTTGCATCTAAAAAGAGAAATGGTGTTGCAAACAAGTCAAAACCGGGTCCTACACAGAATAAAACCAAGTCTCCATTGCCTAAAAACAAAGCCATAAAGAAATCGCAGTCCTCCCAATCAGATGTGGGGCGAAAAAAGAAACCTGAAAGTGTGAACGTCAACAAGAAAAGTAATGGGAAGAATGTGCCTGCCAAGCAAAGAGCTCTACCCAAAGATGTGTCCGCTTCCAAAAAGAGTGCCCGAAAAACCCTCAATAATACTTCAAAAGCCACAAAGAAGGATCTACAGACCAGTGTGCGAAAAACTCCAGCCAGAGTAACAGCTACACAAAGTAAATCTCCTAAAATAGTAAAAAGCTCTGCCAAAAGCCAATCTGTAAAACCTATAAAGAGTGAACCTGTTAAGAAACCTCAAAGTAAACTCGGGTTAAGATCCACACAAGCAAATAAAGTAGCCAAGAAAGCAGATAGAACTATACAAACTAAGGAGAAGACGCCTTCCAAGGTAAGACTTGGTAGAAACAAGCAAACTACTGCAAATAATAGTAAGGAATCATTAAAGAGAACTTCTAAGAATACTAAATCGGACTGTAAAAGAGACACAGGTCATCCAACTGAGACTGCAAAGAAACTATCTAGTGCTCAAAGGACAAATCGGAGGCCATCGACTGCTTTAAAGGAAAAAGCTTCTACTTTGGATAAAAAGAAGCCGGGAATTAAACAAACCAGAGCCACAAAGAAATCTGTAATAAGGGAGAAAAAAGAAGTTGCAACTGAGAGTCCTGAGATTGTTAACAGAACATGTCCAGTACAACCTGAGGTGGGCTCCAATGAAGTGGTTAAAAACGAGTCCCAAGATCGCGATAAATCCACTTCACAAAAGACTTGTACTGTAGTGGTGCCTTCACCAGCTACAGCTCCGACTGCAGGGACTACTTCTTCTACTGTGCCTTTGAAGCGCAAAAGGGATAGCAATAAACCAGTGATCAAGACCAGAAATAATGTGAAAAAGCAAAAAGTTGTCAAGTCGAAGTCTGATAAAATAGACGCCTTGGCTGGAAATGAACAAAAGTCCAAGCGGATAAGTATCCTAGATTTGTGCAATGAGATAGCTGGAGAAATCGAATCTGATACAGTAGAAGTAGTGAAGGAGGCACCTGCTACACCAAGTATTCCCGCTGAGGATAGTATCCTTGAGAAGGATGAAAGTCCAATGGAGGCCCCACCACCACCTCCTGACCAGAGCCCTGCAAAGTTATCCAAGCGGTTCTTTCCCAGCAGAAAGCCATTGCAAGTTAAATGCAGGATTGAGCAGAAAACAAGTCCATTAACCAAAAAATCTAAATGGAATAAAATTAAGTTAAAAAAGAATTTTTCTCCAAATAATATACTCAGAAGTCACACTGTCCTCCCTAATCTTGAATTCATCAAAGCCAAAGTCTCAGCCCAGACGACAGTGACGGAGGCTTTGAACTCTCCCAAGACCTCAAAGAAGCCGGATGTAGCATTGACAACAGACATTAAGTGCAATGCTCCCCTGTTATCAGAAAAGGTGAAAAAAGATGCCAGCCCGTCAGTGGAGGGGGAGCAGGAGACAAAGAAACCACCTACAGAAAATGGCCTGCTGGAGAACCATGTAAAACATGAGCTTGAGGTGGTCCTCGATGAGGTAATAATGTTATGGCCTTTCCACCGCCTCTCTGAGATGGTTTTGTTAATCGAATCGATTGTCTTCCTACTCTCAGGCTTTCTATGGGTATTGACACTCATTCCTGCGTAGTTTTATTTATCTTTTAGCATTGTTCTGTGAATACAGGGGTGGTTAAACGCACAGAACAGTTGCAAATCTTCCCATTATACCTTCTCCACAACTGAATTTGGCTCACAATAACTGAGATGGGATCTGGCCCTATGTTTCTTTCCATGGAATAGCCATAACTAAAGACTAGGATTGAGCAGTTCTGTTTGTACGCACCCTTGAATTTATATTTATTTGTTTAGCATAGGTTTGCTGTTTCTATAAACTATAAAGCAAATCCTATCCTAAAATTCAAACTTCAAAATTTTCTCAAAGATTTTGAGTACAGGCAGTCCTCGACTTAAGAACACAAAGCTTTCAGATGACCCCTAGTTACAGATGGACCTCTCTAACCATTGCGACCTTCACCATTGGTGAAGTTCCCTGGATGCTAGTTATTTTACTGAGCTTTATCCCCAAGCTGCAGTCATCAACATTAGAGTTATCAAAGGTGTCTTCAATGAAGCTTTTTGGTAAACCTTGTTCCCTTGACCGCCCAAAATTTAGAAAATCCTATTTTCATAGAGATGGGGGGGGGGGGGGCGGGGGGGACTTTGTCTTGAGTACAAATATACCTGTTCTGCTTTGCATACAAATTAATGTTAAAGGGAACCAGTCACCAGGGACCTCATTTTCACTAAGCCGGTTACAGAAGCCCATCACACCTGCAGTGAAAATGTCTTTCTGCTTTCTCTAAGCATTTCCATTACAATATAATTGTTTGTTATAACTTGCCTTGCACCCTGACAGAATACTCAGTGTAGTCCCAGGGGTTGAGCTATGGATGTATTTCAAAAAAACATGTGCTGCAGATTTCTCAGCTCTCAGCCCCCACCTTTGTGCTCCTGTACAGGCTGTGACCTCTGTGAAGGATCAGGAGTGCCAAGGGGCACAAAGATGGGGGCTGAGCAGTCCGAAGCACACTCAAATCAGATGTTGTTTTGCTGTGTTTTTTTTTTTTTTTTTTTTTTTTTTTTTTGTTAAACCCTGGGCTACACAGAGGATTCTGTCGGGGTGCCAGGTAATTCTAACACACAATTATATTGTAATGCAAATGTTTAGAGTAAGCAGAAAGACATATTTGTAATGCAGGTGTAATGGGCTTCTGTAACTTGTCTTTAGTGAAAATGAGCTCCCTGATGACAGTTTCTGTATGTTTGTTCTTAAAGAGATCTAATCTTGTATGTAACCCGGAGACTGCCTGTAGTGTTATTACCTTGTTTCTCCATTTCTGAGCTTCCACGTTCCTTTAGGCCATGTCCTCCCCATTCCTTGGCTGTTCTTTCAATCATACTGACCTGTGGAGCAGTGGTGATCCTCCCAGCTCTGTGACCTGCAGAGTAGAAGACAAATATTTCCGATTCTTGCTCGTCATCTAGCTCTGTCACATGGGTTTCTCGTTTCCCCTGGGGTTGTCTTAAGGTATCTGCCCACGTTGTAGAATGGATGAGGGATTTACCCAATAGTGATCCCACATCTATTCCACCAGAAAACAGCTGTAATTGACTGTATAATGCCTTGATTTTTCTGTGGCCTGATCGCAGCAAAAAATGAGGATTATTATTTGCTTTGGAGAAAAAATATACAGCAGAAAGGCGTTTGCACTAAAGATCTCTTCTACAATGTGTGTTCTCTTCATCAACCCCATACACTACGTTGCTACTATATTACGCGGAGGATTTGCAAATCCACACTTGAAATATTTCGTGTGCAGGTGGCCTTATGTGGTGGTCTGGACAAGGGAGCTATACATTGATAATTTTTTTTTCTTTCATTTAGGGATTTAGGTTACACTTGGATTCAAGCCCTGAAAACTCCCCAGTAAAGAAACCCCAGATGTCTTCTCCACCAGTGACCAAAGTATCAGAAAATCAATGTGAGTTACCAGCAGTTCTTAATATGTACGAGAAATAATTCTTATTATTGAGTCAGGACCTTGGACAGTGGTGTTGGTGATACACAATGCTGAGCATACTACTCCTGAATATTCATTGTCCCTATATAGCACAGCGGCTATGGGGGTTAGTAGTGCTACACTTCTTCTGGAAGCTATAATAATCTTTATATAGGGCCATCAAATTCCACAGTCCTTTACAAATCATGTATGGGGTTGGGAAGTAAAAGTTCTCCTTGTGGAGACTTTGCCAATTAAGGCTGCCAATAGGCGTGTGGAGACTTATAGCCATTGATGCTTCACTGGGGGATTCGGAGATATGGGGAAAAACGTTCTCCAAGATGGAAAAAGGAAACCAATCAGCAACCGTGTAAGGCAACCCCTCTAATATCAAGCGTTACTTTCAAGAATCCTAATTACATGCTATTAATTAATGGCAAACCAGTATATATAATTTAGAGGGAACTAACTATGGAGAGCACTGTTATAATCGCACACGTTTATACACTTGTATGCTTACGTACATTTATGCACTGATAGATGCATTTATACACTTGTACATACAGTATATACACATAATACAGCATATACACATTACACATATACGCACATACAAAATATATATATTGCATATTTATATCCATGCTTTTATAGACTTATACACACATGTTCAGACTCCACCTCAGGTAGCTGCCTTATCCCAGGGGGGTGTCATAGGCCACAGATCTGTCCCAGTAGCTGCTGAACAAGTGGACAAGTTTCCAGACCTTTTGTCCTGCTGTCCCTTCCCCTAACACTTCTTATCCGAGCTGTCGTCTATGGCAGATGATATAATATACCTTGTGCGTACATCCTGCAGTCTTTAGTAAAGCAGTTGTGGTACCCGTGGCTGCTACCCCTGTATTTGCGCCACTGTCTGACAATTAAATCTACCTTGCAGACTGTGCAAAGTCTCCTTGAGGAGAACTCTAACTTCCCTACCCTATTTAAAAGCCTCACTTAACTCTCGGCTAAACTAGTTCCCTACACGCTACTGATGAGATGCAAATACATTGAAACAGAGCTGTCTACTTTTGGAAATCTGTTCCTTCTGGAATAGATATAATGGTTTGGCTTCTTGAAATTGTTAAGGGGAAGCATTACAGGGTAGCTAAGAGGCAATGGATGGCACTTTATAAATAAAGATTATTTCCTCATCCCGTCGTGGAAACCATATTTACATATTTCCCACATCTGTATGGAGATGTCTGTTCCCTATACTACTTTCTACTCTGCTAAGGGATTCCTATGAATGTAAACCTGACTAATCCTGGGGACGGATGTGAGTGATATTCTTGGTGGTGATGAGAAATGTGAAGGGGAGGTGTGAGATGCTGTATCTGACTCCTACAGACATTTGTTTCATTGGTTATTCCAAATAACATAGAACAATATCCGTCTGCTGTGACAATTAATAGGAAAACTGCTAAACTGTTCCCATTGAAATCTATTTTAGGCGGCGACTGCAAGCAGCTGACGGACCAGATGGCTGCATCTGCTGAGAGAGAGTAAGTGCTAAGAGTGTATTTAACATCTCGGTGCTGCAGACGTGGTGCGCGGTTGTCACTGGACCAGAATGGGATTGTAGCTGAACCTTCTTTACAGAATCATTTTTTGGCACATTTTCCCTAATGCTATATATGTTGTGTGGCTGGATGTATTGAATCGCTCTGTTATTCTTCATGTAACTGTAAATGCCCTTAATTTTATAAATAATCCTACAAAAAAATGTGCTGAAAACCCAAACTCGGCTTATACTCGAGTAAAAAAAATATAGGTTTTACCAGGTTTTTGTGGTAAAATTAGGGGCTTTCACTGCATTTAACCCCGTAACGGAAAATAGCGCCCATAGTCGAAAATGCCACGTTTTTGCCATTTTGAAAAATATTTTAAAAAATCAATAAAAAGTGACCAAAAGGTCATACAGTCCAAAAAATGATAGCAATGAAAACATCATCAAAAGTTGCAAAAAATAACACCACTCACAGCTCCATAAAAAGTATGAAAAAGTTATTGGCGCCGTAGATGGCAAAATAAAAAAAAAATTTGTACTGGAGGTTTTAATTTTTGTAAATGTATGAAAACATTATAAAACCTATACAAATCTGGTATGCCCATAATCGCAACGAGCCAAAGAATAAAGGAGACCTGTCATTTGGGGCACACAGTGAAAGCTGCAAAATCCAAACCCACAAGAAAACGATGCAACCATTTTCACTGCATTTGGAATTTTTTTCCCGCTTCCCAGTACACGGCATAGAATATTCAATACGACCATTTTAGAGTGTAATTTGTTACTCATAAAATAAACCATCACACAGCTCTGTACATGGAAAAATAAAAAAGTTATAGATTTTTGAAGGTGATGAGTGAAAAATAGAAATGAAAAAACAGAGGCCAGGTCATCAAGGGGTTAATGGAGCCTGGAGCCCCCTGGTCTCATTTGCTCAATTTTAAAGCTTTTTTTTTTTTTAAAACAAGGGCATACAAAGCTAAAAGAAGAGCAGATCCTGGCAGATGTGCTTGGTTTACAATCCTTCATCCTGTGGTAGATGTCCTTTTAAAACTTAAAGTTTTAACAATTTTAAAAGCTGATATGTTACCAGGCTCCCTGCCAGCATCGAATCATGTGGGCGTCTGTTACCAGGCTGCAATCACCATCGTTATCTGCTCTTCTAGATATTCCTTTTTTGACCAGGGTTTGGCATATTGGTCCTAAAGCATAATTAAACTTTCAACTAAATTGTATAACTTGATGGTGCAGAGAATAGTAAACTTTTGTAATATACCATACTTTTTAAAATCTGTTTTTATTAACCACTTAACCATTTTCTTAACACAAATCCATTTCTGTAATACTGTATACCATATTTCAGAAACGTGTTTCTGTGTCCTCTTGTTGTTACCATCAATATTAAGCATGATAAACCAGTGACACCTACTCATAGATTTAGACCCTGTGACTGTGGGAATCTTCTTATATTTGTTATCCATGGCCTTTTTCCTTTTAAAATCCACACTTATGCTAATGAACCTGAGAGGCTGCTGTGTGCCTAAACTTCCTGTGCTGCAGCGACATTACGTCAGGCAGAGGGAGGGGTGGAGTGTTGATCAGGAACAGGACAGTGTAACAACAAGTGAATCTACAGCACGGAGAGGATTTGTGAACCGTCCGAGTAGTCTAATTGTAAAAGTAGATTTTTAGAAGGAAGGAGACCATGGATAACAAATGTGAAGAGATTGTCACAGGAGTAAGTTCCCCCTGCTTTATGCATGCTTTTTTACTAAAGAGTAACTCTTTAGACCAGTGGTGGCGAACCTATGGCACGGGTGCCAGAGGCGGCACTCTGAGCTCTTTCTGTGGGCACCCGGGCCATCTCCCCAGGACACCAGGCAGGAGTCAAAGAATCTTCCTGCAGTTACAAACAACTTAAAAGATGCTGCTTTCAGTCATATTTTGATACTTGCTTCACCACTTTGGACTGTAGAAAGAGGGAGAATGAGTAGACCGGGCCGAATTATCTTTGGAGGACCTCCTGCTGGCCCCATTTTCTCTGTGTACAGAGGGACACTGGAAAGAAGCTAAAATGATGTTGCTGTCCTCAGGAGTTCAATATGATTGAAAGTTGTTGAACAGGGAGCAATAAGTTACTGCTTTAATTTTTAGTTGGCACCTCGCAATAAATAAGCAGGGTTTTGGGTTGCAGTTTGGGCACCCAGGCTCTAAAAGGTTCGTCATCGCTGCTTTAGACTATAGGGGGACTGTCTGTAATCTCCTCATAGAGCTGAGTTAACAAGGGTAAAAAGTGTAGAAATGGTTAATCCTATCCGAGGTATATGGACTTGATGAGGCTTTTTCAGACTCTGCAGGAAAAAGAGAGCAAAATCGTTATAAATCTTGATTGTACCTTTACTACAGCCAAGGCAGATTTTGACACCAGACCATGTATTGCATTCTGTACCTGATGAATATATAATTGATGATAATTGTTATTACAGGAACACAGTGAAAAGCAATGTGTCCACTGCACGATCTAACCATGTGCCATCTGATGCCCATCTTCAGAAGGAGATTAAAAAACTAAAAGAAGCTGAAAAGGATAGCAGTAGCCAGCCAATCATAGTAAGTATATATAAAGAACTGTGTATTAAAGGGGTTTACGTTGAATGTCAAACTAACAAGGGACTTGGACCGGGTGGGAAAAACGCACAATGCCCTGTAGTTCCATGTTGATGCGATTATGGTGTGTGTGTGATTTCGGCAGGTCAGCCGATCAGCCATATCTATATGTAGTGTATGCACAGGAGATCTGGTGCACACACCCCTGCTAGCTGCTCTGGCACCATCCTGCCAAAAATAACTGGCTAATCAGCTCACTATCCAAAGCCACCAATATATATGGTCCCTTAGTATCTTTAGGTATTCGGGACCAGAAACCAAGACGTAACCCCCTTTAAGTATTTGGTTTTATACCTATCTTGTGTCACAGACATCCCATATGTTAGAGATCACATCACATTTGTTAGAGGATGATGTTGATAATTTGCTTTTCGTTTCTCCCTCAGGATGCGGGACAGAAGCGGTTTGGCGCGATCACGTGTAATATCTGCGGCATGCTTTACACTGCATCCAACCCAGAAGATGAGACGCAGCACCTGCTATTTCACAACCAGTTCATCAGTGCAGTAAAATATGTGGTAAATATGGGTCTTCTGCTGTACTCACTAGTGTCCAAAACAATCAATAACAAGTAAATATTGTATTTTTGTTTGAAGGCCTACAAAAGGGGGCGTGTGTGAAAGATAAAATCTAAAATCTGTTGTATGACATGAATATAAAGGTTTTGTAGAGTTGTTTGTTTTTTAACATTTGGAGGAACTTTTATTTAAAAAATAAATTAAAGTATTTTTGCCTGAAAAGGGAAATCTAATGGAAATTACAAAGGAAGTTATGACCTTGGCCCAGTTCACACCTGCGTTTGGACCTCCTCTCATAATCGCTTTAGTGGCAGAAGATCATGAAGTCTAACCGATCCTTTAAAATGTTTATTGATTTCTGTGGAGCCTTTTTGGCTTCTATTAGTGTCTATTTGCACCGCTTCCTTGAGGCTGCATTCACATGTGGCGTTAACTTCGTGTTTCGAAAACCAAATGCAATGTTAACACATCATTGGCGCATTGCGTTTTGTAAATGCTAATGTTAGCAGTTGTGTAATAAGGCAATTTTCTCCTCAGCTGGTGAACTGCATTTCAAAACGCAATGTAAATGCCACATGTGAACGCTGCCTTGGGGTGAAGACACACGTGGCGTTTTTAGGCCGTTTTTGGGCCGTTTTCAGATCTTAAAAAACGCATGCGGTAAAAACGCATGAGTTTTTGACAGGTTTGACCAATTATCTTAATTCAAACTGGTCAAAACCCGCATGCGTTTTTCAAGATCTGAAAACGTACTAACTAAAAACGGCCCAAAAACGGCCTAAAAACGCCACGTGTGTCTTCACCCTTAGGGCGCGTTCACACGTTCCGCTAGCGGCGCGTTCATAATGCGATGCTAGCGCACAGGGGGCGGAGTTTGGGGCGATCGCGCATGCGTTTTCCGGGAAACGCATATGCGATCGGCCTAAGCCCCGCTCACTGTGCGCTAGCGTTGCGTTATGAACGCGACGATAGTGGAACGTGTGAACGCTCCCTTAGGCTTTATTTAATTGAGTGAAAATTTGGATAGAAGCTGCAGGGATATTTTTTTTTTCTCAAATTATGGAAGCCGAGAGGAACGGACACTAATGCAAGCAATTGTAAATTCTTCTCTTGGCCCTTAAATTGGCAGTGTGCTTTTCTTGCAATATTCAGATCCTTACTTAGCTTTTGTTTTTTTTTTTGTTTTTTTTTCCTAAAAGGGTTGGAAGAAGGAGAGGATTGTGGCTGAATACCCTGATGGCAAAATAATAATGGTGTTGCCAGATGATCCAAAATATGCTCTTAAAAAGGTAAAATATAAAAAACTGATTTATTTTTCAAACTGAACACTCTATATATAATGTATTTGAAGGACTTTTACTTTGTGTTTCTTACATTATAAAGCAGTGTTAGCTACTAAATCTTATGATGTTGTTTAGCAAATATGCTTATTAGCTGCAAGTGCTCCGGAGGCGTTGCCAGGCTCAAGCTGCTAACAGGTCCCATAGAGCACCTGCAGCTCATTAGCATATTTGTAAAAGACTATTTAAAAAAAAAAAAAAGGATTAAAAGGGCCAGATCCTACATCAGGGGGCAAAGCAGACCCAGTCAGTGACGCTGCTTTATAAGGTAAGAAACAAATGGTGGATTTCCTTTAATTGTTTGAAATGTAAAAGTCAGACATTTTGTGATTTTATCCTGATGTGAAAACTATTTTAGTTATAAGAACCTCCCCCGCCCCCCCCTTTTTTTTTTTTTTTTTCTTTTAATTCCAGGTGGAGGAGATCCGAGAAATGGTAGATAATGATTTGGGTTTCCAGCAAGCTCCTCTCCGGCTCCATTCCAGGATGAAGACTCTCATGTTCATTAACAGTGATAAGAAGGTTGTAGGATGCTTAATAGCCGAACACATTCAGTGGGTAAGTGTTTTTATGCAGTAGGAAATGTAGTACTTTCTGAAAACTTGTATTACTAGTAGAAACCACAAGGGGACTTCCAGTTCCACACTGAAAGTTGCTGTTAGGCCATCCAGCTTGGATTATAATTTGCATGTCCTGTTTGGATCAGGGGATGTGCCCGAATTAAAGTAGCACCTTTTAACCCTTACTGACATTTAATGTAATAGTACGTCATATGCCGGGTACATCTAGTCCTCTCCTTTGCCGGTGAGTCTTTGCTGCAAATTGCAGCTTACCGGTAACACTTGCGGTCGGTGCTGGCACCGATTGTAGGTGTCAACATGCTGATCACCAGTGGCTTTAAAAAAAAAAAAAAAAGCTGCACATGGGTGCCGCCATTTTGCCAAGGATTGTCGCTCCCTGTGACGCCATCGGGGAGCGACGATCCGTTGCTATGACACCCTCGGGTTAACCCTTTCATTACAATGTGCAATCAACACATTGTAATGAATGAGGGAAATCCTCATATACCGCCATACTGTAGCATGGCAGTATATGATGAGATCGATCAGACAACCTAGGGTTTAAGTACCCTAGGGCAGTGATGGCGAACCTTTTAGCGGCCGAGTGCCCAAACTGCAACCCAAAACCCACCTTATTCATCGTGAGGTGCCAACCAAAAATTAAAGTAGTAACTTATTGCTCCCTGTTCTTCAACAACTTTCTATCATATTGAACACAGTAGAAAGATAATTCGACCCTGTCAAATTCTCCCTCTTCCTACAGTCCCAAGTAGAGAAGCAAGTATCAAAATATGACTGAAAGCAGCATCTTTTAAGTTGCTTGGAACTGGAGGAATATTCTTTTGAGTCCTTTCTGGTGTGCTTGGGCAATGGCCCTGGTGCCCAAAGAAAGGGCTCTGAGTGCCATCTCTGGCACCAGTGCCATAGGTTCGCCACCACTGCCCTAGGGAGTCTGAAAAATAATAAAATAAAGTTTAAAAAAAAAAAATTATAATAAAAAAAAAATCAAATCACCCCCCTTTCCCTAGAACTGATATAAATAAACAGTAAAATTCATAAACACATTAGGTATCACCGCATCCGAAAATGCCCGATGAATCAAAATATAATGGTTTTTGCACTGCGTTTAACCCCCTTACGGAAAATGGCGCCCAAAGTAAAAAATGGCACTTTTTTGCCATTTTGAAAAATATTAAAAATTCAATAAAAAGTGATCAAAAGGTCGTACAGTCTTGAAAATGGTAGCAATGAAAATGCCATAAAAATAAAAATTATTTATATTTTTTGTATAGGTTTTCATTTTTATAAATGTATGAAAACATTATAAAACCTATATAAATTTGGTATCCCTGTAATCGTACTGACCCAAAGAATAAAGTAGACATGTCATTTGGGGTGTTCAATGAAATCAATAAAATCCAAGTCCACAAGAAAACGGCGCAAATGTGTTTTTTTCACCAATTTCAATGCATTTGGATTTTTTTTCCCCCCATTTCCCAATATATTGAATGGAATATTAAATACCACCATTTGAAGTGCAATTTGTTATGCAGAAAACAAGCCATCACACAGCTCTGTACATGGAAAAATAAAAAAGTTATAGACTTTTGAAGGTGGGGAGTGAAAAATGAAAACGCAAAAACAAAAAAGGGCTGCGGCAGGAGGGGTTTAAGGAAATCTATCACATGGATGCAGTGCTTCTAAACCAAGCACCCTGCATGCTGATGTGAGGCACCAGAAACCAGATCTGTTCTTCTTTTTTGTTTCTAATAGTTTAGTTTTTGAGGAAACCGTCTTTTAAAATTTAGCAAATGAGCCTCATTTGCTAAATCACAGAAGCCCTGAATGGCTGTCATCTACTAATTATTAATTCCTCCATTCTGCTCTCTACCTGGGGAGGGAGAAGAAGGGCGGAAACCTCAAATGGGGACGTGAGTAATTGGCAGACAAGGGAGCCAGAAGGGGGTTCTGTGACGTTGCTAGGAGTCCCTGAAGCTCATTGGCATAATTAAATTTTTTTTTCTAAAAACTAAGCTATTAGCAAAAATGAAGAATGTATTGTGTTTCAAGGGGCACACGCCTGCACGTAACGGTGCTTAGTTTACAACCACTAAATCCATGTCTTCGGTTTCCTTGAATGCATTAGGCACTTCTTGAATTGGTTGTCTGGTATCTGGTTTTTGCATATATATTGCCCAGGGTGTACTCTCCTACTCACTCTCACGGCCGGTCCCAGCAGTGACACTTGCAGCTGTAGCGGGTATGTGCTGTTGAGACTGGGGATGCCATGATGGATAGGAGACAGGTGACTACAACTTGTTTGTTATACACCCCCCTAGGCCCTTATTGACCCCCTAATGACCTATGACATAAATGCACGTCCAGGTCCACGTGTACTTTGCACCCCTGGATGTGTATTTACGCTCTGCACTGATGACAACTGTCTGCGGTGCAGGATCCTGGCTGTATGTGACAGTAACAGCTGGGATGTAATCTGTGGGGTATAGCCACTCCAAAAATAGTGTTACTGTACTCTATACTGAGGGGTTAAGTTTTAAAATGGGGTCACTTTAGCAGTTTCTCTTGTTCTGCGATGTTATAGGCTCAGCAAATTCCACATAGCACCTGTAATTTGTTTAATTAAACTTTGCCCTCCAAAAGCAATATGACGCTCCTTCCCTTCTGCGCTGTTATGGTCCCATAAAGTGGTTTACATCTACATGGGGTATTGCCAGACTCGAGAGAAACTGCACAACAAAATCTGAGGTTTTTCTCATTTTATCTTGCATGAACATGTAAATTATAGAGATGATAAAATTTTAAATTTTTGTGAAAATTTGGGGAGCATCCTAATAACATAACATAAAAAAATTACTTCAACATAAAGCAGACGTATATGGTTAATTTATCTTGGTTGTAGTTCCTAGCACAATGGAAATGCTATTCAGCTGTTTGAGCTGATGACATTGTTCTTCTTTGCAGGGTTATAGGGTAATTGATGATAATGTTGACAACTGTGACAAGGACCGAATAATTTCTGAGCGAGTGAAAGCTTGGTGCTGCTCCACCACTTCTGAGCCTGCTCTCTGTGGAATCAGCCGGATCTGGGTATTCTCAATGATGCGGAGAAAGAAAATCGCCTCCAGGATGCTTGAATGTTTAAGGTAATGGTGGTTGTAAAAACTTTATGACTATGGGGAAGCTTTATGACGAGGCACCACTGAGGTCCCAGGGTACAAATCTATGCCACGCCTGTCGGGTGTAGATTGGTGCTATTAACCACGACCGCTCAGCTTGAACAGTCGCTGGCTGTAGCAAGTTGTCTGGCAAGGGGCAGAGGCAGGTGGCCCACTCCTACACCATCCGCACCTCCTTCCATGTCCACTTGGTATGGAGCAGACATAAAGCGGATAATAATCGCAATGCCAGGTGGGATAAAGAATATTTCAGTGTTTGTACCCCAGAAAACTAGTGTACAAACCATGATAAATCTCCCCCTTTCTTTACCTCTTTTTATGGTTCAATAAAGGTTTATTGATAACAGTATATAACAACAGTACAAGGACCAGGGACCTACAAAGCAGTCAAAATGTTCGGGACGCAGCCCAATAATGCAGTGTAGGATAGAAGCATGTGAAGCTTTTGTGGGTGTCCTGGGCACCTCTAACATATTTTTTTTTTTTTTCTGATACTAAAGGGAAGAACAAAAAAAAACATGGGGCAGAAAGGTTGGGGACGGGAGGGATAGGGAGTAGGAGTGGCACCCATGACTCCGCGCTGTCGTTGAAGCAACAGATTTAGATCAAAATTACCTCTTTTTAACACTCGCTTGCACCTGAAGTTCATGTAGTATTTACTAACCTGCTCAAAGCAAACCTGCTTCAATTACGTGATTGAAAGGGAAAACTAATCACCATGTGAAGCCTTTTAACTAGCGGCATATTCGCCCACATCAATGTACAGTTATGATGTGGTGGTTGCATAAGCTTGTGAAGGTCATAAATTGCGATCTAGTAGTTTTATTTAATTAAAATTTTTTTGGTCACCACCAACCTGCCAAAGATTTATATCGGGGAAAATAACAGCATATCCCACAAAAAACAACTTGCACAATGTATTTTTTATAAAAGTGTAAAAAAAAATTAAATATATTTATAGATCTGTGTGAATATTTTTTTTTTTTTTTTTTTTAGACCAACTGTAGTTTTAATTGACACAATTTTGGACAATATATGGCTTTTTGATAACTTTTCATTTTAAATAATATTGTAATAGTTGTTCCAGTGTCCTAAAATCTTTTAACCTCTGTTGAGACCTGTCACTGCGGAGCTTTATTAGACCTATAAAATGGCTAAAGGGTTTCTGATCAGTATTTTTATAAAATAAAAGTTTAAAAGAAAATAAATGAAGGGTTTAATAGAATTTATGATGCTTCCCAATATCATAGTAACCAAATGGTCCAAAATACAACTATGCTCACACACTTATGACTTGGATTCAGGGGTTTTCAATTGACTTCACCATGTAGGGAGAGCTGCACACTCTGGGTGCGTCCACACATTCAGTTTTTCAGATGCAGTTTTTGATGCCCAAACCAGGAGTTGAGTAAAAGTAGAAGTAGCAGCTTTCAATTATTTGTCTCAATCCATTATAATATACATCTGCTTTTGGCTTCAAAAACTGCATCTGAAAAACTGAACGTGTGGATGCTCCCTAAGAGAAAATGGCATTGAAAACCACAGGCAAAATCCACACAAGATGGTCAATCTAGACCATCCATGCAGAATTAAATTGACAACTTTTGCTGATTGTTTCCACTGACAAATATGTAATAGAATCTGTACCATGTGCAAAATAAATAAAACATGTATATGACATTTGTAAAATGTCATATACTACAAAAGTCCTATATTGCACAGTATAGCTTCTCCACCAGAAAAAGGCATAGTCAATGCTTCCCTATAATTCTGCACAACATGTAGAAGGCATGTGTGAAGCCCCATCCCCACCAGTTTTTAAGGTTTTCCGCACCCCAGTTTTGGCATGACAGGGCGGGGAGTTGGACAGGATTGGGGCGGCCGGTGTGAACGTCTTGGCCAGCTCTATTTACTGCAATCTCCACTGAAACAAAGCTAAAATCTCAGACCTGGAGGAGATGGCTTCCAGATTTACTAAGAGGCTGAACCATCTGGGTAAACCCAGGAATTTTAAGACTGGCATTTAAAACACCAGTGTTAATAAATCCCCCCCCCCCCCCCCCCCATAGTTTCCTAACCACATGCTATAGGAAATAACAGCTGCAGTCTCCATCCCTTTATTCCGTTTTATTAGACCAAAGGTGCAGCTGCTGTTGAGAAATGTAATCAATCCTTTCCCCTTCTCCACCCACAAGTTTTTCATGGGTATCGCCCACCCTACCCTTCTGCTGTGTCAAACACTGGGACAGGGTGGGGAGACTCCCTTGCAACGTTTTCTTTTATTAATAAGAGGATACAGCTAATTATAGCAAGTCCCCACAAATCTTGGACGTCTCAAATACTAGTCATAGAGGGAAGGTGAAGGCCAAAACTGCCAACAAAGTCAGGAGATTTGTGCTGGAAGATCTGTCATAGGCTGCAGAACAACCATCTATTGAAAGCAGTTACACATGCTTTACATCAAGATTGTAGGAAGGTTTTTAAGAAGACAATTTAGAAAGTTGCTTTTTTTCATGGACACTTCTTTTTGTGAATGAAATAAGTGTTCTAGGAGGAGATAAAATCCTGAACCTGTGCCATGCACACTATAGGTATAATGGTCTCCTATTGTGTGTCCTCCCTGCAAGTGTCTGGTGATTGATCATTCTAAGCAGATGTGTGCCCAGATTATTCTGACTTGCAGTTTGGTTAATATCCTCTCTTATTGTACTTTACTTTGTGTGCATTTCTCCCAACAGGAACCATTTCATATATGGATCTCACCTGAGCAAAGATGAAATTGCGTTTTCAGATCCAACGCCAGATGGCAAGCTGTTCGCAACACATTACTGTGGCACCAGCCAGTTCCTAGTGTATAACTTCATCAGTGGACACAATCCATCGAGCTGAAGGATGGACTTGGTTTAGTTTACAGATAAAACTTGCACCATGCTTTCAGATTCTACTTTAAACGAACTCAGGATGTGAACACCCGAAGGGGATGGGGGGAGGGTGCATCTTTTTTTCATAAAATTGGAAAAAGATTCAGAAATAGAAAAAAAAGCTTAATTTTTAAAGCAGATATTTTGATATCTTTTTCTTCCAAAAGATCATGGTTCAAGTATTTTCTATACAGTTCTTTAGTCATGTTTACATGCAGCAAATTATTTTGTTCATAGTGGACTAAACTAATTATAAAGAAGGAAGACTTTGAGTGTGACCTGAAGATCCTTATGTTGGTATATATAGATATCTGCACATGGTTTTTAGTCATTTGGCTTTTAGAAATGTAAATGAATACTCAGCCATCACATCTGTTCATCTGATGTTACAGTATGGATGCTACGTAGTGAGGGATAGTCCGGCTGATCCTTATAACTGTGGATTACTTCTTATTTGTCTTTATTTTGCAGCACATCATGGGTAATAAATAAGTCCCTCCCCCTTTCCTTACAGTAATGTCCACCCCAAATTTTGAGGGTCTGATTTAAGAAGCACAATCCAGGTAGTGAATGTTGGCCTTGTATGGAGGACTTTCTTGCCCTACATGATGGACATCCTTCATTTGAATAGCTCCTGTGTAATGTGGCATTTCAAATCTTACAAGCGCTGCAGAAGACGGAATAGGGTTAGAAGCACCTGACACCCTGATTGTCTTCATTAGTTGGAGTATATTGAAGTTCCTACTAAACCACATTACATATATAATTACTTTACATTTTGGGTGGAAACCCTCTTAGTCCATTTTTCTGCATGCAGTATTATGGCCACCAGCTCTTTTCCACATTCAAGCTGAAATATTGCTGCATCCTATGTGATAGCTGGATTTTCTTTTAATAATTTTATTTTGTGTGACATAGTGTTTGTTATAGCTTGAATTTTCCATTGCAAACATCAATTCTCCTTTTTCCCCACAAACACAATTGATGATTTGCAGCCAATGTTGCATCCCGTCACGTGTATGGGGTATCATATCTATACTGTATCACATACTTGGTGCAATAGCAGATGTCATATATACCTGTTGCATCATTTAAAAGAGCACATTTTATTATAAAAGGGGCAAATTATAGGAGGATTTTGAAAATGTTGCAAGGAAGATCATTGCTTCTTACATGGCCTCCTGTGCATTATATATACCACTGAGAACTTCAGAGCTCCACCAGTCTTCATAGCAGTCACTCTTTTTAAAGGGTTTTTATACTGTATGTTAATAAACTGCTGTGGCCTTTTCTGTAAATGTGTAGAATATCTAAGTTTTCATTTTGTTTTCTCCTTCTCTGGTTTATGTTTTGCTTGTTTTTTAACTCTGTTATTAAACTGACCGATTCCACCTTCTTTGTGTTGTAATATTCTTTCATAAAGTGGATCCTGCTATCTAATTCATCATTTTTGACTTTGTATTCATAGACTTATTTTACTGGCTGGCCACTTTGCTCATTTTGTGCTTATAACGTCTATTGATTTGAGCAAATGTATTTAATGGGAACCTGTCTTCAGGATCATACATTTTTAGATTCCCAAAGTTTTTGTAATATCCAATTCTACTGGTATAATTAACATTGCTGCTTCTACTCACCTTTTGCATGCAGGAAAAAAAAAGCATCTAGTCACTGGGTATCTGTTGTAAGGCTGAAATTATAATCATTATCTGCTCTTCCTTCCGACCTCCTACCTCATGCTGACCCCCTTGCTCCAAGCAACTCATGTCTCCAGAGGGGGGGGGAGGAGATAATGCTGATGACACCAGGGACTCCAACACCCCTATGACTCAATGCAGATTTCTAGCAGGGCAGGGAGCCAGATAACCCTTTACTGCTTTCACTTTTAAAAGTTGTGTTAATTCTCAAAGCAGATTCGAACATAGTATTAAAAGCAATATGGGAACCTTACGAAAGGTTCCCTTTTTAAATTGGAAGGATTTGGCTGATGGCATACTAAGAAACGAGTCATTATAAAGTGTTTTACAGATGGGATACAGATACAAACATTGGGCATTACAGAGTGATCTAATTATAGTAAAGTATCCTGAACAGATTATGTTGAATACCAGATCAGCTCAGGAATAATGTGTTGATATATGCAGGGTTGGCCCTTAGGTGAATGATGTAATATGCATCTGGACATGGACTGGAGCTAGTCCGTGCTATCAGCTGTAAACCGCAGCATTTCCTCGCACTAACCATTATCTGGGAAATCTCAAAATCTGGTTTACAGTAATTTAAAAAAAAGTACCACTTGCTCAGACATAACAAAGTGAACATATTATATCCTGCCATCGTTTATCAATCTGATTAGGAAATAAAAGCATGCACTGAACACTAGCAATTTTCTTGTCTCATTAGTTATAGAGGCTTCACATCGCAGATCAAGCTCACGTAATCTTTATCCTGCCATACACAGACTAGCATAACGTTCCCTCCGAATGTTGGGATTGTGCATCATTGTAGCCGCAGACGGTTTCCTGCACATATGATAATCTCTTGTCAAACTTTCAATGATTCTTTTATAGAGGTGTGTGGTTGGTTCACTTATTTGCTGATGCATAATTTATCTCTTGAAAACGCCATGTCCAGCTCATGAACACAGATCCACTTGCGTTTTTGAGTAAAAGCAGGTATTCTTTATTGTTCACATCAATAGACAATGTAAAAGTCACATGGAGTCATCACTTGAGTAAATGAATAATCGCCTACGCGTTTCGGGTAGGTACTCTACCCTTATTCAGCCATGAAGTCATGAATACCTGCTTTTACTCAAAAACGCAAGTGGATCTGTGTTCATGAGCTGGACATGGCGTTTTCAAGTTACTTACAATCCGGAGGAGGCGGAATAGAGTCTGTGCTATACTGATCCACGTGGGTCCATAATCAACTATCCAGGTGAGCTGACACTATCGTTGCTGTTGACATAATTTATCTCTGTCCTACTCTGATGCTTAGCTGTCCAAGGCAATACCTTTTATATGGTGGGCAATTTGGTATTCGTTCAAAATGTTATCTTTTAATGTTGTGGTCCACCTAGATTACAATAAAATCTAAAAATGACAAGCTCAATGCATCTGATCATAGATCTTTTCAGAACAAATTCATAAGTGCATCCCTTGTCATGGTTCCAGAAACAGGACTCTATTCAAAATAGGCTCATGTTCAGATAAGATGCACCGTGGGGTTGTAAAGGATATAAAACAACCTTTAATTTATAATTACATAAAACCGCATCAGGATTGATGCATAAGAATTATAACCATAAAACACCTACACGGAATAATTCATATTGCGGAAGTGTACAGTCCAAAATGGTAGTCGTCCACTGGAAAGGAAAATGTCACCACCTGCAATTAAAGGCAACCATATCCTACCGTGATTCAGACGTCTTTAAAGGTGGTGGGCTGGATAAGCAGGGGCATATAGAGCTATACTGTCCCTATAAAAAAAACCTCAAACTCCTGCTCTAACAAGGGCAGTCCACAACTGTACTTATCCTTGAACACGCATGCCCCCTGTATAGCGCCACCTTCCCTGACGCGTTTCGTCTTCAGACGGATTTTGTAAGAACTCACTGTCCGTTTTAGGCTGAAGCTGAGTCTGGCATAAAGGGGCATGCAATTAAAGCCACATAGCTGTAAGCTAAACTGTGGAGAAATAGATCCTGCTAGTCCACAGTCCTAGTGGTGGATTCAAGTACAAAGTGTGCAGGCTGACAGCGCCAGATAGACGGCACTTCCGCCTTTTAAACCTGAAACCCCACCCTCTGTGGACACTCATTGGTCACACCTCCTATCTGGTTGATGATCCTATTGGTAGCTCGCGGTGCACTACACGCAGTGCTGCGGACCGCAATGTAAACAGCCAAGGACCCGGTATGAGAGGGGTAGTGCGCATGCGTCGATGCGGTGGAGAAGGAATGTAGATGCGTCTCCATAGAGACGCTTGTAAACCCGTCCCCTAGCGGGCACAGTAACCACTTGTAATGAACAGAAAACCAAGGCAGGTAAGCGATAGGCTATACGGCTCCGAATGGCGCTGTAAAGTATTCAATCCAGCGCCAGAGGAAAACAACAAACAAGACAGGACAAATTACCACACAACGAGGCAATCATAAAACGAGAAACTGTCCGGCAATATTATGGAAAGGGGCCCCCTTCCCATAGAAGATCATGCAGCAGTTGTCCAATCCCAGTACTAATTAAATAGAAAGGGTGTTATCACGAGCAATATTAGTAAGCATAAACCAGCACAGAACAGAAGCGTACTGTGGGATCATATGACACACAGTATGTTAAGCCAAACCATGTTCGTTGGATTTGCATTTCGCACAGCCGGGAATTATAATATGAGATCGCGTGGCACTCCGTATATCGTACTGTACAGTGTTAAAGGCCCACCGGGTTAGTTAATGGGGAACGTGAGAGACTACGGGGTCGCTACCACGATCCAACAGGGCCCAAAAGGAAAGGGCAACCACGTCCCTCAGCCTGGGTGGGAAATCTCTTCCAGGCAGCGGGAGGCACATAACTTGAGGGGGCCCACGGCCAGCCCCCCCGCGCCAACATTAAACAGAGGTTAAGTGTAAGGTAGTTACAATTTGCATAACTAGAGAACAGTTACTGTATGAAGGCAGCTACATGTGGAGACGGTACTTAAGCTTCAAACGGCAGAGGTGCTGATAAGTCCGGGAAGTTCCCAGGAAGATTCGTAGAATCCGTGAGCCGAAGTTCTGCAGCAGGAGGCTCAGAACGTCTAATTGGAGTGGGTGAGTGGTCCCTTCTGCGACGCCTTTGTCGACCAGGTTCAGCTGGAACTTGTAGCCAATCTGGTAGCGAGATCGTGTGCGGGCCGTCTCAGTGTGAAGACCTCGGTGTCTCTTCTGACGAGGAGATGAAAAGGGTGGCCCCAACAGTAGGACCCTCCACTATCTTTGATCTTGGCTAGGAGAGGTTGAAGGGTGCGCCGCATGTATAGAGTGCGGGCGGACACATCAGGTAGCAGTTTAACTTGCGATCCATCAACTAGTAGTGGTCCGTAGGACCATGCAGCTTGGATAATGCGTTCTTTATCTGTGAAATAATGCAATCTGCACAGGACGTCCCGGGGAGACTCCGAATCAGGGCGGCCCAGCCGTTGGACTCTATGCACCCTATCTATTGCAAACGGAGAATCGGGGGAGTTGTTAGTTACCAGATTGAAAATGTCTTTCACTCTCGTCTGCAGGTTATCTGATGGGTGGCGTTCAAGCAAGCCTTTGATCCTTACATTATTACGGCGCCCCCTGTTCTCCTGTTCGTCTAGTTGCAGGTAGAGGGTTTGAAAGTGCAGTTGGGCTGTAGTAGAGGCACGTTCAAGTGTTTCCACTCTGTCAGACAATGAAGTAAGGGCAAGTTCAGTGGCCGCTGTGCACTCAGCTATCTCATCCACTTCCTGCCTCACAGCTTCTAAAGCCTGTTGTTGTGAATGCTCCAGGCGGGCTACTACAGAGTCCAAGTCCCCTCAAGCGCTGAGCATCTTCACAGCGCCATAGTCAGGCCACGCTCCCACGAAGTGGTTTCTATATGAAGTTGCCTTTAATGATACATTAATTCCTTGGTATTGATGCCATCTACTGACCATAACTGGTAATGCAGCTGTATGATATCTGCCTGGGAAAGGAGAGTTTCTATAATAACCAGTTTAGAACTGTTTTGTTATTTACGTCAATCCATCTCTGCATCCAGGTCCTCGATTGCAAGCATGGACTCTCCGCAACCTGCTGCTGCTGTCACACCTAAGGGTAATCCAACCCCAGCAGGCCTGCTGCAGCTCTGACTACATACAGAGCCTTCCTAACATTGCTGCCAAAGCCATCTTCTCCATTCCCAAGTTCCACTAGCTACCTCAGCCTGTTTTGTTGCCGTGTTGAAGTTCTGGAATAAAAGAACTGTAAGTTGATGCTCTACATCTTATCTATGTGTGATCCCTGGCAGCTGCTGACATCAAGGGATCACCTCCCCTTTACCATCTGACCAAGGATCCATAATATACACATACAGTGCCCCAGGGGAAATCTCCATTATACTGCGGCCGCCCCCTCTTCTTGCAATCCACTTGCCAGACCTGCCCGGCGTGGACAGTCCTGTTCCATCTGGACCAAACGACTGTGACAAGTCCAGCGCTGGGCCACGTTAAAGCCAGCCACCTAGGTGCCAGTGGAATCTAGCTGCCCCAAAACCATTAGGTCAGGCCTCGGCGGGAGGACGTTGCAGATACATCATATGGCATATTGGTAGCAACATCAAAAATATCAGTAGCCAGCGATACTGTCCGGGTAGTACTCTGATCACCAGCAAGTCACTGATGTCCATCCCTTTAGTTAATCAAATTATTGCAAATAAAGGAGACTGGACAGGATAGCATCTCAGCATTAGTATGCGGTTTTCCACACTGACATTGGGGGGAAATTTATCAGTCAGTATTTGGAAGTCATGAGGTCATACCTGTTGGTCGCACTTCTACCCATGGTAGCCACAGTGGTAGTGGCACTCTAAGAAAATAAAAAATGATTAGGGGAGTGGTTCCTGTTTTAGGCTGCGGTCACACATGCCACCAGCATTGTGATCATAATGCAACGCCAGCGCACAGGGGACGGACCTTGGCCTACTCACATATGCATTTATAGCGAAATGCATCCAATTGGTAACCAGACCCTGGGGTCTTATTGTTTAAAGAGGATCTGTAAACGGCACTGAAGTAAGCAGCTCCTAATGCTACAACAGTCCCAGCAATGTTACACCGCTAGCGTTATCGGCAGACACTGCCACGATGTAAACTAGAAACGCTGTACCGCTTTGAGAGCGTGTTCATGAGGGGGGCGGGATTAGGGGCGGTGACTCCCGCATGGCGCTCAGCAGGCACCGCCGGCCTAAGGAGTGGGCGGGGAGGTTCGGGGAAGAGACAGTGCCTAATTTACATAGATTGCAATATACATCGTGGCAGTGTCTGCTAGCGTTATTGG
The DNA here is from genome assembly GCF_040894005.1 of Engystomops pustulosus. Classification (NCBI taxonomy): domain Eukaryota; kingdom Metazoa; phylum Chordata; class Amphibia; order Anura; family Leptodactylidae; genus Engystomops; species Engystomops pustulosus. The sequence goes on from NC_092415.1 coordinate 58,573,461, forward strand.
AGGTTTTTGATAACGCTAGCAGTGTAACACTGTTGCGTCTGTTTTAGCACTAGGAGCTGCTTACTTTAGTAATCAGCTCCTCGTGGCGTTTTTACAGGTGACAGGTCCTCTTTAAATGCCCCCGTGCACTAGCATTGCGTTATAAAACGCAACACTAGCGGCACTTGTGGCCTGAAAGTTCTTAGTGATTAGATAACTGCCAGTCACATACAATATCATGGGGGCACAAGTATCTTATTTTTTTTTTTTGTACCTTTTCTAGGAGCTTTTACATTTCGTGAGATTTTTTTTTACCCAAGCCATTCTCCCTTCAAAGTTTGCCGATTCTAGATGGGAAAGCTGCAACTTTTTAGAAAGTCACAAATTTTCGCAGTCAATACAGTTTTTTGAGCACGATGAAACCTTTTTTGTCAGTCCAAAATACACATCAAACTTATACAACTTTCTGCAGCACAGATGCCCTGAACCCTTGGAATTCTGGGTAAGCAGATTGCAACAGAGGCAGGAATTGTTTGCCATACGATTGTGGTCTTGTCCTCAGGGTCAGTGAGGGAATTAAGCCTAACAGGTGGTGTCATCCCAATTAAGCAAAGGTCTCCAGAATTCTCTTACATCTGCAACTGATGCCCCTCCAGTAGATCTTCTCCTGCTCACAATAAAAACAAACCAAAATGGTAGGTAATAGTCTGCACTTATCTACTGGCGTCATGCCCTCTCCAGTGACTTAAAATATGGCTACTAAATGCCCAACACCGCCAGATATCTCCTGCTTCTCTATTGTGTATACATCTTTACTGCCACAATTGTGACTACTTATACCTCTCCACAGATGGAAATCTCTTCCGTTGTCCATTGGGTTCAGCTGTTGATACTTATCTTGTAACCCAACCAGAAAGCTCCTTGTCCATCGTTTGCCATAATGTATGGAACACACGATTGTGTTACCTAGCAAGTGATCTGCAAATACTGATAGTACACCAATGACACCCATTAAGCAGTCATATTTTTTACATTCCAATAGACTTCTAAATGAAAGCCCTAGCCACAAACATCGGCCGGAAATAGGACCTTCTCTGAGCTTTCTACAGATCCATGAAAAGCACGTTCATGTGAATTGCTCCATTAAAATTAATGTATCAGTGTGTGATCAGTTAAAAGCAAAAAAACAAATAGATGGCACCTAGACAATAAAACATTCATGTGCATGTAGCTGCAGACTGACATCCTTAGGGTGATGCCACGCATGGCGTTTTTGGTCAGTTTTTAAGCATGCGTTTTCAGTAAGTTTAAAAACGCTGCCGTTTTTGACCATTTACCATGCGTTTGGCTGCTTACAATCGGTTTATCTATTAAGATAATTGGGGAAAAACAGACAAAAACTGACACGTTTTTAAACGGACTGAAAAGGCATGCTTGCATCATCATCTGCTTGCCGGAATGTTTGGCCCGAATTATTAGAGACCAGAACCAAACTCAGCATGTCGAACATTCTGGCAAGAACACAAAGGAGTTAGTCACATCAGACTTGCTTGTGGGTTTTAGGCCTTAAAAACTTTTCAAATCTGCTCTAATGTAGTTACCATGACATTGTTAAAGATTTTTTTTAAATGGCTAGAAAGTGGTAGGGCACCTCAGGTGGGACATACTGTACACTTACTGTATTTTTTGGACTATAAGGCGCACCAAAAAGCCTTCGATGTTCTCAGAAATCAAAGGTGCGCTTTATAGTCCAGTGCGTCTACTTACAGACAATAGCTGCCTTGAACTGTGTACAGGTCTGCCACCTGCTGGTCATTCATTCTTCTAATCAGGTGCGCCTTATAATCCGGGGCGCCTTATATATGAACCTAGACATTTAAGCTGACATTTATTGATGGTGCACCTTATAGTCCGAAAAATACTGTATATTCAGGGGCACGTTAAGATCTGGACTGAAATAATCCATTTCGAACCTTCAGATTTCAGGTGTGACTAGAACCTCAGTAGATTCTCATCTCTTAAAAGGTGTTTTTTTCTATATAAGCAAAACAAATGCTGGAGTTGTACTTTAATTAAGGGGAACTTTCATCTGTGTATTGACCTTTAATTTAATTCATCTGCAATATACATACATTTCTTCAATTGGATGTTATTTTAAAAAAATGTACCCGTGTGATGCTAATTTCCCATAAATGTAGCCATGTTGTCCCTTAGAAACAAGATTGTGTTCTTGGATACAACCACTGCTGGAGTGATTGCACAAAGAATCTAATTTTTTTTTTCATTTGAAATGGCCAGGAGTTTATTGATTTTTCTTGTTATATTTTTTATTCTATTGATTGAAAAATACATAAGAATGTATTATGGAATAGCCTTGTAAATAGAGAATATGGGATACTCATAGGCTTTGTCATAGCACTGTGATTCATAAGAGGCCAACACCTGTGACCCTACCAGCATAAACAGTGAATGGACTGAGGGCCTCCACATCTACATGCCAGTGAGTACAGACGAGCTCCAGCTCCTAGCACGGTGGATCTGATTGCAAGGAAGTTGTAAAGGGGAAATTGCTTTAAGATCTCTAGTAGAAATCTCCCCCACAAAAGTGGATTACACTTAAAACCTCTTATTATAGTGTATTTACTGCACTGAAGGTGCAGTCCCTTCCATTTGCTTAAGATCAGACACAATTATGATTTTTTGAATTTCTCTGCTCTGCCATCAACCCCATGATGCCTCAGCACAGCAACACTTGAATTAACAGAAAAAGTACCTTCCCTTGGCTTGTAGAATGACAATGATTACCATATTTTTCGGACTATAAGACGCTTCTTACCATAGGACGCACCCCAGATTTAGGCTTCCAAAAAAAGGAAAAATATATTTTACACCAATTAAAATATCCCTGTTGGTTGCACTAAAGCTCAGCCCTGCATCCGCCTCACCTGTACACACGCAACTCACCTATACACACTCACACAGAACCACACACACACATACTTCCCCCATTTCCCTTCTTCTTACCCTGTCCCAGTGCAGCATGGCATGTAAGAAGCATGTGATCAGTCACATGATTCTGACATCACCGCAGGTCCTGGACTTGTAGGACATCGGGGAGAGGTGAGAGTAGTACGGAGGCTCCTCTCTGGGAGATCGGGTGTAGCTCTGTATCAGAGCATCTCCCGATCTCCCTTACAGCGGTCAGGAGGGTCTGGCAGTGCTAGATCCTCCTGACCTCCGGTCTATAAGACGCAGGGACTTTTTAGCAAGATTTTTTTTCTTGCTAAAAAGTGCGTCTTATAGTCCAGGAAATACGGTTTGTTGCCTTCTATCTTTTCTCCTACATTTAGACACCATAGGTAAATAGTCTGAGGGGTAATAGCAGTTTTGGCCTTTCCATCATGAATTGCCTGTCTGGAATTCGGGTGCAGATAGGAGTGACAAACAATATCTTATAAATTCAACAGAGAAAAAAAAAATAAAATCACTAAAGTATAATTCACACTAACTTGCAGGTCAATTTACATACATCTTGATCCAAGCAATTGTTTGGGGATGAGAGTTATGGGATGCAGACTATTCTCCTGCACTGTATTTTTGGAATGGAAGAACATCTACCACCAGAATGAAAGACTGTTTGCAAATGAGCCTGAGGTGCTCCAAGTTCCATTAACACGTATGAAGCCTGGAGCCCCTCAGGCTCATTTTCATACAGACCTTCATCCTAGTGGAAGATGCCCTTTAAGTTTTGTTTGGGGAATCAATGCTCCCTGCATGATTTTGTGACCGTTTCTGCTTCCACAGAAAGCCAAAATACCAAAATGACTACTTTGCAGACCAAGCATGAGAACGTAGAGCTTTAGTGGCTTCTAGGATTGAGGTTGTTCAGAGCAGTAAAATTAAAGAACCACCTTACATTATACAATTCTAAGAAATCACATGCAGATGACCCGTGTCCTGTAAACAACTTTAATGCCATCAAAAACAGTTTAATTAAATGTTAAAATTAAAAATCTGAACACGTTAAAAAAGCATGAGGTAGACCGACTAGTGAAGCCAAATTCACCAAGTTTTTGGTTGAAAAACTATGCAGCTTTTTAAGCAGCAAATTATAAAACTAACTGTATAAGCTAAAGCAAATGACACATGATCATGACACAACAGATCGCAAACTTACATTCATTACGGATATTTTTTTAGGCAATTTTGGCGTAATCTCTGACACAATTACACAGAAACATTCATTAAAATATGTTCATGTTCTTTGGTGGCAGCAAAACAGCATTTTGGGGTGAAGGCCATGAACACAATGCAATGTAATCTGCAGAACACATGACTTTCCAAACCCGAAAATTAAATTTAGTGCAAATCAAAAATTACAGTAGGTTTAAAAGGAAATCATATGACTCTGCAGCAATGGCCGGCAATAAAGATGGCATCATACAGAATATCTGTAGGTGGTGTGCCAGCTACATTTATTTAAAGTGGTTGGATGTAAAATGGTTTAACTTTTTAGCTTTGTATCCAATCCCAGTTATGGCATAAAAAATATAGGTGGCAAATCCAATGTATAAACCCAACGTCAGAACATTAAAATAATAAAGCCACCACAGTCTGTCACAATACAAATATATAGAGTAAAAAGTCTATTCAAAATGTCATCTATCTAGTGCTAAATCTTGAAAAATCTCAGCACTTAATTCTTTTATCAAACTAAATCACTCAGTGACCTCCCTTTGTTCTTGAACAGTCCAGGAAAACAAGAATAAAAAGGTGTAAAACATCCAAAGGTTGGATCACTGTGCAGAGTAAAACAAAAGTACGGTAACTTGTAAAATAGACATTTATAAAATGTGCAGAAAAAAAAAAAAAAAAAAAAGAATTTTAGTGTATGATACAAGATTGCAAACTTTTTTTTCTAATATATTAAATATTTTTGTTCTAATTTGTAAACAATTCCTTTTATATGTTAACACTATTTTTTCATACACTAAATGGCTATAGGTTTCACAAAGATTGGTAAGGGCAAAACATATTCAATCAATACAGATTCAAGAATCCATATGTGAACATAGTTCTGCCTGTGCTGATAATTAAAGATGAACATCAAATAGACGAAGCAGAGTTGAATAATAGATAATATAAAACCTACTTTGAGTCCGATTGAACCAAATTGAGTTTGTTCTCGCAAACCCGCTGTATTAACCAGCCTGAAACCCAGGCAACAAAACTTAATTCGCCAGGTCAGTTCAGCTCAGCTGCACAGCATTCAGGCCGGTCATTCCAACAAAAACACGTGTGCATGTCATGTGCATTAGAGGAAATCTACCATTTGTTTTTATGCATTGTGAACCAAACATACCTTCAGAATGCTGTAGCTACACTGATGCAGAAACATATCTTGTTTAATCCCCAAACTGAGTGTTTTTGCTCACAAAACTACTGTAAAATTCAGAATCTTGGGAAAGCTGCATGCGGACTGTCTGGCGTACATAAACACATTTAACGGAGCTTCCTGAACTGTCCAGACAGGACTAATCAACCTGAGCTGGATGACTCATACACAGCAGCCGGGTGACGGTGCAGCGATTTATTACTTCTGCCTGTCAGATACAACACAGTGATGACATATACCCTGCTTATGCTGCACAAGACAAAGCTGAAGCAGTGCATAATTAGGGAAAAAAAGAGGAATGTGGCGGGGCAGCAAGAGGAGAGACAGCGCCTCATTATCATAAGTTCAGAATAGTTTTTTCAGCAAAACCACTCAGTCAAGGCATTGAACAAGATATGTTTCTGCATCAGTGTAGCTACAGCATTCTCAAGGTATGTTTGGGTCATAATGCATAAAAGCAAATGGTAGCTTTCCTTTAACAATTCATATAAATGCACCCAATATGCCAACCTGATGTGCCAGCCTACACGCATCTCTAGCAGTTTAATATAGTAGAACAGGATTTTATGATGTCTATTATATAGTGTTTGTTTTTGATAGTGATGCATATTTATGGCACTTTGTAGATATCAAACCATGAAGTGGCAGATGATGGGGAAGCAGGACAGGTAGTCTAGAAGACAAATAAAATGTCATGCTTATTATCAAGGACAATCCATGACTGGAAGGCCTTTGCAGTTTTTAACGGGCCAATTCACTTATGGATAAGGAGATACGTATTAAACAAAGCTTTGCTATATGTAATGTGATGCCTTGATATTATGGAGAAAAAATTACCATGTAGAGCGCAATATAAAAGAGGCTTCATACTGGGTTCTTCGTAAAAGGCAACCAAATTCAAAAGGTAAACTGCGGACTATGAGTAGCGATAACCTGACAAACATTGTTCTCATAATAAAAATATCAACACTGACACGGGAAGAGATTGTGCCGCTATCCACCTTTTGGTAATAATGAACCCCTGAGAAGTCTGCAAGAGATCCATTGATCCAGCACATTCAAGAGAGTCCACAATATAATATTAAAGAAGATCTTCAAAGCCAGTTGGGGAAACAGCTCTGTAGACTTCATTGGTCCATAAATATTGGTAACAAGAGAACAGCCTCATCTTGACAAGACAGGTCCAAGTACCGTATTTCTACACAATCCCCAAATTATTTGCACATATTCCATTTCAATTGAGTTCATCTCTGCACATGATAAAAAGCTCTTTATCTTGAAGCTCAAATGTGACGCCCAGTCAGGAAATAAAGTGGTTTATCATCAATACTGTTAGCAGTCTGAAACTCATCCCGCAGTCTGAACTGCCATTCATCTTCAAGCTCCAGTCGTACAATTGTCTGCCTGAGGGAGCTCCTGTCTTGGCAAATGACGCAAAGAGTGGCACCTTCAAAAGTAATGTAGAAACAATAAATTCTTATTATGCTGGAAATATTCAGGGCAAAGCACTAGAACAGGGGCGTAACTACAGGGGTAGCAGCTTCTATGGGGCCCACAGTGTCCAGGGTATTGGGTGTGGATATGCGGTATGTGTGTGTGGTGTGTATAAGTTGTAAGTCTGTATATGGTATTGTTTGTATGTGTCATGTGTGTATGCTGTATGTATGTATTTATGTATATGGTGTGTACATACTGTGTCATAACTCACATGTGTAAGTATATAAATATGCATATTTTAAGTGGGAACCCATTCAGATGTCTGCGTTGGGGCCCTGCCTCTCCTAGTTACGCTTCTGCACTAGAATAAATATCCAATATATAGCCTAATAAAATGTGATCACATACCTTTGAGAAACTTGAACTTCCTAAGCATTGCTGCACACACAAAGGAGTCACACAAATAGAGGAGGAGACCACTGAACTCTACTCCCTCAGTATTCACGTTCACAGAGTGTGGTCTGGAGCTCACATAACACAGTGATACCTGCAATGTAATTCAGAAAAATATTACACACTAAGGCCTCACGCACACCATTTGATCGGTGTGGGTCTGACTGCTGGGACCCCCACCGATCTGAAGATTGGTGGTCCTGTTCTCACTATTTGATGGAGCAGCAGGTCATGAATGCATCCTGATGCTCCCTTCAAGTATGGTGGTGTCAAAAATGGCTGAAGATAGCACTCGGCTATCTCCGACACTCCCAGTCAAAGTCTATATGCGAGTTCTGGAAATAGAGTGCTGTGATCTGCAATTTCCGACACTAATGAATGGAGAGGCAAGGCACATGCTAGACCAGATTACCCCTTTCTCCATATTGCTGGGGGTTTATTATGATTGGTATGAGTATTATGATTGGTATGAGATTGGTATGAGTCCCATGATCCTATAATTCCTTTCCTGCGAATAGTGGATAACATGCTGGCTTGGTATAACCTCTTTAACCGGTTAAGGACCGGGGCCCTTTCCTGTTTTTTCATGTCCATTTTTCACTCCCCACCTTCAAAAATCTATAACTTTTTTATTTTTACACGTAAAGAGCTGTGTGACGGCTTGTTTTCTGCGTAACAAATTGCACTTCATAATGATGGTATTAAATATTCCATGCCATGTACTCGGAAGCGGGAAAAAAAATTCCAAATGCAATGAAAATGGTGAAAAAACGCATTTGCGCCATTTTCTTGTGGGCTTGGATATTACGTCTTTCACTGAGCGCCCCAAATGACATGTCTACTTTATTCTTTGGGTCGGTACGATTAAGGGGATACCAAATTTGTATAGGTTTTATAATGTTTTCATACATTTACAAAAATTAAAACCTCCTGTACAAAAATAATTTTTTTGATTTTGCCAACTTCTGGAGCTAATAACTTTTTTATACTATGGTGTACGGAGCTGTGGGTGGTGTCATTTTTTGCAAAATTTTATAATATGTTCAATGATATCATTTTTAGGACTGTACGACCTTTTGATCACTTTTTATAGATTTTTTTTAGATTTTTCAAAATGGCAAAAAAGTGCCATTTTCGACTTTGGGCGCTATTTTCCGTTACGGGGTTAAACGCATTGAAAAACCGTTATCATATTTTGATAGATCGGGCATTTTCGGACGCGACGATAGCTGATGTGTTTATGATTTTTACTGTTTATTTATATTTATGTCAGTTCTAGGGAAAGGGGGGTGATTTGAAATTTTAGGTTTTTTATTATAATTTTTTTTTTTTAAACTTTTTTTTATACTATTTTTCAGACACCCTAGGGTACTTTAACCCTAGGTTGTCTGATCGATCCTATCATATACTGCCATACTACAGTATGGCAGTATATGGGGATTTTCTTCCTCATTCATTACAATGTGCTATTAAAACGAAATAGCCTCGGGTCTTCGGAAGACCCGAGGCTACCATGGAGACGGATCGCCACCCCCCGATGACGTCACGGGGAGCGGCGATCCCAGGTATCCCAGGTATCCCGCTATCTGTTTGATGCTGCCGGCAGCCCATGCTGTGAAAACACCCGCGATCGGTGCTAGCACCAATCGCAGATGTTACCGGTAAGCCTTTGCTGCAATATGCAGCAAAGACTTACCGGCTATGGAGAGGGCTCAGCCCGGGAGCCCTCTCCATGCAGTGGGCGCGAACCGGTTAAAGGCAAGAAATTCAATTGAAAAAGTTGGTGAAACTAAACCACATCCCATTTCCAGATTAGTCTATCCCTTTCTTCAAAGCCTCACCCTTTCAGAGGAATTAGGGAAAAATCTGGCCAAAAAATACATGCACCAAAAAGCATCAAACTTCCCCAAGTTGTAACCACAGTTGTGTGCCACCTAGGTTGCCACCACTGCTTTTCTTACCTCAGGTCCTAGATTTAGGTAGCAGTCTACGGCCAGTAATGGGTTCCTTGGATTATTAAGGGCCTTTGGGAACAGCTTGTGAGAACTGTGCTGAAGAAACTTCTCAAGAAGAAACTGAGCAGGAGCAGCCAAGAGCATCTGCTCGCTATCTGGGGCACACACATACTGCATAGGAGAGATGGGCGCTGCGCTTTCCGTGATCTAGACACAACAGGAATACCAGCAATAAATAACAAGAACAAACAGCACAAGAAAAATGTTCAAAGAACTCCACTTTAATGTGCTGTAATAAATATAGCAATGTAATAATGCTGTATGAGGAAAAGCGGAGTATATACTACTGCTGACAGCTCTACTAAGAGTTTATGAAAACAATCATCCATCGATACGACCAATGATCATGCAACAATATCACAGAAGCAGATGATATCTCTTACAGATTATCTCTAGAACCGTTCATACCATAATTTTAGGCTTTACAATGAAGTCCTTGTGCCCTCCCACTTGAATGTGCTTTTTCATGAGGCTGAAGTTGTTGAAGCGACAGATCAGCAGTCCTCCGCTATTGGCACGAAGGTTAAAGTCTATATCCTCACAAAAGTATCTAAAACAAATAGGCAAATATTGTGAGAAATGGTGAAAAGTATACGACCACTAGTTCCATTCGTTCCATCAACACCAACTTGCACCATGTTTTCTACTAACCTGTTGAGGTCATATTGCACGTTCTGGGTAAGGTCTACGTTGAGGAATATAAAATCATGAATATGGCACCTGGCGAAGTGACATTTGGGAGCTGTGGAATTTAACTTGCTGTTCCACTTCTGAATCCCAAGCACTGCATAGCTGGTTATTTTGGGTGTCGCTTCCATGTGCTGTATAACATATTTCAGGGACACATTCCTTGTACTATAGTTTGCCTCTACGGGTTGACTGCTGGTTACAAAAACAGAGAAAAATTCAAAAATATTACAAATCACATGCATTGAATATCAACGTGCCGAAATTGTGTTTTCTATGTGTGTTTACATCCCCAATATACAATAGAAGTAAATTAGGATGAAAAATTATAGTAAGAAACTGCAGTATTACACATACATTAAAAGCAAACTCATCACTTCCACATCCATGTGCAGTAGACTTTGCAAATACAAAAAGAAAGCCTTAATAAATAAAATAAAAGTGTGTTCTCTAATACAAATGTCTATGGACTAGTACAATGTATCTGCAAGCTTATAGCCACTTACCTTGACTGCTCTGGAACTTTGCTATGGACGTTCCATAAAACGCAGGAGTCATCCATTATCACAATGAAAGGCCACACGCACTGACGTTTTACCCCCAGTTCTTCCATACGATTTCTCTCCAGCTCCAGGTTATGGTAAGACAGTTCTTTGATAAGGAATCTGGAAGCTCCTACATTATAAGAGAGTTTGATATTAAAAATGCATGCCTGGAGTCAATACATAAATGTGATAACTGACCACAAGTACTTACCGGCTCCTGCGTTGTTAAACATGCTGGGAAGAACTAGCATGATGTGGTTGGACCAGTACTTTCTGTACAAAGGCATTTCATATTCCTTTACTACCATAATATGTAAATGATCGATGCCTTCCATTGCATGATAAAGGTTTAATAGACCATGCTCATGACGTCCACTGGAGGGGGTGAAAATCGGACTCTTTACCCCATTCAGGCTTTGCTAGTGAAATGAATAGACAGAGTATTCTTATTTGGAATTCATTTACCTTTATCCGACTAAACATACATAAATAACAATAATAATCTTTACTTATACAGCGCCATTAAATTCCGTAGTGCTTTACAAACCATAGGGGACATATACAAATAAAACACTACATTACAGAGTACAAACCGTCATATGGAACAATAGGATTCACACAAAGATAACGCACTTACTGCATCAGACACCAGGGGGAGCTTCATGCTCTCCAGATGCTTGCCCTGTTTGCTGAATACAAAATGATGCTCTTTAGATTTCGGAATAATAAAGTGAAGCTGAACCTCCTCCCCAAGCATTGAAGATGAGAAAGTGAAGGCATGTATGGTAGATTCAGGAGTCTACAATGGAAGAAGATACAGAGGATTAATTATATCACAACTAAATTAAAAAATGAAGAACCATTTGACTTGAACTAACTGCTCCAAAAGCCCCCCAAAAGGCGGAGCCCAAATATAAAAAATATTAATATATAATATTAATATACACTAATAAATATTTTATAAAATATTAGCCAAGATCAACTTTTTCAGATTGGTGGATTTATGAGGAAATTCTCATTACCAACTGATGATGCTCAGAGCATAAAGACAGGAATGTTACCATTTCAGATTTTTCTACGGGAGGCTTCCCAAATAATCACGATGAGAATATGTGGTAATATGTATGTCTCTTACTTTCTAGATAAGATCCATACAGATTTATCAATAGGTAATGACGAAAACCGGGCTCTTATCTGTCTGCCATAAGGAAGAGGGAGGGGGATGGGGATGCTTTTGCCGTTTTGGTCTTTGCGTAACTGAGTAGGTTTGTACAAAGTGTTAAAAAACCACAAAAAAAAAATGTTCTGATCCAAAAAAAAACTTTGAAAGGCAGATTTTACCATACCTTTATGAACGTTAGTAGCAGCAGAACTGTGAAAAATGCACATATGGATGCTGCTGGAACGTGCTTGAAAACTACAGTAGCAACAGAAATATTAAAACTGCTTAACTTGCATAGTTCAATCTTTAAAAGCCATTAGTGGAAGGGTTTGCAGAAGAACATCATGACATTTAGGCTTCTCTGTACCTGAGAGGTGGAGCTGATATCCATGTACTGATGACATTGCTCGCAGTGATGGAAAGTGTTGTACGATGCATATTTAGTGAGCATCATAGAAACAGTTTCACGCTTTCTGGGATCATCAGGACGCATTCCCAAAGAGTCTGTGCAGATAGACATACATAGTAATAAGCTACGTAACACAGATCTATACAATAGTGCTAAGAGATTTAAACAAAAAAAAAAAGACAATTAATGATTTTAATCAAAATTTTGATATAGCCTTGTCTCTCAAGGCTTGTTCCCTCATATCTTTGTAGAACACCTCTGCCGGGTTCTGTATGTACCATTCATTAATAATAAGAATAATTCATTATTTATATAGCGCACACAGATTACACTGTGCTACACAGAGCTTGCCAAATCAGTTCTGTCTCCAATGGGGCTCACAATCTAATCAACCTACCAGGATTTTTTGGAGTGTGGGAGGAAACCCATGCAAACACTGAGAGAACATACAAACTCTTTGCAGATTAATTTTTGTTGCCTTCTCTTTTTATATACCGTATTTTCCTGGTGATAAGGCGCACCGGACTATAAGGCGCATTACAAATAAAGGAATAATTCCATATATAAGGGGCACCGGACTATAAGCCGCAGGGTTAGGAGGAGGTCCGGGGGCGTGGTTTGACCAGCGACCAGAGACTCTCGAGCGGTCTCCTCAGGGAGATGGGGAAGGGGGTCCGTTCAGGTGGAGGAGGGCAGCGGACCCTACTTACATAGGTCCCCGCTACCGGAGACAGCAGATCTCCAGCGGGAACTGCAGACCAGAAGTTGGTTCGCGCTATGGCGCCTGTTGTTCGTGCCGCGTGGTCTGCAGTTCCCGCTGGAGATGTGCTGTCTCCGGTAGCGGGGACCTATGTAAGTAGGGTCCGCTGCCCTCCTTTAGTCACTGCCCTCCTCCATACAGAAGGCGCACCGGACTATAAGGCGCACTTTGGATTTCTAAGGAAATTTTAGGTTTTTATGTGCGCCTTATAGTCCGGAAAATATGGTACATGTATTACCGGTCACTCCCGGTGGATTCATGTGGTGCCAGAATAGGATAGCACTCAGCTGTCCATGCAATCCAAGTCTGAGAAAGGATACATTTTACTTTGGATGGAATCTTATTCACATCTGTAAATAAAATTATTAGTCACTGACTCTAACCTCAGTTGGATGCTTGCTGCATCAAATATATTTTTATGCCCCCTTCCATATACACCCATCTATCCCATTTTCCTTTATGGTGCCTTTCACTTGTTTGTCCCCTACTTATTTCTCTATGCCCCTCAACGAATCTATTTAGCCCTCTATCTCTAAACAAAAACAGGAGCTAAAGGGATGAGATCCTAGCTGGATATTAGCTGTGTCTATCACCCGCCGACAGCTGGGGGAATTTTGGTATTCCAATATTCCCCCAGCAATATATAGTTTTTAGAGTGATGACCTCATAGGAGCCAATTTCCACATTCTCATGTTACTGGAGGGAAATGAGCTAAAGGGTGGGCTACCAGCTCCATGGTTAGCTTTGCTCCCGTTCGGTTGTTGACCGCACCCCCTCCCACCATCAATTTAGCAATCCCAATTAAGAAATCTGAAAAACTGTTTAATTAATCAAATTACTTTGATTAACTGCCTGCAAAATCTGTACAAACATTAAAAGCTTGAAAGTTATTTACAACAAAAAGAAGACAACACTAGAACATTGTGAACAGTGTACAATGGAGATTGCTTATCTATTTTATTCAACCTGCAAAATCAAAGTTTTCAGAATGAGCAAGCTATATTCTGCACAAGAGTCCTCAGCCCGTGTCACCATGCTCTGCATTTAAAAGGCTTACTAAACGCAGTCACCATATAACAGAGCAGTGATTTATAGCAGAGCTGAAAATAGGAGCAGACCTGTTTATTAAAAGATAAAAATCTAATTCAATTCTGAAGGCCAGCCAGAAGGAATCCATTGCTGAGCTCACCGCTCCTTACATGGCCTTCACAAAAATGGCCTGAAATTTTAGGGGTTTTCATAAAAATGTGCATAGCTTTGTCCTATGATAAGAAGAAGCTACAACTGAAGAGAATTATTACATTACAAAATTGTTCTATGTGGTGCCATATTTTTCCTTATGTTTACCCAATTATTGAAATGAATTGATCAAAATCTGGAGATTTTCCTGTAATATTTGTATTACGCACCTTGTTTAGCTGGCAAATTCCGCTCAGTGTAAAGGGGGCTGATATGCCGATATTTTGGATCGTGCACATTGATGTCAAAGGGCACTTTACTGAAGACTTCAATGTCAGGCCAAAGCTCCTTTTCTGTTCTGAGTTCCTGGTGTTCCTCCTTTTCAACATCTGTAAAATAAAAATTTTTTTTTACATTTTCTATTTTTCGAATCGTGATAATGCAAAATGTGGGCACACTCTATATCCTATGGATAAAAAAAAAAAAAAAAAAAACAGCACTCCTCCCAAAAAAAAAAAATGCAATGCGCAATAATAGCTTTAGTTAAGCTTTATTGGTGCTTCCATTGGTGCCATTTTACAACCATGACACCAAAAAAGTTGTGGTACTTAGTTGGCATTAGATATCTAAGGTGTCTCATGTTATTTTTAGTTCATTGTGGTACCAATTGGACAGTCTAGGAAAATATGAGATTTCTCTTGTGTCTAGTTTCCACACAAATGAGGTCTTTGTAGCTTGTGATTGTAATGGTAAACCTGGATCCATGGATTACCATTGAGATTTTAATCCACTTTATATTAGAAATTTTAATTTAATTTATTTTATTACCATACCCCTGTGCTACATTTCTGTAGCCTGCTTGTTTAGGGAATCACAGCCTGGCAATTCTTATGGATTTACCACTGCTGGGATGCCAATTATACAAACACCCTAGGGGCCCAGCATTTCCTAGTTACACATCTTGAGGCATCGGTTAAGGGGACAGAACAGCAGAAAGCGAGTATTAGACACCAACACGGATTTTTCATTTATTTAAAAGAAAATCAATTCAAGCTCAAATAGGAAAACAAACACCTTTTTATGATGTTTCCCCCTACCTGTATTAATTTCCTCTTCATCATAAACATCTACCTCCAGAAGTCGAATCAACATGCGGTACAGAATCCTAAGGAACTGTAAGTAGGCACCAGTCTTGCCAATCTATTAACAAAAAACATTAACTTAATGGCATCTTAACAAACTGGTATACAAGCCTGTTAGCTCATTTTGGATGTTACCATAGGTATCTTAAAGCAACAGAAAAGTAGTCACCTGTGGGGGTCCAGTCAAGAGAAGACGACGTGGATGAACAGTCCCCGTTCCTGTAGGCTCGTCTGAGTTCACATAATCAGCATGGTGCTGCCTAGCTATTGTCCACTGCCTGTAATAAAGGGACTGTTCTTCACTGCTCAAATCTTTGGAAATGATAGGTCTTAATGACCTTGACCAGCTTACATCTGCATGGGGCAACAGGGAGATTGTAGAGGGAGACTGTCCACTTTTATACGAAACAAAAAGGTTATATGAAGCCCTTGAAAGAACCACAATTCGGGGCAAAGCCATGTTCAATGTCCTATTTTTGTGTCCAGAATGGTGACTCCATTGGTAAGCTTGTGAGGACGTGGAGGAGGAGGAGAGTTTTGAAGTTGTGCTACTGGCCATTTGTGTCCCATGAGAATCACATTCTGGCTTGAAATCACTGGCTGTGGAATTAGGGTAAGTGCCTTCGTCTACTGAGCTGTTCGATATATTGTGGAAGTCAAGGTTTCCCGGTTGTCGATGAATTTCTTCAGCTGCACTAGAGGAGCTGACTCCATTCTCTGCGATTGAACCTACATCAAATAAATTTAAAAAAACTATGATGTAATAGACATGTCATTAAGTATTGACAATGGGATTAAAGAACACCCCAGTTGTAATTTTTTTTTTTTTTAATTCTTTTAGGAAGAATAACCATAATTAGGGCTCATTCAAATGGGCGTTTTTGCAGATCGCATACTGACCCATTGATTTCTATGGGTCTGTTCACATTCACTAATGCAACATGCACTAATTTTCTCTCACATGCAGACCAGAGACCTCCATTTAAGACAAATGGACCCGCAAAAAAAAAAAAAAAAATTTTCTCAAATGTCTCAAGGCAACAAGCTTTGCTGGGCAAAAAAAAAACATTAGAAATCCATCTGTGTTTTTAGTGGATGTGAAAAAAAAAAAAAAAAAAATGATGACATACGGAAGCGGACATCACACGTCCACTTTTTTGTGGACACGCAACTGATATGACCGTTGGAATAAGCTCTTGCTTGTGGAGGATATAGAGCACATTAAAGTACCAGCAAAGATGTTTTCCTGTATTCAAGAGTAATATTCTACAATGAAAATCTATTTTAGAATTGTACATTCTGTAGAAAATGGGCAGCATGTCAATTTCTAATAACAAGATTTTACCCTTTAATATACAAAAAAAAAAAAAAAAGGAGACCTGCACAAAATCTTCAGCCTTTGCATAAAATTTGAAACAGCCATTTTGGGTGATTCATCTGCAGCAGATTTTCTAAACATTTGTCATCCATCTTATCAGCAGGCAAAGCATGTCCAAAAATGTATTTTACCATAGTTTAATAGAAAGAAGATGGACATTTAAAACAAAAAATAGTTTGATAATAGAATAAAAACACACTACAATGGCCATTTATTAAAAAAATATCTAACCTGAAGTTCCGGTGACTTCACTGCCATTACTCTGAGGTCTGTCTAGATCTATAAACAGCTCATCGGAGTCATTCTCAATGGAGCTGATTTTATCAGCATCTTTATCGCTTAAATCTAGTACAGTTGTAGGCTCTCGGATAACGTCTCTTGATACATAGCAACAGGCCAGGCCAACTTCCTGCTCCAATGCCGTTCGGGTCAAAAAACTGGAGTCAATCAGCCGGAGATCAAGGTATTTCAGGGATCTGAAGCACATAATAAAGAGCACCATTATTACATATAATAAATAAATAAACAATAATAACATTGCTGAGTAATAACAGTCAAGAGCTTACAGTCTACAAGGATGAAGGGGTACAATGAACCAGCCATTCTATAAAGGCAGTGATGGCGAACCTATGGCACGGGTGTCACAGGCCATCACCCAGCACAAAGTTCACCATTCAGGACTCAAGAGCTCCTCCTGCAGTCACAGGCAGCCCACGTTCGGCGTTATTTTAAAGTGACTTAAAGTGCAGGAGGAGCAAGGAGGTGTGGACAGAGCTGGATTATGATAGTAGACCCTTCTTCGGATCTGTGATTCATCCTGTTAAGGAGACCTTCGAGGGAAACTACAATAATAATCCAAATTTCTCCTTTCTCAGGACGCCAATACATTTGAAACCTGAGAGTTACTTTAGTTACTGTAAATTGGCATTTGGCACTTTGTGAAAATTATGTGGCTTTTGGTTGTAGTTTCGGCACTCAGTCTCTAAAACTAAATGAACCAGTCAACAGAGATTTCCAAGGTTACGAAACAACAGATTCTTAAAATGTTTTTGGAGGACTGCAAATTATTGTATATAAGGCGTAAAGGAGAGTTTGGAGTCCAGCACAACCCCAAGACAGTGGTCCTTCTGCCTCAGAGTTATGGCAATACCACGTCAGTGTTTGGTTGATTAGTAGATGGTGGCTCTGGCCTCTTCGTAGATGCAGGCCCAACCTCTGCCAGGTCTGACCTGCTTAGATTAGGTCTGACTGCTAAACCAGTTTTCATGTTCATGTTCTCGCCCCCACCCGCCCAAAGTGACGCGCAGGGCAGAAAACTCTGTGGAGGAGAAGGAAAAATTTGCATGGCAAAGAGGCCATAGTCAATCTTCCCCAAGAAATTCAGTTTTAGATTAAAGAAAGGAAATCTACCATGAAAATCGAGCATGATAAACCAAGGTAGATTTCCTTCAAGTTTCAGGTAGCGAGAGGATATGATTTTAGAGAAAATAACTGCTGCTCTGCAAAGAGTGACGTTACATGTAGAAGTATATCGTTGGGTATCATCAGCGCAGAGATGGTACAGAAAACCAAATCGGCTAATAGTTTTTGGAAAGGGGCAGTATAGAAGGAAAAGAGAGCAATGCAGAGAAAGGGACAAAGCGCGTTCAGAAAGATAGGAAGAAAACCGAGAGCACAGTGTTCTTCAATGCAACAGAGTAAAGAATCCTGATGAGGAGTTCATGGTACATAGTATCAAACCCTGCCAAGAGCTTCAGAAGAACGAGGAGAGAATAGTCACTCTGGGATTTAGCAGTAAGGAGATCATTGGAGACTTAAGAAAAAGAGGTTTCAGTGGAAAGCATAATGTGAAAGCCAGCATTGGATGGGTCTTTCTCTTTAACTGATAACTTCAGAAATCACCTACCTTGGGAAAGTTTCTCCAAGGGGATCCTTGCCAGTGAGAAATAAAATACAAGGTAGACCTTCCAGATCCTTATACGTTCTAGGAACCCAGTCGTCTTGATCACACCCCCTCCATACCTTACAACAAAACATTGATAATGTCAGCAAGTGCAGAATGAGTATGTGTTGATGCCAGACCCCCAGTAAAGACAGAACTAAGGGAAGTGAAAAGTGTTCTCACCTTTAATCTAGTGATAAAGTGCTTAGCAACACAGAGTTCAGAAGTAGGGTTACCAAGCAGTACTTCAAAACGATACTGTAGGCCTAGCTTATCTCTCACTTCCTGTAGTCTTTCCTTTGCTAACATGGCCAGCTGTACTGAAGGAACTCGGATAAGGAGCATATTCCCTCGCCCACTTTTGTCCTTCCCGGAAGAGCTGAGGAGGTCATCCACGATGCTCAACGTCTCGGGTGTAGTGTGATCTCTGAGGGAGGCCATGGTAGTCAGAGCCATGAGAGCTTCAGAATACTGCTGGATGAGGAGGTAGCATCGGATCACCATGCTGTGTAACCTTGGATACCTACGATAAGCAATTATTTAGTTGGTTGTCTTAGGAATTCAGATAATGAACCAGTATATTTCCTATGTAGAGGACACATTTATATCAAACTACTGCATCACCTTTCCAAAAGGGTGTTCACCATTTTCTCGAAAGTCTCATCACATCTCAGAAGTGGACTTGTTATGCCCCACTGAAGAGATTTACTGTATTCATTGATGCCAAAGTAAATTTTTTCTTCGTTGGCTGCATCCTCCTAGAATACACAATGCATATGACCATTAGACTAAACTGCGCCGATCAGGGATTTGGTAGTTTAATTTCTTTTATTAGTTACAAGTTTGCAAGAAAGTATTCAAAGTACCCCACATGAGCAAGGCGGTAACTTGTTCATAGGGGTCAAGTATGGGTTCGGATATTAAAATGGTCTTATGTAAATATATTGAGTATTACAAATATATTAAAGCTCGAAAAGAATAGAATACAACAAATTCCTTACCTCCAAGTCTGGCTGAATCCAGTGCACCTCATTGCTGGAGCCAATTTTAGACTGCTGTGTCTGTAAGGCGTAAGGGAAGGCACTAACTTGCAGCACAATGAGATTCAGAGCTTCCTGCACTTCACAACTATTAATAATTCGGTCAGAAAGCCCTTGGCTTGGATCTCCATGAGGCAAAGTCCCTGACAACGCACTGGAGAGAAATGCATTATATTAAATAATTGAAACTACATCTGCAAAAGTACCCCACATCTTTTATATTACAGCTCTGCCTTTACAGGGAACATGATCTACACAGTATTTACTCTGGGGATGTGATAAAGCCCTGACAAATAATACACTTTTCTATTTGGTCAAGAATAAAAAAAACATTTTATATCAAGAAAGACTTAAAGAGAACCAGTCATGCAAAATAACCCCCTAAACTAAATATATTTTCATAAACTGCAATTAGAGAGCATTGCCTCTATCCCTTCATTGTCCCTCTACATGCCTGTAAACCTAAGCAATGAGGTCCTAAAGCTGTATGCAAATGACCTGTGAAATGTCCAATGAAGCATTAGCATATTCAAGCTGTCCACCTTATTCATGAGTGGGAGGCACAGCCACACCCCCAGTGCTTGACTGACAGCCTGTATAATGATGTGAGGCTGTATAATGATGTGCTTCCTGGTGCTGGTGTCCTGGTGCTGGTGTCCACGCCCCCTGCAGCCTGTGTGTGCATGTGTGTGTGTTTAGGAGAGATACAGCAGCTCCAGACAGCCATGTTACAGCAGAACATGTCAGAGTCATGTGTAGCTGATGTCTGTGTCTCTCACCTGTATATTAGGAGGATGCAGCATGTCAGGAGATGCAGCACACACACTAGCAATGCTTTACTATACATTACACACAGACATGAGCAGGGGGAGGAGAGGGGAGGGGTAACATCACTGCCTCTGACCATGTGACCAGCCTCATTTACATGATAAAAAAATAGATGATTTTACAATGAATAATGTATGAAATAACTAGATAAAGGCTGGGATGGGATCCTTGTGAGCTGCTCCAACAGGTAGTAGTGACAGGACAAGTGACACAGACCTGATGACAGGTGTCCTTTAAGTATTAGGGAGTAATCTCAATAAGGCAACCTTGTTGTGGAGGGAGCACTCTCTATTTTTAAGTGTGCTCAAAGAGCCCAACATTTAAGTAGTAAATATAGAAGTATTGTAATTTGAAAGAAATCAAATATTCATATGCTAATTTTTTCATCCCCATCTTATTGTCTTTATTGGTGGTGACAATTCTAAACTGGGTTTAGCAAATAATCTTGCTGACAAAATGTATTGATGGCTAAACAGTTTTCACCAAACAAAATGATTGGCTATTATAAAAAGGGTCTCCAATCTGTTCCGATTTAGTTGAACTGCTAAATATTTAATATTTATTTATACACCACATTTTGGACCCAGTAAAATTACCTTGTTAGATCTACATGGCTATTGTCATGTATAAGAACGAACAATGTGTAAGGATTTTGTTTCACTTTTCTCATAAAAGCATCAAATTTGGATTGGACATCACCATCCAGTCGAAGGACATATCTGTCAGCGCGCTGATTTGCACATGCAGACTCTTCTAGGCCTAAATCGGTTAAAACTCCTGTAAAATGGCAAATAAGAAATATAGATAAAATATGTGTATGGATATGTTCACAAGTCACAAAACGTTCCCATAACTTAATCCATTATGTTTAAAAACAAAAAGTTACCTGAAAGTTTGATTCTGTGCAAGGTTTGATGTACTAGAACTTCAGAACGTGGGACAATAATCAGGAAATCCACTTTGCTGAAACGGCCCAGATCAAGACATTGACTTCCACTGTCTGCAATGGCACACACCTGGGACAGAAGCTTCCGGGCAACCATCAGCTGAGACTGGCATATCTGGAAGCTGTCTGTACTGCAGCCTGTAACATTAAGACATATGCAGTTTTACCTGCTATTGGAAGACATCACTATGAATAATGTATTGTTTATTGGACTTTATGGAGCAGAAGTACCAAGGGGGGCGTACTGACACAAAAAGACATAGAAAATGACTTGCAGACATTTCACATACAAAAATAAGGCTAATAATTAGTGTATTAGTCCAACTGAAGGATCTTCAATAACTTACAGAATGGAATCAAGTTCATGTATGATTATATTATATTATGCCAGCAAATAACATCAGACCAAGTTTTATAGGTCATCAATTTTAGAACAATTATAGACAGCCCTTTTAGAGATTTACAGAGACTCCTCTGGTCCTCTAGTACACATAAGTAATATGCTTAGTCTGACTTAAATTTACCAAGACAAACAAAAAGGAGTGTTTTTTTTTTAAAATTTAAAAGACTACCTCTGCCATGTGTGGGAATCATGCTGGTTGCTTCCAGGGATGAGACACATTCTTTGACATCTCCATTAAAAGGAATAACAACATTATCTCCCCTCTTCCTCTGAATATTCTCCAGTAGTTTGTCCAAATCATCACCTAGTATTTTATAAAAATAAATAAATAAAAAAAGCTATTTAAGGGGACAAGATGTATACGAAACCATAAACTAATTACAAACCTTGACATACCATTGTAGTATTAGAAGTGTATAGTATACCGTATATACTCGAGTATAAGCCGAGGCCCCTAATTTTACCACAAAAAAACTGGTAAAGTATAAGCCGAGGGCGGGTATATAGCCGGCCAGCACCTGCCACCCGCCCAGTTATAGAGCCGCCCCCCCCCCCCCACTGTCCCCCGTTATGGAGCCGCCCCCCCCCCCCCCACTGTCCCCCGTTATGGAGCCGGCCCCCCCCCCACTGTCCCCCGTTATGGAGCCGGCCCCCTCCCTGTCCCCCGTTATGGAGCCGGCCCCCTCCCTGTCCCCCGTTATGGAGCCGGCCCCCTCCCTGTCCCCCGTTATGGAGCCGGCCCCCTCCCTGTCCGCCGTTATGGAGCCGGCCCCCTCCCTGTCCCCCGTTATGGAGCCGGCCCCCTCCCTGTCCCCCGTTATGGAGCCGGCCCCCCGCACAGTTAATTAAAAAAAATTAAAATCGAAACTCAACTTTTCCGCGCCACTGCAGGTCTTCTTTGTGATCCGTCAGTCAGTGGCTGCTCAGTGCAGTGCACAGCTCTGACATCACAGTGTGTGAAGTCAGTGCCTGTGACATCGCACAGACCTACCGCTGACCAACGGATCAGAAGACCTGCAAGGCGCCGGAAAGGTGGGTTTTGATTTTTTTTTTACTCTAGTATACTCTGCTTATACTCGAGTATATACGGTAAGAATATACGGTAAGTGAATAATTATACACAAGCTGACATAACACATTACAAGTCATGAAGATAATGATCAGAATATGAGCTCCTGTCCTAGGTGACACATGTGATACAGTATTTTTTTAAAGAACGCTTTGTAAAGAAATATCATTTCTTGGACTATCATCTTGATACGGAGCTTCAGCTACAGAAAAAAAAAATCTACAAAAATAGTACTTACCCATAGATGTGTTTTTAAAGTGTGAGGCCAAAAAGCTGACCTTGCCCGTTATTAGCTCATAGCTTATCTCCTTCAAGAATTCGCTTGTCGTCAGCATACTCTCAGCAAGAACCCGGGACTGGTACTTTCCTGTAAAAGTACATTTAAAGTAAATTATAAAGCACTATAAATAATCCTCCACATTCTGCAAACTGGATCAGAGCCAGCTGACCTGGCGACTGTCAATGATATTACAACGTGGACAAACATAAGAGAACACTGAACCAGTACAATCATTTCTATTGTAAGTCATGGTGCCATGACATGTAAACACAAAAGATAGGTCATGTACTAAACAAACCTCTGGCTGCAAAGATCTTCTGCTACATCACATGTGACAATCTGATGATTATACCATAGTAACAGAAAAGACCTTCAAAACTAAAAAAAAACTGCAGTGATTCAATACTGTGCATGATAGTATTGAGTAAAACATAATAAAAATGAATACAAAGAATACCAAAATTACAACTTATGTTAGCAAACTCAGTTGCCCATCGTTTTATTGATCGTTGTAGGACAACGATCAGGATTGTCATACAGACGAATGATCAGCCATGTTATGCATCAGCAAGGGGGGGGGGATGGTGTTGCATAGAATGTGCTAATCTGTTTAAAAAAAAATAGTTGAAGTACTTTTTAAGATCAAGCGACAACTTACCAAGAGCAATGACACAAAATTCATTTCCTCGCACCTTTGAGCAACAGATCACTACTACATAGTCAGGGAGTTTCTGGTGAGGTTTCATATCACTTAGAGATCGGAGGGTCTCGGAGATTCCTTCTGCCAGTGAATTCTGTGTAACAAGAACGTGAACTAAATCTTGTGAAACGCTAGCGGACAAGCGAGCCAGCCATGGAAGCTGAGCCTGTGACACAGCCATTCCAGGAGCATTCATCTGCATGGAGCGATCTTTATAGGTAAATTCCTGCAATGCTTTCAGCACAATTTGTTCAAAAACTTCACGAATCGGTATCTGATCTGGACCTAAGAAGGATAAGAGAAAAAAACTATTCAAACAGAGGCCAGATTTACAGAGCTAAGGAAAATCAACACTTAAATCAGCTCTGTACAAGAAAACAAACAGCATACGTGTGCTCAGATGGAGAAGACTATGATAAAATTATCTGATCTTCAAGGTTACTACACAATGAGGATCCTTTCCCAAGAGAAAGGTAAGTTTTCAAACGGTATTACACAAGTTTACTGCATTTACTGAATGCTGTATAGAGCAAGTAATCAGCATTTTTTTTTTTACCAAACGTTATAAGCTTTGACATTTCATAAATGTGGAAGCATCATACAGCCTGCGATAATAAATCCCGCTCACATACAAAAGGAAACAAGAGAAGCAATGAATCTTACCAAGTCTCACAAGGTACTGGATAGTCAGAAGAATCATATTTTCCACACTGAGGAACTGACTGCTGGACACTCCCATCTGATCCAACTCTTTCTTCTCCAATTCCTGTAACTTGTAGCAATTCACCAACAATGGACTTACAACAATGTCTCCAACATTTCCATAGAAGTATGGCAATGCACCATAACCTGTTACAGAAATAGCAGTGCATGTAATAAAGATTATGCTTAACATAACAGAAAATATGATTATATCAAAAGACTTCACTAAATCTGATATATTTCAGACATTCTATGTGTCATAATATTGGCTCAGCTGCTATTTTTGGAGACCCACCTATAAGAATCACAGGCCGAACACCCGAGTTATGCAACAGGTTTTCAGGTACAATTACGGTTTCTCCAGCCGGAATTGGTTGCGGCTGGAAAACTCCACCCAAAATAGGCTGTGGTAAAGAGGCTGAGGAGGAAAAAGAGGAATTCAATTCACAATGCAACCATTGCATCACTTTACATGTTAGGGTCTCAAAGATTGGTTTCAGTAGAATGGAAATGTAGAATAAGATTTCTGCCCAGTTCACGATCACTGTGTCTAATGGATCACTATCACAATAAGAGAAACTCCTTACATCTTTAATATGATTATGTATTATAGGGTATTACTTGTGTGATCTGACAGTATGGAAAACACAACCAAAATTAAAAAAGTATGAAGACAAGCTTAATGCGGTGCCCAGTCAATCATTCAGGGCTATCGGATAAGCCAGACCACCACAGTCAAAGTATTTGTGACTCATATGCACATGGAACCGCTTAACGTAGGATTTCCATCGAGAAGGGAAAGGATGCTGCAAACAAAATAAAATGAGTCTTCTAACCTGGTCTTGAGATTGGTCGAATAGGAGGTGAAGGAAAAGACAAGACTGGTGTTTGAACTGGGGAGCTCGGTGGCCATCCTCTGTGCCTTTTCTTTGGTGGACCAGAAAAAGTCATCATTCCTGGCCAAGAAGAATAAAAAAATTGCAACGTTATTTAACTTAATATCAAAATATTTTATAGAAATAGAAAATAAACATTTTGGTGTGAAGATCCATACCGCTATTGCCCGGAATGGACCCAGGACTTGGAGATGTCGAATGAGCAAGAGGTTGAGACGATGGTGGATTCAGTACTGTGACTCTAGCTCCGTTCATGGTACCAGTAGTGATCTCTGGTGCTTGGATTGAAATAGATGCTAGCATAAACAAATGAATAATAAACTATGATAAATAAAGCGATAGTGCATCCACTGAAAGCTTCTACTTTAATACAAACTCACTTGAAGGAAAGCTTTTTCCTAATGCATGGACAGGTAGTGGTAATGGCTTCACAATACCCTTATTTCGGGAAAGATCCTGAGGAGTACTTGAATTAAGAGCAGTAGGTGCTTTGGTAGAGGCATAAGATTGTATCTCTGTTAAAAATGTCAAATCAAAGGTTAATAAATTACTATTCATTGTAATCACATGGGGAAACAAAAAGATGAATCAATAATGATTACCTGAATGCAAAAATCCAGATTTGTACCCATTGGTATTTATACTCTCAGAGGCCAGCGAGATGGAAGTGATTGGCTTGGTAGCTGCTGTAGCGATTGGTCGACTTCGAGGCTCTTAAAAACGAATAATAATAATAATTATATACCCAATGTATGGGTAAGCATAAGTTTGTATGATTTTAGTCCTTTTCCTAACACCTAAGCAAGTTTAGTTGGACCAATAGGATTCATGACAATTGGGACCCAATGTACCCTCCACCACCCATCTCCTGCAGTCCCAGAGAAGTGAACAGAGAGCTGGCTGAGCATGCCACACCATTTCTATTAACACACAGCATTTCAGGACTACACATCTTGTAATTACTGCCACTCCCAGTGGTTGGACCACCAGTGATCAAACATTTATTCATTATCACATGGAAAAACATTTTCAATTGATCAATCAAAGGTCTCTATACTTGAACATTACAATTGATAAATTTAACCACTCACCTTTCCAGCAGATAAGTGGCCCCTTGCAGAGTGCTCCTTGGGAGTTTCTTACAAGATAATACCTTAAGTGCTTTTGCTTCTTTGGTTGAGTTGTAAGTTTTAGGTTAATATGATTGGAAAACTCAGTGAAATACCGAAAACCACGCTCTCCACAGCCAATGCAATTTCCAGAAAAACCTAAAAAAGATATGAATATGTACACATGAGATTCACAGCGCTATTAAAGTTCTACAAACAAATGATATATCCGGAGCCAAGCTGAAGTAACAAATGTGAGAATATGTATGTTTTCCACAGAAAAAATCCACCAGTCCATAAAACACCAGTCCAGCAGTAAAGTTTACAAAGGTCACTTACCTAAAAGTGCATTTTTACCATCGTCATCAGGCAGAAACCTTTTATCAACGGCACAGACAAGGATATGTTCAGGGAGACTCTGAGTCTTCACTCCAACCAGAAGAAAGCCTGGAGGAACCTCAATTTGCTCTTTGCTGAGTGTAGCTAACCGCAAATCCTTCCCTGCTTGGCAGAATCCTAAGGTAGATCAAATGACTATATTACAACCATGTCCATTGTGCACTAGGAAGAATGGAAGGAATGGTATGAAGTATCTATTCTTCGATTATATAAAGTGAATCATTTTAGGTCTATCACACAGGTACCAAAAGGTACTTTACTTATAATTTCTGATTATTACGGTACTTATAGATCTTTATTCCCATCCTTAATGTGAAGCCAGGACGTCTCTCCAACTAGGATCTAGGTTTTATTTTACACAGTCATTTAACTATGTTGATATCTGTAGGGAAACCAAAATTAAAGGCATTCTCCACAAGCAGAAAAATTTATATTTTACCCATAGTATAGACCATCAATATCAGATTGGTCCGACTCTTGGGACTCCATTCAATAATTTAATAAGGGGCCAATGCATTACAGCGAGGGACTCGCGCTCTTCAACCTCAGCTCTGTCCTTTCGGTAGTGATATTGCCCAAAGCATCTAAATCACGAAATAGGACAAGTCTGGCCAAAAACAAGACACTTGAAGGTGGCCTGTTCTAAATATAAGTTTTTGCTATATTACATGTATTACTGAAAATTACCTTGTTCAAAGCTGAAGGAACAATTTATGAAAAATGCTACATGAAACAGTAGAATCAGCATCTTACCATCTATAATACAGGATCCTTCTGGTGCTGGTTTCTGTGCATATGGCAAGGAAGGACTATTTGGATCAGACAAGTCATCATCGTCATCTTCATCATCCATTTCACACACAGACTGACTGTTTGAGAAGTCAAGGCTGCCATTCTGGGTATACCTCTGAGCAAAATCCTTTTCAAGTTCTTCAACTTTTGGCTTTACATCAACACCTTAACAGTTACCAGAGGTAATGAGAAAATTAAGTATATGTTGCAATCTGTATATTGTCTTTAAATCTTGAAGACCATGTATGATCTAACAAAAAGTGCACTAAGATCGTTATATATTATAATATATAAAAACACATATATGAAGACTTACCATCTGCTGGAAAATTGGAGTTTTCTGCATTTAGATAGAGTTGGGAGAATACTGGACGTGGTACCACACTGCTGCATCTTAGGGAGGCTTCTATGGAATTGTGAAGAGCCTCTTCAAAGCGGGCAGATTTCAGCTGCCCTGCATACGAGTTACCCATGTCCTGTAAGATAATTTAAAAAAAAAAACTAAACCAATTTAAAAACTCAATGCAATATAAAAAAAGAGAACAGAACAGATTTTTATATTGTGGTATCCAAAGTATAATATGCATTAATGGCATCCTGGTTATCAAGAATAAGAAAAAAAAAAAAAAAAAAAAAAGGTTTTGCTAGTAATAGTCAGCAGTTTACAATAATTTCCTTAGTTCTAGATGGAGACCCATCTGTCAAATGTAGGTGGGGGAGGGGATTTTGCGCTCCTTAATACAGGGCAGGTGGTCAGCAAAAAGAAGCCAGGGGACATGTCAAAATAATGAGCAACACAAGGCAAGACAATGAATTCAAGCTAAACCGGACA
The DNA here is from genome assembly GCF_040894005.1 of Engystomops pustulosus. Lineage (NCBI taxonomy): Eukaryota > Metazoa > Chordata > Amphibia > Anura > Leptodactylidae > Engystomops > Engystomops pustulosus. The sequence goes on from NC_092415.1 coordinate 58,601,940, forward strand.
AACAGAGATTTGGAAGGTGCGGGGGTGGCACGTGTGATCTGGTCAAGAACATCACGGGGGACATAGAAGCCTAGTCTTCAAATCTATTTGTTGCACAGCTGTTCCCTCATTTCCATAAACTGCATGACTCCTTAATGACTTTCTAACAGCTCCAGCAGTCACCGCCTCATACAAAAGACTATTCCTTTTCAGTTACACATGTTTCATTGTTAAAGCTTTCAGAAATCCCGAACCCCATAAACATGTACAGCGCTACTGAATTTGATGGCGCTATATAAAGATTATTATTATTATTATTATTATTATTAGTCCTAATAATGTGCGAAAAGATCTTAAATTAGATTTTTATAAACCAAGGCGACTTTAAAAAAAAAAAGTATAATCTCATTCAAAAATCATAACTTAAGGCCAAATTACAATAAAAAGGGACTTTTCTATTCCATGCAAAGCACAGTTTAATTCAGATTTTTAATTACATAATGCATAAAAGCAAAACTGATGCCCTTTAAAAAACGATTCTATGAACTTGCCATCAAACTTGAGTATCTCTTCATGCCCTATCAAAGAGTAATATGTCAAATGTCAGGTATCTAAATAAGAAGCTCCTATTGTCAAGGATTCCAGAAATTCTTCTTCAAGATAAACAAGCAGTCAAGAACCTCCAAAGATAATGACTGAGGGCAACGTGCACACATCAAACCATAAAGGCCAATGTGAACAGGAACAATCTATAGCGGTGAAGAAAGGGCCAAAGCATTAACCTCTACAAGCAAAACATGACCTAAACAGACACTGGAGAGATGGGTTTTACGGGGTGGGAATTTGACAGCATTACACTAACCAACACAAATATTTAGTCAATCATTTTCAATTTATAATATTTGGTATGGCGGCTGATCATTATTATAAACCATTGCACATATACATCTATTTCCAGTAAAATCTGAAGTGAAATCTGCCCTGGTTTTACAAGTTCATAGAGATGCATTTGGATGATCAGGTCCTAAAGTTGAGCTGGTTTTGAAGGCGTACATTGAGTTGCTACCACAAAAAGAATAAGTTGCTATTTTGTTACTCAATCTCTACTTGATATTTGACCAAATGTGCCAATGATTGCCCAGATTAGAACATGGGTCACAGTGGCAGAGACTTTAGAGTGAAATGTTGATAAGAGTGATAAGCCAACATTCTCTCAAACCATGGCCAGGACATTTGGTCTTGAAATCTGTTAAATTCAATCCCAAGCAATACGAGAAAAATTAAAACAGGTTATTATGTAATAGAAATAAAGCTAAATACAAAAATCCATGTGTGAAGTACACCCCATATTGTAGATTTGCTCGGTTATTTGGAATCCTCCTGTTGCGTGACCCAGTATTCAGCTCAAGCTGTCCAGGTGCTGTATCCAAATACTCCCCCTCCACTGCCAGGCTTGATAGCTGGGAACAGGTTTTTGCATTTATTTGCCGTGTTTAGAATTCACAAATCACATCCACATCCCTATTTATCTCTGTACCTCCAATAGAAATAATATGATCCATATGGGCATGTTTAAGGTGGCATTGGGTTAGATGGGTGTCAGCTAAACATTTCCAGTGTCTTTCCCGATAGTCAGACGAGTCATTTGTTCTGCAGTGGAAAGACAACATTCATTTGATTTAACCTCGTTTGATTACCTTACCCCTAACTGTATTAACCAAATGTCTTTGTTAACAAATATGTGCTTCTTCCACGTTTACACATGACACTGAACACATTGGGGCTCATTTACTAAGGGTCCTGCAGCTGCACTTTCGTCGGATATTCCGATGATTTCCGTTTTGCGGCGCATTTATAAGAGGATTGTGTCGCATGCAATCGGATTTTGGCGCAATTGCACCGGTTTTCATGCGACAGAAAAGGGGGGGGGAGTGGGCCGGACCAAACGACTGATTCGGATTTGAGCGCAGGATTTAACTTTTAAATTGTCGCAAGCCATGTACTTACATGCACCGGAAAGAAGAAGGTGAACTCCAGCGGACCTGAGCGGGAAAGCGACACATGCAGGATAACGGGCACACGATCGTACGGAATTGCCAGTTCATCCTCGTAAGACATTCCGGATCGGGGATTGCGCAGGGACCAGTTAAGTAAATGTGCCCCATGCAATTAACCATTTCCTAACCTGGGGATTTTGGGACTTTTGGGTATTCTGCATTTTAGGGTAAACTTTTATTTTGTCTATTCAAAAATGTGTTGAAAAAAAGAAAAATTAAATTGGATTATTCTGTGATACGTAGATGAGGATCATTCCAGCACAGACCTTTTTGGGGATAGGGTCACGGTAGACTAAACTTAATTTGGTGGGTTGGCCAATTATTTTAAGTTGAGTGCAATATGAATTCTGCTGGACATAAACTAAGTGTGATGAGCTAATGGCAATGTGAAACACATTTGAGTAATGAAGGATGCCTAAAACAATGTCAGCGAGTTTGGAGGGTGTGCACTTTTTTGGGAGATACTTTTTTATTTTCAAAATGAACATTTTATTAACTATACATTTTTAATTTTAGATTATATTTATTACTGTAATATCAGGTCACTCTTACCAGTGATCTGTATGCACAACTAGGCAGAGAATACTCAGATCTGGTCTTTCGCTTAATTTTTTCCAGGGCTTATCTGCAGAGGGAACCCCTGCAATATCATTATTGGAGCTACAGGATTTCCCCACTGTTCTGATAGCAGAGGCAGTGCCTTGATCATGGGCTTTTTATGACCAGGAACTGATCTTAGTCCCCTTTCACAGTACAGAATCTGAACCCATCAATGGCCCTTAGCCCAGAACACAGTGCCATCAAAAACACCATGTCAAATCACAGGCTGCAGGAACAAGGACCATTTACAATGGGTGGTTGTCACAGAAATAAAAACACAGACTCCCCAAACCTTTCAAGGTTTAGTGTGTTCATCTGAGATCCTTTATTTCTGAACGAAAAATACCCTTGCGTCAAGTAATACATCAGGAGGCGGGATGTTTTGTCTAACTTACAAAATGATGACTAAATTATGTCTCTTTAACCTTGGGAACCAGATTTGTTAATTTACCTATGTAACATGTATAGTCCCAGCCTGTCTGAGAACCAAGTACAGAGGGTAGTCAAGTACAGAATAGACATTCTCAGCCATGTAACCACACGCAGCTTTGTTTCTAGAAATGTCTGTGTCTTACAGACCTCACACACAGAACAAAACATCATTATTGCCATTTGGAAAAGTGTAGTTCATGGATAAGCGAAACCCAAGGGCAAAATGATTATGTTCACAAGATTTTACTTAGCTGCAAACAGAACAGAAAATCCTTACAACTAAGCTATGGTTATGAGATCTCTATTTACACTTGTTTAAAGTTGGAAGCATTTCTTAACATGTGCTAATATTTTTACAAAATTAATTAAAAAAAAAAAGAACTTTTAAACAACATATAGCACCCTCAGTGGTAGAAAATGAACAAGTCCCCCAATATTTCTGTTCCTTATTACACAACTATCATGTAATATCTTTTCTTACCATACCTTTAATACAAATGTGTATATATTTTAATATATCTATATAATACAGATACATTCACACCTTGTTTTATGCAAATCCCCAGCATATATGTCTGGAAAGCTCCTGGTGTAACCATAGATAAACACCGGTTGACAGAGACAACCTTTTTGCCTACATCTGCACATTATAGTTTGTATACTGTGCAAAACACAGGATAGAGGCGCAGGCTACGTTTTTTAAAATCTGGCTCACCACTGCTTGTACGCTCAGCAGGGGCCATTGAAGCCTACTGGGGACGGATGCAACATATTGCATCTCTCCCCTGCCTCTGCTGAGTATGCTTAGGGAGGTCTCCAGTGATTTAAGTGTCCATATCAAGACAGTGACATCACTAGGGAAATGCCATGCAGATCGGCAGTAGTCAATCACCGAATGCTGCCGATATTCTCTTCTCCTGCTTTGGGAAGCAGGGGGGGGGGGGGGGGTAGAAACAGTGTGATACGTCCTTGCCCTCCATTTCAAGAGTACATTGGGAATTCACCCAATGTATCCTTCCAACAGAGAAACTAAATGAGGTGTGAACACACCCTAACTCTGCGTCTTGCAGTTTCTCCATTTTTTATACCTGAAATAAACATATAAATATATTAACCAGTGGATGTTACTAGTTGGTTTATGTCCCACACATTTTGACATTCTGAGGCAAATCACAGCATTGGATTAACAGACTGTATAACCCATTTGTCAACTTTTTTATAAAACCTCAGAATGAATATAAATACATCACACAGATGCCCGAGAATTGTCAGCATATGAGGGTGTTAAAGGGTCCTCTTACAGTAGTAAATAATGCTGGAACACTTCCTACATAATCATTTGGTCTCTCTTCCTCTTTGATATACTTTGGCATATATGTTAACACCTGCATTATTCTGTATGTATAGCCTCCACTTTCTGCTTACGGTAAAAAAAAAAAAAAAAAAAAAAAAAAATACATTTTAAGAAATCTGAAAACCTTCAATGGTTAGGAAATTTTTGCCGCCCTACCAGAGAGCAGGATTCTTAGGAGTGTTGATTACTCAGAAGACACAAGGTGCTGTACACTTGATGATACAAGGAAAGCTACTACTGTGGAAATGTTAATGCATATCTTCTGTATTCATCTGTACAATTACATCATACAATCCAAGCACATTTCAGAGCACATATTCACCAGTTTGTGCAGTTTCACCATATAATAAAGGCAATCAGCTCTTGGGTGTAGATGGCTGAAGAAAACAGAATCAGCTGTAGCAGCACATTCCTTGTACGACACTCCGGTGACGTAGCCGGGGAGCCTTAGGCCAATTACCATTATTTTTTTATAACTATAATGACGCGGACACATGATAAAATTAATGGTAGATGTCCTTTGAAAAGTATCAAAACTGAAAATATGAATCCAATGCAAATAAATGAAAAGACTGAATCTGCACTCAATTTTTACTTACCTCTGTGAATCTCAGTGGGACTAGATGAAAGGCATGGCTAGCAGTTCACATATGCAAAATTGCACTTCACAGCCTAAAACATAAAATAAAAATCAATTAAAGTGAGCTCAATTCTTATTGCCAAAATAAAATGTGTATATAAACAAGATGTAGCATGTAAAAAAAAAAAAGGTGTACAGAACATTTTATTAATAGGACTAACCACACAAGTAGAAAGTAGATTTCAGCTGCAACCATTTGATCATTTCCGCAAATAAAAGAAAACCCATTTTCACAATTCTCTTTAGATTTGGTATTGGGGGCCCTGCCTCCCCACCAGCATGAAGAAAGTCACAGATGGTCACCAAGGTCAAAGAAAAGTAGGCTTAATGAGTCCAAAATCTGCGACCACTGTAATCCAATCTTTCCATTCATGGACCTAAATGAGCATTTCCCCCCTCGACACGTGCTGCACACTTCACCTGCTGGCAGAGTTATTAGTATTTAGACAAAATCGGAGGAAAACACAAAAGACCTTTAGCCCTCAGCCACAGCCCTCCATATATTGATCACATCTTGGTAAATAGCCGGACTTCCTAACACTTCCATCCATTATTTATGCCATTGAAGCCTCAGTGGCTGCGGATCATTTCTGTTTGATTTGTTTTAAGATCCTCTTAACACTCTCCACAGTCAGGCCTAGCGCTAATCTCTGCCACAGGCCTGGTGTTCAGGATTGTGATACATTGCTCACTCCTGCTAAAAGACAGATGGGTCATTACAACAATTACAGAATTATAAAAACTGGCTTTTCAGTAGAGAGTTTTTTTTAATATTCATTTCATAGCATTAAATACATGTCAAATTACTAAAACATTCCATCTTCTAGCATCAGAACATCTAGTTCAGCGGTGGCGAACCATTTACAGACCAAGTGCCCAAACTACAACAAAAGCCAACTTATTTATTGCGAAGTGCCAACATGGCAATACCCTGCTTTGTTGCTTTCAACAATAGCGGACACCAATAGAAATAAAGAAGATAAATTCTGATTATTGTAGTTCAGGGACCCATGAAGAGTTCGAATTGTGGGGCCCAGTGGAGAAGCTTCAATGATGATCTAGCTCCGTCCACACCTTTCCTGCTCCTCTTGTCATCCCCAGAAGCTATAGATCTGTCCCTTTAAAATAGCCCTGATCATGGCACATCGTGGGTGGCCTGGTCTTGTCTGTACAGACGGTCCCCTACTTAAGAACTCCTGACTTACATACTTACAATGATAAAATATACAGTTCTGACTTACATACAAATTCAACTTAAGAACAAACTTACAGACCCTATCTTGTACGTAACCCGGGGACAGCCTGTATTGGGTTGACAGCCCGGGTGCCCACAGAACCACAGGTTTGCCACCACTAATAGAAAGGGATACTTTATTACATAATATATGGAAGGGAATCAAACACCCACAGCTTCATAAAATGTTCCTACAGTACCTAGAGATAAAAGGTTTGGATTATTAAAAATGAACATTTTTCTAAGCACTTCCCCTCTCACCATCATGTAAGTAATCTCACCGTAACAGAGGAAGTCTAGCACCTAATGGGAAGGAGGTGGGGGGGTGCTCCTACACATTGTAACAGCTTATGAATCTGCAGCACTAGTAACACCACAGGAGCCCTTCAGGCTCATTTGCAGAATTATAAAAGTTGATTTTAGCTGGAAGGAGCTTCACATTGTAAACCACCAACACCTCTTTCTTAAACCATACAATAGAAAAACAATACTTTATTTGTTCGCTTTAGAAAAAAGTAAGTGATTTTTACTTTACTTCAGTCTTTATGAAGAATATGTTACATGCTTTTGGCGTTCCACGCTGCAGCAGGGCATAAGTTTAGCTGGAAGGCGGCCATGGATAACATATATAAGAAGATTACTCCAGTTACGGTGTCTGGATCTATGAGGAAAATGTCCCTGGTTTATCATGAGGATTTTGAAGGTAGATTTCCTCTAAAGCAAACCAGTCACCAGGATTGTGATTTCTCAGCTAGTGACAGGTTCCAATAGCCTATGCTATGTGGATTTTGAGGCCTTTGTCAGCATTCTGAATCATTTCAGTAGTTTATAATAGTTAGATATATATTACCTGGCTCCCTGCCAGCAGCTTGTGAGAATCTAGGGCAGTGATGGCTAACCTATGGCACTGGTGCCAGAGGCGGCACTTAGAACCCTTTCTGTGGGCACTCAGGCCATTACCAGAGATGCATCCAGGTACCTTCCTGCAGTCCCTGACAGCCCAGGACTTGCTGTGCACAGAGCTATTTTAAAGTGACAGCTCTACCTGGGACTATTTTCTGCTTTATTGGTGTCCTCAGGGTGCTGGTATCAATGAAATCTGTGACAGAGAAGGGAGTATAAATCACAAATTAAAATTAAATTTCTGTGTTGGCACTTTGCGATAAATAAGTGGGTCTTTGTTGAAGTTTGGGCACTCGGTCTCTAAAAGGTTTGCCATCACTGATCTAGGGGAAGGGGGGGGGGGGTATAAACTGTAGCCTGTGTGTGAGCATGTGTCTCCTTATGTATTCTTCCTCTTCTCCACACAATCCCACTCCCTCCCCTGCCTGCTAAATGCAAATGACAGGAAGTGGGAAGGGGTGAGGGACACAGGCTGCAGCTGCCCCCACCCTCGGTACTCACCACATGCTGCTGGCAGGGAGCCAGGTAATGTGAACAAAATTTATATAAAATTCTGAAATGAGAATACTGACAAAGGCAGTTTTAAAACCAACACAACATAGGTCAAAGGAACCCAACACCAGCTAAAACCAAGATTCTGGTGACAGGTTCCCTTTGAACATTAACAGGTCAGTGGTATCAAACATTTTTAACATATTGAGTATACTTTGCAAATATAATTACAATATATACCTATAAGAGTAATAAGTATACCGAGTTTAACCTCTCCCCTTTTATTCTCTTATTTCGTTTTCTTCCCATTTCTTTCTCTACGAATCGAACCACAAGATTCAGACATTTTTATTTCTGGTATATTCTGTTTGTTTTGTCATTAATGTATTTTTTATGTTTGAAACTTATAAAAAGGCACTATCCTGCTGCATGAAAACTAAGCAAACCACTAAAACCAAGATAAATGTGTCACATAGAGCTAAAACAGATATGAATAGGAAAGGACCACCGGGATTGAGGAACCACATGACGGTCTCACTTTCCAGCAGCTTTATAACAAGACATGTGATCCATCTTTGTTCTTTTCCAACATAAACTCTTAATTTCTAAGGCAATGGCCTTCCCAGTCACCAAAACTTTTCTGGCCGTACCATTTGCTGGGAGCAGTTGATTAGTGAATTGTCCATCATACAATGCCTGGAGTGACAGATGATCTTAGTACCAAGCAAACTGTGGTGAGTGAGATGCAGATAACATCTCCAGGAGCTGCAACCTGTGGTTGTCCTCACTGACATGGACACCATAAACCTTTCAAAGACATTAAACAATGCTAAATAATCCAATTACAAATTAAGGCCAAAATATGGAGACCAAGTTCACTTTTCCACTGAATGGTCAATATAGAAATCTTAAAACTGAACGGTTCCCCGAAAACCACACAACATGAGGGTTCATAGTATACTTTGCTAATGTTAGCAGACATGCAAAGGCTAAATCCTTATTTTTATGTACCAAAAAGGTCACATTCTAAAACTGCAGAAAAAAAGCAATGTTGAAACACTCCACAGGTACATGTTCTACATTTCCTCCACACTATACCTGTCATGAAAATTAACCCACCCAAAATAAAAGGCTTCTTTAAAAAACTGATTAAAAAGCATTGCCCTTATCCATGAATGGTTCCTTTCCGTGGCTGCAATGTTACACACAATGGGGGACATTTACTATGGCGTTTCCGCCAGTTTTGTGGCGCTCTCACCATATGTTCTGCTCTCCGACCTATTTATTAGCTGTCGGGGACAGAAAAAATGCCTTTTTCCGTCTGCTCCGACTCTTCTCCGAAAAGGGGCGTGGCTTTGGCGGAGTGGAAACTCAGACACAATTACTATGTGTCGCAGCCCTTTTTGGGCGGTGTAAACTGACGGAAAGTAGACCAAAAGAAAACTGGTCTAGCAGGGACTGTGGGACACATTTCTGGTGCTCGGGACAGATTTTGTCCCAGGGACAGAAAATAGTCTCGGCGCCAGAAATGTCTCTGCACAGCTACACAATATTAAATGTGTGTCTTCTTACCGAGAGCAGGTCGGTAACAAAGCCAATGCAGACACCGACACTGTAAGTAAATGTCCCCCATTAAGTTTGCAAACTTATATGCAACTCACCTGTTGGCAATCCAATCACACTAAAGGAGTCCTGTATTTTAAAATGTATTTGCACTGCCCTGCCTCCTAGTTCCCAATTGACAGGCTATGATATTCTGGGCACGTGACCAGAATAACATCTAAGGTCCTGTAACATCTGCAACATCCACCTAATTTATTTATCTAATCACATGCAATCACAGCAGTCTCCATGGAGGATGGAGAGAAGTAGAAATCCATGGAGGCTGCTGTTATTTAATGTCATCAGATGTATGCATGATGTATAGTTTGCCAATGTAAGGAGGTGTAAGTGCTTGAGATTATGTCACCTTGGGCACATGACATGCTGAAAAGAGACATGGGGAGGAGTAGATGGGAGTGACCAGACAGGACTCAAGGCCTCTTACAGTCCCAGGCAGCTCAGGACCCTAAAAGGAAGCTACAATAATAATCCAAACTTCTTCTCCTTCTTTCTACTGTATTGGTGTCCTCAGGTGCCTATACAATTTAAACCTGTGAAAGAGCAGGGAGTAATAAGTTACTGCTTAAATTGTCGCATTGGCACTTTGCGAAAAATATGTTGGTTTTGGTTGTAGTTTGGGCACTCAGCGTCTAAAAGGTTTGCCATCACTGTCTTAGAGCAATCTTATTTAGAGGAGATGCTCCGAATTTGCACAGAAAATATTACAGTATTGCATTCAAGTACAGCTTGACAATTGCCAGAATACATGCCACATGACAATGCAGATTTTAGCCCATGAGGTTCATGTTTAAGTAAAGGGCCTGATTGACTAGAATTTTGGCAAGTCCAAACATTAAACAAATTTAGATTGCACTTACACCAAAACTTAAAAATGTCAGGTATGGACCACAAACTCGGTCATTTTGACACATGGGAAATAAATGTGCCTGCTTGATGACAAGAAAACTCCAAAACGGTGTAAAAAGCAATTACAGCTATGTAATCTTCATTAGTCCAATAAAAATACTCAAAATCACATACAGGATAGAAGATCTTTATAAAACAAGATCAGTTAAGTCTAGGGAGTAAATAGGAGTCTGAAAAGAAAAGCCTTTCTGTGTCTGAAAATCCCATTAAATGGGCAGGGTGTTATGTACAGCCATCGCAAAGTCAGTATGACCTGACACAGAACCAAGTACAATATATTCAGCCCAAAACATCTACCAGGTTTCCAGTGTTCGCTCTTACAATACCAACATCCACCACACAAATAGCTTTCAGATGTCGGCTTTTGCTAACCAGTTTAGCTTATAGGAGATGCACATATAGTAGAATAAAATTAACTCCAATTCAACACAGTGCAGATTCACTCCAACTGAGAGACAAATCCACCCACACCAAGTTCCTTATTGCCTGGATGAACAAAAACAAAAGACTGCACCAAGTCCAGATCACAGGAGGAGAGATCTAGACAGGAAAACACATCCATCATTACCACACAATGGAAGAATTCTTACTCTTCCCCACTACTAGGAGGGGTTCAATGCCATTTATATTCTCACAAATGGCCTACACCCTGACATTACAGGGGTATCCCATGTGTTACCAAGTTTATTAAATGGAATAACCTTTGTATAATTTCAGGGCACCCGTGGGACAGAAAACCATGCGCCGAGCTCACCTAAAATATTCTGTTGCAGTAGCTAATCATTAAGCAAAATGCATGAGATTTTTCAACGCCATATATTAGAGAAATCTACATTTATGTAAAATGTGTCCTCCTTGGTTGGTCTGCAATGTGTATTATTGTAGCCACAATAACAAATCACTCATCACTTTCAGTTATGATCTATGTTCTGGTAGGGTTCTCCATTGAGATCAATTCAGATCCAACCCCTACAGCAATTGACAAAGACCAAAATAATTCATGTTAAATGTTTGATAGCTTTTTCCTACAGCCGGTTGTTGCAAAAAATAAATAAATAAATAAATAAATAACAGTCTACATCAGCCCTACAGGACATCCAAAATCCCTTGCATATGGCTGGCAACCTCTTTTTCACATAGGATCATAAGCTCAATTGAAAAAAATGCTACATAAAGTCTCATCTGCAAGCTGCATCACAGCCCTTATATATAGAAGTGGGTCCTAAAGAAAACCAAACAATCACATTCAACAAGTACCTCGCCACTATGGCTACTATACACCACATAAAATGCCATATAAACAGGATGCAAATAATAATTCAAAAGCAAACTAATGGTTTTATGGGTGGAATCCAACAAATATTCTGCTTTGAATTAAATGAGGAAAAATTCTAAATTACTTACTACACATAAATGAATCAAAATGAATTAAATGATCTTTGAAAGTGGACAGTGTTTTTGGTAAAAAAAAACAAAAACAAAACATACCATACATCTTTGAAAATGTAATAATAATAATAATAATAATAATAATAATAATAATAATAATAATAATAATGTGTAGTATTAGTAAACAAGACAGATAATTTGTGAAAATTCTCCCGCGTAGGAAAAAAAAAATCATACATTTCCGTTTTCCCAAACATTCACTTTTCTTCCAAATATAACTCAGAGTTAATTAGGCTCCAGGGTATGAGGTCATGGCCTAAATCCCTTACCATCTTGACTACCTGCAGAGTCCTCCTGTATGGGAAGATTCAGAGTTCATTCCCAGTAGACAAAAGACTGGGACATTCCATCTGAATGCCATTGCTAGAAGGAGCCCATAAAATTCTCCAAGCTTAGGAGCCTAAATAACTGATCGGCCCTAGGCTGAAAGGAGGGGGGGAAGGAAAAAAAAAAAAAAACACTTATTCTGTCATATGAAAAAGCCATAATCATTAAGTTACGGGCCTACTATAAAACTGCACTAAATTAGTGGCACTCAAAGCATTGATGGGTCTGTGACCAACCTAATCTAAATAGCCTATTCTTCACCGAAAGTCATTTAGTAATGAAAGTGAGGTCTTAAAATGGGGCAATTGCACATTATAGGAGTACACACCTACAAGAAGGTCAAGCAGCGGCCAGGGGTGTCAAATATTCAAAGAATTAACAGCTATTGCGGAATATTTATACACTTTAAATCAAAAAAGGTAAAAAAGATGGATAGCTATAGGTCACCTAAAGACAAAAATTTTACATAGTTTTTTATTTATAGCTGCTGCTACTTCTTGCCATTATCAAAACACGAACCCTAATAGTCACAACTATAAACCAATGGTCTTCAATGAAATCAATGGAACGCTGATCTGGGACATTCCTATGAATGAAAACCATGACAAACCGAGACCTTCCTTACTTACCAAAGAAGAAACAATAAGGAGTGTATCTTTTTTTTTTTTATTTTACTCCATCCTGCCAACTTGTCTTCTTCTGCTTAAAACTACAGCCATTAATGATCTAATGATCTGTCACTGTAAATTATCAATAGTTTTTCAGATGAAAGCATAATTGAAGGGGGGGGAAAAAAAAAAAAACCTTTGAATAGAGAAGCCATTTCTACTCAAATCAGTGGTAATGATTTCAAGTGCTTCCAGCGTCACAAATGGTGTCCAGCCTTCAAAGATTTTTTTTACCTTGCAAAGCCATCCTGGCTATCTCATCCATCACTGTAGGTCAAGTCATTCATCACAATAGTAAAACTGCGGGGTTTTGTTCTTACAGATAGGCAATCCGCATATCAAAAGGAGGATGGTATGCATTCTTAATGCAATTAGAGCAAATGCTGGAGCTTTTAAGGTTGGTAAACAAAAATTTACATTTAGAAATAGTCCCAGCTCCACAACAAAGTAAGGTCAGCGAGCTTAGTAAGGTAATTAAAGCAAAAGGCTATAATTACAATGAACCGGTTAACAAGCAAAAGCCTGGGAAATAATGGAATGTAGGTATCTAAACCAGCTTTCAGAAAATCTCCCAATGCTGTAAGCAAGGGCGGGTTACCAAGTTCAGATACATGAGCTGACCAATTCTCGCAAGAGAATCCAATATACAATGAAGCTGGTTTTTACAAGGTAGAGAGCAAATCAAGACATTTTACCATATAAAACAAGTCCCCCGACCGTGGTTCATTCTCCTATTATTAGATAGTGGAAGAAAAAATGTAATTTCTTTCCTCAAGATTAAAATATCTGCTGAATGTTATATGTTGGCTGATCAGAGGGGAAAAAAAAAGTCTATAAAAGGTCATGCACTGCCTGTTTAACCACCAGTAAAAACATATTGAAATGTAAGCGTATACGCCCAGGTCATCTCCATTTAAATTATCGCTATTGAAGTGCAAACGGTTAACATCTAAATACTACTTAGATCCAAAATAATTAAAAAAAAAAAAGTGTCATTTACATCAATGAGAAAATGTATATAGCAAGTGTGGTTTTTTTCCCAGCATGCATGTTTTTTATTTTTATCTACAGCATGATCAGAATCCATTTTCAATAGGTCAATGACAGATCCCGAAAATTGTCCGTCAAACATTCAAGCACCCAGACCCTTCTGAGCAATTTACTGCAGTTTGCGTGGAGGCTGCTCAGGTCACCTTTTTAGGTTTTCTATAATCACAAAATACTAGAATGGTATAACACATTGCAAGAGTAACTTTGACAATGGTCACTTGAAATCATGTCTCCCAATACTAATGCTCGGTGCTACTTGCCAGCCGGCAATCCACTAGCACTAGCCCTTTTAAGTTGGCTATAAAAGTTTTAAGAAGATTTTTGGTGCTTCTATATTGAGTAAACCTTTCAAACTATAACTAGCTGGGAACACACCGCAATCTTTACATGAGTTTTAGAGGACAGGTTGGCAGATGATCATGCCTAGGCACATAAATACATGGTAGCTCCATTCCCCCCTTTAATTCCACACAGGGGGGTTTTGGAGGCCAGCAATGCATTCCTAATGAGGAAATTCACGGGCACATGGATAGCACCCAAAGTAGTCTGCCATGTGGTAATACTTTTGTAACATACTGATAGTGGACCCTGTAGTTCATTGGAAGTTTTTAAGTCTATAGTAAAATAAGATTGAAAATTAAACCTTCTTTAACCATGTCCCTTTAAGGGAAACACATTTTGTGCTGCTTTTCACCGTTTGCCAGTAAGTGCCATTTAATCCTAGCCATCGGGACTCTGTGACCTAGTGTATTTTATCAGTACTGCCCTGACCCTGACCAGTTACTGTCACACTCCCACACAAAAAATATTTGCTCAGCATTTTGTTTCTAAACTCTTAGCTGGAAATGTTCATACATCGGAAGTGAGCACGCTCAAAATGGCAAATATACCCAAATGCTGTGAGCAAACCATTATAGTCTCCATAAATAATAAAATAATCAACAAGTGACAAATACATGACAAGAGAATTACCATGCAGAATGTAGTGCAGAGCAGAATATGGTATGTTTTTATTTTATACTGTAGGCGCGGGATTGCTGCATTTGTGTTTTCTACATTCCAGTTAGTATGGATTTGGCCTGGAATTGATCCAACCAAGTTGCCATGATGTGTGAAACCAGTCATCCTCCGTTGCAGAAAGATGATGCTTATATGAGCTCAAAATGCATCAACTGTAGAATTTATTAAGAACCACAATCTAATAAATGAAATAGAAAAATCGGTGTTAACATTGTGAGGAAAGCTGGGATCCTGCACATTTTATGAGAATCACTTTTTACATATCAGGTTCACTTTAATATATATATATATATATAAAAGATAAAGTTTTTTTTCCCATTTCATCTAAAAATCACTAAATTGGAAAATGCATATGAAGTGAAGAAGTGATGCAGCTGGCCACACACATTAGAAGAGAATTGGCTGAACCCATTGATTTTGATGGGTTAGGTTGATAATGTAATGTGTATATTGGAGGCCTCCATGCTCTCCCCAGCTGACAGATGTCAAATCAGGGGAACTACCATGGGGTGGTTGGATTTTAGTGCATCAATTCCTTTGCCCTTGGAAAAAAAGCTGCTACCAGGAGTCTGGAGATAGTTTTATTCCTCTTGTATCCCATTCACTGCTCAACATATAGAAGATAAAACTACACTTGGGGGGGCTTGATAAGCATGGATGTTGGCCACATGGTTTGATACCTAAACCAGGTCAGATCAAATGGGAAACAAACAGAAAAAAAATATATATTTTATATTCGGCTCCACTCTTGTTCACAGTCCATGTCTGGTATTGCAGTTAATTTACATTCAATTGATTCCCTTTGATGCCATATCAAGTCCTCATCCCACCTCCTGATATCGCAGCCAGTTTTCAGGCTAATTTTCTAGATGGATAGAGTAGATCTTCTAGATGGAGCGCGGTATTAAATATAAGGGTTAACAATTCATTGTGACCATCAAAAAATACTAGTTTAGACATCCCATACCAAACCTTCCATATCAAGGAGCTATTTGTGTTTACTCTAAGGGGGATGAAAATAGTCTCCATCCGCAGCTGAGTGATGCTAGAAATGATTCATTTGTACTTCAGCTCACGCTGTTCTCCTACAATACAAGCTGAGAAAGAAAACTCAACCCTTATCTGCAGAGAGCGGTACATTTTGTACAATGTGCTTCATATTTTCACTGTCTGCTGTAAATTACCAGAAACAAATTGCCAGGATGAGTTATGCTCTCCGACAAGCAAGCCAAAAAAAATACTCGTACATGACCTTTTTACCTCTTGCAACATTGGAACAGCCCGTACCTGTGATGCCGGTGTACTTTACCAGGTTGGAAACTCTCTACTTTTTAACATGCAAGCTTTTAGCTGTTTGATGAAATGTAAAGTCTATCTAACCTCCTGCATAACTTTTCTGCACATATCGCAATGTGTGAACATATGAGAACATAAGTACTGGCCATTATATGAGCGATGTGGGCCATATTAAGGAACGGGGGGAATATACAGCCACAATATGGTCAGTGTAAGACAAACAACAGATCTGCAATCCCTTAAAGGACATCCATCCCCCAGATCATAGTATTATAGTATCATAGTATATAAGGCTGGAAGGAGACGCAAGTCCATCAAGTCCAACCTTCAAGAATTAAATAAAAGTTTTATTCCCATAACCCGTGATATTTTTTCTCTCCAGAAAGTCATCCAGGCCTCTCTTGAACATGTACATAGAGTCGGCCATAACAACCTCCTGCGGCAGAGAGTTCCATAGTCTCACTGCTCTTACAGTAAAGAACCTTTGTCTATGGTGATGGTAGAATCGCCTCTCCTCTAGGCTAGAGGATGCCCCCTTGTCCTGGTCACAGGCCTAGGTATAAAAAGATCTTTGGAGAGATCCTTGTACTGTCCGTTCAGGTATTTGTACATTGTAATGAGGTCTCCCCTCAGTCGTCTTTTTTCTAAACTGAATAATCCCAAATTTTGTAATCTGTCATTGTATTCTAGTCCCCCCATTCCCCTAATAATCCTGGTTGCTCTCCTCTGCACCCGTTCCAGCTCTATTATATCCTTTTTATACACTGGTGCCCAAAACTGTACACAATATTCCATGTGTGGTCTAACCAGGGATTTGTATAAGGGCAGAACTATGTCTTTATCATGAGAATCTATTCCTCTCTTGATACATCCCATTATTTTATTTGCTTTAGCAGCAGCCGCCTGGCTCTGGTCACTAAAATTAAGTTTACCATCCACCAATACGCCCAAGTCCTTTTCAGCTTCAGTTTTACTAAGTAATTGACCGTTTAGAACATAATTATACTTTTTGTTTCCATGGCCCAAGTGCATAACTTTACATTTATCTACATTAAACCTCATCAACCATTTCTCTGCCCATCCCTCAAGCTTCCACAAATCCCTCTGTAATGCTAAACTATCGACCTCAGTATTTATTACTTTACACAGCTTAGTATCATCTGCAAATATTGAAACTTGACTGTGTAAACCCACTACAAGGTCATTAATAAAAATATTAAAAAGAAGTGGCCCCAATACTGACCCCTGTGGCACTCCACTGGTAACATCAACCCAATCTGAGAATGTGCCATTAATGACCACCCTCTGTTTTCTATCACTAAGCCAATTACTAACCCAGATACACAGATTTTCTCCTATTCCCAGCAGTCTCATTTTATATACCAACCTTTTATGTGGCACGGTGTCAAATGCCTTTGAGAAGTCCAGATATACAACATCCACAGCGTCCCCCAGATCCAGTCTTGAACTTACCTTCCTCGTAGAAACCAATCAGATTAGTCTGACAGGACCGATCTCTCATAAACCCATGCTGACGCTGGGTTATAAGGTTATGCACAGTGAGATACTCCAGGATAGCATCTCTAATAAACCCCTCAAATATTTTCCCCACCACAGCAGTTAGACTCACGGGTCTGTAGTTTCCAGGATCGCTATTTGATCCTTTTTTGTATATTGGTACCACATTTGCTATGTGCCATTCCTGTGGAACATAACCAGTCCTCAGTGAATCTTCAAATATTAAAAATAACGGTCTGTCTATCACCGTACATAATTCATGCAGACCCCGGGGGTGTATGCCATCTGGCCCCGGTGATTTATCTATCTTAGTGGTTGCGAGGCGGCGCCGTACCTCTTCCTGGGTTAAACTGTTGACATTATAAAAAGAATTTACATTATTCCTCATTGTGTCTTCCACCAGGGGATTTTCCTGGGTAAAGACAGTTGCGAAGGAGACATTCAGTAGATTGGCCCTTTCCTCATCTCCTTCCACCATGACCCCCATGTTATTTCTAAGGGGACCCACGCTCTCTGTTTTTAGTTTCTTATCATTTATATACTTGAAAAATAATTTGGGATTATTTTTGCTCTCCCTGGCAATATTTCTCTCAGTCTCTATTTTTGCGGCCTTTATCTGCTTTTTACAGGATTTATTTTTCTCTCTATAATCCTGTAATGCCTCATCGCTACCTTCACGTTTTAGCACCTTAAACGCTTTATCTTTCTCGCTTATTGCTTTCCTTACAAGACTAGTTAGCCACATAGGGTTTTTCTTGTTCCTCTTATGCTTTTTCCCATAAGGTATGTGTTTCTCACGGGACTTTTTCAGAATATATGAGAAAAAGTCCCATTTTGGGGGGGGGCTTTTGTCCTTGAGAGCATTATCCCAGTCTATGCCTTTAAGGTCTTCCCTGAAGTTTAGAGTGTTGGTTGCCCCTTCACTAACATGCTTAGTAAAGCGTAATACAAAATCAATGATATTATGATCACTATTCCCCAGGTTCCCCCCAACCTGTAGTTTTGATACCCTATCAGGTCTGTTGGTAAGGATAAGGTCCAGCAGTGCCCCCCCTCTTGTTGGCTCCAGGACTAGTTGCGACAGGTAATTGTCTTTTGTTGTTGACAAGAACCTGCTACCTTTGAAGGACCTGCAGGTTTCTGCCCCCCAGTCAATATCTGGGTAATTGAAGTCCCCCATGATAAGTACTTCACCATGCTTTGAAGCCGCATCCATTTCACTTATCAGCATTTCCTCTGTTGCCTCCATTATATTTGGAGCCTTATAACAAACCCCTAGTAATATTTTATTATTCTTTTTCCCTCCTCTTATATCCACCCATAGGGACTCCACATTTGCGTTACTGATGTCATCTCGCAGGACGGGCTTGAGGCAAGAATTCACATATAAACAAACCCCTCCCCCTTTTTTATTTATACGATCCTTTCTAAAAAGACTATAACCATCTATAGTAACAGCCCAGTCATAGCTACTGTCCAGCCATGTCTCGCTGATACCCACTATATCTTATTTCCGTTCCAACATCAAGAGTTCCAGTTCCTCCATTTTGTTTGTGAGGCTTCTGGCATTTGTGTACATACACTTTAGATGGTTTTCCCTGTCCGTATTCCTTTTGTCCTTATTCCCCAATCTCATTCCAGCCCCCCTTCCTCCCCCATGGACTATGACTCTTCCCAGCTCTCTATGTACACCGTCTATTTGCCCTGCACAAGTGTAATTGCCCTCCCCCCAGGTCTCTAGTTTAAACACTCCTCCAACCTTCTAGCCATTTTTTTCCCTAAAACAGCGGCCCCCTCCCCATTGAGGTGCAGCCCATCCCTACTGTAGAGCCTGTAGCCCACAGAAAAGTCAGCCCAGTTCTCCATGAACCCAAACCCCTCCTTCCTACACCAACTTTTGAGACACTTATTTACCTCCTTGATCTCCCGCTGCCTTTCTGGTGTGGCACGTGGTACAGGCAGTATTTCGGAGAAAATTACCTTTGAGGTCCTTGCCCTGAGCTCAAGGATTGTAAACCAAATAATCAGACATACTGGTGCATACCCCCTCTGGCAGGATCTGCTGTTCTTTTAGCTTCTTAGGCCCTTGTTTTTAAGAAAATGATGCTTTAAAAATTATGAAAATGAGCCCGAGGTGCTCAAGGCTCCATGAAGTACTATAAAACCAGGAGCCGCTCAGGCTCATTTGCATAATTTTAAAAGCCTTTTTTTGTAAAGACCAGGGCATAAGAAGTTAAATGAAGAGCAGATCCTGCCAGAGGGGGCACACACCAGTATGTCAGTGTGCTTGGTTTACAATCCTTGATCTAGTGATAGATGTCCTTTAATTTTAACACATTACCAAACTCATATATAATATGGTTTTGGATTGCACACCAAAACACATGTGCTACCCTGAGTATATTGATCTCTGCTCCAAATCAGAGAATTATAAAGCATGTGCACAAAGAAAGGATCACACAGAAACCCCCACACACAGTCTTTAAGACTCTCTAATTGATTATTGAACTACAGAGTAAGTATTTAGATTAAGAGGGAGTAACCCTCCTAGGTACTATGCCTGGTTGTGATTGGCTTACCTTAATTCGGTCATACTTCCGAATATATAAACAATAAATAACACGTTACATGAGATACACACATCTACTTTACATGGTAGACAAAGTACAGGAAGGGCCTCTTCAGGGTCATTGAAAACTTGGTGTCTCTCCAAGGTCATTAAGAAGTTAACTCTTTGAATAACTTCACCACAAAATTAAGTCATATCCATAACAATTATTTGAAATAAAGAAGCTGCCTGATCTGTGCAGAGTGGACTTTCCCATACAACGTAAATAATACTTCATTTTAGGCAAAGCAAAAGAAAAAAAAAATCTGTCAAGAACCCCCCTTGAAGACTGAGCATGTACACCCGTTCTAATTCAGCACCACGCACAGAAAGAGATAAATGGCTTGTATAGGTCTATGTAGTACTGAGGACATGAGCCAGAAAGAACAGATCTATGCAGAGTGTTCCTCCACGTCTGCCAGGTGAGCCCTGAATGATCGCAGCTGCAGCACCCTGGCCCACACTTCAAAGAGCACCAACGTCTCCCAACAACTACGATTTCCAACTACACTTTGTACTTGCCATAACGCCGAGTCCTCAGGCATCACTCTATTAGTCTTAATCTCTTTCTGCTCTCTGGCTGACACCTCCACAGCCCAGGGTTACTGTACTAACAGTAAGCTAAGAATGCAAACACATTTCATTTTAACAATGTGATGATTTATAAGGAAACAAAGACCTGCAAAACACAAACCCACGGGTTGCAGACAAATGTAAAAGGGCAACCAACAACTGCAACTCACATGTCCCAGGAACATCATGACCCGCAGACATAGAAACTTGACATCATATGTAATCCATATGTGCTTTAGCTGTTGAAGATGTAATGGAGTGAGCCTAAACCTAGCAATGTCCTACAGCTTACTCCACTAGTTTGCTTGCGGAATACATTGCTCCCTTGCCAGATGCATACATCTCTGTCCATTGTATAGGGATTCATAGTTGGCTGCATACTACCATCTTAGGGTATATTCACACGCGGTATGCCCGCTGTGCGAGAATTCCGCCGTGTGCTGGAGTGGAGGAGGAGGTGACCCCTCCTCCCTCAATAGAGAATAGCGGCGCACGGCCGCACACACGCCGAAAGATAGAGCATGCTCTATCTTTTTGCGGTGTGCGGCCCGGATTGGTGGCACACATGTGTGGCACCAGATCCCCGCCGTGCCGCTATAGCCGTCGATGGGGACGTACATGCGGCCGCATGTACGTCCCCGCAGACGGCCGTGTGAATAAGCCTTTAAGCCGCACAGGGGTGTAAATACAGGGGTAGCAGACATATGGGGCCCGCAGTGTGAGGAGGGCCCTGGCATCTGACCTAACACGCTAAAGAATTAAGGATATGCACCACCATATACATATTATCCTGCACATTGTACAGCATGATATGTATACAACACTGCATGTCTTCCACAGTACACCGCATGAATCGGCAGCTGGAAATTGCCGAACGCAGCGCTCACCGATCCCCATCAGCTCTATAGAGATGTATGGAGCAGAACGGTCATGCACGGCTGTCTGCTCCATTACTCTCTTGGAGTGACGAGGGGGCCGACTGAGATATGTTGTGGAGATCTGTGGAGATCTCATCAACGAGGCCCCCGCTGATCAGCAAGTTAAGTCCTATCTTGTGGATAGGGCCTAACTTATGTTCGTGGGAAAACACCTTTAATGCATTAAAATGTTAGTGTTCGAGCCAGACAACCCCTTTATATTAAAAGGAAATCTACCATCAAAATCAATCATGGATAAACCAGGGACATTTACTTATAGATCCAGGCACAGACTGTGATAATCTTCTTATATTTGTATTTTCTCATTCCTTCTAAAGTTGATTTTAAAAATTATGCTAATGAGCAGGAAGGACTCATGGGGCTGTTAACAGAGGCCCTCCATGCTGCAGATTCACGGGATGTAACACTGTGCAGGAGCTCTTCCCCCTACCACTGTGTGCTAAAAAAAAATTTCTGCTGTAGTGAGCTTACATCTATTGTAAACTACATCATCACATTTCTACTGATTTAATAAGTTGATACATGATTTTCGCCACTGCCTTTTAACTTCTGATAAATCTACAGCAATGTACCCATGATAACCATTACATTAATGATTGAAAAAAGAAAAAGCTTCAGACCAATACTGGTCTGCAGTAACATAACTAGAATGAGTCAGCCATCTATATTACCATTAATAGGAGAGAGTCCTTCATCCATCGTCATTGATATTATAATCTTTTGCAGGATGACCAAGGCCAGACTTGCTTCTTTTTCACATTTTAGCAAGTTGATAACATTAAACAGGGCGTTCATGAAGCAGAGAAGAATACGAAATGTACAGCCAAAGCATTTGCAATGAAAATATCAGGTTCTTAAGACTCTGTTGCTTAGAAACCAAGACGACAAGCCGGGGAGGGGGGATGTTACCATAGTTCTCCAGTCTAGAACACAGCCCATTGAAGATTGTGTTTATCTCAGCAGGCTAAAAAACAAAAACTCAAATGACAACTAAACCATCCAAAAGTAATCCTTAAAAGTCCTGCACACCCACCAGACCAGGCTGAACTAGGACTAACCAGGAATGGGACAGTGCAAGATACTTACCTCATAGATATCCAAAAATGTTATACTGAACATAGAGACATAAAAGAAGGAATGATCAGAAAATTTCCAATGAAAGTAAGTAGTACACAGCAGCACTAGTTTACTCATACCATCAAGAATAAGCATTGGGTAGCATCCTGTTCTCTAGTTAAAATTTTACAAAAATAGTTAAAAACTTGTATACTGTATGCGCAACAAAATAGATCTCAAGAGTGGAGGTTGGCAAAGTACCATTAAGACCCCAGTATAAAACATGGCACAGAATAGATGCTATACTTTCATCCACCATTTGTATAGGTTTGCTCCGAGTACATCAAAACACAACGCAAATGATGAAAAATAACATATACAGAAAAACAATGTAACGCAAATAAGCTTCTGCGTGTAAATCAGTCAAGGATTTATTCGAGGGTCCCCAGAGGCAGACCAATCCATAAATGCTTTTCCATTTAAAAGAAGAAAGTCAATGGTAATTACTAAATGCTAAATTGTTAAAAAGGAGAAATGGTAACCTCGCAATGTTTTGACAAAAAATGTGCACGGAAGACAAAAGAAATTAGTAAATTACATTAGGAGTGTTATTACATGGCAGATTTGCTGTGGAGATTTCAGAAAAAGAAAATGTGCACCGTAGAAAAGCTGACCACAAATCCACTTCCAGTGTGGCATGGCCCGGCACAACTACCACGTAAGGGCTCTTTCACATTGGAGATGTTTTTCTCAAGGAAGACAATAGAAGTCTATGGATCCACAAAAAAAATTTAAAAAAAAATAAAAGTCAGCGTTTTTTTTCACTGAGGAGGCTGAGAAACCAGGCGTTAAGTTTTAAAAGCAATGGTTTTTTGTCTGCAAAGCAGGGGTTTTTTTTGCACATGCGGAGACAAGAAACGGAAGCAAAAGACAAGGGATGCACTGCACACACACCAATGTGAAACCACCCTAAATCGTCAACCCAGGAAGCTGCATGTGCACAAAAACATTCAAAACCTGCCAAAGAAACCCTCCAGAATTTTGGTGCACATATTTAGATAATATTCCAGTATTGTCACAAATTTTCTGGTTACAACTTTCTGATATATATAAGTATATATAAATTAATAGAGGATTAGCCCGCATTGATGGTAAATCTATGGTAATTACCAAATTTAAAGGGGATTATCAGATACGACTTTGGACAGGTCTACGTTTACAACTAGTTCATATAAAGCCAAACTTTAACCATTAGTTGGCAGAAAACATCAGCTTTTTTTTCTACTGTATTTTCCTACAATATACTGGAAGATTGAACCTTTGACCTTTCATTGCCCAACACCCCACCTTCTTCCCTGCAGATCACATCTTAATCTGTAATTCCCAAAGGCAAACAGACCGTCACCTATTTCAGAGGAGTGTAATGCGATCAGCCAAGAAAGACAGCTGCTACTTCCTAATACATGAAGTTTGCTATAATCCAGTTTATGAAAAATGGCTTCTTTTAAAACAGGGACCTAAAAACTACATTGGCAGCTTCTTTACTGGTACTTACCAGTATATAAATTTCCCCCCAAATCCATTATAAGCAAAAGAAAATGAAGCCAATTATACACATGAGCCACTCACTTTTCTTAAATACCTCATCCATCTGCTGTCCATGCAAAGCAGCTGCCCGACACCTCTGTCAGAGACTTACCCCAAAAACTACAGAAACCAAACTACACTGCCCTCATCTACTATGGGGGTTGTAGGGTTAGGAGGACCCCTTACACCTTTGATGCACGGTTTAGGTGATAAAACAAAGAGCAAAGTCGGCTAAACCTATGTATTTCCATGAGTCAACTAAATATCCTATCTGTAAAAAAAAAGAAGGATCTGACCTGCTTGCCCCTAAGGGGGCTTTGGGGAGAGGTAATGTCTGTACTTGGGGTTGTTTTTGTTTTGCTCTTAAATGCAAAATTTCAATACAATATGTTGAGTGCATCAGGAAAGACAACCTACTGACAGCAGATGATCAGGCGCTGAAATGGACTATAGCTGACAAGTTTTTTCTCTGGGCCGTTGGTGCGGGGGATGTGGGGACAAATACACAAGGTGGTACACGTCCAACCTAAATCCCAATTGGCCCCATGTTAATCCAATTGTGAGTATACACACACTTAATATTAAATATCTATTAGTAATGGTCCGTACATTCTCTACACATACAACAAGACATTCTCCAACACTTTTATATAAGCCAGGGTGAACCCTGATGTTTGCGATGGAGAATGAGTAACAATCAGCTGTGATCTGAGGGTGTTCATGCGGGGGCTGTCGAATAGCCAGGAAATACATTTGGCAATGCAGGAAATACCCCTTGGATAATACATACATCCTGTACATGTAATGTGGTAGTAGGCGTAGAGAGGGATAGAACCTCATACATAAGTAGATTAGGGTTTGCCAAAACAAGAAAACAGTAACAATTCTAAATTATAAATACAAACATTAAAAAACACATGAAATGTCTGGGTTGCAAACCTGTGTTATGTATGTGCGTGGAAAGGACTGTACTGTGCGAGGTAAACCTAACAGTGACTATCCTTTTCCATTGTGCGATTTCCCGAGCACATGTATAAATGTAACAGATGTCTAGTAAGGTCATTCTGCCCCAGAAATATTCAAAATTTATTGCCTTCTTCAGCTATTCTGTTCATGTCAACACAATCCATTTGTCACTCATATGAGGACAAACGAAATCCAAACACCGAAATTGTCCGACAAATTCTCAAAGCACTTTTATGTGAAGGTTACACATTACAGAGGAGCACAAAAACCAATCCCATGTTCACACCCCAGTGGATGCTACAGTGACTACATCAGGTACACCTTCTAAAGGTCTGGGCTATGATCTGAAAGCTCCTGCTCCTAACCCCTCCTAATCACATACAGAGCGCAATCGTATCACCTTCACCATCCTTGGCTAAAGGACAATAAAGTTTGCATGGTTGCAACTGCAACATTTACAGTCTCACCTGAGCCAACTATCCTCTCACATGGTCCCAGGGATTTCTGGTAAAATGCAGATGACTTTAAGAGGAGAATACGACTGTTCTCTTGGCTCTTCACCCTCCTCTGCCCTACACCCCCCCAACTTAACCATTGCTAACAATAGCACATGTCCTTGACCTGATAAGGGAAACTTTTGAGCATTATTATCCATTATTAGGTTATCTCTCCTAAGATATTTCTAATTTGCACAGATTTATCCTTGTTTTTTCACTGAACATAGCCGCTTCATCATTTCTCCCTTCGACTTATTTTTATCTCGTCTCTGCAGCTTTTGTTTGCTTTGCGTTAATGGAAAACACATTTTCACAGCGAGTTCCAAGTTTTAAGAGCTTGTGAAATACAGCTGGAGACTAATATGAAAAGGATCATTGTACTTATTAGAAGTAAGCTTTGGTCAGACACAGCCTGACAGGTTCTCTATAACAAAAGTGACATTTTCGGGTATGATTTTTTACACTGGGGACACTTGACCTCTTAGACTTGTGGGTGTTTTAATCACCCTCTGTTCCCACCATTTATACTTACCTTGGTCTACAGCTTTGGGTGCCTTTACAGCCGCTATACTAGACCCCAGCTCCACTGCGCATGAGCGATAGGAACGGTAACTGGGCAATGAAGTGATGCGTAATGCTATTGCTTTTTGGAATCATTACGCATGTGCTAATACAAGCTTCAAAAACCTGTAAAATTGACTGGACTGTGTGATCATGTAAAACAATCACATTGGGAGGCTGGGAGCCCAACTAAGACATGAACTGAAACAAGTAATGACCGTATGGACAGTGATTCAAAATATGTTAAGTACAGAAAATATACCATTTTTTTTTCTTATGCCATAGACACGAGGCAGACAGGGCATTCAAAGCTGTCAAACCAGGGCCGAAGTTTAGCCATGCCTGTATAAAAATGATAAAGAGGCTAAGATAGAGTAACCACAGTTTTAAGCCCTCTGCCCTCCTTTTGTGTGTTCAGGATTGACTGAACCGAACCTAGAACTGAACAGAGCACATTTTCCCGAAGGATCTGAAGAACTGCCAGTACAGCTTAAATAGATGAAATTTCACTTCCATTTATACCTGTCACATATTAGTGGCAATAATAATAATAATAAAAAAAATCATAACAGACAATTACTGGGAACCATTTAAGGTATTTAGCCAACAATGTGGCGGCAAACACGCTTGTCCGCTGCCCATCACAATGTATAAATAGGGTAAGCGCTGCTGACCAATCTAAGCCGGATCAGGGCAAATCAAGTGCAAACAATTATGAAAAACTAAAAATACAAGGAACGGACGTTGCAGATTGTTGCCACACTGTTACGACCATTGATCTTATCTGAAATATGAATACCTATGAATAATTGTACCTGTCTGTAGCAATGCATTGTGTAGGTCTCACATTATCTTGAAAATGACATCTCAAAACTTCAATAGTTGCAACTCAAAACCTATTTACAATATTTCATAGGCTGACAACACAAATATCAGAACGCAAGGGATTCCCTCGATGATACATACGTTACAAAGCAAGGAAAACACAGTAGCTCAACTGTTGCACATTGGGATAAAACATTTTTTAATAATATGAATATAAAAGTTGCAAATATTTAAAAGGGCAAAGTTAAGAAATCTATCAGGTTGTTTTCCAGCCATCATAGTGTTATCCAGGTGTATGCAAGTTTGAAGGTAGGGAGCAGATTAATTCCATCATTGCTGCCCCCTGCCCCTATAACTTGCTTACATTTGTATATGCCTGGATAAGGTCATAATATGATTTTTTTCAGCTTAATGATGAACCCCATAAAAAGCTCATTACTTGATGCTGCACATGACGGGGTCTGCAGATTCCAACAAAAATCACAGAAGCGTTTTAAGCGTTTTGAAACACATCAGGCACATTAAAAGTTACTGCTCCAAGTTAACCCTAACTGCATTAGATAACTGGCAACACTTGTTTTGTCTTGTTAACTGGCAAAACACGTGTTACTACTTACCATATGCGAGTATTTAGCTTAAAACGCCATTCAAGGACATTGTGTGAACACAGCCTGAATACCAAGAGCCAGGTCAAAAATGTTCAGTGCACAGCTCAGCCAAAACCAGGTGTGGAGACTTTATTAATAATAATAATAATAATAATAATATCATGGAGAAATTATCACTTGCCGGTATCTGGTTTTAGCTCAGAATAACTGTTGCAAAAAACTTAAAGGGGCTGTCAAGCCACAAAAAGCTATAGGGGATAACTTGCTGATAGGTGAGGGGACCCAGTGTTGGGACACCCACAAATTGTGAGAATGCGGGTCTGCTGTACCCCATTTGTACAGCAAAAGAATGGAGTAACAGGTCAGACATGCACAATGCCACATCCTTCGCTGTCTATGGACCTGATGGAGATGGCCAAGTACAGTGCCCGGCTATCTCCATTAGCACCTTAGAGATGAATAGAGCAGCAGGGAGTATTTGGCTGCTCTGTTCATTTGGGTTAGAACAGACCCCCCACCTCTGGGACCCCCACCAATCAGTAAGTTTTACCCTATCGTGTGGATAGGAGAAATCTAGATTTTTCTTGTGAGGGGCCGGACAGTCACTTTAAGAAATAACCCAAGATGTGAACTGTTCCTGTAAAATAAACATTTCTGTCTGTACAACAGCACAGGATCCTCGGACGTGTCCTCTCCTGACCCAAGACCCGATCAACTTCATTCCACTATGAACTAAACTAAGTTCTGATAAATCGGGAACGGATTATGTTTGACAGAAGGCACTTAACCCTTTTTTGCTTGGGTCACAAAATGACGAAACAACAAATATTGCTTCACTATTCTGATTTATCTCCTGAAATACACATCATACTAAATACTCATGCGTTTTTTGACGGACTGCTTAAAAACGGGCCAAAAACGCGTTCAAAACGTCATGTGTGCCAACACCCTCAGGAGCAGATTTGTCACAATTCCTCATGTCAGTAGAGTCCTATACCAGACGTATAGAATATATTGTAGACATCCCAATGCCGGAGAATCATCGGACAAAACACATATTCACAAAACAACCTGAACGCTCAGTCTTCCGGGTGCCCGGCACGGGTGTCTCTGGGGGGCTATCAGGAGCTGTATAAGGTAGTTCATATGATACAGTTGTGTTGGCACAACACCATCGCCAGCCGCTGCCATAGCCATGTGGCCAAAATCACCAGGAGCAAAACTTATGGCTAATTTTAAGGATTTCTATTACACAGAATATATGTATACAGTAATAATACTACACTGTGGTAACACTATACAATGATATATACTCGCCCCATAAACCCCAGTAACACCCATGCTGCTTTGTTACATAGCACACAATAATATAAAACACCACATACAAGTATCACCCATACACAGCAGCAGCACCCCCTGCACCATGGTAATACACATCACACTACAAGCCATGTGTGCACCCCCTGCACCATGGTATACACATCACACTACCAGCCGGGTGTGCACCCCGTGTACCTGAGCAGGTGTCGCCGAGGAGCCGTATAATCCGTGCGCTCTCCGGTACCGCCGCGGCTTTCTCTCCGCCCTGTGGGTGAGTGATGCGCTCCCCGCACGCACAGCAGCGCCCGTCCAGGTGGGGGCGGGACACTGGGGAGGAGGCAACTTCTTAAAGCATCTGTCCCATAGTGTACGGACTGTCACATCCACTGTAATCAATCAACATAAACATGGCGGCTTTCCTGTGCAGGGGCTGCTGTGAAATGTAACACAATTACCCTGAAAGGCTCATTACAGGGAGAGATCAGCCATATTGCCATAGGGCCGGTCGCTACTACCCCATCTGTAGTAAGGGTCTGACCTGGAAATGAATGTTGCTATACATGACATTCAGCCATTGTGATGCCAGTAGTGTTATAGCACTACCATCAAAATCCAGGGACACCAGGACTGTGTAATATTCTTAGATTTGTTATCCATGGCCTTCTTACTTCTAAAATCAACTTTTAAATGAAGCTAACGAGCCCTACCTATGCTCTAGGTTCACAGGCTGTTACACTGTATTGTGCAAGGAGCACTTCCCCCCTCCTACTGTGTGATGAAACTTTCTCTGGTGCTATCATATTATAAAAGTTTATTGATCTCCTGGTTTGGAGAAATTGATTATACAAGTGAGACAATATACAAAATACAGTTATAGGCGATGAAGGGAAAGTGAGACAGGGTAACAGCCTGTGAAGCTACAGCATGTAGGGGCTGTGGTAACAACTCCCATAGCCCTTCTGTCTCATTAGCATAATTTAAAAACTTGATTTTAGAAAGAAGAAGGTCAAGGATAACAAATATTAGAAGGTTACCACAGTCACAGTGCCCAGATAAGTCTGATGGCAGATTTCCTCACCTCAGCAGGTGAGACAGTACACATCACATGATTTAGACTATAGTCAGGGCAGCCATCAGGAAATTCGGGGCCCCATACAGCAAAAGTGTCTGGGCCCCAACACACCCCAAAACCGAACAAGCCTCCTGCCCCCCGCAGTGACCTTTCACAAACAGGGTTTGAGGCCTGTTGCTACGACAAGGCACACTCTTCTGGTAGATTGCCAATAGGAGTCATACTTTTGGTCAAGTATATTTATTATAGTGCAAATATGGCATCAAAAACTAAAGCATGGTGAACAGTAAACATATAAAAGTGTTTAACAGACAACATATAACAAATATAACATTATAAAGTGCAATTGCTAGGGCCGCCACTATCTTTTAATGTTTTAATAAAGAATTGTGTTAATTACCAGTGGGGGTGCTCCAGTGCACCTAAGGGCTCTTTACGTCACCCTGCCACCAGTCCTGAGGTAATCTGAAGTCCTGGTACCTGTGCCTGCTCAGCAACCTCTGTGAATCACTGCATAAGGGTCAGGACTTCATATTTCCTCAGAACCAATGGGAAGGAAAAGAAGGAGCGTTCATTGCATGCCCCAAGGAAACCTAAAGTCTCCTTCCATCAGTCACATTAAATTACAAAGCACATGTTACTACTTGCAGAGCAATGCATTTGATGCATTTTGCCCAAATAATTTCAATGGCAAACATATCATCAGAAAGCGGCCTCTGACTGCGTTCACACTCTGCACTTGAATTACATTTAGGAAGGCAATTCCAGTGCAGTGCGGTGTTCCTAAATGCAATGTG
Source organism: Engystomops pustulosus (assembly GCF_040894005.1). Taxonomy (NCBI): domain Eukaryota; kingdom Metazoa; phylum Chordata; class Amphibia; order Anura; family Leptodactylidae; genus Engystomops; species Engystomops pustulosus. Next base: position 58,632,896 of record NC_092415.1, read on the forward strand.
TGAACACAAACATCAGGAACCTAAATGTGGCCACTAACCCTAAGCCAACTATACCCAGCCTGACTAATTGTGCCCCCCATTACCAGCGGGTTGTATGTATACAGAGGCGCAGCAGTGACATCACAACCAGCAGCCGCGGCAGGTCCTGGCTGTGGTCAGTGTAACACTTACAGGCTGCAGGCAGAGGCTGCACAGGGGGCGCTATGGTGGTGATGTCACTGCTGTATCTTTGCATACATACAGACCGGGGCGGTTGGGGGGTACAATCAGATGGGGAGACACTGTGTAACACCAGCAATTACTGTAAATCCAACAACTCACACACTCACATGACGTCTATAGTTGAAGGAATTCTCTTTAATTTCTCTATCCTTCTATCTGGAGGATACATCGGCTTCTAGCAGCCAGATCTCTGCTCTAAAGGTTAAGAAACACAAAAAGTTAAGTTCCTCCTTTTGTCATCATCTCACCCACCTTCTTATGACAAATGTAATAATGTTATGTTCTTCCCCTAGAGATCACAATTATTCTCCTATAGTGGATATACTCTTGACCCCACATACCCACAATTCTTGCAGAGCAATGCCCCCCCCCCAAGTAGTGAAGGTGCATGTCACCCTGCACCCCCACATTACAACCATGTCACCCTGCACCCCCACATTACACCCATGTCACCCTGAACCCCACATTACATCCATGTCACCCTGCACCCCCACATTACACCCATGTCACCCTGCACCCCCACATTACATCCATGTCACCCTGCACCCCCACATTACATCCATGTCACCCTGCACCCCAACATTACACCCATGTCACTCTGCACCCCCACATTACACCCATGTCACCCTGCACCCCCACATTACATCCATGTCACCCTGCACCCCTCATTACATCCATGTCACCCTGCACCCCTCATTACATCCATGTCACCCTGAACCCCTCATTACATCCATGTCACTCTGAACCCCACATTACATCCATCTCACCCTGCACCCCCACATTACATCCATATTACCCTGCACCCCACATTACACCCATGTCACTCTGCACCCCACATTACATCCATGTCACCCTGCACCCCACATTACATCCATGTCACCCTGCACCCCACATTACATCCATGTCACCCTGCATCCCCACATTACATCCATGTCACCCTGCACCCCCACATTACATCCATGTCACCCTGCACCCCCACATTACATCCATGTCACCCTGCACCCCACATTACATCCATGTCACCCTGCATCTCCCATTACATCCATGTCACTCTGAACCCCACATTACATTCATGTCACCCTGCAACCCCACATACATGTCACACTGCACCCCTCATTACATCCATGTCACCCTGCAACCCCACATTACATCCATGTCACCCTGCACCCCCACATTACATCCATGTCACCCTGCAACCCCACATACATGTCACTCTTAACCCCACATTACATCCATGTCACCCTGCACCCCACATTACATCCATGTCACCCTGCACCCTCACATTACATCCATGTCACCCTGCACCCCCACATTACATCCATGTCACTCTGCGCCCCCACATTACATCCATGTCAGCCTGCACCCCACATTTCATCCATGTCACCCTGCACCCCACATTACATCCATGTCACCCTGCACCCCCACATTACATCCATGTCACCCTGAACCCCACATTACATCCATGTCACCCTGAACCCCCACAATACATCCATGTCACCCTGCACCCCCACATTACATGCATGTCACCCTGCACCCCCACATTACATGCATGTCACCCTGCACCCCCACATTACATCCATGTCACCCTGCACCCCCACATTACACCCATGTCACCCTGCACCCCACATTACATGCATGTCACCCTGCACCCCCACATTACATGCATGTCACCCTGCACCCCCACATTACATGCATGTCACCCTGCACCCCCACATTACATCCATGTCACCCTGCACCTCACATTACATCCATGTCACCCTGCACCCCACATTACATCCATGTCACCCTGCACCCCCACATTACATCCATGTCACCCTGCACCCCACATTACATCCATGTCACCCTGCACCCCCACATTACATCCATGTCACTCTGAACCCCACATTACATCCATGTCACCCTGCACCCCCACATTACATCCATGTCACTCTGAACCCCACATTACATCCATGTCACCCTGCACCCCCACATTACATCCATGTCACTCTGCGCCCCCACATTACATCCATGTCAGCCTGCACCCCACATTTCATCCATGTCACCCTGCACCCCACATTACATCCATGTCACCCTGCACCCCCACATTACATCCATGTCACCCTGAACCCCACATTACATCCATGTCACCCTGAACCCCACATTACATCCATGTCACCCTGAACCCCCACAATACATCCATGTCACCCTGCACCCCCACATTACATGCATGTCACCCTGCACCCCCACATTACATGCATGTCACCCTGCACCCCCACATTACATCCATGTCACCCTGAACCCCCACATTACACCCATGTCACCCTGCACCCCCACATTACATCCATGTCACCCTGCACCCCACATTACATCCATGTCACCCTGCACCCCACATTACATCCATGTCACCCTGCACCCCCACATTACATCCATGTCACCCTGCACCCCCACATTACATCCATGTCACCCTGCACCCCCACATTACATCCATGTCACCCTGCACCCTCACATTACATCCATGTCACCCTGCACCCCACATTACATCCATATCACCCTGCACCCCCACATTACATCCATGTCACCCTGCACCTCACATAACATCCATGTCACCCTGCACCCCACATTACATCCATGTCACCCTGCACCCCCACATAACATCCATGTCACCCTGCACCCCCACATTACACCCATGTCACCCTGCACCCTCACATTACATCCATGTCACCCTGCACCTCACATAACATCCATATCACCCTGCACCCCACATTACATCCATGTCACCCTGCACCCCCACATAACATCCATGTCACCCTGCACCCCACATTACATCCATGTCACCCTGCACCCCACATTACATCCATGTCACCCTGCACCCCCACATAACATCCATGTCACCCTGCACCTCACATTACATCCATGTCACCCTGCACCCCCACATTACATCCATGTCACCCTGCACCCCACATTACATCCATGTCACCCTGCACCCCCACATTACATCCATGTCACCCTGCACCCCACATTACATCCATGTCACCCTGCACCCCCACATAACATCCATGTCACCCTGCACCTCACATAACATCCATGTCACCCTGCACCCCACATTACATCCATATCACCCTGCACCCTCACATTACATCCATGTCACCCTGCACCCCCACATAACATCCATGTCACCCTGCACCTCACATTACATCCATGTCACCCTGCACCCCACATTACATCCATGTCACCCTGCACCCCCACATTACATCCATGTCACCCTGCACCCCACATTACATCCATGTCACCCTGCACCCCCACATTACATCCATGTCACCCTGCACCCTCACATTACATCCATGTCACCCTGCACCCCACATTACATCCATGTCACCCTGCAACCCCACATTACATCCATGTCACCCTGCACCCCACATTACATCCATGTCACCCTGCACCCCACATTACATCCATGTCACCCTGCACCCCCACATTACATCCATGTCACCCTGCAACCCCACATACATGTCACACTGTACCCCCACATTACATCCATGTCACAATGTACTCCTACATTACATACATCCACATTTCCCCCTTGCACCCCCACATTACATGCAGATTACACTGCACCCCCACATCCCCCTTGCACCCCTTCATTACATGTATATTACACTGCACCCCCACATCCCCCCTTGCACCCCTACATTGCATGCATATTACACTGCACCCCCACATCCCACCTTGCATGTAATGTAGGGGGGCAAGGGCGGATGTGGGGGTGCAGTGTAATATGCATGTAATGTAGGGGGGCAAGGGGGGATGTGGGGGTGCAGTGTAATATGCATGTAATTTAGGGGTGCAAGGGGAAATGTGGGGGTGCAGTGTAATATGCATGTAATGAAGGGGTGCAAGGGGGAATGTGGGGGTGCAGTGTAAAATGCATGTAATGTAGGGGTGCATTACACTGCCCCCTTTCACCCCTACATTACATGCAGGTTACACTGCACCCCCACATCCCCCCTTGCACCCCTATATTACATACAGGTGCAGTATAACTTCACATACCCCAGGGCAGCTCTATCCGAGGACATGCTGAGTGGCTCCTCCCCGTCACATGGTAATGACCTCATCAAAGGTCCTTTACCATTGTACATTGTACAGTGTGCAGGAGCCTGTGGGGAAAGTGAAGATGCGCCCTGTGCCTGGTCCCCGCAGACCACCCCAACCACCCCCCCGGAACCCCGCCCCCCCATCCCGCGGGGGGGGGGGGGGGGGGGGGGGCTTCGGTGCCGATTTTTTTTTTTTTTTTTTTTTTTATCTTTTAATGAAAAAAAAGTCCGACACTGCCCGGGCCCCCCCCTAGTGTCTTAGAGTCCGGGCCCCATAGGGCAGTACCAGTTGTACTGCCCTATCGGCGGCCCTGACTATAGTACTATGATATTAGCAGGGGTGTACATAATAAATAATGCTTCTTTTAGCCTTTAGTTGTCTAAAAGATTGATGTAGATTTTCTATTAGCAGATGTTTTGATATTTGTTCACCAATCTTCCTTTATAACCTACTTTATGTTTAGATATCAAAGAAAGAGCGCCACCTAGTGGTGGGATGATGACACATTCTGCTTGAAATGTTCCTTATCCTCTCTCTCATCTCTTGTTTTTGCCTCTTGGTATTGCATGTGGTTTATCCTATATACATGCCCTCTATATACTTACATCTTCATCACATATAAGTATGGATTAAAATGGACCTTTGAGATGAAGAATAGGGAATCTACCTCAGAAAGTCTTGGTTTTGAGACACATCATAAGAAAATATGTCTACATTTGTAACTTTGTTAGTTTTTTGTTATAGAAAGATCTTGATCAAAATTCCAAGCTATCTACATCTTTAACAAAGTAGCATGCTTCTACATGTTGCAATTTTGCCAACATGACAAGTCCATGACAGAATGGCTTTTAGACTTAACTTTCTAGCATAGGCAATAACGATGCACTGCCCATTACTGGAGTATAACATCTGCTTATATCTGAAACATTGCCCCAATGTGTATATGTGGGTGTGTCATGTGCAACGCCAAAAATGGAAATCTTTACCATAAATCTAAAATGCTTTTACCAGGGTTAAAATATGTGACATATTACTGCTGTGTCACCATAATGTACCTCTTTATACCTGTATTCTATCCTATAAGATGCCATACTATGGAGGAAAATGTAAATGGAGTCTCACATATAATTCCTTGCTGGTAAGCATAGCGCAGTATTACAGAGAGTGCGGAAAATAAGCCTAAAAACATGCTAAAGATTTCTCAAATGTGTCAGAAATAAACAAACCAGTCATATTAAGGGTAAAATAAACTATATTTTTGTCAGGTCAGTGGAAAGTGTTTAGAGAACACAACTGTTCACTGGTAAAACTCTATTATACAGGGCTGAATTGTGGGAACCAAACTAAAGCAGGAGAAGAAAAAAAAATGCCTATGCTGTAAAATGTAAAGTCCGGGTGAGCCGAGTGTATGACCCCTAATCCTAGGAACAGTTACAATACAACTTTCACCCTTGAACTCTTTGCTCGTATATACCAGGACAAAGGGGTCATCCAGGGCAGCCATCAGGAAATTCGGGGCCCCATACAGCAAAAGTGTCTGGGCCCCAACACACCCCAAAACCGAACAAGCCTCCTGCCCCCCGCAGTGACCTTTCACAAACAGGGTTTGAGGCCTGTTGCTACGACAAGGCACACTCTTCTGGTAGATTGCCAATAGGAGTCATACTTTTGGTCAAGTATATTTATTATAGTGCAAATATGGCATCAAAAACTAAAGCATGGTGAACAGTAAACATATAAAAGTGTTTAACAGACAACATATAACAAATATAACATTATAAAGTGCAATTGCTAGGGCCGCCACTATCTTTTAATGTTTTAATAAAGAATTGTGTTAATTACCAGTGGGGGTGCTCCAGTGCACCTAAGGGCTCTTTACGTCACCCTGCCACCAGTCCTGAGGTAATCTGAAGTCCTGGTACCTGTGCCTGCTCAGCAACCTCTGTGAATCACTGCATAAGGGTCAGGACTTCATATTTCCTCAGAACCAATGGGAAGGAAAAGAAGGAGCGTTCATTGCATGCCCCAAGGAAACCTAAAGTCTCCTTCCATCAGTCACATTAAATTACAAAGCACATGTTACTACTTGCAGAGCAATGCATTTGATGCATTTTGCCCAAATAATTTCAATGGCAAACATATCATCAGAAAGCGGCCTCTGACTGCGTTCACACTCTGCACTTGAATTACATTTAGGAAGGCAATTCCAGTGCAGTGCGGTGTTCCTAAATGCAATGTGTGAACACAAACATCAGGAACCTAAATGTGGCCACTAACCCTAAGCCAACTATACCCAGCCTGACTAATTGTGCCCCCCATTACCAGCGGGTTGTATGTATACAGAGGCGCAGCAGTGACATCACAACCAGCAGCCGCGGCAGGTCCTGGCTGTGGTCAGTGTAACACTTACAGGCTGCAGGCAGAGGCTGCACAGGGGGCGCTATGGTGGTGATGTCACTGCTGTATCTTTGCATACATACAGACCGGGGCGGTTGGGGGGTACAATCAGATGGGGAGACACTGTGTAACACCAGCAATTACTGTAAATCCAACAACTCACACACTCACATGACGTCTATAGTTGAAGGAATTCTCTTTAATTTCTCTATCCTTCTATCTGGAGGATACATCGGCTTCTAGCAGCCAGATCTCTGCTCTAAAGGTTAAGAAACACAAAAAGTTAAGTTCCTCCTTTTGTCATCATCTCACCCACCTTCTTATGACAAATGTAATAATGTTATGTTCTTCCCCTAGAGATCACAATTATTCTCCTATAGTGGATATACTCTTGACCCCACATACCCACAATTCTTGCAGAGCAATGCCCCCCCCCCAAGTAGTGAAGGTGCATGTCACCCTGCACCCCCACATTACAACCATGTCACCCTGCACCCCCACATTACACCCATGTCACCCTGAACCCCACATTACATCCATGTCACCCTGCACCCCCACATTACACCCATGTCACCCTGCACCCCCACATTACATCCATGTCACCCTGCACCCCCACATTACATCCATGTCACCCTGCACCCCAACATTACACCCATGTCACTCTGCACCCCCACATTACACCCATGTCACCCTGCACCCCCACATTACATCCATGTCACCCTGCACCCCTCATTACATCCATGTCACCCTGCACCCCTCATTACATCCATGTCACCCTGAACCCCTCATTACATCCATGTCACTCTGAACCCCACATTACATCCATCTCACCCTGCACCCCCACATTACATCCATATTACCCTGCACCCCACATTACACCCATGTCACTCTGCACCCCACATTACATCCATGTCACCCTGCACCCCACATTACATCCATGTCACCCTGCACCCCACATTACATCCATGTCACCCTGCATCCCCACATTACATCCATGTCACCCTGCACCCCCACATTACATCCATGTCACCCTGCACCCCCACATTACATCCATGTCACCCTGCACCCCACATTACATCCATGTCACCCTGCATCTCCCATTACATCCATGTCACTCTGAACCCCACATTACATTCATGTCACCCTGCAACCCCACATACATGTCACACTGCACCCCTCATTACATCCATGTCACCCTGCAACCCCACATTACATCCATGTCACCCTGCACCCCCACATTACATCCATGTCACCCTGCAACCCCACATACATGTCACTCTTAACCCCACATTACATCCATGTCACCCTGCACCCCACATTACATCCATGTCACCCTGCACCCTCACATTACATCCATGTCACCCTGCACCCCCACATTACATCCATGTCACTCTGCGCCCCCACATTACATCCATGTCAGCCTGCACCCCACATTTCATCCATGTCACCCTGCACCCCACATTACATCCATGTCACCCTGCACCCCCACATTACATCCATGTCACCCTGAACCCCACATTACATCCATGTCACCCTGAACCCCCACAATACATCCATGTCACCCTGCACCCCCACATTACATGCATGTCACCCTGCACCCCCACATTACATGCATGTCACCCTGCACCCCCACATTACATCCATGTCACCCTGCACCCCCACATTACACCCATGTCACCCTGCACCCCACATTACATGCATGTCACCCTGCACCCCCACATTACATGCATGTCACCCTGCACCCCCACATTACATGCATGTCACCCTGCACCCCCACATTACATCCATGTCACCCTGCACCTCACATTACATCCATGTCACCCTGCACCCCACATTACATCCATGTCACCCTGCACCCCCACATTACATCCATGTCACCCTGCACCCCACATTACATCCATGTCACCCTGCACCCCCACATTACATCCATGTCACTCTGAACCCCACATTACATCCATGTCACCCTGCACCCCCACATTACATCCATGTCACTCTGAACCCCACATTACATCCATGTCACCCTGCACCCCCACATTACATCCATGTCACTCTGCGCCCCCACATTACATCCATGTCAGCCTGCACCCCACATTTCATCCATGTCACCCTGCACCCCACATTACATCCATGTCACCCTGCACCCCCACATTACATCCATGTCACCCTGAACCCCACATTACATCCATGTCACCCTGAACCCCACATTACATCCATGTCACCCTGAACCCCCACAATACATCCATGTCACCCTGCACCCCCACATTACATGCATGTCACCCTGCACCCCCACATTACATGCATGTCACCCTGCACCCCCACATTACATCCATGTCACCCTGAACCCCCACATTACACCCATGTCACCCTGCACCCCCACATTACATCCATGTCACCCTGCACCCCACATTACATCCATGTCACCCTGCACCCCACATTACATCCATGTCACCCTGCACCCCCACATTACATCCATGTCACCCTGCACCCCCACATTACATCCATGTCACCCTGCACCCCCACATTACATCCATGTCACCCTGCACCCTCACATTACATCCATGTCACCCTGCACCCCACATTACATCCATATCACCCTGCACCCCCACATTACATCCATGTCACCCTGCACCTCACATAACATCCATGTCACCCTGCACCCCACATTACATCCATGTCACCCTGCACCCCCACATAACATCCATGTCACCCTGCACCCCCACATTACACCCATGTCACCCTGCACCCTCACATTACATCCATGTCACCCTGCACCTCACATAACATCCATATCACCCTGCACCCCACATTACATCCATGTCACCCTGCACCCCCACATAACATCCATGTCACCCTGCACCCCACATTACATCCATGTCACCCTGCACCCCACATTACATCCATGTCACCCTGCACCCCCACATAACATCCATGTCACCCTGCACCCCCACATTACATCCATGTCACCCTGCACCCCCACATTACATCCATGTCACCCTGCACCCCACATTACATCCATGTCACCCTGCACCCCCACATTACATCCATGTCACTCTGAACCCCACATTACATCCATGTCACCCTGCACCCCCACATTACATCCATGTCACTCTGCGCCCCCACATTACATCCATGTCAGCCTGCACCCCACATTTCATCCATGTCACCCTGCACCCCACATTACATCCATGTCACCCTGCACCCCCACATTACATCCATGTCACCCTGAACCCCACATTACATCCATGTCACCCTGAACCCCACATTACATCCATGTCACCCTGAACCCCCACAATACATCCATGTCACCCTGCACCCCCACATTACATGCATGTCACCCTGCACCCCCACATTACATGCATGTCACCCTGCACCCCCACATTACATCCATGTCACCCTGAACCCCCACATTACACCCATGTCACCCTGCACCCCCACATTACATCCATGTCACCCTGCACCCCACATTACATCCATGTCACCCTGCACCCCACATTACATCCATGTCACCCTGCACCCCCACATTACATCCATGTCACCCTGCACCCCCACATTACATCCATGTCACCCTGCACCCCCACATTACATCCATGTCACCCTGCACCCTCACATTACATCCATGTCACCCTGCACCCCACATTACATCCATATCACCCTGCACCCCCACATTACATCCATGTCACCCTGCACCTCACATAACATCCATGTCACCCTGCACCCCACATTACATCCATGTCACCCTGCACCCCCACATAACATCCATGTCACCCTGCACCCCCACATTACACCCATGTCACCCTGCACCCTCACATTACATCCATGTCACCCTGCACCTCACATAACATCCATATCACCCTGCACCCCACATTACATCCATGTCACCCTGCACCCCCACATAACATCCATGTCACCCTGCACCCCACATTACATCCATGTCACCCTGCACCCCACATTACATCCATGTCACCCTGCACCCCCACATAACATCCATGTCACCCTGCACCTCACATTACATCCATGTCACCCTGCACCCCCACATTACATCCATGTCACCCTGCACCCCACATTACATCCATGTCACCCTGCACCCCCACATTACATCCATGTCACCCTGCACCCCACATTACATCCATGTCACCCTGCACCCCCACATAACATCCATGTCACCCTGCACCTCACATAACATCCATGTCACCCTGCACCCCACATTACATCCATATCACCCTGCACCCTCACATTACATCCATGTCACCCTGCACCCCCACATAACATCCATGTCACCCTGCACCTCACATTACATCCATGTCACCCTGCACCCCACATTACATCCATGTCACCCTGCACCCCCACATTACATCCATGTCACCCTGCACCCCACATTACATCCATGTCACCCTGCACCCCCACATTACATCCATGTCACCCTGCACCCTCACATTACATCCATGTCACCCTGCACCCCACATTACATCCATGTCACCCTGCAACCCCACATTACATCCATGTCACCCTGCACCCCACATTACATCCATGTCACCCTGCACCCCACATTACATCCATGTCACCCTGCACCCCCACATTACATCCATGTCACCCTGCAACCCCACATACATGTCACACTGTACCCCCACATTACATCCATGTCACAATGTACTCCTACATTACATACATCCACATTTCCCCCTTGCACCCCCACATTACATGCAGATTACACTGCACCCCCACATCCCCCTTGCACCCCTTCATTACATGTATATTACACTGCACCCCCACATCCCCCCTTGCACCCCTACATTGCATGCATATTACACTGCACCCCCACATCCCACCTTGCATGTAATGTAGGGGGGCAAGGGCGGATGTGGGGGTGCAGTGTAATATGCATGTAATGTAGGGGGGCAAGGGGGGATGTGGGGGTGCAGTGTAATATGCATGTAATTTAGGGGTGCAAGGGGAAATGTGGGGGTGCAGTGTAATATGCATGTAATGAAGGGGTGCAAGGGGGAATGTGGGGGTGCAGTGTAAAATGCATGTAATGTAGGGGTGCATTACACTGCCCCCTTTCACCCCTACATTACATGCAGGTTACACTGCACCCCCACATCCCCCCTTGCACCCCTATATTACATACAGGTGCAGTATAACTTCACATACCCCAGGGCAGCTCTATCCGAGGACATGCTGAGTGGCTCCTCCCCGTCACATGGTAATGACCTCATCAAAGGTCCTTTACCATTGTACATTGTACAGTGTGCAGGAGCCTGTGGGGAAAGTGAAGATGCGCCCTGTGCCTGGTCCCCGCAGACCACCCCAACCACCCCCCCGGAACCCCGCCCCCCCATCCCGCGGGGGGGGGGGGGGGGGGGGGCTTCGGTGCCGATTTTTTTTTTTTTTTTTTTTTTATCTTTTAATGAAAAAAAAGTCCGACACTGCCCGGGCCCCCCCCTAGTGTCTTAGAGTCCGGGCCCCATAGGGCAGTACCAGTTGTACTGCCCTATCGGCGGCCCTGGGGTCATCTATGGCAATGTTTTCATCAAAACTTTTGTCATCCCTGGAATGCGTTTTTCTTATCTCCAGCAATCCACACCTGACAAGAGAAACCAGAAGCTCTGTTTTCGCAGAACTCACAAAAATGTGAAGGCTTTATTTACATGGATAAACAGATAACACATCAAATCATGGGCACAATGAACAACTCTTGTACTGTTGCTTGGTGCTACAGGCAGCTTTTATATGCATTATGTCCTTAGAAATTTGCTGTCTAAAGTTAGCATCGCGAAGGCAGCAAAGCGCAAAAGTTATGTTAAAGGTAATAGGGGCAATGCCATTTACTTGATCTGGCCCTTATATGGATGGGTGCAGGGTGGATTTAGACTGCCTTGGGCCTCGGTTGTACAAATAGTATAGCCCCTACAAGTCCCGAATTCACTTCTTACATATGGTACTAGAATCAAGCTTCTTGAATAATGGAGGATGCGTCCCTTCTGCCTGCTTTTAACCCCTTAAGGACGCAGGGTATTTCCGCTCATTTCTCACTCTCCATCTTCAAAAATCCATAACTTTTTCATTTTTCCGTGTAGCTGTGAGCTGTGTGCGGGCTTATTTTGTGCATAACAAATTTTACTTTCCCGTGATATTATTTATTACTCCCTGCCCTGTAGTGGGAAGCCAGAAAAAAAATCCAAATGTGGAAAAAAAAAATTTAAAACGTGTGTGCGTCACATTGTTGTGGGCTCAGTTTTTATGACTTTCATTCTGCGTTCCAAATAACACCTCTACTATTCTTTGGTTCGGTACAATCGTGATGATGCCAAATTTATATAGGTTTTATTGCGTTTTAATACATTTTCTAAAATTAAATGAATGTGTACAAAAAAGAAGATAAAAATTTTGCCATCTTCTGACGCTAATAACTTTTTCATACTTTGGGGTACGGAGTTGTGTGAGGTTTCATTGCTACCATTTTGAGGACTGTGCAACATTTTGATCATTTTTTTTATTACATTTTTTATGTCATGTAAAAAGGTGTAAAAGTCGCGTTTCGGACATTTGGGCGCCATTTCCCGTCTCGGAGGTCACTAACCCAAGATGGTCAGATCGTTCCTACCATATACTGCAATAAGACTGTATCGCAGTATATGGCATTTCTGTTGTGGACCCACTGTACTCTTTAATAAGTTTAGCTTTGGGACACTCCCAGGTCCCAGGGGCTTTCTCCGAGTGTCCCAGATGGTTTTCTGGGGATTTTGAATCAGATACAGTCCAAGTTCAGGGCATGAGGCAGGCAGATGAAATGTGAGCTGAAGATGATAGTTAACAGAAGACAAACAGGATTCAAGATATAGCCCAAAGAGTAGGGCAGGCAGAAGCGGATCAGAGTTGTGTCAAGTTGGGGTGGTCAACAGAGCAGAACACATAATAAAATTCTAGTCCTAGAACGGAGAAAGGAAGTAAGAAAACTCTGAACCTTGCTAGGTTTTAACCTTTTTTTGCACCCATATTAGCAAAACATGCCTTTTAATATTAAAGGTGATGACCATTTTGCAGGAGACCCTTTGGTTGTGGGTCTACTGGTCCTTTAAATTGCAGGAACTGGCGCATGTGCCAAAAGTCCCACAAGTGAAAGGCAGGCAGAAGAGAAATGCAGTCATGGAGCAGGATTCAGCCAGAGTATGAACCCCTCAACACAAAGAGGTGTGTCAATCTACAACTTATTCTTTATATGGAACCCCCTGAGGACATGCATCGGGTTCCTCCTGACTTCTCCTATCTGTCCAACAATGATGGGCAAGGTCTCTCTGCTAACTGAATACATACTGTTGTATCTCGCTTATGTCCTCCCACCTGGGTCAATTCATTATCTTTGTACCTAAAGGGTATACATTGTAAATCACATTCACTTCACCTTACATTCCATGTTTATCATCTTTTGTCACTTTATATTTATATATGGTGGTTCAGTGAGATTTTCATGGCATCCCCTTAAACTATTGTGCAATGCACTTTTGTTTACTGTTATTCATTTTCTGAATTTTTGTTTCATGTATGTCCTGTAGATTAAATCGATACATTTAGAAGTCTATATGAAAATTATTACTTATAGACAGGGAAAAAGTTGCTTCCTGTTGGGGCACCATGTTCCCTTGTCTAGATGTTTCTTTCTATAGACTGGGGTACAAGGGGCCACCATACTTTTGATTATAGGGAGCCGTAAAAATAATAATAAAAAACCTTTTAGAAAAGAAAAATTAATTAAACATTTCTTCCAAAGACATATATAAATAAACCACACAGTTCTAGTTGCTATCAAGCACAGGACAAGCACAGGCAATGCTAGAACGAATATTTCATATCCTATATGGGGGTGCTGTTAAAAATGCTGGTTCCTTTCAATTTTAGCAATTTTCTATCATGATTATTCTAAATAAAAAGTAAACTCCTTACAAAATGAGAAATGTTTACAGCTGCTGCACATACGAATAGCTGACCTAGGCCAAAGGGTATGGGATGTAAAGTTAGGTCAAGGGCAATTAACACAATAGCAAAGACTGCATACAAAGAGGGCAGTATAACTCAAAGTAAAAAGACCTAATAAAAACATAAAATAAAGACCTTCCCTTTCTATGAAGGACCCCTTTGTGGCCCTTTTACCTTTTCACTCTGTAATGCACACATCTAATTGTGTGCACTTTACTACCATGCCAGTGCTCTGCTCTGGTAGATTTGATAAATCATTCCATTATTCTACAGCTATGTGTGCACTTTCACTTTAGTAAACAGCTAAGGGGTAAACTGTAAAAAACTGTTTTTGGGTCTAAAAACATTCCTACGGATAGACATCCAACATTCAATGCCCCCATCGATGAGCCATTCAGAGCAGCTGTAGAACAGAGAAGTAGAACGGAATTAAGATGGTGGCTGATGGTTGTTTCAAGCAGCAGAATTTTTATTAACTTATTTTTTAAATTATTTTACAATGTTCCCTTATAAAGAATGGCCATTCTACAACCTCTTGTGTCACCCCCTCATCCTCATAGTCTGTAAGCTCTTGTGAGCAGGGCCCTCACTCCTAATGTTCCATATGACTGTTCGTTCTGTGTAATTCAGACTGTGTAATTCAGACATATTTGCATATGTCCCCTATGATTTGTAAAGCACTACAGAATTTGATGGCGCTATATAAATAAAGATTATTATTATTCTCTGTGTAATGACTTGGCCAAGTCACTGCAGGTAAGGAGCTATCGTTGGCCAATTGACTGCAAGGTTCTTTGGTTGCAAAACAAGCTCAAATCATCATCTTTTTATCACCAGGCTTGACTGTTAGAGTTTAAATCCCGGGTTACGTACAAGATAGGTTCTGTTGTTCTTAAGTTGAATTTGTATGTAGGTCGAGACCGTATACTTTATAATTGTAGCTCCAGACTAATTTCTTTTGGTTGCTGTGACAATTGGATTTTAAAAATGTTGGATTGTCACAAGAACCAGGATCAACAAATCTTAATTTCAGACACCTTAAATAACTGTTATAAGTGTTTATTGTAGCCTAGGGCTAAAGTACAGTAAATTACCAATATCCAGTGGTCCGTTTGTAACTAGGGGTCATCTGTAAGTCAGGTGTTCTTAAGTAGGGGACGCCTGTAGTTGATTTTTGGTAAATGGGGTGCCTGGCATCATAACATATCAAGGTCTGTTCTCTCCACATTACAGTGTTGCACAAGCCTTGTTTGTGCAGATGCAATTTTGCAATGTAAAGCCACGCTGTCATGTTGTTGTTTTTTTTTAAAGAGAAAATGGACTTTTACTTGGCAACCCTCACAAATAAGCCATTTTTTATACTTTTCAGTTGCAGCCCTGGCTACAGGTGGCAAGTATCAACTACCATCTGACTTGCAATGGTATGCCCGATGGTATGTAGACC
The DNA here is from genome assembly GCF_040894005.1 of Engystomops pustulosus. NCBI lineage: Eukaryota > Metazoa > Chordata > Amphibia > Anura > Leptodactylidae > Engystomops > Engystomops pustulosus. The sequence goes on from NC_092415.1 coordinate 58,649,007, forward strand.
TGCAACTCCGCCAGGTCTATCCTTGGGCTGGGCAGAAATGACAATGAATCCCTCTAGGGCTTCCAAGAACTCTGGCTCTTCTTCCAACAAAACGGTTGTTGAGATGACAGCAGGGGTGCAGCTAGCAATCCTGTTGCTTGAGGCAAGCAGTGAAATGGCAAGCCCCCGCCCTTCTTATCAATGGCACAACTTGATTGACAATTCTACAAGTACAGGAAGACTTGTCTATGAGGCAGCGTTCACATACAAACCCAATTTAAGCAACTTCTGGATTTAGATGCTTTAAGACCTAAAACTTGCAGGACCTGTTGTTCACATGTTGTCGATTCTAAACCAAAAGCATTTAGGTCTTAAAGTATCTGCATTTGGGAGTAACGGTTTTGAAATGCGTTTCAAAGTGCAGTTCAAGCAAAATGTGTGAAAACAGTAAAATAAATATGTAAAATTTAAGAACCCCTAGATGGATACAGATATAAGAGCAGAGACTTGTTGCATTTAGCGCTTCCAGAGACTTTATAAGCACCAAAAGAGATGTCCCACTCCTTAAATAACACAAATATTTCAATACAAATATAGTTCAATAATACCAGGATCAAATATCCATAGTAAGTAAAGAAAGCACACAACACAATCACCAAAGACACCACTTTTCAGGGAAAAATAATACAGCCACATCACTATCCTGACAAATATTACCACTACATAATAGCTCAATAATATCAGCATACCCTCAGTCCTACTGTTCCATATGAATGTTTGTACTCTGTAATGTAATATTGTATTTGTATATTTCCCCATTTAAAGCGCTACAGAATTTTATGGCGCTAAATATATTATTATTATATTGTTAATATACACACACATAAGCAAAAATGTATCCATACAAAAACATTATCTATTTTCTTATATTTATTTTAGGTAAAAAAAAAAGAGTATATTACCACTACACATACCTTTATCAAGATGAACAGAGAAGCAAGAGCCACAGCTGTTTTTTCTCAAACTCCATTGACCCAGGAGCCTCTTCCTACATCCATGAATTCATTTAAAAACCTGGAGGAACTACTGGAAGAGGAGTCCCGCACATGGTGGGATCAAACCACCTTAAAAGCGTACTTGGATAAGAACTACATTCCAAGGGGTCTCAGAGTGAAAAAAATTCCGTCAAATATTTATTCAGAGACATTTGTCACGGAGTGGAACATGATATTATCGGAATGCTCATCTAAATTAATGAACTTAATCGTCAAAGAGGAGACAACCAAATTGCAGGAACTTTCAACCAAAATAGAAGAAATACGACAAATCCTTAAGGAGAGCACATCCAATACGGATTATGATACACAAAATCTAAGAATCCAACAACATATAGAGTCCCTAGAGGAAAAGATAGCCACCACCAAAAAGAGTAAATGGCTACGAGAAGAATATGACTATATTAACAACCGGGTGTATGAATGGGGAAGGTGGGAGAGGCCTCCATATACACCCAAGTCAATCTTACGGAAATCATACAAAAAATCCCGCCAACAGAAAGTGCCCAAAGTTAGCTTCCTTTCTACAGATCAGGAGTCCTCTGATTGTGCGACCCAGGAATCAGAAAGTGAAGCCATTGAAAGCACCCCGAAGAAACCTTCTTATTATAAGAAAAAAAGAAACTCCAAATCAAATCTACAACAAAAAAACGAAGAGGGGGGGAGAAAACACCACAAAAGCAAACGGCATCCCCACATGGACACTGAGGAGCAACAACAAGAGGAAATAGGTAACCTTGACATCGTCAATTTGTCTTCACATATATTGACTGAATCACAAGAAAGATTGCTGTCTTTAGGTCTAAATTTTGTACCCACAAAGAATTTTGATATTTATTCTACTATCTGTGATGTCAATAAATTTGTACGGGACCTCACGGTCAGGAGGCATTTCCACAGCGAACTGGAGGTGCCCCCTGGTCCGGAGACGTTGGATAATACCACAGTTAATGTATTTAAACAAAGAACATTCAGGGAACAGATTACGCTGTTGGACTTGATGTCCTTGGATACAGAGCAGCCTATGACTGACACAAATTACAATATAAATCAATTTAGAGTGAAAAATTCTAATTTTTATCCTCTAATGTCTAGGACAGACTGTATGGATTTACTTCAAGAAAAAGTAGAGGCAGAACTAAGACAATTACAACACAACGAGGTCAAATCAAAACATAACTTACCCAATCCCCTGAGAAAAGCTCTTAGAGAAATATTAGAATGGGATGACATAGTTGTCCGTATGTCCGACAAGGGGGGCTCAGTTGTCCTTATGAATAAAAATATGTACCATGAACAGATTTTGTCTATTCTAAATGATTCTAATACATATAGAAAGGTTGCAGAAAATCCTATACCACTTTTTAAAAAAAAGTTTGATACAATTGTGAAAGAGGGAGTGAGCTTGGGAATCTTCACAGAAACCCAAGCAGAAAATATGGCAATAGATAAACCCGTGATACCTATTATGCATGCCCTTTCCAAAACACATAAGGGTATTACACCACCCCCGATGAGACCTATTGTCTCCGGCATAGGTTCACTTAATGAACACCTATGCAGCTGGTTGGACATGATATTACAACCACTGGTACGAAGAACCCCGGGATATCTCCAGGATTCCAGGGATGTGTTGGCATCGTTAGAGGATGTTACATGGTCCAATGATTTTCATTGGCTCACATGCGATGTGATCTCTCTGTATCCTTCGATCCCTCACAATGTCGCACTTGTTGCCTTGGGGTTCCATTTAGATAAATATACAAATTACAACAGGGAATTCAAGGAATATGTTATGGATGTCTGTTTATATCTACTAACCCACAACTTCTTTATGTTTGACAACTTGTTTTACATCCAATTGAAGGGAGTTAGTATGGGGGCTAAGTTTTCCCCCTCACTAGCCAATCTCACCATGGCCTGGTTGGAGGAGAAGGCCATTTTCAACCATGACAATCCGTTCCTGGGGGATGTGCACTGGTATGGCAGGTACATCGACGATCTCCTGATCATTTGGACCGGGGATGTGCCTGCCATACCAGTGTTCGTTGACTATTTAAATAATAACGAGTATGGTTTACGATTTACATCTCACACAGATAAGAACAAAATTACCTTCCTGGATCTTGCCCTTGAGGGCTCCCCAGGTAATAAGATTTGTACATCAACATTTAGGAAACCAACTGCGGGAAACACCACATGCAACATCTCAACACCCGTCACACACCATTAAAGCAATTCCCGTAGGAGAGCTCACTAGAAGCAAAAGAAACTGTAACAGGGAAGATTTATATAATACAGAAAAACACAAAATTTGTAATAGACTTACAAAAAGAGGCTATCCACCCTGGACATTGACCAGAGCGGATAGTAGAGTAGATAAAAAGGACAGAAAACTCCTATTAAATAAAAACAAAGAGACTAATAGAAAGGACACAACCAAAAGAGCCACAAATGTACCCACAGCAATATTTCAATATAGCCCTCAATTCAAACAAATATCACAAATCATTCATAATAATATCCCAGTATTAAAAACAGATCCTGTTTTGGACAAAATATTATCAAAGGGACACAGAGTTGTCTCACGAAAAGGTAAAACTTTGGGCAATATGTTGTCACCCTCCCTCTTTGAATCAAAGAAACAAAACACAACCACGTGGTTAGAAACACAAGGATTTTACAAGTGTGCAGCTCCTAGATGTACTACCTGCAAATTTGCAGTAAACAAAAAGAAATTTTTTACCAATAGTGAGGGGAATCATGAATTCCCAATAAAGAGCTTCATTAATTGTAATTCACGTAATGTTATATATATCATTCTATGTTCTTCTTGTGACCTCATGTATGTGGGTCAGACCTCAAGAAAATTTAAAACCCGATTCTACGAACATCTATATGATATTTCCCATTCATTGGGACGTAATTTATCAGCAGCATCGAGACACTTTGTAAATACCCACGGAGGCAACACTAATGATCTGAAAACATTTGCTATAGAAAAGATACACAAACCAACTAGAGGGGGCAATATTAGTGATATTTTTTGTAATCGGGAAGCATTTTGGATTTTTAATTTAAATACTCGCTCTCCATTTGGTCTGAACATAAGAAAGGAAATGATGTACCATTACTGCAAGAAATGAGTTAATCCTCAAGTTTGAACATTCAACTGCTGCTCTGACACATTAACACATATGGTGCACAAAAAACATATATCCCAAATAGGCGGTAATATAATAATACCATTATGTGTAAGAGGAAACATCAAGTGTCGTTTAATTTTAAATATGTATTTTTCTTCTGTTTTTTGATTTTAGTCCTGTGACGCCGCCCCGCGACGTGATCGCTCCCCACGGGATGATGAGGTAATCCCCGTCTCCAACCCAAGAGCGACACTGTCGCGGGACGTCATGTTTTCCTTATGTCATCTAAATACTAACTGGTTACTATGTTTAATAACTTAAATACATTGTAAATTAGAAATTTGAAACAATGTAATTGTATGGTTACCGGAGTATGGGTATCGGCCCTCCACTCTCATACATATTCATGATTTAACCGGAAGTGATGTAGAGGGAGGGGTTAGGATTACGTCACCGGGAGGGAATTTTAAATGTGAGTCAAGATAGTTTGTCATTATATGTTTGTCATGATTAAGAGTGGAGTCTCCGCTCGAAACGCATAGACACTAAGACGCAAAGATGCATTGGAACCTTCTTTTGATACGTGCAAAATAAAGCCTTGTTGTATTGGAGTTTTTGGCTGGACCGTGACCTTTTTCGTATTTGGAAAAAAAAAAAGAACTTGCTTTACCTGTTCGATTCCTGGGTGCTAGAGATAAGCGAACATACTCGTTCGAGCATTAGCGTACTCGAAACTGCTCGTTGCTCGGACGAATACTTCGCCCGCTCGAGAAAATGGCAGCTCCCGCCGTTTTGCTTTTTGGCGGCCAGAAACAGAGCCAATCACAACCCAGGAGACTCTGCACTCCACCCAGCATGACGTGGTACCCTTACACGTCGATAGCAGTGGTTGGCTGGCCAGATCAGGTGACCCTGGAATAGACTAGCCGCTGCCCGCGCTGCTCGGATCATTCTGTGTCTGGATGCCGCTAGGGAGAGAGCTGCTGCTGGTCAGGGAAAGCGTTAGGCTGTTCTATTAGAATAGTGTTAGGCAGGAGGGATTCAACAAGAACCCAACAGCCCTTCTTAGGGCTACAATAACGTTATACTTTTTTTTTTTTTTATTTGCAGCTAGTACCATATTGTGAGGAATTTGCAGGGGGACTTGCTACCGTCGTGTTTAGCTCTTAGTGACACACATATCCACCTCAAACACCGAAGTGGAAAATTTATTAGGGGTTTGATTTCAATTAGGCACAGTCTGCCATTTACTTTTTATTTTACGTTTATTTTTTCGTAACTCAGCGTCATCTCATCTGGCATAGCAGTGTGCTTTCATACTTGGCTAGAAAATAGCCATAGCAATAGGATAGCATCGTTTGGTTTTAAAAACTAAAAAACACAAAAAAAAAACCACAAAAAAACACAAAAAAAAGTTTAAAAAAAATTAAAGTTATAACTTTCATTTTCAAAATGTTTAACCCGAGGGCTAGGGGTAGAGGACGAGGGCGGGGACGTGGGCGTCCAACTACTGCAGGGGTCAGAGGCCGTGGTCCTGGGCGGGGTGAGACACCACCTGCTGATGAGGGAGCAGGGGAACGCCGCAGAGCTACACTCCCTAGGTTCATGTCTGAAGTTACTGGGACTCGTGGTAGAGCACTGTTGAGGCCAGAACAGTGCGAACAGGTGATGTCGTGGATTGCCGACAATGCTTCGAGCAATTTGTCCACCAGTCAGTCTTCCACGCAGTCCACCCATGTCACCGAAATCGGCACTCCTCCAGCTCCTGCACCTCAGCCTCCTCCCCCCCAGTCTGCCCCCTCCCAGGAAAATTTGGCATTTGAACCGGCATACTCTGAGGAACTGTTTTCTGGACCCTTCCCACAGTCACAAACCACTTGTCCGGTTGCTGCTGAGCAATTTTCCGATGCCCAGGTTTTCCACCAGTCGCAGTCTGTGGGTGATGATGACCTTCTTGACGTAGTGGAAGAAGTGTGTAAAGAGGTGTCCGACGATGAGGAGATACGGTTGTCAGACAGTGGTGAAGTTGTTGTCAGGGCAGGAAGTCCGAGGGGGGAGCAGACTGAGGGATCGGAGGATGATGAGGTGACAGAACCAAGCTGGGTTGATAGGCCGGGTGAACACAGTGCTTCTGAGACGGAGGAGAGTCCTTGACCAGAACAGGTTGGAAGAGGCATTGGTGGGGCCAGACGGAGAGGCAGGGCCAGAGCAGGTGCATCAGCGCCAAATGTGTCACGTAGTGAAGCTCCCGTGGCGAGGGCTCCCGCGGTGAGGGCTAGATTTTCAGAAGTCTGGAGGTTCTTTAAGGAAACACCGGATGACCGACGGACTGTGGTGTGCAACCTTTGCCAAACCAGGATCAGCAGGGGTTCCACCACTACTAGCTTAACTACCACCAGTATGCGCAGGCATATGAATGCTAAACACCCCACTCAGTGGCACCAAGCCCGTTCACCTCCGGCCGTGCACACCACTGCTCCTTCCCCTGTGTCAGCTGATAGTCAGCCCCCTGCCCAGGACCCTGGCACAAAAACCCCATCGTCACCTCCACGATCCTCCACAGCATCCACCAGCGTTCAGCTCTCCATACCCCAGACGCTGGAGCGGAAACGGAAATATAGTGCAACCCACCCGCACGCCCAAGCCCTTAATGTCCACATCTCCAGATTGCTTAGCCTGGAGATGCTGCCCTATAGGCTAGTAGAGACCGAGGCCTTTCGCAACCTCATGGCGGCGGCCGCCCCTCGGTATTCGGTCCCCAGCCGCCACTACTTTTCTCGATGTGCCGTCCCAGCCCTGCACCAGCACGTGTCAGACAACATCATCCGTGCCCTGACCAACGCCGTTTCTGACAAGGTCCACCTGACCACGGACACGTGGACGAGTGCTGCTGGGCAGGGCCACTATATATCGCTGACGACACATTGGGTTAACTTGGTGGAGGCTGGGACCGAGTCTGACCCTGCGGCTGGTCATATACTGCCGACGCCGAGGATTGCGGGGCCTACCTCGGTCCAGGTCTTTCAGGCCTACTATGCCTCCTCCTCCTCCCACCCCTCCTCCTCCTCCGAACTACCATCCGTGGGCATGGCGCCATCAGTTGGTAGCTCTAGGCACAGCAGCAGTGCCGTCGCTAAGCGACAGCAGGCGGTGCTCAAACTGCTGAGCCTAGGCGATAAAAGGCACACCGCCCAAGAACTATTACAGGGCATCACGGCGCAGACTGATCTGTGGCTGGCACCGCTGAACCTGAAGCCAGGCATGGTTGTGTGTGACAACGGCCGTAACCTGGTGGCGGCTCTGCAACTCGGCAGACTGACACATGTGCCATGCCTGGCCCATGTGTTAAATCTGATAGTTCAGCGTTTCCTCAAGACATACCCCAATCTGTCTGATTTGCTCACGAAGGTGCGCCGCATCTGTGCGCATTTCAGGAAGTCCAGCACAGATGCTGCCACTCTCAGGGCAGCGCAGCGCCGCCTCCAACTGCCCGCTCACCGACTGTTGTGCGACGTGCCCACGATGTGGAATTCAACATTAACCATGTTATCCAGAGTTTACCAGCAGCGCAGAGCGATTGTAGACTGCCAGATGTCAACTTCCACCAGAACTGGTAGTCAGGTCAGTCAGCTTCCTCAAGTCTACAATGAGGAGTGGACGTGGATGTCTGATATCTGTCAGGTGCTGAGTAACTTCGAGGAGTCAACACAGATGGTCAGTGGCGATGCCGCCATCATCAGCCTCACCATCCCGCTGCTTGGCCTGTTGAAAAACTCTCTGATCAGCATGAAGTCGGAAGCTTTGCGCTCGTCACAAGAGACGGGGGAAGAAGATTCCCTTGTTGATAGCCAAAGCACCCTTAGGTCTGTTTCTCAGCGCATATCGGAGGAGGTGGAGGTGGAGGAGGATGAGGAGGAAGAGGAGGAGAATGTTGGCGAGACACAAGAGGGGACCATTGTTCAGTCCTTCACTGTTCAGCGTGTATGGGCAGAAGAAGAGGAGTTGGAGGAGTTGGAGGAGGAGGAAATGGACAGTCAGGCCAGTGAGGGGAGTGAATTCTTGCGCGTTGGTACTCTGGCGCATATGGCAGATTTCATGCTAGGCTGCCTATCCCGTGACCCTCGCGTTCAAAGAATTTATTCCAGCACCGATTACTGGGTATTCACTCTCCTGGACCCCAAAATCTTTCCACTCTCATCCCTGGAGAGGAAAGGAGTGTGACAATGCATAAATACCAGCAGGCCCTGGTGCACAAGCTGAAACAGTATTTCCCTTCTGACAGCGCTAGCGGCAGAGTGCGTAGTTCTGCGGGACAAGTAGCGAGGGAGAGTAGGCGAGCAGGTAGCTTGTCCAGCACTGGCAAGGGTACGCTTTACAAGGCTTTTGCCAGCTTTATGTCACCCCAGCAAGACACTGTCACCTGTCCCCAGTCTCGGCAGAGTAGGGCTGATCTTTACAGAAAGATGGTGAGGGAGTACGTAGCTGACCATACCATCGTCCTAAATGATCACACAGCTCCCTACAACTACTGGGTTTCAAAGCTGGACATGTGGCACGAACTGGCGCTGTACGCCTTGGAGGTTCTTGCCTGCCCTGCCGCTAGCGTGTTGTCCGAGCGGGTTTTCAGTGCAGCTGGTGGCATCATCACCGATAAGCGTACACGCCTGTCGACTGACAGCGCTGACAGGCTGATGCTTATTAAGATGAATAAAGCCTGGATTTCTCATAATTTCCAAGGAAGCTCAACCTGAATAATTTATGCACTCCTCCTCCTCATTTTCCTCCTTCTCCTCCTCTTTGTACACTAAAGCAGAGGAAACTGGCTATTTTTTGACAGGGCCCACTGGCTCTAGCTATAGTACTTTATGCATTTAATTTTTCTGGAGGGCCACCTACCCGGTCCTCTGTTTTAAACAATTTTTGGGACTGCCACATACAGGCACTCAATCTATTCAATTTTTCTGGAGGGCCACCTACCTGCTCCTCTGGTTTGAAAACTTTTTTGGACTGCCACATACAGGCACTCAATCTATTCAATTTTTCTGGAGGGCCACCTACCTGCTCCTCTGGTTTGAAAACTTTTTTGGACTGCCACATACAGGCACTCAATCTATTTCATTTTTCTGGAGGGCCACCTACCTGCTCCTCTGGTTTGAAAACTTTTTTGGACTGCCACATACAGGCACTCAATCTATTTCATTTTTCTGGAGGGTCACCTACCTGCTCCTCTGGTTTGAAAACTTTTTTGGACTGCCACATACAGGCACTATCCAAATTAAATTGTCTCCATAGCAGCCTCCACACGTTGTCTCCATTGCTACCTCCAAAAGTCGTCCATATAGCTGCCTCCATACATCGTCCCCTTATCAAACGAGGTGTGTCAGGCAGAAATTTGGGTTGTTTTCATGGATTCCACATCAAAGTTGTTAACTTTGTCGCCACCCTGCTGTGTAATCCACAAAATATACTGGCAAACTTTTACCATTTACGGATATTATTTCAGCGCTTCTTGCGCATCTGTTTACATTCCCCTCACCCGCCATATCCCAAACTTATAAGAACGCTACTACACTTAACTTGGTGGAGGCTGGGACCGAGTCTGACCATGGGGCTGGTCATATACTGCCGACGCAGAGGATTGCGGGGCCTACCTCAGTCCAGGTCTCAAAGGCCTACTATACCTCCTCCTCCTCCCACCCCTCCTCCACCTCCTCCTCCTCCGAATTACCATCCTTGGGCATGGCGCCATCAGTCGGTAGCTCTAGGCACAGCAGCAGTGCGGTCGCTAAGCGACAGCAGGCGGTGCTCAAACTGCTGAGCCTAGGCGATAAAAGGCACACCGCCCAAGAGCTATTACAGGGCATTCCACATCAAACTTGTTAACTTTGTCGCCACCCTGCTGTGTAATCCACAAAATATACTGGCAAACTTTTATCATTTACCGATATTATTTCAGCGCTTCTTGCGCATCTGTTTACATTCCCCTCACCCGCCATATCCTAAACTTATAAGAACGCTACTACACTTGATCTTATACAAAAGGTTCTTAGAAGTGCTGTTTGGGGAGTAGCCTAGAGACAGGGGCTTGGATTGGCGAAAGCTCGCCTAGCAGCGGAGCGCCAGCTCCATCCCAAGATCCAACTAACATAGTTTTAACTGCAGCACCCTTAATCTACTACTAGTTCACTGCCTCCATACATGGTCCCCTTATCAAACGAGCTGTGTCAGGCAGAATTTTGGATTGTTTTCATGGCTTCCATGTTAACTTTGTCGCCACCCTGCTGTGTAATCCACAAAATATACTGGCAAACTTTTATCATGTACCGATATTATTTGAGCGCTTCTTGCTCACCTCCTTCGGTTCCTCTCTGCCACCCATTGGTTTGAAGTTTGAGTCCATTTAGGGTATGTCGCCATGCCACTCTCTAGCCTGCCGCTGCCTCTGCACGCCGTCCCCTATAGTGTCAGAGTCAATTATTGGATGTTTTAGATGCTATCTAGCTTCATTCTGTCACTCTGTCATGGCCATGCTGTTGCCCATAATTTTGGCATAATGGTGCGATTAAGCAGCCTCAGAGGCATCCATGCATGCTGCCCCTGCTGTTTCCTGTCCATTTCCATGGTGTTTCCATCCTTTTCTGAGGTTTCCAGGTGTTTGGCCAAGCTTCCCTGTGCAGAGCCTTAGTCCCCTTGAAAAATGCTCGAGTCTCCCATTGACTTCAATGGGGCTCGTTATTCGAGACGAGCACTCGAGCATCGGGAAAAGTTCGTCTCGAATAACGAGTACCCGAGCATTTTAGTGCTCGCTCATCTCTACTGGGTGCATCTAAGAAGAAGCACTGCAGGTCTATTGTTGTAGGTAGGGGATAGGGACAAGAAGTGCTGCAGGAGCACAGATTGGAGTTGCTAAGCACAGTGGAGACTCTGTCAAAACCAGATGTCTGCAGCACTGAACAGTGCTGTGCAGCGTATGCCACTCTGTCTCCACTTATGTAACATCTCTGTTGGGGACCACTGGGAGATTTTACAGCTCATCCCACCAAGAGTGTCCTGAAACTGCACTGCACTGAAACTGCAGAACACCTTACCAAGCCCCCATCTTCAATGACTCAACTGCCATGCTGCACTGTAGAAAATAAAACCGCTAAACCTCCCACATGCTGGTTCCCAAAAGCAGGGAACAGAGAGGGAGAAGGGCAGAAGGGAAGCAGACAAGCTCCTCATATGAGAATGAAGACCACTGCAGATGATCTGTTCGAAAGATCAGCAGAACACTTGGCAAACCTTTGTCATTCATATAATTTTTGCTACTTCTAATCAGCCAATAAATCAGCATTCAAGAGCAGCTGTCTTGAATCTGACTTTCTTAAATACTGAGCTGGACAGGCTGTATCACATCAAAACTGCCGCCCCCTACAGGCTGGAGAAAAGGCCGCCTGAGGAAAAAATTCTCACTTTGCCTCCAATGGTGTAGCACTGGAGGACAGCTTTCCTCTTGCTGGAGCCTCTGCTTCGCAGGGTGGTGATTTTTGGTTTTAACAGCATATTAGGGAATTTAGGGAAGAGATACAGGAGATCCTCAAAAAGGTTTAGAGCAGTGATTTTCAAGCTTTTTTGAGCCGCGGCACACTTTTTATCCTTAGAAAATCCTGGGGCACACTACCAACCAAAATAGCTCAAAATGACACTAAAACAGTCATAAAAGGCCTCCCTTTACTAATAAAAAACCCCTAGCGGCCTCCCTTTACTAATAAAAACCTCTAGCGGCCTCCCTTTACTAATAAAAACCTCTAGAGGCCTACGTTTACTAATTAAAAGACCCTAGCGGCCTCCCTATACTAATTAAAAGACCCTAGCGGCCTCCCTTTACTAATTAAGAGCCCCTAGCGGCCTCCCTTTACTAATTAAGAGCCCCTAGCGACCTCCCTTTACTAATTAAGAGACCCTAGCGGCCTCCCTTTACTAATTAAGAGACCCTAGCGGCCTCCCTTTACTAATTAAGAGCCTCTAGCGGCCTCCCTTTACTAATTAAGAGCCCCTAGCGGCCTCCCTTTACTAATTAAAAGACCCTAGAAGCCTCCCTTTACTAATTAAGAGCCCCTAGCGACCTCCCTTTACTAATTAAAATGCCATAGAGGCCCCCCTTTACTAATTAAAAGGCCCTAGATGCCCCCCTTTACTTATTAAAATGCCATAGAGGCCCCCCTTTACTAATTAAAAGGCCCTAGAGGCCCCCCTTTACTAATTAAAAGGCCCTAGAGGCCCCCCTTTACTAATTAAAAGGCACTAGAGGCCCCCCTTTACTAATTAAAAGGCCCTAGAGGCCCCCCTTTACTAATTAAAAGGCCCTAGAGGCCCCCTTTTTACTAATTAAAAAGCCCAAGAGGCCCCCCTTTACTAATCAAAAGGCCCTAGGGGCCCCCCTTTACTAATTAAAAGGCCCGAGAGGCTTCCCTTTACTAATTAAAAGGCCCTAGAGGCCCCCCTTTACTCGTTAAAAGGCCCTAGAGGGCCCCCCTTTACTCGTTAAAAGGCCCTAGAGGGCCCCCCCCTTTACTAATTACCGAGCATCGCGGGTGTAACCGTGACAACTCAGTGACCATTCGTGATTGGCCCAGCCAGAGCCCTGTCCTAAATCCAATTGAGCATCTCTGGAGAGACTTAAACATGGCTTCCACCAATGTTAACCATCCAACCTAAGGGAGGATCTGCAAGGAAGAATGGCAGAGGATCCCCAAATACAGGTGTGAAAAACATCCATCATTCCCAAGAAGACTCATGGTTGTACTAGCTCAAAAGCTGCTTCTATTCAATACTGAGCAAAGGGTCTTAATACTTATGACCAAGTAATATTTCAGTTTTTCTTAGCAAAAATATCTTCTTTTCTGCTTTTTCTGACAAGATGGGGTCAGAGTTTACATTAAAGAAGCAAAATGAAAAGAACTTTTTGATCTTACCAATTGGCTTCAAAATAACAAAGAGTAAAAAATTTAAAGGGATCTGCATACTTTCTGTACCCACTGTACAAATAAATTGGCCACAAATTTTTAGCATATTCTGTGGATCCACCCCAAAATGGCAATGCTCTTTTCCCTCTATCACTCTAGTGCCTGCGCGGTCCTGCTCTCTAGGAGTGGTGGCGCCAGCCGGAATCCTGTGGGGTAACAGATGTCACAGTCATTTGAATGTGGTTGGCATGTGTTGTCCCGGTGATCTGGGAAACACATCAAGTGCTGTTGTGGATGTTTTAGTCCACTAACCAAATAATATACTTATCTGTAAGGACAAGTGATTTCTGTCCCACATGTTCATTGGTACTTCTCTCCTTTATAGTCCTCTCTCCGGGAGACAGTGGAGGCACTTCCATAAGGACAACTGGCTATGGCAGGATGATTACACTTCTCATTATAGTGTCCTATATGACAATACAAGTCCAATGTACTTGCCTTGGAAATGTTATCTTACTGTTGCCCCTAATCAGTACAGAATTGGGAATATATGCTTTATCCCCTTCCTGAAGGGAATAGTATGGGCAACGTCGGATGCATGTACATGGAGAGGGCTTACGGGTTGAGCTCTCTCCATAGCCGGTAAGTCTTTGCTGCATATTGTAGCAAAGACTTACCGGTAACACCCACGATCGGTGCTAACATGGCACCGCCATCTTGGTGACGATCGTATCTCCCCGTGATGTCATCGGGTAGTGGCGATCGGTTGCCATGACAGCCTCGGGTCTGCCGAAGACCTGAGGCTGTCTCGTTTTACAAACCAAAAAAGAAAGAGGCAGCCCAATTTGGTACAGCAGTATATCACCGCAACTCCCAAAAAAACTATGCAATACACAACCCAAAAGAGAGCCAGAGGAAACCTCAATAAATGAATAAAATAAACAATATACTTTATTAAAGTGACAATGCACACATTACAAAAACATGTATTAGGACAGAAATGGGGGGGGGGAACAATTTGGCCCCTGATGGAAATTGGGGCAACCATCGAAAACATAAGCGCCTGTAGGAGATTAGCTCCGGGGATCGTCGTCTCCTAAGCAGACGACCAGCACACACAGGGAATTCACACAATGTGAGTAAGGTTAAGACTGGCCTCAGCCAGCTTTATTTGGCAGTACACAAACTCAAAACATAAAAATAATACCTAAGCCTCTCCGGCACTTACTATACATCGAGGTTCCCTACCTCACCAGGTGCTGGCCTACTGCCAGCCACCCCAAAAAACACAGTAACAGTTCACTGCCACCGCTCCACAGGCCTTTGCCGTAGCCTGTCTCTTCCCCAGGGTGGAGCCCAGTGTGAAGTCTGCCCCATCTATTAGTGCAGCCCCTCCAGCTGAAAACTAATCAACTTAATTAGACAGACCCAACTTTTCCAGGTCTGTCTTCTACTCAGCTTTTCATAAGGCAAAATGCACATTTTATGCCCAAAAGCTTCTCTAGTGGCAGCCACCCTGCCACATATCCTCCCCCTGTGATCAAGGCCGTAGGCCTGATCAATAAACTTAATTCTCCCTCCGGGGTCAAAGCTCCTATATTGGGGTCTAATCCCTACGGTTCCTAGAAGCACTGTAGAGACCCTACTATCTACTACATCTTCTATACCTGGAAAAAGACAGCTTTTTTCCTTAACTGCAGGAGACACAGACAGCTCAAAATTAGTCCCAGCATCTCTTCCTTCATACAACTGATCATCTTCAATCATGTCTCTATTAACAATGATAGATTTTCTTCTCCTCTTTCTCTTGCCTTTTACTGGAGACTCCACATACCCCTCAGGGCTTGGCATGGTTAGGCCCCATCTCTTCATCACCTTGTGGATGCCGTCACACCGGTTACCATCCACTGAGGCATATGCACTGTGCTTTTTCCCCTTAGCATTGCACACGACACGCACGGGTTTGCCCGTTTTCCAGTCTTCAGCTTCGGCACCTTCTTTGTCATTGAAGGGGGCATTACCGTTCAGAACCAGGGCACGATTCACATTGGTGAGCTTCTGGTCACATGTCTGCAAAGCTGTGCGCTTGCTACCTCTGAGGTCACAACCTCCGCTCTCGGTGTAGGTGAAACTCATCTCAACATCAGCATCATCCTCATCACTTCCAGCTAACACTTCGGACTTCGGACCCAAGTCCTGGCATGGACTTTCCACAATGGCAGCCTTAAGCTCTTCATGGCTTGCACTAGGTTCCTGGCTGACCTCTTCCTCGGTCAGTCCTTCATACGCCTTGCTGGCCAACACCTCAGTCTTCACCGAGTCTTTCCTGTGTAGGAATTTCGAGGGCTCTGTTGACATTATATCAGACACCGTCTCCTCACATCCACTGCAGTCATCACCCGGTATATCTTCAAGGCACTTCTCACCATCCAGACCATCTTCACTTTCGCTCTTCAGATGATCAGGCAGATCTACCGTTGGGTGCAGCTGTGCTGGAGTCTCTGTAGGGCCCATCTGGGTATTCCTCCACTTGCCCAGAGAATGCTGGCATGCACTATGACAGAGACGAGACGACAGAGCTTCCACACGTACACAGCAACTCGGCTGGTCCCTTTGTTGTAGACTTGGCGCCACTTCAACCTTCTCCACAGGTTCAGCAGGCTGAGACAGCTCTTCACCTGTCTTCGGGAGGTAACCATCAACCCATTCTTCGGATTTTCCCAAGACTGTATTCAGGCTACTGGTTATAAGCGATCCCACTTGGGTGGCCATCACGGTTGAGACTACAGACTTAGTCACACCCACACCGCCTTGTCCTGCACCAGCTTCCCAGCCCAATATACCGGACATCGCACCTGTAATAGTGTCTCGGGCACCAGTCACTTTATTTGTCTTCAATACGGATTTTCCATTTGGCTTCTGAAGAAAAGCCAGGTTGGACTCCCGTTTCCCCAAACCTTTGCAAGCAAAGTCATTACTTGTGGCAACCGGTGGCTCCAGAATGCCTATGAGAGGCCTTGATCCAGTCACTGTAACGTCAGTCAAGGGCTTCTCCTCCTTCTCAGCAACATCACGATCACTGCGGATGCATGGGCGACCTTCCCTCACAGAGTTGTAGACTGCACTCACCACACTGCAGGCAGAACTACCAAAGGGCTGGTGCATCACATGTTCCACCACCTTCTGGGGATCTGGGGTCCCCTCATCCGTAGGTGTATGATTAAGAGTGGCGCTTCCACCCTGTTCACACACAATTTCAGTCAGCACGCCATCATGCGTATTCTGCGGTTCATCAGCAGGTGTACAGGGGTCTGGTTTACGCCTGGTCTCCTTCCTAGGACACTTCTGGTGCCACATCACGACAGAACACACCTGGAGGTCGGCATCACCATTTTGGCACTTTCTTTTGTTCCCCGAACACGTACACATGTGAACCTCCCATTCACTTTTCTTTGCAAACACTGTATCACAGAAAGGACAGTACGAGATATCAATCTTCAACTCATGTTTCTGTAATATATGTCTCTTTAGATCATCTTTTCTTCTATAAGACACGTGACAATTGTAGCATTTATACCAGTTATTCCGCAAACCAGTATTCACATGACGCTTCAGTTTATTGATGCTTCTTCTGGCCTTGTTCACACACGAACTCAGTACCTCAATCTCCTCAGAAGCCTCAGGTGTATCAGATGTCTGGTCTCCCCCTGACATTTCCTGAACACTGATGTGAGACTCCTCCACAGGTGACTGACACAGGCTATCCTCACCTCCTGCAGGTTCTGAGCGAGTAGCTGCTTCTCTAGGGCTCTGTTCACACTCACTGTTTGTGTAACTCTGGGCTGAAGGGAAACCACTAACAATCAGGATCTCATTATCTTCACCTGCCCTTGCTATGGTGGTATCCCTATCTGAACTGCCATTAGCTACATTACACATCTCAGGCTCGCTACCTGTGTCATTACAACTCACCACCTCTAGGGGCACCTCTGAGCTAACTCTCTCAGTATCTAGGGCTGCACCTAGTTCACACTCTGCATAATTCTGAATAGACATTGTAACGCTATCAGATGTTATCGGCATTGCAGAATTGTCACATGTTACAGGTAGTGTCATATAATCACAGTTAACACTATAATCACAGGTTAGAGGCAGATTATGTACAACATTACACTTTTCTGGTTTAACTTCAGAAATTAAGGCATCACAAATATTATCATCATCACATAGTCCATCAGACTTTATCAGTCTCAGTGGCAGAGTCTCCTTCTGTGGGATCAAGACCCCTTGGTCACAGTTCAGACTGCAACCTGTTGAGACTCCACCCACCATCACCTCAGGTCGCTGAGGCTTCTCCAGACCGTCCTTTGGGGAGATTGGGACTGTACCCGATGTCAGAGGGGTCTCCCAGGAAAAGCAGCTATTCCCACTACTTGGAATACTTTCCCACAAGCATACCTCCCAACCGTCCCGGTTTCGGCGGGACTTTCACGTTTTTTTAGCCTTGTCCCGCCGCCCCGGGAGGTTAAGAGGTTGTCACGCTTTGTTATGCGTTTTCCCGCACCAGGAGACTTTGTCCCGTCTCCTGGTCCCGGGACACTGACTGCAGAGGAGACAACGCGAGCTCTGCTCCCACCACAGCCCCTCCTCCTCCTCCCCCGGGCCGCCCCTCCTCCCCCTGTGTGAGCCGTGCCGTGTGTGAGGAGGAATAATCATGGGGGAGGGGGGGGGAGCGTCCTCACCAGGAGAGCGGCTGCTTTGAAGTCTGAGCCTGAGCTGCCAGCTATGCAGGGCACAGCACAGCAGAGCCGTGCCCAACTCTTCCCCCTGCGTGAGCTGCAGTGTCTGAGGAATCATCATGGGGGTCACCTGGAGAGCGGCTGCTGGCCATAGATGTGGAGACTCCTCTGCTCCTTCACCTGATAGCTGTGCAGGGGGAGGGAGGCAGCACAGAGAGATAGCAGGAGATGTGATGTGCCCCCCTCCAGCAGCTACAGACGTCTATTAGGAGCATCTACCAGCATGAGGTAGGACAGTCAAAGACATCATGCACAGTTACAGCTCAGTGTGTGAGAGGACACATCTATCAGGGCTTGTATGGCAGCTTTGTGACATACAAGCCCTGAAATAATCGCAATGTCTTGCGAACCGCCAGACATTGCGATTATTTTGCCCTTCTCCACACCGAGAGGGATATATATAGCTAATAACCCCTAGGCGCACCTGGACATTATACTACGTCCCTGCGGCTAGATACTTAGCGCACCGGGACGTAGTATAGCGTACTGCTTCTGGCACCGGCTCACAAACAGAGCTGGCACCAGACGTAGCGGCTATCAGCTGTCAATCACAGCTGACACGTGCTCTAACACCTGCAAACTCCGACTCCCAACTCCGATCACAGGGTTTAACCCCTTACACGCCGCGGTCAAGCAAGACCACGGCGTGTAAGGGTGTTCCTCTTCTGGGCAGCCCCGTGGTCTGCCAAGTGCCCTGGGGCTGCACAATCTCCCTGGAAGTCAGATCCCTTCCGGGTCTGACCGTAAACTGTCTGTGCATGCTTCTGCACCACCAGACATTGTACACTGCTCTACAATGAAATAGTATTGTATAGCAGTGTATTGGACTTGAACCAGTGATCAGAGAATCAGAGCATCGCTGGTTCAAGTATGGAAAAGGAAAAACGTGTAAAAACACTTAACACTACACATTAGAATAAATAAAAAATAAATACATAAAAATATAAGCCCCTAAAATGTCACTTTCCCATTAAAACACTTAATAAAGTATAAAAAAAAACAAAAACACAACCCCCCCCCCCCACATATTTGGTATTGCCGCGTCCGTAACAATCTGTATAATAAAAAAGAATCGTTACTGGACCCGCACGGTAAACGCCGGAGAAAAAAAGCAAAATACTTTCCGAAAA
This sequence comes from Engystomops pustulosus, assembly GCF_040894005.1. NCBI lineage: Eukaryota > Metazoa > Chordata > Amphibia > Anura > Leptodactylidae > Engystomops > Engystomops pustulosus. The sequence continues at coordinate 58,668,064 of NC_092415.1, forward strand.
TGAAAAACCTTTAAAAAAATTCTTTAAAAAAATGTTCTGCACTCTAAAATAAGCCCACTAAAAAGAACAACTCTTCTCGCAAAAAATAAGCCCCTAACCAGATTTGTCAGCCGAAAAAATAAAAAAGATCTGCATATGAAAAGACGGTGATGCTAAAATGTACAAGATTTTCTCCAAATTAGACTACAGGAGGAGGCTGGAGGACAGGAGACTACAGGAGGAGGCTGGAGGACAGGAGACTACAGGAGGAGGCCACAGAATGAGGAGGATAGAGGACAGGAGACTTCAGGAGGAGGCTGGAGGCCAGGAGACTACAGCAGGAGGCTGGCAGGACAAGAGACTACAGGAGGAGGATGGAGGCCAGGAGACTACAGGAGGAGGCTGGAGGCCAGGAGACTACAGGAGGAGGCTGGAGGCCAGGAGACTACAGCAGGAGGCTGGCAGGACAGGAGACTACAGGAGGAGGATGGAGGACAGGAGACTACAGGAGGAGGCTGGAGGCCAGGAGACTACAGGAGGAGGCTGGAGGCCAGGAGACTACAGCAGGAGGCTGGCAGGACAGGAGACTACAGGAGGAGGATGGAGGACAGGAGACTACAGGGGGAGGCTGAAGGACAGGAGACTACAGGAGGAGGCCACAGAATGAGGAGGATAGAGGACAGGAGGCCACACCATGTGAGGAGGGGAAGGGTTGGGAGTACAGATAGGATTATGTGTAAGTTTGGGGAGATAAATAAAAGTGGAAAACCAAATGTAAAGGGAGAATAAAATTAAAGAGGGGTTTATATGTTTTACATGTTGCAGAGTTGCATTAGGGGATATTATATTGGTCCACAGGAAGGGGGGGCAAATTAAGTGGCGTTGTACCATGTGGGGACCATCAAGTTTGATATTATACTATACCTGTGGGTGGGACAATGGGCGTGGTTTAGAAAAAGGGGGAGGGGCTTTGTGTCCCTCTTTCTCTTGCCCAAAAGTTGGGAGGTATGCCACAAGTCCCAGAAAAAAGGGAGGTTTTTCCCCAGGATGAACTCCACCTCCAGATCTGCACAAATCTCCAGCTTATGTGTCACAATCGCAATATCACTTTCAAAGTCAATCCAGACAGTCTTACCCTTCCCTGGCTGGTACTTCAGGAACAATAAGATGTCCGGTTTAACTCTGGAGACATCCTGAGAACAGTCCAGTTCCACCATCAGCGGGATTCCACCCACTATCATCTCACAGGTCTTGACTGGCAACTTCTCTGGTCTCCTGACCAGAGGACAATGAGGTGCACTGACCTCACATGGCACAGCCGCATGCTGTCGCTGTTGGTTGCCCCTAGCAACCACATCTTTGCGCTGCTGCATACACGCTGCAACACGTGGCCACTTGGCCGCAGGACATTCCGCCACACACCGGTTCATCCATAGACATCTGCAAAGCTGCTCCCGTCGGTTGCCCCCGGCAATGGCACATAGCAACCTCTCCTCAGGAACTGCAGACCGATCACAGACATCTCGAACCATTGGCTGGGATCCGCTCGCCTTGGCAGTTGGGGTCTCCATAACCCGAATGGCTTCTGGCATTCCAAGGTCCTCCCACATCATCTGCCGGCAGCGTCTCTGGAACTCATCCATCGGACCCATGGTGATTACTCCCACAGCAAACAAGCAGTCTCTGTATATCTCTCACACCAAGACAAATCTTCCCGTGACCACAGCGCCTCCAGCAGCAGGAACAACAGTCTCTCACATGAGGGCTACTGGCCCTTTAAATCTCGCTGTGTGTGCTGATTTCCATGCCACAGCATCCCGCCACCATATGTAGGAGATTAGCTCCGGGGATCGTCGTCTCCTAAGCAGACGACCAGCACACACAGGGAATTCACACAATGTGAGTAAGGTTAAGACTGGCCTCAGCCAGCTTTATTTGGCAGTACACAAACTCAAAACATAAAAATAATACCTAAGCCTCTCCGGCACTTACTATACATCGAGGTTCCCTACCTCACCAGGTGCTGGCCTACTGCCAGCCACCCCAAAAAACACAGTAACAGTTCACTGCCACCGCTCCACAGGCCTTTGCCGTAGCCTGTCTCTTCCCCAGGGTGGAGCCCAGTGTGAAGTCTGCCCCATCTATTAGTGCAGCCCCTCCAGCTGAAAACTAATCAACTTAATTAGACAGACCCAACTTTTCCAGGTCTGTCTTCTACTCAGCTTTTCATAAGGCAAAATGCACATTTTATGCCCAAAAGCTTCTCTAGTGGCAGCCACCCTGCCACACGCCCTAAAAGAAACCCCTGAACCTAATGTAGGAAAACTAGTGCTACAGACTGCACGGTCTGATAGATAATAGTAAATGGTGCAAACGGGAGTGTAAGAAAGAGGAGGTCTCCTCAATGCAGTCCTATGTGCAGTGGGGACCGGGGGTACCAACCGGCTCCCACTAAACACACAATCATTTATTGCTTACCCGTGAGCATGATGATAGGTTCTATGGGGGATCCTAGGAGGCCAGTAGACATACACCCCATGTCTCGTTTTAACCCATTCATTACAATGTGCGATTTGCATATTTTAATGAATGAGGTAGAAAATCCCCCTGTAGTATGGCAGTATATGGTAGGATCGATCACACAACCTAGGGTTAAAGTACCCTAGGGGGTCTGAAAAATAGGAAAAATAAAAATTAAAAACCCCTAAAAAATCAAATCACCCTCCTTTCCCTATAACTGATATAAATATAAACAGTAAAAATCATACACACATTAGGTATTGCCGCGTACAAAAATGCCTGATCTATCAAAATATTGTTTTCACTATGTTTAACCCCATAACGGAAAATAGTGCCCAAAGTCGAAAATGCCACTTTTTTGCCATTTTGAAAAATATAAAAAAAGTCAATAAAAAGTGATGAAAAGGTCAGACAGTCTTAAAAATAATAGGATTGAAAACATCATCAAAAGTTGCACAAAATGACACCACCCACAGTACACCAAAGTATGAAAAAGTATTAGCGAGCAGATGATGGCAAAATAAATAAAAAAAAAATAATAATTTTTGTAAATGTATGAAAACATTATAAAACCTATACAAATTTGGTAACCCAAAGAATAAAGTACACCAGTCATAGTGAAAGCTGTAAAATCCAATCCCACAAGAAAATGGCGCAAATGCGTTTATGCATTTCACTGCATTTGGAATTTATTTCCCGCTTCCCAGTACACGGCATGAAATATTAAATACCATCACTATAAAGTGAAATTTGTTATGCACAAAACAAGCCTTCACACAGCTCTTTACGTGTAAAAATAAAAAAGTTATAGATTTTTGAAGGTGGGGAGTGAAAAATGAAAAAACAAAAGATGGGCCAGGTCGTTAAGGGGTTAATATATATGAAGTTTATTATAGTCATATTTGGGCCAAGATAACTTGTGTATGTATAGTTTCATGTGTGATAGGATTCTATTGATATATACTATCCAGGGGCTATATCTCCATGCAAGTAGTCCAATGCTGCCATCTAGTGCCCCAGTCCTCTCTTACAATTAGCTTTTAAGTTGTCTTACGTCCTAGTTCCGTGATGACGAACCTTTTGCAGGCAAAGTGCCCAAACTACAACAAAAATCCAATTATTTACTGTGAAGTGCCAACATGACATTTTAAGCAGTAACTTATTGCTACCTGTTCTTCCAATCATTCAATCCTATCCAATACATTTGAAAAAAAGAATGGCAAATTCAGACTCAGACATTGTAGCTTCTCTCCAGGGTCTCTAAGTAGAGGAAGAATTGTGAGTCCAGCAGGAGGACCTCCAGAGATATTGCAGTTCTTTCAACACCTTCTACATTTTTATAGTTTCAAACAGCTTTAAAATAGGGCTGAAAGCAGCATCTCTGGCCTGGGACAGCAGGGAGATTTGCTCCTATATGGTGAACTCTGTCCTGGTCTGAGTGCCCACAGAAAGGGCTCTGGGTGCCACCTCTGGCACCCGTGCAATAGGTTCGCCACCACTGTCCTAGTTTATATGTTCTTTTTAATGTTTATAAGCTAAATGTACATCACTTTATGTCTGGGTCAGAGAGAAATGATGTTGCTTGAAAATGTCTTGATTGAATGGACGAAAAGTCGCATCATGAAGGTGGAATAAATCACATTTACAGAGTGCTGCTTCAGTATCTTTTTGTTCTTCACTTTATGTCTGTATATATTTATTCCTTAATAAAGCTGGAATTTCTGTGTTGAGCATTAAATTTGTTATATCTATTTTTCTTTTTTTTCCTAGTTGTGCTGCTTTCATGTTAAGAAGTGTTGTAAGGCAAAACAGCATGAGACATCCTGGGATAGGTTATTTTTGTAGGTTAATATATCCAGTGGATATACCATAAATGTCTCTTGCAGGAAAACACATTTTACCTAAACATCTGAATTTTATTTCAGTTAGTAGACTCTTAGGGTGCGGTCACACGTTGCGTTTACTGCATGCGTTTAAAAACGCATTGGAATAGCTGAAGAGTGATTTGCCTAATTTGCATGTGTTAACATCACGGTTAACGCAAGCGTTAGCATTTGTAAACAGCTGTTCAATTAGGCAAATCACTCTTCAGCTATTCCAATGCGTTTTTAAAAGCATGCAGTAAACGCAACGTGTGACCGCACCCTTACAAAGAACTACAATAATTAAGTTATCAGTTAACTGCAATAATAAACTGCATCAGTTATCTGCTGCATTCTAGCAGTCCAAAATTATATAACATATAACACTGGAGATCAAAACAAGAGAACAAAATGTCCTAAATGTCAAGGTCATTGTGTAGTCCTATGTGAATATATCCTAACAAGAGTAAAATAGCAGCATTCTAAGCTTATTTCATAAATTGTATATATTCTAAAGCAAAGAAAAAAAATGTAATTGAAAAAGAACACTGATCATTAGAGAATACCTTAAGATACCGGAAAGTAATTGGTGTTAATCTGGCACCTGGTGCTAATTTCCTTAATTATGAGACAACCCTTATTAAACTGGCAGCCTAATTTTTCAGTTTTCACTGACTGCAAAAATGTTCTGCCGTTCCAAAGTGAATGAAGGCCTGCAGCACTGAATTTATCGGTAAAAAAATTTTCATCGCTATTATTTACTATTGTGATAAACATACAGGTACAAGGGAGATTCACAGGCCAGATATTGTCCTGTTCATCAAGCCACCCTTATCCCTCACCTTCTGCCAGCCTCCTCTTAATTGGCCTAATTGAGCTAGGTTGTTTACGATCACACAGCATGTGTTCGTGCTTCAATAGACCTCTGCAGTCAGATCGTCTCCTTGCACCCCCCCTCCAAGTCTCAAAGAGCCATAAAAACTCCTAAACCACTAAGTTGAATAGGGACAGTTAGGGGTCCATCTCACCAGAAGAACAAATACATTTTAGGTTGTTATTTTCAGGAGATCATAATAGTCCAAATTCTGGGACTCTGGAATACTCGATTCCAGAGATATCAATATCTGCCAGCAGAGGTTTGGTATCAATGCGATCCAGGGATTCACTCGGATCCAATGATACCAGAACCATGACCCTACAACTTCCCCTTGAGAAACTATGGCTTCTTAATGGCTCTGGTTGTAGTACCAGATAGGAGGGACCCATGACCACCTGAATCCACCTGATATAAGCAGGCACCTATATGGCGGCATTGTCTTTGTCTGGGAACCATTGTAACATCAAGAGCAGAGAAGGATCTTAAAGTTTGGACTATCTGGTTCCAATAGGCCCACCACACACAAAGGTAACTAACTTGCTGAACTGCTGTTACTTCTAGTGCTACCATGTATTTTGTCTATATTGTTTTTCTAGTATGCCCTTAAGGCAATTTAATATAATATCTAATCTGTGTTGCTCTTTTATCTCGAACCACGAATCCCCACGTCCAAGTCTCGCATATATACATGCTACCGGGTTGGTTCCTCACCCTATAGAATCCCGTTACAGACTGGGCTAATATTAAAGGACAACTGGTGGCAGCTCAGGGCTGATAATATTCTGTCTCACTGAGGCTAGTGAGAGGGATCTTATAGCCATTTCGGGCTGTGATTTATTGTTGTGCCATATCTGAAAGTTGTGTGGACAACTTTAAATCACTTCCTGCGCCTCTCAGAACCTGTGCGTTCTGGGAGTGTCTATAAAAGGATAACTAAGTGACCTTGCGTGCCCTTCAGGGGTCTGAATCGTCGTGGTTTCCTTCACAACTATAAAAGTAATATTGTGCCGCTCACTTTTATATTTTCAGAAATTCTGTAAATTTTTTTTCAGTTCTGAAGCTACATGCAAGAAATCTTCCTGTGCAACACAAAATTGGACGGCATTTTCCTTCCTACTATGTTTTCTTGCAGGTTTGCCATTATCTGCCTGTCACAGGTGCAGGCTCACCGGTGCGCCTGGGTGCCCACTGGCGCGGTGCAGGTGCGATTTACCTGTCCCCACTCTGGATTCCCGCCCGCGGCCTGTGTGCGCATGTCGTCTCCTAGGGCGTGTGCCCGCTGGCTTCAGGAAATTTAAAGGGCCAGCGCACCGTTAATTGGTGCTTGCCATTTCCCAGAAGGCCTGCCTCTCCCATCACACCCTGCTGGATCTTTCTTGCCTTTTGCCTTAGAGAAAGCTTTGCCTGATACCCTGCGCTATTATTGTGATTTCCCATTGTGACCCTGGTTCCATTCCTGACTACGCTCCTCTGCTGCCTGCCTTGACCTATTGCTTCGTCCCCAACTCTGATCCCATGTTGCACTTCCTGACCTACTGCCTGTCACCGACTATGAGATTGCCTGCCGTTCCTGTACATTGACCTTGGCTGCCACCACGGACAAGTCACGCCTGTGGAACAACCGGGTGTTACCAAGCCACAGCAAGTCCATCCTGCTTTGCGGCAAGCTCTGCTGAAGACCGGGTGCAACTTAGATTCCGATCCCTGGTGTCAGCTTGTGTCATCGTCCGGAGTGGTTCAGAGGATCTACTATCACTGATCCTGACAGTAAAATCCGGCCATGGATCCTGCCGAGGTTCCGCTACCTATTTGGTCCAATCTTACCACCATCGTGGTCCAGCAATCCCGGCAAATTGCCGCACAAGGTGAACAGCTAGGACAAGTCATCGCCATGTTGCAGCAATTGATGACTATGAGATTTCCTGCCGTTCCTGTACCTTGACCTTGGCTGCCACCATGGACAAGTCACGCCTGTGGAACGACCGGGTGTTACCACGCCACAGCAAGTCCATCCTGCTTTGCGGCAAGCTCTGGTGAAGACCAGGTGTCAGCTTGTGTCATCGTCCACGGTGGATCTACTACATCCGACCCAGACAGTAAGATCCGGGCATGGATCCCGCCGAGGTTCCGCTACCTATTCGGTCCAATCTTACCACTATTGTGGCCCAGCAATCCCAGCAGATTGCCGCGCAATTCCTGGCAGAATTCCGGTTTGTTTTCGAAGAACCTGCATGGGCCTCCTTTGCTGAGACTGCGCTGCTGAATCTGCGCCAAGGGAACTTGGATTGACGTGCGGTTTATGGAGCGTGCCGAAGAGTTACATCACAAGCAACCCCAAGTCCTTCCACGACGTCTACTTCGCCTGGCTCTTGCTTTCCAAAGGCTGCTTCCAGCTGTACTGTCTGCAGAGGAGCCTATACAGGTGGACTTGCCTCCCAGGAGCGTTCCTGAAGACGTCAGGGGAAACTCTGCCTGTACTGTGCCCTTCCTGAGCACTTCATTGGGTCTTGTCCTGTCCACCCCCAAAGTCTGGGAAACGCCAGCACCTAGGGTTCTTGGGAGAAGCGTCCCTGGGTGCAAGCAAAGTTTTTCCGTACCTGATATTCCTGTGCTTCTCAGCATTGGCACCTGCACCCAGATCCAGGTCTGTGGTTTCTTGAACTCCGGTTCTGCAGGAAACTTCATGGATGCCGCTTTGGTCTACCGGCATCACATCCCTGTGGTCCTTCTCGAGAAGCCTCTGGTCATCTCCTCGGTCAGGGGACAAATCCTCTCCTATCCGGTACCACACTGAGCCAATCTCCCTGCAGGTCAGTGTTTTGCAAAAGGAGAAACTGTCCTTTTACGTGCTGCCACACTCCACCTCGTCTCTCCTGCAGGGTCTTCCGTGGCTGCAGCTCCTGCACCTGTTCTCAACTGGATGACAGGGGAAATTCTTTGTTGGAGCCCAGAGTGTCAGTCCCGCTGCATGGTGGCTTCTTTACCAGTACCCGTCTTGGCCTCCTCCATGATGCCCAAGTCTTTGGAGGGCCTACCAACGTGTTACAGGGACTTTGCTGACCTGTTCTCCAAGAAACAGGCAGAGACATTGCCACCACATCGTCCCTACGACTGCCCTATTGAACTGTTGCCGGGTACCTCTTCTCTGGCGTCGGGTGTACCCTCTCTCTTTACCCGAGATCGCTGCCATGTCAGAGTATATTAAAGAGAACCTGCGGAGAGGGTTTATACGTAAGTCCTCCTCTGCAGCTGGGCCGGTGCTCACCTAGAAAGGGCCTAAGGTCCGAACACTCTCACGCAGAGAGAAATTACTCTATTGGTGATAGAGAACTTTTAGCCATTGTGGGAGATTTGGCCCAGTAGAGTCTGAGGTAGCGGGGTTTTGGATTCAGTTCAAGACAGTGACACCAAGGTACAGTCCAAAACAGGTCTAGCCTGCATTTATTGCATTTTTTTATTATTGCCCATCCACAGTTAACCCCTTCAGTGTCTCACACCATCAAACTTCCCTGGAAGAATGGCGATAGCTTTTGGAGGGAGCTCGCCATCCGGTCTGCGTATACACACATCATAACAATAGCTTGTACAGACAGCCCAACGCCTTAATATTAGGCAAGCCCGTTGGTCACTTTTCTTCTCATTCTTCAACCTGTTGATCCAATTTTGACCCGCGGAGAAGAATATCGAAGCGGATGCCCCTTCCCATGCCTCCGATGTCTTTGGAGAAGAAAGCATTTTATCTCTCCGGAACAATTGGTTGTTGCCGCTACCCTTTGCCTCTCATCACTGAGCTTTTTGATTGCCTACGGGCTGCCAAGGTTTTCACCAAGCTGGATTTGCGGTGGGCATATAACCTCATTCGCATCCATGAAGGCAATGAGTGGAAGACAGCATTCAATACTCATGACGGGCATTTTGAGTATCTGGTAATGCCTTTTGGACTCTGCAATGCCCCAGCGGTGTTCCAAGAATTTGTCAATGATTTCTTCAGAGACTTGCTCTACATTTGTGTCATTGTCTACTCGGACGATATTCTGGCATTTTCTCCTGAATTACGATCTCATCTGATTCACGTCCGGCAAGTTCTCAAGCACCTAAGGGCCAATCGCTTCTATGCCAAGCTTGAAAAATGCCAATTTCATCAGAGTAGTCTTCCGTTCCTGGGATACATAATTTCTAACAAAGGACTACAGATGGATCCTACCAAGTTGTCTGCCGTACTTCAGTGGCCTCGCCCAGTGGGACTTCGTGCCATACAGAGATTTTTGAGCTTCAACAATTATTGCTGGCAATTTTTCCCACAGCCTCCTATTGTGGCACTGACCAAGAAGAACGCCAATCCTAGACTCTGGCCTTCGGTGGCTGAAGAAGCTGAAGTCTGCCTCAGCCCCAGTTCTCACACAGCCTGATACGGAGAAGCCATTCCAGTTGGAGGTTGATGCCTCATCCGTTGGTCCTCACCCAGAAAGGGCCCAAAGGTCGAACCCTCACCTACGGCTTCTTCTCCAAGACCTTTTCAGCCGCTAAGAGGAATTATTCCATTGGTGATCGGGAACTTCTGGCCATAAAGCTAGCTTTGGGGGAATAGCGCTATCTTTGGAGCTCATCATCCGGTCTATATCTACACTGACCACAAGAATCTTTAGTATTTCCAGACTGTTCAGCGTCTCAATCCTAATCAGGCCCGCTGGTACCTCTTCTTCTCTCGATTCAACTTACTAATTCAGCTTTGTCCAGCCAAGAAGAACGTCAAAGCTGATGTCCTCTCTCGTGCCTCCGACATTGTTGGGGAAGAATCGTCTCCTTGTCATATTGTTCCCCCGGAATGACTGGTTCTTGCTGTGGACCTGTGGCAGCTTCCTCCTGGCAAGACCTATATCCGACCTGCTCTTCAGAAGAGGATACTAACTTGAGGACATTGCTCTCGTGTGGCTGGGCACCCTGGGGTGCAGAGATCTATTGCACTCATATCTTGTATCAGGATCGGTGGTAGTAGATCCTCTGTACCACCGTGGATGATGACGTAAGCCGACACCTGGGACCGGAGTCTAAGTGGTACCCGATTTTCACCAGAGCCCACCGCAAAGCAGGTTGGACTTGTTGCAGCATGGTACCACCAGGTCGTTCCACAGGCGCGACTTTGTCTGAGGTGGTGGCCAAGGCGTAGTACAGAATCGCCAGGAAATTCGTGGTTGGGGACAGGCAGGAGGTTGAGACAGTCAGGAACGGAATCAAGGTCACAACGGGAAATCAGGATAATTGCAAAGGGCTTTGGAAATAGCTTTCTCTCGAGCATGGAAGCACAAAGATCCAGAAGGGGACTTAGAAAGTGGCTGGAATTCATAATGACAAGCAGCTGGCCAGCGCCAATTAGTGGTGAGCTGGCCCTTTAATTTTTACAGAGCCGGCGTGCACGCGCCCTAGGACACAAGAGCGCACGTGCCGCAGCGCGGACATCGCTTGGATCACTGCTGAAGCCGGGAGAGGTGAGTGAGAGGCCGGGGTACACGGGTGCGCCTGCAATCCGAGACATGGGGCGCAGGGGCACTCGTGACTACTGTTACTACTGGTGGCCAGATCTGGTTAAGGACGTTCGAGATTTTGTGGGTTCCTGTGCTTCCTGTGCCCATAACAAGTCGTCACATCTCAACCCAGCAGGTCTGCTGCTACCGTTGCTGATACCCAGTTGCCCGTGGCCTCACATAGCCATGGACTTTATTACGGATCTCCGATCTTCTTATGGTAATACAGGCATCTTTGGACGACATCCACGGCCACCTCTTCCTCTGTCTGAGCCTTCTGATGTTCCTGCTGTGGAGGAATTGGTTCAAGTCCATCTGGGAGCAAACACAGCAGTCACTACTTTGGGCCTCCGCCCGCACCAAGACCCAGGCCGACAAGAGACGCAGGCCTCCTCCAGGTGATAAGGTTAGGTTACCTTCTTGATTCGTCCATCTGAAGGTTCCCAGCAACAAACTTGTTCCTCTATCTGAGTCCATTTGAGGTGCTGAATCCTCAATCAATCCTGTGGCCTATAAGCTCCACCTTCCTCCCACCATGTGCATCCCAAATTCCTTCCACCTCTCCCTTCTGAAGCCAGTCATCCTGAACTGCTTCTCCCGGCAAGTACCACCATTAGCTCCTGATGCGCATTCCACCAATGTCTATGAGTTCATAGAGGTCCTGGGTATGAAGTCAGACAGAGGGAAGCGGTTCTTTCTTGTTGACTTGAAGGGGTTCGTGCCAGAGGAGAGGTCTTGGGAGCCCGAGGACAACATCCAGGATTGTGGTCTTCTTCAAAGGTTCCTTCAGTCCAAGAAATGGGGGAAGGCGAAGGGAGGGGGGTACTTTCAAGGGTGCCCCTGCGACCCATATCGCGGGTCGTAGGCGCACCTGTGTACCTCCATCTGCAATGCCCGCGCTCCAGTGCACGCGTTCCCATCTCCTAGGGAACGTGTGCGCCAGCTCTGTACAATTTAAAGGGCCAGCGCGCCGATAATTGCTGCTGGCCAGCACCTGCCCTGGTAAGTTGCAGCCCCTTCCTGTGTCCCTTGCCAGATCTTTGTGGCTCATAGACTTAGAGAAAGCTTGGTGAATAAGTCATGGAAAAAGGGGCCAGTAAAGCATGAGTAGAGAGGAAGATTTTTTAAAAAAGATCAGAACTGAGGACCAAAATTCCATTTGTGAGTTCTAGTGGACCCTATTAACTTTTGACAGTAGGTTGCCAGTTGGACCCCAGAAATCATTAACTTATCCCCTAATTTCTTGGACACCACCATTCATTTGTCTGTTGGGACTGATCAATGGACAGTACAGTTGCAAACTGTTGTACACAGGTCCTTTTATTTAGACCGTGGCCTAACTAAAAACTCTCTGTCACTGTTGAAAGAGCTCAGTTTGGTCCTCCCTTGATTTCCATATATATCATGTCAACTAAAACTACCAAGCAAATCTCAAAATAGCACCTAAGCTCCAATCCTGACTAAATTAACTGCTTACACCCTCAACTCAGAAACCTATTTTGCAGCCTTATGCTCCTCGAATTATTAAAATTATATTTAGTACCCCTCCTTTACTAAATAAAATGCAGTGCCCTCTTGAATTAATTACATTATATATATTACATATAGTATTTTATTAATTCAGTAGAGTATCTACAGAGCCACCCCAATATTTTATCTTATAATGAGCCATTTATGTAGTGCCAAAATTGACTGGATTCTATCCAAGCAAAGCAAAGAAAGATCTCTTAAAGATTTTTCTACTTTATCCAAATTTAGCCTAGTGCCAGTTGCAATGTTGATAATCTGGATGCAAGAGTTTGCATAGTGATGAAATGCCCTTAGGATTAGTCATTAGATAAAAATATAAAGGTAGGTAATTTCATGCAAGTGATTTCAAGCAGCTATTTTTCTATTAGGTGTAATTGTATTGCATGCTATGCTGTGCAATGGTATAATCATATGACAGTTATAGCCACAGTAATCTGACAAAACTTTACTGAACCGCAGAAGCTGAATCTCAGGAAATGTGTCTTCTACAATCTTAACCACAACATGTAGTCATCTGTTTTAGCCACAACCATTCACCATAGGCTGGGGCAAGCTAGACAGGAAACTAGGAGTACCAGGACGACGGGAAGGCCAGGGTAGGCATTACTTAGGACACCGCAAAAAATGAAAAAAGGTTTCTCCAGCTCAACTAGATCCACGGCTGTGTCTTTGTAAAGCACGGATACAACCCTGCTACTGTGTACACTGTAAAACGAAGAAATCCATGGATCCAGCTCTTGTCGAAGTAATACCACCTTTATTGGTCGTCATATTGCATCCAAAAGCAATATATAGGTCAACATCAACGCATTTCTAGCACAAATCCGTGCTCTTACTCATGACTAGAAGGCTGCCGGTAAGTTATACACCTGTTGTCCGGACTGGGCACTACCTCCCCCCAACAACCCTCAGAAGATAAATAACCTATAGCATTAGACAACAATATTTTCATATTTAAAACGAATTAATAAACAATGTCCTTAGTATGTCTTGCCAATTCTTCTGGTTATGCATTGATACGAATGGAAGGGAAGCTCGGTGTCCGTTGTCAGGGATTCCTGATGCTTTCCCTGGTTGTGAGTCACTTGACACTTCACATGACTTGATGTTTAGTGAACGAGGGGAACCACATTTCCCTTGTTTCTTTTGCCCACTCACAGCTAGCAAATACGGGTCCATCCAGGACCAACCTAAGGATTGGGGCTCTACGGGAAGTAGAACGAGATGTTTAAATAGTAGCTTGATGAAAACAAACTCCGGTTGGTCGTAAGATGGAAACCGGTTTGTTTTGCAAAACTAAAAACAACAATTACAATGAAGGAATAAAATAGGAACTGACAGTCGCATAACAAAAGTACTAATATGTGTACCATAAAGTTGAGTTATCTAACGATATTGCATATTTTATAATGGTGCATAAATTAGTTTTTGTAATTCATCCCCTGTGGGAAGATCGTTTTCAAGGTGAATTGCCAATAGGCTTCCCTAATTTTTAATAAGGAACCAATGTCTTCTCCCCTTTTTGGAGACCGGACTCTTTCAAAAGCCTATGCTCTTAGGATGTTGGTTTTGCCACCGTGTAGAAAGTGTTTAGATATATCTGACAGATTCTTGCCCTCTGGGTGTTTTATGTCTTTCAGGTGTTCCAAAAAATCGCATCTTAAATTTTGTGCTTGTGTGTCATATATCCTGAACTTGACATTTATCACAAAATATAGCGTAAATCACATTAACAGTATTCCAATTTATGCAATTCTGTATAGTAGCCCGTAAGCCCTCTCCAAACATTGCCAGGCAACGTGTGACTATTACGTCACATGTCGTTAAGTTGAAGGACATCTACAATCAGTTTACCTGACTCCCTGTCCCGGTATCATTTTTTTTCTTAGAACAGATCAATTTTTGTCAAAACTGTACTATATAAAATAAGCTAACGAGTTCTAAGCGCTCTGCAGAGCACCTCGTTGCACTGCCGCAAGCTAATCTAAGCACGCCCTGGCACCGCCTGCGGAGTGCTCTGAAATACATCACCATCTCCTTTTGCGTTTGTGCAATAACAATTCCTTGCGATGCCGACAGAGAGAACTGCGGTTGTGCTAGGAGGTGTTATTGGATGTTCAAAATTTTGTGGATTTGTGAATCAAAGGATTATCAATAAAACTTCATTGTAGACATCTTACAGCTGATCATTGCAGCCTTGGAGTAAAGTAAAACATCCAGAGAGTTTCACCGGAGATTACAGTGGGCAGAGTTCCGTTACTAGGAGTCGACTGTAACTCAGGGACCGCCTGTACTGCAATACAATTGTATTGCAGTTTATTGCACAAGTGGTCAGACCCCCTAGTGCAGCGGTGGCGAACCTATGGCACGCGTGCCAGAGAGGGCACGCAGAGCCCTCACTGCTGGCACGCGCCCCATCCTCCCAACCACTGCCAGGTGCGGACAACCACTGTCCACACCTGGTTGTCATGGCTGCTAGCAGTATCGGAGCTGCGCTCCGATACTGCTAACAGCCATGACAGTGCAGGGCGCCGACACTGCCTCCTCTGTCACTCCGATCACAGCAGCGCACAGGACGGTAAGCGTCCCAGCGCTGGCAGCGAAATGATGTCATTACGCTGCCAGCGCTGGGGAACCTTATTCCGTGTGTGCTGCAGTGATCAGCCGGAGGAACGCCGAGTCTGAGGTGAGTGTATTTATTTATTTTTTTACTTCGGCGCTTTCACAGATAGATAGGAAGGCTGATTTCCTGCCCGCTCCCGCACCTCCCATAAAACTCCGCCCGCAACCGGGCCGAAAGTCAGTGCACAAACTGCGCCACAAGCACTACCACAATCACACCCCCCCCCTGCCCCCGAACCCCAGCCTGTTCTGCCCGCTATCGCAATTCAACCCCCCCCCCCGCAAGAACTCCGGACGCTCTCACTACCGCCCCCCCCCCCCGCTCAACTCCGGTCACTGCCCCCCCCCCCCATCACCCTTTCCCCTGGAACTCATGCCTCATAACCAAACTGCCCAGAACTCCAGATGCTGCATCCCCCCCCTGGAACAACAGACACCTGAGCAAGAGTAAGTAACATATGTATTTTTATGTATGTATTTATGTATATGCATATTATATTATAAATTTATATGTGCATTTATATATACCTGTGTGAGGGCTTATATTTTGCGTAACATATTTTACTTGTCATTTATTATTCCATGTCGTGTACTGGGAAGCTGTAGAATTTAATACTTTTGCTGCTCCAAATCATTTGTCTCCTTTATTCTTTGGTTCGGTCCTATCACAGTGATACCAGATTTGTAGGTTTTATTGTGTTTTAATGCTTTTTCTATAATTAAAACAGTGTACGAAAAAGAAAATAGTTTCGCCATCTTGTGACGCTAATAACTTTAGTTCACGGAGCTGGGGAGGGGTGATTTTTTTGCTTAATGAGCCGTTGTTTTCATTGCTACCATTTTTAGGACTGCGTGACCTTTTGATAACTTTTTATTACTCTTTTATGTGATGTAAAATGGTGTAAAAGTGGCGTTTCAGTGTGTATAGGACTGCTGGAATCCGAGCTCAGACAGTCCTGTGTAAATTGATTCTAAACTAAACCGTCAGTTTTCTGGTTAAATTGCCGTACTGGCACTTTGCGATAAGTCATTAGGTTTTGGGTTGCAGTTTGGGCACTCGGTCTCTAAAAGGTTCGCCATCACTGCCCTAGTGTTCAAGTACCATAGTCTGAAATAATAGTAAAACAAAATTTAATAAAAGTTTTTTTAAAAAATATAAAAACAAATAAAAATAAAATCACCCCCTTTCCCTAGAACACATATAAAAATAAATAAACAAGTAAGATCATACACATGTTAGGTATCGCCGCATCATCCAATCTATAAAAATTTAAAACCATTATTTCTGGAGATGAACCCTATAACGGGCCCATGAGAATATGATGCAACTGTACTGTTTATGCCAACTGCACTACCTTTGGAATTTTTTTTCCAGCTTCACAGTGGCACAGAATATTACCGACCAGTGAAGTTATAGTACGTCACACGTTGGCTGCGGGTACATGGAGAAGGCTCATGGGCTGAGCCCTCTCCATAGCCGGTAAGTATTTGCTGCATATTGCAGCAAACACTTACTGGTAACACTCACGGCGATCGGTGGTAATACCGATTGCAGGTGTTAACCTGCATGTGCGCCGTCATCTTGGTGAAGATCGTCACTCCCCGTGATGTCATCAGGGAGAGGCGATCGGTTGCCATGACAGTATATGGTAGGATCGATCAGACAACCTAGGGTTAAAGTAAACTAGGAGGTCTGAAAAATACTAAGAAATAAGTAAAAAAAAAAAATTCAAATCAACCCCCTTTGCCTAGAAGTCATATAAATAAATAGTAAAAATCATGAACACATTAGGTATCGCCGCGTCCAAAAATGCCCGATCAAAATATAATAACGGTTTTTCACTGTGTTTAACCCTGTAACGGAAAATAGTGCAAAAAGTCAAAAAATAGCATTGAAAACGTTATCAAAAGTTGCAAAAAATGACACCCACAGCTCCTTACACCAAAGTATGAAAAGCAGGTAAAAATGTAGAGGAGGTTTTAACTTTTATAAATGCTTGAAAACATTATAAAACCTATAAAAATTTGGTATCCCCGTGATCGCACTGACCCAAAGAATAAAGCACACATGTCATTGGGGTGCACAGTGCATAAAATCCACGCTCACAAGAAAACTACACAAATGCGGTTTTTCACCTATTTCACTACGTTTGAAATTTATTTCCCGCTTCTCAATACACGACATGGAATTCTAATTACCATCATTATGAAGTGCAATTTGTTTTACAAAAAGCAAGCCGCCACATAGCTCTCTACATTGAAAAATAAAAAAGTTATGTCAGGATCAGTGGTAGTGGATCCTCTGGACTATGATGTAAGCCGACCCTAGGACCAGAGTCTAAGTGGCACCCGGTTTTCACCAGAGCCTGCTGCAGCGTGGTATCTACCAGGTCACTCCACAGGCGCTGCAACTTTTTCTGCAGTGCAGCCAAGGTGAAGTACAGAATCCAGAGACGCTATCATGGTTGGGGACAGGCAGGAGGTCAGGACAAGCGGCACAGGATCGGAGTCAGGAGCAAGGCAAAAGGTCAAGGCAGGTAGCGGAGGAGCGGAGTCAGGAACGGAACCGGGTCACAACGGGAATAAAGCTTTCTCTAAGGCTATGAGGCACAGAGATCCGGCAGGGGACACAGGAAGGGGCTGGCTATTTTACAGAACTGGCAGCCAGCCAGGGACAATTAACGGCACACTGGCCCTTTAAATTTTACAGAGCCAGCGTGCACGTGCCCTAGGAGGCGGGTACGCGCGCCAAGCCTCTGGAACTTGGCAAGATAGATTAGGCAGAGGGGCACACGGAGGCACATGGGTGTGTCTGCGACCCCAGACAAGTTCGAGATTTTTGAAGGTGGGAAGTGAAAAATGGAAACGCAAAAACGAAAAAGGGCCGCATGGCAGGAATGGGTTAAGTGGTGCCACTAGAAAGTAAAATTTCTCTCACATATAATAAAACAAGTTATAGCTTTACAAAAAAGTTATGGCTTGTGGAAGAAGAGAAGTAAAAACCGGAAACATGAAAAACAACTAAAATAACGTGGTCTTAAGGTGGTTTTCTAGGGTCTGAGGGTCCTGACAGCCGGGTGACAGCGGCTGCTAATGCTGCGCCCAGGCCTCCCTCCCGCCTCCGCTTCCCCCGCTCTCAGGCGCATGCGCGGCCTCGATCTCCCCTCCCCGCCCGGCTGTGTGTTTGAACAGGAAGGCGGACATGTTTGTGGAGCGCTTGTGAGTCAGGAGGAGCTTGCGGCTTCATCATCATCAATCTGTGAGCCTCAGGAGGGAGAGCTGCCCTGCCCGAGCTGTGCGCCCCGGGGCGGAGGAAGGACAGAGCTCAGGGATGACCGTGCGGCCCGGATACTGACAGCGGAGAGGGAACTACACGGAGCCGGCGGCTTGTCCCAGTAGCTGTCACCGGGGCCCCGCTGTACTGTGCCCGGGCCTGTGTGTATGTGTCCGGCGGAGGGGGAGGATGCCGGGGTCCGTTCCGCTGCTGAGCCCGGCGCTGAGGAGGGGCTGAGGGAGCGCGGAGCTGACACACAGCACATAGCAGCAGCAGCAGGCGGCCTCCTCCGCTCCCCGGCTCTACTGTGAGGCCTGGCCGGACTGCAGCCGCTACTACACGGCCTCTCCTGCCCGCCCGCTCGCAGCCATGTCTACCGGGGAGAGCTTCGACTCCCGCTTCGCCAAGATCGACGTCCTCCTCCGTGACCCCAAATCGGAGGTGAACACGGACTGTCTGCTGGTGAGTGTGTACGGACACGGAGGTGACGGAAGGGACCTGTCCCAGGACTGCACTTACTGCAGCCTTCTTACTAGTCCTCACTTATAATGTCCGGTAATGATTGCCTGTCAGTCCTACTCTATAGAAGCTTGTTGGGTGCAGGCCGGGGCTAGGGGCAGCTCCGTTGGGGGCAGGCCGGGGCTAGGGGCAGCTCCGTTGGGTGCAGGCCGGGGCTAGGGGCAGCTCCGTTGGGTGCAGGCCGGGGCTAGGGGCAGCTCCGTTGGGTGCAGGCCGGGGCTAGGGGCAGCTCCGTTGGGTGCAGGCCGGGGCTAGGGGCAGCTCCGTTGGGTGCAGGCCGGGGCTAGGGGCAGCTCCGTTGGGTGCAGGCCGGGGCTAGGGGCAGCTCCGTTGGGTGCAGGCCGGGGCTAGGGGCAGCTCCGTTGGGTGCAGGCCGGGGCTAGGGGCAGCTCCGTTGGGTGCAGGCCGGGGCTAGGGGCAGCTCCGTTGGGTGCAGGCCGGGGCTAGGGGCAGCTCCGTTGGGTGCAGGCCGGGGCTAGGGGCAGCTCCGTTGGGTGCAGGCCGGGGCTAGGGGCAGCTCCGTTGGGTGCAGGCCGGGGCTAGGGGCAGCTCCGTTGGGTGCAGGCCGGGGCTAGGGGCAGCTCCGTTGGGTGCAGGCCGGGGCTAGGGGCAGCTCCGTTGGGTGCAGGCGCTTTAGGTTCCCTGTGAGTCGTGGAGCCACCATGTTCGTGTTATCCATGTGCGATCAAGTGCGATTCAGCCATCTTCGGGAGTGCAATGTCGTGCAGTGTCATCACTGTGCGGCTTCGTCCAAAACACGAGAAATGCACAGTGACAGTACTTGTTGCGCAGCCAAAGTTGTCTAAAACGCACTTCACCACATGCAGATAACGTGAATGTCACCCCTGGTCTATGACATGTCACACACTATTTGGAAACAGATTAATTCTTGCATATTCCCAATCACCTCACTCCATATAAATGTAAGTCTGCTTCTCAGACCATCACGCATAGTCACAATGCTTTCTTGGTTATGTTCTTCTCTGTGTATTCCTGCAGCTCAGGAGCCCTAGAAAGCTGGGTTACAGGAGTTGTGATGGCAGTTCCCTAGGTGAATATCAAATTGCTAAAAAAAAAAAAGGAATTGTCTGGATGATGTATCTTTTAAATGAGAGCCTCTTGCTGGTCCCAATGTAAATTCTGATATTTTACCGGATTTCCCCTTTAAGTCACCTGATGATGAAATTGCTTGTGTAGAAAGAGGGAAGTGCAGAATAGGTCTGACTGTGCGGCATATAATTATATCTAGGTAGCGTTGCCCGGGCAGGTTCTGCACGGGAGAAATGATAGGTGCCCGCTTGTAGAAATCCTGACACGTAGCCAGATGGTGGGTATGTTCTCTCTGCAGCCCCAGACCTTGTGTGTGAGATGTGCTGTGCCCAGTGTGTGCCAGCGCCTGACTCCAGCCAAGGGTGACAGATGTGCCCCCAGTGGTTGGGGGGGGGGGGGGTAATGTAACATCTCCTACTTTTATACAGATCAGTGTGGATGTGTCGCGGGACTCTCCCTTCCTTCAGCTATTTGTATATCTCTGAGACCCCCATTATATCCAGGTGCCGAGTATGAAGAGGTGAATTACACACGGAAGTGCCACCCTGGAGCCTACACAGGAAATGTTGTCTCTTTGAAGTTGATTTTCAGTATCTATACAGTATTATAACACATGAATACTCTGCACTGGGGTTCACCACTACTAATGGATTCTGGCGTCTTGTAATTAATGCCAAATGTGCAATTGATGCAAATATTAGGTGCGTTTCTGAGAGCAATAACAGAATGGATTATGAGAGAATTGGATAATAGTAGTAGACGTGTACGCACAATGGGACTGCTGCCTACATAGACCTGATCAGTCCTCTCTAACATCAGCCCCTGTAAGCACCCACTTTACATGCCATCTGATCTGTAGATTGGTGCCTACCTCCCTGGGATAAGATGTGTGGGTGGATTTAGTGCATCCCTGTCATTCAACTTCTCTCCTCCTTTATAGTTATTGTGTTGTATCTTATGGGTGGGAAAAATTACGGGTAATTTACTATGTGTAGAAAGTCACAATGTACAATACATAGAGATGTGACATAAGTAATTGCTGGGTTCAAAGATCTAGAAACGCTTTGACCTCTAGCTTCTCTGGAGCAGGAACTTTAAAGTTTCATCAAAGACTGAAAATCTCGGCGCTTACCGTGCACGCGGCTCTCATTCACTTCCTATGTAGCCGCGCGCACGGTAAGCGCCGAGCGCGTACCTGCCTGCGCCGGCTACAAAGTTTAAAAAGTGTTTTAAACCGCGATACCGCGGTTTAAAACACTAACTAAAATAAGCTCCGGCACCAGCTCACCCTGAGCTGGTGCTCGGTATTGCCATCGGAAACCTGCCACTACAAGTGGTAGGTTTCCTTTAAGGTTGCAGTCACAATCTGACATGGTAGGATTTTTTTTATATTTGTTACAAGCCCCTCTGAGAAAACATAGTAGCGGTGTGGTTGTGTTTTTAGGGCTGGTTTCAGTTCACACCACTTGGACTCATCAGGGCTTCCAATGCATATTTTGACCCTAGTACACTATATTATAACCTGCAGAGCAAGTTGCAAGATATTATAAAAACAAAACTCACTGCCTTCTTTTAAAAACTGCCCCTAAAAGGTTTTCCAGGTGGTAGGGCACAGCAGCCCACATTAGCAGAGTGCAGTGCTGCAATACATGGTACTGTGTGTTGTGCAGCATTTGCTATCATTGAAGTGATTGGAAGCTTAGACTGTGTGGCTGCTACACCAGGGAAGAAGTTGTCTGCTGCTGCCTAGTTCTATAGTGTATAGACGCAATATACTGCTGGGTCGCCAAGCCTCACGTATTCATCTCATATCGGTGTTTGGCCTTTTATGTTTTGCCCCAAGCCATTCCTTTTAAATTTTGCAATGCCCAACATAAAATGTTCTCAGATTATTCTTCAATCGTCCTGGCTTCTTCTGTAGAACCTTTTGTTACAGACGGGAAGAAAAACATAAGATGGGAAAACACTGTTTAATAACCAAGTGGGAATATAAAGAGAAATCATTGATGGGTGTTATAAATCCCAAGCTGGTAATATACCAAAATCTGGTCCATAGTTTGTGTAGGGTGGTATCCTGTCTGTACCCAAACATTTATCTTGGTGCAAGAAAGGACTGTATATGTTGAATCTTAATATGTCCAGTCTTTTACCACATTCGCCGGTCCCCTTGTGCTTTTGAATGGAGGGCACTGCTGAGAACTGCTGATCCTTACTTCCACCCTTGACATCTGACCCCTCCCATCACACACTTATGTAATATGCATAAAACTTTGCACCTGATTGGTTTAGCATGTATTTGTCTGTTCATGCATCAGGGGGAATGTATATGAGGCCACCAGGATTGTTGTATGAAAGAATCTAACATTGTGGATAGTAATGCATCCATTGTGCCTTGTATATGTATAAAATATATGTGAGAAGTTATCTAGATCTTTTTAAGCTGGAAAGGCTTTCATTTCTTATCGGACAAGGAATTGTTTACTCTGTGATGAAAGGTGCGCAAATACAACCTACAGCACCGTGTCCTGAGGACTGCTCTACCTGTGCTGCCTTCTGTTTTACTAAACAAGTCTTCCATCAGAAAGTTGGGCCATAGCCCTTGAATAACGAGTAAATCTAAAGATTATTTCTCACCACTTGCCGGGATATGCTGAGAGTTATAGTTGTACCTTGTCATGGGAGGGTTCTTGATGCAGACAGGGACTCTTGGTCTGGTTGTGATATGCTAATCTCCAGGCCCACGTGAGGCCCTGCCTCAGAATATTGCTTTTATAATTCTTTGTTTATTGTCTTTAAGGCTCATTAATATGTAGAGTAAAATATCTTAAAGAAATGTAACAATGGAGTATCTGTCCTAAGAAAAAAGGAAGTAAAATGGCGTGAAAGGGAAAATGTTAAAGTTTGATTTCCACCGCCCACAGCAATCTGAAAAAACTAGTTTTTGTGCTTGGGCACTACTATCACTTAACATGAGACCTTGTTGGGAGAGTCACATTCCCATGCTCATTATTGTGGAGACAAATGTGTACTTCAGACTACGGGTGTGTGACATTGCTAAGTAACTACAAAATATTTTGGAAGCCTCACAGTGGGTTTGATAAATTTCACTTAAACACCAGATTATTAAAACCACACTCCTCTAATAGCTTTTATGTGTTACATATAAGGCTAAGTAGCGGAGCTCTTTGCTACTTTTTGTAGAGGCCTAAGGCCTCATTCACACAATTGTTTGGTGGGACTTGTATTTGCAGCTACATATACGTCCCCATAAACGGCAAAAGCAGCGCGGCGCTGGTACGGTTCTGTGCCGTACACGGGCAAAAGATAGTTTGCTCTGTTTTCTGTGTGTGAATGTAGCCTTATACTGACTTAGTCGCTTGTGTTCTAGCAGCAGTGAACTGTAGTTACATCATTAGTCGCCTTGGATTTACTATCCCTAAAACACTTTAACACAGTATTTGATCCATATTTTGCATTAGTATTTAAAAGCCAGAACGGACCCTACACAAAGCAAAGATTTCATGACAAGTTCTGTATCTTCTGTATTTTGGATCCACTTATAAACATTGATGCAAAATACTGAACCAATGATTGTCGATGCTTTGTTCAGGATTTAGATACAGAAACCTGTCAGCTTCTTTTTGATAACTAAACCTACAGCGCCTGCAGATATAGTATTAAATATCTTTTTGACCCTTCCTTCATTATAAAGGCGTGCTTATATTTAAAAAAGGCCTTCATTCCGTAGCTGAGAAGTCGCAATGTGCTAGTTACCTGAGGAATTAAAGGAAATCTACCATCAAAATCCCTCATGATAAACCAGTGGCACGTACTTATAGATTTAGGCCCTGGGGCTGATGTAATCATACTGCAGCAAAGGAAAGTTCAGCACAGTGCGCGGGGGAAGTGCTGCTTGCGCACTTTATAAGCCTGTGAATCTGTAGCACAGAGGGGCTCTGGTAACACCCCCAGAAATCCTTCAGGCTACTTGGTAATAGCTTGATTTTTATGGTAGTTTCTCATTCAATCTAGCCTTCAGCATGACTTGGTGTCAATTTGGTGTCAATTTTTTTTACTTGTGAAACCAGCTATAAACAATTAATTGTCTTTAAAAGGAACCTGTCATCAGAAATTGGCCTAATAAACTACTAGCAGGATGCTGTCAGGCAGCTGAGCATTTTATAAAACATGTTTTTTTTTTCATGTCCTGGTCTGGTGGCATCATCTAGAAAATCTACTTTGAAGTGACATGTAAATTGGTTTTATGAAGTCAAGGAGGCAGAGAGTTTAACACTGAAGTCAAGCTCTCCCTGCTGTAGAATGTCCCCTTTACTGCAATTGATGGTCCAGGGACATCATTTATCAGATCTCCTGAAGTCCAGCACATGATGTAAATCACATGGGAGGAGGCGTTTAGTGGCAGGGAGAGCTTGACTTCAGTGTTAAACTCTCTGCCTCCCAGACTTTATACATCTAACTTACATCCCACTTCAAAGTTGATTTCTGGATGATGTCACTAAGCTGTAAAATAAAAGAAACATGGTGTGGAAGTTGTTTGGGCATACCGCCGTGTGCTGGAGCGGAGGAGGAGGCGGCCCCTCCTCCCTCCATAGAGAATAACGGCGCACGGCCGCACACACGCCAAAAGATAGAGCATGCTATCTTTTTGCGGTGTGCTGGCCGGATCGGTGCCACACATGCGACGCGCCGCTATTGCCGTCTATGGGGACGTACATGCGACCGCATGTACGTCCTCGCAGACGGCCATGTGAATGAGCCCTTATCCTGGCTACTTTCCATGCATCATGTAATGTTTTAACTCTATCTCTATACCACAATAATCAGCTGCAAATGATTATAAGGAGCTTTTGATACTAAAGTATATGCAGAACGTGTCCTTACTTTGGGTGTTCTTTGATGAGAAGACAGAAATGAAAACTACCAAAAAAGCCCAACGCAACAACTCATTTTTTTTTTTCTATATGGTTTTCAAATCCAGCATTGGTCACCATTGTCACCCTGTCCCAAAACAGGCTTTTTGGAAATTGTTGTCCTCCTCTGCTGTCCTGGTTGGGTAGGATGCTTTGTTTCCTTCCTTCCTTATTTTTGGGATGTTGAGTTGTTTTCAGTGCAGTGAAGAATCCGCTGTCCTTGTAGGGGGAGACAATGGTGAAACCACATTCTGGGTCCATAAGGAAGGCAGGGGGAGCATTTCCAGGGAACGACATGTGAATAAACAAGAGCAACTGTTTTCATTTTTTATTAAATGATGGGGAATAAAATTTTCTCAATTTCTTGTGTTTTGGAGCCGCTGTAGTTAATTACTTTGGTTCTTAGTAGAATAGTAGAGTATGCAGCACTATTCATGTCTCAAATAAACCAACCATGAGCAACTTATGTTTCTACAATATTGTTCCAGAAGCTGCTTTTACTAACCCAATATTAGAGGAAAGGTCCTTTATTCCAAATTTGGTAGTCAGACTAATCCCTGCATCAGCCTCTCCTCCTTAGGAAACCATTTACTGTAACTTGTCCCAGATGGATCCTAATAGAACTATCCATGATTGATCTAACAATTAATATATCCTATTTAACGGCCAATAGCATTATTACCATAATTAAGTATTAATATTACCATAGTCTCTGCCATTACTATATCCTTCTATAGTTTAACTACTTCATGCACATCCGATGTGTGCTCTTGGACTGGAAAACAAGAATTTTTGGTGCATAGATTTTATTTTAAAGGCAGAACTTTTTGCCTTTCATTTCAAAAAGCAAATCACTTGTGCAGTACAAGGTCTGTTTGATAAGCGGGACCTGGAAACATTCTTTGTGGAAAGTTCTGTGTACTCTGTGCAGTGTAGATAAGCGGTGACCATTCAGCTGTCAGACTTCTAAGTGGATGGAGAGGGAAGCTATTTGTGGGAATAAAGTTTGGGCATATAATGCTAGTGATAAAGCTAGGTGTCTGATTGCAAATAACAAAGTATTTAGTGCTACCTAAAGCTAACCATATAGTTCTAACATAGTGTGGTGCAGTGTAAGGGCCCTTTCAGACGCCCATGCATGGCAGCTAGCAAACAGCCACCATAGGATTGCATTGTGCATAGCACGGAAGGAACAAGTGTGCCACCGCGAGATAAAAGAGTGTGCGATCTATAGCTATGTCTGTGGCCTGAGCACGGCCTTCAATGGAAAGTGAAGGGATGAACAGCGCACCTGCTTTCAACAGGTCCCCCCCCCCCCCCCCCATGTTATCAAATTGTGCAACATTTTTTTCAGTATTAATAACTGAAGCATAACAGAAATTTCTGAGTATTGTTGTCAGTGGCGATCAGTAGACCTTCCGTTTCTGTTGCGCTCTCCTAACAAGGCGAGTGTAACAGAAAGCCCTGATGCTACTGTGAACTGCTTCTAATACTTTCCATCTGAGAAAGTTTTGTGAAAGGTGTCTTTCCTAAGAATCCCGTAAGATTTTACCTTGCTGTTTACCCAAAAATCGTAAATCTAACATCAAGGTGCGAATCTGGGTGGAAATACCGTGAAACCCACAGTGCACATGATGTATTGTAGGTTTTTAAAGAGGATCGGTCACCAGGTTGTGACCATCCTATAAGTCCTCCCCATATTATCTAAAATTAGCTGCCAGACGGGCACTGTACCTTAATTACAGATGTTTTTCTGATATGCAAGCTTTTGTGACTCATGTCTGGTATCTGTGACTCTTCTCTCTCAGGCTGGCAGTGACCCACACCCCATTATTCTGACTGACAGCTCTGTGTCTCTTCAAATCACCTCTCTGCCTCCTTGTACTAAGGGACTTTTTGCTGATATTTAACTACAGATATATAAAGCTCAATGTACAGATGGGAAATATTGTGTCAATTTTTTTACAGTGTCTTATGTTACACTCATGACATGTGACCAGAGTGACATTGCAGGTCCTTTAGCCTTCTAAGAAAAGCAAACTGTATTCCATGTGTGTGATTACATGAAATCACAGCAGCTTGCATGGAGGATGAGGTGGAGTAGAAGTACATAGAGGTTGCTGTGACTTCATGTGGTCTGATACATACATGGTGTACAGTTTGCTAATGTTAAGAGGCTAAAAGACCTCAGATGATGTCAAACTGGTCACATGTCATGAACTGTGACCAGTAAGGAGGCATAAGGCATGGGTAGTATCAGATGGGAGGGGTATGAGTGGTACACGTCCCCTCTGATGCCAGGTAATATAAGATAAAAGGTGATTAACGTGGATGTAAGCAAGACAATTTTTATCTAAAAGGGTGTCAGTCAGTTAATAAGACTGTCACTGGCTGTATATGTGCACATGTGGTGACAGATTCCCTTTTAAAGGCTCTAGTTGAGTAATTGCTAACCTATGCCATGCAAGCTGACAACATCCAGAGGTTGGGTGACTCCGGCTGAGAGTGTGGTGCCCCTGAGAGTGCATCAGCATCCAGTGGCTGGGCAATTCTCGTGGTACAAACTTACCATATTACCTCAGTTGGTGAAGGCCGCGAAGCCAGAGCTTCCACCCACACTAGATTTATTGTGGCCCCCAGAGAGGGGACCACAGTTGCCTTGTACGAAGAGGCTTAAAGAGGACCTGTCAGCCAGAAATACGGCACTAGGGGCTGCATCAATGTAGCTACCACGTTCTCAAGGCATGTTTGCTTCATAATGCATAAAATCAAACGGTAGATTTCCTTTAACACCTGTCTGAACTGTGTATAAGCCTATTGCATCCTGTCCTGCACACCTTAGTCAGGAACCTGTATAGCACAATAGTTTCAGCGCCACATCCATAGAAAATAGTGCACATACCTTGGCTTTCTGAGGCAGTTTTATTAGTTCAGAGCTGTCATAACAGTTTCATACAAGGTAACAATGCGCTTCTCACTGCTTGTAACTTTCCAGTGCCACAATCTGGGTTCCCAGGGTGCACACATGTAGTGGGATGGAGGGAGCACCCTGTAGGTGTATAATATTCGGCAGCCCCGTTAGCACATTCGAGGACACCTAGCGCTCCACATGCAGCTGCAGAAGACAGAACTTCATGTTGTCATAGTTACAAGCTGCACACGAAACTGAAGTGTCTCCCACATGCCACGCTCAAAATAGCTGCTTCTCATTCCAGTCCTGAGCGCGCATGGCTATCATCCCATATTGTTACTGCATTAACTCTTTAGCGCTCCCTGTGCCCTGCTGGTGGCCAGGCAGTGATTTTATGTGACTTGGCAGTGGTGCAGAGCTCATGGCTTTATCTCCTCCTACCTTTCCTGGACTCCATCAGGTTTATCTGTATACTTCACTGTAACATTTGCTCATGAGTTTTATCAGACGCTTGAAATGTTTGTTGATTATTTTCATAACTAAAAAGTTCTGTAAGAGTTAAGGGAAAGACTTGTAATGACGACTCGCCAAGAACAGTAAGCCATCTCTGGAGACTTGTATTGGTTTATTAATAACATAATGGGAATTGCGTGAATTACATCTGGATAGTATTTGTTTTCTTACATTGTATCCATAGAATGGATTAATTATTAGGCAGGACCTTGCTCTAGTTTTTAGGATCTCTTAAGAAGTCTTTAGCACATCACATTTATAATATCTGTAAACACATGTAGTGGGATAGAGGGAATGTAGTAGAATGCACTTGAATGTAGTATTCTTCTTTTGTCATTCACTGGCTCAATAAAACACGGACAAGCGATTTTCTATGGATACGGCCGAGATTTTTCTACTATCATTGGCACGTGAGTGGCACTTCTCAAGCCGAAGGCTCATAGACCACATTGTATTGTGGATTTTGGAGAAATTTTGAAGACCGAAAACTGATATAACCGTAGTGATGCGTTCCACCCCCTCATTCATTCTACACTCTATAGTTGAGTTGACCCCTATAGACTATGTAATGGGGACAATACCTGGTGATCCCCAGGGGCACTTAGCATTTGGATTATTTCCAGGAGAGATTTTCCAAACATTTCATTGTAATTTGCATGACCATGTCCCACAAAGAGAAATGAGGAGAGTAGCGGGGATCCCTGCATTCATATATTTTGATGTCTTTTGGCCATTGATAAGTGTCTAGTAACTAGCAGCTTACCTGGGTTTAGTTTACCATAGCACCATAGGTGACGATGTCCTCAATATATGTTATTGCTTGTGTTGTATATGTGTAATCTGTTTTATACCGAGATAATCCCTACTAAACATCCATAGAAGAGCACACACAATAACTTCAATGAATAGATCAAATCTTTGTTACAGAATTAATTTTACAATACATCACAAAAGTACATCTGATTAAAAAAAAAACAATTAAAAGACCTCTAAAAACATGTAACAAGAACACAGACAGTGTGCATATAACTGGAAAGGCAAGCAATATGTATTTCTAATAGGCGCTGGTTATTATTATCTTCTGTAATCTGTAGCATGTCTGAGGATCCTGGTGCAGCTTTCAGCACTTGCGATGCACATAAAAACAGGGCCGACCGCACTAAAGAAGTGACTTCTAGTCATGCCAAAAAATATTTTCTCTCAACTGGTTTTTGTTAGGCCCATTGTTAAAGGTCTCCCAGCAGACAAAACACGTGTTTTGTTCCGTTCAGTATACTTGTGCGTTTTCATACTGGATTAGTGTTTTGACGACATCCTTTGTGATATTCAGATGGTAGAAGTGAAGAAACCTCTGATTTGCTAACAGGACATGACGTCACAGGATGTGGTTGGTGAATGATGCGTTCAATGAACTTGCAGTGCGAGTTTAGGGATTACAAGAAATTGTCAGTGAATGTGTCTTTCTCTAGTGTGTAATGAAATATTTCCTAGTGTCTTGTATGGGGCGATTTCCTAAGGAGTCTCTATACTGGCTCTTTAGGATTTAACCATACAATATTCAGTATGTATAGTGTATTTTAGAAAATCTGTTAATAGAATCTTTTATGATATTTAAAGGAAATCTACCACCAAAATCAAGCATAATAAACCAGGGACACTTTATACTAGATCCAGGCACTGTGACTGTGATAATCTTATTATGCTTGTTATCCATGGCCTCCTTCCTGCTAAAATCAACTTTTAAAATTATTCTGAGCCTGAAGGGCCCCTGGCAAGTGTTAAGAGACTCTGTGCTGCAGATTGCCACTGTGCAAGATCACCAGGGCAGCACGGTGACGCAGTGGTTAGCACTACAGCCTTGCAGCGCTGGGGTCCTGGGTGAACATTTGCAAAGAGTTTGTTCTCTCTGTCCTCCAGTTTCCTCTCACTCCATTATAAATAAAGGGATTATTTATTATTATTCCTCTACTGCAGTAAGGTAACATCAGGTAGAGGGGGCGGGGAAGTACCAAGGGGGAAAGGTGAGACGATTTAACAGCATGTGAATCTAGAACATGCAGCTCTAGTAACACCACCAGGAGCCCTTCAGGGTCATTAACATAATTGTAAAAGTTGATTAGATAAGGATGGAGGATGGATAACAGATATAAAAAGTTTACCACAGTCACAGTGCCTGGATCTATTAATAAGGCTACTTTTGCTCGAACGTGTGAAACACGCGGTCACTCGGCTAATGTACAGTGACACGCGTGTGTGCTCACCTTTCCACAGCCGAGTGCCACATGTTGTCACTGTCCTGTTCAGATGCAGTTCTTGCACATGCCCTGTGACCACATCAAGCAGCTGTTTGGCCAGTGTGCTGGTGACCCCCACCCTTCACCAATTGATAAGTTAAAAAATAAAAAGCTATTTAACTGTTTTTGTTCAGATAATGAGTTTTTTAATTTACTTTTTTTAAAAAAAAAAACAGGATAACTTTCTAGAGCGGCGTATAGTTGCAAAATAGAATTTCTATGGTTCAAAATGGTTCCGTTCTTGTCCCATAATGTCACAGTAGTTTTCTCTTCATGTGTAATCTACCTTTATGAATCAACACAATTGTGGCAAGTCTGTTCATGGGGAAAATCCTACAATTTGAGGTTATGCACCATTTAGTATAATCAGACCTCTGCATCTAAACAATTACTGCTATTAGACTCTTTGAAGTTTGCAGTCAAGGGCTGTTGTCTCCAAGCCATGGAAAGTAAAGGTGTAGTAGCAACAAATGCTTACATTTCGCAGTCCACATCCTGAAACTACTTTTGTGTGCCAGTGGAGCCAAGTGAACCACACACCATAAGAATAATGTAATCTGCAGGTAGCATGTTATAGAGCAGGAATAGCTGAGCAGATATTTTTTCGGCAAAGATGACTTATAACTTCTGCACAAAACTTGTATATCAATATGAACTGCTCCTCCTGTTCTATAACATGCTGCCTGCAGATTACACTGCATTTTACAGTGACCACTTCTCTTGAACACTTTTGGAACATTTATTATTTTTTCTCTATATTGTGTACATTTTATAAAAGAAAGCTATAGCTTTGTGTGCAGCAGTGAACTCCTATACATCAGACTGGAATACAGAAGGAGAAAATCACTGCCTCCACTACTGTCAGTAGATGATGTGATATCCAAACCTGCAGTATAAATAGGTGTTTAGCTATCTCTCCCTAGACCTCACTGGCTTCAGATTATTACTACCTTGGGCTATGAGGCTTGCAAGTTGTTGGTGCATGTTGTTACTAGAGCTCAGGCAAGAAGGCAGCCCCCATAATCGTGGACAAAAAAGTCCACACCCTGGGGGAAAAACCCTGTAAAAAAGGGGCTTGAGTATTATTTAACCCCTTAACGAACAGGCCCTTTTTAGTTTTTGTCTTTTCATTTTTTACTCCCCACCTTCAAAAATGCATAACTTTTAAAATTTTTAGTATGTGAACTGCCGGCCCCCTGCAGTATGTGGCCTGCCGGCTGCTCAGTGTGAAGTCCCAAAGTGTGAACGGGGGAAGGGGGATGCTGGCTCATATTTGTGCAATGTAGCAGAGCCCAGAGTGTAAGTGTAATGGTCTATCGGACTCTGTGTAATCATATCATGTTTTAGTACAATGTCAGAAGCCAGATGAAGGTGCATATACACCTGTACCCTGATAATGTAACCACATTGTTACCCCACAGAACTAGATGATAATACAGTAATGTGTCTGCTTAGTGAGGCCCCATCCACACTCTGGGATTTTACACTGATATTAGAAGTATTACTTAGACAGTGTATGTCTTATTGGCACTATATGGCGGTATAATTATAACAGTATGAAGAAATACACTTTCATACCCATCAATATGCCAATGGAGAGAGAGGAGCTAAAACAGCAATAACACTGAGTAAAATTGGAAAAACCCCTTTAAGGCAGTGATGGTGAACCTTTCAGAGATGGAGTTCCCACACTACAACCAAAAACCACTTGTTTAATACTCAACACCAACACCAACAGTAACTTTATTGCTCCCTGTTCTGCCAAATTCTGTCAATTGTATTGGCTTTCTTAGGATGTCAATACAGTTAAAAGGAGGAGCAATCTGGATCATCATTGTAGCTTCACTCAAGCCTTGAAGCAGAATCTGCAATGGTAATCCGGCACACTGTGTACCTCCTGATTCCTCCTGCTGTTCCAGGCTGCTCACAGTATTTAACATTGCTCTGATAGCAGTACATCCTGGGCAGCCTGAAGCGGGATAAGTCCTGTCGGGAGAACCCTGGCTCAGTCATGGTGCAGTGAGACATGGCACAGTGCACAATAGACCTCTATGGGGCTAAAGGCTTTGTGCTAACAACCCGAATATGGGGCTGTGAGGTAGTTGCACAAATTGCTTATGGCCCACATAGTGGTCTATTGTGCACACTTACAGTGCGTTGACAGTGTCTCGCTGTGACCAAACTGGCCAAAATTAACCGCAGACATTACTCTTTTTACCCGGCCGTTGTGTGCACATAACCTAAGGCTATACGCACACTGCCGTAGCAGCGTCCATGAGCTTTATATCTTGCATTCCGGCCGTCCGGCCTGGACACAACGTGCTCACCGGCTGGTGTCTGGCCTCATCGATTACAAATTGTGCAGTGTGCATGTAGCCTAACAGGGGGCGCCAGGCATGAACGGGGTAATGGCACTGACTTTCTGCAGTCTTTATGCACAGAATTTGGGTGAGACATGTAAATTGTCATCCCTTATTTTTCTTGTGTAGACTTTTGTCGCCAACACCTACCCTTCTACTTGTGCGCCCTACAGCAGGGTAACCCAGAAAGGATTATTTTTCTTTTCCTCCCTTCGTATAGGGAACATCTTTTTTTACATTTAGCCCTGAATACCTCACAACGTGGAATGTAGGGAATGACATATATTGCTTTGGAGCGCTTCCCAGTATTCACTGTTATAAATGGTTATAGGAATTGTTTTAGTGGAATCTACTAAAACTACAAAGTCCTAAATGAATAAAATATGTGGAATTAACTGGCACTTGGTGAAATATTTATAACTCATAAAATCCGGTTTCCTGGTGACTACAAACATTTGTAGATGGAATAATGTCAGGCACCATTCACATTCTGCTGTAGTAGAGCTTTCCTTCACAAATAGAAGAGATGGTCTCGGTTAAAAAATAAAATTGTAGCATTTTGGGGCTCCCTGATGTGATCTGTTTGTCATTTGCATGTAAGGTCCATGGGATAGGACCACGTCCCTATGTGTGAGCCCTTTTTAAATACTTTGGGATGTGTGGTAGTCGATGAAATGCCAGCTAGGTAGCAAATTTAACAACTAATTTTGTGTGTATGAGGCTGTCGTCTTTACTTTCTGTAAACTGTAAATTGCTGGGTAAGCACTTGCAGTGATAATTTATCAAATCAGAAGCTCTAAAGATGGTTTCCATTGGACATCCTACAGGTTTCTTTCTAAGTTATTGTCCAGTCACCAAGTCCAACAATCAAAACTTATGATTTGGCAATTTCATTTGCAAGTGATTTACACTTTAGGCTACTGATCGATGATTACAGGCCGCAAACAATTGACCCGTGTGTCATTGGCTTGTGGGGGACACATATCTGCAAACACAAACAGGTATAGGACTTGCTCAATTTGCAACCTGTCCGATGCTGAGCCGGGAATAGTGGCGCCTATTACTTTGCTGACCACGACAGTGCGGCTTT
Organism: Engystomops pustulosus; assembly: GCF_040894005.1. Lineage (NCBI taxonomy): Eukaryota > Metazoa > Chordata > Amphibia > Anura > Leptodactylidae > Engystomops > Engystomops pustulosus. The sequence continues at coordinate 58,701,918 of NC_092415.1, forward strand.
CTCACTGGCATTGACTACTGGATGGTGGTCCTATCTTGTAGGTATTTAGACTTTCCTCTTTTTATTTTGTACTTGGTTAACTAAAAAGGTTGCACTTGAAATAACTAATATAATAAGTGTCTATTTATTGCCTACTATCCCAAACCAGGAGAACCCTTTCCTTTGGTTTGTCCCTCCTGTTGGTTTCTGGACTGTTCTGCCAGTGTTGCCACCGACAGCTCACATTTCTTTTCTTTTAACTTGTGAGTGCTTGTTTTGGAATTTTATACATTGAATGCTAACAGTGTTTATAGAAATGTTTCATGTTTTTTTTCTGAATTTCAGTGCAGGTCTCCAATGCTTTTGTAGAGATTTGGAAGTTCATGCATCAGGAAGGTGCAACTGAAATCTGTGTCTGTCTGATTAAGAGATGGTTTATCCAATCATTAAAGGGGTATTCCCATCTGGGCATTTACATTCAGTTGAACTCATTTGCCATATATAAACATTTCATCAATTGGATGTTATTTAAAAAAAAGTTTCTGGGTGAAGATAATTTCTCATAAATGTAGTCTGATGGTCCCTTAGAAACGAGATGGCTTTCTCGGATACAGCCACCTCTGCTGGAGGGATTGCACAAAGACACAAAAGGTTTTTGTATATGAACTGTCCAGGAGTTACTCCAGCACCCATCCTGTGGCAATGATTACAGAACCCATGTGGTCAGGCAGAGCTCAATAGCGCATGTCTGGCCACCGCTGCCAAAATCTGAGGTGGTCGTAACCAAGGAAGCTATATCGTTTCAAAGGGACCATATGACTATATTTATGAGAAATTGTCTTCACACAGGAACATTTTTTTTAATAACATCCAATTGATGAAATGTTTACATATGGCAAATGAATTAAATGTAAATGCCCAGATGGGAATACCCCTTAAATGACCCTATTGTCTAATAAAGAAATGGTTCTATGTAGATCTGCCCTTTCCTAAAAGTCACCTTGGTTGTGACCTCTGTGGTGGAGTTAGAAAAAAAAAAACTAACAAACCCAGTGTGTCTATTTTTTTGGCAGGTTTTATTGTGGATTTAACCTTTGCAATGGGTAAATCCATCTTTGGCCAAACCTGTGATAGAGGTTATTCCTTAATTTTATTCCTCAATTTTATTCCTTTTAGTATAGCTAGTACGTCGGTTTTCCTGGGATCAGTCTATTCAGTTTTGTCATGTAAAAAATACATTAAATTCCGCTTCTCCCTCCTTAATGATTAGACTCACAATTCAGATGGGAAGCAGTTACCGTCATGATGGTGCAGCCTTGCTGACTGTATATTGATATCTTAGATTTAGCTGGAGAATGTAGTCAGAATAATAGTCATAGGGTCCCCTCAGCAGCCATACATCAGTCTCCAGCTGCCCATGTGATTCTCTGCTGAGGCATCTTGGGATTGATAGAGGACTTTTGAGAGGGAGGACGCCATCTTTATGTGCAGATTTCTCAGGTGAGGGTGCCAGGGATTGAATGTTTTTTATCCAGGAGTGTTCCTTATATGTAGCATTTCCAAGATGCTTCCAACATTTATTCACAGGGTTTCGCTTGGTGTCCAGGTCACTACATACACTGTTAACCTGAGAGGGAAGCAATTTGCAAGATATGAATAGATTTTATAGCAGAATATAGATTTCATTTGTTAGAGATTAGAAGGAAAAATTCCATTGTTTCCGGGCTTGTTTTTTGGCTTTTTCTCAGGCTACTGTACTGCTTTCCAGTGTGCAGGAGACTGGGACGCACTGAAGGATCTTCCCTCAGTGAAGGCAGAGGAGACTGTACTTATAAGGGGATTGTCTGTGCTTGTATCTACTGCAGAGGGGATCACCACACTGCTGCCGGAGGAAAGGTCTTGTAACAAGGACCTCAGCTGGATCTACCTGTGTTTCGTCTTTCCTCCTTCCTGCCTGATATCTGTGTGCTAGTATTCATCACTCATTTACCCTTAATGATATAACATTGTATTGCATTGGCAGCCACACAGGACAGTGCATAATGACAATATGGGCAGGTCAAATTTAACCACCATTTTACTGTTTAATGGAATAATCACAACTTTTTATTTTTATGAATATAAATTCTAAGGCCAAGTTCACGGTAATACAACTGGACATAACGATTACGTTGTTGTCTGTTAAAGTACAAACCCTCTACTTTCTCTTTCAAGACATTGATCTATAGCTATATATGAAATATTTCTAACTATTTCTTAATCTTAAAAAAAAAAAAAAAAAAAAAAAAAAATGTAGAACCTCTCACTGACATTGACAATGTGAAAGATAATTTAATGTCATCCATTATGGTCAGTTAGACATCATCCATTATGATTTTTTTTTTTTTTTTTTACGGAAAAGTACTGCAAGCCCTGTCAGTTTGTCTGTCCAATAAAAATGTAAGAAAAGCTGATTACTATCTAACAGCATTAATTTCAATGGGATTTTTAATTTCCGTTCAATCGTTTTTTTTTTTTAAGCAGAAGGTAGAAACTGAAATCTGAGCGGTAGGGGGAACTGAGCCTAATTTGTCCATTGTAATGTAATTAAACCAGTATGCAGAGGACTCGCAGACTTTACCCTCTCCATACTGGCCAGGTGTTGTCTGTATTGTACAGCAAACACCTGCCGTTTACTGCCATGGTCAACTGTAGCATCTAAACAGCGCAAGCACATGTACCTCGCCATATTGGCGACTTCTGCGACATCATTGGGAAGCGCTAATCTTTTGCCTTGGAAGTTGGAAAAGTGCTCAGACCTATTAGCTAGAGGCCGTACGATCACAGTATATTGTGATACTGTATTGCAGTTTAATGTGTGATTAAGTCTTATATTAGCCATGACTAAGAACGCTCTGTCCGTTTGAAACGTTGGCAAAGACGCACGCTTTGGATTTAAATATTTTCTCTTACTAAAGAACGAGTTGCTTTTGCTTCTGGATTTGGAATTTTTGCACAGTCTACCACTGCCCTTCCAGAGGGGTGATCCGTGCCATAATCGGGCACTCCGAATCGGTTGGAGGTGAGATGGACTTTATATTATTACCTATGTGTGATCAGTCCTGTAAAAAGATTTGAATCCACACCCAGCTTTCCTTAAAATGAATGTATAAATTGTCAAAGTTGTCAACATGATGGCAATTGTGCAGTTCTTGAAATGTTACTGATGAAAACATCCGGTCAACCCGCAAAAAATTAGTTCCTTCACAGCTCTGTATACTAAAGTGTGAATACCGGTAGTTATTGGTGTCGGGCTACCAGCTTGTAGGCTCTTTATGTTTACCACTAGAGATGCCCGGACACAAACTATGTTCTATGTCCTCCTTTCAGCTGCTCCACCTATCCTGGTTCCTTGGGACTTACCGCTGCCTGATTTGTTGTTCTGCAGCCCATAAAGCAACATGTCCGGATTAGGTGGAGCTGCCAATCGGAAGACATTGAAACAAAGTCTCAGCCATCAAAAATGTTTCTGCAGTTGTGGGCTTTAGAGGTCAGGCATTGTTTCATGGTGTCAATTTTAATAAATTATATTAGCTTTGAAATACTAAATATTTCCAAAAATATGCTTTTAAATATGTCTGGTTGTTACTCTAAAGCCTCCCATAGACATTAGATGACAACTATATGTAAAAGATGGTTGATAGAACTTGCTGGGTTTCTTATTCAATCTGTGTAAGGACGTCAACAATCACTATAACTATACGAACATAAATTATAAATTACTCTGTGTAAACTCTAATATGTTTTTATAAAACTGTATTTTTAAAAGCGTAATAGTACAATATACAGATTAGCAACACCAAAGAGAAGCATGTCTCATCATAGGAATAACAGATGGATCTCAGATTACAGAGGAAGAGTAAGAGTTCAAGAGCAGAAAATTACAGGTACCTCCTATGAGATTTCTAATGGAAAGTAATAGACAGGTAGTGTACCAAAGAAGAAACTGACTGGTAGAACAGTTAAACACAAGACAACATCAAACAGAGAAGAGCGGGACTAGGAAGAGTTCAGGGGTATTGACAAAGGACCCAGAAGTATGCTATTCATCATGTGTCCTGTTCTGCCCAACGGGCATCCCATAAACCTTATCAAAATATTCCATATGGTTGAGCCTTTGAATATTCTATTCTATGGCCATTTGAATCTGCCCTAATAAATCAGCCCTTGATGGGGATTGTTCGTACTCTTCCATCTTTGTGCAATGAGCCACCGTTGTGATATGTAGAGTCCATTTAGTGACCAGTTTACCCATCTTGGCAGACGGAATTATGCTTGGGATCCAAAGATATAGAAATTCCAGTAACTACGCGTCAAGATTTTTAAAAGATGGTGGTGACCAAAAGATAAGTAACTCTTCACCCTGCGTCCCAGCAAATTTCTACTGTATTCGGAAATAGTCTGTCTAGAAGTGATGACGTGCATTACATTGTATATTTTTCATTATAAGAAGTGCATATGGATGACTTTGGAACTTTCCACTAGAGAATAGTCTCTCCCAAATACAACTGTCATTTGTTTGTGTTGGAATTCCTAATCGAAACATTGGGCTCCGGTTCTAGCAACAATCTATAAATATCAGAATTTAGACCTTTAGTGGAGGAGCCCAATATGCATATTAACTCCAATAGGAGTGGAAAGTCTCAGCGAGCCGTGAAGTGTTTGTATGTAATGTTGTATTTGCGCATGGTGAGATCAGCTATGTTATGGTAGCGCAATATAGATCTTCCAAGGAAGGGGATATTTAGTTCTAAGCTCTATTTCAGTGTAACCAACTATACTACCGGTGTATCTTTATGCCATGGCTTGGACAAGTCCCTTCCTTTTCATATACTCATAACTACTCTATGGGGATGAAGTTATGGTGGATTTAGTTAACTTCAGCTTAAAATTAGTTCTGCTGTTGTCCCAATTCTTCAAATAGCATTGGCCCTAACAAAAGAAGAGGTGGACCGTAAGTAAAAGTTCGGATAAGTCTGTGCCACCAAAAGTTTTTCTGTTTCTATCCATCTCTGGTATGCTAACATAGTGGAACAAGCCAGAGCTTATCTAAGGTGGTCAGTCTGATGATACCTATGGACATCAAAGATTCAAAGATAGTCACCCCTCCCCTTCTGTGCCAGTAGAACGGTTTGTGTCCATGGGGGACTTGTACTGCAGTTACCCAGAAATAATAACAGTGCCTCGCGAACCTGCAGTCGGTGTAATTATTTTTCCCTTTTATGCCACTTACATGGCAAGGTGGCACGGACAGCGGCGGTGGCGCACTCTGTAGCCTGAATGGTTGGTGGCTATAGCGCAATTCTCCTGTACCCGGTGTACAATTGTACATATCTGACGCCGCTGGAGGGGGAAGCTTTCATCATATCCCTGTGCATGATAAATTGTCCTTCTGTGTCTCTTATAAGGCCAAATAAAAGTGCAGTAAGGAGGCTTGTAAGTTTTTAAGCTCTCGTGCTAGTACACGGGCAGCTAGAGTTTGCGAATAAATGCATGAACTTGAGCATGACGGTCATTTAAAGGTCTGCTATTCTTCTGATAAATCCTCTGTATTTTCTATGAGCTTTGAATTGATGTAGACATTACTGTAGTGTAATCTCAGAGAAGACGGTCACCACCATGTAATATTATATCCATAGGAGCAGTAGACACTACAATAATAGCTGACATGTTTATCATTTTTATGTGGTGACAGGGAGGGGACACGTTAAAGCTCATAATATAAGCTGACCGTATACAATGTATGAGCAGACGGCTTACATTGCTGCTGAGCTGGGAGCTGTTTGTGTAGAATAAAAGCTTGAGAGAGAGCCTGCACCCAAATGGCTTCTGGAAACCATGGCGCACTGCCAAAGGCACTCTCCGCTGCATCGGGGGTACAAATAAATACCAAGTGGTTAAACTGTTGTTTTAGTTAATGTACTTTAAAAAGTTTAGAAGGATTGTTAAAAGCCCTTAGGAAAACTCCAACCGTGTTCTTTTTCTTTTTTTTTTTTTTTTCTTCTTTCTTCAAACAATGTGGCTATCTCCCCCTCCCCAAAGATGGCGGCCTGATATCCTATCTGTCAGAGGGACTAGAGGCAGAGCTGTTTGTTTTAACACACCTTTCTGTTGTTATAGCACGTGAAGGCGGTTAAATAAACTTCTGACGGACGTGGAACAGAGGCGCACATAGAATCTGTACAACTTCTGGATCTTGCAGTGTCATGATGTAAATGTAATGGCTGGATTTCAGGAGTATACATTGTATTGTGGACTGGCTGCTGACACTGGAGTGTAGTAGCCATCCCAGCTCATGAGTTGCTACACGTTTTATTAAATTATAATAAGAAATAGTTCATTTTGCGTGCATTCTCACACAAACCTGACTACCTCTGCAGGAGTAAATATTTTTTGTTATAGATTGTAAGGTCTGGTTAGCAGGGCCCTCATTTCTAATGATTCATCTGACCATGTTATCAATCTGTAATGTTTTTTGTTTGTCTGTACACGCACCCCATGAGCTGTACAGCGATTTCATAATATGTTGATGCTATAAAGATTTATGTGAATTGCTGGTAATATTTTAACCTTGATGCAGCACAATATAACTGTACAACGTGACATGGAGTTACATCTCGGTCCTTGCATGGGCTCGGAAGCTGATGGACCGACTGGTGTAAACACTGCCCACAACTACTGTATATTTTCTGTCTGAGGAGGGTAGGGGTGAACACCTCTCTCCAGCACCCGATGGCATGCTCATCCGGGCTCTGGCGCAGACCAGCATCTGTTTTATATTTCTCTAAAATTTGAAAAAACTCTGATATAATAGTAAATAAATGACCCAAGAAGTTTGAAATGGGAAGGGATCGTGAAGTGGTTGATGTTTATCTTGCCCTTCGAAGGCGTTTGTTTTCCTCTGCATAGCAATGGCACTTGACATGTGTTAAAGGAAATCTACCATTGGCCCCAGATGGTTTTAGGGTAATCATACTTACATGCCGATGGTAAGATCCTGATCCAGAACCTTCTCTTCGGTAATGCTAAAAATCCTCAAATCAAGGGTAAGTATGCAAATTAAGCTTGGGCTTAATCCGACTGAGCACAGAGTAGCTCCTCCCATTCCTCCCATTCTCCTGTTTGTTATGTCAGAGGTGAATAATTATAAATTGACCGAGTGCCGAGCAGCGTGGATGACTCACAAGAGCGCCCAAGCTTAATTTGCGATTTTTTTAAACTCCTTTTCTTTTGATTTGTTGATTTTATAGCGTTAATGAAGATAAGATCCTGGATCAGGATCCTACCTCTGGCATGTAAGCGTGATTACCCAAAAACTACCTGTGGCCAGTGGTAGATTTCCTTTGTGTCTCATAGATTTATTGTTCTAATCTATAAATTGGGGCCTGCTCTCTTGTCCTCTCTGTATACATTTAGCGGTAAGGTTGGATGCTTGCATTTGATTGCTTGCATAGCCTTTTCTGAAGACTGCTGCAGTCAGACAGGCCAGAGGGCCAAATAATCCGCCGGGGAATAATATTAAGTTTATATTTGTCTAAAAATCCCTTTCGTTTTCTTTCTAATGCTGCAGTGGACATCTCCTCACCCTGTCCCACCTTCAGATTATTTTAACTCTTCACACCTAAACTCCGCTAACATATCTATCTTCATATTTAATTTTTCTAATACTTCGACTTCTCAGAATCCACCAACCCATGGTACATACCACAACCATTATGCCATACTTACAAACTCACAGAAACCTTGCCACCATCGCTGTCCCTCATCTGCTCCGAATCTATAACTTTGCCCTTCACCACGCCAAACAGGTCTCCAATTCGCCAATCTAATATCCTCTCTTTTACAATGACTCGTTGATAGTCCTCACTCCTTACTAAGGCTACATTCACACAAACGTGTGCCCGCCATGCCGTAGCACGGCGGGCACACATCCGTACACAGGAGAGGAGGGGGTGAGCGCTGCTCGTCCCCATCCCTCTCCATAGAGATACATGGCTCACATCGCCGTATTACGGGGTAAGATAGGACATGTCCTATTGTTCTCCCGGTTATGGAACGGTAAGGTGCCACATGTGTGCTGCACAGTACAGCTCCGTATGGCCCCGTGCGCTCATTGCCGGCCGATGGGAGACGTATATATGTCACGTATATATCAAAGACTTTGGGGGAGAACATAAGCCATGCCGTTTGAGTCCTCCATCCTGTTTTGGTTCTCTGTGTAAGATTTTCTCTTCTTTTTAATATGCGGAATAAGCAAAGACGCCGTGTTCTAATCTTGGTGATCCATTCAGCATTTTCCTGCAGTCATTCACTTGTAGGAATTTTGTTTTCTTTGGAAGCACATGAACCTTTCTCAGGTTTCAGAGAAAATATAGTTGAGGGATGTTGAAATATTCCTGCGTTTATCCACCCCGTGTGCAAGTGGATGTTAACCTATGCTTTCAGTGTGTTATTGTCATGTACAGTTCTTGTTGAAGAAACACATCCTTTTCTTTTTAGTGTTGTGCACTTTCCAAGAATACATTTCTTCCCATAATGGAGCACCGCACCTATTTTTAGTCTAAAGTTGTAGGCTGCTGTTGTAGTCTGGAAAAGACATTTGGGCCCAGGCACAGGGTTTCTGTGCACAATAATGGAAATGTTAGCACCTGCTGGCTGTAGTTTGAGCTCTTTCAAGATTTGATCACCTTTTTTTTTTTTTTTTTTTTTTTTTTTTCCCCATCAATCCTTTCAGGCCCAGAATTTTACCAATTGGATATGTGGAGCTTACTGTAGCCGAGGCAACCTTGTTTGATGTTGCTCTCCTAAATTTGTTTGAATACTTAAAGGATATATACCGTCAAAATCATTTGATAAACTAGGGACACTTACTCATAGATCCAGACACTGTGACTATGGTAATCTTCTTATGTGTTATACATGGCCTCCTTCCTTCTAACAGCAACTTTTACAATTAGCTTATGAGCCCGAGGGGCTCTGGTGGTTGTTTCCAGGGCCCTTCAGTGCTGTATTTTCATTATACTGTCTTTGTTCTGCTCCCTGTAACAAAATTATTTTATGAGGCAGGAGGACATGGATAACATACAAGATTACCACAGTCAGGCTGCATTCAGAAGAACGTATGGGGGGCGTATGTACGGCTGCAAGCTTGTGGCCACACAAGTCCCCTGTAGACTGCAATGGCCGCACAGGTGTGGCACCGTATAGCTCCGTACACAGGGAAAAGATAGGACATGGACTTTCCCCATGTTACGGCCCATATGTTGTGCATTTCTTTGCAGTGGGCAAAGGCCTCCTCTCCATTGCGGCGGACATATGCCCCCACGGCTGTGCGGGCATACATTTGTCTAAATGCAGCATCATTGTGCCTGGATCTATGGTTTTTCTATGCTTGATTTTGATAATACATTTATTTTAATCTAGGAGTGTTTTTAAAAACTTTTTTTTTGTTTAAAGGAATAGTTGGAGGCATTGGCGGTATAAGGGTGTGTTGAGGGTCTGACTGTAGAGACAGCAATGATATTGGGGGCCATTCTCACTGTCTGTTATCTGTAACACTCCCTTACTATTGAATACTTGCCCTGCAACTCCAGCCATTTAAGAGGGTGCTGAGGGCAATGTTCTCAAGATCATCAGGTTCCCAGCAGTAGGACCCTCTCTGTTCAGCTTGTACCCTCTATGCTGTGGATCGGGTATAACAATCAAGTTTGGTACAACCACTTAAATAATATATAACTAAAAACCACTGCATCTTGGAACCGCTCTAGAAACGTTTATTCCATTGTCTGATATGTGGCACAATATTTGAATGGGTAGACCAGGATTAAAAAATAATAATTGGTGCTATAAGCTGCACCACGTGTGTCCTCAGGATGTATGTGTCACTGGAGCTTTAGCCTCTTTCACATTATTACAGCACAGTAATAATGTACAATACCTGGCATGGCCTGAGAATGAGTGTAGTGCTCTTTGTAGGAGAGAGCCATTTTTCTTTCCCCTTTTTAACAGGGTTTTCCTTTCTTAAGCCATTTTCTGACCTGTCCAAAGGATATGCCAGAAATATCTTACAATACAAGCATTGGCTGCTATTGTTGCAGCTTTTCTGTCGCTCTATGCAGCCTCTGCAGATAATGTGGCGGCATGAAGCCATCCTATAGTAAAGACTCGTATTAGAATTCCCTTCATTACATTGTTTTTCTTGAGATGGTATTTATCCTAATTCCTTCTTCTAAAACAGCTGCTCTCTGGAAACATGATACAAGTTATTCCTGTTATAATCAAAACAAGTAAAGCCAGAGCGAAACCATCCCCTAACTAGAAAGCCATCAAAACGTCTACATGGCAACAATTGTATCACTGGAGGGAAAATAAAAAACTGATACATTTTAGTAGCTTATCAAACTTTTTGTGAGGGTGTTGGAGTTCTCTGTTTATTTTGTTCCCAAGTATTACTAGGCTGCTTTAAAGGGAACCTGTCACCAGGAGACCCATTTTTAGCACTCCCCAGTCTCCACAGAGCATAGTACATACACTGCCAAAGTGTTTTTGTATAAAAAATAGGTTTTACAGAAAAAAAAGATATGTTATATTGTACCTTTCATTAGCATCTGCTGTGTGACTAGGCAGTTGTCCAATGGGAGGGGCTGGAAATGAGCAGTCCACCCCACCCTTGGGAAACATGTGACCTTTTCACATATATGAATAACTCCCCACACTCAGGATTGGCTGTAGAGGAGCAGGGGGCGTCGCTAAGCCAAGTGATGGGTGTTTTCATATATTTGAAAAGGTCACATGGAGAAGCTGTTCCCCAAGGGGGGGGGGGACTGCTCCTTTCCAGCCCCTCCCATTTGGCAACTGCCTAGTCACACAGCAGATGCTAATGAAAGGTACAATATATCATATCTTTTTTTTCTGTAAAACCAATTTTTTATACAAAAACACTTTGGCAGTGTATGTACTATGCTCTGTGGGGACTGGGGAGTGCTAAAAATGGGTCTCCTGGTGACAGGTTCCCTTTTAAAACTGAACAGGATCTGGTTTATAACATCCTCTGACAAGTGAATCCAAAAATTCTGCTCTGCTGACCCGACTCTATTTATTGTATAAGTAATGGTGTATTCACATTTGGACAGGTTTTACACCATGTTTCTTTGAGTCAGATGGTAATGCAAGGGAGAAGGAAGTGGTAACATAGCCACCCCTGATATTAGTGGGATATTTCAATATTCTTTGTCCATCCTGGTGTGTGATGGGTTAATTACCTCTTACTAGACGAGTTGGCTAAAAGTCTTAATGTACAGATATACGTTGATGTTTATTCAGTGTAAATGTTATTAAATTGTTCTGCCATGCTCGGCTTGTAAATGCATTGAAGGTTCTGATCTTTGTGTTTCTTTTATATCCTGCAGGATGGCTTGGACGCTATGGTGTATGATCTGGACTTCCCAGCTATGAGGAAAAACAAGAACATTGACAACTTCCTAAATCGATGTAAGTTGTGTTGTTTTCTTCAATTGTAAATAAGAAAACAAAGAGGAAATTTACAGAACCATTTTATACTGGGTAGAGGAATTGTCAATGTGTAGATATATCTTGTGGGAGATGTGCAGATGTGTTTTCCAGGATGGACTAAGGAAAATATTACCTCTTTTGGCTACCGTACCATTAAAGGGCATCTACCACCAGAAGAAGGAAAGGTAAACCAAGCCCACTGACAAGCTGGTGTGCACCACACCCCCCCTTGCCCCCCCAAAAAGTTAGTTTAGAATTATGCAAATGAGTCTGTTGGGCTCCATGGATGTTAAATGAGCCCCTCAGACTCATTTGCATAGTTTTAAAGCCTTTATTTCTTATAAACAAGGGCATAGAAAGCTTAAAGAAGAATGGATCCTGCCTGATGGGGCACACCTCCGTATATAAGTGTGCTTAATTTACAATCCATGATCCCGGTGATTGATGTCCTTTAAAGAGGGTCTGTCATCCTGAAAAAGTGCACTAGTGGTGTTATACTGTTAGCGTTATGGAAAACCTCCGATAATGCTAACTAACACCGCTGCGATGTACAGTACAAAAGCCGGACCGCTCTCAAAGCGTAATCGTGAGGGGGTGGTCCGAGGCGCTGCCTCTTCCCTGATCCGCCTCGCTCACTCCATGGGGCAGCGGTGACTGCAGCGTGCTTTGAGAGCGGTCTGGCATTTGTACTATACATTGCTTCAGTGTTGGCGTAATTGGAGGTTTCCAATAACGCTAACAGTGTAACACTGCAGCGTTTGTTTTAGCACTAGGAGCTGCTTACTTTAGTAAGCAGCTCTTAGTGCACTTTTTCAGGGTGACAGGTCCTCTTTAGAATGACTTTCAAGAAGCCTAATGACATGTGGAATGAAAGCCAAATCAGTATATCTGTTCCAGTGTTGAGTGGAAAATGTACAGCTGCCTATACTTTCCTGGAGACAGCTGGCCTGCAAATGCTGCCTAAGGTGTGGAAATTCATGAGTAACTCAGTAAATATACTGCAGATAGTGTTGTTTAATAAAAGTGTCACTTAACTATTAATTGAATGAATTTTTAGGTTTTACAGGGTTTTTAAATCTGTTTTACGACATGGGTTTTTCATTTTGGCCTAACTCAAGAAATGTGTCTAAAGCATATTATAATGTACAGCTTTATACTATAGCTCATGTCAGAAAAAGTAATCTTCACTTATCTGCCTTCTCATCGACTCCCATTTGCTTTTTACACTCATCATTCTAAGTTCACAAGTTCTTTTTTGGTTCACTGAGGATTTGATCAAAGTTGCTGACATTGGAAGTATATTGAGACGGGAAGAGTGTTGTCTCCAATGTACTGGCAGTCCCTGGGTAACGTACAACATAGGTTCTGTAGGTTTGTAAGTTGGATTTGTATGTCAGTCAGAACTACTATATAATTTTATGAATGTAACCCCAGACGTTTTTTTTTTTTGTTTTTTTTTGGTCTGACAATTGGATTTTAAAAATGTTGGATTGTCATAAGAACCAGGATTAACAATGAAGCTTCATTACAGACACCTGTGATAACTGTTATAGAGGTTGCTAAAGTACAGTCAATTACCGGAGAACCGTTTAACTAGTAGTTCTGTATTGCTCAAAGACAAAAGGTCTTCACCTCTTTCTCTATTTTAAAGAGGTGGTACAGGCTGTCATTATTTATTTATTTTTTATTTTTTTTAATACATGGCTGAGGGCGCTTTAAAGGAAAACAACCATCAGGAATCTACCTATTAAGGTAAATCTGATGGTAGGTTCCCTGAACTGTAAACTATCCTTCCCTAACCCTATAACACTTTCTAACCTAATCTACATAACTAATATGGTAATCTTTTTCTAAGGCTACTGTGGAGCGACTGCAAAGGCTACTACACAGACATTGAATGTGGCATGCCACTGGCTCCTGGAGCACTGCACATGTGTACTGTACCCCCTGAAGCCAGAGCTACAGCTCATGTGCGGTGCTGCAGGAGCCGGTGGTGCACCAGATTAGTCTTTCCCACACGCAGGTGAGAGGAATCACAGAGGCTACTTGGACTTAGAATAGACTTTGCTCCCACTCTCTGGAGAGGCTACTCCATGTCCCAGTCGCTTCTGTCAGAAATTGGCATATAAGTTAAAATGTAATTCGGTTAGAAAGTGTTATAGGGTTAGGGAAGGATGGTTTAGAGTTTAGGATATTACAGGGAACCTACCATGGTGATGAAATGAACCCAGATGGATATCCCAACGCTACTCCCGTCACATGGGGCCGAAACGATAAGGAGTGTGTGTGTGTATTGTTCCTGTTGTTATACTTTCAATAAAAAGATGTATGGATATTTTACATTATTTTTGAACCAATTTTGCTAGTTTTTCTTGGGTCTGGTTGCCTATTGATGAGTTGGTTTTGTTTTTTGATATGACTGGGAGGACTCCTTTGTAGATATCCTGGCCCATGTATACTGTTAGTTTTGGAATTATTTGGGTCTTAATACTGTATATACTCATGTATAAGCAGAGTTTTTTGGCACAAAAAATAACCTGTGTGAAGTTTATTATTTTTAAGGAAAAACCTGGACAACCTGTTGTAGGCTGAGTAAATGACGTTTAACACGTTGTAAGGGCAATTGAATTGTGTTTGCAATTCATTAACGAATGTAAAGTGCGATTGCAGACTAAGGCTTCTTGCAAAAAATTGCAAAAAATGTTTTTCATGGGCTGATTTACTTCTATTTGGCCCTCTTCTCGGATTTGTCCATCCCTCTTTACATACCGTCTGGCATGCAAAAAAATTTGAAGATTTGTATTGTAAACTTTGACACGAGTGATTCTTAGTAACCGCCTGTTTTCACGGACCAGACTGTTGCCATCATGGCCCCCTTGACTTCTGTTGGACATTGGGTCAGTAAAAAATAGTACCTAGGAGATGCTCTATTTTTTAAACATAGGATGTGTGGTCTATTGAAATAAATAAAGCGAACTTTAAAATAAAAAAATAAAAAATTGTAGCAACCATGTGCTGTCCACTCAAAAAAACTACACACAGACTATATCCACTGTGCAGCTGCCAACTTATATACTTTTAGCCTGAAGTACCTACGAAGATAATATCCCAGCATTTGGGGTTTTCATAGGCCCAAACATGGTGTATGCTCAGCAGCATGGTGGACATTATACAGCAGTGATGCAGAGGACAGCTGGGATTTTTGAACTTTTGTGTGACAGAGAAATCTTACTAGAAGCAGCAGATGTTTCATTCTCTGCAGTTGCTTCCAACCAAAGTAAAAAGGAGTAACTGTAAGCCGCTCCCTATGTCTCTATTGACTTACGGAAAGTGGTTCATAGTTTTAGGTACATTTGAGCCGTTAATGTGTTTTTGGCTTTGCAGCACAGTTTGGAGCAAAGCTTAAAATGTGACATTTTTGTCGGTCTAGTTTTCTCTTGAACTGAAATCCCTGCCATTAAAAAAATGCAGAAACGTTTCTGTTTTGATGTCACTTTTGTGAAATGTTAGCGGAATCCCTGTATTTTTGCCAGGCTAAGCCCTTACAAATCAGATAAATAACATATTTTAGAAAAGGGGGGAAAAAAAATCCCTAAAAACTGACTGTGAATACTGCTGATCTTATTATATTATTATCCAGCAGTTTAATAGCTCTCTGTTCGGAGAACACTAGCATTCTGAACTTTTTCCATACAATCTCATGCCAGCGTTGACCCTAGTGGATTAAAATAGCCTTTTTCAGCCATGACCAAATTTGGAGCTGAAAATATCTGCCCACTGGGAATCTGTAAATGTATTCTAGTTTATAGAGTGACAGGTTTATACAAATAATTAGTTATTCCCATCGCATGTTTTAAATTAAAGCCGAGTGTTCAGTCCTACAAAGATGGATGTTTTGCCAACTCTACAGCGCTCTTGTTGTTGTCATCTTTCTGGTTACTGGCTTAAAAATAGCATTTAGCAGCGACTGATCGTGTTTTTGTTCTCCCTTTTTTTTGATGCTAGATAAAGACACGATAAGTAAAATTCGAGATTTGCGGATGAAAGCGGAAGATTATGAAGTGGTGAAGGTCATTGGGAGAGGAGCTTTTGGTGAAGTCCAACTGGTAGGTTGCCCCTTCCTGTGCTAAACCTGGTGCCTGTATGGAGGTGTATCTAATGCCATATGATTCAGTCTGTTACTTGACAAACCTTTTCTGAAATCAATTTGCGAAAAAGACCCCTCCCCCCCCCCCTCCTTCAGTGCTTTGATGAAAAATTTCATGAACATGCATTTTGCATGAAATTAACCCCTTACCAACATGTCATGTACTACTACGTCACATGCCGGCTGTGAGGGTATGGAGAGGGTTGAGTCCTCTACACACAAAGTGGGCGTTTAACACCCGCAATCAGTGCTCGGCTGCTGGTCACCATCTTGGATTAGATCTCCGCAGTGCCCATCAAGCAGCTTTGGCTGCCGTTACAGCATCTGGTCTTCCCTATTCATTACAATGTGCAACGAAGAGGAAAATCCTCATATACTGCTATACTATAGTATGGCAGTAAATGGTAGGATCAATCAGACAACTTAGGGTGAAGGTACCCTAGGGGGTGTGAAAAATAGTGTAAAAAAAAGTTTAAAAATTTATTAAAAACCCTAAAAATTCAAATCGCCCCCTTTCGCCTAGAAGTCATATAAATAAACAGTAAAAATCAGAAACAAATTGGGTATCGCGTGTCCCATAATGTCCGATCTATCAAAATATAATAATAGGTTTTTTATAGTGTTTAATCCTGTAACGGAAAATAGCCCCAAAAATATAAAAAATTCTATAAATAGTGATCAAAAGGACGAACAGTCTTAACAATGGTACCATTGATAACGTCATCAAAAAAGTGCCGGAGGTTTTAATTTTTGTAAATGTATGAAAACATTGTAAAACGTATACAAATTTGGTATCCCTGTGATCGCACCAACCCAAAGAATAAAGTAGACATGTCATTTGGGCGCACAGCGAAACCGTTAAAATCCAAGGCTACAAGAATTCTGCGCAAATGTGGGGGTTTTTTCCCACCATTTTCACTGTATTTGGAATTTTTATCCCGGTTCCCTGTACACGGCATAGAACATTAAATACTGTCTCTATGAAGTGCAATTTGTTATGCAGAAAACAACCCCATACACAGGGCATTGGCATTAAGGGGGTAAAAGGCTAAGTTTGCTTCTGTGGCTAAGTCTGACCAGTAACACACGTGAACTTTTTAATGCAACAATCCAGAAAGACACCTCACTTGTGCTTTGTTTTTTTGTTTTTTTCTCTGACCCTGCAACTATGACAGCTCAAAACCCCACAATAAACCCTGAACAGTATCTTATAGATGACTGTAATAGCGCATGGTCTGTGTCTTTGTGTTGATGCTTTGGCCCAAAAGACTTGATCTTTTTTTTTTCTTCTTCTGAGTATCAGTCAGCTGCAGGGAGACAGAGCTGACAATTGGCAGAAGTATATGCACCATCTGCATTTGTATCTAAACCCAGGGATTGACACCTTACTTTTTAACATATTTTTTTAAACCTGGAAAATGATTTTATCAATTTTATTGCTTCATTAAATGTTAAAAAATGTTAACATATGATATTTAAAACTGTTTCAAAGATATCATTTAAACTACTGTAAAAATGTACCTGGCCATTCAGGTACCACTAACCCCAAGTCATGAAATGGTTAAGATAAACATACACAATACCACCAGCAGCTATTTTAGATTCATATACCCAAAGTTTTGCTATGTTTTTGTTATGTTTATAACTGTTTGCATATTTTGCTTTTGAAAGGTAAGGCATAAATCTTCCAGGAAGGTGTACGCCATGAAGCTTTTAAGCAAGCTGGAAATGATCAAGAGGTCGGATTCTGCTTTCTTCTGGGAAGAAAGAGATATTATGGCCTTTGCCAACAGTCCCTGGGTCGTGCAGGTATGTTGAAAACACAATCAGTTTTGTAGGGGTTGTAAAAGCGGATATGTTGCCAACTTTTCACTTGACATTTAAAACCAGAGAACAGAATGTGTTTCAATTAAATCTCATTATTTTTTCCTTTTAAATTCTATTTTCTGTCCATGGGAGCTGCCATCTTGGACCTAGAAAAATGCTGCAAGAGCCGCGGCACTTCCATAAAACATCAAAACTTTATTTTCATAGTAGGTTAGAAAGCTGTACAGACGTCATGGTCATACTGACTTAGACCTACGCGTTTCGATTAGTTCTTATTCATGGTATAAAAAAACAGATACAAATGCAAAACCTTCGTGTAAACACAAATGAACAGAGTAAAAGAGAAAAGGCAGCCACATTGCTGGATATGTAGTGTGAATGTCTCCCATCACAGTGTGCTGCTAAATCCCAAACTAAGCACAAAATACATAATGTGAATACAGTCTGTTAATGAAACATAGGCGATATACATTACTTAATGCATAGTGTGACTACTGGCCCACATAAAGGGTTGGCAAATGACACGTACAACTCTTTACCAAACTTATAATGTGAATGCTGGAATAATGATGGACATATTATTGGACACATCTTGCCTGAGCTCTTTACAGCAGCCTCGTGGCTATAGAGAACAATAATATTCGGCGGACTCATTTAGATCTATGCATTTTCTAGACACTCTCAGGGAGGAGGTGTAGTTTAGCTTTGAAGTTGTTCAGAAAATAAGTTACCAATATACAAGTAATCAATATCAGATCAGCGGGCATCAGTCACCCACTACCACCACAGATCAGCTGGCAAGTCATTGCTGGAGCTGCACAACATATGGAGCCAGAACAGTCACTTCTCTGTGTAGGGAGTGTTCTGCTTCCAGATCCCACACATTGGGCAGGCCTCCGTTACATCATGAAAATAGCCTTTTAAAAATATTTAAATGAGCAGGAGGCACTGAAGGTCCGGTCCGACGAATGCGTCCTGGCTCCTCGGAGACCCAATTTATGCACGCCCCCACCTCCTTTTTATTCCTCGCACCCATGCCTCACTAGGGCTAGACAGCCGGTGATGTTACTCAGCTGTCTGGTATTCTCACGCAGGTACAAGATCATCTTTGTTGTGCAGCTCGCAGGTATCCTGTGCGGCTGCACAAGAAATCGCAGGTATCCTGTGCGGCTGCACAAGAAATAAGATCTCACACGTGCGCGAGATTTCCAGACAGCCGGGTGACATCACCAGCTGTCTGGCCCCGGAGAGGCATAACAATGAGATGGGGGTGGGGGGGTTTGCATAAATGACAATAATTTCTGTACACTGATGTATGAAAAAGTTTTCAGCGCCAGGAGACGCCAAAATAAAGATTTTTTTTAAAAAAAATTAAAAAATAAAATCCAAGCCCATTTGGAATATTGTGCAAATGCAGTTTTTTCATAATTTTCACTGCATTCAGAATTAGTTTTTTCGCTTCCCAGTACAGGGAATATTAAATACCATGACTATGAAGTGCAATTTGTTACGCAGAAAACAAGCCATCACGCAGCTATGGAAAATTAAAAAAGGGCCTGGGAGTTAAGGAGATTAAGGAAATCTACCACAAGATTTCTGGTGGTTGAGTGTCGTAAATAGGCTACTTGTTGTGTCTAGGGGACGGGGAGACCATGTTTTATGTGTACACATAGCGGGAGGCCATATATTAAAGTTTTGGGAAGCCTGAGTGCCTCTGCCACTTTTACAAAGTTATTTCGGCTATGTTGGGAAATACAGACATTTAAATAAATGACCATCTTTTCCATTAAAGTACTAGCAGTGCCATAAGGTTTTTTTATACGGCTAGCACACGGCCCCATTGACTAAAAAAATTTTTTTTTTTGTGCAAGGGTCCTGAATCGATAATTACGTTTTGTAATTTCTTGTTAAGACTAAGCCAAATCTGTTACTTATGTTGATTTTTATTTTTCTGTCTATCTAGCTATTCTATGCTTTTCAAGATGATCGGTATCTGTATATGGTGATGGAGTACATGCCAGGTGGCGACCTGGTAAATCTAATGAGCAACTACGATGTACCGGAGAAATGGGCACGATTCTATACAGCTGAAGTAGTATTAGCCTTAGATGCCATTCATTCAATGGGCTTCATTCATCGGTAAGTGCTTGAGAAAGCTTTGCAGGGCAAGGTCGTCCTCTTAGGAAAATTTGACCTTTTTGGTGAAGCAAAATTTTTTTTTTTTTTTTTTTTTCAGCTCAAGTGAGGTTTTAATTGGCAAAAGTAGTGTATTTTAATTATTTAGGTTTTGATGCGAGGAAACAATTTTTGCTACGTTTTCCATTTTATAATTAGGATTTATTACTGTACCTTTAAGCAAAGTATTTTTTTAGCAGAGCACAATCCCCTTTTGATACCAAACATGTAAGATTTTTACCAATATACAAAGTAACTGCCTCAGAACAAGTGATCTGTGTCTTTCATTTTACATGGTCTAGTATTGACACATTACAAGGATATGTTTTGTTTACTGTGATTTATTTTTTGACAGGGAGCTAACCATTTCAGTTCCCCAGACTGTAGCAGACTTGAGCCAATAACCAAGTTATTAATGGTCACCTGTCACCAGGAGAACCCTTTTTAGCACCCCCCCCCCCCATAGAGCTTTGCGCATACATTGCTAAACATTTTTTGTATGAAAAATCTGTTTTACAGAACAAAATATATCTTTTAGATTATCATTAAATTAGATCTACTGTGTGACTAGTCTAGTCGTCCCCTGGGCGGAGCTGAAGAGTAGTTGTTTCCCCCCCCACCCCCACCCTTGGGAAACCGCACTTGCGTGTGTGAGATTTTCAAAAGTATATTCCCGCCCCTCACCCGCCCTTCTCCTTTATACTTTCGGCCCCTGGCTTGTCCCCTGCACACATCACCTACCCAGATCCTATCCTGAATTCTCGCTGACCGCCAGGCATTCTCTCACCTGCGTGGTCAGCATGTCTGGTACTGTGTGCACAGACATGTGCAGAGGAAGCTGTGCCGGCTGCAAGGTCCCCGCATTTTCTGCACATGCGCCACACTGCGCTGCTGACTTGGAGTGGCTACATAGTTTGCGTATCTCCTGGTGCCTCATTGTCTATGTAGCCAACCTGAGTCGGCAGCGTAGTGTGGTGAATGCGCAGACAAATGCAGGGATCTTGCAGCCGGCACCGCTTCATCTGCGCATGTCCGTGCACACAGTACGAGACATGCTGACCACGTAGACACAGGAATTCACGACAGCGGGCGGGATGTCGGTAGGGGACGTGTGCAAGGGGCGAGCCAGGGGCAGAAAGAATGAAGGGGAGGGGCGGGAATATATTTTTGAAAATCCTCACACACGCAAGAGCTGTTTCCCAAGGGTGGTGGGAAACTACTCCTCTTCAGCACATGTAATTCAAAGGTAATTTACGAGAGATCTTTTGTGTATGTGCAATGCTCTATGGGGATGGGGGGTGCTAAAAATGGGTCTCCTGGTGACTGGTTCCCTTTAACCTCTTGAATAACAGCAGATTGTCTGGCATAGGAATGCGGCATTCATGTGGTTAAAGAGAACCCGTCATGCAAAATAACCCCCTAAACTAAATATATTTTCATAAACTGCCATTAGAGAGCATTGCCTCTATCCCTTCATTGTCCCTCTACATGCCTGTAAACCTAAGCAATGAGGTCCTAAAGCTTTATGCAAATGACCTGTGAAATGTCCAATGAGTCATTAGCATATTCAAGCTGTCCAGCTTATTCATGAGTGGGAGGTACAGCCACACCCCCAGTGCATGACTGACAGCCTGTATAATGATGTGAGGCTGTATAATGATGTGCTTCCTGGTGCTGGCGCCCCCTGCAGCCTGTGTGTGTTTAGGAGAGATACAGCAGCTCCAGGCAGCCATGTTACAGCAGAACATGTCAGGTCCATGTGTAGCTGATGTCTGTGTCTCTCACATGTGTATTAGGAGGATGCAGCATGTCAGCAGATGCAGCACACACACTAGCCATGCTTTACTATACATTACACACAGACATGAGCAGGGAGAGGAGAGGTGGAACAGGGGTGACATCACTGCCTCTGACCATGTGACCAGCCTCATTTACATGATAAAAAATAGATGATTTTACAATGAATAATGTATGAAATAACTAGATAAAGGCTGTGATGGATCCTTGTGAGCTGCTCCAACAGGTAGTAGTGACAGGACAAGTGACACAGACCTGATGACAGGTGTCCTTTAAGAGGACTGTGCATTTATGCTCTGGCTGCATAGGGCTCAGTTATTTGGGTAGATTTACAATTGTAGGTGTGAGAGGATTAAATCTTTAATTTATTTTAAAGTTATCATGGAACCGAGCCTAACCTGTACAAAGATCTTTAAATTTATTTTGTCATCCGTAGAAGTCTTCAAGTGTTCTGGGGATTTGCTATACGACTTATGAAAATAAAATTCTAAAACATAAAAAATTGTTGCTGATAAGATATTAAAATAGGCTTTATTTGTTTGCTTGCAGGGATGTGAAGCCTGATAACATGCTGCTGGACAAGTCCGGTCATTTAAAACTTGCTGATTTTGGTACTTGTATGAAGATGAACTCTGTAAGTTGCATGGTTATTAAATACTAAATATATATTTATATTATTTTTTTTTGTTTTTTTTTTTAGTTTTCTTTTTTTTCTGAACCCCATTGTTTAGATACAATCCTGGGTGCAGGAGCTCTATTCTCCATTTGGATGGAGCAGCACGTATAGCATGCATCCTACTGCTCCATTTATTACTTTGGTTGTGTTAAAAATGTAATTTGCTCTGCAAATTTTATCTATGGCACACTCATTCACTATGCCCCAAAACTTCTGGCACTCAGTGGCACTGAATGTAGCGGCAAGAAGCACACTGAGCCATTCATTTGTTAGAACCTCTGTTCTTACACTTGGTTATCCCCCACCAGTTATAATACAGCTACTTTACATGTATGGGTGTCTGTGCCAAAGGGTAATCCGTAGTTGCCACAGCTGTATAGCTTTTCCACGGTACTAAACAAATCTTCAGCACCGCAGTACAACTAGGTGTCAGACAGTGGGAGAGGTTATGTTATAGGGCAGTGATGGCGAACCTTTTAGCGGCCGAGTGCCCAAACTGAACCCAAAACACCCTTTATTTATCGTGAAGTGCCAACCAAAAATTAAAGCTGTAACTTTCAACAACTTCATATTTACCTTCTGAGGACAGCAACACAGTTCAAAGATGGAAAATTTTCATAACTTTAGCTTCTTTGCAGTGTCCTTCTGTACACAGAGAATTGTGGGGCAGCAGGAGGTCCTCCAAAGGTAATTTAGCCCTGTCTACTCATTCTCCCTCTTCCTACAGTTCCAAGTAGCGAAGTAAGTATCAAAATATGACTGAAAGCAGCATCTTTTAAGTTGCTTGGAACTGGAGGAAAATTCTTTGAGTCCTGTCTAGTGTGCTGTGGTGATGGCCCGGGTGCCCACAGAAAGGGCTCGGAGTGCCACCTCTGGCACCAGTGCCATAGGTTCGCCACCACTGTTATAGGGGCTCTTTCAAGTTTTTAAAGACCTGGCTGCTTTCTTCCAAAAACTGCTCCACACCTGACCATGGATAGTGCACGGTATTGCAACTTGGATCCTTTAATTTCTATACAGCTGAGCTGCAATAACTTTACAGACTATGGTGGTGCTGGGAGAAAGTAGAGATGTTTTTGAACCTACCGTCAACGCTTTTACCATTATGGCCGCCTCCCATCATTTTCAGATATTTTAGTATGTTGTTTCTTACTAAATTTTTGTATTCCCTACTGAATTATCCTCTACCTTGTGCGCTTCCAATCTTGTTCTTACTAGAAATGCATAAACCCAACAATTGGGTGTTCTCATGTACCTTGTGTTTTGTTCCTAAACGTTATTTCCCACTCTTCACTGAAAATCACATAATAAGTAGGAAAGTGTATAATTAATAGGGGAAATTTTAAAAATCCATAACTTAAGTAGACAAAAAGTCTAATGCATAGTAGTAAAAGATGATTTTGTCAAGATGTCTTTTCCAAAGAGGGATGTCTGCTCCACTAAAACATCTGAGTTACAGCTCTTATTTTCTTTTTGATTTTACAATATGCAAGGGAATATTGATAAGGGTGTGTTCACACTTGGTGTTTTGAGGATGTGTTTTTACATGTTACCATGCTTTGAAAGCATTTTTTTCTTCATTGTGGGAAGTGTAAGCAGCAGTGTTAACGTTTTCACAGCTACATGAAAAACTTTCTAAGCATCCAAACATCCCCAAGACGCCATGTGTGAACGCACCTTTATTCGGTGGTGCCCCTATCCCCTCACAACTGTGTCTGGCTGCTTGGTATTTAATCTGGTGTCTGTAAAATCAAGGTAGATTCGCACATATCAGCTTTTATCATATCATTTCATAGAACTGGAAATCTGTTCCATTAATCTAAATCAAGTGGTTGATTCTCTAAACTTCAACTTTTGGCTTTGAAAGGGAGTTTCCATAAGTAGTTCTGTAAATGAATATTGATCGCTCATAATCTTTTAGCTCTGATTATTTTAGAATGTGTTTAGTCAGTAAATTCTCTGCTCCCGTTTATATAGGAAGGAATGGTACGATGTGACACTGCTGTGGGAACTCCTGACTACATCTCCCCTGAAGTATTGAAATCGCAGGGAGGTGACGGTTACTATGGACGTGAATGTGATTGGTGGTCTGTAGGAGTATTCCTGTATGAAATGCTTGTAGGTGAGTTCCTTGGAGATATCCTGTGAAGGTATTGGGTAATTAAATCATATAATGGACAACAGATGTTATATTTCTTTACAGTTTGGTGTTTTTGGTAAGGTCACTGCAGCTTCACTCCAATTCCTAAAAACTTGAAAAGGAATAGAGCTGCAGTAGCTACTTGGTGTAGGGAGCTGTGTAATTCCTACTGACGCATCGCTCTATACCCCATATACTACCTAAGGCGATATGCAAACATGGGAAATAAAATGATGATCATGTTACTTTTATATTTGTACAGGTGGGATTTTTTTCTTCTTACATTGATGTCTGAGAGGGTGAAGATCTGCATCAAAACCACACCATGATGCAGATCTGATGGCGGTTTTTGCTTATAATCATGTCAAAATAGACGAATTTGCATGAAATCCACACATAAAAACATTTTTGCAGATTTCCATTCCGCAACCTGTGCGGTCACAAGTCGTTTAGAAATGGAATCAAAGCACACAGGGACGTACCACGGCTCGCCGCGTATATGTTTCTATGGAAATACGTGCAATCAGTAACCAGCACCTGGTGTCTTGCATTTAAACATCACAAGACGTATGCTGGTTACCAATCACATGCGTTTCCATAGAAACGCAAATGTGATTTGGCCGCAGCACGCCCTGTTCACTTTGATTCAGTTTCCAAACGGAATCGGCGTGTTACATGTGACCGCGCCCTCAGGCAGCTTCAGCTTCTGCCATCATATGACAGGTGGAGGGGCAACGTGTCGGACTCGTACTGAGAGTGGTGACCTACACCAAGGATGCCATTTCTAGTTAGAGTTGTGGTGAAATAATAGAAATTCTTTTTATTTCTTCTTGTGGCTAAATTAACAGTTTGCTTATATGGTAACCGGGTATGTAAAAATAAACTCTAATTGGGTCACTAGTATCATACTTATTGTTTTAATGTTTGGGGTTTACTGCCAGGTGCTGTGAGTCACGTGACCATTGGCAGCAGGACTTTCTGTGTGGTCCCATTTCATTCTTTCTGTCATTACTGCCTGCACACCCCATCTGAGACGACCACTCCCAAATCAGGACATACGCACACCCCTCCAATTACTTCTATGGGAGTGGTTATCATTCAGGGGAAAATGGGGGGGGGCTGATGGTAATAGCCCATGGCTCCCGTCAATGGAACCCAAACTTTAACCAGGTAAGTATGAAATGGGTGAGCCTATGAGGTTCTTATACTTACCCTGGTAAAGTTAGAGATTAGTGGGCAACCTCTTTAATGTAATAATGGTTCACACAAGTGTCTTGTGTGTTTTTTTTTTTTTTTTTTTTTGGCATGGGTAATAGACATGTGATACTTTTAATGTTTGTGTAGTTTTGTTTAAATCTATTTAACAACATAGCATGTCTCTCTTCCTCAGGAGATACTCCCTTCTATGCAGACTCGCTGGTCGGTACATATAGCAAGATCATGAATCACAAAAACTCGCTTACATTCCCAGAGGACAGTGACATTTCAAAAGAGGCAAAAAACTTGATATGTGCATTCCTCACGGACAGGTATTGTTTTCTTAATCTGTACTCATGCTGCAGTGTCATTATTGGACTCCTGAGCTCTACCCCATAGCATGTATGTTAATGATTATAATCTATGTCTATAGATTTTTTTATACTCCTTTTTGATCATTGGTGGATGTTACCAGAGCTCCTCTGTGCTGCAGCTTCCTAGGCTGTTGCACAGTGCATGAGAACACCCCCGTCCCCATATTGTATGCTAAAACATCCTCTTTTGCTGTGAGATCAGGCAGAGCAAGAGGGGAAGTTCTGAGGGAGTTGAATGGTAAGACTATAAAGCTACAGAACATGGTGGATACCAGGGAGACCTCCTGCAAACCGCACACATTAAATTCAAGAAATCTTAATACATGTCCCACTGATCCTGCTATCATCTAAAAGATTGCAGTCACACGGCACTGGCTCTGCTGGCATGCCCCCCTGGCTGAAGAGAATTTTTGAAGTTTGGGTGAGGAGCAAGTTTATTTCTATTCATACAGCCAGCATCACTTATTCCTGAGGAAGGGCTAATGATTCAGTAGAGCCGAGTAACACAAAGCCACTGTGTGTCTCTCTCCTGCTCCCCCACCCTCAGGAATTCTCTTCAGCCAGGTAAGCAGTTTATTTCTATTCATACAGCCAGCATCACTTATTCCTGAGGAAGGGCTAATGATTCAGTAGAGCCGAGTAACACAAAGCCACTGTGTGTCTCTCTCCTGCTCCCCCACCCTCAGGAATTCTCTTCAGCCAGGTAAGCAGTTTTAGTGAGGAGGGCAGGTTGGCTTGACAGTATAATACCGATCCCCACCTCTATGACTGGAACAGAGGACATAAAAAAAGTTTTTTTATACGAATGGTGGCTCTAATCCCATAGATAAGGCTTCAGTGGAACATGTATAAAGTTCTGTCTGTGGTTTTTGAAAGGGGTTAGTGTAACTGCTGACTGGTTCTCTTTATTGACTGATACTCCTACGGCAATTACTTCCTGGGTTTTTTCTGATGCTCCAGGCAACTCAGTTGTTGTAGAGGTGACCCGGCTCATGTCTCCGCTAGGGCGTTCTGGGAAACCCAAGAAGTCGCGTTAATGGAGAGTTGCAGGGAAGGTAACTATTTGAGTGACGCCCTATGTTCGCAGGCCTATTATATCACCTCATTAATTTAATAGCTAGGCTGCACTTACACAAATGTATGCCTGCCTGGCGTGCTGGAGAGGAGGATGGGTGACCCATAGAGATCCACGGCCATGCGTAGGGGAAAAGATAGGACATGTCGGTTGCCTTTGCCGTTGATGGGGGACGTATGTACGGCCACAAACTTCCGGCTGTACATACGTCCTCCATATGTTTGTGTGGACAGCCTTACTCGATACTTTAAAAAATGAATCTGTCTTTGTTTGTTATTGGGTTTGAAGAGAAGGAACTCTATAAAAATCTACCCTCTAGCTAAGTGTTTGGCGGGAGCCTGTTGTTTTCCTACTATGGTCTGTTCCTGTGAGGTGTCCCCTCTTAGAGGCTTTTCATTTTCTGGGGACAAATAAGTTTTTTGTGCATCCAAGCATAAAGTGTCTCCCATTATCAGTATACACTGGAGCTCTCTGCTATGTCTATGGTGTAGCTGCTGCAGAACAGCTTGTAATTGATACCAGTGGCCTGAGGAGTGACCACTATAAGTTATGAGCAGACCAGAGAACATGTCGCCTTTTGTCATTTTGATCCACGACTTGTGATAAATGGATCAGGCGTGTTCTGTATATGTTTGTTGTTTTTTCATGCGTCACTTTTCTTTAGGAGAATGAGAAATACACGTATGGGGACACAAGGAGAAATTATCTTGTTCTCAAACCTTTAAATTGTAAAATGTAGGCAATGAGGTATAGAGTGTTCTGTGCTCCAGTGCGGTAATGGAAAGCCTTATAAGGCAGCAGCACCAGGGCTTCTAGAGGCAGATAAAATCATATATATACTAGGGTTTGCAAGCAGCATTGAATGCATTTGAAATCACTGCCTGCTGCTGTCATTTTTTATCTAAATAAAGCAAGTTGTGAGTATATGTAAGCCATGAAAAAGATCTGACAAGTGCCTTTGTAAGGAAATGTTTGCAGTCTGCGATTGTGTATGAAAATGGTGAAGAGTTATGGGATGGAATTTCATTGAATTAATCTCTGCAGAAATAAATGAATGGAATTGAAGAACGGCAGGGTCTAATTTGTGGGGATTTTGTATTGTTGGTGTGACTGAATTGGACTGTGTACAGTCCTGGCACTTTTTTACTGCTAGACTTCTATCTTACATGGTTTGCTTTTCCTACAAATGGACTATTGACCCAGGTTCGACCAATTTTTATCTAAACTGGATTCTGTATAGGAAGACAAATATTATTCAGAGTAATATAAAGCTGTATTTTTCCAACATTGGTGGGTATATAAAATGTTTTGGTCCCCATCTACCATTGTGCAGGGTATGAAATATCCTTTCTTGAATTCATTTTATGTGAAATGTTGCTGTTTTTACCAATAATAATAATAATAAAAAAATTTTACAACATCTTGGGAAGAAAACACTTGCCAGAGAAGTGTCATGCTGAGAGGCTGCATCGGGGGACTGTCACTTAAAGGAAACCTACCACTTCATGAAATGACCTCCTCACACCACACTCTTGGCTCTTGACCATTGACCTCAGGACATATTTTGATTAGGCAACTGATAGTTTAGCCAAAAAAAAGTATTTTATAATTTATAGAAATGTGGCTTTGGCACTTCACTTACGCCACCCTGGCGATTCCGCTCACCTT
The DNA here is from genome assembly GCF_040894005.1 of Engystomops pustulosus. Taxonomy (NCBI): domain Eukaryota; kingdom Metazoa; phylum Chordata; class Amphibia; order Anura; family Leptodactylidae; genus Engystomops; species Engystomops pustulosus. Next base: position 58,730,523 of record NC_092415.1, read on the forward strand.
CGATATTTAATTATGCACCCTCCATCTTCGTTGTGTTCCTCCTCCTTGGGCCGAGAGACGGTGAGGTGCGTGCACGCAGTTAATCTCGCACAGCTGCAATGTGTCGTGGCCGGCTGCGCAAGAGCCGAGTGACGTCACCAGCTCTCGGTCTAAGGAGGAACACAACGAAGATGGGGAGTGCATAATTAAATATTGGAGGTGCGCAGAATCACCAGGGTTTACACTTCAAAACAGCACCTCTTAATAGGTAAAGGTGCGAGATTTCACATGGGAGGGAACGCCAAAAGGCTACATCATTCCCTAACTAGGGAGGCAGCTAGTTTATTGGGGTTAAAGCAGGCAACGGGTTCCTTTTTTTTGTTACTAAATATGGATACCATTCAGGACAACTTGAGTGTCCCATAGAGAATTAGATATTATTTCATTCTATTTTTATATATATATATTATTTTTTTAAGCCTACTTTCTGTAAGTAATAAAGCTTGATGAAAAAACATAAGCACAATTTAAGTGGTACTATAGTGGTAATTCAGACACAATACACCCCCCCCACCCCCCCTCTATGCTTTATGGGAATTTGGCCTTCCTTTTGTATCAACATTACAGAATAGGCAGAATTAAATGGCTGTATGACTTTTTCTAACCTCAGATTATAAAAATTGCTTCCTAATTTGTCTAAATCCCTGGATCTGTGACATTGTCTTCCCCATATATATATAATCTTTCCGCATTCCATAGTCTCAAAGCATTGAAGAAAATTCTGTGGTGAATAAAACCTCCTTTCCCCTTGTCATAGCTGAGGCCCCAATGTTATATGTATAGCTCAGGCTATAAAAAGATGACTATACAGATATATTTATACTTGTCACTGCTGTGGTGTCTGACTTCCAGCTGTAATATCTGCAATCTTACTGGGGATTTTAAGCAAGGAATTTACTTTAGATGGCTTTCTGTTAACCCCCAGAAATTTCAAATATCATATAATCAAAGTCTTGTACACAAAGTGCCCGAAAGACCTGTAAATGCCAAAGGTCTTTAACTACCCCACTGATTGGTAGTCTACAGCTTAATTACTTTTATCTAATGGAAGAATACCTTTATTTAGGTCCCCCTCTTTTTTTTTTTTTTTTTTTGTTCCCACAACCTTTTCAATGGTGCTTGTGCTGTGATTTGACAAGCACATTATGGAAAAGGAAAAGTTTATTTCCCAAAAAGCGAAAAGCCATTTCTCTAGTTCAGTGTTATGATCCTAAAGTCACCAACTCCACAGTCCTGTTTACCTGGTCACTCTAGCAGTGTCTGTAGAAGAGGAGTTTTGTCACTGAGCATGTACATAAAGCGCAGCCACATTCATCTCCACTAAAAGAGGGATCAGGGGTGCCCAAGCTGCACCAACAGACCTTGTGCAACCTGTTGAGCCACCTAACTGATGGAAGTGTTCATTGGAGCAGGAGGCCTAGTAGCGGTGACTGCAGCTGAGCATGCTCCTGGGTCCTCTCCTACCACTCCACTCTGTGTCCTGACACTGGTTGTATGTTTACAGATCTGGACCCAAAGCAGAGCGCCACAGGAGGGGACCCAGGAGTGGCAAGTACTTGGCAGCTGTACTGTACTGCACCTGGCTCAATTCTGCTGCTAAGGCCTCATTCACATGGCCGTCTGGGGGAATGGATGGATGTATATGCAGCCGCAAATTTGCGGCTCAATGGGGACGTGTATGCGGACTGGTCGTCTTTAATCTTGATATCCCGGGATTGCCTGAAAAAGTGCAAATTGTTTCACAGAAAACAAGAGCAATGTTCTTAAGGGGTTAAAGATCAGCTCCAGGATTGGGATGAAGAGGACAATAGGCAAGTATGTTTAGCTTAGTTTTACTGTCCTTTAGTGGTAGATTTCCTCCAGACTATTAGTTTGGAGGTCATACACCCTGAATGTATTGAGATTTTTTGTCCATACTGTCTCCTGTTGTTTGATCGCTGCTTCTTTGTTCCTCATAGGGAAGTCCGGTTGGGGCGGAATGGTGTGGAAGAAATTAAAAGACATCCATTCTTTAAAAATGACCAGTGGGCATGGGAGACTCTCCGAGATAGTAAGTTCTTTGTCAGCAATTTTACAGAACCACTGAATTTAGTCCCCCCCCCCCCCAATAAACATTATTGCCAAAAATCCTAGACAATGTGAGTTGTTTTACCATCTTAATAGGATTGCTGGGAGGCCTTCACTATACCACTGGCAGACAGTTTTTCTTTATGCACACACATACAAAAAGGTACAATTGGCCCTAATCTCGGGCTGGACCCATTTTGGACATCTGCCATTGTGCTCACTCATAGTCCCCCACAGGTAGGGCCATATACCCCATGCCATCATTTGTGCATTGAGAAGCTGGTGATTTTACTCAGGATGGATTCGGTTAAGTCCTTGCTTTAAAAGTAGTAGAAGGTCCAGCACTATGAAATCCAGCGTCCTATTGTTGAAAATTTTACACTTCAATGACGTGACTTATCTGCATGTCGCATCAGTTAAGGATGAATTTGTGCCAGCACAAATTGCAGGTGACACCATCAAATGCAATGGCCAGATTGCCAAATTATCAAATTTCATCATTCCACAACTCAAATTTAAAGTGATTGAAAGGTCCTACCAACCCGAAAACAGAAATGAAAATGTCAGCTCCACCTGCAAAAATATAAAAAACTATTAGAACCTTATTAGAATTACAAATTTCAGAGATTATTATCTTCCTTAATTCGCACCTCGCGCACGTCTCCAGGACTTCTCCCAAGCTGCCCCGTACTATTGGACGATCACACAATCGTGTGCAGCCCAAGTAAACTTGCCATATGATGGCACGATCCCACAGGCTGCACACATAGCAGCGGAAGGGAGTGTCTGTATTAAAGGGAACCAGTCATCAGAAAATGACATAATAAACCACTACCAGTAGGTTGTCAAGCAGCTGAACACCTTCCAGCTCATGTTTCTTTCAGAACCCGTCGTGATGGCAGTATCCAGAAAATCAACTTTGAAGTGAAATGTAAATCTGTTTTATAAAGTCGAGGTGGAGATTTTAATGCTGAAATCAAGCTCTCTTCCACAGAAAGCCTCCTTCTCTGTTGATGGTCCTGAATACAATACCTGACAGTATGCTGGCAGTTATTTAACAGGCCAATTCCTGATGACAGGTTCCTTTAAATAGAAATATAATTGAAGGACGTTCCTCCTGCAGGCTAAACAGGCACAACGGAACTGTAATAGTTAATGTAGTTTCAATGTGGTGGTTTGGCTGGCAGAAGGAACAAAATTGCATGATACACTGCTCAAAAAAATATAGGAAACACTTAAACAACACAATATAACTTTAAGTAAATCAATTATTTTAAATGATTACTCTGTGATATACCAAGCCGTGCACCTGTGTGACCATGGTCAGATTTCCGTCCACTGAAAGCAAACGTAGAAGCTATCTATAGAAGGACAGCAAGCAGAGATCTAGAAAACTGTGATACAAATTTCCAATATACTTTCTGTATAACTTTTCATTATTCAAACAATAGCAGTTACTTGTTGAAATGGGAATACCCCTTTAACCCCTTAAGGACGCAGCCATTTTACAGCTTAAGGCTCAGCCCGATTTTTTGGATTCTGACTTGCTTCGCTTTATATGGTTATAACTTTTGAACACTGTTACTTATCAAAACGATTCTGAGATTGTTTTTTCCCCACATGTTGTACTTCATTTTAGTGGTAAATTTTGGCAGATAAGTTTTGCGTTTATTTACAAAAAAAAGAAAATATGATAAATTTTTTGAAAAATTTGCCATTTTCGAAATTCTAAATCATTGCGTTTTCAGGCAGATAGATTTACCACCTAAATAAGTTGCTGAATAACATTTCCCATTTGTCTACTTTACATTTTCATAATTTCTGAAATGTCTGGATAATTTATTTTGACGTCACGCGGCTTACAAATAGAATATCGCTTTTCCGGATTTTCAGAATTGACTATTTTGGGGATAAATACAGTTTTGAATGAAATTTTACATATTTAGCATCAAAACCCCCTATATAATCTACCCATTTTCAAATCTGCACCCCTCAAGCTATCAGAAACAGCTTTTACGAAGATTGTTAACCCCTTGAGATCTTCATAGTAATTGAATCAAAATGGAGGTGAAATTTAGAATGGTCATACTGTTCCCTTATACGTTCATTTAGCACTAAAATTTACACATTTCCAAAATATAAAAAGAGAAAACCCACCATACAATTTGTTCTGCAATTTCTCCTGAGTACAAAGACCCCCCACATGTGGCTGTGACTTGTTTTATGGGCGCACAGCGAGACGCAGAAGGGAAGGAGCGCCCTGCAGCTGCCAGGATTTTAGTTTCCTCATTGGCCCCTTTTGAAGGCTATAAAATTTTCGCTTTTCCGTTATTGGGGCCATGTGACGGCATTTTTTTTGCGGGATGAGATGCTTTTTCCATTGTTACCATTTTGGGGTTGGTATCACCTATTGTTGAAAATTTAGGAACTTTTTTTGAGGGCAGGAGTAGAAAAGCATCAATTCTGTACTGGATTTTTGAATTTTTTTTTTTTGGTGTTCACCGTATAGACTAATAATCCTGTTATCTTTATTCTATGGGTTGATACGATTACGGGGATACCAGACATGAATATATTTTCTTACGTTTTACTAAATTTGTCAAACAAAACCCTAATGTGGGGAAAAATCTATAATTTATGTATTGCCGTCTTCCAAGTGGCATAACTTTGTTACGTTTTTGGCTACGGAGCTGGTTGATGGCTTGTTTTTTGCGGGACATGTTGTACTTTGCACCAGTATCATGTCTAAGTACATATGGTTTTTTGGTCGCATTTTATAGCATTTTTTGTGGGATTGAAAAGGTAAAAATCATAATTTTTGGAGGGTTTATAACAGTTTTTTTTTACGGCGTTTATCGTGGGGGTTCAATAATGATTTACTTTTATTCTACGGGTTGTTACGGACGCGGTGATACTATATATGTGGGGTTTGTGTTATGATTTAGACTTTTTTTTTGAGTTATATGTCTCTTTATATGTTTTGGGGGTTTTGGGCATTTTTAGTGATTTATGACTTTATTTTTTTATTGAATAACTTTTTTTTTTACTTTTTTACTTTTATACCATGGGATATGAACAAGCAATCCTCTGATTGCTTGTTCATGATAATATTCTGCAATACTCATGTATTGCAGAGTATTATCAGTGTCAGCCTATGCACTTGCATAGGCTGGCACTTTGCCAGTAAGATGACGTCACAGACGCCATCTTACTGGCAATTCTTGCTAGTAACTCTGGGGTCCAGATCGGACCCCAGAGTTACTATAGCAACGATCGGCGCCCCCCGAAAACGGTTCGGGGGGGCCGATCGTGGGGGAAAGACACCCCAGATGCTTGTTAGATGCCGCGGTCGCGCTGACCGCGGCATCTAAAGGGTTAAGCACCCGCGATCGGAGACAACTCCGATCGCGGGTGTTACACTGGGGTGCCGGCTATTAGTTACAGCCGGCACCCCGTGTTTCCCGATGCCGGTTCGGCTCTGATCCAGAGCCGAGCCGGCATAGGCGCCGTGGCGGATATATCCGCCACTGAGCGCTAAGTCACTGCGCTCCGTGGCGGATATATCCGCCGCGGAGCGTGAAGGGGTTAAGTGACTGTGGTTTACTGTGGCATTAAAGACCTTGTTCAGCCAGGATCAGTGTTTTTTGGCAATGGTCATAGCAGATATTTCTTGTACTGTATAACACAACAGAGTATTTGTTTATATTTTATCTGCACATATTTCTACTTTTTTCCTTAACTAATTCTATTCTTCTATTTAGCTGTAGCGCCTGTAGTGCCGGATTTAACTAGTGACATTGACACAAGTAACTTTGATGATTTGGAGGATGATAAAGGAGAAGATGAGACATTCCCAATACCCAAAGCCTTTGTGGGGAACCAGCTTCCTTTTGTAGGATTTACATATTACAGTAACAGGCAGTAAGTTAATAATTTATGTTTCGTAGCGTAATGTGTGTAAGCTGCAATGAATGTGGAGATGTTTTATATGAACTTTCCAACTATTCTTGAACAGTACATTGTATATTTTATTATATTTCAGGTATTTATCTGATCCTGCATCACGGGCTGATGACAATAGATCCAGTTCTAAAGTAGATAAAAACCTGGTATGTATTTTATATTCTTCTAAAATTACTTTATCAGGTTGACATCTTGCCACATACTGTTTTACTTTTATTTCCAAATTTCAAAGCAACCGTGTAAGCTTTTACATTTTTTTGTGTGTGGGGACACTAAAAGGATAAACGGATTCAACTTTAAAGACCCTGTTTTCCTAAACACTTGTATCTTCTATGGCACAATAATTTTCCTATACTGCGATTGTGTTTTTGAAATTTTTCTTTAAATTAAATTTTACAGTAGCTTAAATCATTCTTAGCGGTTGGGGGAGGAGTGTGCCTAATGAGACTTGCAGTTGCACCCCGGGCTGGTAACACATTTACTTGGCTAACTGCTAGAAGAAAGGACAAAGGAACCACACAATGCAGAGTAAAGATGCTCCAGAATTGCTCTTTCACAGGGAGTATTTAATAAAACGGCTTGTGGTGATCGATTCTTCTTAAGGTGGTTTCCCATTGCTGTTGCGTGCCCGTTGCTTTTTGTCTCCATTTTGCTTACATTTTGTCTCTGCATCTGCTAAAAAAAAAAACCCTTTGCTTTGAAAACATCTTGCTTTGAAACTCCTGGTTTCTCCGCCTCATCCATGAAAATCTGTGTTTGTTTTTTTTTTGAGGACTTCTATTGCCTTCCATGATCCGCCTTCATGAAAATCAACAGGCAATGTTCATAATTGTTTCACTGTCATTAAACTGACAAATATAGAAATCCCCTGTAATACGGTTTCTTATTTGTGATGCAAATGAGCCGGTTTCTTTCCAGAAAACCCGTATAGAAGATGTCAGTATGATACAGGACATAGTGACCAGGCTGAAAATAGAAGGCTATAGTTTGTATTTCTTAAATAAAGATGGTAACATGGAAAAACTCAACACACATGGGGGAGATTTATCAAAGTAGAGTTTAACTACACAGTGTTATTCTGCCCCAATTTTATCATGCTGGATGATGTATCTGGAGTAGTTCAGAACAGTGGAGTTGTACAATCAGACCAGCTATTAGTTAGTCTAATTTACGATGAAGTTTCAGGAATCCGCACAGCTTTTCCCAATGCCGCAAACCTTTTCAGTTGCAAAACTGCCTAAAAAATGGTCTAAAATCCTTACAGTGCAACTGTAAAGTTATGATTTTGCCAAATTCTCATATGTGATTCCCCCTTTAAAAAAAGAAAGATGCCCATATTGTGCTCCTCAGCCTTTTTTCTTTCCAAAGTTATGACTGTTCTGAAAGTGTTTGCCAAAATTCTTTCTCGCCAGAGGTAAAGTGGGCAGAGACTAACGTCTTCCTGTACTTGCCCTGAAGTTTAGTCCATTTCAGTCTGACCACAAGTCCCATGACGCCTTGTGTAATAAGCGGAAGAAATCATAAGTAAAACGGTGTATAGGCTGTGCTGTGTGAGCACTAAGATTTATTAGTTTTATGGTTTTCTCTGTACAGAGCTACTAGCGCAGAGTACAAGGTGGGGGAGGGCAGCAGCAAGAGGTGAAGAGAGACCGATTGTTCTGTAGAATCAGTGGGATGGAGGTGCTGAAAGGGAACCTAGGAGATCTTGTACCTCACTATTATATATAGGAGACATCTGTATTGACAGTCCTGAACACATCCAGCCCTGCTACATACACAGGAAGAGCTTGATCACATGACCTCCACCTCTGTGACCAGGGAGCAGCAGCCCCTCCCCTCCTTTAAACCATAGATTTTATCAGACTGATTCCAGGCCTTGTCTGCACAGACAGGGGAAGGAGCTACTTCAGCACTGAAATAATCTGAGGGGTATAGCAAAGAAACTGCTGGATATAGGAATGTAAAACAACTTTGCTTATTATTTTTGTTACCAAGAGATATTGATTTGTGGGAGGGAGAGGAACTTTACAGTTCATGAACTTCTCTCTGATCACCCACTGACTTTAGATATCAGCGGTGGTAGGTGCCGCAGGCCCCTTTGTCCGAGACACTGTATATTATATACCAAAACAAAATGGGGAATTCATTATTAATGTTCATTTTGAGTTTTTAAGTTCATTGTTTAGTTTTTAACCCCAGATTAAACGTTTACTATGTTTTAACTAGCTCTGTGTACTGAAGAAAACTGTGCAAAATTTAAGGTAGCACAAAAAAAAATTGTGCCCCTCAAACCGCCGCGTGTGATAATTTGCTAAAAATGCTTGGTCATTAGGTCCTTTTGAGGCTGTGTCTCCCTAAGGGGTTAATAAATGTGGCGCAAGGTATTTAACATAAAGGCAGTCCCTGGGTTAAGTACAAGACGGGTTCCTTGGGTTTGTACTTAAGTTGAATTTGTATGCAAGCCAGAACTGTATATTTTAGAATTGTAGCTCCAGACAAAAATTTTTTTTGCCCCAGTGACGTATGTACGTGCATGTGAGAGAAGCTTATTCTCGCTGCAAATGGGTTTCTAAACACAGATTGTGATCCGCAGCATTTATCCTTTGCTTTACTTAAAATGTTCCTTTTTAGCTCAAGTATTTTTGCATACAAAAAGGTAAAAAAAATTGATCTGCGATGATATCTACCAGATTAGCCACAGTTTTGACTTGTACATTCTGCATAAGAAGTGTCCTGTAAAAAAAACATGTGGATGGAGATTTAATTCCCTATCCACATTCACAGAAGATTTCAGAAATGGCAAAATAACCATGGATTAATCTATAAGAAAATATATTGTTATCCTGGCAAGAACACACCATTCGTTTTTCATATTCTAGGGACAAGGAATAAATAATTTCATTGTTAGTCTTGTTTCTGTAAGTTTATAGATTGTCGTTGAATATGTGTTTTACATGTTGCTGGTTATGGTTACAGTAAATATTTTTCTGTACAGGTGGAGAACTTGCAGAAGAGCATCTATCAACTGGAAGAGCAGTTACATAATGAGATGCAGCTAAAAGATGAGATGGAACAGAAGTGCAGGTAACCTCTTACACTTAGGTGCCTATAGCTTCCTTGTAGTGAGTACGGAAATACTACTCCTCTCCGGATACTCTCAGTAGTCTCCTAACATGAACAGAGAACCGTGCCGCCTCTTTTTCTCACTGCAGACAGGTCAGAGTAGCATTCCCTTAGATGGACCTGCATTGATGAAGCATTTATGAAGTGTAAATATAACACAAATGTCTCTGAAAACACCTTTTAAAGGTGATTTTTATTGTGCCGAAGTTGTGCTTTGGGCATAAATTATTCATTTGGTGGGGATCTGCTTGATGTTTAAGATGAGTTATTAATATGTTAAGAGGTTTTATTGATGCCATTGTGAAAGCCAAAACCAAGTGTTCAAAAAATTACTCCACACAATCCATTCTTTTTAATTTTAACAATCTCTGTCAATATGTAGTTAGACTTGGGCTAAACCAAGGAATATTTTGGTGCAAGATCTATAGCTAAATAGATGGTAGGACTTTGTACTCTATATTCTATATCCACATGACCAAACGTGATTCTTGGCTGTGAAACGTGTAAACTGTTCAGACTAGAAAGCGCTCTACTTATTAATGGAATGGATGTGCGATTCATTAAAACGTTCTGGTGAGTTGATCCAGTAAAAGTGTTGCATTTAGGGCAGCCCTTTCTACTTTAATTAATGTATTTTCTTCTCTTCCCATGATGAAGAATGTACAACATTAAACTAGACAAGATAATGAAGGAACTGGATGAAGAAGTAAGCTTTCTTATGTCCTTGTGCACAACTGTGTTATTTTCATGATTTTCATACTCATTTATGCTACTGATAAGTAGAAATATGCTCTAACCAGCTAAAAATAGACTATTATGTAAGGTGCAATCATTCACGGTTTATATTTCCAGGGAAATCAAAGAAAAAACTTGGAATCTGTTGTGTCTCAGATTGAGAAGGAGAAGATGATGCTGCAGCACAGAATCGGTGAATACCAAAGAAAGGCAGAGCAAGAGAGCGAAAAGAGGAGGAATGTGGAGAATGAAGGCAAGTTTATTTCTCAGCCTAATTTTTTTGGGCACAGGGTCCATATCAGGAAATTGGGCTTTGAATTGGGTAATTGGTAGTTGGCAAGGAAGTATTGTATAATCACATTTGGACTTGATTACCAGCAGAATAGGGTCATAGTTCAGAGTCATTGCAATCTACAGTACATAAATGAGGATTGGTTGTATGCCACTTTGTATTTTAAAAGGTTTTTGAGACATGACTGCTTTTACATTTCTTTATTTCTTATCTTTCTTGTAAATCCTATCACAAGTCAGTAATTGTAGTAATGAAAGGGGTTATCTGGCCTGCTGCTCCAGCACTACCCATCTGTTTTGGACATATGACTTCATGTATATCGCTCAAATGACTGCTGCCGTCAGTTGTTGGCCTCCTTGGTCACATGCTGTACAAACGGCACCACCAGTGATTTGCCTCAATGGTCAAGCAAGTTAGATTAATTATCTTTATTTATGTAGCGCCATTAAATTACGTAGCGCTTTACAGATTATGGTACAAAAAACAGCGGACCTTATGTGTCGGCAGGGATATAAGACTCAATAGTATTTACAAATTTGCCACTGGCAAACTAGATAACCCATATCCAAACACATATCTAGTTTGCCAGTGGCAAATTTGTAAATATTACAGATTATGGGGAACATGTGCAAATAAAATAGGACATAACAGGTACAGTGTAATTGGGTATGAAACAATTGGAGTGAAGGCCCTGCTCACAAGAATTTAGTCTGAGGATGAGTGGGGAGGCACAAGAGCTTACAGTCTGAGGATGAGGGGGTGACACGAGGTATAAGAGCTTGTAGAACGGGGCACCTTTTTTTTTTTTTTTTTTTATATGGGAACAGAATGAAATCATTTAATGAATAAAAATGCTACTATTTGAACCAGTCATCAGCCGTCATCTTATGTACAAAGTTCATGGTTAATGGGACTGCAGAGTAGCCTGGAGCTCGGTACCTAGCTTTTGCTAGGCAACAGACGTAAGGTGTACACAGAATTGGTTAATAAGAAGTGAGTTAAAGTTGCATGTAGTTAGGGAGTGTGAAATGCCTGCCTAAAGAGATGGGTTTTAAGTGCTTGTTTGAAGCTTTGGAGATAAGTAATATGAGTAATAGTCTAATAGATCAGGGTAGAGCATTCCAGAGAATTGGTGCAACACTGTAGAAGTCCCGGAGTTTTGAGTGGGATTGCAAGTCATTCCTTATAGATCAGTCCCTTCTTCCTTGCGGTGCAGACCATATTGTGGTCATGATAACAAATCTGTGCCACTGCACCATAGTGCCATATAGTGCAAGGCTTTAAACTCCAAAAAGTCGCACGGCCAGCGACCACAAATACCCTTTAGCCACCAGGGTTAAATAATAAAACTCAACTTGTAACTGTAATTTCCCAGCCACCCTCGGTGTATATACTAACGGGGTCCATCAATATATTCCCCCTCCCTTGTGGAAGGGGAAACCTTGTTGGAATATATAATGCAAGGCGTCCCACCCTCTGTTGTTGGTCCCTAAATCACAGCCCACTGTACAGTCATCTGTTTTTAGTCCCTGTAACTGAACCCTGTAAAGGTGCACAGAGTCCATTTACCTTTCTATGGCAGCCTTCTTTCTGTGGTTCTCACCCAGCTGCACATCACTGTGATTTAAATGGACCTAATAAGAGCCATCAATATGTATTAACCTGCTTGAGTATTAGTGGAGTGGAGACTTTGCTTACCACATGAACTTTGACTGCTATTCTAGAGCATGTTACACATGTATTGAAATGAACACTGACCTGCCCCTTTAACCAGTAGTGTTTTGTGGATGAGATAATTATTTTGCTTATTTTAATCTCTGCACAGTTTCAACGTTAAAGGACCAATTGGAAGATTTAAGGAAAATCAGTCAGAATTCTCAGATGACAAATGAAAAAATAGCTCAGCTACAAAAGCAAGTAAGTAATTGTTCCACACAATATATATGTATGTGTGTTCTGGGAATTTGAAAGGAACAGTCAATACTACTGACATGTTATATGCTACTAAATATTGTCATTCACTGTCAAATAGAATCCTGTTGTCCTTAAATCAGTCATTTGGCAGTGAACATGTCACACTCAGTTATCATTTTATTCCTTAACTTCTAAGAGGAACACAAGGCGAGTGGCACAACTGAGATGCTCTAGAATTATTTGATATAGATTTCAGTATTAACGATAAAGTATTCGGTCTCTTGCTCACAGCCAAGAGGTCACCTGGTCACAATGCGGTGAGCACACTCTGTCTCGCCACACCATAATCTAGCCAGATGACTGATGACATTTTATGGAGAGGGGAATGGTGAGGAGCGCTCACTCCTCCTCCATCCTGCACCCGGCTGCGTACTCTCCCAGGTTACGGCCTGGGCAAGCACACATTGGTTTACAAGAGGACTTAACGAGATCTCCTCTCACGACCCACACCCCTAAACAGGTCTATTTGTAGAGTTACAGAGCTACAGAGTTACAAGCATGGAGCACTAAATAATTTTTTTTCTGACTCCCCATTATCTAAATTTCATAGTATTCATGGGCAGCAAAACTTTTGTAGTTTTTAGTTAACTAGACTCCAGCTTTGTCCAATCACAATTTTGCCCTTGAGCTTGGGTAAAAATCAAGTTAGTCTTTTATATTATACAGATAACCCTCATTGTGCCTTTTTCACAATGATGACTGTCCTAGCATCACATAAAGGTGTAAGCTCATCCCACCCAGTCATATTCTTGTTCCCCATCTCTCTAGATTTTCTTTTGTATTTTCTTGTCTTGTAATGGTAAGATGTATTATCTTTCTAGTTGGAAGAAGCCAATGATTTCTTGAGAAACGAGTCAGACACTGCCGTAAGACTAAGAAAAAGTCAAAATGAAATGAGCAAGACTATTACACAATTGGAAGCACTTAATCGGGAATTACAGGAAAGGTGTCGGCTATTGGAAAGTGCCAAGTTACAAGTAGAAAAGGATTTCTTTCAACTACAGGCGGCCCTAGATTCGGAGAGGAGGGACAGAAATCAAGGATCGGAACTGATTGGGGATCTACAAGGTGAATAGATGTTGAATGTCCTAAAATGGTTACAATTTTCCTCAGCAGTAGTGAAGTGGGTGTAGACTTACCGTTTATAAGACTTGCTTAGTTCCCATCATGTTTTGTTCTTGCTTGCAGCAAAATTGCTATGTGAGCATTAAAGGGCATCTACCACCTGGATGAAGGACTGTGTGCAAATGAGCCTGAGGGGCTACTGAGGGTTTAATGGAGCCCCTCAGAATCATTTGCATACAGTCCTTCATCCTGGTGGAAAATGCCCTTTGACCTTCCCTGCCATGATGATACTGTGGAAAGCAGAGGCTGGGGGTCTATGATAAAGCGTGAGGTGCAGAGACAAAGTTATGCAAAATAACAGACTGATATGGAGGGACTGGTGGGTAACAGGGTAGATCTACTCCTCACTATTCTGTGCAAGATACTTCTGCATCCACAATTCTGCACAGACAAAGGATCTCCTGCCAGCTCCAGAGTGAACAGGGAGCAGCACAAAGGAAAGAGGAGACAACAACTGCGCTATATGGGCTAATCTCTGGAAGATGGTAAAGAAACTGCTGGATATGGGAATGAAAGTAATAGGCAAATCCCAAGAGCTTTCAATATGAGAAAATATATATATATAATCAAAATTGCACTTAAATTCCCTAACGACTTAGGGCGTAATAGTACTGCATGGGCCAAGGTAACTTCCCAACCTGTTCCCGTAGTATTACGTCCTGTTTCTGGCACAGACTCCCCAAGCAGAGCAGGTGCCAGAACCTGTATATTACTCTGGTCATGGGTGTGGCATCTTACATGGTGTGCTCAAGCATGACCACGGCATGTAAGGGGCTTCTGAAGTGGTTTGGACCTCCGCCCCAAGCTGCTTAGGATCAAGCCAATCTGTTTTTACTATGTATAGTTAATGTGAAAGTCCCCTAAACACCACAGTTTCCCATACAAATCTAATAAAGTACAAAAAAGACAATCACAAAAAAAACCCACATGTTCTGCTTCTGTAACAATCTGTATAATCAGAAACATTATTGGACCCGCTTGGTGAATGCCGTAATAAAAAACACTTGAATGAAAACCTTGCCAAAAATGTTAATTTTTCATAAAATCCCTTTTCTAAAAAATGATCAAAAAAGTTATGTGCGCCAAAATGGTATCGCTGAAAAGAACAACTCATCACTCATTAAAAAAAAAGAAGCCCTTAACCACCTCTGTCAACCTAAAAAAATAAAAAAGTTGTGCCTCAAAAATTAAATTGTAAAAATATATATGAAAAAAACTTTGAGGTAATGCTGTAATCGCAGTGATCCATAGAATAAAGGTAACATATTTTTTAATGGTACAAAGAACAGCCCAAAAAAAAAAAAAAAATCTGAAACCAGAATTGATGATTTACTCTTCCTCCATACATTCAAGAGTTAATAAAATCTCATCAATTAGCTAATGACCCACTGAAATGAAGTATTTGTACAGTGCATCTAATCTGGAAAAAAATAAGCCCTTATTTGTACAATTTGCCCAAAAAAATGATTGTATGGCCTTTAAAAAGTGACAGTACAAATCTGCTCTGTATGGTGCCCCTTCCCTTCAATGCCTTGGCGTGTGCCCATACAGCAGTTTACCACCACATATGGGGGATTGGCGTACTTGGGAGACCTTGGGTATCAAACTTTGTAGAGCGTTTTAGTATTTTATCCACTCTGTAGAAGTATTTTGAAAAATACATTAATTTAGACACAATAATTTAAATTACAAATTTGCACCTGAATTTTGTTTTAACCCCTGTGAAACAATGAAAGGGTGAGGGGTGTACGTTGAGGGGTGTAGTTTCTAAAATGGATTAATTAATGGGATTTTATGATTATTTATTAATATCACCTGAAGTTCTAAGCCTCATAACATCCTACAAAATATTTTGGTGTTATTATTGCCAAAAAAGTAGAATATTTTAAAAGCCGAGAATTATTTAAGTTTCGCTAAATATCCATTTCTTTCATAAATAATGCAAAACGTTGCCCAAAATTTTCAACGAACTTGAACTTTCAACGAAAATTCTCATCTCGCATGAAAATGAGGTGAGAAGAGTCATATTTGCCTGACTTTGGATGAGATTATTATAGGTAAATGGGTAAAATTTCACACAAGAGAGAATTCTTGAAATAACATTTCATACCATACCCGAGGGGGCTAGTAGTTGGATAAAACCTGGTGACAGGTTCCCTTTAAATGTCTTCTTGCTGGAGTAAGACCGACAGTTTGAGTGACAGAGTTGGAGGGAGAAAGCGGCAATGAGATGGATACATACAACTACCTGCTAGACATGAAGCAGAATGGGGTTAAGGCTCTAGTGATGAATGGGTCAGACCCCTCTGTGGCTATACATGTGTACACACATTCCCTTGAGTAGTTTTGACATCTTTTATTTCTTATTTCCTTAACAGTGAGAATGTCATCAATGCAAGAAGAACTGAAGCATCTCAAACACAATCTTGAAAGAGCAGAAATGGATAGGAAAGAGGCATTGGATTTCCTTAACCAGTCAGAAAAAGTAAGTGATAAAAGTACAAAGCCACATAGGCAGAGTTTAGCACTGAAGTACAGCTCTCCCCATCTCGGAAGTCTCCTCTGTTATAATTGACATCATGAACCAAACTTCAGGAGAGCTGGTTACTGGTGTTCATGGTCACAGGGGAGTCAATTACACTGAAACAGTAATTCTAAAGCATGGAGAGCTTGACTTTAGTGCTGCTTAATTCTCCACCTCCATAACGTTATACAACCAGTTTACATCTCAATTCAAAGTACGTTTTCTGGCTGATGCCATATGATCAGAAGTATGATTCACAACAAACCGTAGTTTATAAGGTCAATTTGCACCAAAACTTGTGCCTAAACAGAAAGACCCCATACATGAATGCAGTCCTGTTGTGGAAACTTGGCAATGCAAGTTTAATTTATTTGTTTCAAGCTTAGTCTGTGGAATGAAAAGGCACCAAACCGTGTCAGAACAATGCCGCACATAGACAAAAAATTAAATCATAAATTTTCCCCACTGTGTTTTACTAACAGGAAAAAAATAATTTAGAAATAGAGCTGAACTATCAGCTGAAGTCTTTACAGCAGCGATTGGACCAGGAGATCAATGAGCATAAAGTGACAAAGGCGAGACTAAGTGACAAACACCAGTCATTCGAGGAAGAAAAGTCAGTGGCTATGTGCGGTGAGTCCTGGGTTTCTTTGGTTTTTAAGCTTGATGTCACTATTTTTGTATGTGTTTGAGGCTTTGAGTATATGTGGGATTTTCATTATTTTCATATATCCTGCCCAGGACTCTGTTCTCTAAAGCACATGGTGATTGGCAGCTGTCATTTCAGTTTTGTATGGTTTACATTTCATGAACACTATTGTGATATAATGTACATAACCTTAAAGGGGTTTTCCCATGAAAGAAAATTCTCACATTTCAATCCCCTAGTGATGTTAACACAATAAAGATGATTTTAACCCCTTACTTTACAATTTTACTCAGTTGTATTGCTGTTTTAGCTCCTATCACTCTTCTGGCTTCTCAGTGTAAAATCCCAGGGAGTGGGGGAGGGGCCTTTAAGCAGACCCATTACTGTATTATCCATCTAGTTCTGTGGGGTAACAATGGGGTTAGATTATTAGGGTACAGGTGTATATACACTTTCATCTGGCTTCTGACATTGTACTAACATACTGACACACAGACAGAGAGATGAGACAGATGAGAGATGCATGAGATGATTACAGAGGCTGATAGACCATTACACTGTTACACTCTGGGCCCTGCTACATTTCACGGCTATGTGCCTGCCTCTCCCTTCCCACGGGTCACTTATCTCCTTGTAGTTTGCAGCGCCTCTCTCTGCTCACCATGTGCTGACAGGATGTGATCAGTGAGAGTCTGAGCTCCGTACAGGGGGCACATGGACCGATAGACACAGGTTGGACTTATACCTGTGAAATGCTGCATTTTTGTTAATAACAGTGAATTAGTGTGTTATTTTGTTATCCTGAGTACATATAAGAAACTTGTCTTAGAATAATAGACACTACTTCAATACCTGAGCTTAAGGGGGATATTCCCACTAAGGGTTATTTCAAGGAAATCTACCATCAAAATCAAGGATGATAAACCAGGGAAGCTTACTCCTAGATCTGTGACTGTGTTAATCTTGTTATATGTTATCCATGGTCTCCTGCCTTATAAGTAGTAGGCTATGGGGGTGTTATCTCATCTAAGGCCATTTTGCCTTCTGATATTTGCAAACTGTACCCCAAGCATGTATCTGATTACATGGATGCCAGATGAAGGTTGGGGAGAAGTAGGAGTCAATTGAGGCATGCTGTGATCATGTGACTTCATGTGATCAGATACAAACACAGTTTTAACACATTGTGAGTTACGTGCTGTCTTTTTGATAGGATTGTACAGATAAGTTGCCAATGCAATGGTTTTTTTGTTTTAATTTATATTGTATTTTGTAGTGGAAGTTACAAATGAAATAGGATGACCTTTGTGTCCTTAAAATGTCCCGTCTAGGTATAGACTTTATGACTTTTGTCTAGAAACAGCACTGCTCTTGTCTATGAGCCCTGAGACAGCTACTAAACCCCAACCCAGGCTCCGGTGGGAAGATTTCTGTGGCTAAAAAACCCTTTCCTAAATTATCTGAGCCCTTTGCAAATCATGCCAGTTTTTTTCAGTGCTTTATTATAATTTTAGGCAATTGTACATGTCTGGATTTGACAATGTTCTTTTTTGGTCTTAGAAATGGAAATGAAAGTGAAAGCAGAAAGAGCAGCGAAGGAGAAGGCTGAGAGCAGGAGGATGGAGCTGGAGAAGCAGTGTTCTATGATGGATTTTGACCTCAAACAGTCACATCAGAAGATGGAGCACCTTGTGCATCAGAAGGAGCGACTGGAAGAGGAGGTGCGAATGTTCATTAGCAGAGGCGGCAATTCAGATTTGGGAATAAGTTATGCATATCCGTTATCTAGGTTAAAAAATAGAGTAGAACCACATGGAAAGAACTTATCTTCCCAGAAAAATCAATGGACTCTTTATTATTAATGCTACCGAAAATATTGTTTGGACAGTAGATGGCTGGGGTCTCTAGTCTCATCCTTAGGAATGCTGTATAAGATGCATGGTGATTTCGGTTTGGTGCTGCTTTTTTTGTAGGGACTCTGTACATCATGTACCACTAAGATGCCCTGGATCTCTTTTCTGGCAGTGTAGTCTGTCTGAGATGTTTGGCTAACGTTCAGTCTGTGATTCACAAACCAATCCTGGTTACCTGATGCAAATCTAAGAATGTGACCCAATCCAGTCCCTACATATAGAACAGCTCCCACAATTAGAAATGAAAGATCAGACAGTACATAGCATATATACACATGTTTTCATATGTAGATGTGAGGTGGGTTACTGTAGGCCAAGTGGTGGCAATGATCCATCATTCTGCCCTACTCAGTTGGTGTGCTTTCCTATTTCAGATGAATGGTAAGAACTGAACATTAAGTGAAGATTCTTGGAATAATGAAACGATATTGGAAAGTTCAATTCATAATTGAACATAATTAAAATCATTGGGTTTTCTTCAGTCATGTATTTAACTCTAGGATTTTTTAAATTCCTGCACATTAATGGTGTGGCCTCTTGCCCACGAGCGAGTGCAGTCAGTGAAAATTGCCCCTAAGGATCTACCGAACCACTGATCACTGAACTGAATTTGGCGTGTAATTTCTTTCCAGTGATCAGAGGTTCGGGAGATCCCTTTAGCACATGGATCAATTTTCAATGATAATATTATTAACAAGAGATGTAGCTTGTCAATCTTATACAGATAAAGACTAGTGGAGACCATTCTGTTCTCACAATGTGCCTCCATGTTTGTGTCCTGTAGGTGAAGCAGCTGACACTGCAGCTGGAGCAAGAGACGAAGAAGAGGATAACCGTGCAGAACGAGATGAAGGTGCACGCCTTTCAGGCTGATAATTTGAAGGGATCTGAGAAACAGTTAAAACAGGAAATAAATACCTTGTTGGAAGCCAAGAGGTTGTTGGAGTTTGAGCTGGTTCAGTTAACCAAGTATGTATATTTATCTTCTGTGTATATATAGGGTACATAAATCCGTTACCAATCTTCCAAACTTTCTTGTGTGTGTTATATGTGCAGCAGGGAAAAGCAGGCCATAGACCACTATAATATGCTAAGCTCATGGGGAACCATGTAAACTACAGTTTGGGGACAGGGGGGACATACTATAACAATATGAATAGATGGCATATTTATATTTTTTAGATGGCTAAAATATGTCAGTGCTTTTATGATCGGCGGAGGTCCCACGGCTGGGAAGCCATTGATTCTGAGAATGAATGCATCTTAGCACTCATTGAGGCTTGTGGCCCTCTTTCTGTTGCAGTGCAGCTTAATTCATGTTTATGGGACTGACTGCTGTCCCTCTAAACAATTGTCTGGAGCACCATCGAACAAGACTGAGCGAACGATCGCTCTGGGTTGTTGTCATGCAACCACTCGCAGTGTTGTAGACGTATACTGTCCCTTTGTTTGATCCAATAACTTTATTAAATGTCTCTGCTGATAAACTCTTGATGGTGTTTTTTGGTGCAAATGATGACAGAATTGCTAAATCAGCACTGACAAAGTTTGAGAGTTTCTAGACACTTTTGTGATGCCAAGTTTGACTACATGAGTCTTTATGCTCTGTCAGGTTTATCGTCCTGTGGCAGACGCGAAGATAAATCTGGTGCTGTATGTAAGGCTGCCTTAGTCTTGCTTTAAGACACTTTTGATAAACCTTTATGTATATTTTTGCTCTACTATTCAGTGGCAGTTTAGATGAACTTCTGCGTTACTTTATGTTGGCTTAATGTGATGTAACTTCCCTGCAAAGCTCAGAATGATGTATCAATAATTATCGCCTGTGATGTAGACATTCCAGGCCCTATGGCAGCCGGAAAGGCTTGCCCACCTTTGCCGTGGTGTTTGATAGCTGGGGACATAAAGTCTAGTGGAGCTCTCTGTACGGTTCCTTTTAATAACATGCATTCTTGGCATACTCTGTGATATATATAAATATATAATATATTATACTTAGTTCATACTTAAATAGACATGGATGTTTTTGGCAAACTGTTAAAGGTATGCCAGCGTTCCTAATATTAGTTTTTTCAGTGCTCATTCTCCCTTATCTTATCCGTTTGATTAGCTAAGACACATCATGTTTCACTTTAGTAATGCTTTTAATGTGTGCAGCACCAAAGAGTAGCTTCAAATATTAATAGGTTTAATGTGACCCAGCTGTTCTGTGCTCTGAAGGTTTATCAATTGTGTTGTCTTTTTGCTGGAGGGCGCACCCAGCTATCCTTTTACCTATAGAGTCATTGTGGTTACACAATAGCCGGTGTTCTTTGTAATACTTGCCTTAAAGGGAACCTGTCACTTGCTCTGTACAGATGATGGTATCTTCACTGTAATAGTCACAGTATCCCCTCCACCTACTAATTCCAGTAAGGGGCACACAGAAAGGGCATGGCAACTTTCCATTAAATTTCACAGATGATATTTAGATGTAAAAACGTAGCTTTTCTTTTGTGGTATCTGAAATATTCCCAGATGTAAAAATAAGTCAAGTAACTAAACTTTCACTGCAGGCCTGAATTCCAGATCTTCCTGATATGCCCACTGAACACTATTGTGCTTTGTCCATTTAAATGGACCCATGTGCTGGTCAGAGTTCCTGGATCGAGCACAGTACATTGAATGGGAGTCCCTGCATCTTATAGAAATGTGCTACAAGGACTCTGTCTCTTTTGGCCGCCACTTTAAGAACTGTTAAGAGGCCAACAATGTTTTCAACCGGCAGACAGGGAGTCCTTGCATCATATTTCCTTTTATTAGCATCCTATAGATTACTCTTGTTAAAGGGGCACTATCTAGTAATTTATTTTACAATACCATTTGTTCCAGATTATGAGTGCAAAAATAAAATGTTAAATATTTTCATCACTCTATTGATAAATGCTAAATATTACCATTTTTCATAATTCACCACTTGTTAATAGATGATGATCTAATAACTTAATATAATCTGCAGACTTTGTAGTCAAAAGGGCTGCAAAGGAATACCTAGAACTGAAGTTAGACTATATTTGTAGAAATCCTGAAAATCTAATTTATCTTTGTCCCCCATCAGGCAGTACAGAGGCAATGAGGGTCAAATGAGGGAACTTCAGGATCAACTTGAAGCTGAGCAGTATTTTTCTGTAAGTATTTTGTGTATATCGGTTAATTTAGAGTGAATTAACTTCGAATGCATAAAGAGGATTGAAAATTTTCTTTACGAAATATTTGAGCAAATCACCATTCATTGCATGGTGGCTGTGCAACGTATTGCAGTTTAGGCACCATTGCCATACAATCTGTAAAAGACCAGATTTACCTTAGCACCTCATCATTGATGGGGGACTGCTACACCCATGACCAACTATTTATAAAATAGATGATCATAGGTGTAGCAGACTCCCGCCAATCTGTGATCCACTGTTCATCCAAAAAGCAGGTCCTTAAAGGGGTATTCCCATTTCTGCAAAAAATTTTGTTTTTATGATATAAAGTTATACAATTTTCCAATATACTTTCTGTATCTATTCCTCCTAGTTTTCTATACCTCTGCTTGCTTTCCTTCTATGAAATGTGTCTATGTTTACTACTAGTGGACTGAAATCTGACCGCGGTCACACAGGTCGCACAGCTCGTTATATCAGAGTAATCAGAGCTATGTTCTATAACGACCCGTGCACCTGTGTGACCATGGTCAGATTTCTGTCTACTGGAAGTAAACCTAGAGGATTTCTATAGAATGACAGCAAGCAGAGATCTAGAAATCTGTAAAGAATTGATTCGTAAAGTATATTGGAAAATTGTTTAACTTTTTATAATAAAAAGAATGACATTAATTTGCAGTAACTGGAATACCCCTTTAATATCTTTCATCTTCATCCCAGAAAACCCTGAGTGTGAATTGCAACATGTTGTTGTTTAAAACTATTGGATTGAGCTATCAAACAAGACAATCCTTGTCTCCTGCTATAGAATTAGTATTAGTTAGCTATACTACTCTGTGCAAAATGTTGTGCTGTTTTATCTGCTCTATGTTGCACTAGTGTTCGTTTAACATCTTCATTATTGTTTTACAGACACTGTATAAAACTCAGGTTAAAGAACTTAAGGAAGAAGTTGAAGAGAAGACTAAGCTCAGCCAGGAACTGGATAAGAAGTTACAGGAGCTTCACAGTGATAAGTATGTGTTTATCATATCTCATATAATGCTGTATGTTCTCACTCTGAATTGGCACAAACCATGTGATCCAAGTTAAAAAGCCATTGATATTGGGTGAATGTGTGCTTTTTAAAAAATTATATTGTGTTGTAATATTTGTAAATCAGAGTTTTGCATCACAACGCAGGTAGTGACTAAACTTATATCCACAATTTTACAGAGAAACTCTAGCGGCGCAATTAGATTTGGCTGTGACAAAAGCAGAATCTGAACAGCTGGCCAGGGCTCTCCTGGAAGAACAATGCTTCGAATTGACCCAAGAGAACAAAAAGCTGTCGACGAGAACCAGACAAGATGTAGTGGACAAAGATCATACCATCCGCAAGGTACTTGAACTGATTTAATTAATAACATAAAATTGGTACATAATATGTGCAAGTAGAATTGTTTTATAATTGCAGACATTATACATTTACAATTCTGCATTTTTCCGTAGAACTCTACGCTGTGTAGTTTATGTTATTCTTTCTAGCAAATCTGTTTATTTAACCAGTGGGTGTTGCCCATTAGGGGTTTGTCCCTGTACAGTTTGACATTGCCAGCAGTGATTGGACAATATCTGACTGTAAAGGGGTAGTCCCCACCCCCTCCTCAACTTGGATAACTAATAATTTCAGAATTATAGAGAAATGGTACAACAATGGGATGATACTACAATGAGAAAAGATTGACCAGAATTACTTTTTCTTGAGGAGTGAAAGTGTTTTATAAAATGGACATGTACCTATTTGTAAGTTCATCTCCATGTAATTTGTGTTCAAATATGTTGTGTTGTGCTATGGGAATTTTGTTGTGGAAATGTAAAGTGTTAATGTGACCTTGGTGCTCATTTCTAAATTGTGAGCCTCAGGTCAGTTTTCCCACAGATATTTTGTAAATGCAATGTGTTTGGGAGATATCATAACATCATCCACTATGCAAGTCCCATAATACTGAAATCAATGCAGGGTCCCTTGTAATAAGATCTCTCCCAAATGGTCACTTTGGGCAAATCTTTTTTTAGACATTTGAGATTGGGCTGGATGTAATTAGTGAAGTGACACAATTTACAGTGATGGTTTCCGTTGAAAATAAGACTCTATCTAATATAAATTTTTGCTCCTGAAGAGGCACTAGGTCTTATTTTCAGGGGATGTCTTATTTTTCTATGAACAAGAATTTACATTTATACTGTAGGCATATCATCACAAACCTCAGCATAACGCTCTGAATTTCATCAGGAAAGTCTAGGGACTCTGCTGTACAAGGAAATAATCTATGGTACACTTAACAATCCGTGTATGTATGAACAAAAAGCAACATTTTTCATTTACAGGCCAGCCTTGTCAAACATCCTTATAACTCTCCAAACTGGTAAAAGCGATTTCCTTATAGGGGTTTTCCGACTAACAGAAGTTAAGCCCTATCCACAGGATAGGGCTTAAAGGAAACCTACCACTTGAAGTGGCAGGTTTCAGAAGAAAATACCGAGTACCAGCTCAGGGTGAGCTGGTGCCGGAGCTTATTTTTGTTAGTGTTTTAAACCGCGGTATCGCGGTTTAAAACACTTTTTAAACTTTATAGCCGGCGCAGGGAGGTATGCGCTCGGCGCTTACCATGCGCGCGACCACATAGGAAGTGAAGGAGAGCCGCACGCATGGTAAGCGCCGAGCGCGTAACTCCCTGCGCCGGCTATAAAGTTTAAAAAGTGTTTTATACCGCGGTTTAAAACACTAACGAAAATAAGCTCCGGCAACAGCTCACCCTGAGCTGGTGCCCGGTATTTCCATCTGAAACCTGCCACTTCAAGTGGTAGGTTTCCTTTAACTTGCTGATCAGTGGAGGTCTCAGAGATGAGACCGAGGGGTTCGATGGGGTCCCACATACCTCAGTCGGACCCCTCGGCACTCTGTCAGAGTAATGGAGCAGACGTCCCCGCATGACTGTTCTGCTCCATTAATCTCTTTGGAGCTGACGGAAATTGCTGAGTGCCATAGAGATTGAGCCCTTCTTTGGAGTTCATCTCACAAATTCTTCACCCATGTCTCAGCAGGTCTTTCATATACTGGAAGAGGTTAATTCTAATTAGTTAACAAATGCTGCTTTTCAGGGGAGCTTGAAAAAATTGCACTAGTTCTTATTTTTTTTGGGGGGGGGGTGTCTTATTTTTGGGTAAATAGGAATATAACACAATTTTTAACTTCTTTTGGCAGATGGAGGAATCGAACCATACACTAACCAAAAATGTTCAAGAATTAACCAAAGAAAATGCTGTTCTGAGTGAAAAGGTGAAGACGCTGGATGAAGGTACCTTTCCATTATATTACCTAGTATTGGGACAGAGGTTTTACACCTTGAGCATGTCACCTGGGGCTCTGGGCTCTTGGCTACTATAGTTATTACTGAGAGCGCACGGACAAATGACCTTAGTTCAAAGCTGCGGTAGATGTGGATACATTACACTCTAAAGTTAGTTGGGCTAAGAAACAACTGTTTGGTACATACCGAGTTAAAGGGGGTCTCATGACAGATGCCCTATAATCTGACCATGCGTTGGCATTTTTTGCAGACTTTAAACTGAAGCAAGAAGAAATAAGTAATTTGAAGATCACATATGAGAAGAATATAAATACTGAGCGAACCCTTAAAACACAGGTAATCTAGTGAACACCTATACAGCAGAGGCCTGGTGTCTATGGAATTTTTTTAGACGGTTAATGTAAATAAACGTCATATTTTTAACTTTTGAATCTAACGGAAACAAAGATCTTCCTGATGAGCTCGGATAAGCAAGTCCGCAGAATGTGTCGCGCAAGTCCTTTTAATTCAAATCTAATTTATCAAGTTGATACATTACTTATCTTTGTCAGCCGTTACTGCACTCAATGAACTTCTGCTATCTCTTAACTCTTTATTTGCTATATATTTTGTATAAAAAAAAGTCATGTGTTGGGTATTAATTTCCGTTAAACAGCTCAAATTGGCCAGCGAGAATAGCTAATATTTTGGGTAATTGACAGGCACTGGAGCCGGAAGTACACCTCCATTCTCTGTAATGGCTGTGCCAGATTTCTACTACACAGTGAGATTTTTGGAGGTCAAACATACAGTCCTTTTGAATAGTGATGAAAGGACCCGAACTTGCCCTCAGTTCCAGCACTGATCAAATCATTTATCTGCCATCAACAGCATTTAAAGGGTAACACCAACGATTGGTGCCAAATGTGTTTCATTTCTTCAAAGTTGTAAATTTGTTTTAATTATTTTTACAGTGTTTTGCATGGGATATAAAACAATGTCTATAGGAAGTTCATTTTCCCCATCTATGTATTAGTGGAAGCAAAATCTGTCTCCTATGCACATATTTAATTTTTCTCGCCAAAATGTGAAATTGTGCCGCTGGCATGTAACAAGTATCCGTTGTACTTTGATTTAGGCTGTGAACAAGTTAGCTGAGATAATGAATAGGAAAGATTTCAAACTGGACAGAAGGAAAGCCAGCTCACAGGACCTGAGAAAGAAGGAAAAGGAGAACCGGAAGCTGCAGTTAGATCTTAACCAGGAGAAAGAGAAATACAACCAGATGGTCACCAAATTTCAGAAAGAGACAGAAGATATGTTAATGGTGAGAAACGTTCTTTAAATCAAGTTTTTAGAAAACCTTTTTCTATTTTTTTACTAAAAAGACACACTTTAAATGTTAGTCTTGATGATCCAGCACAATTGAAGACTGTCTGCTTTCTATAGAGTCTCATGTGGTATCTCTAGTTTTCCCTTGGTAATGAATTCTGTCATATACATCTTATAGCAATTAACTGAAGAAAGCAATACCAGGAACGAACTTCAGATGCAGCTCGCCAGTAAAGAAAGTGACATTGAACAGCTGCGTGCCAGGCTGGCAGAGCTACAGCTACGTATGGACTCTACGAGTGTTGCCAGTCTGCAGACGGATGAAGCTGATGGAACAATAGGAGGTAAGAAACATTAATCTGAGTCCAGATCGTCTTGTCACCTCTACTGACTGTGTAATTTGATAAATACTTGTATTCCTTATTAAATAAGTTCTAGAGCACATTTACCTGGATCACTGTAGTATCATTTAATTGACAGATGGGCATTGCCTGTTACACAGATCAGTGTCTGTGTGTAGTAATATGCCACTTACTTGATAAGTTTTATAGGAGGAATCACGGTGAATTGCACAAAACAGAGTACTAAGAAAAGTAGCGCTACGACTTTCACAAGTATTCCTCTAAACTGACAGTGGTGACATTAGCTTTGATTACAAGTAGTTTTGAGCATATTAACTATATTGACATGCGAGGACTATGCTAAGCTCAGATTCCTTCGCAGTCTACGATCTAGTTAGGACTAGTAGCTACTTTTAGTCTTCCCAGTTTTTTCTATAAACTAGAAAATCTTCTCTGGTTGTAACATCCAGTGCATCAAGTATTAAATTAGACTTCAGTATAGGAAGATCTATGTGTAATATGTGTAAGTACAACTTTGCTTTTTCAAGTTCACTAAATAGTTGTTGGCAGCATGTTATAGTGCAGTAGCTAGACAGATTTAGGGATTTTATGGGCTAATCCCATATACACATATATTTATTGTAGTAATTCTTTTCTCTGCTTTGTACTCTATAACATAACAAAAATAATGAAACAAATAAACCATGAGTTAAAGCTAATCCATTCCCACAAAACTACATCTCAATGTCTTCAGCTTCTCCTGCTCTATCCCAAACTGCCTGCAGATAGAACAATCTGTACATTCTACAGCTCTTCCTCCTTTATTACTCACTGCTTGTAGATTGGGCATTTGGTACAATCCTCTTAGATCCTCCTGCTCTAGAACACATTGCCTGCAGATAGGGCACAAAGTACAATCTGTTCAGCTCCTCCTGCTCCACAATGTGCTACTTCTACATAGAATACTATGTATATGCTGCTCCACTTTGCCTGCTCTATAACATGCTGCCTGCAGATTGCATTAAATTTTCTTGGTGACCGGTCCCATTTTTACCAATAACTTTAAGAAAAATATCTTGTGTAAATGTTGATGGTAACCCATCTTGTCATCAGAATTTATTGGTGTTTAGGTCTGAGCAGAGTATCATAGTAAATGGGGGGCCTTAAGGTGCAGTAACTACACAGTGGGGGACATGTATCTTTATTGTGATCTGTTTGGTTTTTTTTCTGTTTTTGTGGGGGTTTGTTGGGGGGACTTTTTGGGTGCATTTTTGCGACTATGCCAAGATCTTAAAGGAAATTTACTATCTTATTTGTTTTTATGCATTATGAACTAAACATACCTTGAGAATTCTGTAGCTACAATGATGCAGAAACATATCTTGTTTAATCCCTGAGATTGAGTAATTTTGCTAAAATGATTATAAAATTATGATTATGATGCTCTGGCGTTCCTTTGGCTGCTCCGGCGCTTCTCCTCTTACCCTAATTATGCACTGCTGCAGATAACGCTTTATTTACGGAGTTGTCCCTGACAGGCAGAAGTAATCAATCGCTGCACCATCCCCCACCTGCTGTGTATGAGTCGTCTAGCTCAGGTTGATGATTAGTCCTATACAGTTCATTAAGCTCAGTGTAAAGTATTTAAGGTATATACTCGAGTATAAGCCGAGGCCCCTGATTTTACCACAAAAACTGGTAAAACCTATATTATTTTTAATTGAGTATAAGGCAAGTTTGGGCTTTCAGCACATTTTTTTTGTGCTGAAAAACTAGGCTTATACTCAAGTATATATGGTATGTAGACAGCCTGCAACTCTGCTTTCCCAATGACCTGAATTTTATAATTGTTTTTGAGCAAAACCACTCGGCTCAGGGATTAAACATATGTTTCTGCATCAGTGTAGCTACAGCATTCTCAAGGTATGTTTGGTTCACAATACATGAAAACGGTAGATTTCCTTTAAGAAGTTAGCAGGTGGTTGTCTGTTGCAGTGTTCCTAAATGTTTTTTCCAAGACATATGTTTTCTTTATTTTGCCTCTTTTTAGCTGCAAATTAGAGACATTTTAAGGTGCAAAACGAAGTACAGCTAGCCCCATGTTGAGTTTCAAATATGCACCTAAAAAGTTGCAAAAAAAAAAAAAAAAACACAAATCAGAGACAAAGAAAAAACCCTGTATCACAACGTCAAATTTAGAAATATACAAAGCACTGATAAAGTATGCCAACTTCAGCCGACTCTGAAAGCCACAAAGGAAAAACAAATGATACGTTTGCCCCAGTGAATGGATATGTGCTTCATATTCAGTTCTCTGCGGCTTATGATGCTAGTGGCTGCAGGGTGTCTGACCCCACCAATCTAATATCATTTGTCCCGAGGTCACTAATATGTTTAACATGAAAAATCCCCCCAAAGTGAATGCACAAGTGATACATGGTGCAGAAATCTCTGCTGCTATTCTGTTTATGTGAATAGGGCCCTCAGCAATCGCATGTCACAGGCACCAGTCTCTGCATCCGATCTGCTACCTGTGCATTCACCCCCAGCCAACAGCATTATTGTGGCGTATGTATGTGAATGTTAGCTCCGGGAAGTTCCCTATTTACTTGTCATATTTTTGTACCTAGTATGCCAAAATAATGTATTTCATTTTGCTAGCATTCAGTGCTGTTGCTGGACCATCATTTCGTAGGTGTGTGTGTGTCATTGCAGTGTCTCTTTTACATGGGGAAGAAAGTGTTAACGTAATTATGGGTATCGGCTACTAGCAGAACTAGGCATATGGGCAGTAGTGGTTGGCACATCTGCTTAGCTCTGGCATAGAACAAATTTGAGATGATTCGAGTCTCTTCTTCCCACTAAATAAAACGTTTGTCTCTTATTCTCCGTTTAGTCGAGTCTACCTGCATTCCTTATTTCTTTCTCTCCTATTCTTGTCTTCTGTGAGTAAATGGCAACCTACATCTACCTGTTGTTGTTGACCACTTGTTCAGCTTGTTACCCTTCCAAATATGATTTCTCGCCTTGGAGTCAGTGACTGTCATTTCTATTCTATTTTCATTGTTTGCAGTTTACTTTTTTTTCCTTTTACCTTGATCTTCATGTTCAACTTGCATTTGATCCTGCAAGTAATTGTTCTGTTTTGTGGGCATGAACTGTTGACCGCAGAGTTTTCATTCTTTGTTTCCTAATTTTGCCATGCGTCTTCATGCTGCATGTTTCTATGTCTTGCACTGTGACGTGACAGGTGGTTCACCCATACAAAATGCTTAACTTGACTTTTATTTTTAGAATCGGAATCAAGAATTGAGGGTTGGCTTTCCATTCCGAACCGCGGGAATATTAAAAGACATGGTTGGAAGAAACAGGTATAAAGTGATTAAATTGTTGGTCCCTTTGTCTACGTTTTAAACTTTAAGTAAAGCTCCCTGGATCAGAAATGTGTCTTACCATTGCTGTCCATAAAATGGAGGTTCATATGATTGTAACTGTAGTTGAACGATCTGCCTTTCAGGACCGTATGATGGTGTTCATGAATACAAGCTTAAAGGGGTATTCTCATCTGGGCATTTACATTTAATTAAATTCGTTTGCCATATGTAAACATTTCTTCAATTGGATGTTAATAAAAAAAATGTTCCTGTGTGAAGATAATTTCTCATAAATGTAGTCATGTTGTCCCTTAGAAACGAGATAGCTTCCTCGGATGCGACCACCTCACACTCTGGCAGCGGTGGCCAGACATGCGCTATTGAGCCCTGCCTGACCTCCTGGCTTCAGCAATCATTACCTCAGGACGGCTGCGGAACATGCAGTAACTCCCAGACATTTCATATACAAAAACCTTTTGTTTCTTTGTGCAATCTCTCCAGTAGAAGTGGCCGTATCCGAGGAAGCCATCTCGTTTCTAAGGGACCATATGACTACATTTATGAGAAATTATCTTCACACAGGAACATTTTTTTTTTATAACATCCAATTGAAGAAATGTTTATAAATGGAAGATTTATCAAACTGAATGTGAGTGCCCAGAGGAGAATACCCCTTTAAGGCCCTGGAAGTGCAGCTGGTCATGGACACTTCGAGATCACATAACATAGAAATATATTGGTAAATGACATCATATCCTGCCCTAAAACATATCACTTTTCAACTGTGTACACAACAAATGGATATGATTGTTCTGACCATTGATCATCGTCTTCTCCATCCATCTTTGCCAAGACTTTGCATAGAAGTTTCAGCTAGAAGCGTTAGTGGAACGATGGTCATACTGCCACTCCTCCAGGTCTTGCAGTTGGGTCACAGTAGTCCAATTTAGTTGCCTTTGATGAAAGACCATTGTCAAAATGCTACATATAGCTCTTATGCTTTGTATTCAGATGAATACATTCTGGGAACTGGTTTTGATGTAGTAATGTTTTTAATGAGCTTATGATTTTTTAACTGTGATGATGTTTCTCTCCCAAACAGTATGTTGTGGTCAGCAGTAAGAAGATACTATTTTACAACGATGAGCTGGATAAAGAACAGTCTAACCCATCAATGGTACTTGACATAGAGTGAGTATTACCTTATTATTTAATTCTAAACCATAGCTAAACCTGTGTAATGAGACTAAATACATGTTTGATGGTTTTCATTGGTAACACATTTTATTTATTTAGTAAGCTTTTCCACGTCCGCCCTGTAACGCAAGGAGATGTTTACCGAGCGAATACTGATGAGATCCCGAAGATATTCCAGGTAAATACCATATTATATTTCAGCCACGGGAGTGAACCATCATAAATTACATTTTAGTGATTTTTGTTTTTTTATTGGCCTTTTAAAACCTATCCCATCCTGAAGACCTGTATTACACGGACACTTTTCTGATTATTTACATAGGGTTTAGATTATGTTTTTTACATGACCCCTCACCTTAACCGGATCGCGACCGCCCGCTGTGTATTAACGGTGGCGGTTGGGTCGCGCTGCATGGAGAGGGCTCACGGGCTGAGCCCTCTCCATAGCCGGTAAGTCTTTCTTGCATACTGCAGCAAAGGCTTACCAGTAACACCCATGATCGGTGCTAGCGCCGATCGCGGGTGTTATAACAGCGATGGCTGCCGGCAGCCTCAAAAAGATAGCGGCGCATGGGCGATGCCATCTTACCTGGGATCGCCGCTCCCCGTGACGTCATCGGGGAGCGGCGATCCGTCTCCATGGTAGCCTCGGGTCTTACAGTAAAAAATCTTAAACGCAATAGGTATCGACGCGTCCGAAAATGCCTGATCAAAATATAACGGTTTTTCAATGCGTTTAACCCCGTAACGGAAAATAGCGCCCAAAGTCGAAAATGGCACTTTTTATAGATTTTTTTTTATATTTTTCAAAATGGAAAAAAGTGATCAAAAGGTTGTACAGTCCTAAAAATATCATTGAAAATATTATCAAATTTCGCAAAAAATGACACCACCCACAGCTCCGTACAACAAAGTATAAAAAGGTTATTAGCGCCAGAAGTTGGCAAAATAAAAAAAATAATAATTTTGTACAGGAGGTTTTAATTTTTGTAAATGTATGAAAACAATATAAAACCTATACAAATTTGGTATCCCCTTAATCGTACCGACCCAAAGAATAAAGTAGACATGTCATTTGGGGCGCTCAGTGAAAGACGTAATATTCAAGCCCACAAGAAAATGGCGCAAATGCGTTTTTTCACCATTTTCACTGCATTTGGAATTTTTTTTCCGCTTCCGAGTACATGGCATGGAATATTTAATACCATCACTATGAAGTGCAATTTGTTACGCAGAAAACAAGCTGTCACACAGCTCTTTACGTATAAAAAATGAAAAAAGTTATAGATTTTTGAAGGTGGGGAGTGAAAAATGGACATGAAAAAACAGGAAAGGGCCCGGTCCTTAACCAGTTAAATTGAATTACACAAATGAGCAGGTTACAGTGTTTGGAGATTTCCTTTTTGTGGTTGGATTTTACTATAAGATGAATTCTCCATATGTCATTTTCATCCTATCAGATACTTTATGCCAATGAAGGAGAATGCAGAAAAGATTTGGAGTTGGATCCAGTGCAGCAAGTAGAGAAGACAAATTTCCTCAACCACAAGGGACACGAGTTCATCCCTACACTCTATCATTTCCCAGCGAATTGTGAAGCTTGCTCTAAACCATTATGGCACGTCTTCAAACCACCCCCTGCACTAGAATGCAGAAAGTGCCATGTTAAATGCCATAAGGACCACCTGGATAAAAAAGAGGAGCTCATAGCCCCCTGCAAAGGTTAGTATTTCAATTATAACGTCTTTTTGGTCTCTGAAAGGTTTGCCATCACTGATCTATAGGCTAGATTACAATTGGGAGCGAGTGTCCAAACTGCAACTACTAACACACTGATCTATCGAAGTCCCTAAATGGTTATATCTGCCTAATATTACCAACAATACCAGCAAATAATGCTACATGATGATGTCCACCACCATAACAACAGTTATATTACTGCCATAGTTTCCCAATACAGAAATATTCATGCTATACTGTGATTAATACACACACATATGTATATACACATCCATACATATGCATATATACATTTACATAAGCATATAAACCTATAATAAACACATTTCTGCACAATTTACATACATATATAAATAGAACATTCACAGCTGCACAGCACACAATAATGCAGCTCTACTGAGCACTTACATGTTTTTTCCCCCCTCCACCCTATCCCCAACCGGTTGAGTGCAGAGAGTAATAAACTATATAACACTAAGCAACTTAAGGAACATCCGTGTCCCACTGCAGGTGACGCGGTACTTTGCTGTGTGTTGTGGCAGAGCAGGAAATGTATTACTCTCTGCACCGTCAATATAGCAAAACAGAGGCCCAGGGATCCATTGCAATGTTAGTTCTCATGGTAATATAAAGAACCTAAGTTAACTTTTATAGAGTGTAACTAAATCTTTAACGCTGATTTTTTTTTTTCTCCTAATAAAGTATATTACTTTTACTAATCTCACCTGGCCAATTCATTTAGTGAAAAAAATGTTATGTAGAAAGCAAGGATGGCACTCACCGAAAAATGGTTGTGGATATCTTCTTTTATTTCATCAAGTACATATACTCACACGAAGTGGGTGCGGGGGAGGGAGTGGGAGCTGAACGCCCAAAGGAGGGCAACGGCCGTTTCGCGCTGTGCTGCGCTTCTTCCGGCCCTGAAGGTGAAGTGATTAAAAGCCGTGGGGTTTTTAAATGCTGGTGGATCAATTGGACAATCCCACAAAGGGGAGTGTCCGAAGACCACACTCTTTGGAATAGGCTAATGGCACCCTGAACTCTATAGCCAATCGAGGGATAAACAACACCCGAATGGGAAAAAGAAACAGCTGGGCTTACCTCTCGTGCATTGGGTCGTTCTTCCTACTAGGTGTGACGTGTTCTCACCGCCAATAGTGGGTTCCGGCGGGCGTTAGCCTATTCGTCCTGAAACCGGACCGAGACCCCACCCCTTCCGGTATTTCCCACGTGGGGTTTGTCACGTGCGCGGACAATTTGTCAACACCTCTTTTCTGGTCATGTGACTCGTTGCCTCGACAACAAGGCACGGCGTCACTACACCAGGGTGATCGAGGGTTTTTCTGACGCTGTCCGTACCTGGGAGATAGACCACACTGTGCACTGTAGAGAGGCATGTAGCCCGCAAATGTAAAAGAGTAGGTTGTGCCATGTACCTCGCCATAGTTCTCGTATTAAACCATATAATGCATAGTAAACCTGTATCTAAAAACGGCATATATTAAAAACAAAAAGGTGAATAACACCTATAAAAATCACATTACACAGTGCAAAATACTTCGATACTGTACATACATTTTATATTTGCTGGCATACACCTAGCCTATGTTGACACTTTGACAGGTCGAGGAATATATCATCTGTGGGTTTTCATAAAAACACCCCCATGTCTATTTTGTCGTTAAGACCAATGGGCCCCATAGCGTTTGATCTCAGTATCCATCTGCTCTCTGCTTGTAGTAGCAACCTCTGCCTGTCCCCTCCTTTTTTCGGGGGAGGGACCACCTCTATACCTGCGAACCTAATAGAGTCTACATTGCCCCCATGCTCTTCTCTAATGTGTTGAATCAATCTCGGGGCCCCGGCTCCTGACTTTATAGACCCTAAATGCTCTCTGACTCTCAGGTATAGATTTCTTATGGTTTTGCCAATATAGAATCTCTGGCAATCACAGATAAGGATGTACACGACATAGCTTGTTTTGCAATTAATAAAACTTTTTACCTTAACCTCCAAACCACCAAACGACACTACCTTACTACTTGAGTTATACGGACAGCACTTACAATGACCACATTTGAAGTTCCCGACAAGTGGGTGTTCTTTAAGCCAATCCCTGTTCTTCTTCCCTGAATTAAAGGCACTATGAACCAATTCAGATCTAATCGATTTACCTCTCCTAAAGCTAATGAGGGGTCCTCCCACGGCTTGCTCAGCGAGATCCCTATCGTTCTCTATCAGGTGCCAGTTGTCCCTCATGGCTTTTTTTATGGTGTCGGCTAAGGGAGTGAAGTCAAAGGAGAAGGTAAATCTTTCCCTCTCCTCCTTCTTATCACTATTCCTCAAGAGTTCTTTTTGATCTTTACTTTTGACTCTTTCATATTTTTTCTGGATAACCCCTCTTTAGGAGTCTCTCTTTTAGCTCCCTGGCCTGTGTTTCAAAGCCTTCTGAGGTATTATTGACCCGTTTTACCCTTAGGAATTGTCCATAAGGGACGGCTTCTTTCACGTGCCTAGGGTGGTAGCTTTCAAAATGTAGGAGGGCATTGGTGGCCGTTTTTTTCCTATGGACCGAGGTGCGTATTTCGTTATTTTTTACTTCGACCAATACATCAAGGAACTCTAGTCTCTGTTTGTCTATGGTGCACGTGAACGACATGTTCATTTTGTTGGTCTGGTTGAAGTACTGTACCATTTCATGGAAACCCTCTTCCGTGCCAGTCCAGATTATGAACACGTCGTCCACGAATCTTCTATACATCTGAATAAAACGCACATAGGGATTGTCTTCACTATAGATGTATATACTCTCAAAGACCGCAAGAAAAATATTAGCATACGTACAGGAGACCGGGGTCCCCATGGCAGTTCCATCTATTTGTATAAACCAGGTGCCATCGAATCGGAATGCATTATGTGATAATATATACATGAGAGCCTGACAGACAAAGGTCCTGTAACTTTCACTTTTTTGGGCCTTACTGATGATATCGCTCACTGCTGAAACTCCTTCCTTATGCGGTATACACGTGTAAAGGCTCTCGACATCAATTGATGCCAAGTACGAGCCTTCCTGCCATTGTTGTTCGTTTAATGCAGAAGGGTTTGAGAAAGATGTTTAAGGGTTTGAGAAAGATGAATCTGAAAAAATTCTTTACAGCACAAGGTAGATCAAGGGGTGACCAGAAAGAGGAGAAGCATGCAGAGGTCCCACTGGAGATAGGCCCTCTAGGGTTCTTTGTAACAGGTGAATTATCTGACATTGAGAAAGAATGTATACTCTTTCTAGCCAGTGAGGAAGAGAAAGAAACATCAGGAAAAAAAGAACCCTTTAGAGGGGGTGTAAAGTCTAGGTTTAATCCACCAGTACAACAGGGCGGCTCTCTTGACCTCTTTCGCAGGCAGGTTATGAAAGACGTGGAATCCCTAATATACAAACAGGAGGGTTCTAATTTAACTAAAAAAGAAATCTTAGCCATGGAGGAATTAAAGAACAATGAAGGGGTTGTGGTTAGACCCGCAGACAAGGGGGGGAACATAGTGGTCATGACAAGTGATTATTATAAAAATGAAGCGCTTAGATTATTGGG
The DNA here is from genome assembly GCF_040894005.1 of Engystomops pustulosus. Classification (NCBI taxonomy): domain Eukaryota; kingdom Metazoa; phylum Chordata; class Amphibia; order Anura; family Leptodactylidae; genus Engystomops; species Engystomops pustulosus. The sequence goes on from NC_092415.1 coordinate 58,767,021, forward strand.
GGATTCCAGAACCTATAATAAGCTGTCTAAGGATCCTACGCAAGCCTATTGTGAACAACTAAGAATGTTTTTAAGATCACAAGTCATAGGAGGAGTTCTGTCCAAAAAAATGGCCGAAAGGCTACTACCCCAGTTCCCTAAAAAACCAGACTGGTATTTCCTACCAAAAATACATAAGGACATTAGTAACCCACCCGGCACGGAAGAGGGTTTCCATGAAATGGTACAGTACCTCAACCAGACCAACAAAATGAACATGTCGTTCACGTGCACCATAGACAAACAGAGACTAGAGTTCCTTGATGTATTGGTCGAAGTAAAAAATAACGAAATACGCACCTCGGTCCATAGGAAAAAAACGGCCACCAATGCCCTCCTACATTTTGAAAGCTACCACCCTAGGCACGTGAAAGAAGCCGTCCCTTATGGACAATTCCTAAGGGTAAAACGGGTCAATAATACCTCAGAAGGCTTTGAAACACAGGCCAGGGAGCTAAAAGAGAGACTCCTAAAGAGGGGTTATCCAGAAAAAATACTTGACCAGGCATATGAAAGAGTCAAAAGTAAAGATCAAAAAGAACTCTTGAGGAATAGTGATAAGAAGGAGGAGAGGGAAAGATTTACCTTCTCCTTTGACTTCACTCCCTTAGCCGACACCATAAAAAAAGCCATGAGGGACAACTGGCACCTGATAGAGAACGATAGGGATCTCGCTGAGCAAGCCGTGGGAGGACCCCTCATTAGCTTTAGGAGAGGTAAATCGATTAGATCTGAATTGGTTCATAGTGCCTTTAATTCAGGGAAGAAGAACAGGGATTGGCTTAAAGAACACCCACTTGTCGGGAACTTCAAATGTGGTCATTGTAAGTGCTGTCCGTATAACTCAAGTAGTAAGGTAGTGTCGTTTGGTGGTTTGGAGGTTAAGGTAAAAAGTTTTATTAATTGCAAAACAAGCTATGTCGTGTACATCCTTATCTGTGATTGCCAGAGATTCTATATTGGCAAAACCATAAGAAATCTATACCTGAGAGTCAGAGAGCATTTAGGGTCTATAAAGTCAGGAGCCGGGGCCCCGAGATTGATTCAACACATTAGAGAAGAGCATGGGGGCAATGTAGACTCTATTAGGTTCGCAGGTATAGAGGTGGTCCCTCCCCCGAAAAAAGGAGGGGACAGGCAGAGGTTGCTACTACAAGCAGAGAGCAGATGGATACTGAGATCAAACGCTATGGGGCCCATTGGTCTTAACGACAAAATAGACATGGGGGTGTTTTTATGAAAACCCACAGATGATATATTCCTCGACCTGTCAAAGTGTCAACATAGGCTAGGTGTATGCCAGCAAATATAAAATGTATGTACAGTATCGAAGTATTTTGCACTGTGTAATGTGATTTTTATAGGTGTTATTCACCTTTTTGTTTTTAATATATGCCGTTTTTAGATACAGGTTTACTATGCATTATATGGTTTAATACGAGAACTATGGCGAGGTACATGGCACAACCTACTCTTTTACATTTGCGGGCTACATGCCTCTCTACAGTGCACAGTGTGGTCTATCTCCCAGGTACGGACAGCGTCAGAAAAACCCTCGATCACCCTGGTGTAGTGACGCCGTGCCTTGTTGTCGAGGCAACGAGTCACATGACCAGAAAAGAGGTGTTGACAAATTGTCCGCGCACGTGACAAACCCCACGTGGGAAATACCGGAAGGGGTGGGGTCTCGGTCCGGTTTCAGGACGAATAGGCTAACGCCCGCCGGAACCCACTATTGGCGGTGAGAACACGTCACACCTAGTAGGAAGAACGACCCAATGCACGAGAGGTAAGCCCAGCTGTTTCTTTTTCCCATTCGGGTGTTGTTTATCCCTCGATTGGCTATAGAGTTCAGGGTGCCATTAGCCTATTCCAAAGAGTGTGGTCTTCGGACACTCCCCTTTGTGGGATTGTCCAATTGATCCACCAGCATTTAAAAACCCCACGGCTTTTAATCACTTCACCTTCAGGGCCGGAAGAAGCGCAGCACAGCGCGAAACGGCCGTTGCCCTCCTTTGGGCGTTCAGCTCCCACTCCCTCCCCCGCACCCACTTCGTGTGAGTATATGTACTTGATGAAATAAAAGAAGATATCCACAACCATTTTTCGGTGAGTGCCATCCTTGCTTTCTACATAACATTTTTGTTGCCTGGACTTTCGTTTTACGTTTTGAGGAATTGAGCACCACTGAGGATACATACCTCCATATATATGGAACCCATGCACTCCTAAATGTGATAATTTACTCCTTTATTTGGTGGATAGGAGTAGTGCCATCTTTTCCTATCTTCTTTGAACTTTGCCTTAGTGAAAAAAATGACTTGTCTGTACCTTTTTCCTCCTTTCTTCTGTAGTGAGCAGCGTAGTTGCCACTACGGACAGATAAGGGGGCTAATGATTAACTGTTGCTATACCTGGGCATACTTCCTTTTGATCTCTCTGAGGAGATATGACTATTTGGGGACTTTCTGCAAAGAGTTATTAGACACTTTGTCAGGTTATTTTAACTCTGAGCTGTAGGTGCATACAGTGCATAATGTACCTACATTATGAAAACATTATAAAACCTATACAAATTTAATATCTCAGTGATAGTACTGACCCAACAAATGAAGGAGACATGTCATTTAGAGCTCTCAGTGAAAGCTGTAAAATCGAAGCCCACAAGAAAATGCAGCAAATTCGGTTTTATATTATTCTCACTGCATTCAGAATTTTTTTACTGCTTCCCAGTACACCGCATGAAATATTAAATACTGTCACTATGAATTGCAATTAGTTACGCAGAAAACAAGCCGTCACACAGATCTTTACTTGGAGAAATAAACCCGTTATAGATTTTTGAAAGTGGGGAGTGAAAAATGAAAACACCAAAAAACTTAGTCGTTCAAGTATCTGCAGGAAATGTTCTAAAATTAAAGGGAACCTACCATGAGGAATCTACCATCAGAAGTAGTTTGGGTAGATTCCTCCTGCCTGCCTCTGCCCTAATATGTAATGTTATTTTAGTAATATGCAAATTAACTGCAGAGGCTACTTCTAGAGTTAATTTACATATTACAAGTTAGGTTACAGGATTATTAAATGACAGATTAGGACAGAGGCGGGAGGAATCTACCATCAGATTTACATCTGATAATTTCCCATGATAAAAACAACCACCACTCACATGTAAAATTTTGGATTCCTTCACTGGTCAATAGGTGGTATACATAAATGTAACCGCTGCAACCAATCACTGGCTCAACGGTGATGTGAACGTTGAGGCCAGTAATTCACAAGCAATTACATGGATGTTGAGCATGTCATTGCTACAGAGGAAGCAGACAGATTGTGGGACCGCTGGTTTGTTTTTATTCTTTCCTGAATAAATATTCTTTTATTATTCTCTTGATTCAATCTTTTTTATATCTTCCATCTTTATTTTCATTTCTTAGTGAGTTATGATGTGACAAGTGCAAGAGATATGCTGCTGTTGGCGTGTACTCAGGATGACCAGAAGAAATGGGTGACTCATTTATTGAAGAAGATGCCCAAAACGCCACCATCAAATTTTGTCCGTGCCTCCCCAAGGAGTATGTCTACTAGGTCAACAAACCAGTCCTTCCGAAAGCCTATGAAAACTGGTTCAGGAAAAGCCAGGTAAGAATTTCTGTGATGATTACGGTGATCTACTCTACTAGGGGTGGAGGGGATTGCTTGGTTCCTAGGACTGGACCTTGCTTGGCTGTTATTGCTAAACTTTCACATCACTATGTGAAAGGTCCTGATACAGCATCACCACAACTATAAATTTATTAACCCCCTTCCCACACCTTGATTTAACTGTAGGTCATTGTGTGCAGGTAGTTGGCGCACGCTGACATGCAGGTACGTCATGGTGGTTGCACGGGCTGATGAGATCACCTTGGGACGGGCAATCGCACAGCAGGGCTGTTTAACCATTTATGACGTCTTTAGGGGTCCTCCTCCCAACTATTAATAGGCTGTTAGCATTGCATTATATTACAGGCGGTCCCCTACTTAAGAACACTCGACTTACATACGACCCATAGTTACAAACAGACCTCTGGATATTGGTAATTTCTTGTACTTTAGTCCTAGGCTACAATAATCAGCTATAACAGTTATCACAGGCATCTGTAATGAAGCTTTAGTGTCAATATTGATTCTTATGACAACCCAACATTTTAAAAATCCGATTGTCACAGAGACCAAAAAGGTTCTGTCTGGGATTACAATGATAAAATATACAGTTCCGACTTACATACAAATTCAACTTAAGAACAAACCCACAGACCCTATCTTGTATGTAACCCGGGGACTGCCTGTACTGTGAACATTGAATGATAACTTGTTCAAGTCCCACACTGTGACAAAATTTATATATATATATATATATAATATATATACATTTCAGAATAAAAATCTTTATATAGCGCTTTACAATTTCATGTGGTCAGATACGTGCATGTGGTATATATTGCATATGAAGCCAGTTAAAGGACCTTAGATGACATCACCCTGGTCACATGATGAGAGGATTACAATGGACTAAGACACGCCTCCTCTGGTGCCATTTGACTATAACATAAAGTTGATGGGGATGTAAGGCAAGCAATGTTTAGCTAAAAGAAGGGTGTCAGGTTCCCATAAAGCCCTATTAACTGCCACCTAGCTGTATTTTTGTAAATGTGGTGATGGGTTCCCTTAAAGCTTAAAATTGTCCCAAAGGGGCTAGACTGTCGTAATAGAAGCCATGGTATTTTATTTTTACATATATTTTTGTGCTTTCTCTTTCAGCTAATCTTAGTTGGTCACTGCATTCATGAAGCTGGTCTTCCATATAATAGACTGATGCAAAGAAGCTGCTATATCCATCAGCAACAGAGTAACAGGCTTTCAGGGTGACACTTTCTTCCTCCTACGTTTGCTAAAGCACAGAAGCATAATATGAGGGTCTCTTTCTTGTGGGCTTGTCTAAAGATAGAATAGACTGATTATTACTATGTAATGCAAGTTGTTAAGCAGAGCTTTGCCATGTTTTCATATATATATTTATAATATTCAAATCCATGTAAAGATATTCTGGGGATATCTATGAAAGCCTGTGGGTGGAAAGCAGCTCATGCATAGAAGAGGATTGGAGCGTCTACTGCTCCATCAGAGGAACGTGTCTCAGTGAGAACACAAGTTCCTGGATGCCGTCTCCATCTTCCTGAAGACTGAATATGTGACCACTTGAACTCTAGTGCCTTCACTTTTTTCCCGGCTGTTAATAGCCTTATGGCAAGAGCACTTGCAGGAGGACGGAGCTTGTTTTGTGCTTTGCATATATATTACAGCCATTCATCAAAGTGAAAGGTCAACATATAAAATTTTATCTATACATTTTATTTGTTTTATACTTTTTTTTTTTTTTTTTTAAATTTTTTTTGCCAAGCCATATTGAAATGTGTTTAATACATAGAGGCATTAGAAACTAACAGTACAATCCAAGTTTTATGTGTGTTTGGAGTACATCATTTTGTTTGTTTTGTATTATTATAATTTTTTTTTTGCCTTACAGTTTTTAAAGATAAAGAACGTTAAGTTAACGGACATATAAAATATGTATGCACTGTGTGGACTTGTAAATTATTGGTTAGAACACTTTATTGGGTATTGCTTTTGTCCTATCTTTTTATTAGTGCCTTATCTCCTTTATTTTACTGCCATGTTTTGTTTTCTTTTTGGGCACAATACTTGTATCCTGGAAGTAATACCCTTTCCAATTCACAGGTTTTATCTGTCTCGGATCACACTGCTTTTAATGGAGAGAGATTGAAAGGATACAGAGATTGCAGAAGGGTTTAGAAGTTGTAAGAGGTTTTTTTTTTTTTTTTTTTTTTATAACGTCCGTATTACATTCCTAGTAGATAAACCCATTATTTCTCGGGTTTTAAATCTCTGATTCGCTCCATATTGGAGCAAATCAGTCTATTAGCCAGCCCGTTATTTGTAGGTTCCCATAGGTTTTATATGCCCGGCGGCTGGTTACATTGACGTGCCCATTCCTTACCATTACAGTTCTTTTATGGAGGATATTTTCTGCTATTTCATGATCTGTGATACGACATATCATGTGGTTTCTGAACAATCACTGAGCTAAACTACCTGTTCTGGTTTTTGTAATACAATATGCTGAGCATACAAGCTAGAAAGCATTAAACTAGAGTGTTTGACATGTTTATAAACTCTTGATAATATAGGGATTCTAATATAAATACCCCTGCTTACTAGCAGAGACAAATTAAGGTATGGGCAATAATGGTTTATTTTTGTTTTACCAAATACCTCCTCAGTAATTTATAATGGCTTTGCAATTTCATTTCTTAAACAAAAATAGACAAAAAAAAAGCACTGGAACCCTAGTTTGTCTGAAGGCTATTTGCATGTTACAAGTGGTATTGAAATCCGCACTGATGGATATGTAATGAACATATCTGTTATTAATATGCTAATGAGTGTGTGATCATTTGAAAAGAAATAAAAATTATTTATAGAAATCTGGATTTTCTCTTCATTAATATTTGTGGGATTTGTTTCTGCTTTTTTACAATTATACCAGCATCCAGTATTTCCACTCGGGACAAAGCAATATCTAGTACTGACGTGGTGTACTGATGAGAATTGTATGTAACTTTTTTTACTTTTAATATGTTTAGAGCCACCATGTGGAAGTTATTGGAGGTAGCAATTAAAGATTGTATGGTTGACTCCCTTTAAAGGGGTTTTCCCACGAACAAAAGTTAGGCCCTGCCCGTGGATAGGGCCTAACCTGCTAATCTTAGTGATGAGACCCCCAGAGATCAGGAAAACTAGGGGTCTGCCCGACCCCTCGTTGGACTAATGGAGTAGACTGGAGCAGACGGAGATCGCCGAGCGCTGCGCTCAGCAATCTCCAGCAGCTCCATAGAGATTAATGGAGCAGAGCAGTCATGCACGGCTCCATTAGTCTGTCAGAGCTATGTGAGACCCCATTGGACCCCTTGTTTTCGTGCTCTCTGGGGTTCTCTGCACTTGGATAGGGCCTAACATTTTTGTGAGAAAACCCCTTTAAGGATGCTGCTACAAAGTTGCAGACCGTGTTTGGCAGAAAATGTGGAGTTCTGTGTGACCAGACTTGTGTGCGTAGCGGATAATGCATTTATATTCCAGGATTGTAGCTGGACTTGCTGCCCAGCCCTTACCCTCTGCTGTAATATTTAAACAGAAACCTGCTACTGCTCTTAATCAAAGGGGGGGGCTTTCAATGAAGAAATCTCACACACAAGTTTAAGCCCACCATCTACAATGCATGGACCCTACTTGTTGTATCTACTATTTCCACAACCATTGGGGTAAATACTCCACACAGTGAAGCTAATGAATCCCTCCTTCCCCCATGATAAATATGCAGATACAGTATGGTTGGGTGTATGAATAGAAATAGAATAGAAAATTAGTGAACATTAGTTTAAAATATGTATAGGAGAGACCAAAAAGCACTCATAGAGTAGTAGTTTGTACAACAATGGACAAATTCCGATGGGGGAGGAAAGAATGAGGCTCACCAGATAGAGTTGTGCAAGTCCCAGGGACAACACTAGTGGAAGGTTTGAGCTGAGTACCAATCAGGTGCTGCCTGTTGACGGGATCATCAGAGCGCAGTAGCCACACCGGTCTGGATCAGATGCATGGGATGATGAGGTGATTGTCACTATGGTGCACACTGGTAGTTGAAAGTGATTCGGAGAGTACTTCACAACAAATCTGTTTATTGGATGTCTCGGTAACACAATGCGTTTTGGAATCAGCGGCGATTCCTTTTTCAAGTGAGTAGAGAATAAAAGAACATATAGGTACAATGTGTCGATAAAGGACAAGAAAATAAATAAAAGCAATCCGTATAAAAATGCCAATAGTGTTAAGGCGATGGAGATAAAACATTGCATGATATCATAGCATGGTATAAACTGATAGCATGGTATAAAACGTACATAACAAGTATTAATAGGTAAGCCAACATAAAATTGCATAAAAAGCATCAACCAAGTTAAAAAGGAATAAGTTTGATACAGAGTCTAGTAAAAATGGATTAAGCGTATAATGAAATTGAGCGGAAATATAAATATAGATAAATATGAATGTAAATATAAGTATAGATATAAATAAATGTGAATATAGATACAACAATAGACATATCAATGAATATATAAAAACGACAGGGTAAAAAGAATGTGGATTGGAAGTGGAGTGTCCATGATGGATCCCAATAATGAAGTAGGCAGATAACAAAGGAATACTTATAGCTTGTGGAATTTAGTGGTCATATAGACAAAAAGTAAATAATGCAATGCAGGGGAACATGAGGCAAATAGATAAATGAGGGACTGGGGTTCTTACCTACAAGCTCAGAGCTGTAAAGGTGTGGTGGGAGTGTGGTCACTTTAAACAGATTGATGGGGGAGTGGCTTGTGTTAAAAATGGGGGCGTGGCTTCCTTTTTCTCTTTTTTTTTTCCCTTTCTACCTTTATCCTTTTATTCTAAAAATTACTTTCTAATGATTCATTGAGACCATTCAGGACCAGACAATTTATTTTAAAGATCCAAAACATTTCTCTCTGGCGGAGTATATTGAGTCGTTGGCTCCCCTCAGGGATTGCTTCTATCGGGGTTATTGAAAAAGCTAGAAAGTCTGTTTGGTGATGCGTGAGAGCGTGTCTGGAAACACTATGCTTAGTGAAACCATTGGTAGTGTTGCTGCGATGGTTGTTCATACAGGTTCTTAGGTGCTGTGATGTTCGACCTATGTACTAGAGACCGCATGTGCATTCCATAAGGTAGATCACGAATATATAATACAGGCAGTCCCTGGGTTATGTACAAGAAAGGTTCTTGTATGGAAGTCAGAACTGGATTTTTTTTATAATTGTAATTCCAAACATTTATTTATTTATTTTTGTCCCAGTCACAATTGGATTTTCAAAATATTTTGCTGTCATGGGAATAAGGACTATTAATAAAGCTTCATTATAAACATCTTACAGCTGATTATTGCAGCCTGCGACTAAAATAAATCATCCAGAGAGGTTCACCAGTGGTCACAAGGGGCAGAGGGGTCTGTCTGTAACAAGGGGGCGTCTGTAAGTTGGGTGTCCTTAAATCAAGGACCACTTCTTCTACTATAATATGTTAATTAAATGCTTCCAGTACCACAACCACTATAGCAGTGGTGGAGAACCTATGGCAGGGGTGCCAGAGGTGGCACACGGAGCCCTCTCCAGGCCACCACCCAGCACAAAGGTCACCATTCAGGACTCCTCCTCCTGCAGTGACAGGCAGCCCAGAAAGTGCCGTGTTCAACACTATTTTATAGAGACTTGAAGTAGAGGAGCAAGGAGGTGTGGACAGAGCTGGATTATCATTGAAGCCCCTCCACAGTTCCTGTGATTCATTATGTTAAGGGGACCTTAGATGGAATTTCTCCATCTTTCTACTGTATTGGTGTCTTCATTCATTCTTTACCTTTTTTGATGGAGGTAAAGAACTGAGATTTGAACGTTGGTGTGAACTTGGCCTTTCACTTTACTGAAACAGAGTATGTTACTGATAGCCCCTATGCGGGTGTTTATACTGGGCCTGAAATGTTTAGCATGTGGAAATATGTTTCTACAGAAAAGAACAAAACCCATATAAATGTGGAATCTCCAACATGGTACTCACCCAAAGAAGTGGATCTATAATTCTGACCATACAGTAAAATCTGTGGGGGCAGAAAAGCCTCTAAATAACTCCGTAATGGTCTTTATGTATGACATTTTAAAATATCTAATTAGAGAGAAGTGCTTCCTTCATTTCTTTTGGTTCCTTATTTCAAATTGTGTGAAAATGCAGACTGCACATTAGTTTTTCCTCCCTAACAAACGGCTTAAGGAAAATTGTTCAGGAGGATAAGGTTTTTTCTTTAAAGGTAAGAGATGTTAAAAAGGACCTGTCACCCTTAAAAACGGCACTATGAGCAGTTTAGTAATCAGCTCCTAGTGCTACAACAGACACAGCAGTGTTACACTGCTAGCGATATCGGAAACCTCCCATAACGCTAACAAACACTGTACAATAGAAACACTGGTCCTGCGTATTCATGAAAGGGCAGATTTAGTGGTGGTCACTGCCGCATGAAGCTCGCCAGTCACTGCCAGCATATTGAGTGAGCGGGGCGGTCCGGGAAGAGGCACAGAGCGGTCCGGCGTTTCTAGTACAACGCAGCAGTGTCTGTTAGCGTTATGGGATAACGCTAGCACTGATAACGCTAGCAGTGTAACATGGCTGGGACTCTTGTAGCACTTTAGTAAGCAGCTCCTAGTGCTGTTTTTAAGGGTGACAGGTCCTCTTTAAAGTAGAAAATACATTAAACAATGATTATGGGGTAAACCCCCACACAGTGAAAAAAGACCTGAAAAGCCAGTCCATAACGGCTTAACACACAAATCGGAAGCTGCGCTCACATGTTGTCTGGATTGAGTTTCAAAATGCAGAGTTTACGGACCATAATTCCCAACTGTATGTGAGGCCAGTGGCTCCACTGGCTCCAAGTATCTACTAGATTTATGGGGCTGACCCTAAAGGGGTGCCTTTACGCTTTCAGATTTTTCATAAAGTGTGAGAACATATCATTGAAAGGCGCTACTCCTTTTTTTTTTTTTTTTTCTCCCATCCACTCCTGATCTGAAAAACTGAACATGTGAACGCACCCTGAAGCAGCTAAACTGTCGTGTTCAATTCAGCAGTTCTGGATTCGGACCAGTAAATTTAGCAGGAAAACAGAGCAAGTTTCTCTGAATACAGTTTCTTGTGTATGGCCAGTTTTGGAGGGTGCCATGTGGTTTGACTGCTGCTGGAACAAAATTTTGACATGGGTTTATATCATTGCATTTACAAATATGCTTCATCTTAGGTAATTCATTATTAATCTCTCGTGTGTGTGTGTATATATATATATATATATATATATATATATATATATATATATATATATATATATATATATATATATATGGGAACACTCAACACATCCTAGATCTGAATGAATTAAACATTCTCTTTGAATACTTTGTTCTGTATAAAGTTGAATGTGCTGATAGCAAAATTGCCAAAAAATTATTGATGGAAATCAAATGTATTACCCATGGCGGCCTGTGTTTGTATTCACCCACAAAATTTAAGTGGAAAACACACTTAACTTTGATGCAATAAACAAAGATAAAATGAGGCTCAGTGTGGTCTCCCTGTGTCTGTATGACCTCCCCACAATGCCTTGGCGATGCTTTAGTCCAGGTCTGAGAGATCTTTCAGAAGACCATCCGCAACCTCATCAGGAACATGCCAAGTCCTGGACAGTCTGTTGTGGCATTGCCCTGTATTAGTAGGAACCCAGGGCCAATTGCACCAGCATATGGTCTCACAAGGTGAGTGAGGATCTCATAATGGCAGTCAGGCTACCTCTGGCGAGCACATGGAGGGATGTGCGGACCTCCAAAAAAAATGCTACCCCACACCATTACTGACCCACTACCAGACTGGAGGATGTTGCAGGCAGCAGATCTCTCTAGCATCTCAAGACTTTGTCACATCTGCTCAGTGTGAACTGGCAAATGCCAAGCTTTCTGCACGGTGTTGGGATGTAAGCACAACCCCCATCTGTGGACATCGGCCCTCATACCATCCTTATGGAGGCTGTTTCTAACTGTCTGTGCAGACAGTTAGAAACAGCTGTAGGAGGTTGTGGCTGTAGGAGGTCATTTTGCAGGGCTCTGGGAGGGCTCCTCCTGTTCCTACTTGCAGAGGTGTAGGGGTCCTGCTGCTGAGTTGTTCCACTCCTACGGCCCCGCCAGGTCTCCTGGTGTACTGGCCTGTCTCCTGATAGCGCCACATTTTTGAAAACTCATCTGTTTTTGACAGGTTTTACCAATTATCTTAATTAAAACTGGTCAAAAATGCATGACGCATGGACGGACTGCTTAAAAACGGACCAAAACGCCACGTGTGGCAATGCCCTAAGGGTGCTTCCCACATTTGCGCTTCGATTCAATTTAGAAAAAAAAATTAAGAAAAGTTAAAATAAAAACCTAAAAATTCAAATATTTATGAAATAAATAATCAGTAAAAATCATAAACATGTCCCAAAATGTCTAAGTTTGTATGTTCTCTCTGTTTGTGTGGGTTTCCCCTGGCTCCAGTTTCCTCCCACACTCTAATCAACCTACCAGTATGTTTTGGATTGTGAGCCCCATTGGGGACAGGGATCGCAAGCTCTGTGCAGTATTCCCGGCGTTTAACCTCGTAACAGAAAATAGTGCCCAAAGTTGGCACTTACAATTGGACAATAGTGTGACTGGGTTATTTTTATACAAGACACAAATATGCTGTTTGATCTTTTTAACTGGTCTTGGACGTCCGTTGACTTTAGACATCAGCGGACACAGGTCTTGTGTCTGCAGCAGCGCCTGAATGAGTGCGATGCACGGAGGAGCCGGAGCCAGCGCTGCCGCCGGCTCTATAGACTTGGTGGTCACGTTACCGCCGGGTCTAAAGGAGTTAAACAGAGCTACTTGATCTATTTACCCCCAGTCCAGCTCTGATCAGAACCACCAGTAACAGGTAGTGGTTTTCCTTTGTAACTGGGGTTTTTACAGATGCCTCAATTACATGGGAAAACTTGTAAAAAAAAAAATAAAATAAAGGTATTTTATGACCTCATGTGGGGCATATAAAGTAAAAAGCAAATAAATAGCAATTCATATTTTATAAGGTTCATCCATTAAAAATCCAAAGGAAAAGGGGGAATCATTTAAAATACAGTACACATATGGGACAGGGGACAATTCATAAAGTAATAGAAAAACATGTATAATTTCATATAATGTATACTGGATTAAAAATGCATAAGCCAAAATACGTATACCATATATACCCGAGTATAAGCTAAGGCACCTAATATTACCACCCCAAACACAGAAAACCTATTGACTTGAGTATAACCCCCCTGTAGTATATAGCCTGCCAGCCCCCCCAGTATATAGCCAGCCCCCTGTAGTGTATAGCCTGCCCATTAGCCCCGGGCAGCTTCTCTTCTTTCCTCATGTGCGCTGGCTCCAGCTCCACAATAGTTTTGTGCACACTGCTAAATCGCTGCTGACATCACAGTTGTGTGCTGGCCGGGCCTTACACGCAGACCTGTTGCGGAACTGTAGCCAGCGCACATTTTATTTTGGCTTATGCGTTTTTAATCTGGTATACATTATATGAAATTATACATGTTTTTCTGATACTTTATTCATGAATTGTCCCATGTTTGTACTCTATTTTAAATGATTAACCCTTTTCCTTTGAATTTTTAATGGATGAACTTATTTGTAGGTTAAGTTGAATTTTATTTGTGCTATTTGGTAACAACTTTTTGGGATTCTATATTGTTGTAAATTTCCTTTATAACAATATATTGTTATGGCCATTCCACCTAAACTAAAGGGTTAATAATTGTGATGTTCTGCACGATTGCAGTGTTTCCGAAAGGTTTTTATTGTGTTTACACAGTCCTGATACAATTATGTACTTTTAATATGTAATTTGGCATTAACCCTTTAAGGTTCAAGCCCTGCTAGATTGAGAGGTAGAACATTAACATGTAGCACACATCTAGAATTGGGAGTGGCCGGACAGAGGGGGTTTTTTTTTAGTGTAATTTTTATTAATTTTTGTTTCATCCTTTACAATAAGACAAAAAACAGTATGATACAATAGACAGCATTACAGGCAGTCCCCGGGTTACGTACAAGATAGGGTCCGGAGGTTTGTTCTTAAGTTGAATTTGTATGTAAGTCGAATCTGTATATTTTATAATTGTAGATCCAGACCAAAAAAAAAAATTGGCCCCAGTGACAATTGGAGATTATAAATTTTTTGTTGTAATGGGACCAAGGATTATCAATAAAGCTTCATTACAGACACCTTACAGCTGATTATTGCAGTCTGGGACTACAGTAAAGGATTCAGAAAGCTTCACCAGAGGTCAGAGGGGTCTGTCTGTAACTATGGGTTGTCTGTAAGTCGGGTGTCCTTAAGTAGGGGACCGCCTGTATTAGCAGGCATGAGATAATATTCCGGGTCATATGACTGGCGTACAAGATATGCAATATATTCTTCTACATTAGAATATGGAAAAACAGTACGTCTAATTATCACATAGCCTATTACAAGATAGGGTTACGGAAGACAGGCATGTACTTCCCAGTTTGTACTTCTGGGCTGACTGTTGTAGGCTGACCTACTTTGGTGGCTTTGAACTTCTGGTGTCGACCAAGCAGAGAAGGTCCATGAGTGTAACTGGTGACTTCTATATGAAACGTATATAACCTATTAACAAAGACATGTAGACAAGACTAAGCCAGACAATACATCAGACAAAATAGGGAATTTTTAATAAATAAAAAAAAAAAAAAAAAAAAGAGGGTGTACCTGACACAAAGCCACCAACACCACCTCTAGGTAAAGGACCTAGTAATCATAAACCAGCATAGAGGCCACACCAAGGTAGAAGAGTCCAGAGAAAATTGAGAGCACACTGCCAACTGGTTTCAACAAGGATGATGAGCCGAAAAAACAGTGAATGGGGTCTACAAGTAATTGAAAAATAAAACATCAGAAAATATCGGAAACTGTAAATGAAGTTGAGCCCAAGAAGCCTCAATAGAACAAAAATATACTAACAAGGAGGCTAGATACAACTTCAAGATAGAGACTAGATTAACCCCTTCAGGACGTAGCCGGTTTGTGCATTACGGCTCAATTCTTTTTTTTTTTTTATTTGATCAATGGCTCTTCCTGTGGTAATAACTTTTCAACACTTTAACATATCCCTGTGATTTTGAGATTGTTTTCTTGTGAAACACTGTAGCTTATGTTAGTAGTATAATTTCTCTGATCAGTTACTTTTTTGGGGTGTAAAATTTGAACAATTTAGGAAAATTTTAAAAAAATTAAAAGTTTCAAATGTTTTACTTTTCAGACAAAAAGTCATACAACTTTTTTTTGTAGAAATCTTTATTCGTCTTCCTTATATTTCCATAACAGTAGAAACCCCTAAGAACTGACCCTATTTTGTAAACTACACCCCTCCATTAATTAATCCAGGGGTATAGTTAGCATTTTAACGCCACAGGTGGACCCTAAATAAAATGCATAATGGATAGTGAATAGTCTTGTGCCCAGCTCCTGCCATGGGAGACAAACACCCCCAAAAAAATGATGCATGTTCTCCTGTGTAAGGCAATACCTCATATGGGCCAATAAACTACAGGCTAGGCACATGGCAGGGCTTAGAAGGGAAGGTGCGGCATGATGTATAACCTGTGCATAGTACATCAGGGTAACAGCTAAAGGTCCAGGGATGTGTGATAAATTCGGAAGCATCTTTCATACTTAGTCCTGTTTTTTCTGGGCATGTCTCACAATGATAAATGGTGTCCTTCTGAATGCATTTTGGAGCACACCCTGCACCTCTGCACAATCCATGATATTGCCTCGCTTCCATAAGTACTAGCATCCCTTCCTTCCTTCCTGGTCTATAAAAATAAAGTACTTTATTACCTCCTCTTGAAATTCCAGGAAAGTTCCCCTCTGGCCTGCACATCAATGTAGCACATAAGCATTATATAGTGCTGTCTGCATGATTTGCACGGCCAGCTTCTTGTACCACACCCTCGACTTCCGCATGGTGTTGTACGGTTGAAGCAGCCAATCCCATAAGTCAACCCCTCCTATGTACTTGTTAGAATCTAATATACAGTCCGGCTTGAGGGTTTCTGTACTGGTACCTCGTACTGGGACAGGGGTGGTGGTATGCCCATGTATTTTTGTTAGTACAAGGACATCCCTCTTGTCCTTAACACACAATACAGAGTCGCTGCATAGTGCCCTGCAATCGTGCCCTTTAAGTTTTTGCCCAAGCAGCGACTTAGGGAGACCTCTCTGATTTCTGCGTACCGTGCCACAGTATTTCTGGAAGCGAGGCACTTGAACAGGGTAGTGCTGGTGTAGAAATTGTCCAGGTAGAGGTGGTAGCCCTGGACAGTAGGTGCACTAAATCCCACACAATCTTTACCCAGGAAGGGGGGGGGGGCATTCTTGGGGCTCTATAGTAGAGTCAGGGTATATGCCTTGGAAAACTTGCCACTAAAATGATCTAA
The DNA here is from genome assembly GCF_040894005.1 of Engystomops pustulosus. Taxonomy (NCBI): domain Eukaryota; kingdom Metazoa; phylum Chordata; class Amphibia; order Anura; family Leptodactylidae; genus Engystomops; species Engystomops pustulosus. The sequence goes on from NC_092415.1 coordinate 58,783,328, forward strand.
TACGGGCCTGACCTTAAACAAAAATTCATAACAAGGGTCATCTCTGGGTGGGCACTGTGTGTTGTCGGTGTAATGCAAAAACTTATGGATGGCTTCAAAGAGCAACACCATGCAGTACATCAGGGTGTGGTACAGAATGTCTGTGCTCCAGTAGTCCCTGATTCATGGCTTCTTCACAATCCCCATAAGAAGTATTATGCCCCAATACTGTAGGGTTGTGCATAAAATGAAGAGGGGTTTTGGACAATATGCTGTGCAGCGTAGAGATTTGTCTGGACTAAAACGAAATCCAATAGCTCAAAAAAAAAAATAAAAAATACTTTAAAAAGTCCACAGCTCTGGGCCCTGCCTTGTCAAATTTAATTCCAGGTTGGCCCTAAAAGTCCTGAAAGGTATAATTATCTGGGGCTACCCATGTGGCACTTCTTCAGCATAAACCCTGCGGTGCCTTCTTGGGGGTTCTTAGAGGACACTGGAAGATGAGGAAGAGGAGAGGTAGAAGGGAATATCGTCCCCACTAGCTGACTGTGTGTCACGTGCATCCAACTACATGGTCAAGCCGCACAACCAGAACACACAAAATTTAGATAAGAGCATCAAACTACGGGTAACCCTATGGGCACTCCGGGAGGAAAAAACAACAATGTTCACTGCGGAACAAGGCGCTACAAATGCACCTCTCTTTCCCTAACAGTAACGCTTAGCTCTTCTCTCCAGCGTTATCAAACCAAAATGGTGCAGCTGGAGGAAGGAGATAAAACCTCGCATTTCAGCCTCAAAACGCTGCAATTGGCCAGTCCGACTTGACCAACATATACGTTCCATATTTGAGTTCCATTGTCTAGTTTTCCATCACATGACCTGTGGTTTGGATTGCTGTATATTTACTACAGCAGACATGTCTCACTTCTATGTGGAGAAAACTATAATTATCATCCAAAATAGGCCCCATTATCTGATCTGAGCAGTGTCCTGAATACCTAGATTGGATCAAGAAAGAAAAGAAGTGGATGCACCCTGGAAGTGTACCCACATGACTTAGAGAATGTCAGCTCCTGTGAGAACGAGTCAGTTTCTCTTCTTTCAATTTTATTAGTTTTCATTTCTTTCAGTTTCATTAGTTTTTGACATGATTGCCTTTTTCTAGGTACGATTGGTAGATGTGTGTTTTAATGGAATTTTGTTTTATAGGATTTTTTTTGCCTGCTTATGCTGTTTTATGATGCAGAGTGCAGTGGTAATGTTTTTTACTTTTTTGTAGTAAAAATCTTGAAAAAACAGAGGAACCTCATGTACTAATTTGAGAGGGAGCTTGTGGAAAACCAAAGAGGCAACTGATGTTATTTTTTCAGTATTTCAATTCAAAAAGTTCTGTTCTTGTGTGAATGAAGTAGTGAAGGGTTGTTCAGGAGCAGAAAGGTTGGGGCTGAGAGCTGAGGAGTGACTGAGCAGCACAGACTTAGCCCGTTTTTTTTTAAAGCACTTAAACCAAGAAAAAAAACCTGGGGCTCAAAAAAAGGATACTGTCAGGGTGCAAGGTAAGTTAAAACACACAATTATATTGTAATGCAAATGCCCACAAATGCATAAAGGCATATTTGCACTGCAGCTGTAATGGGCTTCTGCAACCGGTCTCTAGTGAAAATGTGGTCCCCGGTGAAAGGTTCCCTTTGACAAAAAAAAAAAAAAATCTAAAGAAGCCAGTCCAGTTCTGGAGCACAATGATTGGCATTTACAAACGCAATTGGGAAGGGCTCGGGCCTATCACATTTGCAATTCCAGCTAAACATATGCGATTGACAGCGCAGTAACTTAGGCTTCGGAGCCGAGATTGTGCAGCCGTCGGTCTGCATTCTGCGCAGACGAGTGCCAAAGCTTTCTGGTAGGAGGATCAAAGAGGCTACTGGGGTGTGGAGTAGCTGTGCCTCAGCTCCGGCTACTCCACACCCCAGTAGCCTCTTTAGAAAATTTGCATATTCCCCGATTAAAGATAATAAAAGATATAGTGGAGTAAAAGATTAGCCATAAAATCCTAAGGGCTATTCCTACATACATTAGATGCACCTAGCACCAGATCAACCTCAATAGGTAGATCCGTGGTGGTAGGTTTTCTTTAAGCCAAGTCTAGATATTTTACCACTTGCCAATAGATACATTCCTTATCCTATGCTACCACTTAGTGACTCTCTGAAGTACTATATCGGATGTGTGATATGCCTGTGTTAAGAGGATTAATGTTCTTATTGTTTACACTCAGGGCTCTGCCCCATCCAGAAGTAATGTATCAGGTTTTTTTTATTTTTTAGTAAGTCGGTTCTCCAATCAGTGTCTCACACCCATGCTGGCATCATTATTCTTAGTTGTTAGGTCCTGCTTTATAGCAGATGATTGTGCCCCTGATGCTGCCCCCCCCCCTCATCTTGCTGCGGGTGGTGCTTCCTTAGGCAAGAGGCCTTAACTAGCCTCATGGACGGTGCACCCCTGTTTACCCCCTGTGTCTTTCTGCATCAGTCTTCTCAGGGAGTCAGCAGAGACAGTCTGCCTGCAGATGCTGTCTCCCTTTGGAGACAGCGTCTGAACGTATGATCCCTGGCTGCCGCTAACATCACGGTCCTCCCCTTCCCCTGGATCCTACACTACATGTACACAGGAAATGCCCCTTCACTACATTGCGGCTTCCCCCTCTTCTTGCATGCCCTTAATGGCCCTGCTGAGCATGGATGAGGTCTGATTACCTGGATCAAGCCACCGTGACATAACACTGGTGTCAGGCCCCACGATAAACCAGCCACTCCGGTACCAGGGAATCCGGCTGCCCCCAACACAACGGTCAGGCTTTAGTGGGAGGATGTTGCAACTTAACAATAACAATATCTAATTTCACTGCAAACTATAATATATCTGCACAATATTGTATATATTCGCACAATATAATATAGATACTCCCCCTGCACACTATAGTACATATAATCTATAACAGTGATGGTGAACCTATGGCACAGGTGCCAGAGGTGGCACTCGGAGCCCGCTCTGTGGGCACCCAGGCCATCACCCAGCCAAAGGTCACCATTCAGGACTCAGGATAAATCAAGGAGGTGTGGAAAGAGCTTGATTAGCATTGTAGCCCCTTCTCCGAACCTGTGATTCATCCTGTTAAGGAGACTTCAGAGGGAAACTACAATCATAATCCGAATTTCTCCTCCTTTCTCCTGTATTGCTGTCCTCAGGGCGCCAATACGTTTGAAACCTGTGAAATACTTTAAATTGGCTTTTGGCACTTTGTGAAAAATGTGTGGCTTTTGCTTGTAGTTTCGGCACTTAGTCCCTATAAGGTTCACCATCACTGATCTATAGTATACAATACATCTAACTGCACACATGACCTCACTATAGCCACTAATCTCACTGCTTTCTGTTACAGTCCTCCACCAGTAGCAGGCGCTGTGAACCGCGTCCAATCTCCACATACACCTCATATTGTTACCAACTGTTCCTATATGACCTGTAGTTTGAGGGAGAACATGCGCCCCCTATCGGCTGCTCCAACACACAGCAGTGTAGTAGAAAGGGGATACGGGATCGCGCGCTACAAGTAGAAACACACGACTTCCTCTCCTCTCGGAACTCTGCCCAACCATGTGACATCTGAGGAAGCAAAACTGTAATCGCTTCCGGGTTATTGATCATGAGAGCTCGCAGCCATTGGTCAAGCTGTCAAAATTGCGTTCCCTGATTGGCGGCGAGGTCTCCATAGTGCAGTGTGATTGGAGACGTTACCGGGTTGTACTTTGGGATTGGCTCGCCGCTCGGTGCAGCGTGTGATTTCGCAGCGTCACTGCTTTGCGGGGCCCTGTTTGAATGAGACTAGGAGAAAGCGGCTGCCAGGCGCCCGAGGACCCGCCATGCCCATGTATACAGGTACTGACGGAGGGTGCCGCCCGCCTGTGCTGACAGTAATGTACCATCATATATGCGCCCCTACAGCACCGGCAGTCATGGCATGTCTATATGATAGTATGCTGAGGCTGAGGCTTCCCGAGAGAATGGCAGGCAGGGTGCTGAAAATACCCGATAGGGTGCCAGGGATGGGTGCTGAAACTACCCGATAGGGTGGCAGGCAGGGTGCTAAAACTACCCGGTAGGGTGGCAGGCAGGGTGCTAAAACTACCCAGTAGGGTGGCAGGCAGGGTGCTAAAACTACCCGTTAGGGTGGCAGGCAGGGTGCTGAAAATACCCTTTATGGTGGCAGGCAGGGTGCTGAAAGTACCCGAGAGGGTGGCAGGCAGGTTACTGAAAGTACCTGAGAGGGTGGCAGGCAGGGTGCTGAAAGTACCCGAGAGGGTGGCAGGCGGGGTGCTGAAAGTGCCCGAGAGGGTGGCAGGCTGGGTGCTGAAAGTGCCCGAGAGGGTGGCAGGCTGGGTGCTGAAAGTGCCCGAGAGGGTGGCAGGCTGGGTGCTGAAAGTGCCCGAGAGGGTGGCAGGCGGGGTGCTGAAAGTGCCCGAGAGGGTGGCAGGCGGGGTGCTGAAAGTGCCCGAGAGGGTGGCAGGCGGGGTGCTGAAAGTGCCCGAGAGGGTGGCAGGCGGGGTGCTGAAAGTGCCCGAGAGGGTGGCAGGCGGGGTGCTGAAAGTGCCCGAGAGGGTGGCAGGCGGGGTGCTGAAAGTGCCCGAGAGGGTGGCAGGCGGGGTGCTGAAAGTGCCCGAGAGGGTGGCAGGCGGGGTGCTGAAAGTGCCCGAGAGGGTGGCAGGCGGGGTGCGCTGGGTGCCCGAGAGGGTCCTCACAGAGGAGTCAACCAAGAAAAAAAAACGTGCATAAGGGACAAAAAATACTTTATTCAAATACATTTACAGATTAAAAACCAGAGCAAATGTGGACACAGATCGACACCCCCACTCTCCCCCACCCCCACTCTCCCCCACCCCCACTCTCAATGAATACTTAGATAACAAAGATTGTATGGAAATGTACTCTAGCATATGAAATTATTTATAATAACATGCCTGATAATAAAGATAAATCTAAATAATATCAAATGCATAGAGTGACATGAAAGGGCAATAACATATGCAGTATTACGGTGGTAATATACCTTAAGAATACCAAGTCCAAGGAGAGTAAAAGGAACCCCACGTGTATCGCCTGTTATATCGGCTTCCTCAGGGAATACTACATCCTTACAACGCTGCCTCTCTGTGATGTAAGGGTTGTGAGGTCTGACGTATCCTTACAACGCACTGCAAACACAAGATATGAACAAAACCTAATTCCCGTAGGGCACAGCCCAAGTCACGTTTTAACCTGTCAATGCCCCAACATATTGTCATAACCCTTGGGAGTGGGGTCACAGGTTGCATACACCCACGCTGTTACTGACCGCTGTGCAGCTCCTGTGACCATGTCACCCACGCAGTGTGCCATTATGGAAATTATAACTACTGGGGGCCATTTGTTAAACCTATCTGACATAGAAAAGAGTGCAAATGCCCAGTTTGCATCTTTTTCTACTCCATTTACAAATTGAGAACAGCTCCCCTGCCTGCTCCTGGAAAGGGGAGGGGCAGGGAAAAGCCAATGGCTTTCTAGTTTGAAAACTCTCTTAAATTGCCGTCGGTACCTTATAGGAGTGAATTGTAGCGGGCAGTACACATAGGGGCAGATTTATCAAGCTGTCTGAAAGTCAGAATATTTCTAGTTGCCCATGGCAACCAATCACAGCTCAGCTTTTGTTTTACTAGTGCTCATGAATATTTTAAAGTGGAGTTGTGATTGGTTGCCATGGGCAACTAGAAATATTCTGACTTTCAGACAGCTTGATAAATCTGCCCCATAATGTACAACAAGGCCTGTACCTCCTCGTATTTTTTACCCATGCTACTCGGGGGTAGGGAAATATCAAGGCAGGCACGAAACGCACTGCTCTGGCACCAGTGAATTAAGTCTATAAGTGAATCGACTATATACCTGAGTATCACGTGAAGTACTAACGTGTGAACATGCCATCATTGCTACTTGTGTAATCCTATGCACCTCTAAATGCCCGGGTTATGAAACATTGTATGATATACAGGCAGTCCCCGAGTTAGGTACAAAATAGGTTCTTTAGGTTTGTTCTTAAGTTGAATTTGTATGTAAGTCAGAACTGGTATATTTTATAATTTTAGCTCCAGACAAATTTTTTTTGGTCTCTGTGACAATTGGATTTTACAAATGTACTGTACTGTAGTGGGTGATAGTAACTTGGTAGTATGTTTATGTACAGCGGGGGCCATCCATCATCCTAACAATAGCTCCTTTCTCCCTCTCTGAACATTGTGTAACATCATCTGTTTGTATTTCTGGTCATGTTGCGGTGTCCTCCTTAAATCTTTTTGTGGTTGTGTAGTTTTTATCTCATTGTTACCATAACTTTTTTTTTTTTTTCTTTTTAAACCTAAATTATAGTAATTTGTTTTTTTTTTGTTTTTTTTTTGTGCCGCCAGTAAACGTGAAGTGGGGGAAGGAGAAGTTTGATAATGTGGAACTTAACACGGATGAGCCTCCGATGGTTTTCAAGGCCCAGCTATTTGCTCTGACTGGGGTGCAGCCGGACAGACAAAAAGTCATGGTGAAAGGAGGAACATTGAAGGTATGTCAAAGGCTCATCCACCTTTAAAGAGGTTTTCAGGAACTGCATATCCTATTTACACGAATAGGCCAGAGCTTCAGTATCGAACACAGAACAATATACAGAATGTTGCTCTATGGAGTGTGTGATCACATTGATGTAAAGGTCACAGAACTGCCCAATTCTGCTAATCCAAGGCATTTCCAGGGTCAGATCACAAATTCATGGCCTATCCCCAGGATAGTCATCCAGTGTAAAGGGGTGTTCTCATCTTGAGCATATTTCTTTTAAGTGATATGCCATAAATCCCTGATGGACATTGGTCCCACATCTTAAATCCACAATTACATAAAATAAAAATGTGGAATTGTTTTTAGTACCTACAATTTTCCTTTTGCTTTTCCTCTGTTGTGCCTTTAGTATGTAGAATTATGTACCGAATAATAGGAGGGGGCTTTTATTGTGTTAATGTGCATTGTGTTCTCTTTATCACAGGATGATGATTGGGGTAACCTCAAGATAAAAAATGTAAGTTGTTCCTTTACCTATACAAAAATTAGAATCACCTAAAGACTGCATCTTACTCATAATATGTGATGTGGGAAATTTACTCAAGGAGTAGGAATGAGAAGACCCGTTTGGGTTTCCAAAGTTTGGCAAACCTAATCCTGAGAGTTCAGTCTCGGTACCGGAACACTCAAAATTGTGGCTCTGATCACAGACATTAACTGTTTAAATGCCACTGTCATTTAAATATATTAAAGGGGTTATCCGGGTTTAAAATTTTTTTTATGGCCGGGCTGGGGAGGGATAGTTAAACATAATAAACATGGACTTACCTCCTCCGGTGCCGCCGATGTCCCGCGCTGCGGTCACTTCGATCCGTGCCCCTGTAAACAAACAGGGGCACGGAAGCCGCGCACAGGGAGCTTCCGGTCTGCGTTGTGGACGGCTCCTCCCATCCGTCCTTATCTCTCAGCGTTGTAAGCGCTGGGAGATGGTGCGCATGAGAGCATCCGGCCGGCCGGAAGCTCCCTGTGCGCCCTTGTACTGAAACCGGCGCACGGAGAAGACGGGCCGCGGCGCGGGACATTGGCAGCACCGGAGGAGGTAAGTACATGTTTATTGTGTTTAAATAGCCCTCCCCAGCCCGGACATAAAAAAAAAATGTAAACCCGGATAACCCCTTTAACAACTAGGTATCTTCAGCGGGAAGGAGGTGTGAGCCCAGGGACATGAAGCCTCAAGGGTCGAGTATAGCCATACTGTTGTGTGCATTTGTTTTTGTATGTTATTACTATTGTGTTAGAGGTAAAAAGGACACTCTACTGCCTTCCATTAGGTTGGTGGGGACGTATGATTACATATGTGTAAGGTATGATGGGGGAAACATACACATTCTTATGATTGTCATTTTCCATAACATGTATAATATTCTCCATTTCTAGGGGATGAGCTTGTTAATGATGGGCTCTGCTGAGGCTCTGCCCGAGGAGCCTGCAGTGAGGCCCATATTTGTAGAAGACATGACGGAGGAGCAGTTGGCCTCTGCAGTAAGTCTATTTATATCAGATCTTTTGTTCTGGATGTCAATTAATATATTAAAGGGGTTTTCTCACAAAACAACTTCTTAGGCCCCGTGGTTAAGGTCTAATTTAATTGGTGGGGGTCTTGGTGATCATGAGAACAGAATGTCGCTCCCTGAGATGAGTGGAGCAGCTGGTCGCGCATGGCCAGGGTGCTCTGCTCATCTCTATGGAGCTGACTGAGATTGCCAAGTACAGCACTCGGCAATTTCTGTCAGCTCCATAGAGATGTGCAGGGCAGCCTGGCCACGTGGGACCGGCTGATCCGTTTATGTCGGGAAGCAACGAGTCAGACTCCCCGTTCTTGTGATCTATGGGAGTCTCATCAACGATCTGCAAGTTAGGCCCTATCCTGTGGAAACCTCATTGCAACTTTTATGACAACTATACACATTTGAGTGATCTTTGGGTGAGCTCCTAAACCACAACATGATTGTTCTTACTATGTTTCTGAAAGTCTTGCCTATTAAAATGTAATGCTTTACATCCCTAATGATCAGCATTGCATTGACTACTTTCTGGACTCTGTCATAAACATGCAACCATGAATTGACTAAATACATGTTTACTTTAATGGGCAGTAGGGCAGGGGTTGTGGGGAAGGGGGTGAGATATAAAGGTATGTGTGAGCAAAGTATTAAGCATATTGAATCCATCAGTCGTTCATATAGAGACTGTCTGTCAGCCAATCCTGCATGAAAAAAAATATTCTAGAAGCCTCAGAGAAAACACTGTTGCACGTTATATATCAGGCTTATTATTCCTGTTGGTGATTGGCGCAGGATCTGGCAGAGAAAGATCATGACACACACACAGGGTGAAATAACCATCTATTTCTACATGTTTGTACTTAGATGTATTGAAAACATAACTTCTCTATGATATATAATTTCTGAATGTCTATCTTTTGCAGATGGAATTGCCTTGTGGATTAACAAACCTCGGGAACACGTGTTACATGAATGCCACCGTTCAGTGTATCCGCTCAGTGCCAGAGCTTAAAGAGGCTCTTAAGCGGTAAGATTGTGGTCCATGAAGAATAACATGTTAACAGTTGTGATTTTTGGTAAAAGAACCACAAACACTATTTGTGACTAATAGGAATAGATAAGGTCATTTGAATTAACGACTTTAGTAATAATTGTGGAAAATGAAAATGTATCTGGTCTGTTTAGTTTACTTGATCCTTAAAGACAAATTCCACAATATTAATGGGTAATATTCATGGACTAAAATAGAATATAGTCGGGAAGGAATAGTGACGGTTTTACAGCTGAACGTTGTGGAAACCATGACCGTGTGTGAGAGCCTATTGAAATCACTTTATCCTTTGTATCATCCATATAATCAAAGGATAGCACATGGTTTGGCTTTGGTTAGGGTGAAGTCATTAATGTTTGCCCATGTTTGGGTTCTGTAGTGCAGGATTACATGTAAATCATGTTAATATTTTTCTTCATATAGTTTGCATACTAATATTTATTATTATGTCTATGTTCAGCTATGCAGGTGCCCTGAGAGCTTCTGGAGAAATGGCCTCTGCTCAGTATATTACTGCAGGTTTGTGTCCTATTATTACATGTTATTGAAGGAAATCTGTCACGATTTGGATCGTACAAAGCAGCAGATGGCATGGGGTTAGCAGTCCTGGCAATCTCATTAAGCATACATTTTCCTCACACTGCATTGCTCTTACCTCTGCACTGAGCTGCTACACGGCACCTTCCTGGTTCTCTGACTAGAAGCTGTAAGCGGCAGTCTTACAGAGGTGAGGGGTGGTGGAGCACTTCACTACAGAGATCTAAAGCACTGCATTGTGAGGACTTTGCACTTGAAAATGATTGAATAGATTCCATTTGTTTTTGGGCTCCGTACTTAAAGGATATCTTTCACCAGGATGAAAGACTGTATTCCTCATCCAATCCCTTCCCTTCCTTGGTTGAACTTGATGGACAAGTGTCTTTTTTTTCAACCGTATAAACTATGATATAAACTATGATATGCAAATGAGCCTGAGGGGCTCATTGCTCCATTAACACCTAAGGCGCCTGGAGCCCCTCAGGCTCATTTGCATACAGTCTTTCATCCTGGCGGCAAATGCCCTTTTAAGAGTTACGTCTTAATGAGTCTTGGGAATAGATGTCTTTAATGCAACATGATTTTCCTGTGCCTCTATTTAGAGATCTTTCTATGGATGAAGTTGTGAATGCCTCCATGTTCTGTAAATCTGCAGATTTCATGTTCTAAACCATAAGGGTAAAACCTATCCATATTTTTACAGCTCTTCGTGACCTGTTTGAATCCATGGATAAGACCTCTTCAAGTATCCCACCGATCATCCTCCTCCAGTTCCTGCACATGGCCTTCCCACAGTTTGCAGAAAAAGGTGAACAAGGACAGTATCTACAACAGGTAAATATGATGAGGGTGCCAATTTTTATGTTAAATGTACACTAGAGGTCTTTAAGAAATGTGAGCGGATCTGTGAACCTTATTTCAGACCTTAGCTAGTGGTTGTGCTACTCTATTATATGATGTTTTCCTCTCAATGGATTTTGAACCAATGAATGAAGAAAGTGTGCCAAACTGAGTAATGCCTCCAAAACGATTCATCTTGTGTGCTTTCTTGTAGGATGCCAATGAATGCTGGGTACAAGTTATGAGGGTTCTGCAGCAGAAGTTAGAAGCTATAGAAGGCGACACAGAAATGGAGGTAACAGCTTAGATTATGGGTTATGATGTCTTTCAATACCTCTCTGGACGTATATAGCATCAGTCAGTCCTATCATCTGGTTAATGCTTATTGAAGGAAATGGAATACAGAAGGTATGCCATATAAAACATTACTATGGGCAAACACAAAACATTGCCGGTAACCTGGCATGTCCATGCCTTCTGTCAGTTATATTGTACTGCCATTTGGAAAATGTCACAAGTTACTGTAGGAAATTTACTAGTAGTATCTTGTGACTGAGGTCATATGTATGGAGAAAAATAATGACCTAAACATTAGTGAAATTACCTTGGCACAGGTAAAGTTCTAGTTGACACCTGCTGAGGCCATGACCCTCTGCAAGCAGAAAGGGTTAATATTGACTCCTCTGGTATTCTAATAATGCATGTTGACTCCCTTCCCATATAGTTTTTTTAAGAGATAAAGTAACAATTTAGCAAATTTTTATTCTGGCAAAAATGGCATCAGAATGTGTAGATTCTGATAAAATTTGTGTATGAAAATGTCTTTTCGCACAGTTAAAAGCCCAGTAGGATCTGTGGTAGTTTGTGGCATTTTTGGACATCAATGGTGTTCTTTATGGCACCCGTTGGGAGTCTTTCAGTATGAAATATGATATTGAAACCTTTCCCTGGGTTTTGTGCAGCTAAATAATATATAATTATGGTTTACCTTTTTTAGACTGATTCAGGAGCAGCTGCTGCACCAAAGAAGAAGAGTTTTATCGACCAATTTTTCGGCCTTGAATTTGAAGCAACGTATCCTTTTATGCCCAATAAAAGTGAGATCTGTAATACATATTCCACATTTACTAACAAGATGTGCAACATTAGAACCTCTAGCCTTATGCTGAGACTTTTAAAAATTGAGTAGCAACAGATCATCTGCAAATCCACCATATACTGTAGTAATGTAGTGATCACACCCTAGGGGGCCTACATATAAAGTAAAAAAAAAATTTAAAAATATGGAAGAAACGGAAAAGGGCATTAATGGGAAGGGTTAATCCCCAAATTTTTACCTTTTTAAATATGGTACATACTGGCTAAAATGAGGAAGATTTGGGAATCTGTATAAAAGAAAGCTAGTCTTTGTTGTCCATAGCTAGTAATCACAGTACAGCTTTCATTTTCTTCAACTCATTCGTGAGGGTCATTCTGCCTTCAGATGACTGGCTGGAAGGGGTTCCTTTTAACAGTCCTGAACCCTTTCACATAGAAACACTATGGTGTTACCCCTGTTAAAGTTACAGTGGGAATTAAGATTTGTATTTAAAAATCCCATTTCTGTTTCAACTACAGATTCTCCACTTTAATATGCCACTAGAATTGTGTTTCTTGGTGCCACGGTTCAGGAGCTATGACTGTTTGTCATGATATGTGTGTATATATATATACGTGGTATCTGCAAGGGACATGTTCAAATAATACGTATATAGCCGTATGGTAGTTGCGAAGGTGTTAAGGAGGACATGATAATAATAATTCTACTCATAGGAATTGCTCAACACAGATTTGGCAATAATATTCCCCCAGACATGGGCGATGCAATTATTTAGTGAAAAAAACCTAATGTAAGGGCTTTTGGGGCTTCTGAAATGTTTTGCTGTGAGATGTGGATAGTTGATATGAGCAGGAACAGTAAACCTCTATAAGGCCGTGTTCACACCAGTCACCATGTTACATGTTACACAAATATTGGTCATCTCTATGTGCTGCTTTTTCCTTAATGATGCACAAAGCATGAAATGTACTGAATCTGAAGAGGAAGATGTAACCAAAAGCAAAGAAAATCATCTCCAGCTCAGCTGCTTCATAAACCAAGAAGTGAAGTATCTCTTCACAGGCCTCAAGCTGGTAAGGGCTGCTCCTTGTGTCATGTATTAGTGAGATCATCATGATGATGATGGTGGTTTGTTAGTCTATGATGAAATACTAGCCTTCTGCATGTGCGCGTACGTCTTAAAGGGGTTTGTTCACTAACCATTGGATGCACAATTAATATCCATCAGTCAAGCACTGAGCAGTGTATGTACCTGGTAAAGGTAATTAAAATATAGGCTCTATTTTGTATGTTATTAACATGCAGCCATAGATGCAAATTAATCTCCATTAAATTAAAAAAAAAAAAACTTTAACAATGCCATTCCATAATTGTCCATGAAATGTGTCTCGCCTTCCAGGACCCCTGTAAATGTAACTTCTCAGTAGATGATGGTCAGAATATTATTGGTTTAATAGATGATTCTTTAAATGCTTTCCCATGGATTTATGCTGGATGTAGTTCTGTTACAGTGGCTCAGGGAATTTGTTACATTTTTTTGCAGCGTCTTCAAGATGAAATCACCAAACACTCGCCGTCATTACAAAGGGATGCTTTATATAACAAAACTGTGAGTACATAAGGGCTTTTATTTGGGCAGTCTGAAATGTATCCCTGTGGCTAATGCTGGGTACTAGACAGAACGTGACATTTTAATAAATATTGCCTTATTTAGGCTGGGTTCACATTGAGGATTGAGTTTTTTCCCATAGTTGTATGGACACGTGGGGGAAAGGGGGCAATTCCTGAATGCAGGGCATGGAGTGCGCCAGCTATGGGGGTGACCTCATATTAGTGGCATATTACAGTGACTTCACGGGGTCCCCCCACCTCCTGATGAGTGACATATGCGCTTGGCGAGGCTGGGGGGAAGGATGCAATACGTTGGATCTAGTTCCCTTAGCCCTCTATTGTCCCCTCTGTGAGCGCATACGCCACTCAGCAGGATGGGAAAACGTAGCTTGCTATGTCTTTCCATCCATCCGGATCAGTGTATAGTGGTCAGACACAAGCAACAACTATGCCTCTGTCTGCCAGTATATGTTCAGCGCACAAATATTGTCCATTATGGCTGCAGGTTTGACCAAGACCTGGATTGCCGAAAGGGGTTGACCTGATGTTGATAACCATGTCTGCTTTCTTCTAAAAACAGATCCACACCTGACTATGATGACAGCTCAGCTGTGTAGAAATGAATGGCGCTTAGTTGTAATACCACGCACTACTCATGGTCAGATGTGATGGCGCTGTGTTTTTTTTAAATCTAAAGAAAGCAGCCATATCTTTCAACCTCTGGACAACCCCTTTAATTATGTATCACCACTCTGTCTTCATGGGGCTTCCTGCTGGCCCAAAACTTGGAATAAGAAGGTACAGGCAGCATGCCTCTACTGGTGAAAAATGTACAACTTTTGATCCTGACATCCTTTCCCACATTTAAAGCTCCTGACCAAATTGCTGCACAACCAGAAATGGCTGGACAACTGCAATAGAGCTGCAGACTCGGATTGCTGGACCCCTCCTGACATCTACCACCAGGACGAAGGCTTGTAAACCAAGCACACTGACATACTGGTGTGTGTCTCCTTTGGCAGGATCTGCTTTTCTTTTAGCTTCTTATGCCCTGGTTTTAACAGAAACCATGTTTTTTTTTTTTTCATAAAAAACAGGGCATAGAGAGTGCAAATAAGAGCAGATCCTGACAGAGGGGGCACCAACCAGCATGCAAGTGTGCTTTGTTTATTATAATAATAATATTTATTGCCATCAAATTCTGCAGCGCTTTACAAATCTTAGGGCACATGTACAAATATAATATTACATTACAGAGTACAAACAGTTATATGGCATAACAGGAGCGAGGATGACACATGAGGTTTAAGAGTTTGTATAATGGTCCAGACATTCTTTATTAGGGAACAGTATAAATAATTTAATAAAAATTCTGCTGCTTGAACCATCCTCTTATATACAAGGTCCATGGTCAGTGTGACTACAGAGAAGCCCAGAGATTGGTATATATTTTGTGATTGCCAGATAAGGAAGAGGACGTGGGATGGATTAGTAAAGAGAGAGATGATATTTCATGCAATTCGAGTGTGATAGGCTTGCCTAAAAAGATGGCTTTTAAGAACATGTTTGAAACTTTGGAGGTTGGGTATCAGTCTGAGGAAGGTCATTCCAGAGAATTGGTGCAGCCCGGGAGATGTCCTGGAGACGTGCCTGAGAGGTTTGAATTATGGTAGAGATTAATCTAATGTCACTGGCAGATCAAAGAGCTCTGGTTGGACTATAGTTATAATGCTATATATAAATTTATTATGCAGAGCTTTGTGGATGAGGGTTGTTATTTTAAACTGAATCCGGAAGGAGACGGGCAGCCAGTGCAGTGATTGGCACAAACTGGAGGCACCCGTGTAGCGTTTGCTCTGAAAGAAGAGTCTGGCTGCTGCATTAAGAATAGATTGTAGAGGAGAGAGTTTAGTGAGTGGAAGACCGATTAGTAGGGAGTTACAGTAGTCTAGCCGAGAGTGAATCAGAGCAACATTTAGCATTTAAGAAGTTTCAATTTGAGAAATGGGCGGATTCTGGAGATGTTTCTGAAATGCATGTGGCTAGAGCGAGCAAGAGATTGAACATACGATGATGGTTTGTCTGACGGGGGCACTTTAGAGGGAGAAGACTAGAGGACCGAAGACTGAGCCCTGAGGAACTCGACAGAGAGGGGGAAAAGAGACTCTGTAAGTGCGGTCGGAGAGATAGAAAGAAAACCAAGAGAGTGCAGTGCCCTTCAGGTCAATGGAGCGAAGCCCCTGAGGAGGAGCTGGTGGTCCAAAGTATCCAGCGCTGCCGAGAGATCCAGAAGAATGAGCAGAGAATAGTCACCTTTTGGATTTAACAGTGAGATGATCATCTGAGACTTTAGGAAGAGCAGTTTCAGTAAAATGCATAGAGCGGAAGGCAGATTGCGGGGGTTCAAGGAGGGAGTTAGCTGAGAGATAGCGAGTTAGTCAAGAATAGACCGGGCGTTCCAGGAGTTTGGAGATGAAAGGGAGGTTAGAAACTGGTCTGTAGTTAGCAGCACTGGATGGGTCCAGGGAAGGTTTCTTTAGTAATGGAGTAACAACAGCATGCTTGAAAGATGAGGGAAAGACACCCGAAGAGAGAAACGGAGGGATTGAAGATTTTAGTGAGGTGAGAAGTGACTGCTGGGGAGAGAGACTGTATGAGATGTGAGGGGATGGGGTCACTGATGCAGGTAGTGGGGTGAGCAGAGGAAAGGAGCCTGGACACTTCTTCTTCTGTGACTGGCTAAAATGAAGAGAGCGGACAGGGTGCATTACCAGAGGGAAGGGGATTAATGCAGTCAGTGGATTGAGCAATTATATTCATGGCAAATTCAATCAATTTTATCTTTAGGGGTCAGAGCTTCAGCCCCAAGGCATGTGACAGCTACAGTTACTGTTAGGAAGGAGTGAAGAGCATAAAAGAGCATTTGGGGTTGTTGGAGAGAGAGGATATTAGATTAAATAGACCTGTTTAGTAAGGTGAAGGGCAGAGTTATAGGTTCTGAACATAAATTTGAAGTGTAGAAAGTCTGCAGATGTGCGGCAATCCTGGAGCACTGCCAAAGGAAACAAGTTTTGCCCGTGTGCCAAGGTTGCTTGCATCTGTGTTGAAAATTTCGGATAGAGAGTAGTCCATCTCATCTAGGGCGCTTCTGACACTGATTATATAATCCTTCATCCTGGTGGTAGTTTTCCTTTAACTTGCGAGAAACAGTTAGTTTATTGGGTTTGTAACCACTAACATATTGAATATTTACTATTCTTTTTTTTTTTTTTCCCCCACCGCAGTCCAGGATAAGCCGTGCACCCGCATACCTGACGATCCAGATGGTTCGGTTCTTTTATAAAGAGAAGGAGTCTGTGAATGCCAAAGTTCTTAAGGTATGGATTTGTTAAGTTTAATATTTTCTCACAATCACTTCATTAATCAGTCACATTTAGGAAAAAAAAAGTGTCTAACATTTGGAAAGTTCTGCACCACATTTATTATTTGGTATATGACCTCTGCCCACAAGCAAGTTTTGTCCAACAAACTCGCTCTATATGTTTGCAGGATTTACGGAGATGAACCTAGACCCGCTGAACCATTTAGGCTCAGTGATTTTAGGTTCAGTCCAGTAAATCCTGCAAGTGCATGGAGTGAGTTTGTCAAACCAAAGTCGCTTGTGGGAAGTGGGCTTTCTTGCATCACCTAGCAAGGACATATGACTATGATAGTGGGCCTCCTAATACTAGTGCTACACTAGTATTACACAGGTATTAGGTGGTCTCACCACATACTATACAGTCTAAAGTTACTTTGTCAGCCACTGCAATAAATCTGGTACCTTTTATAAATTGTCCACTCTTAATATTAGACATAAGGAAGTCTGAACCTAAACACCATGGGGAATACAAGTGTTGATACTTGACTTTGTCTGTTTACAAACTTCAGAAACCTAAATTTTTCTCTCTGCTACACAGGATGTCAAATTTCCTCTCATGCTGGATATATTTGAGCTATGTACTCCGGAGCTGCAGGAAAAGATGGTCCCTTACCGATCTAAATTTAAAGCGGTAGAGGATAAGAAAGTTTCAGGACAGCCCCCTAAAGTAAGTTGTTTGTTAGCTGCTGGTGGGAGTGTTTGTTTGCTCTCTAATGGAGGCAGCAGATTTGTGGGATACCTTCTAATGCACTGCCTGGCAATGGAAATCCACAGCCAGTAATACAGCATAATCTTCATGTTTATTTAATATACCTACAAATAGGATCACCCAAAACAATACTATATCATATCCAAGTAATTCTTATCCAAATGATACAAACTTAAATATCATGTAAATATACACAGAAAAATTACAGTCACGTGGACTTAAAAACCAGCATAAAACGCAATTGTGGTGGTGGTCACATGACACTTCTTGGGTCTTGAGTTCTATACTAACATGAACACAATAGCAACAATGGATACACTTGTTGTTATAGAGTAATATCTTATTCCCAGCCGTATAGATCAACAAAGTTCAATATAGTATGACCTAGAATATCCTACCACTATATATACTGTGTGTCAAAATCCAGGCTGCATGTTAGCATGACCAGGGACCACCACCACGGCAGCCCAACACACGTTTTGCCATCAGCCTCCTCTAGGGGTTATGCAGTTTTGATTTTCAGATTTGATATTTTATGACCACTTTTGACTATGTGACTTTACCTTGTGTAACCCAATACACATTCTAGACTACTTTCTATCACTTTGTATTACCTCCTGGATTAGTCTACCCAGATCAGGCATAGTGTAATGTGTGTAAAAATGTTGTTGTACTTTAATAATAATCTTGTTTCTTTGTTTCCTTGATATAATCTTAGATAAAGCCGGTTTCCCAAAAAGAAGTGAAGTATGAACCCTTTTCCTTTCCAGATGGTAAGTCCATAGCACAATGCATACTACTGCAGGCCGATGCTTGTATTTATATACACTGCCTAAAAAAATAAATAAGGGAACACATAAAGAATAACAAGTACAAACCATAATGTAATATATGCTGTTAGTCGTGATTTGTAAATCTGGGAGCTTTAGTAGCTCCCAGAAATTAATGGTAGGTGGTGGCCACAGAGGTTATACTTTTGTTACCCTTCCTGACTGATTCTGTTATAGTTTTGCTAGTGTCCTTCTAACTACTGGTAGCCGTGTGTGCTCCCTGCAGCCCATTCTGGTTGCACACATGGTCAAACTTCTTGTAGGAAGTTTCAAGATCATGGGGTATAACCTTTATTGGTTCCTGTGAGCGAGGAGTAAGTGTATTGCCATCGCAACATGTATAAGACATCCACAATGTCTGCTGTCAGTGTCCAAAAGATGTGGGTCCCACATCCAAGACCCTTATCTACCTTGACCAGGAATCCTTGTCTCGGCGGTAGTGAGCGGAGAGAGATCTGTACCTCTGTGGCTTGCTCTATTCACTTCCCAGGAGTCTCTCTGCAATTGTGCATCATTCTCATAGAAGTGACAGGACAGGAACTTACTGCACCTCGGACGGGGTTTTACTGTCCTTGTGATGGGAATACTCCTTTGAGGTCTCCTGAAATGTAAATTGATATATGTGTACGTACGAAAGGGATTGTCCGGCCTCTCATCCATTGCTGATCTTGAACTATCCACTCCACAAGATGTGATTTCTGGGGTTGTGACTATTTGAGCCTTCACCGATCAGATTCTAGCTAGGCGCAGAATTCATCTTCCAGTGTATCGTGTCGCTGGGAAAAAAAAAGTAGGTAAAAGCAGATCTGCAGTTCTCCAGTACCATTTCAGAGAGGGGCAGGTATTGCTATAAAATATGAATAATGGATCATGTGGATTTTCATCTTCTACAATGTTCTTTTTTCCCCATAGATGTTGGTTCCAACAATTGTGGTTACTATGAGCTGCAGGCAGTTCTCACCCATCAGGGAAGGTCCAGCTCTTCGGGTCACTACGTATCATGGGTTCGGAGGAAACATGGTAAATAACTGGCAGCATCTAACTCGCTTTATGACATGTGTTCGTTGGGTCTGGGCTCTATTTTCCTGATGCAGCTTATTTGCTTTCCTTCATACAGAAGATATTTCTGATCTGTACTGCAGAGATGCCATAAATGTCTGAGAACATATAGGAGTGATGGTGGACCTTTTAGAGGTCAAGTGTCCAAACTACAGCTAAAACTCCAATTTAATCAGCAACTTAGTGTTCCCTGATTTTAAGTTTTTGAACGCATAATTGAAAGAGGGAGCGGAAATTTAAAATATCATTGTAGCTTTCCTCCAGGGTCACCCTGAACAGGAAGAACTGCAGTCCTCCTGCAAGCCCAGGTAACATTGCTTTAAAATGGAGCTGAACTCTGCACATCCAGGTCTGCAAGAGTCTACTTGAGTAACTCATTCTGTCTGGGCAATCTCTGTGGGCACCTAGACCATCAACCTAGCACAGAGTTTGCCAAAGTGCCACCACTGGCATATGGTGTACTGACGCCTGCTATGATGATAGTTGTATATATTCTGGAGGCAGAGAATTTTCTTCTATGTATTTGGTTTTAGATTTAGAATATACTGTCGATCATCCCCACAATCTGCCCTGCTTTGTATATATTCTCCCTATGTAAGGACTGGTGCGGTGTATCCGCTCTGGCACAGCATTACAGATCATCTATCTTATCTCCCTTTTAGATGAGTGGATTAAATTTGATGACGACAAAGTAAGCATCGTGTCTCCTGAGGATATACTGCGGTTGTCCGGAGGAGGTGACTGGCATATAGCATACGTTCTTCTATATGGACCCAGGAGAATTGAAGCTACTGAAGAAGCCGAACAATAATGACATTTGTTGTTTTAGTCATTTTTTTTTTTCTTAGGTGTGAAATAAATGTTCTTCGATTTAGAATCGCCTGACCCAGATTTTTTTTTTTTTAATCTTAGAGGAAGGTGTGAATTGTATAGTTCAATTCCCCTTGGTTCACCAACCGCGATAATCCTCATCCTTTGGAGACTAAAGAGACCATTTCCTATCGTCTTAACATGATTTTAGAATCGGGATCATAAAATGACTAAACGTCCAGCCACTGCCCTGTGGTGCTAAAACGTTTTTTTTTAATGAAATGACGATATTTATTGCACACCTACAACATTCATTGTTACTATTGCATGGTTTATACCACAGTACTTTCCGTCGCCTTATCTGACAGTTCTGCCTGGAAGGAGGAAGGATACGTGTTGCCTCATTGTAACAGTGCAGTTTACGACGTGGCCAAAATCATGTGCCCAGCTTCATCTATCTGGTCCAGGCCAATGTTGGCATCTTGGTGACTTCACAATAAAATTGTGATCGATTTCTGGCTCTTTGATTTTTATTTCCCCCTCAATTACAAATAAAATTATTTTTATTCATGCAAATTGGTTGTCTATCCAAAGAAGGAAACCTTGCTGTCCTATAGGTTCAGAGTTATGCTGGGCATATTTTCCCGACCAAGTATTATAGAGGGAATGGCACATGCCCACTACCATCCAAAATCTTTATTCATATTCACAACATGTAATGACAGGGTCAATGCAAGCCGGATGAAGCGTGGCTAGTGCAAATCTGGTACTAGGATGCCCTGCATGTTCTCCCTCCACCTTGTCACTACATTTTTTTGTGAGTGATGTTACCTCTTTATTTGTTGTATATGGAAGTGTAATACGGGTGTAGAGTAGAGCTCCAGTCGTGCCATAAGAAACAACTCCCCACCCATCTATCACTATATAAATTAAGCTACAACATAGCCCATTTATTTATCTTTTAGGCCACGGATAACAAAAATAAGCAGATTGCCATAGTCACGGTGCCTGGATCTATGAGTAAGCGTCACTGGTTTATCATGTATCTATCAGTCCTGGTGTACACAATTTCAGTTGCGCCTAGACATGACCCTGTAACTTCTGACTTGGGTCCGGGGAAGCCATCTTGGTTTTCTGACTGACAGCCATGGAGCTGAGATATTCTGTCTCTCCATGCCTCTAGCCCCTCTCATTCCAGGATGGTGCTCTCACACTGACACCGACTTCCTGCCAGCGTGAGGAAAATACAGGCAGGCAGATAAATTCTTTATCTGGGGAGGGGGAGGAAGGAACAGCAGATCTACTGTGTTGTGGAATAGCAGAGATGTAGCAGAGCTGACTGTCATTGTGTGTAATAGGCATCTCATGGATTTAATCTCTCTATGTTGTCAGATATTAGTATCTGCTCACAGAACTAGATGGATCATTATGTGTCTGCTTAGAGAGTCCTCGAACACACCCTGGAATATTATACTGACCATCACTGAATGATAGGAGCTAGACCAGCAATAAAGTAAATTTGTGAAGGGTTAAAAATATCTACTGTGTTAACATCACTAATGGATGGAAATGTGAGAATTTTCCTCCATGGCAAAACCCCTTTAAAGGACACAAGTCATCAGGTCTCTGTCACTTGTCCTGTCACCACTACCTGTTGGAGCAGCTCACAAGGATCTCATCCCAGCCTTTATCTAGTTATTTCATACATTATTCATTGTAAAATCATCTATTTTTTATCATGTAAATGAGGCTGGTCACATGGTCAGAGGCAGTGATGTCACCCCTGTTACCCCTCCCCTCTCCTCCCCCTGCTCATGTCTGTGTGTAATGTATAGTAAAGCATAGTTAGTGCATCTGTTGACATGCTGCATCCTCCTAATACACATGTGTGATACACAGACATCAGCTACACATGAATCTGACATGTTCTGCTGTAACATGGCTGCCTGGAGCTGTTGTATCTCTCCTATACACACACACATGCACACACAGGCTGCAGGGGGCGTGGCCACCAGCACCAGGAAGCACATCATTATACAGCCTCACACCATTATACAGGCTGTCAGTCAAGCACTGGGGGTGTGGCTGTGCCTCCCACTCATGAATAGAGTGGACAGCTTGAATATGCTAATGCTTCATTGGACATTTCACAGGTCATTTGCATACAGCTTTAGGACCTCATTGCTTAGGTTTACAGGCATGTAGAGGGACAATGAAGGGATAGAGGCAATGCTCTCTAATGGCAGTTTATGAAAATATATTTAGTTTAGGGGGGTTATTTTGCATGACGGGTTCTCTTTAAGTTGGGCTATATCTTCCTATGGCAGTTTTTTTGCTTTCCCTATTCAAAAACAAATCTTTAGATAAGCTCCTGTTTTCTTTTGGACTTTAGGCTGCCCAAGAGTTCATTTTCTATAGTTTTTTGTTCAACAACACCTTCCATTTTAATCCCTTATGGTTTTCAACAAAATGGTTGAAATTTGCTTACTGAAATTTCCCTTTTTTTGAGTCTGTTTGGCAGCACATACACATGGGACTTTGTTCCTCTAGGTACAAATCAGAAGAGAACAGGTTAATAAGCAGTACAATCAATTAACTGTCTGGTAGCCCCTCCTATAAGTAGGAGCACCTTGTATTTGTAGTAAGCAGTAACAAAAAGAGGGTGGGCATTCTGTGCCGTTCGGCAGCACATACACATGGGACTTGCGAAGCAGTACTAATGGGAAGGACTCTCTGATGTCTTATAATGCTTTATGATTGTGGAGGGGGATGTCCACGTAGCGGCTTTACTTATTTGTTGAAAAGAAATTTGGCCAAATTCAGCCCAGGATGCTGATGTAGAGCGAGTTGAATAGGATGATCTTGGCCTGAGAAGGAATAGCATTCCTTGATTGTATCTTTCAAATATCTAGAGAGGCTTTACTTGCTCTTTTTCCCTTGTTTGGCCCATGGAAAAGAAGGATAGAGAATCTGACCTTCTGTAGGTAGATGTAATATCTAGGTAATTCATAATTGCTCTCCTAACATCTAGAGTGTGGAGAGATTCTTGGTGGTCATCCTGTGGATGAGGAAAGAATGTGAGAAGGACAAATTCCTGGTTGATATTACTAGAAGAGGCCACCTTCTCTGGCCACTGATGTGAACTGCGGATTGGTCTGCACAATAATACGGCACGGTAGGATGTGAAGATACGGATCCTTAGATGAAAGAGCTTGTAGCTTAATAATCCTCTTGACAGAAGTAATCGCTGTAAGAAATAAAGTTTTAATTGACACATATTTTAAAGAGATGTTTGAGATGGAGGACCCCTTAAAGCCTGCAAGACTAGGGGTAGATCCCAGGAAAGAATTGTTCCTTGATGATGGGCTTCCTATTTCGATTGCTTTGAAAAATCTTGTTTGAAAATTTCAATTCTAATTGTGCACTGATAGCTGTAAAATGCACTTTCAGAGTGTCATACTTTAAACCTTTATTGAATCCTTCATGTAGGAACTGGAGGATGGAAGGGAGAGTATCTCGTGGCATCTCTGTGGAGGCACACCAGTGTTTAAAAATATTCCATATTCTGTTGTAGACTGAAATGGTTGCTGGTTTTCTTGCGGCAAGAAGTGTAGAGATCACTGAATCCGACAGCCTTGTTTGGGCTAATGTACTCAGCTCAGCCTCCAGCCGTAAGCTGCAGAAGATTCAGACAAGGATGGTGGAAACCCCTCTGAAGAAGCAGATCTGGACGAGGATGAAGCTTCATAAATCTCCCTCTGGATTGAGACAGAATGAGTGAAAACCACACCCTGCGTGGCCAAAATGGGGCGATCGTTATCACTTCCGCCTTCTCTGAGATTATTTTCTAAAGTACTAGCGGAATTAGGGGTACAGGAGGAAAGATGTAAATCAGAACTCCTGACCAATTTATGACTACAACATCTATCGCCAGTGGATATCCTATTGTGGATAAGGAACAGAAGCTGCTCAATTTCTCGTTGTCCACAGCTGCCATCACATCTAACACTGGCAGGCCACACTACTGTGTTATTGACACTTCGGGGTTCAGGCCCCATTCTCCTGGATGTAGAGTTGTGCTGCTCAGAGTATCTGCCCTGTGATTGAGAACACCACTAATATGGACCGCTGTGTGGTCCAGAAGATTCCTTTCTGCTCAGGTGAATAGTGTTCTGCACTCTTTGAGTAGAAGTGGGCAGCCTGTTCCACCTTGCATGTTTATATGGAAGACTGGAACCATGCTGTCTGACTGGATCATTACTTTCTTCTTCAATATTATTGGAAGAAATTGGAGAAGCGCCAATCTTATGGCTCTTTGTGGTTTGAGGACAAGGTCCTGTCCTGAAGGGACCTACGATTTTGGACCCATTTTTCTTGTACATGAGCACCCCAGCCCCAAGAGGATGACCGGATGATGATGCGTCAGACTCTTTCCCTCGCAAAGCTTGTGGAGATGAGTCCACCAGATTAAATTCACCTTGGTGCTGTGAGAAAGCGACATAAGAACATCTAGGCTCGTGGGGGAACGATTCAAGGTCCTTAAGATGTCCCTCTGCAGAAGCCTTATATGGGCTCTCGCACAAGGGACTGCGTCCGGTTCTGAGGTCAACAATGTTTTCATCGCTATATGAATTGGGAATCTGCGTGATAGAATTAGGGAAGACACTGCTGCAGTCAATTTTTTGACTCTGTATTCTGTAAGGCAGATGTTCATCTGCTGTGCATTGATAATAAAGCCAAGCTGCAGACGGAAGGAGCAATCACAAGCCAATCGTCCAGGTATGGAATTATGGTTAACCCCCGGAGACGCACGGAGGCCACTAATACAATAATGATTTTCATGGGCTGAGGTAATGAGACAGCCGAATTGAAGATGCAGGATCTCTGGACAGATAGTCTGAGGTATTTCCTGTGTGCAGGTAGGATGGGAATATGAAGGTATGCATCTGTGAGGACCAGAGATGTCATAAAATTGTCTTTTTACAATAAGGTCAGCACAGAGCGAATTGTTTCCATCTTGAAACGTTTCTCGCCAAAAACCGATTGAGGTATGTCAGGTCTATGATGAGATGCCATTTGTTTCCCAGTTTCGGAACAAGAAAAATCTTTGAATAAACTCTTTGACCTTGGTGGGATGAGGGGACTTCCTCTCAAGCATTTTTGCTTATCAACTCCAGTATCTGTAGAAAAAGAATATTGCTGCATGGATTGCAATCTGGAGGGGGAGCTATGAATTCCAGAGATAAGCCTTTTTTAATGGTGGAACGCACCCAGGCATCGCAGGAAGTTTCTGATACCTCCTCCCACAGGTATCTGCGTCCCAAGTCTCCAGTTTTGAGATCAGAGGCCTTTTTTTTAGAGAAGTTAAGGGACCTTCTGACCTGGAACTTCCTCTGCTTGTAGTGACTCCTTGATGATGTCTTAAATTTTGGTGACCTTCTGCCATGTGACCGAAAGGGTCTGAGCTGGCTCGGCTGCTTAACGGGCTGAAGAAAAGAATGTTTCTTTTCTGATAGAGCCTCCAAAATATTTGCCAATTGAGGGCCAAACAGGCTCTCTGACTGGAAAGGGAGGCTGCAAAAGGTCACTTTGGCTGGGGAATCACCCTTCCATAATTTGATCCATAAAGCCCTTCTTGCTGCATTAGAGGCCACCGCAGCCCTGAATGAATTCTTTATGACATCAAGGGGGGCATCACATAAAAACCCAGCTGCTGATTTTAATACTGGGAGAGATTGCATTATCTCTTCTCTATGCACAAAGTCTTTCAAATCCTGAGAAAGCTGGCTAAGCCAAATTCTCAATGCCCTATCTACATGGACTGTGGCCAACACTGCCCTGCAGGCAGAAGAGGAGGCTTGATAAGTCTTTTTCAGAGAACTCTCAGCCTTTCTGCCAACCGGATGTGAAAGAATGGCAGCTTCCTCTGATGGAAATATAGATTTCTTTGACAGTTTAAAAATTGGCACTTCCACTCTTGGTATTGTCTCCGAGTCTGCACATGCTTTGGGGTCCAGCCTATAAAAGGATGATAATCTTGCGCCTGGACTAGAGTGCTTGGTTGGGGTATCCCATTCCTGTTTTATCATACTAGTGAGAACAAGGTGACTAGGCAGAACTTTGTCTCTGGATATAGGAAAATAATGCAATTTTTCAGACTTTTCCTCCGCAACCTTTGAAGATTCAACAGTAGCTTTAACAGCTTTGAATAAATATTAGAGATTCTCTTTCTTAAGAAGAAATACTTCATCAGAATCCTCATGTAAGGATGTACCTCGTAGAGTCTGTGTCTGATCTTTCTTCCTATTACCACTTCCATGGGAGGACTCATTATGCGAGGACATCTGAAAAATACAAACACAGTGAGACACAGCGCAAACTACACAGCAGCTGACATACCTGTGAGGCGGCACCGACGCTCTAGCCTTAAATTCGGAGGGGTTCGGCTGCCTGGCAAGTGAGACGAGCCCCAACTAGTGCCAAACATTTAAGTGTGCGAGATCTTGCAAAACCCGAGATTTTGTGCACACATGCGCAGAAAGGCCTGGGGGACACTGGATTCTTGCACTAGCAAGTACTATGCATAGCCAGAAGTGGAGGTTTCAGAGCTAAACTTACTCCGACGGCTTCAGAACTTTAGACTCTATAACCCAACTTGGACTCCGGGACTTGCGCCACAATGGCTAACCCGGGCGGAAGTTGTCACACAAGTATGCTCAGAGAGCAAGGGGCGAAGCATATGGCCAAGATCCATGTGCCTGGTCTAAATCTTTTACAAGGCAGACCCTCTCCTCTGGGAGGAATATGTATAGGCTCATCCGCCACCTCCCAGGGAGGACACCACCTGGGGCCAGAAAGTACGACCAAGCTGGAGGCCTCCCCTCACACAAGTTCTTGGCTTTCATAGGGGGGAAGCACCAGAGCCTACCCAGCCTCTCCATGGTTACGCGTTTAGGAACCCTTTTCTGGAAATATGACCTCACTAGGAGGGTCAACCCCTGACAAGGCTATTTTTTGGGAAATTATGCCTCAGAGATGACGTTCCCTGCCAATCCACTGGAGGATTTGTGCCTCCAGTTTTCAAGAGAAAAAAGAATACAAGGTGCTCTCGGTCTGCCGGCTTACTTATAGGAGAGGCTACCAGATGGTTAATTAATTGACTGTACTGCTCATAAACCTGGTCTCTTCTGATTTGTACCTAGAGGAAAAGTCCCATGTGTATGTGCTGCCGAACGGACGATAAAGAAATGAAGACTTTTAGAAATTAAAAAAAAAAGGTATTTGGTTTTAAAGCATGTCTGCACCTGTTTTAAAGGGGTCATGGATATTAAATGAAGGTTTATTCATAGCATTCCATTTTTGCACTATATTTGTGCAAAATTCCGACGCCGTGTTGGGGAACATTTGGGTGACATTAGGCACAATAGGGACAAACCCCTCTTAAGACATATACATGACCAACATGGAGGCAGCCTACATGGGCTCTCCTTTGTCGGCATAGACTTGGTAAAACCACCAGAAAGAGGAGGGGACTGGGATCGCATTCTCAGACAGAAGGAGACACGCTGGATATTCAGACTTAAGACAGAAGCCCCAAAAGGGCTGAATGAACAGTTAAGCTTTACTTGTTTTCTCTAGTCCCTATTTTTTGCCCATATTAAGCATATTTATTTAACCAGACCACTATAACATCCTGTTATTAATATTTTCTTCTTCTTTTTATTCGGACAGCTTTAGATGCATTTACTCCACTAGCCTCTACTACCAGGGAAACGTTGACCTAAATCCCGTTTTAGTATGTATTTTTTCATCAGGGTCAGACATTCACCTAATGTATACCTGATCCATTAACTTTTGTCCCTAACCTTTAAATTGAGGGACTCTATGGCGCATTATTCATCCAACCACATTTCCCTGCTCTTCTCCACCCCCCCCCCGGGGGACACTCACTCTGCTGGAGTCCTGGCACTTTTGCCAGACCCTGAGGGGTGAGTTTCTTTGCGCATGCGCGGGTCGTGCACATCGGCGGCCTC
Organism: Engystomops pustulosus; assembly: GCF_040894005.1. Classification (NCBI taxonomy): domain Eukaryota; kingdom Metazoa; phylum Chordata; class Amphibia; order Anura; family Leptodactylidae; genus Engystomops; species Engystomops pustulosus. The sequence goes on from NC_092415.1 coordinate 58,811,505, forward strand.
CCCGTGCGACAGATTATGCGCATGGGGGGTGTCCGGGCTGCGGGCGACCAGGCGCGGGCATAGCATGCCTGTGCTTATACACGCATGCGCACACCCAGCCCCGCCTTCGGTCTGTTTCGTGATGTTTTGCGACGGACCGATCATGTGACGGGGTGGGGCGTTGGGGGGCGTGGCTATATAGTGCAGGGTGCGCTATTTAACCTGTGCAGTAGAAACCCACACACAGACCCACTGGTCCTGCAAGGCCGTGCACGGGGACGCTGTAACTGGACCCCCACAGCCCCCACCTGACCACCAGTCCGTACCAACAATTTAGACCAAGGTAAGAACACAATTTTTGGGCACTCACCGTTGAAACTTTAGCCCTCATTAGATTTTCAGGATTGACCATCAGTATACTCCTTCCCTCCTTTATAATAGGGACGGATTACCCTTGTGTTTCCCTTACCCACAGTAAAGGTAGGACTTTTCAAGCTTTTTTCTGTTAAACGCACCACCCACTTGTTGCTTTGACTGAAACAATGTTGTATGGTTAAATTTATTAGGGACACCTTTTGGCGCATCGCAACTTTCCCCTGATGAGCCCTGGAAGGGTGAAACAGGTCCTGTCGGGATTCGGTCGCTCTGATCCCTACGTTGTGCATTAAATTTCCATAGGACTTTATACTGTCCATAACTGTATACCAGACTCTTTTCAATCTTTTTATGGGAACCACTCCGGTGGTATAGGCTTGTTTAATAGGGCCATCCAGTCAGGGACAGGTTCCTGTCGGGGTTGTGGCCAAATAGGACCACGACTCCGAGGTTAGGTTCTCAGGGTATCAGAGAAGTTGGACTCAGGGTGTACCAGGGAGAGTGACATTGACATCTTGACACCATTCTTGACATCCGTAAGTCCCATCTTACCCTGTTTATACTCACCTATCCTCTTCACACCTTTTAAGACACGTTGTGTCTACTTTTCGGACGAGCACTCCGACGCTTCTATCTTGAGACAAAACCAATGAACAAATTGACACGCTCAAGGAAGTTGGATAGTGTGCATTGATGACTTATGCTGCTGAGCATTCAAGGTGAGCCTGGTGTCTAATATATTTTTTCATGTGAAACCTTATCCGTTTAGGCCACCCAGCTCACGTTTTGCATTTGTCTATTCTTTTCTAGATGGGGTTCATGCACTAAGGATTCTACATAGCAGCAGCTATTTTGTACCACTTAATGTTTGTATATTTTATGAGACTTCTCAGTAAAAGTTACGTTTTAAAAAGATCACTTCTTTGTATGTATTTTTCGGTATTTGTTCATAGCCTATACACATCCCTCTTTTCTTGGTTCACACTTTACTATATCTGCAATATCCTTACTCACAGAGCCCAAGACCTGGGCTAAGATTTCTGCTTCATCCGCCATGATGACAACAATGAAAAGAGCAGTAAGCTGGAGATCTCATATCATAGTGACAACCCAGCTTATACAGGGATCACTTACTCCTTTCCCACCTACAGTACTCTTCCTCATGCGGTCAGCAGTATACACTTCTGGAGGCCGAGGTCATGTTGGAAGTGATACAGACAGATGCCCAATGGATGAGACGTGCAAGATATCCCTTGCTCGCACATGGGTGACTCCCAGTACCAGGGAGAAGTGCATGGAGCCTGGAGGCGCTGTGCCAACTGCTGGAAGCACAGATCCCATAGTGGAGAAATTAATGAAACCGGGTCCTGCGGTCGGACCCGAGTAACAGGCAGTGGAAGAGTCCCAGCATTAGCCTTTATAGGACTTCTGGATGGGATGCAGGAGGCCCCCTACAGGCACAGAACTAATCCAGCGAAGAGAAGTTAATCGGGGTTTATTCTAACACTACTTCCCCATCTTGGAACCTTGACCCTGTAGGTACAGGATGGCACTGGTGAGGGGTTGCTAGGGAGGGACCTTTAATCTCTTGCAACTTCCTATTCCCCCAGGTGGAGCTGTCTTGGGGATCGGTTGGAAAGACTTATTTTTCAGCTTAATTTACACCTAGAATTCCCATAAACAAAGTGGTACTTAACTATCCTTTTTCCCTTAGGCAGAGTTCACACGTGACATTTGTGCAACTCGGAGGGGATTAGCATAAATGTACACTCACCGGCCACTTTATTAGGTACACCTGTCCAACTGCTCGTTAACACTTAATTTCTAATCAGCCAATCACATGGCGGCAACTCAGTGCATTTAGGCATGTAGACATGGTCAAGACAATCTCCTGCAGTTCAAACCGAGCATCAGTATGGGGAAGAAAGGTGATTTGAGTGCCTTTGAACGTGGCATGGTTGTTGGTGCCAGAAGGGCTGGTCTGAGTATTTCAGAAGCTGCTGATCTACTGGGATTTTCACGCACAACCATCTCTAGGGTTTACAGAGAATGGTCCGAAAAAGAAAAAACATCCAGTGAGCGGCAGTTCTGATGGCGGAAATGCCTTGTTGATGCCAGAGAAGACCACACCGGGTGCAACTCCTTTCAGCTAAGAACAGGAAACTGAGGCTACAATTTGCACAAGCTCATCGAAATTGGACAGTAGAAGATTGGAAAAACGTTGCCTGGTCTGATGAGTCTCGTTTTCTGCTGCGACATTCGGATGGTAGGGTCAGAATTTGGCGTCAACAACATGAAAGCATGGATCCATCCTGCCTTGTATCAACGGTTCAGGCTGGTGGTGGTGGTGTCATGGTGTGGGGAATATTTTCTTGGCACTCTTTGGGCCCCTTGTTACCACCGTTGCAACGCCACAGCCTACCTGAGTATTGTTGCTGACCATGTCCATCCCTTTATGACCACAATGTACCCAACATCTGATGGCTACTTTCAGCAGGATAATGCGCCATGTCATAAAGCTGGAATCATCTCAGACTGGTTTCTTGAACATGACAATGAGGTCACTTTACTCAAATGGCCTCCACAGTCACCAGATCTCAATCCAATAGAGCATCTTTGGGATGTGGTGGAACGGGAGATTCACATCATGGATGTGCAACCGACAAAGCTGCGGCAACTGTGTGATGCCATCATGTCAATATGGGCCAAAATCTCTGAGGAATGCTTCCAGCACCTTGTTGAATCTATGCCACAAAGAATTGAGGCAGTTCTGAAGGCACTAGCATGGTGTACACCTAATAAAGTGGCCGGTGAGTGTATATGCGTTTTGGACAAGCCCCTCACAGTTACCTTTATAAACACAGCAAAAACGCCAAGTGTCGATGCTGACATAACACAAGAGACAAAAAGAAGCATCTGGGATGAGTCTCTTTTTATAGTTACCAGTGGTCTAGATGTAAACTATATGCAAGGCGCATGAACACCAGGCTCCTTACACACATATGCACATGTGGTAATAAACTTGTGCAAAAACATAGAAAAATGTTAAAGAACAGGAAAGAGAAAAATATTTTATTACAGGTCTTCCATGAACATCATAAAAAAACAACAACAAACACTGAATAACAAATCTTTACTCTGCATGTCAGTGTGACCCCATAAGGAATGATGCATCTATCCCTATAACATGCAAGTCCAGCAGGTTTATGTGCCATTCTCATTGTAATTGCACAGATTTTCTGCCAGTTCATTCAAATGAGCCTGATTCAGAGCGGCCACAAGATTCTCAACAGTAGCATGGGCAGCCTCGCGATCCTGCCAAGCGACCAGCAGGAGCTTAGCCCTCATCTTTACATCCTCACTGTCAGATTCAATGCCTTGAATGTCCGAGTCTTTCATTTCTAAGTGTGGGGCCAATGTCTTCCACTGTTCTCCTAATTTATTAGCAAGGGACTCTATTAGTTCTCCAGTGACTACCTTCTGATGCTGAACATCTGGGCCTGGAGAAGAATGTAAAAGACACATTATATGCAATACAGAATAACAAATCCTACAATACTGATACAAAAGCTGCTACTAGAAGCCATAGTAAACCATATAACAGGACAAGCAGAGGATTTTACCGTCTCTTTAGTCAGAGAAAACCTATAGTGTCACCCGACAAGCGCGAGCTATAAACGTGGGAGTTAAAGTCAGTGTGCGCTAAAGATTTCTGGGACAAATTGTAGTTTTTTTTTTTTACATCTCCTTTAAGCTTATTCATCAACTATAACAATCTGTTTCTCGGAGGTGGAAAAAACGAAACAAATAAAGACCTTGCAATTTAGCCATCATATTTTACACTATAAATTTTGCTACAATGATGATTAATATTTGTTCATAATTACAGCAACATCATTTTGTGTAGTTTTTTGCACTACTCCCTTTCAAGACTCAACTTAATTTTATTGACAAAAAAATAAATAAAATATCTGATACGTTTTCTTGCAGGAAATACCTGCAGAAGTTTTAGCATTTTTTTAACAGCATGTAGCATAAATATTGACATGGATGAATATCTTGGATGATTATAGCCGTTTACTACTACTACGTATTACTACTATTTACAGTAGTATCAACTAAATGGTTAATCCTCCTCGTCCCTCTCACTTTCTGCCACTAGTTCTCTGCACAGGCAGTAAAAGAAGACAGTCCATCCGCCTTACATGGTAGACATTAGTGCGGTCTATTCCCAGAGCTGGCCCCAAAACCCTGAACTAGGAGCAATACAGAGCTGGCCTGAAATCCTGAACTAGAACCAATACCGAATTGGCCAGAAATAATAAACTAGGAGCAATACAGAGCTGAACTGAAACCCTGAACTAGGAGCAATACAGAGCTGGCATAAAATCCTGAACTAGGAGCAATACAGAGCTGGCATAAAATCCTGAACTAGGAGCAATACAGAGCTGGCCTGAAATCCTGAACTAGGGAGCAATACAGAGCTGGCCTGAAATCCTGAACTAGGGAGCAATACAGAGCTGGCCTGAAACCCTGAACTAGGAGCAATACAGAGCTGGCCTGAAACCCTGAACTAGGAGCAATACAGAGCAGGCCTGAAATCCTGAACTAGGAACAATACAGAGCTGGCCAGAAATAATAAACTAGGAACAATACAGAGCTGGCCTGAAACCCTGAACTAGGAGCAATAACGAGCTGGCCAAAAATAATAAACTAGGAGCAATAACGAGCTGGCCAAAAATAATAAACTAGGAGCAATACAGAGCAGGCCTAAAATCCTGAACTAGGAGCAATACAGAGCAGGCCTAAAATCCTGAACTAGGAGCAATAGAGAGCTGGCCAGAAATCCTGAACTAGGAGCAATACAGAGCTGGCCTGAAATCCTGAACTAGGAGCAATACAGAGCAGGCCTGAAATCCTGAACTAGGAGCAATACAGAGCTGGCCTGAAACACTGAACTAGGGAGCAATACAGAGCTGGCCTGAAATCCTGAACTAGGAGCAATACAGAGCAGGCCTGAAATCCTGAACTAGGAACAATACAGAGCTGGCCTGAAATCCTGAACTAGGAACAATACAGAGCTGGCCTGAAACTTGGAGCTAGGAGCAATACAGAGCTGGCCTGAAACCCAGAGCTAGGAGCAATACAGAGCTGACCAGGAAAACCTGAAAAGAACTGTGAACAGTGGGGGAAATGGATTAAAGCTTCAACATGTTTTTTATGCAGGCTCTGAATTCTGTATTTGAAAGCATCGTCTGGATTATGAAATCTTACTTTCATTGTTTTCCTTCAACAACGATTCGTTATCTTCATCGTCCTCCTCATCTTCACCTGTTTTTATTTCCTCTGAAGGGGGCTAAAAACATAAAGTATTTTAGTATTATGCAAAGGATCAACACTGAAGAAACATAAAAGAAAGCAAAGTATTCCATGTGGCTTCTCAGAACAAAATTTAAATGTGAATAATTTTTCAGAGCAGTGAAAATATGTGGAAAGGCCGGGAATGACACTTACTGGTAATTCTTTGGCTATCTTGATCACCATGTTCTCCAGGTATTCTGGTAAGCTCTTAAACTGCTGGTTGGTAGGTTGGAAAAAGTGGGGGCTTCTACGGGCCAAAAGTCGCAGCGCTCGCCAACCGTAATTGGAGTTATTTACCACTCTGAGGATGTAAAATATATAAATTAATAACAACATAATTGTAGTGGAGAAACTACTGTTATATCTCTACATAACCTGCAATACATGTAACCCCTGAAACTAGATAAGCAGATACTTAAAAGAAAGGAGTCTATTGCTTAACGGGGCTGGACCTGGGCTGTCTTTTAGGCTGGATTCACATTTGTCCGTGTTTAGGGACGTGAGAAGTCCCTTGACTCATGTGTGCATAATGTGGTCAATCTGTGGCACTTCTCACCTTGTGATCAAGGAAAAATTTGAAAGGACTTCCATTACTGTACAATTTGGTAACTTACTTGTATTCATCTTCCACCATGTTTTCAGGATCAGCTTGTTCCATTGCCTCTTCAAAGAATTGTTCCAAAGACGGCATAAACTCTCTAAAAGAAATAAAAGAATTAAGACGCCTTACTAGGAGAAGCGTATTGTTGTCTAGCAGTCGCACCTTACTATTAAAGAGTGTGTGACAAATCCCAATTGAAGTCAAGTCATTCTTGAAATTGGCATGGGTCCCATAGATGGAACAACATTTATGGCATGTTGTGCAAATGTAATACAAATGTCTTTTGTAGCAATGGATCCAAGCAGACAGGTCTATGCGTTACCTCACCTGGTTTCTGACTTGCAGGCTTCTATATTGTCAGGGCATAGATTCCAAAGCCTTGTTAACTCCTCACTGTAACAAGAAGTTATAGTTTTAAGGGTAGGATATACACTCATCCTCATACATACAACTGTCTAGTTGTATTGCCAAAACAATATATATCCATAAGGACAGCAGCAAAAAAAAAAAAAGACAATTTAAAAGAGTTTACTTAATAAAGCTTTTATAGTAAAGTAGCTATAGCCCGAGCACTGCCCGGGATAGTAAGTAATTGCACTTCGCTATAACAAAATATTTTCTCTCTATCTTATCATATTACCTCACACATAAGCTGTCTCATGCTCCTGTCGAAAAGTAACGAATCAAAGCTCAGAGCTCATATTAATGGCATGTTGCAAAATAGAAACTGAGCTGTGATTGGTTGACAACTGCCACAGCAGCCAACAGGCAATGGCTTCTGTAGATGGTAAATAAATGTATTATGTAAAGTATGTGGTGAAAATTTTGACTCAAAACCTAGTCTGTGACGTTCCCCAAGTCACACAGAGAGACTGTGCAAACTTTAGTGATTGTAAACGGGACGGTGCAGATTCCTTAAGCGAACACACTTGTATACACACACACACACATAGAATCAGCTAATATAGATTAATATAGCGGACAAACAATCAATGGGGGAAAGAAACATCCAGTAACAGAGAAGATCTCATCAGTAAAAAGATCTAGAAACTTACTTTCCCATTAAGATCTTTTTATTTGGACCTTTGCCCAGGAAATCCTCAGGGGCCGGCCGTTTCCTTGCCATTTTCAATGGTTTACTGTCTGGTTGTCTAATTTAAAACATAACAAATCAGAAAACCAAAATGAATTTACATGAAAACATGAGAATTCCATAATACATGTGACTTATCTACAGCAAAGAATGGAATTAGAAAACAGAATTCTCATTAGAACTTCACCTTTCTTTAACATAACTGGGGCATCCTTCATTCTTCCACGCGTTCCAGTTTTCTTCAGTGCTGAGTATGTGCTGAAAACAAGGTTTTAGACATTAAAAAAAAAAACAAAACAAAACAATGCATAACCCTTAACTTCCATAAATCTTTCTCTTTCCCCCTGGTCCTTTTTCAAGGCAAATTATAGATGAAACTAAAGAATATAAAGAAATCTTCTCTGTGCATCTCAGTAGCTTCTGCCATGTAACCCCCTCCTAACTGTCCCGGGTCTGTCTGTCTGTAAGGTCCAGTTTACATCTCCATAACGTCTTCAGTTATTATGATGCAAAGAGTGGACTTATCTTTGCAAGGAGCAGCACCAGTTCTGTGTGTTTTGCCTCACTTGGATTTGGCTTAAAAATAAGGAAGGAAATAACTAAAGACCTAAGAGGGATGTGAACCAGGAAGACCAAGAGCTGCAGATAGGATAGCCCTCGTCTTGGCCGAGCCCCTTCTCTGTCAGTCTTCAGGTGAACAGTTCAGCAGAATCTTTGCATGAGGTTTATAAAACGCTCTTTTTACTTTCACCTTACATTCCCAGGTTTAGTGTGCCCATGCTCAATGTCATTGTGTCAGCTGTAGCTTACCTCCACCATTTTGGAAAACTTGTCTCCAGCAGATGGGGCTTCACAGAGTAACTGGAATAAAGTACATAATTTTAATACAAGATTTCATTGTTGGAAACAGATTATGTTTAAAAGTCTATACAAACCTGGTGAACCAGTTTGGTAGTTTCCTCAATCCAAGCGGACTGCTCCTCCAGCAAGACATAGTTAGAGCTGGAATAGAAAATAACTTTTATTAGGTTTATTGAGGTAAACAATACCATCCAGTACACAGTATGGAAAGATTTCTGCAGATTTCTGGTATTTCTCAAGCTGAAAAAACGATTACAGACACATATATTGGCCGTTGTTGGCCACTGACATAGGATTTTGCTGCAAAGTGATGCAAAACTGCATGAATAACAACCACAATTACATGAAAATGGGCCAACTAACAGTACAACTGCATTTCATCAAGATGGCAAGGCACTATCAAGTCACAAATAGGATAATCTGTTATCATCCTGAACAAGATATTTTGATGGCCCATGGGTAAGGCAAGTACATGGGTTTAAGAGTAAACATACACACTATCTATCTATATATATAGACTTGCCTTTTAAACTTCACCTGGCCTTTCAGGTATTGGAACAATATGAGATACTGGACCAATATATGACGACGAAAGTTGCTGTCACTCAACTGCAAATCCATCAACTAAAAAAGAAAAACCAAGTAATGAAAGATAGATATATATATATATATATATATATAGATTTAAACACAAACAATATATTTGACACTAGCGGAATATTATATATAGTGAATTATTCAGTATATTTTAAATGTAAATGACTTAAAACATTGAAAGCCTATAAGCTGTGGACACAAAGTTTAGCTCCAATAAACTACTTTGGTGTTACCTTTTCACTAGTCAGGAACTTGGCAAAGTAAACATGTTCACCCCCAGATTTCAGTTCTTCAATTTTTTTCCTTGAGGCTTGTGTATCATCCAGCTTGTAACTTTTAAACACTTGCAGAACTTCTTCTGAGAACTAGGGAAAAGAAGTGGCATGATAAATTTAATTTATAGCATGATTCATAAACTATGCTGTAAAATATGAACAAAAGATTAACAAACAAAACTTGAGTGGCAACTAAGGGCCAATTCATATCTCGGTGCTTTCATTTGTTTTTTTTTGTGTCAGGATACAAAAACAACAGCTAGCATAAAACTTGATATTGTGTATGAGGCCTTATTTTAAGATAGAACCAGGTGTTGTGTAATGGAAAAAGATTTGTACCTGATGGTTCTCTGCTGGTTTTGTTTTACAATAACTGATGATGCAACACCACTAAACACAAAAAAACACGCATTCACCTTGAGGAAGACTTTCCAAGAACCTTTGTCATAACATTGAACAGGATTCCTGAAGAAGTCCTGCAGAGACCAGAATTTCCTGTACAGGTTGTAATCGATGGGAATAGAACTAGAGTGAAATAAAAATAGAATAATTATTTGCATCACCTTTTTTTTTTACAATGAATCAGAAAAATATTGAGAAAATGTTACATATTTATCAAAGATGAAAGCAAACCTAATGGAATTTTCCAGGATAATATTGAAGACCTATCTACAAGACAGGTCATCAACATCAGATTAGAGGAGATCTGGGTACCCAACAATGCGCTGATACTGGCATTTTTTTTGGAGCTGCCACGCCTGTCTAGCTTGTATGCAGCATTTGGTTGGCTATCCATTAAGTTCTACACCCTTCCAGACAGTACTCTGGGTTCTACTGTCGTAATTCTTTATTATCCTATATTCTTTACATTGTCTTTTATGATGCACTGTGTACTGAGCTGTTTGAACCGGCTCATTGTTAATATTGTTGTTAAAGTGCAAAAAAAAAAAAAAAATGTTTTACACTAAACATATGAACGTGTAGGTAAAGTTCCTGTATCATAAACACATCCTTTCCGAGCAAATCTGTTGCCTAAATAATAATGATTTCCATTCCTTCTCCAATGCATCCCCCATACTCTACCAGAACCTGTCAGACGGTCCCCACATTCCAATAGTATCCTGAAAACCCATCTATATAACACACAGATCTTTACTGCTATTCTCTCCAAACTCCATCTAGCCTCCCATAAAGATTGTGTTTAGTTTCACTAAGGTGTGTGAACTCTTTATTGAATGTACAGCACCAGATAATTATTGGTGCTCTATAAGTAAAGAGTAGCATTCATTTATAGGTGAAGTTTAATGGCCCCCTCAGGATTCCCCATTGAACCTACCATTATGCTTTCGGGTAAGCATTAACTATTTACATGTATTGTGGGAGCCCGAAGGTACCTCCGGTCTCCACTCCACATAGGATTGATTGAGTATAGCAATCTTTTTTATACTCCAGTCAGCATTATTAATTATTCATCAGGCTTTTGAGTCTGTACTGTTACTTATTCATTTTTTGGTTCTGGGGCTTTCTGAGGGTGCTTGTGTATTCCATGGTTACCCCAATTTCCATCAGGGGCCACTTGTTTTCCCCTTTTTTGTATATTTTGTACTGTGTGTATTATCACTTCAATAAAGTATATTATTAATTTTTATCAATGTTTTTTTGCAGCTCTCCTTGTTGGAGTTTTTGATTAAGCATTAATTTTAGTTTAGTTTCGGTGCACCATGGACATGGCTGCAAGTTTTCATACAAACTCCATCGCTTAGCTTCAGCCCCCCGCCTCAGGGCCTCCCTCTTAGACTTGATTGACAATGCCATGATCTCCTGTGAAGCTGGGCACTAGACCTCCCTGCTACACCCAAGATGCTATTCAACTTTAATTGGGAAAACTCCAGCAATAACAACCACAACTGAAAGGGAATCTGTCAGCAGAAATTGACCTAAGAAACCACTACCAGCATGTCATCAAGCAGCTGAACACCTTCCAGTTCCAGTCCATTTCATGGCCCAGTGTGGTGGCATTGTCCAGAAAATCAACTTTGAAGTGAGATGTAAAATGGTTGTATAAAGTCAAGAAGGCAGAGAGTTTAACATTGGAGTCAAGGTTTTCTTTACTTCAGAAAGCCCACTTCACTGTAATTGATGGTCCTGCATCCAGACCTTCATTCTGAGGTGACGAAAGCTGGACTTCAATGCTGAGCTCTCCGCCTCCCTGACTTTTTACAACCAATTTACATCCCTCTTCAAGGTTGATTTTCTGAATGCCGCCACCACACTGGGCCATGAGTTGTAGGGTTTGGGCTTTTCTACTGGCACTTGTACAGGTAGGCTACATCTGGTATAGATAAAATGATACTTACGAGTTGTTGTTAGGCACCTCATCATCTCCCATTTCACCTTCTTCAATCTCCATTCCATCTTCTCTATCTTCTGTTTGCTGTAAATTAAAAAGGAGAGATTCTACATTTTGAACAGCAAAAAAAAACAAACAAACCCATTTTGAAAAAAAAAAACCCAAAAACCCACAACCAAAGACATAACCACTTACTTTTTGCCCCAGAGTGCTCTCCTGTTCATTGACATTAAACACTGTGACATTCTCCAAGTTAAATTGACTTTGCAAATTCAATCCTTAAACAAAAAGAATTATACACAAAGTGGATATATGTAGTTCTTACATTTCCCCTATAATTTCCTTTTTTTCTGGTTTGTCATATGAACAGAAAATAAATAACATAATTGCTAGATAGGTCACATGACAGAAGCAAATTAAAACTAGCAATGTTCAGATATCAGTCCAGAGAGGGAGAGGGAAAGACAGCAATCCTAGGTAATCATGATTCGAGTGGTGGTCGCAGCTGGGGATCCGGTGCTCAGAGTCCCATAATCAGCATAAGGAATGGAGAGAGCCACAGCACCCGGTACGATTCAGTTCCAAAAAGTCTTTATTGTAACATCATCCAGGCATAAAAATTGCAACGTTTCGATTCCAGTTGAATCTTTCTCAAGAATTGAGAAAGATTCAACTGGAATCGAAACGTTGCAATTTTTATGCTTGGATGATGTTACAATAAAGATTTTTTGGAACTGAATCGTAGCAGATATCAGTCCATCTACAAAGCTGGAAAGGTGAAGGAAGCTTCAGGAAATGAGAAAGACTTTTATGCATATCCATGTCTATAAAAGACATAAAAAAGCACATTATAGGGCATCTACCCCTCTGCCCATGATAGAGCATTTGCTTTGTGATCCATCCCAGTCATCCACTACAAATGACACACATCTTTCACATGTCCAAAAGGCTTAAAGGGGTATTCCCATTTCGGAAAATTAAATGTTATTGTTTGTATGATGAAAAGTTATACATTTTTCCAATATAGCTTCTGTATCAATTCCTCATGGTTTTCTAGATCTCTGCTTGTTGTCATTCTATACAAAGCTTCTATGTTTACTACCAGTGGACAGAAATCTGACCATAGTCATACAGGTGCAGAGGTGCAGGCGAGAGCTGTGCACCTGTGTTATCATGGGCAGATTTCTCTCCACTGGTAGTAAACATGGAAACTTTCTATAGAATGACAGCAAGCAGAGATCTAGAAAACCATGAGGAATTGATACAGACGGTATATTGGAAAATTTTGATGATATAAACAATAACATTAATTGTTAAAGGGGAAAACCCCTTTAACTTTATTTCTGATGCCCACCTTACTCTTTCCAATGATATTACAAGTCACTTGGTGCACAAAATACAGCCTTATCCATTGTGTAAGATAATGGACTATTGATTTATGCAATTTCTTTTAAGTTTTAATCAAACCAGTGTTAAAAAAAATAAATAAAAACTATATGTAGCTCTGATTGTAAAATAATATAAATCTCACCAGATTTCTCCGAGAGCGGAAACAAGCGTGCAAGGAACAGCTGAATTCTTCCACAAAACACAGTATTTTGAGATTTAGAGAGTCGTCTTAAGAGATCTGCAAAGTCATTTTCAAAACAATTTTTAATAAAGCAGGTTTATTATTAAGGAGATAGATATAATGTATATATATATATATATATATATGCATCAATGAACATCTCCAGCGCTTTCCAGTAATGGGGTCTTACCATTACACATCCGTAACAAGTAATTCTTTCCAGCCGAGTAAAAGGTATTCTGAAATGAGAAGGAAAAGTATATTCTATAATAATTGATAATACCAACTGGATTTATGCCAATATAAATAAATGCAGTAATATTTTACACGAATTATGTAATTTTCATCCCAGTTTTTAACCCACCACAGACACTTCTATATGTTAGATTGCTGAGTTCCTTTCATTAGGACCCCAGGAATCAAAAGATTAGGAAACTAAAAGTCAGCATGAATTTGCCTGGCAATAGAGGCACCATAGCTATAGCATGACTGTCACTCTATTCACTTCTACCGCACTTCTAGGACTGTGATCTATGACAACCCCAAAAGAAGTAAACAAAATAGTCCCTGTCGTCAGATTCCATAGATCCAACACTTATTCCCTATCTTGAGGGTAGGGAATAAGTGTGTATGGTGGAGCATGCAAATTATGTAATGGAGATTTGTATCAATGAGTGAATGGGATCCAGAATAAATGTCTAGGAGGCCGATTGCCCTTAGGTTGTTTTCACTAATCACAGTCCAAGGAATAGAGCTTTACATTCACCTTGTCAGTGTAGGAACATATTTTGTCAACAAAGGGAACAGTTACACCTAGTTGTAAGTTTATGTATTCATATCCAGGAACAATAACACAAGCACTACATAATATGTTCATAGTGCAGTTCCAAAGATGATAGGAATGGTATCATTACCAAGAGGTAATAACCTACATGGAAAAAAAGACTTACAGATTTCCAGGTTCCAACATTTTTCTCCACAAACGTGAATATTTTATCGCAGAGATCTAGAGGGAGGCAATCAAGGACATCTCCCAGCAGCACAAATGGTGTGGTAGCTGTGCATAGGCCTAGTGTACAGACAGAGATTATTTTAAAACATTCACATGGTACTCATCACAGAGCCCGGGAGCACCATGAGAGATTCAGCAGCGATTCCCTCAAGATAAACCAGGCAAGTTAGTTTTATGATGTTTATATAAAGTTACATTACTTTGTCATTCTGTTTACATTTTACTACAATGCCTAGATATTCTTCTTACCTTCTGTAACTCCACTGATGGCTAGGGAAATAATGGCAAGGCAGGTCTCACATGATGCGTGATTTATCTGCATTTAAAAAAAGAAAATAGAGTTTATACAAAATAATCTGTAAATCCAAAAACACTAAAATCTTTACCCCCAGAGGCAGATGTGGGAGAAATTCCAGTGCAGGCTGCAGAGACATGACCGGTCTGAGGTAGCGTGATTTCCACCATCCATCCCTATGCTTCACACTTCAGCCTGACTGGGTACAGCAACAGGCAACTAAACCATCACCGATATAAATGCAGAATTTGAGTAAACCACATCGAGAATAGAAAACTTTTCAAAAAAGGAGGCAGACAAAGCAGCTTCTTTTTAGCAGCACCAGTAATGGATGGTTTATACTGGATATTATATTCCAGCTACACTCAGCTGTAAAACTGAAACACAAAGTACATGAGAAACATATTAAATGTGATGAGTCTCTACATAATATCTTTCTAAAGTGTTCTGACCAAAGACATTTATTCATCATGTGCCATGTACAGTATGTCTGACAGATCCAGGTCCATCACCTGTGTTCTTAGCTCTGTGCATGTAAAGAGGACCTGTCACTAGGTAAAGTAGCTCCTAGCGCTATCTCCGATGCAGCAGTGTTATCAGAACCCTTCAATCATACTAGCAAACACTGCTGTGAAGTACACTAGAAACGCCGAATTGCGCTCAAAGCGGTCCAGCGTGTTCATGAGGGGGCGAAGCTAGGGGCGCATGAAGCTCAGCAGTCAATGCTGGCCTAGGGAGTGGGCGGGGCATTCTGGGGATAACGCTAGCAGTGTAACGCTGCATCGGGGATAGCACTTACTTTAGTAAGCAGCTCCTAGTATTTTTGTTATGGGTGACAGGTCCTCTTTAAAGGACATCTACCACCCGGATGAAGGACTGTTTGGTTCCACAGAGGCCGCTACCTGTATATGTACTGTGACCCCACTGTTCCCTTCTCTGCATAACTGATCTAATAACCGCTTCCAGAACTTACAATTTCCTCCTCCAGTACAACTCTGAAGACTTGGTCCAGGGTCAGCTTCTTCTCATTCTCGCTGTAAGACAGGACATTGTACAATGAATGGCCACACATAGAGGACACAATGGTGTCAGCATGTCCGGGGATTAGGCCCGTACCTTCCAGGGACTTGGCTGAACACACTCAGGAGATGCTTGATGTTCTTGCTGGGCACAGCCTCCCTGGTGGCGCTCTGATAAAACACAAGAACATGGCGTTAGCTGCATGTACGGCGGGCACCGGGTGTGAAGGATCGGGAGACGCAGAAAAGTCACTTGCAGTGAGTTTACTTCTCGCCTCCGGAAGGCTAAACAACGGCGGAGACATGTTCTATGGAGGAGTCTCAGGATCCACGACGCATCCCGATGACGTCAGCGACATCAGGGGAGTCTAACAAGAACGTCCGGTGAGCGAGTGACGCTCTAGCCGCAGCCTGTGGAGCTCTATGCTCCTCGGCGGTACAGGGGATGCAGAGAACTAGGCAGGGATACTCTAATCATGAGGGGAGTAAGACTACCTGCACAAAAAGGTAGACAAATAAGCCATGAAAAACGGATGCTAACATATATTTTTTATGGCCATGTGTCTGGGATCCATATTTTACAGACCATAATAAAGTAGTCTATGAATAATCCATCAAAAAACGTTCAGACTAGAGCGCACTCTATGGTAATATGATTATTATGGTAAAATTGTACGGAGAAATCTCATGGTCCTAAAAAGGTGATCTTAGGAATGTAGGTGTTAAATGGCAAGTAAAAGTGTAAACACATGTAGTCAGGGTCAAATTTCTTACCTGAATAAAAAAGGGGCAGTAGAATGAATACTCACATTTGAAACGGTTGACACCTATAGACTGCTGTTTGTCTGTTAAGAGGATTTTATATGGAACAACTTTTCACCATACTGGTTTTAATCTGTTTCACAGCTACCTACACTTCTAGAAATGAAGATAAACAGATTCAAACAAGCCATCTACCATAGGGAATCTACTTTTGGAGGGATTCCCTGTGGTTTCTCACTAATTCAGTGATGCAGCTGCTGCAGAAATAAAAGTTTAATGTTTCAATATGAAATTCATTTCTAAGCCTAATGGCAGCATGGAGTAGCCTTAGACAGCTCCAGGGCGCCCCCAGTAGCCACTACTGACCTGCCTCTCATTTTATCTCTGCGCAGAAGCAGTAGGTGCCTGGCAGCAACAGCCCTGCTGCTGGGAAGCAGGACCCCGTAACTCCCATTCGTCTGTCAGCAGTCTGCCAGCAGCGAGCTACTGCACTTGCACAGAGCTCAAATTATGCCAGAGCGGGTAGAGTGGTGGCTCTGGGGGCGCCCAAGGAGCTCTCTCAGGCTACTTCATGCCCCGAGTAGCCTTAGAAATTAATTTGCATATTGAAGAATTAAACTTTATTTCTGCAGGAGCTGCATTCCTAAATAAGGGAAAAGCAGGATGCAGCTAGTGCCCGGATGGGGAATCTACCATGGGGAATAAGTAGTTTTCACATGGTAGATTTCCTTTAAAGTAATTCTACTATCAAAATCAATCATTTAGTGAGCCTCTGAGGCTGCAGCCTCTTAGTATCTCCGGACTGCCAGCGGGGGTGAAATTTAAGACTGGCGTTTAGAATTGATTTCCCCATTATCTTTGCAACATCAATTTTTGTTGTTTTTTTATAACATTATGTTTTTTTTGCTAGATTGATTTAATTAGTTCCATGTTTTGTTTTTTTTACTTAGTTTTTCGTTAGACAAATGATAATAATATTAATTGTGCTTTTTCTTAATTGTCATTAGTAGTAACACTGCATAAACATATGATAACTCAAATTATTGTCACATAACAGGGTATAAAATGTCCTTCTTAGCATTCTATCTTGCTGCAACATGCAGCAAACATACAGTTTGTATGGAGAGGGCTCAGCCCATGAGTCCTCTACATACTCCTGTGACAGACATGTGACATACTAACATCACATGTAGAGGAATAGTGACTGACTCTTTGTAGTTGTGGTGCTTAAAGGAAACCTACCAGTTAGAATGGCAGGGGTAAGCAGTAAGTACCGAGCACCAGCTCAGGGTGAGCTGGTACCGGTGCTTAGTTTCGTTAGTGTTAATAACCGCTGTATCGCGGTTTTAACACTGTTTAAACTTTAAAGCAGAAGAGGCTTCGGCGCTGCGCGCGACCGTGCGCGCGCAACGTCTCCGGCATTTCCTATGTAGGCGCGCGCACGCAGCGCTGAAGCCTCTTCTGCTCTAAAGTTTAAACAGTGTTAAAACCGCGATACAGCGGTTATTAACACTAACGAAACTAAGCACCGGCACCAGCTCACCCTGAGCTGGTGCTCGGTACTTACTGCTTACCCCTACCATTCTAACTGGTAGGTTTCCTTTAATGAGAATTCTCAATCCAACTTTATCCATATAGAGAACATGGCACACGAGGATGAATTTTTCAATTTGATTTCAGTGAATATTTCACATAACATAGCCTTCACCATAATACAGGCCCATGTATGGCAAGTTCTTAGGTGCCTAAGGGCCAATCGCCTATATGCCAAGCTCTAGAAGTGCCAATTCCACCAAAAGAAAGAGTCTTCTTTTCCACGGATACATTATTTCTGACAAGGGACTACAGATGGATACTGCCAAGTTGACTGCGGTACTTCAGTTGCCTTGCCCAGTATGACTTCGTGCTATCCAGGGATTTCTGGGCTTCGCTAATTACTACCGGCAGTTCATACCACATTTCTTCTCCCTTGTCTCTCCTATTGTGGCACTGACAAAGAAAAACTCCAATCCTAAATTGTGGCCTCCCTTGGCTGAAGAAGCTTTCTCCATGCTGAAGTCTGCCTTTGCCACTGCTCCCGTTCTCACCCGATACTGAGAAACCGTTCGTGCTAGACGCCTCCTCGGTTGATGCTGGAGCCGTTCTCACCCAGAAAGGGCCAAAAGTTCGAGGCTTCTTCTCTAAGTCCTTTTCAGCTGCAGAGAGAAATTATTCCGTAGGTGATCGGGAGCTTCTGGCCATTAAGCTTGCTTTGGAAGAATGGCGTTGTCTTCGGGAAGGAGCTTGTCAACCGGTCTGTATCTACACAGATCACAAGAATCTGCTATACCTCCAGACTGCTCATTGTCTCATCTCACGACAGGGTCATTGGTCCCTCTTCTCCCGTTTGAACTTCCTGATACATTTCCGTCCTGCAGAGAAGAATGTCAAGGCCTATGTTTTTTCTCGTGCCTCAGGTGTAATTGGGGAAGATCCAACTGTTCCTCCTGAACGGCTGGTTGTTGCCGTTCCTGTGGATCTATGGCAGCTTCCTCCTGGCTAGACCTATGTCTGACCAGCTCTCCGGAAGAGGATGCTGACTATAGGACATTGCTCTCGTGTGGCTTGGCACCCTGTGGTGCAGAGATCTGTTGCTCTTATATCTCGTCTTTACTGGTGGCCAGATCTGTACCTGCACCTCCTGTACCCGTTACAAGTTGTCACGTTTCAAGCCAGCTGCTCCTGCTCCTGCCATTGCCGGTACCCAGTTGCCTGTGGACTCACATAGCCATAAACTGTTCTCTAAGATGTCCCACTTCGTTCCTCTGCAGGGTCTGCCGTCTGCTCCTCGTCTTGCCATCCAGTTCTGCCTCCACATCTTCCGGCTTCATGAACTTCCTCAACACATCACCTTGGACTAGGGGTCCAGTTTGTTTTCAGGTTCTGGCGTTCCTTGTGCAGCCAACTGTAAGTTAAGCTGGACTTTTCTTCTGCATATCATCTGCAGACTAACGGGCAAGTGGAGAGGGTCAACCAGACTCTGGGCTGCTATCTATGGCACTTTGTCTCCAGATTGGTCTACCCTTTTACCTAGGGTGGAATTTTCATATAATTCTCTGGATTCTGAATCTGCCGATGCGGCTCCCTTCTTTATTGTCTATGGACGACATCCACGCCCACCTCTTCCTTTGCCTTCTGATGTTCCTGCCGTGGAAGAGCTGGTACAAGACCTCAGGTCCATCTGCCAGCAAAAGCGTCAGTCTCTACTTTGTGGGTCCGCCCACACCAAAACCCAGGCCAACGGGAAACACAGGCCTCCTCCAGTCTGCTCTCCAGGTGATAAAGTGTGGCTGTATTCTAGGTACGTCCGGCTGAAGATTCCCAGCTACAAACTTGGTCCTCGTTTCCTGGGTCCATTTGAGGTGCTGAAGCACATCAAAGCCATGGCCCATAAGCTTCATTTTCCTCCCACCATGCGCATCAGTCAGTGGGGTCGGACCAGCACATGGGTCTGTGTTTACAGGCTAACACAGGCTTACACACCTCATATCCACTTTGGTGGGATACACTGCATGGACAAACTTTAATGGTTAATTTAAATATATATATATTTAACACTATTGTATGGTGTGTAGGTGGGGTGCCTTTTTGTAGCCTTTTTGTAGTTTTCTAGCATCATTTTAGATTATTCATTTGGAGCTTATCCAGTACATAGGATAAACTTACAACAGTGTGTGGAAAAAGCATATAAAAAAAGCTTCTATACAGATTTATACTAAGGTTTTTAAAGCAAACAGCAGGTGTCAGCATTGGTGCAGGAAGCCCCTGGACATTTTACTCTATGAAAACAAGGGTAACAAGTGAAGTGTTGTAGTTTGCAATAAATAATAATAATTTCTTTATTTATATAGCGCACACAGATTACGCAGCGCTGCACAGAGCTTGCCAAATCAAGTACTAGAAGGCTCCAAGAACTATAGGCCAAAAATAGAAGGCACAACATAGAGGCAGTTTTTCTTACCCGGTCCTGTCGCGATCTAGTGTTCGCGTTCTCAGTCGAGGATTCGGGTCTTCCGGCGATTCACTAAGGTAGTGAGCCAGGTGTCGCTGCTGCGATGAAGTCCGCTGGAGTCCGCTGGAGTTCACCATCTGTTGCTGGGTGCCGGTAAGCGTGTGTCGAGCGACACATTTTTAAAAAAAATACGGCAGTTTTTCTGAATCCGTTGGGTTTTCCTACGGCCACGCCCCCCGATTTCCGTCGCGTGCATGCCGGCGCCGATGCGGCACTATCCGATCGCATGCACCAAAAACCCGGGGCTATTCAGTGCAAAACGATAATTTTCGGGAAACGTACTGACAAATAGCGATTCGGGCCCTTAGTAAATGACCCCCATAGAGTACAATGTGAAGGTAAAAGTGAATATAATTCATATTCAGATTCAAAGAAAGTCTCAAATCTAGAAGAGCCAAGGATTTGCAGCTACAATAAAGCAGGTAATAAGAGAGCTGGAAAATGCTTCAGCAGGTAATAGTTGGTAGGGAGCACAAAAACAAACTGTAATAGGCTCCAAAATTATTATAGCTTCACAAGTAGGCAGCAAAGTAGAGAAGGGTTTAGATTGTGCTTTACTCAAAGACTCACTGGTCAAGCAAATAGTCCGCTAACCACTCAACCACCACCATCAGCGATGCCAGCCAAAGTGTAGAGGAAAGTTTATCCTCTTATTGTCGTCAACTAATCCTCCCACTGCAGACTCCTGGTCCAGGTTCTCCCAAGTAGGAGCCCTGCTAAAAAGCTGGTTCCATCTCCTGGAAATGCTGAGTCACATGACATTTCCAGGAAATTTACAGACCACCTTTTTAAGTGTAAAGAAACTCATCTAGACTCAGTCAGAGTGGTATTTTAGTAAAATGCATAGGGGCCCCAGAATTTATTTGGAAGGGGATACATGGTGGCACAATCCCTTCAGATGGTGTTTTTTATGATTATGGTTATGAAGGGGTTAATATGTTTTCTGTCAGGGCTGAAAAATGCTGCCTTTTTTTTCTGTATGGTGTTTTTTTTGTAATTCTCCTCATAAAAATAATGCCACCAACATTGTTCTTTCTGACCATGCCCCAATCTACTTGTCGGTCGCTGTCCCTTCCGTTGCTAAGCGACCGTGGTCCTGGCGTTTAAATGACTAAAAGACGCCCTCTGTGTACAAAACATTAAAAACTCCATTGACTCCTATCTACTCCCCCCTGACCTGAGGCCGGAAGTCCTTCCAATGAGGCCCTCAAATGTGAACTCCATAGCCGGTTCGCAGAGCACGGGGTTAGATTGAAGAAAGCGAATTCTGCCAAGCTCACCTCATTGTTACAGCAGTTGCATCAATTAGAAACAAGATTCAGGCCTTACTAGACAGGCTCAACGCATGCAGTATAAAGGGCACCTGTACGCACACTCGAATAAACATTAGAATCAGACTTTAATGCAGAGGAAACACTCAACGACATTAAGAACACCCTCTCCCCAGAGTTGTTTGGAGCAGAACTCTATCCAATCCTGATGAGGGTGTTTAACGCCATCTCCTCATCTGTAGCCTTTCATCCTCAGTCGCTGGAGGCCAACATCAGTGTCCTGTTAAAACCAGACAAAGATCCTCTTTTACCGGTCAGTTACAGACCTATCTCTCTCTTAAACATGGAAATTGTTCTCAAAATTTTGGTGGATAGGTTGGCCCCTCACCTGCTGAAGGTAATCAATACAGACCAGGTAGGATTTGTCCGAGGTAGATAGGTTAGGGACAACTTAAACAAGCCTGTTGATGGCACAGGCACAGAAAAAGTTGATTCCCTTCTGCCTATTGTCTATAGACGCAGAAAAGGCCTTTGGCAGTGTGCATTGGGACTTATTGGCTAGGGCCCTTTCGCAACTGGGATTGGGTCCTAAGTTCTTGGGGAGAATCCTGGCCCTCAATAACAGTCCTATGGCCAGAGTCAGAGCCAACGGCTTTTTCTCTGCTCCTATACACTTTGGGAATGGTACCAATGGTAGTGATGGAACACCTGGCAAACACTATTAGGAACTATCCCAACATACATGGGGTTCAATTAGGTCAGCGTCACTACAAGGCGGCACTATTCGCGGATGATCAGCTACTATATATTTCTCAATCAAGGATCTCACTCCCATCACCAAAAATTTGAAGCCTATAGTCAGCTGAGCAATTTTAATCCCTTAATGACCTGGCCTTTTTTTGTTTTTTCATTTCTATTTTTCAATCCCCACCTTCAAAAATCTATAACTTTTTATTTTTACACATAAAGAGCTGTGTGACGGCTTATTTTCTGCGTAACAAATTGCACTTCATAGTGATGGTATTTAATATTCCATGCTGTGCACTGGGAAGCGGGAAAAAAATTCCACATGGAGTGAAAATGGTGAAAAAAACGCATTTGCGCCGTTTTCTTGTGGGCTTGGATTTTACAGCTTTCACTGTGCTCCACAAATGACATGTCTACTTAATTCTTTGGGTCGGTACGATTACGGGGATACCAAATTTGTATAGGTTTTATAATGTTTTCATACATCTACAAAAATTAAAACCTCCTATACAAAAATATTTTTTTTGATTTTGCCATCTTCTGGCACCAACTTTTTCATACTTTGGTTTACTGAGCTGTGGGTGGTGTCATTTTTGATGATGCTTTTGATGATGCTTTTATTGCTATAATTTTTAGGACTGTGCGACCTTTTGATCACTTTTATAGATTTTTTTTTTTTTTTTTAATTTCAAAAAAGGGCCATCTTCAACGCTGGGCACTATTTTCCACTACGGGGTTAAACGCAGTGAAAAAATTGTATTATATTTTGATATATCAGGCATTTTCAGATGCTGAGGTACCTAACGTGTTTATGATTTTTACTGTTTATTAATATTTATATCAGTTCTAGTGAAGGGGGTGATTTGAATTTTTAATTATAATTTTTTTTAAACTTTTTTTTTTACTTTTACTATATTTCAGACTACCTAGGGTACTTTAGCAGTATGGCAGTATATGGGGATTTTCCTCCTCATTCATTATAATCTGCTGAGAGCACTACGCGCTCTACCATGGGTGTCCCCCCAACACCTAGAGATAGAACCTCAAACGTTGTTTCTTGCTCAAACCATGAAACTTTGGAGAGCCCTTGTTCAGCTGAGAATCCTCTTCCGACCTTTTAGCCTCTCATTCCAATGACTGTCGGTCTTGGGCACTCTCATTCCAGTGACTGTCGGTCTCAGGCACTTTCATTCCAGTGACTGTCGGTCTCAGGCACTCTCATTCCAGTGACTGTTGGTCTCGGGCACTCTCATTCCAGTGACTGTCGGTCTCACTAACTCTCATTCCAGTGATTGTCGGTCTCGGGCACTTTCATTCCAGTGACTATCTGTCATGGGAACTGTCATTCCAGTGACTGTCTGTCTTGGCACTCTCATTCCAGTGACTGTCTGTCATGGGCAGTCTCATTCCAGTGACTGTCTGTCTTGGCACTCTCATTCCAGTGACTCTCTCTGTCTCTAACTGTCACTTTGTCTATGTCTGATTGGCTTCCATGGGCAACTGGAACGGTTTTACCTCAGACATTTATGATTAATCTCCCCCTATCTCTGTATACCTATCCATCTTACTTCACACATACTTATACTCATTGGGGCATATTTATCAGGACTTCTGCGCCACGCCAGCCTGAAATCACAAATGCTAGCTTATTGCTAGCTTTTGCGATTCTTTGCCCCTATCCGCCACCTTCACGCCAGTGGGGCGTGCAGGGGGGGGGGTCGCGGCTGGCTGAGCGGAGAGGCGTAGGAGGGGCGTAGGATAAACGCGCAGCCGGCTGCCCCGATACATCAAGAGGCGCAAGCGGCGGGGCAATCCTACTCTGGCCCACGAAAATTTCAGCTCAAAACCTGGTGTATGACGTTCCCTGAGTCACAGAGAGCAGCTGTGCAAAATTGTAAACCCGATGGGGCAGATTCCTTTAGCGGACATACATGCATACATACACATACACACATACACTCAGCTTTATACATACAAGTCTGTATGAGAATGGGGTTTGTGTCATCATGTGTGTGCAAACAGTAGTATAAATGAAATCAGCAGTGTGTACTAAAATGTGCATTGTGGATGTAAATTTTGACATGTGCGCTGAAGTTGTAAATCTGCAGCATTTAGATTCTGCTTATCTATTTTCTGTCGTTGTAAACCCTATTAATACGTGCACATGCATATTCATCATGGACCTTTATCCAGTCTCTGCTCTAGAATTTCACCTATTGAGAGAGGAGGAAACTGCTACAGATTCAAAGCAAAAAATGAAAATCCACAGTGTATGTGCATATCCATGTGATATTATTGCCAAGTGTGCATGATATCTTTCCCATTATGGTTGTTTGAAAGCTACAGTAATCCGCATTTTCACACTAATCTGAAGAAAAACAAGTGATCCAATTCCATCGACCATAACCAGCTGAAGGTGCAGGACTCCAAGAATCCATTAGTATATACAGAATAACTTACTCAATAATAGAGAATTTATGTGTGGTACCAGTTCAGACCATCGGGGGTGCAAGTTTTTAAACTAAATTTCCAATAGCCTTTACAATTTAATAGGACCTTATGGTAATGGTCACCACGACTGAATAAAACGTTCTCAATGCCCTTGTGTTATGATGTAACCAGAATGCCAAGACAGAATCTTTTGTTATTCTTGAAAAAGACTAGGGGACAACATCTTCACTTCAGCAAGTTCCCTTTTGGACAGTACTGTATACAACTGGATACAAGGGGCACTCAACCTGTGTGTTGCATTGGAACCCCAAATTTCCAGCAAATTTAAGTACTAGCAAGTAAGCTGCTGGGATTGTGATATCAAAACTAGTTTTATTAGGCAAGCTAAGCGGCGGCCATGACAAAATCCATACTCTGATAAATACTATTTTTAAACTTTAAACTTTTTTTAATAGAAAAATACAATACATTACAAGAAAACTTTATTAATCACCAGAGTGAAATTAAGTTGCCACAGCATTAAAAGAATTCACCAAAAAAAGTTGACATAAAACACACATGACAGTATACAATATGGACAGTACTAAATCGGTCCTAGTTAGGGCGTGTTCTAGCAATCCCCTTTTTGGTATAGCCTCCCCCAGCCCACCTGCAGAGTTTATTTTACTCTCAGATGACCCCTTTAAGCTAAATGAGCTTTTCTGACCATTAATCAACGCATAGAGAAGAGGATTTTTATTACCAATAATTGTTTTAAACTTGGCGACCATCCTCAGCTCAACAATCGATAAAAAACTCTCAAGTTCACACCCCACAATATGACTTGCCTTTTTAATTATTTTTTCTATCATGTATCACCTGATGCTAAACCTGTCCCCCAAAAAATGGCCCCAAAACATATGGCATGTTTCATAGAACATTTTCATAGTTAGTCTACAAATTAATAATACAAGGGGTAAAGAGTTTAGTAAAGCACAAAAATATTAAAAACACACAGGTGTTCTTCGATGATAACGTGTGATTGCATGGAGAGCAATTCTAGTAGCATGAAAAATAATTATAAGCACTGGAAATAGCAGCAACCTAACAGATCCTAACAGGCATCACATGAGAAATCATTCAACCATAGATGCAGGATAACTATTTGCAAAAAGTTTTTTAAAGTGCAAACCCAATTATTAACCCTGACCTCTCATTACTTGCTAAAATTGCTGATAGCGTCATAATCTCCAAGAAGGGTCTCCAAAAGGCGCCCGGCATACCTCACATATATTTGTTTGTGAACAGACCAGCTCTGGATCTAATGTGTATGGATGACTTCACATTATTTATTGATGAGATTGATTTCTCTATTCCTATTCACCTTAGCAGATAGTTCTTGCATAATGTATTGAATTATTTAATACTCTGAATACATAAACAACATATGCAGTTGGCCATAACTAACAGAAATATGAGAGGAATAAATTAGTAAAATAAAATTTTAGAAATGTTCTGGATAAGAAATTATTTTTAAACACAATATAATATCTATATTGTACTCATAATTTAAATCTTCTTAAAGTCTTACCATGTTAATGGCCTTGGGGGGTATTTATTAGGCCCTAAAACAAACGCAAATGCTCACGAGGGCCGGCGTATGATATATAAGCCCCATTGAATCTATTAAAGGGGTTATCCAGGTGTTAAAAATTACTTAGGGCCGGGCTGGGTTGGGCTATTTAAAAATAATAATCATGTACTTACCTCCTCCGGCGCCTGTTTGTTTACAGGGGCACAGAAGACGCACACAGGGAGCTTCCGGTCGGCGATGTGGCCGGCTCCTCCCATCCGTCCCTACCTTAGCGTTGTAAGCACTGGAAGATGGTGTCGGAAGGGAGCTTCCGGCCGGCCGGAAGCTCCCTGTCGCCCATGTAAACAGACCGGCGCACAGAGGAGACGGACCGCGGCGCAGGACGAGGTAAGTAGATGTTTGTTATGTTTAAATAGCCCAACTCCAGCCAGGCCCTCAGTAGCCCAAACCCCCCTCGGGTTGTGTTAGAGGCCAGTTACACATAAAGTCCTGCCTGGCGTAGAATTGTGCTATAGCCTGTGAAATTTCAGACCTGAATGTTGGCAGGCTAAAGCTAATTTGCAGGCACAGGGCAGGAATGCCTTGCGCCGGTCCATTCGTCCAACTAGCTATGCCTCCTTCATGCCCCTCCACACCCACTTAGAAGGCTGTTACTAGCAATTTCTGATTATTTTTAGGCTTGTACACCATAAAACTGGCATACAGTTCCTGATAGTTTTTTTTCCTTTGTTTAAAATTTTTCTATTTTCTTTAAAGGTTAAAACAAACATTTGTTATCTGTGTGCTATATTGGCTGTTTTGTTTAGTTTTTGAAGAATGTTTCCACATGTGTACCCAGCCTATTACAATAGAAAATTGGTGATGTCCACAGGATAGAGCCTAACTTGCTGATCAGTGGGGGCCTCAGTAATCGGACCCCCTGTATGCTTCATTCATCTCCGGGAGCGACAAGGGGTCTGACGGAGGTACTTTGGACCCCTTTGGACCCACCTTTCCAATGATCTGTGGAGGTCTCAACACAGAGACCCGCACCGAACAGCAAGTTAGGCTCTATCCTGAGATAGGGCCTAACTTGATTGGTGGAAGAACCCCTTTAAGGGTTCTGAAAGGGAACCCATTGTCTGCTGCAAAAGTATCGCACCATGGGTTGCAGGTAGATGTGTTGCAGTGGAGAAACAAATGATACTCAGACAGGTAGTTCAAGTACTCCTTTTATTTGCACAGAATTAAGCCTATACATTTCTATGGATTTGTGCCAATATATGCCAAGTCACACACATCATTTTTTAATCTAAAATCTTATCAGTTCCAGCAAGATTGTCCATGTTGCACCTACTTCTGGCCAGTATCAACTTGTTTTTGGCTCCTTCTTGGAGTCAAGAATTGGAGTTTTAAACTAAAATAGCTGGGGGAAATCTGGTGGGCTCCTTCATCAGTACATTTTATAGTACAAAAAAGATATGTGTCTATGAAGTTCAAGCAAGGAAGGCAAAGGAAGGAAAGAAAGGAAGGGATCAGGTGGAACAGAATTCTAAAGTTATACAGGTAGACCCTGACTTACAGACGACCCCTAGTTACAAATGGCCCTCTGAATGTTGGTAATTTACTGTACTTCAGTCCCAGGCTGAATGATTAGCTGTGAGAGTTTTCAAAGGTGTCTGCAATTAAGATTTATTGTTAATCCTGGTTTTTATGACAATCCAAAAGTCTTTAATTCCAATTGATATAGAGACCAAAAAATTTTGGCTGCGGTTACAATGATAAAATATACAGTTCCGACTTACATAAAAATTTAACTGAAGAACAAACCTACAGAACAAATCTTGTACGTAACCTAGGGACTGCATGTATAATTTTTTATATTTCATGAGAAGGCAACTAGACGCTTTATGAAGCCTTCTTCTGTCTCTGCTGTAACAAGCTCCTGAAGTTAGTTTTTCCATATATTCACAATTTTATGGTAAATAAGTCTTGTCACCTATGGAAATGAAAGACGGAGACAGTGCCCTTTTTGTACATACTGACCATTTATACATTTATATAAAAAAAAATCATATCCCTCACCCATAGTTCTCTCTTCTTGAGAGTAATATATCCGATTCTTTTAAACTTTCCTCTTAACTGTACTGTGCTGTAGCGATTTTTGCTCCAAGGGTGTCTGTTTTGGGGGATCTGTATACCCCAAATAGCAGTTCTTTTTTGTTGCTGAAGTGGATAGGAAGAATTCCGTGTAAAATCCACATACTTTCTGTAGTGATTTCTGCTCCAATCCCAGGGTGTCCGTTTTGTGGGATCTGTTTACCCCAAATCGCAGTTCTTCTTTTGTTGCTGAAGTGAATAGGAAGAAATACGTGTCAAATCCACGTAGTTGCTGGAGTGATTTTTGCTCCAATCTCAGTGTGTCTGTTTTGGGGGATCTGTATACCCCAAATAGCAGTTCTTTTCTGTTGCTGAAGTGAATAGGCAGAAATCTGTGTAAAATCCACATACTTTCTGTAGTGATTTCTGCTCCAATTTTTAGGGTGTTCGTTTTGGGGGATCTGTATACCCCAAATAGCAGTTCTTTTTTGTTGATGAAGTGAATAGGAAGAAATCTGTGCAAATTCCACAAATTTTCTGTAGTGATTTCTGCTCATTTCCCAGGGTGTCAGTTCTTGTGCTTTTGTATACTCTAAATTTCAAGTTTTTCTGGTAGATAAAGTAGATCCGTGATAAATCAACATAGTTGATAAACCAATATGTCACATAGAGAGGTGACAGGTGGAGCAGGCACAGGTCGCAGAAAAGTTTGGGGACGTCGCGGTAGAGGTGACTCTGTGAGGCCAGAACTGCTGTTGTCATCTGGCTGCAGTGTGTTGATAAATAACCCAAAGGTTGTCGATTGGTTGACTCGGTCATCCATTTCCTCCCAGATGACATCTGACAACCCCAGCCAAGAGTCTGTGGGTTCATCAGATACAAAACTTAGCTGGCATGGCCCAGCAGCAGGTCAGCGGTGCTCCCCTATCCTCAATCAGCCTCTGTCCTGTTCATTTCCCTCAGCCAGAGATCTACTAGGTGGTCTGGGCTCAGCGCCACTATACAGCGAGGACGAGAGGTGGGGCAGACATCCGCTGCTTTGAGCAGTAGGCGGGAAAGTAGAGATGTGGAGAGTGGCACGGGAGGTCATGTTGCACTTGGAAGTATTCGGGCTATGCACACTGAGACCGTTGAGGAGAATAACAGTGACAGGGAAACACAAATCGATGATGATGTAGCCAATCTCACTTGGAAGCCTCATCATCAGAAGAGGGTGTCAGCTTGTGAAGCAAGCAGCAAGTCGCTACTGTGGCCGTGAGTCAGCAGGGTGGCAGCAGTGCGAGAATGGGAGCCAAACAGCCGCGGGGTACAAACCTCACTTTGCAGGTCCAAGTAAGCAGTGACACAGGGGCTCAACGAGGCAGCAGCGCTAGTAGTCACTCAGTGCAGAGTGTTGGCATTAAAATCACCACCTCGGCGGTCTGGCAGGTTTTTGTTAAGACACCAGAGGAGCCGAGCATGTGTATATGTAGAATCTGCGGGCAGAAAGTGAAGTGTGGCCAGGGAGCTAACGTTGGCACCACGGTTCTGCGTCAACACATGCACCATCACCATCCAATGGCCTGGGTACAGATGTGGAGGTCCATCCTGGCACCGCAGCAACAGCAGCAGCATCAAGTGGCACATGTGCTATTTCAGCCAGTCAATGTCGAAGGAAGCTGTTTGTCTTTGAAATCATCTCCCAGTACAGATGCTCCTGCTCCTCGCTACACATGGCGGCAGCAGTCGTTGCACAAGGCGATTACATAGAGACAACTGTATGCATCCAGCCATCCTAAGGTGCAGAAGCTGACCGTGCTTATGTCCAAGTTGTTGGTACTGCAGTCCCTCCCTTTCCAAGTTGTGGACTCTGCACCCTTCAGAGAACTAATGGCTTGTGCCGAACCGAGGTGGAGAATTCCAAGCCAAAATCTTTTTTCTAAAAAGGCAGTGCCAGCCCTTCACAAATATGTCATTGGGACACTCTGTGGGTTACCCTGTTGCTGCCACCTCCACACTTTGTCATTGTGACACTCTGTGGGCTACTACTGCTGCTACCGCCACCTCCACACTCTATCATTGTGCCACTGTGTGGCTTACAGGGTTGCTGCCACCTCCACACTCTATCATTGTGCCACTCTGTGGCCTACCAGGTTGCTGCCACCTCCACACTTTGTCATTGTGCCACTCTGTGGGCTCCTGCTGCTGCTGATGCCACCTCCACACTCTATCATTGTGCCACTCTGTGACCTACCAGGTTGCTGCCTTCTCCACACTTTGTCATTGTGACACTCTGTGGGCTCCTGTTGCTGCAGAAGCCACCACCACACTTTATCATTGTGCTACTCCGTGACCTACCAAGTTGCTGCCACCTCCACACTCTGTCATTGTGCCACTCTGTGGCTTACCAGGTTGCTACCACCTCCACACTCTGTCATTGTGCCACTCTGTGGGCTCCTGCTGCTGACGCCTACTCCACACTCTATGATTGTGCCACTCTGTGGCCTACCAGGTTGCTGCCACCTCCACACTTTGTCATTGTGCCACTCTGTGGGCTCCTGCTGCTGCTGCCCGCTCCTCACTCTGTCATCTTGCCACTCTGTGGCTTACAATGTTGCCGCCACCTCCACACTCTGTCACTGTGCCAATCTCTGGGCTCCTGCTGCTGATGCCACCTCTACACTCTATCATTGTGCCACTCTGTGACCTACCTGGATGCTGCCACTTCCACGCTTTGTCATTGTGCCACTCTGTGGGCCCCTGCTGCTACCGTCACCTCCACACTCTATCATTGTGCCACTCTGTGGCTTACCATGTTGCTCTTACCTCCATACTCTGTCATTGTGCCACTCTGTGGCCTACCATGTTGCTGCCACCTAAAGAATTTATCATCATGCCACTCTCTGATCTCATGCTGCTGCTGCCACCTCCTCACTATGTTATTGTGCCACTCCGTGGCCTACCATGATGCTGCCACCTCCACACTCTGTGACTGTGATACTCAGTGGGCTCCTGCTGCTGACGGCATCTCCACACTCTATCATTGTGCCACTCTGTGACCTACCGGGCTGCTGCCACCTCCACACTCTACCATTGCGCCACTCTGTGGCTTACCATGTTGCTCTCAACTCCATACTCTGTCATTGTGCAACTCTGTGGCCTAACATGTTTCAATCACCTCTATAAACTGTCATTGTGCCACTCTGTGGGCTCGTGCTTCTGCCGCCACCTCCATAGTCTGTCATTGTGCCACTCTGTGGCCTACCAGGTTGCGGCCACCTCCACACTTTGCCATTGTACCACTCTGTGGGCTCCTGCTGCTGCTGACGCCACCTCCACACTCTATCATTGTGCCACTCTGTGGCTTACCATGTTGCTGCCACCTCCATACTTTGTCATTGTGCCACTCTGTGGCCTACCATGTTGCTGTCTGTGGCCTACCATGTTTCAATCACCTCCATAATCTGTCATTGTGCCACTCTGTGTCCTCCAGCTTCTGCCGCCACCTCCACACTCTGTCATTGTGCCACTCTGTGGCCTACCAGGTTGCGGCCACCTCCACACTCTGCCAATGTGCCACTCTATGGGCTCCTGCTGCTACTGACGCCACCTCCAAACTCTATCATTGTGCCACTCTGTGGCTTACCATGTTGCTGCCACCTCCATACTTTGTCATTGTGCCACTCTGTGGCCTACCATGTTGCTGTGGCCTACCATGTTTCAATCACCTGCATAATCTGTCATTGTGCCACTCTGTGTCCTCCAGCTTCTGCCGCCACCTCCACACTCTGTCATTGTGCCACTCTGTGGCCTACCAGGTTGCGGCCACCTCCAACAAATTCGCCCATCTCTAGACGAGTTGCCTGTTTAGTCTCACTTTTGCAACATTTTGTGGTTTGTGATTTTTTAGTCCCAAGTAGGATTTTACCAAAAGTGAGTCTGGTTCTAGCATGCTCTATTTTGCAACTTATTAGGTGGAAGAATGAGACAATTCCAATCCCAAAACTTGCACATGTTTAACAAACATCTGAGCTACACAGATAAATAGAACACAATGCATTAAATCATTGAAGAAGCTAACTTTGGCACCCTGCTTGATTCTGCGCCTAAAAAGTCACAAACTGCAAAAAGTCGCACAAAAAGTCTCACAAAACAAAGAAAAAGAACGCAAAAGTCCCCCTGTGAGTTATATGTTCATCAACTCAGACTCCACGTGTGATCCCTGGCTTCCGCTAACATCACGGGCTTCCCCTTCACCACCTAAACGGGTATCCTTTCACTACGTATACACCAAAAGTGCCCCAGGGGGGACCTTCCAATAGTTTGTGATTTCCCCTTCTTCTTGCATCCCCCCTCTGACCCTGTCTGGCTTGAAAGAGGCCTGTTCACCTGGTCCAAGCTACCCGTCATACTCCTAGCGCTAGGCTACGCAGCAAGCCAGCCACTCAGGTACCAGCCAACCCCATACCAAAAGGTCAGACTCTGGTGGGAGGATGTTGTACCTGCAACCACCATGAAGGAAGGTGTAATGGGTGCTCCCCTGTCTCGGATCGTGGGTGCACCCATGTTCCTCAGTGCACCCCTGCTTGTTCAGCAGCGCCGGACTTACCCATTCACCTGCGCTGATCGGGTTCTGCCGGGATTCACTAAGGTCGTGCGCTCGATGTCCACTAGGTGTCGCTGTTGTGCTGAAGTCCGCCGAAATTCACCTTCTCTGTCTCGGTGTGAGTGCTATTTTTGTGACACCATTTTTAAAAAAATTCCTCGGTTTTTCTGAATCCATCGGGTTTTCCGACGGCCACGCTCCCCGATTTCTGTCACGTGACAGCCGACGCCGTTGCACCACAATCCGATCGCGTGCGCCAAAATCCCAGGGCAATTCGTCGCAAATCAGAAAAATTTGGGAAACCCGGCGGAAAAACGTGATTGGGACCCTTAGTAAATGTGCCCCACTGCATATAAATGATCATACAGTGGTTAAGGTCCACCATCATATAAACCTTCCTTAAATACCTTCAGGGGCATTTAACTGGAATTGGACAGCGCTCACGGGGGGTCCGTGGCAATCCTCTTCCGAGGAGCCGGAGCATGTTCAGTGTGTCACATAATACAATGTAATACATCTGTATTACACTGTATTTGGTGAAGAATAGCTTGAACAAGCGATCAGAGGATCGCTTGTTTAAGCCAACCTGTAAAAGTAAAGAAAAAAAGTTAAAAACACTAATTAAACACACTTTTTAATAAAATAATTAATTAAATAAAGTTAAAGTCCCCTAAACAAAAACATTCCCTATACACATCTAATAAAGTAAAAAAACCAAAAACCCCCACATATTTGGTATCACCGCATTTGTAACAATCTGTACAATAAGTAAGAAACATTATTGGATCCGTACGGTGAACACCGTAAAAACAAAACCCGAAAAACTCGCCAAAAATGTACATTTTTCATCAAGTCCCTTAACAAAAATGTTCCAAAAAGTGATCAAAAAAAGTTATGTGCACCAAAATGCTACCACTGAAAAGGACAACAAAACACGTAAGAAATAAGTCCTAAACCAGCACTGTCAACCAAAAAGTATTAAAGTTATATCTCCAAAAAGATGGCGATGCAAAAAAAATTGATTTTTTTTATATTCGTTTTTTTTCCAGTAAAATTGTAAAAATGTATAAAAACTATATAAATGAGGTATCACCATAATCGTAGTGATCTATAGAATAAAGATATTATAGTATTTTTAGTGTACGGTGTACGACCCCAAAAAGATACAAAAAAAACCAAACCCAAAACTGACAATTTTCTTTTCCTCCATACATTAAAGAGTTAATAAAATCTCATCAAAAAGCTACAGACCCACTAAAATGAAGTATTTGCAAAGTGCATCTCATATCGCAAAAAATAAGCCCTTATGGGGCAGATTTATCAAGCAGTCTGAAAGTCAGAATATTTCCAATTGCCCATGGCAACCAATCACAGCTCCCCTTTAAAATATTCATGAGCACTGGTGAAATGAAAGCTGAGCTGTGATTGGTTGCCATGGGCAACTGGAAATATTCTGACTTTCAGACTGCTTGATAAATCTGCCCCTATGTGTCCAAATTGCCAAAAAAGATTGTATAGCCATTATAAAGTAACAAAGCATAATCTGCTCTGAATGGCGCAGCTTCCCTGGCATGTGCCCAAACAGCAGGTTACCAGCACATATGGGGGATTGTTATACTCGGGAGAGATTGGTTATCAAACTTTGTGGAACATTTTGGCATTTTATCCACTGAGAATTTGTACATTTTATGAAAAACACATTCACTTAGCCAAAAAAAATGTAATTTCGAAATTGCATCCGATTTTGTTTTAACCCTTGTAAAGCAATTAAAGGGTTAACAAACTTCATAAAAGTAGTTTTACGTACGTTGAGGGGTGTAGTTTCTATAATGGGGTAATTTATGGGGTTTTACTTTTATTTAGGCCTCTCAAAGTGACTTCAAACCTGAGCAGGTCCCTCAATAGCAGGATTTTGTGTTTTTTATGAAACTGTGAAAAATTGCACCTGATGTTCAAAGCCCCATAACGGCTTACAAAAATGATAGTATGTATAAAAAACCACGGAGGCATAAAGTAGACATTCGTTGAATGTTAGTTATTACGTTTTTTGCTGTTATGTTATTTATGTGTGGAAAAAGTAGAACATTTTGAATTTCGAAAATTGAGAATTTTTCCAAATTTTCACCAAATATCTGATTTTCTCATAAATAAATGCAAAACATACCACCAAAATGTTTTAACTAACATGAAGTACAATGGGGTAGATTTATCAAGTGACAACCAATCACAGGTCAGCTTTAAAATATTCATGAGCACTGGTAAAATGAAAGCTGAGCTGTGATTGGTTTCCATGGGCAAATATTCTGACTTTCAGACACTTGATAAATGTGCCCCAATGTGTCACGAGAAAACAATTTCAAAATCACTTGCATATGTTAAAGCGTTCCAAATTAATAACCACTTATAGTGACACAGGGCAGATTTGAAAAAATGGGCCGTGTCAGGAAGGTGAAAAGTGGCTTTGGCGTTAAGGGGTTAGGATGACTGGTTTCCTTTAAAGGACTTTTAGACAATTACGGCTTTGCTGTGTTCTATACCCTACATGACTCACTGAGGACTCTATACTGTTGGCTGAGTACATATTATCCTATCCTACAGTATATCCAAAAAAAGGTAAAAAAATGGCACTCTACTGTAGATAATAGGTTATACATTTTCTTAATTTGATACATGAGACTCACCCTGTATACTATGCAGGAATTACATCGTTGATAAATGTTTTTTTATTAAACATTTTTTTAAGCAAATGTTGAATACAAAGGAAAACTAGTTACAGGATTCAGCAGCAGCTTTGGTTTCCAGAAATAATGTTAGTGGTTTGGAAAGATTAGTAGGCGAAAAATCAGTTTTTTGTATCTCAAATACTTTTGCTGAACACAGATCTGTCACACCCTTTATAGCAAATTCTTCATATTGGAGGATATTTATCATGTGCCAGCGCTCGTGTGACAGGGTATGATAGCCCCGCCACTGCATTTTCGCAGTGAGATACATCAAGACGCTATCGCCTCTTGATGTATCGGGTAGGATGCTGCGCAGCGTTTCACAGCCAGGGACTTTTCATAAGTCAAAAGTTGCCGGCAGCAGTGAGTGTGCCGATGCAGGGCGTTACTGGCCACGCCCTCCGATCAGCCAGTTGTGTCCCCCCTTCACGCCCTATTGGTATGAAGGTGGCGGATTAGGGCAAATAATCACAAGTGCTAGCAATAAGCTAGCATTTGGGATTATTTCAGGGCCTCTACGCCACTGACGTGGTGCAGAGGCACTGATAAATATACCCTATTGTTTGGTTCTGTCTAATCAAAATGTGATGTAGGTCAAGGTCAAAAATCTAGTTATCGGTTGTAGTCAAGTGACTTAGGTCCAGCTTCAGTACTGCTGCTTAGCATTCTTATTTCATTTTCTTTTATAATCCACTGGATGAACAGCTTCATGAAGATTAGAAAATGAGTAAAACCTCCACACATGGCCGTTGTTTTTAGGAAACGTGCTTGCTGTTGTTTTAGAGGTTTCTCTGCCCAGGGCACAACCCATCCAACCACAGTGCAGGAAAGTGCAACAAGATCTGGGGTCTGAGTTGCATTTCCATGAAATGCTGGTGAACAGATTTATATAACTATAACCTCTGTTATTAGGTGTAGAATTTTGGTAACTAAGAACTATGACTACTGTTACACTGTGACACAGATTTAATGCCTTGGTATATAGGGTGGGATCTTCTCAGAGATTATTGTAATTATTGAGACCATTATTATTATTATGGAGATTATTATTATTATTGAGATGATTATTATTATTTTTACTATTATTAATAATCGTCTCCATAATAATAATAATAATAGTTTCAATAATTACAATAATATTCTCTGAGAAGATCCCTCTCTATATATCAGGGCAGTAAGTCTGTGTCACAGTGTAACACTGGCAGATAACACTTCTTAGTTACCAGAAATCCTCAGCTCTGTATCACTGGGCTTATAGCTCAGTTAGTTAAGCTCCTGTCTGCAGTGCAGAGGCTCCCAGGTTTGAATCTCAGCCTGGGCAAAACTTTATTTCATTTAATTAAATAAAGAGCTTGTGTCTGGGGAAGCCCTGGAGACCATATATGGACAGATGCTGATCTGACCTGATGACGTGGTCCCTGCTCTCCGCTAAGTCCAACACTTCTCTGAAAAGGATTCCCTGCCCGATGACGTGGTCCCTGCTCTCCGCTAAGCCCGACACTTCTCTGAAAAGGATTCCCTGCCCGATGTCTGTAGAAGCCATTCTGTACTGTGAGTTCTGGCTTTCAAAGTATTTACTATGGGGACACAGTGCCGGGACACAGCGGGACCTGGGGGGAAAATCCGTGACAATCTCATAGCTGCCCATGACGAGGGGCAGAGGTAAGAAAAACGGGACTTTCCCGGCAAAATCGGGACGGTTGGGAGCTATGACTATATGTATAAAACATTTATTTTGGGGGATGTAAAATCCATGGGGAATTGTGTACATATATGCAAAAGCATTGAGGGTGTTTTATTATACAGTTTGCTCAATTTATTTTCATCTATAATGTGCCTCCAATACATTTGCAAGCATTCATATGCTAGTGCATTGGAGACACTATGGGGCTCATTTACTAAGGGTCTGCGGAGCGCATTTTGGTCGGTTTTCCCGGCGATTTCTGTTCTGCCCTGCATCGTGCTGGGGATTGTGTCGCACGTGATCGGATTTGCACGATCAGGGGGCGTGCCATCGGACAACGTGCAAGACTTAACATTTAGAATTGTGTCGCAAGACACAAGCACCCGGAAGAAGAAGGTGAACTCCGGCGAACCTCGGCGGGGAAGCAACGGATGCAGGAACTCGGGCGCATGATCTTCATGAAACGCGCCGTACTTAATCCTCGTCGGACCGTCCGAATCGGGGATCGCGACTGTACCAGGTAAGTCCAGTTCTGGTGCTGTATTGATGTTGTGAGCATTGTTCTGGTGAGACAAATTTCTGGCGCATGAGACACTTTGTGGCACACGCTGCACTAAACTTCACACAACACAAATTTCTGCATTAAAGGGGGTGTTCCAGTGCTCAGTCGGACCATGCGCCAGATTTATCATGCAAAGTCCGACAGAAATGTGTTGCACGCCCCATGTTAATGGTGCACCAGAAAATAGTGGTGCACTCTGTCGGGGCAGTGCAGAGGGTGCCATAGCCACAAATGCTGAATCTGGCGCCCCCTGCACACTACAAAGGCAAACGGCACATAGTATGGACTGCACTGTTCTTAGCAAATGTGCCCCTTTATATTTCTAGAACTTCTGGGTGGTGTGGGGGGACTTTTTTCAGATTGACCCTTTAGAGTAAGCAGGACTCCGACAAATATTATTGGGATATGCCACTACTTAACTTGGCTTACTCTGTCCAACTTGGAAGACAATAGGGCACATTTACTAAGAGTATAGCAAACTGCACTTAATGTAGTTTGCCCGTGTAGTGTGCAGGCTGTAGCAGATTCAGGATTTCTGGCGCCTGTTCTTCATCTGGCGCTCCCTGCACTGCCCCAACAGACACTTCTGTCGGACTTTGAATGCTAAATCTGGCGCACGTCCGAATGAGCACCGAAACACCACCTAAAAGAACATGCAAAGTCCAACAGAAAACTGGCACATAGCCCTTAGTAAATATGCCTCAATATTTGTTTCTTTAGAGTAAATTGAAATTCTACCATTTTGTAGCAGACAACAATAAAATATCTGAGGCTTGACCACCACCATCAGATTTTGTTGAATTTTTTTAATTTACTGTAGCTACCAATAATATAATTTACATTCACCTAGTACTTTATGTTCCTATGATCTTTGAGCACCATAAGTTACTCAAGAAATGTTTAACAAAGCCCTCTATCTACACAAGTGGTTCTCTTCCTAAACTCACAGTTTCATTTTCTTTGATATTGACCTCAAGCATGAAAAAAATGCAGCTTCAGCTTTCTAAACACAGATGTGCTCCATATGTGGATTTAAAGAAGCCCCTGGGAAAATGAGCGACTCATGTTTCTGCTATCCATCCAATCACATTAAACTCTTAGGAAAATCAATAGGCATTCCCGAACAGAAATTCCCATTAGAAGATTCCAAACTTGTCGTTCCCCATAAAGGTGACATCAATTTCCAATTAACAGGCTTTATCTAATTAGTCACGTCATGCAGTGTACATATAAATAGCTTTATATGCAGCTCAAAATGCTGTGTGGGAGGTAATTTATAGAGCATTTGGATGTTCTGTTTGTATTTTAGAAGCTATAAATAAAATGTTGCATAACTCTTGGAGCAGCAGAATGTTCTTTTACCAAGAGTGTAAACATCATTTCCCATAGGGGAACATTTAGGTTACGTCACCTACTTGTAAAATGGAAACAGGAATTTTGCCTTGTAAAATGGATCCTTCAAACTCCAAACCCCC
The DNA here is from genome assembly GCF_040894005.1 of Engystomops pustulosus. NCBI lineage: Eukaryota > Metazoa > Chordata > Amphibia > Anura > Leptodactylidae > Engystomops > Engystomops pustulosus. Next base: position 58,850,856 of record NC_092415.1, read on the forward strand.
TTTAAGTGTACATTAGTGACTGGCACTCATCATATTAGCAGGTGCAGATTATCTGGATTTATCACATATTGTCATTGATCATTCAGTTTCTTCTATTAAAAAGAACATTTCACAACCTCCATCAAATATTTGTTTTAATAGGTGTCCATGCACCAATTCCAACATTGGAATTTTCTCTTTAGCCCTCATTGTTCCTGAGCAATCAGTGCCATTATTTTCACCTCTCTACTGGTAGAACTGCAGTGCCCGGGTTTTAGGCGGCCCAAGTGCTGTGCTCAGTCCACCAGTCCTACCTGACAGAAGAAGTGTTCTACGCTGAGTAAAGTCAAGGGCTAACTGTCCCTGTCATTCTCGGAAGGCTGGTACCCTCCCCAAAGGCTTGGAGCCAAAGGTCAATGGCAGATTATCCTTGTCCCAGCTTCTTCTAATTGTTCAGGTAGTCTTCTCCTCCAAAACACTAGGGACTTGGATTGTTCTCTGTAAATACCTTTCAGCACACACAATGACAAAACATTCTATCATAGACTTACATTGAGTACACATAATATTCTATGTATGATGCAAAAGACCTGAGAAAAGGGAGGATGGAGCGTCTCTTCAAATCTCACTAGGAAAACAGACATCAATCAACATAGGATTCCTGATGATAGCTCCGATCCGGAGCTGAAACTCATTGCTGTTGCAGGACTGGCCGTGCTCTATTGCTTGAGCACAGCCCGCCCCTCGATCCCTCCCACCCGGCAGCTCTGCTGGGGCCAGCGCTTCAGCTGGCCACACGGGGGTGCAGGTCCGGGATATATATTCCCTGGTGCGGAGCATCCCGTCCTCTTTCAGGACGGCTTTGCGCCAGGAAAGATAACGCCCACCCTCCCCTTTTTTGTTTTTTGTTTTGTAAGTGTTTGTTAATATGTTTTGTTTTCTTTCATTGTTTATTATGTATTGGAAGTCACAGCTTGGCCTATGGCGGAATCCTTGATCCTCTCGGGAATGAGATCAATCACCTGACGAATCAACGAGGACATGCCCCCGCAGAGGCGGGGCCTGGCATGCGAGGTGGTAAGAGGAGGGTCTCGGGTTCCTCATTTGGACCAACAGTTAATTTGTTTAAAGATTAAAGCTGTGGCCGACCCCCCATTTTTTATCCCAATTTACGAGTCTGTGTTTTTGTCCGCTTGCCGGGTGGAAAGTTGGGGTACAGTGACGTTAGTACGGCCAGTCTGTTCCGTGTCACAATAAAGCATCCTCTATTGATGTCTGCTTTCCAAGTGAGATTTGAAGTGCCGCTCTATCCTCCCTTTTCTCAGGTCTTTTTCATCACGCTATCATCTTTCCGGGGTCCTGGACCCAAGGTGATTGGCAGCTATACTCTTTTCAAGGTTTTTGTTGGTGTCAGGTGCGAGTCTTGACGAATATTAGAAGATCACCACAGGCACGGTGATTGGATCTATGAGTAAGTTGATCCCTGTTGTTCCCTTAGTTCTGATGGTAAATTTTCTTTAAAAGGTTACAAAAAGCTGGGGTTGGTGAAGGTGCTGCAAGGTCTATTGGCGCTCATTTTTTGTATGTTGCTGTATGTTTCGGTAGAGTGCTTAGACACTTTAGGCTATCCAGCCATAATGAAATACTTTAATTCAGGGGTGCTCAACCAGCAGCTCACAGAGCTTGGATTGTGGCCTGAACTCTGCTGCCCACAGAGATCAATGAGCACTTCCATCACTGATGGAAGCGTTCATTGGTGCAGGAGGCTGGGAAATGGTGAGTACAGCTGAGAATTTCCCACCGTTGCCGCGTCCTCTTCTGCTCTGCTCTGGCTTCTGACACTGGCTCTATACACATGCATCAGAAACCAGAGCAGTGCAGCGCTCGGACCAAGAGAGGACAGCAGGTGTGGCGAGTACATGTCAGGTGTATTGTACTCATTGGAGTACACTCTGGAGTCCTCTACTGCTGCGGGCACCGCTCTGCTCTGGCTCCTGGTGACATAGAACCAGTGTCAGGAAACAGAACAGGGCAGGGCAGTGGGATTAAAGAAAGAAAGTCCACTATGGAGCAGGGAGGAGAAGAGGGGCTTATTATTATAGCTAGATCTGGGGGTCTACAGTATTATTTCTTTGCTCTGGGGTCCCCTGCATTATACACCTGTTCCAGAAGGGGTCTCCAGTATTATAGTTCTGCTCTGTGGGTCTCCAGTATTATATGTCTGTCAGGGGTCTCCTTTATTATAGGTATGCTGTAGGGGTCTCCAGTATTATATGGTTCTATGGGGGGAGTGGGAGGGTTTCCTCTATTATATGTCTGCTTTGGGGATAGGTCTCCAGTTTTATTATTGTCTGGTGTGTGCACTGGATTTATAGTCTGCTCTGAGGTCTATTAGTTATTTGGTTTCTTGGGAGGCATTTGTGTGGTTTTTGGCACAATGTTTCTGGTTAGTAGTGCGGCCCCTTGAAGCTGAGCAGTATGACTGTACAGCCATCGGAGAGGTAAAGGTTGTGCACCCCCTCTTATATGTTTCAGGCCTCAGTCGCTCATAGTCATATGACCTGAAATGTGTATTCAGTGATAATCTGCTCGTCTCTTAGGAGTAGCTTTAAAAAAAAAAGTTGGTGTGTTTTATGGATGCTGAATCTCCTACTCCTTTACTACATGAACCAGTAGTTCTTTTGTTCAAACATAGTTTTGTTTGAGCCCATTACTAAATAGGCCGAAACTGGAGACTAAAACCGATCAGTGGCAGAACTATGAAACCATTGTAATCATGAATTCTTTGTACTCACAGAGATCATACCTGAAGTCAGGTGTTGACCCAGCAATGTTCTATAATATTATTATTACACACTTAGTCGGTATTTCTTTAATGCATATAACATAAAAGGGAAATGTATTATTAAAGTAACATTGGAATTATATGGAAAGGGAGATAAGAGTATCCATGTGGACAAAGGCATAGATAGCACAGCCGTTATGCCATCTGGTTTTAAGAATCCTCTTCTAGGTTATTTGTTTAAGCTCCCCACAGACATTTCTTCTCACAAGGGTGGTCTGTCAAAAGTTTCTAGATTTTATTTATTGAAGCCACCTAAAGAGAGTCTTCATCTCCGTTGTCCTGTATGTTGCCCTGATTCCCTGCTTTTAAGAGGCCACATTGGAACAGATGTGCATGTGCCTGCTGTTCTGCCTCCTGCTGATAGCCTATTAATAAACACATCTCATCATGTCTTTCAGGGACATGTATACATACCAAGTAAAGGTAACATGGTGTGAGGATTAAAGCAAGGTCCTAGAAGAGCCTTTACAAGACACCTTTCTTACAGCTTGGGACATTCCATGTTGTTTGACTACAATTTAAGGCGACATATCACTAATTTTAAATTTTTGGCTTTTAAAACAAGATAGCAAAATATATCTTTTTTGTAATCTTTTTTTATTTCTAAATTTAAATTTAGAAATCTTATTTTGATTTTTTAAAGCGGCATGCCAGAAGCTATTGAAACCTGTCATCATGTAAAAATTATATTCCTGATAACAGGTTTCCTTTAAGGATGTCATTTGACCTATTTAGTTTTCAAATGTGGTTTTTATTAATGCCTTGCAATATGTGAAAACTGCATTTTCTATTCTTTTCTATTAAAAAGGGAAAAACTAGAGGGGTAGTTTAGGAACCTTCAAACCTACAATCCAACAGGAATTGTCAGGATTCCGGATCAGTGGAACCTCTGGATCCTACTAGCCGACACCTGAGACCGGAGTCTAAGTGGAACCCGGTCTTCACCACAGCCCCCCGCAAAGCGGGATGGTCTTGCTGTGGCAGGCTACCTCCAGGTCGTTCCACATATGCCCACCTATACACCAATTTCACAAACCAACAATTTTCTCTTTTCCCTTTTCTGGTGTTTAAGGGTTAAGGTGGTAGCACATAAGAACGGTTTTATAAGTCTGATAAGTGCCACTAAACATTTTTTCCGTTCCACATATGCGACTAGCCCGCGGTGGCAGCAAAGGTCTAGGTAACTTAGCAGGAAACAGTCTCGTGGTCAGGTCCAGGCACAGGGTCAGGGCAGGCGAGCAGGGATGCAACGTCATGTCCAATCCGGGGTCAGCAACGGGAGGTCCAGGCAGATGGGAACGGGTACACAGGCACACAGGAACGCAGGACACGGGAACTCAGGAGCCGGAACACACAGGAGCAGGAACGTAGGATACACGGGAACACACAGGAACGCAAGAGACACAAGAACGCAGAAATATAGCTGGGGAGCTGTCTCTAAGGCGTAGGCACAAATCTCCAGCAGAGCCATTTTTGTTGATAACACACTTTACAGAGTGGAGCACATTTACTTACCCTGCGCGATCCCTGATCCGGACTGTCCGAGGAGGATGCACTCTGCCATGATTCATGAAAATCGTGCGCCTGATATCCTTCATGTCCCTGCTCAGGTCCGCTGGAGTTTACTTTCTTCTTCCCAATGCATGTAAGAGCTTGGCTAGCGACACAATTTTTAAGTTAAATTCTGCGGTTTGTCTGAATCCATCAGATCGTCCGCCAGCCCGCCCCTCGATTTGTGTTGCATGAAAGCCGTCGCGATTGCGCCAAAATCCGACCATGTGCACCAAAATCACTTTTAAATCCCTGTCCCAGTGGCACAAAACAGAAATCGTCGGAAGTCCGACAAAAGTGCGGTCCCTGGGGCCCTTAGTAAATAAGCCCCAGTATTTCTTTTCTTTATGACCTATGGGTTATTGAGATTTGGCAGGTGTTCTGGAGATGCAAGCTCATCATCTATTCCTCATTTATTTTACAATGTTCTCTTGGATCTGGTGGAACAGTCATTGTAAATGCCCTCACCTGTCTCATCAGGGGGTAACTAGGAGAGGCCGGGACCCATAACAGCCTCCTGAATTGGGCCCCCCTTTGTATACTTACTCATGTTCAAACAATCACACTCATATATATACAAAACATTTATATACTTACATATATACACATACAGTTCTTCACTCATGTATATGCCTCTCCACAGTGTTTTTACATCAAATACACACATATAGGGGCTTACTTACTAAGGGTAAATTTCCGTCACGTTTTCCGAAGTTTTTGGGGATTGCGCTGCTGGCACAGGGACTTAGAAGGGGATTGTGGCGCACGCGATCGGATTTTGGCGCATAGGCGTCGGCTTTCATGCGGGTCAGCGAACAATCCAACGGATTCGGACAGAGAGCGCGGGATTTAACTTAGAAGTTGTGTCACATGCCATACACTTACATGCACCAGGAAGAAGAAGGTGCACTCTGGCAGACCTGAGCAGGGAAGCGACACATGCATGATATAGGGCGCACAATCTTCTTGAATCGCGGCACAGTGCATTGTCCTCGGCCAATGCACTTTCGGGATCTCATAGTATATACACATAGTATATACACATCACATATACACACATACAGCAAATACACTCACACATACAGTATATACACCACACACACATACAGCATATACACATCCATATAAACACACATACAGTACAATATACACTCATACAGCATATATATACACACACATACAGAGTGCACATAGATGGCAGTAAGTAGAGATAAGAGATTTCAGTCCTGCCCTCTCCTGACCATTCTTATCTGAGCTGCTGACTCAGCTGTGTACTATGGAATATGTGCACAATTTAAAATGCAGTGAACCTGATGAAAAAAAACACTTGTTTATGGATTCTGTTTTTATGGTTTTCATTATGCGCTCCACATAACACCTCAACTTTATATTTTGGGTCGGTGTGATTAAGGGGATCACACATTTATGTAGGTTTTATTTGGTTTTAATAGGTTGCTGGTGAGCAACACATCAAGAAAAGATAATTTAGAAAACGGAGATTACAGTGGTTACTGTTGAGATATTCAATGAGGAAAGGGACACTAGTGACTGGGCCTTGCCAAATAAGCAGGCAGTAATCAATGTACCTCCCGTACCATTTGATGTGAGTATGGAACGGGTTGATATTATTGAGGAGATAAAGTTCCTCCCACCACGCCATGTAAAGGTTGGAGAGGGAGGGAGAGAACTTGGCTCCCATGGGACATCCAAATAATTCTATGTAGAACTGTTGATCAAAGGCAAAAATATTACTTTGTAATAAAAATTGTAATACTGTAATTATGAATTAACATAAGATGACATCTTAGTTGCTATATTTTTTGAGATGATGAGTGACAGCTTGCAAAGCTAAGCCATGAGTATAAAGCGAAAAATCATCCACTGAAACCCAAGAGTTGTTAGTACACCACGAAAAATCATAAAACGTTTGCTGTCTTGTATGTAGCCCGGAATATGGTAAATTAAAGATTGGAGCAAGGAATCTAGCAGAGTTCCCAAAATTATTGGTCGAAAATGTGAAGGAAAAATTTGTTTATGATTTTTACATATTTACATTATTAACTGCAGCTTAAATATTGTCCATGTATGTGGTACGGGCATTAATAGGACAAAAAACTGGATTAGAGTTTTTAATATTTTTAGAGGTTTGCGGGATAGTATTTTCATCAGTAAGCGTTTCAGCTTGTAAAGATACAATTTGTGACATAGTAAGTTGGTCTGCAAAGGTATTCTTCAGTGGAAAAACCGCAGATCCTGCAATATAAGTGTGGGAAACCATAGGAGCATTCATCTCAGTGGAATTATCTGCATTATAAAAATGATGCTTAACAGTGTTGAGATGGGCAAATTTGTTCACGTCTTTGATAGTGTTAGACCCATTCCACACTCGCAACGGGTGCTGCTCGGATCGCACGGCCCGAACGCTGCAAACCGGAACTGAACTCTGCATGTCACTTCAGTTCCGGTTTGCAGCGTTCGGGCCATGCGATCCGAGCAGCACACGTTGCAAGTGTGATGCGAGTTCATCGCATCACACTCGATAGTGTGGAAGGAGCCTTATATAGGTTAAATTGCAAGAGGGAACAACATTTAGTCCCTTGGATAATAAGGACAATTCAACTTGTGTAAGTATTGTTGCAGAAAAATTCAACACCGTGTTAGAATTTGTCTGCAGAAATTGTGTTCAGAAATTGGGGCCCATTTCCTAACCTGTCCGACGAAGTTCCCTGAAAGTGCATTGTCTGACGATAATGCACTCTGCCACGATTCACTAACATTGTGCGCCCGATATCCTGCAAGTGTCTCTTCTCTGCTCAGGGCCGACGGAGGTCACCTTCTTCTTTGTGTTGCATGTAAGTGCATTGTCTTGCAACACAATTTGAAAGTTAAATCCCGCGCTCAGTCCGAATAAGTTGGCATGCCCCCCAATTTCTGTTGCATGAAAACCAGCGCAGCTGCGCCAAAATCCAATCGTATGTGACACAGTCTCAGCGCAGACACCTGTTAAAGGACACCTGTCAACAGGTCTTTGTCACTATTTCTGTCACCTCTACCTGTTGGAGCAGCTCACAAGGATCCATCCCACCCTAGGTAAATAACTAAATATTGCCACTAGGCACTCTTCCCATCACGCCGTCCTGTGTTTGTATACAATAAAACAGTGCATGTCCACGGTGGTTGCTTAGCAACCCCCGACGCAACTCGTTTGTGCAAAAATGGTCGGAATAACTCAATTATAATACCCAATTATAATACTCCGATGCATCAATCCCCTAAAATACTCCATGGCCTTACCTACGGGTGGCGGGGGAAAGACTCCGGTGTGTGTCGCTGTGACGTCGCGATCTCATTGCTGCACTATTCCCAGCACAGCCAAGACCTCCCAGTCACTTCGCGTCAACACTTACCCAGGAATCATCATGCTCTCGCGAGATCCACACACATCGGTCAGTGGCCATCTTGGGTATGGGAAAATGAACATCAGGCCAGTACATGGGTAAGTATTAAAGGTAAGAGTGCGGGGCACCCGCTATGGGATAGCTATGGGATAGCTCACTGAACTCATCCAGAATGATAAAATAATTGTGAAACCTGCTGATAATGGGGGTGCAATTGTGGTCATGGATAGGGATAAGTATTTGGGTGAGATCCAACGACAACTTTACCTAGGTATTGAGTGTTGATTTATTACGATATGTATATTCACTACTGTTATCTGTACACCCTAATTGGACCACGATGTCACATTATGAATTGTTTATCTATGTATGTTCACTGATGATGTCACATCCTGCGGGGGATATAAACCCGCCCTGTAACACTGATGCTATTACTTGAAAATAGCTACATTGAGATAGCTGAAACGTTGTAATCTCCACTGGTGAAATAAACACCTATTTGTCACGGAGTGCTGCTTTCCTATTCTTTGCCTATTGGACGTTTGGGATCCTTGAGTCGGGCCTTTACAAGCCTGCACCCTGCCCTCGGATATAATCCATATTCACAGTGCCGCTTCATCTCTCCAAATTGCGAGGCACACTGTATGTATTATATGGTATATGGCGGCACGCTGTATGTATTATATGGTATATGGCGGCACGCTGTATGTATTATATGGTATATGGCGGCACGCTGTATGTATTATATGGTATATGGCGGCACGCTGTATGTATTATATGGTATATGGCGGCACGCTGTATGTATCATATGGTATATGGCGGCACGGTGTATATATTATATAGTATATGGCGGCATGCTGCATGTATTATATGGTATATGGCGGCACACTGTATGTATCATATGGTATATGGCGGCACGGTGTACATATTATATGTTATATGGCAGCACACTGTATGTATTATATGGTATATTGCGGCACACTGTATGTATTATATGGTATATTGCGGCACACTGTATGTATCATATGGTATATGGCGGCACGGTGTATATATTATATGGTATGTGGCAGCACACTGTATGTATTTTATGGTATATGGCAGCACACTGGATCTATTATATATTACATGGAGGACGGCGGATGTATTTTATAATATATAGCGGCATGATGTATTGATTTTATATTATATGGCGGATTGTTGTATGTATTTTGTGCTTTGTAGTAGCTTGCTGTGTTTATTCTATACTACACGGTGGAATGCTCTATGTATTTCGCATTGATTTATTTTCATATTAAACCAATATGATTGGGTCTGGTCCTGACACTCCTTGATATATTACATATACGGAGTAGGTGGGGGGCGTCTTTCTATAGCTCGCCTCAGGCAGCAGAAAGGCTAGGTTCACCCCTGCTTAAGACCAGACCTGATTTTTAAAATTTGCTCTGTGTCATTATAGGAGGTTATACCTTTGTAATGCTTTAACAAATCCAGGGGATTTTGAGATTGTTTTCTCGTCACACATTGTACTTCAAATTAAAAGAAAAATTTTGATGATATCTTTTGTGTTAGTTATGAAAAAAATGGAAATTTGGCAAAAATTTCTTAAAATTATTCATTTTCAAAGTTCATAATTTTCTGCTTTTCTTTTCTTCAGAATTGTGGGTGTAATTTTTCTCATATATAAGAAACCGCTGGTGACCGCTGTATGGGCGTAGGGCCGGGCATAGAACGGAAGGAGCGCCATTCAGAGCAGATCTGCATTGTCACATTTTACAGGTTATAAAATGTTTATTTTTTTGTAATTTGGACATATGGGGGATTATTTTTTTGTGGATGAGATCCACTTTTCAGGTACATCATTTCCAGGGGGTTCAATAGCTAATAATCACATTTTATTAATTTTCTTGGTGGTGGTTGAAAAAACATTCATTCTTGTTTGTTTTGTTTTTTTAGCATTTTTTTTCCCGGATGTTCACCGTACTATAAAAATAATGTGTTATCTTTATTCTATGGGTCATGGGTCATCAAGATTACAGCGATACCCCATTTATATAGCTTTTTTAAGGCAAACATGTTTTGCAGAATATGGAGAAATTTGCTAGGAATTTGCTTGTTTTTGCATCGCCATGTAACAATGGGCATAAGATTTATACTATTTTGTGTACAGAGCAGTTTTCGAGGTTATTGCCATGGTAATGATCGGCAGGGAGGGTGCCGATCATCTCGGCAATGCACAATAGACTGCTCAGTCAATGTGACTGCGGCGTCCATAGGGGTAAACAGGCGAGATTGCATAGTCACGATCCCAGATGTTACTGTGGGATCCCGGCTACTGCGTACTGCCAGGATCCATCATGGAGCCCCTCAGGCTCATTTGCATAATTATGAAAACATTTTTTTATTAAAAAAAAAGGAGATAAAAGGTGCAATGCGAATACCTGCAGAATTGATCGCAATGTGTACTCTAATAATGTAATTCTTTTATCTTTACTAGTTCAACTTACTATCAGACATTGTTAAACTGGGGGCAAGGCCATGGTAGGTCGGATAGCACTTGAGACAGACTGACTGTAATTTAGGAGGATTTTATTTTTTTAATGATATCATCTGTGCCAAACCTGTAATATTATTATTAGAGATGCACATAGACATAGGATGAAAAATCCAGTGCCTGCCATACTTCCTGCTTTTCCAAATTTATCATTTTCAATCATTGTACCGACCACAACGGTTTGTTATTATTTGTATTTTTTACATGTGTTTCATGGGAATAGTGAAAGAGCCAATAGCACATTACATTACATCCTGCCACAAACATCCCCTTTCTGTTATTTTTCACAGCGTCTATAGATGAGGACAGCTGATAGAAGACAGCAGAAGGTGCATATGATACTTTCAATACTTTTGAATTATTTTTGGCTTTTTAGTCTTTGTACTTAGGCAGAGAATGTACCCATATACCACACTTTTTTCCAATAGAATAAATCCATTGGAAATGAGGAAATTATAGTTAGAGATTAATCTCATCTTTGTTAAGATTCTCTTCTATTCTGTATGTTGGCTCCAGGACATCAAGGAGAATTTCTGGGACACACACAGCGGAAAGGAATGTCCCTAATGACCGCCATTTAATTGATTCTTTTTCCCATTAACCCCTGTATATAATGTACTTTATTTTAATTTTTTGTGTAGCAGACAATACATGACATAAAACTTGCTTGTTTACACCAAATTTGTGTTTTATATTTTAAAATGGGATATGAAAGTCATAGATGGGAGAATGACTTGCAAGTTCCCTTCTACTAGCCATCATGGAATAGTCAAAATATCAATGGATTTCAATGTTGTACAAGCCTTCTTCTTTGCCTGCAGTTGCATTTCCTTATGAAAATAATTTTTTTAGTTTCCAAAACTTTAGCTGAGTCAAGGAGAAGTTCTTTCAGTAACTGTTGATTATTTCGGTATGCTCATGGTGGGCTGATAGGACCACCAGATAAAAAGGAGACAAGTTGTACTGAATGTTTTACCATAAAAATCACATTTAATCTGCGTAGATACTCCTGCTCCATTACATGCCTCCCACATGTTACCCAGCACTTTCATAGCGGCAGGTTTCCTTTAAGATAAACTGTTTTATTAAATACATTTGTTTTGGTGAAGGAGGATCAGTGAGGTTATTATTTCCACTTTTTTAACCCATTCTGTCCCATTGCTCCCATCTCTCAGGCAACAATGTTTGTATACTGGATAATGTGAGTATGACTTGACCTCATTATATCTATTAGCCATTTGTCTCCCTTTATGAACATAAACACTAGATCGATCGGAGGTCTGGGACTTTTTTCTGCCTTTAAAAAATTAATACATTTTTTGTGGCATTTTTGGGTGGTCATGTTTTTTTACTTTGTAACTTGAATTTTTTATAAGGTCTTAAAGAGAAATCTATGAGAAAAATTACCAAAAACATTGCCATACCCAGAGCAGTCATGAAAGGAGAGAGGATGGCCCTCACACACAGATACGCCTTAAACGTCTTGTGCTTACTATGTAAACATCCCAAAATCAAAATGTTGGGTATGAAAACTTTTGAATATTTTGTTATAGACAAAAGCCATATCCATATATGAATCCAGCTATAGGACATGTTACATGTTACCTTCTTAAGTTTCATTATACAGTAATTGAATTTTAAACATACTCATTAAAATACTAATAAAAAGCAAAACATCCAAACAAAAATAATTTTTAACTTTTTTATATTTCCTGTATTTTCCACTTCCATTGTTTAAAATAGACAGACTGTAAAGTAATAGTCCATTTTCAATGTGAGACTTAAAGGGTATAATGTGAATGACATTTATGAGACCACTGTCTGTAATAAAGGAATGTTTTGGCAGGGAAAGTAAGAGGCTCACATCCTATCTGGAATTCATAGTGAACATTTTGGATACTCCATATTATACACTATAACCTGTAGCAAGCAGGGATTGTATTTCTTTTGAATAGTTTGGCCTAAACTCAGTCTGTAGACGGAACAATTTGGAGAATTGCAATAAAAATTTCCTAGGAATAAATTCTTTGAGTTATGTGATAACGTTTCTTATAAGTGATTGGCTGTTTATACCATAATGAATATGCTCCAATATTGTTTTCTTTGGCAAATAAATTCTAAAATACAAAAATAATAAAAAGCAAGTATCTTGTACAAAAATACAAATGTTTTCAAAAGCTTTTACAAAAATATTCCATTGAATAAGAACTATAAACCTGTAGTATGTTTCTCCTATACTTGGTTTAATTACATAACACTGTTTCAGTAAAGCTGGTAGACCTTTATCCAAAATCTATCTGTATATTCGAGATGATATTGCATAGGTATGAAAAATTGTATCAATATTTCCCATGTTGAAATAACTAACTCTAAGTTAATAGTCAAGGTTCAGTCAGCTGCAAAGTTCATAAAAAAAACATTGTAAGAAATTAGTTGGTGAACTTTTTCTTGGTCCAGATTCAGTGCTTATTGATATTGTGGATACACTCCAGTTCGATTTCATGTTTTCCTTCAAAAGGAAAGTAGTTTTATATTTCATGTCCATGAAAACATCCTAGTCTAGGAGATGTCTGAAGGCTGACCTGTAAAATATACAAAGAATTGTGATTATTTCTCCAACATAAACACATTTTCAGTAATTTTGTGAAATGATCTAGATCTTTGTCATAAAAGCCAAACACATAGTTGTCATAGCTGTGATCAAGTAGAGTCATCAAGAGCTTAACCACTGGACGATTGTGGAGTAAAAGAGGGGGGATAGAGTAGTCAGAGGAGAGTAATCTGGGTCAAAACTATTTGATGTGTTGCATTTTAGCAAGGACATTTTTTAACTGGATATTAAAGGGAATTTTTTTTAGCTAAAAATAGTTTCCCTTACATCCCCATAAATGGCATATTACCTGGCATCAGAAGGGGTGGATCTTGCTCGACCTACCCCTCCCATCTACAACTCCCTATGTCCCATGCCTCTTTTCAGAATGTCATGTGACCATGGTGATGTCATCTAAAGTCCTCCACCTAGTTATGTTTGCAACGTCTACCCAATGTATATATCTGATCACATTGCAGTATCATGACATAATCACAACTTGTCTCCATGGACTTCTATTTCTTCTCATCCTCCATGGAGACTGCTGTGATTTCATGTAATCAGATACATATTTGAGGTAGACTGTGCAAATATGAAGTTATCTTAGATGACGTCATTCTGGTCACATGGCATGAAGTGGCCAATGATTTTTACAGAGCTTTCTCTCAATGTTCCACATAGCAGCATGTTGTGCTATAAAATCCATAACTTTTTAATTTTTCCGTGTACAAAGCTGTGTGAGGGCTTATTTTCTGTGTAACAAATTTTACTTCTCTGAGATTGGCAAAAAAATTGGTCAACTTTCTTACATCGTGTATGTACAGTGGTTATATACTTACTGGAAGGGAATATATCAAGATCAGCGTTTGTCACACTGGTCTTAATACCTCCCAAACCCAAGTGCAACATGTGCCTATTATATGGCAAGGCCAAAACCAGGCTGCAATTGGCTCCATTAAGGGACTGGAGTCAATTATAGAAAAATGCCAGAAAACTGTAAAAGTAAGGAAAACCAGTCTCAGTCCTTGTCACTATTTAAAAATTCTGGGATGTAGGGGACCCACTTTTCATACAGCCCAGGGCGCATTGTACTCTTGATCCGCCACTGCTCTACACCATCACAGTTCTTCAATAAAGCCGGAGTGCTACAATCTGACTTTATTGTGCAAGCGCTGTAACTATGACGCTTGCGCTGTGAAGCTGCGGTGTAGCTCATCGGCTTCACTGTGCAGGCGCACAGAGCACCGGAACGAGGTAAGTATAAAGTTTTTTATTTTACTAGCAGCCACAGAGGGACTATATGGAAGGAGATTTGGGACTCTAAACCACTAGTCCATAAGGACCTGTGGTTGGTTTAGTGTCCTAAATCGCCATGACAGGTCCTCTTTAAAAAAAATTCGACCATCAAAATCAAACATGGTAAAAACCAGAAGCACTTACTCATAGATCCAGGAACAGTGACTGTGTTAATCTTCTTATATTTGCTATCCATGGCCTCCATACTTCTAAAATCAACTGTTACAATTATGCTAATAAGCCTGGGCTCTGAAGGTTGTTTCCAGAGCCCCTCAGTGATGTCTTTTCAGTGGTTTTTACAATGAGAAGAGCAGGTCTCCCCCCTCCTGCAGCACTTCCTTCCGCTAGCAGGACACTAAAGCTCCAAGATGACTGAGGATATACCCAATTTATGAGTCAGGGATTAACTAACTTTTGGTAGGTGAGAGCCCCCTAAGGAACTTTGCCTGGGGTCCAGTGGACTCTAGTTACACCACCGGATAATTCTATTTGATAGCTTGCAATTTAATTTTCACTTTCCATCATATGAGGTATTATTATGAAGCAGGTGTTTTGGTCTGCGCCCATGGGATAAATCTACAGTATGAACAAAGTTCAGCTCTGAGTAACATTAAATATATTTTAAAATTTACATATGCAAGAAATGATTTCTTGTCTCACTACAAACAGTTTCAAAAGAGTATCTTAATATTTGCTAGTTTACCTTTATCTTTGTCTATGTCTTTCTCGCAAATAAAGTTATTAACATCTTGACAATGGAAATCATTCCACAGGCCTGAATATATGATCCCTGCACAATCTTCTCCAGGTCCCATTTCAGGAGTCCAGTTATCAGGCTGACCGGGTTTCCAGTTTCTACAATTTACATTAAAATAGATGCATTAGAGAAGCACAGATCACCAGTGGTATATGAATATATATATATATATATAGCAGAAGACACAAAATCAAGTTGAAGCTGCTTTACATTGCCATGGGAAAAATAGTTTTTCACATCTTATAATCTGAAAGCACGAACATGCTCTCTGTATTGACTGTAGCTGTCGCTACAGCTGTGGTTGCCATTGAAGCGAATAGAAGCCACGGTTGCAGTCATTGTTACCAGCCAATGTAGAGAACACGGAACCAACTGCCTTCTGCCATTTGAAACAGGCATTTGAAACTGGCGTCTGCATTGAGATTTTATTTGCACATTTTTTAACTTCACATTTGTGAGTATATGTTAAACGACTACATCTCGAATGGCAAGAACGTATTACGCTATGTCTGTTTGAATCTCTTCTATTTAGCGATCGACTATAACTATCAAATAGAATTGGATGAAATCATGAAATAGGGTTTGCTGTTTGAACAAAGGCTTATTCTTAAAGGAAACCTACCACTTGTAGTGGCAGGTTTCTGATGGAAATACCGGGCACCAGCTCAGGGTGAGCTGGTGCCGGAGCTTATTTTCGTTAGTGTTTTAAACTGCGGTATCGCGGTTTAAAACACTTTTTAAACTTTATAGCCGGCGCAGGCAGGTACGCGCTCGGCGCTTACCATGCGCGCGGCTCTCATTCACTTCCTATGTAGCCGCGCGCACGGTAAGCGCCGAGCGCGTACCTGCCTGTGCCGGCTATAAAGTTTAAAAAGTGTTTTAAACCGTGATACCGCGGTTTAAAACACTAACGAAAATAAGCTCTGGCACCAGCTCACCCTGAGCTGGTGCCCGGTATTTCCATCAGAAACCTGCCACTACAAGTGGTAGGTTTCCTTTAAAGGAGGATCCTTTGACTGTACCAATATCCTAGAATGAAGTGGGTGGTCGTTTGAAAGCCTTTGGAATTGCCCGATTAAAAAGACAATAAAAAAAAACAGGAGCTCTGGTCAGACTAATTTTTATCATTATATAGGTTGGCTTTTATACATACGTGAAAGTTGGGATTGTGCCATCCAACCACTTCCATATATTCTCCTCTTCTGTGTCAGTAAGCCCAATCCAAAAATTACCTCTTCCATTAGCTTGCTTCTTGATGAATGTCTATTAAGGCAGAATACAGAAGGGCTTAAAAATCAATGATATATTTTCTTTTTTTCAACTTTATGACTTCAAACTCATAATGTCAGACCACTGTATACCCAAGGAAATAGTTACAACATAACTTGGGCTAGCTAGATCTCTTCTCCTTGTCCCTTTTTGATGAACTTGTGAAAAAGTTGATTGAGCATTTTCAATGCAGGGACACCTTTTTTAGCAATTTTTAATATTTTTAAAGGTCTTAAACAAAAGAAAACTATATACATTTCGTATCTCCATGAGAATACTGACCCAAAGAATAAAGGGGACATATAATATAAAGGGGACCACACAATGAAATCCGTAAATACAAAGCCCACTAAGCCTAAATGAAGAAATTGGATTTTAAATTCAACACAGCCTTTGTCAAACAGACCTGTGGAGGGATATAGATGAAGAGCTGTGGTTTGGCGTCGGAAGGGTGCAGTAGCACATGGGATACATAATGGTGGCAGTGGCTGGTCGCCACCAGTGGTTTGGAATACATTATACTGTGGTGGTGGTGGGCAAACAATTTCTTCCTTATATATTTTATTCACTGTGTTAACATCAGGTATGCAGCGGTGGTGGTAGGAATTCATAGAATTGAAATTCATAGAATTGTAAGTTCATGTGGATTGCCGTGCTACCACGGCGGTGGGGTGGCTCTGTAGAGGCTACTTGGGGTGTGGAGTAGCCTTAGTCCCAGGAGGTCACAGAGACTACTCAACGCCCTGACTTGCCTCTAAAGGTAATTTGAGTATACATAAAACAAAGTTTAAAAAAGGATATGCAGCTTTCTATTACCTAATAAAACATGTTTAGGGATAAGGCAGCAATCGGGAATACTAAAGAAAAGTAGAATCCAGATGGTAGATTTCCTTTAAATATGGCAGCTTCCTGTATGTCCATGTCAACCTTCAGGAAGCATTGTAACATGACCTGGGATAATGGTCAAGCCAATAAGTCTCTTCCAAAAGCAATAGATACCCAACTGTAGACAGCTTGTTTCACAATTGTTGTTCCACATCAGTACAGTCTAGGGACTGGTTTGGCTACGTGAGAGGTTTATGGAGATTGCTTTGAGAATTTCTACCCTTTTATGTTCTCTAGTATAAAGCTTATATCCAATGACTTTGATAATGGTTCTCACTCAGTATAAAGCTTTAACATGTATTTACCTGTTCTTCTTTGCTCTCTAGAATAACTAGCTTGGCTCCCTTTTCTTCACAGAACAGCTTAGCATCATCAAAAGTCTCTTTTCCATTTGAAAAATAATAGCATTTCTCTGTAAAATTCATCCATTCATATGGACAGCCTAAAAGGAAGGTAATAGATATGGTAAGTTATAGTATCATAAAAGATAAGGTGGAAAAAAGAATTTCATAGCTTCATTTCACTTACCGGACACTGAAGGAATCTTTTCAAGTTCAGACGTGTAGCCATCAAATAATGATGAGGATCTTACAGCATCTCCAGGAGGTCCAGGTGGCCCTCTAGGTCCTGGTAAACCAGGTAAGCCAGGTATGCCTGGTGGGCCAGGTGCCCCCCTTATACCAGGAATACCAGGTTCACCAATGATCCCTCTAATTCCCTGAGGGCCTGGAGGGCCAGGGGGGCCCTGTGGTCCATTTGCTCCAGGTGGTCCTGGTAAACCTGGATCACCTTTAGGTCCTGATTCTCCACTTTTTCCTGGTGATCCTCTCTGTCCTTTATTTCCTTGTGAGCCCTTCGAACCTCTTGATCCTTTTTCTCCTGGAGGGCCAATTGGTCCAGGAAGTCCCTTTTCACCAGCAGGTCCTGGCACACCTGCTTCTCCTTTATCCCCGGTCTGTCCCTTTGGTCCAATAGGTCCCATGGGACCAGGGGGGCCTCTATCACCTCTAGGTCCCCTAGGACCTGGTGGCCCTGTGATAAAAAAGGAAAGTATTATCCCTATATCTACATTTATGTTCATGAAGCATAGTACAATCAATCATAACTAGAAAATACACAGTGGAACAGTACAATGTAACAGAAAGATGCTGTATTATATAGATAAAGATGTCTGTATGTAATTATTCTGGGTTTTTATTCTGGAATTATCTTTTTAATTTCTAATAGATTCACTTGATAGCAAAACTCAACAACAAGGGATTGTCTCTACTATCAACTTACAGTTTACTGATCCTCTAGTGAATATCATGGACCAATGTGGGGGTTTCATTTCATATTTAAACATGGAACCTCTGGTGAGTGAGTATTTCTAGTCTCTACACTTAAAAGTAACATTTGATAGATTTTAAGTAAAAAAATCTGGAAAAACTTCACAATAATTATCTTTTGGGGTTACACCGGCCACCATAGGCTCCAAACTCAAATATTCATTTATCAACTGAGCTCATTGAAAGCTGACAGTCATTGGCCCACATTTATTAAAGCATTTTCTGTCTGACTTTGCACTGAAAAGAAAGTGCAAACTGCTTAAACATGTATTTATGAAGTGTGTTATATGTGTCGTCTCTGACAAGACAGAAAAAAAGATGTGCACCAAAAGTTTGATTAGTGATTTTGCTTTGGAATTCTAGTATCCTCTATCAACACTTGTGTTCTGGTTTCCATACATAACCAGATCTGTTGCATGATACATACCACTGCCTCTCTTAGGGACATTGATTTACTTTGATTAGGCTCTGTAAGGTTCTATCAAGGTGCAAGTTGTTTTTTTCGATCTGATCTGAATTTGTGACCAAGTCTTCAATGTAGCTACGATAGACTTTACATTTTAATGTTCAAAATATAATGAATGAAACCATTTGCCACTTTGCATTGGTAAATGATAGACAGGGACCTGAACCTATACCTACATGAAATTTATGGAATATTCTGTGACTCACCCATAAATGTCTGTAGGTGGAATACAACATAGTAAAATAAAAATGTTTTGATGCAAGGTCCTCGTAAACACAAGAGAAGAGTTAGCTGGCTCTCTCATGGGCATTGGCCTTTCTTTACTCTTAGAAGCAGTGGGTATCTTTAGTTTTATCATGCCCAATAGGGAATTAGATGTTACTAGGGTTTTTTGGCAGACTCTTGTCTTGTATAGTTGGCTGAATGATGATTTGGCCAATAGTTATTGTAAATAAATGAGTATCTTTACATTTTAATATATGTCGCCATATTTTAGAAAGTAATAGACCATGAGTGATTTATGTATGCATGTTGTAATTTTTTACAGCTTACAGTTTACAAACAACAGTTTACAGTAACATCACTACCGGATGATCACTACATGTTTCCTTAAAGGGGTAGTCCCTTGTTCTTTTGATCCTGTGGTGCTTTCATCCTGAGAACAAAATGCAGTGAACGTAATATCCCCTTAGTGATGATCCCTTATTATGGCAAGGTGTTGTCTGAACATTATTTCTTTCAACTAAAAGCTCTTTCATGGCCTCCACTAATTCTTTGTGTCCTTTAATAGGGTTGTGCATGTGACAGTAGAGACTCAAATTACAATACTGGGCCCATAAAATGAACAGAACTGATTGCTCAGGAACAGTTAGCCAGGATCAGTAGAGCAATTCCTATTAAAGGAATTGTCCGGGATTAGAAATAAAGTTTATGTATGGTTGGAGGAGCAGGGGGTTCTTTTAACAAAATAAACCTCTCATACTTACCTCTCCCCGCTCCCATTCAGCTGCTGTGAAGTCTGTCACTGCCTATCTCTGTTTGTATACAGAGGCCATCAGTGCCATCCAGACCACTGTCATGTGCCTACTGTAGCCTGAAACTAATACTGTGGAAGGTTCAGAGCAGTGGTCAGGATGGCACTGCTGGCCTCTGTATACAGACAGAAACAAGTCACTGATGGCACATAATGCTGGTAAACCGGATCGAAGAGAGAGGTAAGAATTAGGTTTCTTGTTTTAATACACCCCCACAGCCACATATATATTCTAACTTAAGAGATGCAAAGAATTGATGTTGGAAAATGTGATACAAGGTCAAAGAAGAAAATAAAATAAAATATTACCTTGCAATATTGTGAAGTTCTTTATTAGTTGTCCATGCTTTGAATCCACCAGCTTCATTTCCTCCATAATTATTGATAAGTTGGCTACTTCATTATCTAGTCTTTGTCTCATTGTATCTTGTTGTGTCCTAAGGGAAGATGTGTCTAGCTGAACACTGGAGATAGAGTTATTCAGCTGAATTAAATCTTCTGTGTGTTTACTCAGCGTATCCGTGCAAGTTGTTCGTACGTCATTGAGGTTACTAGTCAGCGTCCTTAGATGATGAGCAGTGTAACTAATATTGGAAATGATACCTACAATATCTTCTTCAAATTTCTGGAAACGCTCTTCCAAATAGCTGAATTTGTCATTTGTCCTATTTTCATATTCTTTATGATAATCCTGAAGATCCTTCAAGTTTTGCTCATTTGCTTGTGCAGTCACAGTAATGTTTTCTATCTGAATACCAAGATTGTTGAGTTGGTTGCTCATTTCTTCTACAGTCTCATTGTTGGCCTTAACAAGAGCAGAGTTATTTGTTGCTATGCTTTGTAGGTTCTGAACTCTTTCTTTCAACCAGTCTGTGTCCTTTCGTGTTTGAAGAACAGCTTGTTGAAGGCTTTGGAAATCATTCTTGATACGTTGGATAGCTTGGCTGGTGTCATCCACAGATCTCTGTAAAGTGCTTATAACTGTCCTTTGCTGGATCTGTGTCAAGTTTAAGTTACTTACGCTGATAGTGAGCATATTGCTTGACTGCATCTGACTTTGAAGATTTGTCTGTAGACTGCTCGTGTCCTGTTGTAAGCTAGAAACATAACTGTTATATACCTGCAGAGTTTGATTGACTCCATTGATCATTAGAGAATTATTGTCTAAAGCACTTTTCATTTGGCTTTGTTTAGCATCCAGAAGACCACCAGCTTCTTGCAGTTTCTCCAGGGTTTCCTTGTTTCGACTACTTTTTTCTGTAATCTCGCGAAGTTGTTGACGAATGGCTTCGATATCTGACCTTACACCAGAGAGTTCTGTGTTAGTGTTGGTTGACTTTTCTCCAGCTTGATCATCTGCAAAATATATACCATGTGATAGGAAATGATACAATCTTAAATTGCCTATGTTGTCATATATTTATCTTCTCTACCATAAACTGTATTCTTTTTTCAGTGACTCATTCTGAAATATATTCCACCCTGTAGAAATCCTTGAAAAAAATCTTCAGGTGATTAGAAAAACAGGAGGAATAGGTAAAAAGGTTACACAACAAATTTTGTATGTATGCAAAGTTCCTTTCTTTACAGTTTATGTGTAGGAATGATATAGGAAAGTACACAAATTGATTTACTATACTTAGAAAACAAACCCATCTCAATCATGTGATGTCGCACTCACACACTGGAAGCTGAGATATGAATTGCTATTGAATGTTCCCCAGACTGGTGAGCAGGGCCAGGGCGAGGGGTAGGCAGAGGTATGCCTTCACTAGTGTGCCACCTCTGCTCTGCCTGTGGGGGGAGTGCTGGTTGTATGTGCAATGTGGGGCTGATAGCTGGGGATGGAGATTCTCCTCTGCTCTGTCCAGTGCTGCGAGCCCCGACCCTCTCTTCATGTGGTTGCATTTTTGTATAAAGCTGGAGAAGTGACCATCCCTCCTCCAGGTACAAGAGACTCACCCCCAGCATGGAGAAACAGCATGGAGAACATGAAACAGGAGGTAAGTAAGTGACATGAGTTTAGTCAGTATGGGAGGGGTGAGGTTATGTGTTGTCAGTGGGGAGGATCTTGTTTGTCAATGGTGAGGATGTGTGTAAGTGGGGGAGGGGTGTGTGTTGTCAGTGAGGGAGAGCTTGGCTGCTGCCAGTTGGGGGTGTATGTTATCAGTGAGGAGGAGCATGTGTGTTTTTAGTGGTTGAGGAGACAAGCTTTGAAAATGTCAGTTGGGGAAGGGTGTGAGTTTCAGTGAGGGATTGCTTTTGATGTTGGTAGTGGGAGAAGGGTTGTGTGTGTTTTGTTAGTGTGGAGAAGGAGAGTGTATGTTGTCAGTGCAAGGGAGCTTGTGTATTGTCGGTGGGGAAGAGTGTGTATGTTGTCAGTTGGCCGCCCATTACCACCGGTCGGTGTTTGTATTTAGAGACTGACAGTGATGCAGTATCGATAGGCACTCGCCTACTAGAGCAGGAGTTCCGGGCTGTAGAAGACACATGCTATTGATGTACACTCACCGGCCACTTTATTTGGTACACCTGTCCAACTGCTCGTTAACACTTAATTTCTAATCAGCCAATCACATGGCGGCAACTCAGTGCATTTAGGCATGTAGACTTGGTCAAGACAATCTCCTGCAGTTCAAACCGAGCATCAGTATGGGGAAGAAAGGCGATACCGCGGTTTAAAACACTAACAAAAATAAGCTCCGGCACCAGCTCACCCTGAGCTGGTGCCCAGTATTTCCATCAGAAACCTGCCACTACAAGTGGTAGGTTTCCTTTAAAGGTAGTACTGAGGAACAGATTTGCTTTTTTTGCTCAGGAAAACTTATTTGCAATTTTTTTCAACAATAATTTGCAGACCTGTTTAGAATAAGTCAAGTACAGCTGAACCCGAACCTGGAAGTCCTGCTCGGGTGCCGAACTATAATGCTAACCCTCACTATGTATCATATCATATGCAACCGGCCAGTTCCCCAAGATCGATTGCGCGTGTTACTGGTGAGGAGGGTTACCGAAACCCAAAATTCTGGCTGAAGTTTGGGGTTCGGGTCCAATCATTATTCGCTGCAGGTGTGGTTTAGGCAAGATTCTGAAGCCACCCACTAATATTACCCACAATGTACCATTACTAGCTCTATAAGGCTACATTCACATTGACATGTGCCCGCCGTACTGTATAGAACATTGCGCACGGAGCCGCATTCCGGAGAAAGATAGGACATGTCCTATCTTTCTCCGGGCTATGGAAAGGTACGGTGCAGCACTTGTGCCGTGCACCCATTGCCGTGTATGGGGGAGGTATATACGTCGGCCGTATATACGTCGGCCTTATATACGTCCCCTATACGTGTGTGTGAATGTAGCCTAAGAGTAAGACCCACTGTTTATTGTAGGCTGTCAGTTTGGTTTATAGTGGGGTGCCAAGGAGAAGCTCCAGTTTATGATGTTGATATACTTTAATGAGGTGTATAGAAGGGGGCATGTATTTAAATAAAATAAATGGTAGAAACAAGTGGAAATGGCATTCTGGGAATTCCAATGATTAAAGCGCAACTTTCTTCTGAATTGGCTCCCCGCACTGCTATGGCCTTAAATTGTATCAGCTTCTTGAAGACTTCAATACGGTTTACAGCATGTGAGCAGAGTGCATCTACATGTACCAGATACCACCATCTGTTCATGAGAACTTGCATTCCACCACTGAGGCCCCATGCAGTAGGATGCATCAAAAGCATATCCACCCCTAGGTAAAAAGGATAAGCCTGGGAATGATACAGATAATGCAGGATAGGCAATAATAGAATTAGAATTTACCTAGTTTCTTCAGGTTCTGCTCCACCTCGGAGATCTTACTATTGTAACCTAGTTGTGACTTTTCTATGTCATCTGAAACGCCATCCATTCTTTCTACAACTATAAAAAAAAGACAAAGCTTTAGCTGACGTGCAGGTTATTGGGCTTTTCTGTAACTGCTGTCGGGGATCATGCGGCTTTTATGTGAGATCATGTCCTGGATTCTGCCGACAGGTTGACAATAAAAACTGAGACAAAACACGTTCACATTGTAATACCAGAGATTAGTGAACTTTGGTGCATCTAACAAATGCTGGGGATATATTGGCTGTCTGTTTGTGTAGCAATTAATGTGTCTAGGATTCTTCACTTATCAGTATGTGGGACATGGTCACCATAGCTTTGGTGTGTTAACGCATACTTCTTTATAATGGTAATACATATTTACACAATTATTTTACATTTTATCACACTCTATAACTCTAGAACAAGGTTATGGTATTGACTCACAATATTGCATCACAATAAAAGTATTATATAAACATGAATAAATGTTATTGGAATAGACATGTAGGCTTGTAAATTTAATAACTGGTTGAAGTGGTATGGGCATATTTGGATTTTTTAATATTGCATCTCTTATGTCATATTTTTCTGTTAAGTTCCACTATAGTTAGACATAGTTTCCTTCTGGATTCAGTATAGTCAGACATTGGGGCAGATTTACTTACCTGGCCCATTTGCGATCCAGCGGCGCGTTCTGTGCGGTGGATTCGGGTCTTCTGGCGATTCACTAAGGTAGTTCCTCTGACGTCCACCAGGTGTCGCTGCTGCGCTGAAGTTCCCCGAGGTCCGCCGGAGTGAACCATCCTATACTTGGTGAAGGTGAGCGTGTGTCCCGCGACACTTTCTTTTTTTTAAATGCGGCGGTTTCTCCGAATCTGTCGCGTTATCGTTCGGCCACACCCCCCAATTTCCGTCACGTGCACGCCGGCGCCGATGCGCCACAACCCTATCGCGTGCGCCAAAAACCCGGGGCAAAACAGGGAAAATCGGCGCAAATCGGAAATATTCGGGTGACACGCCGGGAAAAGTGAATCGGGCCCTTAGTAAATGACCCCCATTGTTTCCTTCCAGTTCCACTATAGTCAGACATTGGGGTACATGTATGACTATAGTTATTATATATATAAATTATGCCCTACCACTATTTTTTCTCCTATTTCTCCCACATATTATTTTACCCTGCTCTTACTAATTCACCTCATGGGTTATTATGCGGTGACACAGACTAATGCACTGATGTATAGAGAGGGATCTTCTCAGAGGTTATTATTGTAATTATTGAGACTATTATTATTATTATACATTTTATTATTTTTATTATTATGGAGATGATTATTAATAATAGTAAAAATAATAATAATCATCTCAATAATAATAATAATAATCTCCATAATAATAATAATAGTCTCAATAATTACAATAATCTGAGAAGATCCCTCCCTATATACCAAGGCAGTATATAGTTCTTAGTTACCAAAATTCTCCACCTTGTTAATCACTGAGGTTATAGCTCAGTGGGTTAAGGCGCTGTGTTATTATTGTACATGGACACTGCAGGTTCTGGGTTCAAATCCCAATGAGGATAATTTTTTTTTTTTTTTTAAATGATGATTTTTATTATTTTAATATGGCTAAAATTTGGGGCGTGGCCAGGGAGTGATTGGGGGTGTGGCTTAGGGGGATCGCCGCGGCACGCTACGCGTGCCGCCATTTTGTCCCTCTTTCCTTTTCCCAAATGTTGGGAGGTATGATAGTTTCCTTCCAGGTCCGCTATAGTCAGACACAGTTTCCAGATCCACTATACTCAGACATAGTTTCCTTCCAGGTCCACTTTAGGCAGACAAAATATCCTTGTAGGTCCACTATAGTCAGACATAGTTTCCTTCCAGGTCCGCTATAGTCAGACACAGTTTCCAGATCCACTATACTCAGACATAGTTTCCTTCCAGGTCCACTTTAGGCAGACAAAATATCCTTCCAGGTCCACTATAGTCAGACATAGTTTCCAGATCCACTATACTCAGAAATAGTTTCCTTCCAGGCCCACTATAGTCAGACATAGTTTCCTTCCAGGTCTACTATAGTCAGGCATAGTTTCCTTCCAGGTCTACTATAGTCAGGCATAGTTTCCTTCCAGGTCCGCTATAGTCAGACATAGTTTCCTTCCAGGTCCACTATAGTCAGACGTAGTTTCCTTCCAGGTCCACTTTAGTCAGACAAAATATCCTTCTAGGTCCACTATAGTCAGACAACATTTCCTTGTAGGTCCACTGTAGCCAGACATAGTCTCCTTCCAGGTCTACTATAGTCAGGCATAGTTTCCTTCCAGGTCCGCTATAGTCAGACATAGTTTCCTTCCAGGTCCGCTATAGTCAGACATAGTTTCCTTCCAGGTCCACTATAGTCAGACAAAATTTCCTTGTAGGTCCACTATAGTCAGACATAGTTTCCAGATCCATTATAGTCAGACATAGTTTCCTCCCAGGTCCACTATAGTCAGACATAGTTTCCAGATCCATTATAGTCAGACATAGTTTCCTCCCAGGTCCACTGTAGTCAGACATAGTTTCCTTCCAGGTTAGACATTTCTGATAAATCTCCACCTTTGTTCTCATGCATCTATATAGAGAGTAACAACCCATGCAGCTTGTAAGCAACCAGTATTTTCATGCTCCCTTTTATTATAATAAAGTTTTTCCACTTAATTATTTTTATGATGTTTTTATTTTTTATGTGAATTAGAACTGATTTGCAGTTTCTTTAAAGTTGGAGTCACACAGGGTTACAGTAGCAGCATAGCGGACAAGGTTTAAACATATGTTATCCACATGCTACAACTAAAACCTTTAGAGCAAAGGGTCTTCTGCTGTGAGTTTTAAACCTGCAGGTCAACTATTTCTGGGAGGGGGGGACAGAAAATATTTTCTGCGCAAATATTAAAACTTATGGGAGACCTGTTGTACTGTAGGTTTGCTGCAGCTTACCAACCAATTGTGGGTGTTTATTTTGCATGTGGATTTTAAGAGGAATCGGGAGTGTGAAGAGGTGTGCTTCCACGCACCCTTCTCGAAGGCTACAGGCCTAAAGTAGGCTGTGGAATGGTGATGGTGGTGCAGGATGCTCCCATGCTTCACCATAACATTAAACTGTAGGGGATCTGGGTAAGCATCCTACTCAGGGCTGGTGCCAGGACTGGGCATACCTGGGAAAGTGCTGGGGCCCAGACCTGCTGGGGGGCCCACATAATCCAGGGGTGAGGGGGGCTAAATCTAAAAAAATCCATTGGCGGTGAGGGGGGCTAAATCTAATGAACCCATGGGGGGCTGTATATAAAATAATCATAATGGGGGTTGTTTGGGATGATAAACTAGAGAATATTTTAGGGAACAGGAGACAGTTTTAGTTTCTGAATTACAGCCATGTGACTTCACTGCAAAGGGGCCCACTGAGATTCTGTCGCCCAGGGGCCTTCTAAAACTTGGAGCTGACCCTGATCCTACTCCCCCATCAATTCCCCCAAAACGACTAATAAAAATTCAGCATTGTGTCTTTCCCATGTGGCTAAGAGTCTCATTAGGATACAACAAAAACAGCAATTATTTCACAAGGGGAAATGAATCAATTGTGACTGTTGGGCAATGAGACTAGACAAGTACAAAATACAACAAGACTAGCAATAGCCATATGTAATGAATGTTATCTAACACACTGAATGAAGGTCACATTGCCAATGTCAGCAAACATATTACTGTATCTCACATTATAACAGCCACATAACATTGCAATACTTATGATACTTGCACATACCTTTGTATCCTAGAATGGACACTGTGATAGTGAGTAGGGCACACAGAATATACAGCAGTATGATGGAAAATTTCAATGCCCAGTTATTTTTGCATTTTGTACACTGGGTTCCTTCTTGTATGCCTGATAAGAAACAATAAAGTATGTATATGATGCAGGGATAGATATAAGTCACAGACAGAAGATTTAATAGACAAAAGTTTTTGCATTTTTTTTTTAAATTGAGAACTCATGTGGTCACTTTGGGACTACATTTATTGGGAGAACATATGAAAGAAAGAAAAAATATGATGCTAAGTTGTTCCAGATAAAATCAAATCAAAAGACAAGGGGAAAACAAGGTTTAATCACCATAAGTGACAGGGCTTTTTTACTATGAGAACTGTCAATCTGTGGAATAGCCCTCCTCAGGCACTGGACACAGCAGGGACAGAAGAGAGCTTCAAGAAGGGTTATTTTACAACTAAATAACATTGATGGTTATGTTGTATAAAAGCCTATCCATACCCACTTTGCGATGCCGTAATAGTACAGTCAGGAAGGGGTTAAAGGAAATCTACAAACTTTAATCTACTTACTAAAGTAGATCCAGTGGTAGATTCCCTATGGCAGTGTCATCCATAAAGTATTTTTTATATGCCCTGGTATGCAGCCTATGTCCCTAAAAAACATTCTTTTATTAATATGCTAATTTGCCTCTGGGGCTACTGGGGGCATGTAATAGCCTTTGCAAGCTTCAGGGGCTAAGGCTATAACATGCCCCCAGTGGCCCTGCAGAGGCGCCTCCTTGTACATCTGTGCTCAGTGTGAACCTGGCGACATGGGCCTGCGTATGTGCAGTAGCTCCTGGTTCCCTGCTGACTTTAGGGGAACTCAGCTGTTGACGGTGCCAGAAGAGACAGGAGACTGACAATCGATGCGGGCGCACAAGGAGGCACTGCTGCTGCTATAGTGTGGTGGATGGTACAGCTGTATTTATAAAATGTGCTATAATTCTCACTTACAAATGCATGATGCCTAAAATAGACATGAAATATTTACATGCAGCAGTAGCCTCAGCCAAGCCAAGTTTACATAAATGAAAGCAATACATCATTCCCTACTGTTTATAATGTAATACATTATATTGCTATGATATACTCAGCACTTATGGGTCATGTAAGGTAATAGAAATGAATTGCTTCTGGAACACGGATCACTGTCAGAGCATATATCATTAATATTTTTCAGATTCATTATATTCTAATATTACAGTGTATCACATACATATCTGGAAACATGAATAATAATGATTAGTTGCTGCTATGTTTACAGGCAGTCCCCGGGTTACATACAAGATAGGTTCTGCAGGTTTGTTCTTAAGTTGAATTTGTATGTAAGTATGAACTGTATACTTTATAATTGTAACCCCAGTGAAAAAATTTTTGGTCTCTGTAACAATTGGATTTTAAAAATATTGGATTGTCATCAGAACCAGGATTAACAATAAAGCTTAATTGCAGACACCTGTAATATTGTTATGTCTGCCTAGTGCTAAAGTACAGTAAATTACCAACATCCAGAGGTCCGTTTGTAACTAGGGGTCGTCTGTAAGTCTGGTGTTCTTAAGTAGAGGACCGTCTGTAGTTTCAATTCAATTATTGTCCGCTTTGCTACAAATGAAGATCTGATGTTTGGAGGGATAAGCAGGTAATTCCAATATTACAACTAGAGGCATTGTGGCTGTTACTAGCCCATGCTGCAGGTACTGCAGGTAGTGCCAGGAGCTATCCATAAGGATTGGTGCTGATGACTGATGCTCTTTTGTCGTATTATGTTAGTTAAACAGGAAACATTTTAAAGGAAGTATTACAAAAAGAGGAATATTATAGTATGAATATACAATATATAATATATAGTCTGGTTACTATATATACGTATACAGCATGGTTACATGATCGCATCACTAATGTTTTTAATGAACTTCAGAATATTGCTGCAGTAAATACATTATTAAGTCTTGCTATCAGGGCCAATTGGCCTACTGTTCTGTATTTTGTAATATCCGCCACATCTGCTCCCCTACTGAGCACTGCCCTTGACCTTCTACTTATCCATGTGTTTTTTCTAAACTTATTCTGTTCTCATTACATTCTGCTCTTCTTTAGCCACACATTTGAAGTTCATTTTTCTTATTCTCCATTCAAAAATGATTGGTTTTGTTCTTTTTCTTCATCTCTTTCTTCAGAGATGAGACCCCCCACAGATCACAAGAATGGGGGGGGGGGGTTTCAATGTACCCCAGTCAAACTACCCGAGGTGAGCAGAGCAGCCAGCCACACATGGCCAGGCTGCCCCTTTCATCTCTAAGGAGCTGACAGAGATTTCCAAACGCCATACTCGGCAATCTTTGTCAGCTCCATAGAGATGAACAGGGAAGCCCAGACATGCTGGTCCTGCTGCTTCACCCATCTTGGGGAGCGATGATCTAGTGATCCGTGAGAGTTCCATCATTGAGACCCCCACAAATCAGCAAGTTGGGCCCTATCGTGGGAAAACCCCTTTAACCTTCAGACAGTAGAAGGTTACAGAGGAAGTTTGCTTGTAGTTTGCAACCATGAAAACTCATAGGTCTGACATGGGATGCAACAGGGTTCTTGTCATAGTTTACATGTGTGATATTTACTTTCTATTTCACAGATAAAGCAATTTTACAGATCACTGGTGATGGCAAATAAATCAAATAATAGTAAAAAAAAAAAAGGTGTTTAAGACTACATCCATGGAAGTGTTCAGTATATACTCCAGGAACAGTTCCATACGTTTAGGGCAGCCATCATGGGGGGTTTAGTGTGACTGTGTTCAGGGGGCCCTAAGAAGAAGAAGGGGCCCTAAGTCACAGAAAACCCTCCTCCCTTTCCAGGTGCAGGGAACTCACTGTGTACACAGGGGTAAATGATCATTCTGTGGGGTGCCCGCAAAATTAGCCAGTCAGGGGCCCCAAATTTCCTAGTGGCGGTCCTGCATTTGCTAGGAAAATTGCCACAGACTATACTGGCACATGGGGGCATCCTTTTTGCCTCTATCTGCCCAGTACATGTCACATCCAGCGAACTGCATTTTTCTACCCTGGTTCCTGCTGCAGAGTGATGTATATGGTCAACAGGGACCATAATATCCTTTGGGGAACAGATGTAACTGTATGGCAACTGTCTCTGGCATCGGATGAGCGTACACAAGGTAGACACCTTGAACATTGGCATCTGCCAATCACTGGAAAGAAGATTCCTAGAGATATTGATGGTAAGGGGCGCAAACATCAACATTTGATCCAAGATTCCAAAATATTATTCATACAAGACAGAAACCTTCATTTTTTTTTTTTATCATTCTTTATTGAACAATTGTAATATTAACATAAAACAAATTAGCATCACTTGCAATCGAGGGACACGCAGGTCCAGACAATATAAAGTATTAGTTAAGTACAATATATATATAATGGTATAAATATATATAGATGTATACGTATATTAGGACACGGACCTCAATAACTATCAGTTTGCCAAAACATCATAGGCGTAAGAAACCTTCATTTTTTAAAAACCTACAAAATAGTTTCCATCACTCTTATTTTCGGGAAAAAAGTTTCTTTTTTTATTTTTCTTGCACAAAACTTAATTATAACATCTGCTTTTCATCATGAATTTCATCACAAACTCTGACTCATTAAACCAACTGAAAGCACATGTTTAGATCCTGTGGTGGAATTTATCCTATACAGTTTACAAGACTATGGTGACCTTCGGCACATTGAATGTCTAAGAAACATGCCAATCTTGAAAGTTAACTTGGCTGCTAGAGCTGATCCTTTCTGTTGTTACCACGGTACAATGTTATTGTGAATAATGCAATGGCTTACTTAGGACAGATCTGTGACATTCCCATCACTCCTCCTCAAACCAGAAAGCAGCTTTGATAATCCTGGAATTTTACAGTTTTAGATCAGGTTCTGCTCATCATACAAGCACACAAGTCATAGTCCCTGAGGAAGCTTTTCAGTAATTTATTAAACCAGTTGGCCTTTCCTTGGTATTGGTCATCATTGTGAGATAACTGAGGGTTTAACACAATGGGGCTCATGTACTTACCCGGTCCTGTCGCGATCCAGCAGCGCGTTCTCCGTCGAGGATTCACTAAGGTAGTGCGCCCGATGTCCACCAGGTGTCGCTGCTGCGTTGAAGTCCGCCGGAGTTCATGATCCAATGCTGGGTGCAGGTAAGTGCGTGTCAAGCGACACTTTTAAAAAAAAAAATACAGCAGTTTTTCCGAATCCGTCGGGTTTTCCGACAGCCATGCACCCCGATTTCCGTCGCAAGCATGCTGACGTTGATGCGCCACAATCCGATAGCGTGCGCCAAAAACCGATAGCGAGCTTGACCTCAGCACTCATCTCTCTGCTTCATTGACTTTATACAACTAATTTACAACCCACTACAAAGTTGATTTTCTAAATGATGTCACCTTGCTGGGCCATGAAGAAACAGAGTCTGAAAGGTGTTGTGCTGCTTGACACCATACTGGTGGTTTATTGGGTCAATTTCTGTCCTTTAGCATTCCCATCAAACTGATTTCCCAGCCACTGTACCTGCGCAGGGCACAGAGTCAGAAGCCTTTCAATTGAAGGGGAAATAAGCTGCACTAGCCAAGTCATGGACAAGCGCTTTAACATCCATTGCCAGTAATATAAACAGCCAGTGGTGGAACCACAACCATAGAGGCTGTTACAAGGCCCAATGTGGCTGCCAACTCCAACTGAGACCTCTGGACACAGAGACAGTTGCAGCAGAGGTGAGGAGGAATACCTGGGTGAGGAGGAATAGTGGTAATACCTGTTTAGTTATTACCTACTTCTCACTCAGCCTCTTAAAGTGAACCTGTCACCACACCAATCCCCCCCCCCAAAACACAGTACCTCCTTCTGTAAAATGTACTTCCCTGGAGGTGTTTTTAGGTTTCTAGGTTGCAGCATGAATGAAAAATCTTTCACCTCCTGCAGTCAGGTCACCCCACCTCCTGCAGTCAGATAACCACACCTCCTGCAGTCAGGCAATCGCATCTCCTACAGTCAGGCAATCGCATCTCCTACAGTCAGGCAACCCCTCCTCCTGCAGTCAGGCAACCCCTCCTCCTGCAGTCAGGCAACCCCTCCTCCTGCAGTCAGGCATCCCCACCTCCTGCAGTCAGGCATCCCCACCTCCTGCAGTCAGGCAACCCCACCTCCTGCAGTCTGTCTGCTATGCCCACTCTTTGCATCTGAATTCCCGGCCCTGCCTCCTATTTCAGATGTTATTCTCCAGCTACCTGGAGATCTAGGAGTCAGGGATAGGAATTCAGATGCATGGAGTGGGCAGAGCAGACTGACTGCAGGAGACAGGGTTACCTGACTGCAGGAGGTGGGGTTGCTTGACTGCCTGACTGCATCCTGCAAAAGAATAAAACATGATTTTTCATGTATGCTGCAACCTAGAAATATGCTAAAATCACCTCCAGGGGATGTACATATTACAGGAAAAGGTACTGTTTGGAGGCTTGGGAGGGTAAATGTGGTTTGCATAAAGGGATCCTTCTCTGGGTCTGTACTGAGGCTCGAATTGGCCGCCTCCAAGGTATGTATCTTTCCTGTGTGTCCAGCTACTTAATCATGTGCATTGCCCCCCCCCCATCCCCATTCAGTAAGTAACCTCTAACTTTCTATCTGAGATGCAATTAGAAAGAATGGTCTATAATGATGTCCTTTATGCTTTCTGCCAGCAATGCTTTACATAATAGGAAGTAAATGTGTAAATGTGAAAGCATGAGAAGTATAGCGTTAATGTTTGTAGTGCATAGTGCATTTGTCATTGTAATTGTATTTTGTGGAGGGAGTTTTTTGTGCCAGTGTACGATTGAACCCGCCTCTCCTGTGTGGCGTACAATTGCACCATAACCTACGCTTTTACAGGCCAACTACTCCATGGCCACCTTCATAACCCTCTACGCCCACTTAGTGTGAAAGTGGTATAAGGAGGAAAATTAAAAAGGCCAGATTAACTGTCTGGCCTACATTTATCAAAAGTAGTGCAAACTTCACAATGTGCAGTTTGCCTCTTTAATGTGCAGGGTGTGCCAGGTTATTGAGTATTGGTGCGCGGTCTTCATTAATCTGGCACACCCTGCACTGCTCGAGAAGTGTGCACCAACTTTCTTTTTGTCAAACCCTTAATAAATGTGGGCCTTTGTTTTTTGGACACATTCAGCATATAAATCTATGGATATAAGGCCGAAGATGTCCATAGACATATATTATCAGATGGATGTATCCTTTGGGTCACCTTCTTCAGCAGGATACACAGAATAAAAAGCGTAGTAGACTGTACTATTTAATCCTGCTTACTGCTGGAAAAAAAGGTATACGTTCAGAGGAGACTGAGATCTGTGGCCTCCACTGAACATATTTCTGGGGATGGGGTTTTTTAACTTAATTCATTTTAATGGAGGTGTGACTTACAATGTGGTGCTTCAAATATCATCTCTGGTTCCATACATATGTCCCACAAACATTTTTAATATCAGCTCCATTGACAGGGTACATGATCTTTATTATAATGTAGCTGATCTTCTTATGTGGCTATGTTTGTGAGTCATATGCTCCCTCCTGGGCCATAGCTGTGTTATACATACAGCAAATAGACTTGTAGCTGACCCAGAGGGATAGATAGAAACTCAACTTATATTAGGAAGTTGCAAACATATTTATCAAAACATCAAGCTTGTGTTTAATGTTTTCATTAAACTGGTCTAAATTATTTGTAAAAAAAGGTAAAACTGCTTTTAAACCATCATTCAGCTATACTTTACTGTTCATGCTATAGCTTTAATACCTTCTGTGATCCAAATTTGTAATAACTCTAAAATGACACCATGGTACGCTGTCTATAGTTATGCTCTGACTTCTTTCTCCCCTTTTTCCCCCTTTCTCAGGCTTTGTTAAGTCCCTTGGCATCTGAAACCATCCGGAACCTGCCACATGGAGACGTGGCAGAGGTCCACCTGCAGGACCATGGAGACCCAGCCCCCGGCTCCACCCGACCAGTTGAGGATCCCTGGTAGTGGTAGCCACACCCGGCTCGATGGGGCCTCTTTCCGGCACCCAGTTATCTACAACCACAACCAGCATTCCTGACAACTTTTGTGGCGGTACTGTGTATGAGTCTGCGGCAGGGTCTTCTGTTGCGAAGGCTGACATATCCTGGGACCTACGCCAACACAAACCAGAGGTGACTCCGAGTGGAATTCCAGTGAGGCCGGAAGGAGGTGTATATTCTTTTGACCTCTGGAATTGATGCACGACAACTGCCTCCATGCAGCACCAAGTGGGCCATGCAGAATACACCATGCAGACCAATAGGAGGCTAGAGGCATGCACACGACCTGCATTGCCAGCACGTGGCATTGACAAAAACAGAAGTCACACCACCTCTTTACCTTATAGCACCAATATCACCGGTTCCAGTACCTGTCTGCTAACAAGGAAAACCTGCAAACCCCTTCCACTCTGAATTGAAAATCCTGTGAATTTACTCAGCAAGGTGTTCCTGAATCAGATGTCCCCTGAGAATATCATTCACACCCCATTCTGTGCTGCAGCTTAGCAGGTTCTGAGTGCAGGGGCGTGTTTACAAGAGGACAGAGGAGGAAGGGGGTGTTGCGGGAAGGAGGGGGGACGGATCAGCTCATGAACACTTGGCTAACTCAATCACATGATTACAATGCAGAGTGGGGGGGGGGGTCATATTATTATTTACATGAGTCAGTGACTCATTTGAACATTCTCCTGCAGAGCAACTCACTACAGAAAATGAGATCAGACCTTTGGGTTAGATGTGCCTGACAGGTTTCTTTTAAATAAATATGATGAAAATATCCCTTTAATGGACTATCATTAATAAACCCTCTCCTATGCTAATATTTTCCTGTTGTGGTAGTAAATACTGCATGACTCTGTATATGTACAGCCATAGTTACAGGTGCAGTTCTACAGGGTTCTCTGTGGAGGTTCCATGCGAGTTGCCTTAAGCAGAACATAAACTCTAGTAATGATATAAATACAATCCGCTATGATTAGTAAACTTTGTCTGAGAAGGCAGAAGAAATAGAGGGTAATGTGAGAGCTATTATTACGCTCACTGCTATGAAATTCCTGGCTTTTACACTCAGGAAGCATTGTGTTGATATTGGCTTCCCTGTGGGTTTAAAATCTTGTTTAAATGTAGCAGACTATGAATACTCTTTGAGGTTGCGCTATGTTATTCCATGAAATGTCTTCCAGATGATTATTTACAGATGCTGTCTCTATAAAGCATGAGAATAATATGTCACTGAACTAGAAAGAAAACACTGATTTTGCTTTGTTTTACTTGAGAGCCAAAATATCATTTACTATCATACGGTAGAGGCAATAAGAATCTCTGTAGTATCATACATTACAGTGCCAGCGAGCATTGTGAGGATCGAGAATCAATGTGACCAATGATGATCATAGCTTAAAGAGAACCTGCCTTGCAAATGAACCCACCTAAAATCAATAGTTCATAAAAAACTATGATTAAAAAGCACTTCCATGAGCCCTAAATGCTTCCTTTTAATTGCTGTAATGTTAAAAAATCAGTTTGTAAACT
This sequence comes from Engystomops pustulosus, assembly GCF_040894005.1. Taxonomy (NCBI): domain Eukaryota; kingdom Metazoa; phylum Chordata; class Amphibia; order Anura; family Leptodactylidae; genus Engystomops; species Engystomops pustulosus. The sequence goes on from NC_092415.1 coordinate 58,887,168, forward strand.
TAGGAAAAAAGCAAAAAAATTGGAGCAGCACTTGTATAGGTCAATCATGGGTGCAAGTCTTCAAAAGTTCACCAGAAAAATGTATAAAACTAGCGAAGCAGCACTCCTTAAAAAAGTATTTCTTTATTCCACCATAGTAAAAAAGCGACGTTTTGCCATCTATATGAAGTCATTATCAAGTTTGTAAACTTATATGTAACTTGCCAACAGCACTGAGTGCAATGAGGCCCTGCATTTTCAGTGGTTACTGGCATTGCCCTGCCTCCTTGTTCCTGATTGACAGGTCGTACTGCTACAGAATATACTGCTGTATGCTGTGTTACATCATTGGGCACTTCATATCATGTGACAAGGGTGATGTCATCTAAGGTCCTGTTACATTTGCAACGTCTACCACATGTATGTATCTGGGGTAGACATTGCAAATGTAATAGGATCTTAGATGACATCCCCCCTGATCACATGACATGCTGGCATGCTGAGAAGATACATGGAACATACAGAGGAGTAGATGGGGATTCACTGAAGCGCTTTACTGATGAAGTGTCCCAATTACTCTTGTCTATTAGAGGATTCACTGACGTAGTATTTAGGAATTTTAAATATAACTTTTATTGGTATACAAATTAAAAATAAAAAAAACCCAAGTATTAAAATGTCTAGTACAACCTAAATGTTGTGTGAATCTTTTGTTATCAATCCACATGCAACATATGTGATGTGTGAATCTTTATTGACGATCCACATATGTTTATATGGGCAAGATCGTCCAATAGTCAAACTAATCCTATATTTTTCGAATAAACAGAATTCATTAGAACTATTTGTCAGTAAAGTATTGTGCAAGCATTTAGAATTACAGTGGGCTATACTTGTCAGCAAGACCATTGCACTCATACACTGCCTTGTCTAGCTACTGACAAACTCTTGCCCTGTACTGCTACTGATATGTGGTCTAACATTCAACCACATATCTTTTCCCTCTTGCATCTCTATTAACCCTACGCGTTTTGCCCACCAACATATGGACTCATCAGGGGAACGTATGAGAGAAAATTGTCATATGGTCCTAGTAGTCACACACACACAACAAAAACAAAAAAGAGAGCGGACACGCTGGCACCCTGATGGTGGGCGCCAGCGTTTTAGTCGTAGCTTGGAAGGAATAGATGGGAGGGGTTGGCTGAGTAGGACACTCCCGCTTTAATGCCAGCTAATATAATGTAAAGTTGATTTATGGGGATGTAAGGGAAAGAAGCTAAAATAAGAGTCAGTTAGGTAATAGGGCTGTATGAGAACCTGTCACTATGTGTATTTTTGAAAATGTGGCGACAGATTTATTTTAAACTTAAAATATTATGTGACACTATTTTTCAGTATGTAAAAGACATAAATTATAGACAGAACAATGACAACCAATTGCACTGGTGTGATAAAATAAGCCCCGGGGCTGGTCACTAGACAGCATTGTGTTGGAACTTCTGGCTTCATTCTCTGTTTGCCAGAAACAACTGTTCAGCAGAGGCTCAGAGCCTCAGATCTCTACCATTCTGATATTGCTGAACTAGGCAATGGGTAAGTCACCAATATTTTAAGGGTTGAAACCTTTTTTAAAGGGGTTGTCCGGTTTTAATCTAAAACATATAACCGGCTTAGAGGGTCCCAGACAACTTCCGGTCGCCGGCAACAGTATTGAATCTATTGCTGGGTCCGGTGCGGCAGTGGTCGGGTCAGCATGCCGTGCCTCTGTAAACAAACAGAGGCACAGCACTGCTGGGAGTACCGGCGAAGGTAAATATAATCACTTTTTCCTTTTCTTATCCCCCCCTCCTGGCCGGTTATTTGCTTTAGATTAAACCTGGACAACCACTTTAATATCTATAACCCTAGTGGTCAAGGGGAGTAAAATGGGTAACTGGTGTTCTTGGGCATACACATTTCTTCATTTCCCTCCATCCTGGACAAACATTTTACTTCCTAATTTGTATGATTTACTTTGATGATATTCAGAGTTTCTTTCAGCTTTTAGACTCATCCATTGAATTATCAGCTCTCTAGAATGTTATTGAATATTATCCAAGCAGAAAATCTTTTAGAAGTGGAATTCTTGGACTTCTGAAGATCCCTTTGTTTTTGTGCAGTTACAGAAAATTACTTATGGAGTATGAACAGCTTCTTCCCTCTAATGATTCACCAGATGTAGATTATCAGTTGGTACATTATGTATGTGAACAGAACCATCAGAGCCTAGATAAGTTATGATGCACTAGTGCGATTTTACAGCTGGCTTTTCTTTACTGTCAGCATTTTCTTCGTGTATAGTATTGAAAATAGCAACTGTTGTGATGTGAAATTCTGGGCACAGATTTTTTTAGTTAAATTGACCCAGTAGGTTCAAGTAAGTGCAATCGAAGGAATTCTCCAGGGTTTTTTTTATTGATCACTTTCCCATAAATAAGTAAATCCAGGCACTTCCTCGCCAACAGCTACTGTACATCAGTGGCTTTGTATGTATTGGGAGACTTTGGCTTAACATGGGGTATCCATGTGTTTCCTTAGTGTGTGAAAGAAATGAATTCACTATTCCTAACTATGGATGTACAACAGATGTACATTACTAATACTAAATATAGGCACAATTTGTCAAGCTGTTGAACATCTTGAAATCTTGTGCTTGCAACTTGATATTCATTCAACATGTGTAAATTATTTCATGTCTTATGTTTATTAATCTAATATGAAGTGACTTTCATACATTGTCCCATATATTATTTAACCTGGCAGCACTAGAATCGGTTATAATTCAATAGATATGTATATCTTTTATTTTTAGATATATCTTACTGTGTATTGCAATATATTAATTGAGAACATGTTTTATCTGTTTACCATAGGTATTCTTATCACGTGCCAAGAAAAACATGTTGAAGTTATTTAATCATTCAACAAAATGTTGTCTCTGGAGAATATGTGATCAGTCTAGAATAGTGTCCTCAAGTGCCCCTTACAAAGTACACGCTAGCCTTTGTACAGGTAGGGCAGTTCTTCAATATTTCTTTATATGCTGGTGTCGGCAACTAGGTGTAGTTTATAATACATTCTGCAAATATGCAAAAAATATAATTCAGGCTTCATAGATGTCCGGGAAAGTGTAACTATTTCCCCTTTAGGCCACCTCCACACCCAGCAAAAGTGAAGGGGTGTTGAGTGGGGTGTGCTGGACTTTGGAATAGGCCGAAACAATGGGGATTATTTACTAAGGGTCCGCGGACGGACTTTAGTTGGATTTTCTGATGTTTTCGGGTTTTGCACGGCTGTGGCAGGTATTTAACTGCACTGGCTTTCATGCAACAGAAATCAGGGGACGGGCCGTCGGATGATCCAACTGATTTGGCCTGAGCGTGGGATTTAACTTTCAAATTCTGCTGCAAGACAATGCGCTTACATACACCAGGAAGAAGATGAACTCTGTTGGACCTGAGCGGGGAAGCGACACATGCAGGATATCGGTTGCATGATCTATTCGGACAATACACTTTTGGTGAACTCCTCTGGACGGGTAAGTAAATGTGCCCCAATAACTATAGCCTGTACCCATATAGTGCAATTATACCCAGGCAGAACCTGGGTATCCAGCTCCGCAATCTGCCACAGGATATATCAACAGGCCGGAGCCTTTTGCGCCACAATTCTGTCGCAGCAGCATGAAGCAAAGTGCACCGATAAATAGTAGGTGCAACTACGTGCACATCCTGAAAGCTGACCGGATTAACTAAGAGCATGCAACACTATTAAATTATGTGGCGCTACTTGCACAAAGAAAGTGCAAACTAAAACTAGTCACATCGCACCAGTTGTTATAGATCTGGGTCTATGTGAACTTGTAGTCATTAAATAAAACAGAGAACTTTATCAAATATGGAGGTGGTAATAGTTTAATTCTGATCAACAGCTATTACAGATGGTTGACAAATGTGTATTTTGACAATAAGATATAACTGTAATCAAATTCCAAATGATAAAAAAGCAGAAATCGATTGCAAAACAATTTCTTTATTATTGGGCCAGCCCTACTCTTCAACCTCATGGCAAAGTGAAAAGAAGATTACTGTCCAGACTTCAATTTGGCTTCAGGTTGGATGTTTAGCTGAAGTTCAGGCCAATAAACTCATATATACTGAATGTAACAGCATTCCTGAAGATGATTCTATCATTTTATTTTAGATTATTATCTTAAATTAGAGCCAGGGAGCTTGGATAGTAAAATCATAAGGGTGAAAGAAGAGTACTGCTATCCATATGCTTGTTCAATTGGCAGCTATCTTTTCTAACCCTCATCCACAGGGGCATCACTATGAAAGTTTGGACCCCACAGTGAAATAGTGATTGCCCCCTCCCAGCCCCCGTCCACATTATATCAGCAGCACAAGTATGCCCATACACAGTGTGTAATTGCACTAGTAAACGCAGAAGAATGACCACTTATTGTCAGGCTGTACCTAACTAATGAATACAGGTCCACCAGAGCAACAAGTGGTTACTCACCTGTGTTTCCCACCATGAGGTGGGGTACCAAAACGGTGACCAATGTTCTCTTCCTGACCACTCAAGACAAGGACCATGGAGGTAGTGCTGCATAACCCTCCTGACAACATGCTCCTCATATGGATACTATCTTACTAGTTAAATCCATGCCCACCAATAGAAATGCAGGCAAGGCCAAATGGGCAGGGGTAAGTAAGGACTTAAGCTACTGCCAGAAATATCTGGCAACAGTTTTGTTACAAGAAGAACTAAAAGATCAGACATATGGCAGTTCAACATTGCTATCCTTCTTTATCCAGACTTCTACTGTTGAATGTTGGGATACCCCCAAATACATTATACTGGTGCCGCATAAATGAGGAAAACTTTGCGACTTTGCAAGAAGCATATAATGATTTAACGCTTGTGATTGATGCCAACAACGATCATTAACATGGGGGGGAAGGGGGTGTTTGTGAGCAGATCCCGAAAAACTGTGCAGAACTTCTAGTGAATCCCCAAAGTTCGGTACGAATGCTAACGTTGCAGTTTTGGTCCGATAAGCACTAGTAGTGATGAACTATAACATCGGAATGTGTTCTGTCATGTAACCCTATATTGATGGTGAGAATATTGAACAGACAGAGAAGAAAATTTCCTGTAGCTCCGCCGCAAGTCTGAAGTCTGGGGTGGCAATAATTTTGTGGACTCGTTTTTAAACAATGGTCAACATTTTGCCTTGATCATGAAACCAGCTGGCCCCATCCTGTACATGTTACATTCCGTTCCTTGAATTAGAATATCATAGACTCTTATTGTATTTTCTTAAAACATTTCCTTGATTTGCCACATCCTCTAGATCCTCTTCATACAGACACTATTGTGCAAAAAAACTAATATCTTCCTACAATCACTATCACATGCAGTTTTCCTGCAGATAGGACAGCAAGCAAAATGTGTCAGATCCGCAATAGGAAATGACTGTTTTCTGAGACCAAGCGCATGCAGGGAATCTAATAGGCAATGCTTGCTAGGAAATGTATGCAAAATAGTACACATTTATTGCAACTGTATAAAGGGAAGGCAACAAGGATGTCTGGCAAAACAGCTGGTACCAGTCAAGTTAGACAAGGGAAAAATATCACTGTGCTCCATGTGATAGCAAATGTCTTTAATTTACCATCATAGTTTTTTTAAATCTGAAAACGTAAGATTAAATATTTCAGCTCTTTATTATGTATTTTGGTAGTTTCAGCAAAATTGAGATACAGTTATAAGGTTTTATTAAAAGAAAGTTCTCAAATTGTAACCCCTAGTGATGTTTACACAATACAGATAATTTTAACCTCCTTTCTTTACAATTTTACTCAGTTTTATTGCTGTTTTGGCTCCTATGAATCAGGGATGGTCAGTGTAAGATAGCAGAGTTTGGCCAGGGACTCTCTAAGCAGACACTTTGTAATCCCTCTGTGCTATGGGATGCTATGCACTGACAATGTGCTTAGATTAACAGGGTAAATGGTTTATCTACACTTTCATTTAGCTTCTGGACAGTATACTAGTATCTGACACATAGAAAGAGAGATGAGACAGAGCAGAGATGAGAGATGATGAGATCCATGAGATTGATATAAAACACAACGACATTCTCAGCTATGTTAACTTACCTATAACACAGAGTGAGCTCTGCTATATGCCTCCCTCCCCTGGATAAAGACCTTATTTTTCCTGTAGTTTGTACAGTAAGTTTCTGCACACTGCTCATTTACATCTATAAGTGTCTGTGTCCATACTGGTTTCGTAATGCAGAGGGGGGGGGGGCAGGAGGCAGAGAACACTGAAGTGTGCAGACAAGAGATGCTATTCATGAGACTAATCCAACCATAGCCCGAAGATTTACAGCCCTATCCAGGGACAATCAAAATTGTAAACACTGGGAATGTTAGAGACAGATTGGAATTATATCTGTGAGCTGCTGTATTTGTGGTAATAACATTGAATTAAAGAATGCGTTATTTTTTATCATGAGTTTTTTTTATTATCTTGTCTTTGTGGGAATACTCCTTTAATTTATGATAATCCCATAGTACAAAGTAAGGAAGTACATGAGCAGTAAAATTACAGGAGCCTCAGCTACTGTATTTGACCTGAATGTCTAGCAGACGCTGTCATGAGTGCTTTTCTCTTAAAAGACATAACAATGTTAAGTATTCACAAATGAATATTAGTTTTGGGGTGGACTAGGTGTCTAGGGCAAAATTAGCTCTTCATCTAGACAAAGAAAATTCTTCAAGTTCCTCATTAAATTCTTTCTGGCGAAACCATATAGCTGATAAACTCTTTATTTAAAACACACAGTTTATGTACAACAGTGTGTTATTTCATGCATGTAGAGGAAACTATGCATTGCTCCATAAAAATAAAATATACTATACTTATACTAAATATATATAGTAAATATTGGAAGAATGCATTAGATCTCTGTTCAGAACTTGACTTATAATTTTTGCTAACTTTCCGCAGGAAATTTATTCAGTTTCAGAATAAAATTAGGAATGATAGATACTTGGATCCTACCCTGTTGTTTAATGCAATGTTACGTGAATTGGAAGTTGCTACTCTCATAATTGAAAAAACTTTTTCTAGATTTGACATACCATTATAGACGTTTTTGGGAAAGGACTGATTGTGGGTTTTATTCCCGGCGGCAACATGCAGGAAGTGCCCGGGATATATATAAGATAGGTTCTTTAGGTTCATTCTTAAAGGGGTCTTCCCATAAAGACAACTTTCTTAAATATAATCAGGATAACAAAATAACACATTCTCTAATTCACTGGTATTAACAAAAATACAGGATTTCACAGATATAAGTCTAATCTTTCTCTATCAGTCCTGGTGTACACAAGACACGACTCTGTAACTTCTGACTTACGGTCTTGATGCTGCAAATAGTTTGAGTGACATAATGACATCAGTCATCAATTTTAATGAGTGTTTTAGCATTAACCCCAATAGCAATTAAAATACATGGCAGCCTTTAGAAAAAAATAAGATATTTGGAATACACAAGAATTTGGAACATTGTTTACTGGGTATGACACCAAGAAAGTTGAAACTATATAGAAACCTGTTGTTTCTCAATCTTATACTAGACAGTGAAATTATAATCTAATCACAGTAGCCAAAAAGAAAAATTCTGGACTTTCTCTTCAGAAATGACATTTCCCCATTAATTTAAGAGCAAATTCTTTCCTTTCTCTCAACCGTGGCAGCATGTGCAGCAGAAAGTGGTCTCTAGCTAACATGTCCAAAACTTCCCTATCACCGCTAATAATATAATGCATCATCTGTTCTACATCCAATGTATTTCTAGGTCATAAGTGCTAGATTCCTCTGTCTGCACTCCCAGCATTGCTAAAATATGACCTGAACTATGCATCTCCATTGCCAAAATGCTTATTTAAGCTTTAGTCTTATCCCGCCGTGATTAGTGTAATCTCTTTGTTGGACTCTCTCTCTCTAAGATTTAATAATTCTGAAACCTTGAATTGTCTTGCAATGTAAATGGACTTAACTGTCCTCTATTATTCCGATCATTAGGCTTTATCCTTGCAAAAATTCTGAACGGCTCGACCCAGGTGAAAGGAGCCAAGACGTGAGCCCTCCTCATGCTTCAATGGAAACAAGACTACATTGCATACATTTCACAAATTACTTTACGCATTTTATTACGGAGTCAGATAGATTTCTTAACATTACAGAGAACCCATCACCAAGAATGTCATTTTTAGTTGGTGACAGGTTCTTATAGCCTATGCTATGCTGATTTTAAAAATGTCAGCATTCTGAATCATTTTAGTAGTAGTGTAATTCACATCACCTGGCTCCCTGCCAGCAGCATGTGGTGAGTCCCCAGGGAGGGTCAGCTGCAGCCTGTGGGTGTCTGTGTCAGTCTCCTCCCCTCCACCCCACTTCTTGTCATGTACATTGAGCAGGCAGGGAAGGGAGGGAGAGTGCAGTAGAGGAAGAATACATGAGGAGACATAGTCCTAGATAAATATGTGATTTAGTACCATACCTCAACTCCAGTGGCTTGGTACATTGATTTTGTATGACTCATGTCCAAATCACCACTTCGATGAGAAGAGCAAATACTTTCAAGGTCTTAAAATAGAAGGGAGCTGCTGGGATCAAACTCCTAAATTTGCTTCACTAAAGCATGGTCCTTCTCCCTGGAGATGTTACCTATGTGATATCTCAAGTAGCATAATTATTTTCCGCTGTTTTTTTACAGTACGGCATATCTACTCCGACTGCTGCCACCTAATGCTGCGCTGAGACATGGGGACAGTGGCGGTGCCAGGCCGCCGGAAGATGCCAGAGTAGAGCTACCATTTTCCTGTAAACAAACAGGGGCACAACTTCAATGGACCAGTGGATTGGCAATCAGTGAGCGCCAGAGGAGGTGAGTAAAGGTTTATTTTTTTTTAAAAACCCTCCCCATCCCACTTGCTAAATTTTTCTACCAGTCGGACGCAAAAAAAAAAGCAGCCGTATATATGCAAAATTAGACTGGCTTCCTTATGACAGTTCTATGTCTGTCTTTGGAGTTCCTCTGCTATCAGGTTCATTAAAGTAGCTCTGGGCCTTAATAAATGTATTGTCAGTATCTTATGCTATGTGGGTTGTTCGCAACAGTCGCAAAAAAAGTGGTGGCAGTGTCTTAGGCTATTTGGGTTGTTCGCGATAGTCACAAAAAAAGTAGCAAAAAAACATCAAAGTTGCAGAACATTGACCAGGGTAGGGACTGGCATCAATTGACACCACAACTGATGCCTAAGCAAGGGTCATAAATCACGAATTCAGTCATATTGTGAAAACTAGTCTATGCAAATAATACATTTGATGCAAGCAGGGTCTATGTCTAAGTGACTTTGCACTGTCCTATGTTCATTAGGTGCAACGGAAGGTCACAAAAAAATGCCACAAATAAACAAAAAAAAAATTATGACATATAACCCCCATTGTGCCTATAGGGCTGTCTCCAATAAATAAATGACACTTATGACATAATGGTGGAGAACTTATTTTTTCTTTTTTAGACTATATCGGATAATCACACGATAATACTATCCTCCGCTAAAAAGAGCTGTGGTCCGGACAAAACACTCAAATAAAGGTCTACTTCCAGTGAACTGCGTGACATTTCCTGTACATTCCTTACATCTCCAGTGCCATTCGACATGTGCAAGTGTAGCAAAATCTTTGTTATTCTGAATGTACAGAATGTATGATTCAGCTTCAAATCTGGAAATAATCTTCGAGAGGCTGAACCATTACATTTTTTGACAAGTAAAATACACCATTGAATTATATAGAACTAAACATAACACAGCCAACATAACACAGTAATGTCAGGGGAACAGTCTACACGCTCTATGATCAGCCCAAAACTAAAAAAAAAGGATTCTGTTAAACCTTTTAGATATACCTTCCGTCTTTATTATTGATCTATCATTTCAGAGAAATAATTACACTATTATCTTTATGCAAATCAGCTATTCCTTACACCATGGGTATAGTCATGCCTGCGTGTGCACCTGTTTTCTTCTTACTACATCACTTATGGCTTCTTGACACCACCTACTGGAATATGAACAAAACAATACAGATTTTACCTGGGGGCTTATTGGTGAACAGGTAGATTACTACTTTCTTCTTTCTTGATTTCCTTAGTGGCAGGGAAGAACAAAGGCATCCCAATTCTAACAGGGGATACAAACACCAGAGCCAGGCTTCTCTGCAGTCCCATTATCTTTGGACCTTGTATATAAGATGGCGGCTGATGACTGGTTGAAGCAGCAGCATTTTTATTTATTAAATTATTGTATTCTATTCCCTTATCAAGAATGGCTGGACCATTATACAAGCTCTTGTGTCACCCCCTCATCCACATAGAATGTAAGCTCTTGTGAGCAGGGCCCTCACTCCCATTGTTCCATATGAATGTTTGTACTCAGGAATGTATCATTTTATTTGTATATGTACCCTATGATTTGTAAAGATATACAGAATATGATGGTGCTTTATAAATAAAGATTATTATAAGAACATATATCCACAACAGTTTCTCTCCACAGAAAATTTAGATAAGGCTTTAAAGGGAACCGGTCATCAGCAATGGCCTAATAAACCACAACCAATCCAGTGTGGTGGCATCATCCAGAAAATCAACTTTGAAGTAAAATGTAAATTGGTTGTATAAAGTCAAGGTGGGAAGCTGTGCACGCAGTCTCCTCTGTGATTGACATCATGCATTGGACTTCAGGAGATCTGGGTGGCGATGTCTCTGGATGCAGGACCATCAGTTACAGTAAAGGGGGTTTTCCGAGGAAGAGAGAGCTTGACTTCAGTGTTAAAATCCCCGCTTCCTGGACTTTATACAACCAGTTTACATCTCACTTCAATGTTGATTTTCTGGATGGTGCCACCACATTGGGTCATGAAAGAAACACAATCTTGAAGGTGTTCAGCTGCTTAACAACATAATGGTAGTGGTTTATTAGGTCACTTTCTGCTGACAGGTTCCCTTGAAAGGAAATCTACCATGAAAATCCATCATAATAAACCAGGGACACTTATTCATAGTTCCAGGCACTGTGACTGTGGTAATGTTCTTATATTTGTTATGCATGGCCTCCTTTCTTCTAAAATCAAATTTTATAATTATACTAATGAGCCTGAAAGATTCCTAGAGTTGTTACCAGAGACCCTTTGTGATGCAGATACACAGGCTGTTACAGTGGGCAGGAGCACTTTCCCCTCCCATTGTATGCTGGATAACAAATGCCGCAAAGTGCTGCAATCTATGAGTTTGGTTTATGGTTTATCATGCATGATTTTGATGGTAAACTTCCTTTAAAGACATATCTGATTCTTCCTTTGAAAGACGCTGTTGTGGACATATGTTCCTAGGCCTACTTCTTTTTATTCATTTCAATGATTTTGTGGGATGTTCAGCTACTGGAGGGACTGACAGTAAAATAGCACGAAAAGAAGTAGCTGGGCCTCACAACAATGAAACATGCAGACAACAGACTGCGGACACATTGGGGGACAATTATCAATAGTGGTGCAGGGTCTGTGTTAAATTACACAGGGATGTAAGATTGTGGCGCAAGGGGTTAATGAATTGGCGCTTAACAGAACTAGCTCACATTCATCAAGGTGAAATAGGACTCTGTAGACCAGCTTTTTGCAGCTCTAAATGTGCGCCAAAAATTGCAGCAGGAAAAGCGTTGGAATTTTAAAGCTGCTCCCAAATTGTGCGCCCAAAGAAACAAAAGGCGTGAGTGTTGGAAAAGGACCAATATTGTGGTGTCGACACTTCATAAATAAGGCACAACAGGCGCAGCCAGGGAAAAAAACTGTCAAAAAACAGGCAGAAAGCCTATAATAAATGGCCCAACTTGTTTGTGGCCAGGGAAGGTACACATTTCTGAGCAGGTAGGGCAAAGGAAAAACTGGAAATACATGGGAGGTTATAGAGGATAGAGAGATGATTTTGTGGACAGGTTTTTGAGTTTACAAGGTGTAGTGTAAATTTGCGACAAGCTTTTATGGAGAGGTATAGTAGGGAATATCTAACAAGCTCATTCATGGCCAAGAGCCAGGTGACAAGATAGCATGGTGAATATTTAGAAAACTAAATGAAATAATAATATAAAAAGTACTGGACCTTTTGCTCCTTAGATTGAAAAATAGCAAGAGGAAAATATGAACAAATCTGTGTAAGAGGTTTGGTTGACTAAAGCAATCCATACACATAGTGGGGGATAGTGCGCAGAGGTCCTGATAAATATCCCCCAAGGTGTGTATTACTCAAACCAACTAAGTCCAATATACTAAGTCCAATAGGACTGAACAACTAATGTATAGAAGGGCCTTCTAACATGTAGCATCTGCAATGTAAGGGAGACATGATATTGGAGAGACAAGGATTCGGCAGTTAATTGTCAGTTTCATGAATTACTTGTTCTATGTGAGATTTGCTGCTGCCGGAGGAGAAATAATTTGCTCAGCCAATGAATGCCCATGTATATGGGAAAGGTAGTTATCGGATGAATGACCGTTCAGTTGACTGCTTTCTAACATGTATGGCAAACATGACTTAACTTTTTAGATGGTTCTAATACTTATGGAGTGTATTAGCTATATACCTATTTCTGATAGAAAATGATTATCTCCTGTCTGTATACACTGCTTTCTTTTCCAAATGTGATAATGCCATCTTGCCAGCAAGTACTTCTCTTTTTATATATTTCCGATAACTATTTTGCTGGGTGGTTCGTTTTCTATTAAAACAGGATATTCACTGCTTAAATTTCTTGAGTAAATGATAAGAAACTGAAAAGGTTTTGACTAAAGCTGTAAATTTCCACTCTTGCTAGATAAATATGTGTTTTCCATGCATAAATCTGATTGAAAAATAATACTGGAAGCATAATGATAGGCTGTGATGTTACATAAACCAAACGCATTATGATTCAAGCTGCATGTGGGTGTAAACAACATTGTACTCCCAGAAGAGAACAACTGTGCACAGAAAGGTATTAGTACCACGTTTTGGACGACTAATGCATTCACCATGTTACGCTCTGTGATTAGCGCATATATTCAAAGGCTACTTTAGGTTAAGTTTACTTTTTACTTACTGGAATTCTTTTGGCAAGTTGCATTTTGAGCTGGAAAGGATGTAAACTATGTAATTTATAACTTTCAAAACATTAATAGGGATTAACCCTCTTGGCTGCATTGGGAGATGCAGTTAGTGCTCAAGTTGCTCTAGCAACTGAAACAAAAACATCCTAAAAAATCATTGTATAGTCACATCCTCAATCCATAAAGTTCTTTTTATGGCTGGGTGATTTGGTGAATAACATAGCACAAAAAACGACGAGATGATAATTTCGCCTCAGGCGGCAGTATGTGTTCTTAAGTAGGGGACCACCTGTATAAAAATTTTTCAAACCGCATTAAATGTTATCCTTAATGCACTTGGATTAATAACCTTTGCTATACAGTCTAAACATGTTCCTCAGAATTGCAAAGCAAGTTTTCCCTTTCCATGGAGTTCATTGAAAACTCATTGCAAACTAATGTTTAAATGTTATAGGAGGAGAGGCCAATGGAACAGTTTTACTGTTACCCCTTGTAGAGACCAAGACGCTGGGCAGCCTTTAATTCAGTGGTCCACAGAAAAAATCATATAGAGCCACATTTACTTACCCGTCCTGTTGACGCCGCCAATCCAGAATGTCTGACGAGGATTCTGAGCTGATGCGATTCACTAAGATCATGCGTCCAATTTCCTGCATGTGTCGCTTCCCCCGCTGAGGTCCATCGGAGTTCACCTTCTTCTTCCTGGTGCATTTGAATGCTGATCTTGCGACACAATTTGGTTTTTAAATTCCGCGGTTTGTCCGAATCTGTTGCGTTGTCCAACGTCCACGCCTCCAGATTTGTGTCACATGGAAGTTGACGCCGATGCGCCACAATCCAATTGCATGCGCCAAAAACCCATGGCAATTCAGGGCAAATCTGCAAATAATCGTGAAACCAGACGGAAATGCGTCCGACGGACCCTTGTGCCCTATAGTTTAATAATTTTTTGTAAAAAGTTGTTTGTTTGGGCTAAAATCGGGTGTAAATAGTATTTTTAAGGCAGTGATTATGTGTACTTAATGAGGTTGGCACCTACTTATAACCATAGTAATTATGTCATTAAACAGTATTGATCTGCTGCTTCAGAATCTATTCCTCTTCTGCTTATTCCTTAAAAACGCTGTCCTAAAATAATATTTGGGATGGAAAATATTACTGCTGAAATGAATGTGTGGGCTGTTTTTGGAAGATGGGTGGGAGCGGGGGCAAAACAAGAGTGGGAAAAGTATGCTGTTTCCAGAACTCTTATTTCATCGCATTGGGACTGCTATAGTAATGTGATCGTCTTGTAGGTTTTCAGGTTGCCATGCTTGTGGCTGTTCCTGATCCCTTTCCAATCTAATAGCCTCAAACAGGATTTCAAACCAATAAATGATGTGTTTTTGAGAGAAGAATGTGCGCAAGTGTGGAATGATCCAGACACCAACTCAAAAGAGATCAAACCTGGCAAATTAACAAACCCCCCAGTGGGGGGCTCTAAGTCTTACTGTGTGCAGGCAAGAGCAGGAAGTGGAAGCCAAGAGCCGTTGGCCTGCTGACACAGCTGTAGTCAAGATAACTCCTATCCACTGGTGCTCATGAGGGATATTCAGTTACAGAGGAGAAAACATAACAAAGCCAGGAAACAGATCAGCACACTGCAGATTTAATACACTCGTGGGATACTGCTGAGTTTCCAAATGCAGATGTCTTAAAGCATTTATGTGCCTGTGCACACTACATGCATCCCTCAGATGTGGCAAGGAGAGGATACCAGAAAAAGTTGTACTTCTGCTAGTCTAAATAGTGCTCAGAACAGCTGGAAAGCCAATTATTTATAGGAACGCAACTCTACTTCTCTTTTCTCTATATTCATGCATATTATGCACTCACCAGCTCTCAAAGCAGCAATGTGTATGGCATAACCTAGGCTTTTCAGACATATCTTTCCTTTTTCCCAGTAATCGTTTGACTACGAAAAGAAGCTTCTTTGCTCTGGACAATTCTGCTTTTACCTGTGGGTGTTGATAGTCTCATTTTAACTACCATTGCTGCATAATTCTACCTACTTGGGCGCATGCACACAAATGATGGCACATGTTTCAATGCATTGTGCATTGTGCTTGCACACACAGCCACGGTTTCCACCCTATGTATGAGCTGACTGCTAGAGCCTCAAAACTAAGAGCAGCTTTTCCTGCCCAAGTTTGTGGCTGAGGTTGTCTTTCCTGCAAACCTCACACACTGAAGCACATCACAGGCCGCAAACATTGGGTCCGTCGTTGTTTGAGCCCATAAAATGCACACGTTCAGCCTTGTTAATTCTTAATGATTATTATGAAACTGCCAACTTGCAAAACTGGAACAAGTTTTTCTACCTTTAAATCAGTGGCGTAACTTGAAGCTGATGGGCCCCAGTGCAAAGTCTGTGCCAGGCCCCCAACTATAATGTATGTTTTATAGTACTAGTCTTCTCATTATGGAAAGTGACACCTTGTGGGACCCCTAAACCTCCTGGACCGGTTGCGATCACACCCTCTGCACCCCCTCAAGTTACGCCCCTGCTCTAAGAGCATACATAGACCAATCATCCATAA
Source organism: Engystomops pustulosus (assembly GCF_040894005.1). NCBI lineage: Eukaryota > Metazoa > Chordata > Amphibia > Anura > Leptodactylidae > Engystomops > Engystomops pustulosus. The sequence continues at coordinate 58,902,995 of NC_092415.1, forward strand.
TGTTAAATCCATGAAGATTAAAGACCTATTCAGTGTCCCCTGCTAAGGGGTGAAATATGAGGAAAAATGTTTCTACTTGAAGCTGCAATAATGAGAATTGTAAATGAGCAACATTGATTTGGGCCAAATGGTAATTATAAGATGGCTGACCAAAACAGTAGGTCTTGTGGGTTGTTTATTGTATGAATAGGTTAGCACCTACTAAATGTGATGTAAGGAATGACAACTGATCAGATGGTAAGAGTCTTCATAATACCTGAGTGGAGTGCCGGCTGGCTTATCTAGTCAAGCTACAATTAAAAAAAAATTCTGGCTGCGATAGAAAATTGTCAAAGCACACAGTGCATCCCAACTTACCACAATAGGGTGGTGGTATGTATAGTGGTTTTGAGAGAGGTTTGTTAGAGCCAGGCGCCTAGAGTTGTGTACAGATGTTAAATATATGTAGAGGTAAAGAGGACAAAAAAAAGGGGGGGGGGGGGCGGTTGTTGCAGCGTCGGACCACGGTCTAGATAGAATCCAGTGGAAATATATGCAAGAGGATAAAAGGAAAATAAATGGGGTGAAAGGAAAAAAAGACAACGTGTCACAGAGTTACCCTTTTTTTTTCCTTTTATCCACTTGCATATAGCTTACCACAATGGCACAGTGCCGTTGCTGATCGCTGTCCACCACTCAGCAGACCTACAATTGGTACAACAGAAGTAGGTGACCAGGTTTAATCAATCATATTTTTTTATCTAGGATAAGTAGAGACTCAGCACAATATCTGTGATGCTTCTTTTTTATCTATCCAATATTCTTCTACAAATAATAACGTAGATGATGTTTCAGCCATTAGGCCTTTATCAAAACACAATGCTGTGCAAAGTCAGTGTAGTGGATGAGTAGGCACTGGGTATATTGCATCTACACTGTCTGTACAGCACATTGTTAGTCTAACATGTTTGTCTGGTTTGTGGCTGGGATTTAAAAAAAAAAAAAAAAAAAAAAACTCACAAATTTATGTGCAAAAAAGTCTCATCCAAAAGCAATAACACAGATAAAAAAAATGCATTGCTGGAAGAAAGACTCCCCCCTTTAATGCCCATAACAACGTCAACCACTCATGCAACCCCTACATCCTTATATAGCCAACTTAGTAAACAAACAATGGATAGTCCACCTTCATTATTGTGTACTGAAGCAGAGGTTTCATCATCTGGTCAGAAAAAAAAAGTTTTCAAGATTTTGAGATGGAAATTTTAGGCACAAAGGTAAATCTTGACAAACAAAAAAAAAATCTATATTTATTTTATTCACATTAAAAAAATGTTTTAATCGACATTCATCATTTATTTTCATTTTAACACTCACATCATGTCTCAAATAACATGGATCTTTATAGAGTCATGTTTTATGGTGTGCCATGCCTGACATATCATTTCAACGTTCAAAATAGTAAACTTGCTTTCCATGTTAAGTTATACATATGCAACATCCCCCACCGGATTACTGGTACTGGAGTGGTCCTGGAGAGTGGTCCTCAGGAATAGCTTACCAGCCTGGTAGTAGATGCAGGCTGGGAGAATTTGGATAGAGCTGTGTTTAAACTGTGTCCAAGCTGCAGCTCTGGATTTGAGTCTCCTGACTCTGGTCCTGGAATTTGGTTCTGTGTCAGTACTGACACTGTCTCTCTCTATTTACTCCAACTCTGAACACTGACTGACCATGAGGTCTGGACCCTATGCCCCTCCCTGTCCAGGGGTTTTATTCTCCTGGTCAGGTGGTAACATCTCTCCAATCACACTCCAGTTTACAATACAGCCAACAATTTGTCAATAACTTGCATCCACTTAACCATTGCCTGTTCAGGTAGGACCTACAGCTGCAAATTACCTGAGACTTCTTGCAATATCCCTTGGGTGAGTTGTGCAGGCTCACCTGATGGATCCTGACAGGTAGAGGGCCTTATTCACAACTACTCTCTAGCCTATACATTGGCAGAGGTGTTGCAAATACAAAAAAGGTTAACCCATTGCAGACTACCCACTGACGATTAAAAATTAAATTAAATATCCAGTTCCGACTTACAAACAAATTCAACTTAAGAACAAACCCATGGAAGCTATCTAGTATGTAACCCGGGGACTGCCTGTATACATATTACATACTGTATATACTCGAGTATAAGCCGACCCGAGTATAAGCCGAGGCCCCTAATTTTACCACAAAATACTGGGAAAACCTATTGACTCGAGTATAAGCCGAGGGTGGGAAATGCATTGGTCACAGCCTCCCCAGTATATAGCCAGCCAGACCCTGCCCCAGTGTATATAGCCAGCCAGACCCTGCCCCAGTATATATAGCCTTCCAGACCCTGCCCCAGTGTATATAGCCTGCCAGACCCTGCCCCAGTGTATATAGCCTGCCAGACCCTGCCCCAGTGTATATAGCCTGCCAGACCCTGCCCCAGTGTATATAGCCTGCCAGACCCTGCCCCAGTGTATATAGCCTGCCAGACCCTGCCCCAGTGTATATAGCCTGCCAGACCCTGCCCCAGTGTATATAGCCTGCCGCCGCTGCCAGATAGATCGCACAGAAGATATACAGGGGTCACCGGAAAGGTGTGTTTAGATATATTTATTTTTTTGACTCGAGTATAAGCCGAGTTTGGGTTTTTCAGCACATTTTTTGTGCTGAAAAACTAGGCTTATACTCGAGTATATAAGGTATTAATAAATATTTAAAAATAAACATGAATTATTTTAATAAAAAATGTTTATTTTTAACTGTGTCACGAAATAAACACAGCAAAAATGTTTATGGTAATGCACACAAGAAAAAGTTATGGCTCTTAAACCAATTACAAAAATTCGTTAGAAATTCTCTGGTCAGTAAATCCTTTTAAGGTCTGGTCTTAAAGGGGTTAAAGAAACATTACTGTGACACAATACAAAAACATTTTTATATAATATTTACAATATAATACAAATTTGAAATCAATTTTAAACATTTCCTTTGCATGCAAATTTGAAATGTAGGAATAAACCAAGCTAATCTATAACATCTCAATGTTATTGTCTTAAAAATGTTGTTCAATGTTATAGCATGTGAAAAATTAATGTCCAATTGTAAGTTGTTATTACCATCAAAAACAATTCCAATTTGTATATTAAATTTTATAATTTTTTTTTTTATTCTGTAAAAAAGCTGTCCAGCTGAGTGGTGGCAAATTTTTATGCATTTTTTTGTCACTACTGGCAAAATGTGTCTAAACATCTGAAACAGTAAGATAGACGTATCTAGTTCAGCTCAGCCTAGTGCACAGCGAGTTTGGACAGAGTGAAAAAATGAGAGGTGTCAAACCCCCAGTATAACCAGTATATGCCATACAAGCAAATGAAGGGTGTTTGGTAAAAGCCCTGGACTGTTCTGCAGATATATACAGTAATACAGACATGTAGTAAGCAGGAATAATCTGTTTAGTCTATGTTGGCCTAGTTAGCATAGACACCTTTGCAATGTCCATACTGGACCTGCCTATTATGAAGTAGGGTAGGTTGGTATTGAGGCACCTACTTCACCTGAGCTTCGGTCCTGTGTTTTTGTATAGCCCACAGGTGCAGGTCACCACTCTCGTTAGCCCCCTATATAGACACCAGGCCAGAAGCAGTAGGGCAAGCACCTCCTGACTATCTGAATGCTGGACTGAGTAACTGACCAAGGTAACTGAGTGCCTTGGTATATCCTGCTGGACTAAAGCGGTGCCTGGTAGCCAGGTACACGTATAGACTGTGTGGTGTTATTGTGTTAGTCAGTACTCAGACGAGTAGGTTTTGTTTTTGTTAATGCCTATGCTAAGGCAGTGTGAATAAAACACTTGGTTTGGACAATAATCTTCATGTGTCCCTACTTCCTGCACTACTACCTAGCGTCTGCCAGAGTGATTCCCCATGACGGAAACATCGAAAAGTCGCAAAAAAATGTGCAAATTCACAACTGCTCAACTACTAAAAAAAGAAAAAAAAGATAAATCTCCCTCAGTGTGTGTATTACCTGGGTAAGATATGGGAAACAAAGAAACTGAGACCCTGCCAGTCCCCAACTCCAAAGTTACAGGAATTAAAAAAGTTTTAACAATCAAGGCACAATCTACAGAATAAATTTCATTTTTAATTTGGTCCCCCAAAAAGTTGTTAGAACAATAGTGGGAGGCTAAGTGAATAGCTAAGCAGTCATTTCTGTGTGTTGCATGGGATCAGAAATTAGAGAGCAGTGGTAAATCAGAGGATGTAACAACACTTTTAAATGTTTGATCAGGCATTAAAAGTGGCAGAAGGCCCTTGCACATTTTAAAAAAATGATTGATCATACTCACACTGTTCCATATGTAAAATAAGAAAAAAAGGGAGAAGGATCAGCTTTTACCATCTTCACTACACTGTGAAAATGTGTTGAACCACACACAAACCACAATCCTGCAGTCAGTAATAATTAAGGCATATGATTATATCGCCTGACATCTGTCCCTGGAGCACTAGTGTGCAGAAGGATATGCTCTGGTGGTATTTGTAACCTCACGCTGCACCGGACCCTGGGGAAGTATTCATTTGACCTCTGCATGCTCACATGTCAACTCCTCATAGTTCACAAACTACACTTAGATTAATATTCAGAGAAATGGAGAAGGAATGGATTAAGCTGACAGCAGTTATATAGAGCAGTCTTTCCTGATATCTCACATACATGTGCTATTAAATCCACTAGTGCAGACCATGGTATAATCAGATTTCAGAAAGTCCAATGACATCATGATATGTTCCGCCTCAGGAAGAATTATTAGTACAAGATATAACTAGCACAGCTTCTCATAACATGATCATTACTACCACACAAGAGGCTTTACACTCCCAAGATTGAAGGGGAATTGACATTTAATTAATCTGACATATATTTAAATTTCTTCAATAGGATGTAATTTTAAAAAAATGTATCTGTATGAAAATAATTTCCCATAAAATTGTTGCCATGTTGTTGTTTATTAGAAATGAGCTGTCCTTGGATATGACTACCCACGCACTTTGGCAACTGTGGGCACATATTTGCTAATGAGGTGCCTGACCATCAGGATTCAGCAATTATTACCACAGAACGCCTGTGGGACTTCATATGCAAAAACTATTTGTCTCTTTGTGCTATCACTCCAGCAGTGGTGGTCCTCCAATCAAAGAAATATATTTATATTAATTAAATAAAATGTCAATGCCTAGATGAAACTGCCCATTTAACCTCTCAGATATGTGGTCTAATCAATTTATGTCTTCTATGCTGTATGGCTGCTATGTCTTGTTGGGAAAAAACATTCTCAATACGTATACAGTAATGCACTAATTTGAGGACACCATGATGCTAATGTGAATGCAATTACAGGTTAATTTAAAGAAAATCTACCACATGGATGCAGTGCTTCTAAACCAAAACTCTGTGGAACTAATAGCTTAGTTTTTGAGAAAAACGTCTTTAAAGGAAATCTACCATCAAAATCCATCATGATAAACCATAGACGCTTACTTATAGATCAAGGCACTGTGACTGTAGTAATCTTCTTATATTTGTTATCCATGGCCGCCGTACACTGTCTCACCCTCTTCCCTGCACCCTCAGCACTGAGAATACAGCTGGAAGTGCTCGCTGCACAAGTGTTGAGGGAGCAGGGTGAGAAAGTGTAAGGAGGCCATGGATAACCAATACTAGAAAATCACCAGAGTCACACTTTCAATCAAGAATATTAATTTTATATAGAAAAAGTGTTTCTGCAGCTCTGGTTCTTTTTGGTTTTTTCAATCCCTGCACATGCCTGGTTTTCACCTCACAGAGCAGCTGGCAGCACAAAGCGGGAGACGACCATGCATGCGCAAGACGTGCTGAGAGCCAGCTGACGTCACATGATGAAGCCAGAAGCCCCTGAGGCTCTTTTCCATAATTTTAAAAGTCATTTTTTTTTCTAAAAAATTTAACTTTATAGAAACAAAAATCACTGCATCCATGTGGTAGATTTGCTTCTGGAATATCAAATGAGGAATAAACTTGTTGGAGAGTAAAGCTTTGTGTGAATCACAGACGTAGTAAAGATGGTGCTAGGGTATATAGTGAATAGTACACGGCATGATATAGAGCACGGCCCAAATCCGGCCCGCAGCCTTTTGTTATTCGGCCCAGCTCTTGATTCCCTGTTCATATGATGTGCTTCACCGGAAGTGCAGGATAGAGGCAGGGTCCAATATTCACTTTCAGCTTGTGCATGCTGAAGGAAGATGGCTGCTGCCACTTTAACCGGGGGAGGAAAGAAAGGTGAGCAGGGCCGGTTCTAGACAAAGTGGGGCCCTGGGCAAAACTAAAAGTGGGGCCCCAAAATAAAACTATTTTATGACCAGTCACAGTCAGCAAGAGGCTCCTTTAGTATGGTAAAACAAACTGTAATATGGGAGAATTTTATAGGAGATAGATAGATGATAGGGAGATTTATGGGCAGCATGGTGGCTCCGTGATTAGCACTACAGCCTTGCAGCGCTGGTCAACATCTGCAAAGATTTTGTATGTTCTCTCTGTGTCTGCGTGGGTTTCCTCCGGGTCCTCCGGTTTCCTCCCACACTCCAAAAAATTTGGGGAGGGGGGCCGATATTTTCTGAAAGCAGACACTTGCCCCATTTTCAAAATTGCTTCAAAGATTTTATAGACATAGGCGCCTTCATGCAATTTTGATTCAAATTGAAACATTTTATTAAAAATACTTAAAATTTGACTTTGATGGCAAAAAATTTGATCCAAACAGAAAATATTTACCTTCACATCTCCTAAATGTAATAGATGGACATTTGTAGAGTTTACAAATGTGCCCTATTGATATGTTCACATGAATAAATCCACATAATATCACTAAAACTGTAATAACTAGATATCTGCTTTTCAGCTAGAAATTTTTAGACAGTCACAACCTGCAAAATATATCAATAAAACAGAATAAAAAGTAAAGGCGCCATAAAACCTATAGAATTTTGAAAGCAGACAACCAGGTGATGCATTTGGCAATTAACATTCAAAATTTCCTCTAAAATATGTACAAATCCAGATACTTATATAAAGAAAATCTACTTTCCTAAAAAAGTAAGATGTGAGGAGATGATACAGACCCCACATGTGTATATTCACCAAAACATGCAGCAAAGGGAACTGCAGAAAATTCACACAGATCTATCATTGTCTGTTCCTTACACAATGGTAACCGAAATAAATAACTATATATTCATAAACCCCTCTAATGAGATAATAAAAGTCACGTTTAGATGTGCGCCATTGTATTATCACAATAACAGAACCCTCCCCGCTTCATAAGAATGAAAGTGAGAATGTCATAACATGGGTGTAAATAATGGAGGATGGTGGGAAATAAAAACTTTATTCCAGGACATGTGAGTGTTTTTGGTGTTACATATAACTTTATGGACATGTTCTGGTCGCGGTGTAGTCACATTAGGCGAAGAGGATTGAATGTTCATCGTATCAGTCAATTTTCCCAACAAAAAATAACTATCACAAAATAAAAGGGAATACGAGAGAATGGGCCACATTTATCACTTTTGTGCGCATAGGTGTAGTAGTTGTGCCTAAATTCTGGTGCACTGTTTTCCAGAATTATCACAAGCTTTTACAGAATTAGCACAACCATCTGTGATAAGTTAATTTCCTGCCTCTTATTAATCACTTTACTTTAACACAGTTTAGGCGCAGTTTAGGCACAATGTTAGATTCAGGCACTTACATGTGATCCTGCTACAAGCTCCTCTCTGCTTCTCCCACAGCCCAGAATGAAGATAACACTCACAGCAGCACCCAGGTGTGTGACACCCTGCACCCAGTGACCTCCTCAGCAGGGGCTTCTCCTGGAGGGGATCCCCCAGTGCTGGTCCCCTGCTGCACCCCTGTAATTCTGCACAGTATCCCCCTCAGACACACTGGTGATACTGTGCACAATTACACAGGGGACACTTGTCAGTACTATGTGCAACATTGTGTAACGTTCTCTTCTCTCTTGCTCTGAGCTCAGGATTCTGCAGAATGTTTTGTAAATAGAAGGTGATGAAGTGTAAATAGAGTCTGTAGCTCCTGTCTGCAGAGTATCTAATGACTGTATTATCTGTACTAGTGTCTGCAGAGTATCTCATGTCTGTATGATCTGTTCTAGTGTCTGCAGTGTCTGGATGAGCTTTTCTGCTAGAAATGAGCTCTTCTGCAAAGGGGCTCAGTGCTTTCTTCTCAGATAACGCCAGCTCCGGGCTGGAGTGTTTTTGCGCCCATTTTTGCGCCTAAATGAAAAGTCGCAAGTGATGAATATCATTAGGCGCATCAAAACATCTGGATTGCTAGGATAAATGAGGGAAAGCTGGTTATTTTTTGCTGCGCAGCTAGCATTTCGTCACATTTAGTCGCAAAAATGGCACAAAAAATGGTGCGCCTGAATGAAAAGGCACAAAAACAACAGAAAAAAACGATTGATACATGTGGCCCAAAGTGTGTTCTTAGATTTGCATAGAGAAGGGTTTAAAACATGAATATTAGTTGATATTATCCCTTCTCAAAATGTAGTACTAGTAACATATAAAGTGAATATATTCATTATCTGTGAGGTGCAGCAGCTCCTGTGTGCAGCTAATACTCCCTGCAGCCTGATGGCTAAGAATCTGGAGGGGGGTGTACACTTCAGGGGGCTGTATCTCTGGCTCTGTGACTCATAGAACCTCACTTCTTTTTTCCTATGAAAGAAGAGAGTCTCCTCTTTTATATGAATCTAAATTTGTGTTTCTAAAATGCAGAAAAACGGAGATATTAACTGTTAAACTGCCGTCGGAAGTGATATTTATATATAAAAATGGCACCTGATATTCTCACTTTAAACCTGAATATCTCTGGATCCATAGCACCCAGGGGTGCACCTAGCCTTTCTGCTGCCTGAGGCGAGCTATAAAAAGACGCCCCCCCCCCACTCCATATATGTAATATATAAAGGAGTGTCAGGACCAGACCCAATCATATTGGTTTAATGTGAAAATAAAGCAATGCAAAATACATAGAGCTTCCCATTGTACTATATTATAAACAGAGTGAGCTACCATAAAGAACAAAATACATACAACAATCCGCCATATAATATAAAATCAATACAGCGTGCCGCCATATACCATATAATACATACAGCTTGCCGCCATACACCATATAATACATACAGCGTGCCGCCATATACCATACAATACATACAGCGTGCCGCCATATACCATATAATACATACAGTGTGCCGCCATATACCATATAATACATATAGCGTGCCCCCATATACCATATAATACATACAGCGTGCCGCCATATACCATATAATACATACAGCGTGCCGCCATATACCATATAATACATACAGCGTGCCGCCATATACCATATAATACATACAGTGTGCCGCCATATACCATATAATACATATAGCGTGCCCCCATATACCATATAATACATACAGCGTGCCGCCATATACCATATAATACATACAGTGTGCCCCCATATACCATATAATACATACAGCGTGCCCCATATACCATATAATACATACAGGGTGCCCCCATATACCATATAATACATACAGCGTACCGCCATATACCATATAATACATACAGCGTGCCGCCATATACCATATAATACATACAGTGTGCCGCCATATACCATATAATACATACAGCGTGCCCCCATATACCATATAATACATACAGTGTACTGCCATATACCATATAATACATACAGCGTGCCGACACATACCATATAATACATACAGTGTGCCGCCATATACCATATAATACATACAGCGTGCCGACACATACCATATAATACATACAGCGTGCCCCCATATACCATATAATACATACAGCGTGCCACCATATACCATATAATACATACAGCGTGCCCCCATATACCATATAATACATACAGCGTGCTGCCATATACCATATAATACATACAGCGTGCCGCCATATACCATATAATACATACAGCGTGCCGCCATATACCATATAATACATACAGCGTGCCCCCATATACCATATAATACATACAGCGTGCCGCCATATACCATATAATACATACAGCGTGCCGCCATATACCATATAATACATACAGCATGCTGCCATATACCATATAATACATACAGCATGCCCCCATATACCATATAATACATACAGCGTGCCCCCATATACCATATACTACATACAGCGTGCCCCCATATACCATATAATACATACAGCGTGCCCCTATATACCATATAATACATACAGCGTGCCGCCACATACCATATAATACATACAGTGTGCCCCCATATACCATATAATACATACAGCATGCCATCATATACCATATAATACATACAGCGTGCCGCCACATACCATATAATACATACAGTGTGCCGCCATATAGTATATAATATATACAGCGTGCCACCATATACCATATAATACATACAGTGTGCTGCCATATACCATATAATACATACAGTGTGCCGCCATATAGTATATAATATATACAGCGTGCCGCCATATACCATATAATACATACAGCGTGCCGCCATATACCATATAATACATACAGCATGCCGCCATATACCATATAATACATACAGTGTGCCGCCATATAGTATATAATATATACAGCGTGACACCATAAACCATATAATGCATATAGAGTGCCACCATATACCATATAATACATACAGCGTGCCACCATATACTATATAATATATACAGCGTGCCGCCATATACCATATAATACATACAGCGTGCCCCCATATAGTATATAATATATACAGCGTGCCGCCATATAATACATACAGATGCTGCCATATACCATACAATACATACAGCGTGCCCCCATATAGTATATAATATATACAGCGTGCCGCCATATACCATAAAATACATACAGCGTGCCGCCATATGTTATATTTTACATGGTGGCATGCTGAATGTACACACATGCATACTGACTATACATACAGCAAATACATTTATAAACAGTAGATACACCAAATATACACACACACATACATATACCACATACAGAATATACAAATATATATATATACATCCATACTTAAATATACATCCATACAAAGAAGTTACCTTACATTTTTTCTTCTTCCATCGTTGGCCTTGTCCTCCAGTGGGGGGGTGGGCTTTGCCAGGGTGGTGGGAATCAGTCCCGGGGGAAAGGGGGGAAACGGAGCGGGGGGGGGGGGGAAGGATTGGAGCCGGGGGGGGGGGGGAGCGAGCCGGGGGAGGGGATCCGAGCGGGGGGTGGGGAACCATTGTGGACTTCGGACCGGGCAGGTACCTTTGCCGGGTGGGTGGATGTGCCGGCCAGCGGGCCGCGAAGGGAAGTGCCGGGCGGCCGGTGGATGTGATAAACGGACCGCGTGGGAAAGTGCCGGCTGGTGGGATGGTGGATGTGAAGGGCGTGCCGCGAGGGGAAGTGCCGCTGGGTTGATGTGATGAGCGGTCCGCTGGGGAGTGTGCCGGCCAGCGGGCATGTTGATGTGATGGGCGGGCTGCGAGGGGAAATGCCGGTGAGCGGGTGGATGTGATGGGCGGGATGCGGGGCGAAATGTGCAGCCGGGTGGCTGTGATGGGCGGGCCGCGGGGGAGTGTGCCGGCCAGCGGGCGTGTTCATGTGACGGGCGGGCCGCGTAGGGAAGTGCCAGCGAGCGGGTTGATGTGAAGGGCAGGTCCATGTGCCGGCTGACGGAAGGGGGGCGGGGGGGGCGGGGGACGTGGCGGACGGAGAACATGCCGGCAGGCGGGACCCCGACGCCGCCCCCTCGTCTAGCAGGAGGCGCGCCGCCTGAGACGAGAATCTCAACTCGCCTCATGGCAGGTGCGCCCCTGATAGCACCTAGAAACAAAATTCAAGATTCATTTGAAAGAAGAGATTCTCCCCTTTCTCCCTGGGGGCCCTGGGCAATTGCCACCTTTGCCTACCCATAGCGCCGGCCCTGAAGGTGAGTAAGGGTTTTTTTTCACAGTGGGACAGGAGAGGAGCACTGGCTACTGGGAGGCACTTTGACTGCTAGGGGGTATTGGCTACTGGGGGCAGAGTGACTGGTTGAGGGGGTAGTTGCTACTGTGACTATTGGGGAGTATTGGCTACTGGGGGCAGTGTGACTATGGAGGAAGTAGATGCCACTGCAGGCACTTTGACTGCTGGGGGAAGTGTGGCTACTGGTTGACACCCCTGATGTAGAGGAAGCAGCATGTAAGACCAGTGACTATAGGGTACCACAGGATCTAGAAAATTCCTACAAAAATTCACCTCCCAAGTCAAAAAAGAGCGATCCTTGCCACTTGTGTGATTTTATGAAGACTATTCCATGTTTGTAACTCTAAACCATTGCACAACTCTTAGAATACAGCTTTGTAAGTCCTGGTTACTATTTTAGACTGGCAGAAAGGATAGGACAGAGGAGTGCAAGGAGACCACAGTATTAGTCACAAATTGAGATGTAGAGGTTATGGACAGCAAATTTTGTAAATGTATCCTGCAAAATGAATATCGTAAAAAAAACAAACAAACATTGATTGAAATACTGTTTATCATTTACATTGTTTCTGCAAAAAAGGAATTAAAAAGTATCCAGAAGATATGGTGTTAAATGACAATTCTTTAAAAAATGTTTAAAATTTATTTTTAGAGTACTAAAATAAAATGAAAGTGTAAAATAATCCAAAGTGCACCGATCTGCCGAATAAAATAAATATGTAAATGTTAATTGACAATATACTGTATGTCATAACAACAAAACCTAAAAACGATGCTGGATAAGCATTTCATTTTTCATTCTACACAACAAATAACTTTTTCCATAAAGTTCCATCTATAGTGCCATGAATTTAAATGTCACTGTGTTCTGTACTTATTATATACATTTGTAATGAACCACTGAAGGGGACATTACAAACCAACTAGCTTCAGTTGGCTTCCTGGCTAGCTAATGGAGACTGGCCAGCTCTGTTAGCCATTGTATCTATTTCCATTACCATCTAGTGACATTTTGTGATGTGCCATATGCTGTGCTTGAGTTTAAAAGTTAATGTTCTTACTGTTTATATTAAATGTTTGTTTGTTGTTATTCTTTCCTGCAGGCCAGTCATTGGATCGCTAGGAAATCCCCCAGAGGTGAAATCTATAAATATTCCCTCTAGTTGGATTTCTGGGTCTTTCTGCTTGGGTCTTTCTGCTTGGATCTTTCTACTTTGTCAGTCCAGGACCTGGTCTCTAGCTCCTATATAAGAGAGCAGTGGCTCTATGTGCCTAATTCCACAAAGGCTGCACCTGATGGCTACCTAAGAAGCCTAAGCTACTACTTAGCCCCTAATTACTGAACCAGAGCTTAGGTACTATCCCAAACCGAGCTACAGATCCAACTAACCACTGCCTCATGGAACTCTACAGAGAGGAACCATTACAGCTTGTTACTCACTGCTGCATCGGTCATCTGAATAAAGAGACGTGTGTTCCCTAGCTGCTGGGCCTTCCTTTTACCACCTGCCCAGGGATCAATCACCACACATACACCACACATACATCGGTAGTGCCTCAGGAGGAATACTCCAGTACATTGCAGATTCCCCCTCTTTTTGCATTCCCTTGCTGGCCCTGATACACGTGGATGAGGCCTGTTCACCTGGATTAAGCGACCCATGACATAACACTGCTGCTAGGCTGCACTACAAGCCAGACACTCAGGTACCAGGCAATCCAGCTGCCCCACACTGCGGTCAGACCCCAGTAGGTGGACATACATAATGGATTGTTATGGACATTTACTGTCTTTTCCTCTTTTGCCTTGAGCTACCTACAGTAGTTCTGATTGAAGGTAAACAAGTAATTACCCCAATTAGTAGACTTATATAATGTACAACCTCTCTACTCCTCCATTTTCCTCCAGGAGTGCAGAGGTTTTTAGTTTTCTGTACTATCTGGCTTCAAAAAGAATTTGTGGCATGTACCATCGGACACTGTGATATAAGATATATTCTTTCCCAGAACTGAGAGTTTAGTTTAATACATTAAAACATATAACAAGTAACTGCTTAGTTAGAATGGAAGATAATTTTCACTCGGTTATTCTTATCCTTCTTAGGGCTGAAATGGTTAACTTACTGTACTTGGAAATCGTGGAGATTCCAGTAATCTGATTTGTTTAAACTCTAGTTGCAATAAGTAGTCATAGGAGCCAAGGTCATTGTAATTCTTGTATTCTCTAAAGTATACAGTTAGACTCCAAGAACATTAAGGATACCTTCACAATCACACAAAATAAATATTATCTACATACCAAGGAAGAAATCTCTCCGGCAGTCTCAAATCATGCATATACTTTAGTCATGTATATTATTCAGTAATTGTGAGAACTTTTACAAACATATATACCCAAATATCTGCAAGCAATTTTATTAGATCATATGCTAATAAAAAATGATCTCTTCTTTCAAATGAATCTTGAATTGTGTTTCTAGGTGCTATGGATCCAAAGATATTCAAGTTTAAAGTGAGAATATCAGATGCCATTTTTATATATAAGCATCACTTCCGACGGCAGTTTAACAGTTAATATCTCCATTTTCCTGACACTTAGAAAAACAAATTTATATAAAAGAGGAGACTCCTCTTTCATGGAAAAAAAGAAGTGAGGTTCTATGTGTCACAGAGCCAGAGATACAGCCCTCTGAAGTGTGCCCCCCTGCAGATTCATAGCCAGGGAGAATTTGCTGCACACAGGAGCTGCTGCACCTCACAGATAATGGAAATATTCACTTTATATGTTACTACATTCTGATGAGGGATAATGTCAACTAATATTGATGTTTTTAATCCTTTTCTATGCAGAACTATGTAAGAACACACTTTCTCTCTTATTGCCTTTTATTTCATGATACAATGAACATTCGATCCTCTTCACCTAATGTCGCTACATATTAACACCGCGACCCACAACATGTCCATAAAGTTATATGTAACACCAAAAACACACACATGTTCTGGTTTTTATTTCCCACCATCCTCCATTATTTACACCTATGTTATGATGTTCTCACTCTCATTCTTATGAAGCATGAAGGGTTCTGTTATTGTGCGGATATTACAATGGCGCACATCTAAACGTGACTTTTGTTATCTCATTAGCTTGGTTTATGGATATACAGTAAAGTTATTTATTGTGTAAGGAGCACAGTGTGTGACGCTCAGTGCAATTTTCTGCAAAAATTGTCTGGTGCCCCTGTGGATTTAACGTTCCCTTTGCTGCATATTTTGGTGAATATACATATGTGGGGTCTGTATGATCTCCTCACTTCTTACTGTTTTAGGAAAATATAATTTCTTTATATAAGTATTCTGGATTTGTACATATTTTAGAGGAAAGTTTAAATGTTAATTGCCAAATGCATCACCTGGTTTTCTGCTTTCAAAATTATATAGGATTCATGGCGCCTTTACTTTTTATTCTGTTTTATTGCTTTATTTTGCAGGTTGTGACTGTCTTAAAATTTCTAGCTGAAAAGCAGATGCAGTATCTAGTTATTACAGTTTTAGTGATATTATGTGGATTTTTTCATGTGTACATATCAATATGGCACATTTGTGAACTCTACACATGTCCATCTATTACATTTATGAGATGTGAAGGTTAATATTTTCTGTTTGGAGCACATTTTTTGCCATCAAAGTCAAATTTTAGGTGCATGAAGACGCCTATGTCTATAAACTCTTTAATGTAATTTTGAAAATGGGGCAAGTTTCTGCTTTCAGAAAAGATGTGGTTTGTTGGGTTTTACTTTAATTCTTTTTTGCTGTAATTTCAAAATTTAAAAAATTTCTCTGGTCAATAACGCGACAAAATATCCATAAATGCCAGGGGGAGAAAGGGTTAATACCCCTTGATTGACTTCCCGGGTGAAGATGCTTATCATCTATCTCCTTTCCATACATCTATCATCTGTCTAGTTATCATCCCCTATAATCTGACCATTTGTATATCTCACTTTTTCTCAATTTATTAATCAATTTTTTTATTTCTCTTCATCTTTCAGATTTATCTTCTACCATAATAATTCTAATTAATAATTCTTTATTTATATAGCGCACACAGATTACGCAGCACTACACAGAGCTTGACAACTCAGTCCCCAATGGGGCTCACAATCTATTCAACCTACCAGTAATTTTTTGGAGTGTGGGCGGAAACCGGAGGACCCGGAGGAAACCCACGCAAACACCGAGAGAACATGCAAACTCTTTGCAGATGTTGACCAGTGCTGCAAGGCTGTAGTGCTAACCACTGAGCCACCGTGCTGTCCATCAATGTCCCTATCATCTATCTATCTCCTATAAAATTCTCCCAGAATTACAGTTTGTTTTACCATACTAAAGGGAGGCTCTTGCTGATTGTGACTAGTCATAAAATAGTTTTATTTTGGGGCTCCACTTTTAGTTTTGCCCAGGGCCCCAATTTGTCTAGAACCGGCCCTGCTTGATCTTGATCATCTAATGCCGCAAGGGAAAAGGAAACCTATGTTGAAAGCCTTCCTTCAAGCCAACCTCTACCCCTGCACCATTCATAAAAAAGGTGAATTCCTTTTTTTACAGTTTCTTTATAGATTTTCCTTCTAACATCCATGATGATCACCAGTAACACTCAGTACGCTTTTATTCAGAACTGATTGTGCACAGGAAACAGTACAAAATAGATTAGGACCAAATGATAAAAGCTGAGGCATTAAATCAGTAAATTCTGATAAATGACTTCAGAGGCCGCTCTTCATTGGGTGAACCCCCGGCCATCACAACACTGATACTCATATTTACCCCATCCCCACCCTTCCCTACCCAGGTTGTGTCCTTATGTCTGACAACTTCCTGAAATGTTTCAATTAATATCTGCGCTTGTAGATCTTGGATATAACATGTAGTGTCTCCTAATTCAACACTAGATTGTTTCCTCATGTTTGAACAGTCAATTGTGATCCTTTGTTCCCACATATGTAATTATTTAATTAGACACATTGTAGAAATATAGTCTACATCACTTTATAATTGAGGAACATAAAGTCCTTACAAATGACAGATCCTGTGAAGAAAGGGAGAAACGTCTTTAAACAAAGAGAGAGACGGCAAAGTGGATGTAGATACAAAACCTACAAGCAGAAGCAATGTGTTGTTTATATTACTAGTCACCTCATATGAGTAAAAGATGCATTATGGCCTCCAGGGTTCAGGGGTGACCAAACCCTCTGCATCTTCTCAAGTTACACCCCTGAATACAGGTAGAAGTCAAGAGTTTAAAAAGCTAAAAATCAACAATGGCAATAATATCATGCTTGTTTGAC
Source organism: Engystomops pustulosus (assembly GCF_040894005.1). NCBI lineage: Eukaryota > Metazoa > Chordata > Amphibia > Anura > Leptodactylidae > Engystomops > Engystomops pustulosus. The sequence goes on from NC_092415.1 coordinate 58,920,445, forward strand.
ATGCAACCAGTAATCTACAATCTACAATTTGCCAACCCTTGTTTACACGGTTAGAACCTAAGCCAGTTTGGTTACTATTTTTGTGGTTTTTGTGGTGAAGGCAATGTACTGCCTATAAGCATAAGGAGTCATGTAAGTGTCTCATATAAACATCTGGATATCTATCTCTGAAGGAGAAAACGGATAATAATGCTGGCATTGATAAGTTATATGTTACGAAACAAGTGCGGACGAGGATTGATGTTGAATTAGTTGGCCTTCCTTTTTGTGATATGGTTTTAATTAGAATCAGAAATAAGAAGAATGAATCTGTTTAGTGTTTTTGAGGATCCACTAAAAGTTGTTGTGATGTAGAGTTACTCTGTATCTTTCCTAAAGAGGTAATGATTCAATATGTTCTCTTCTTTTTAAACAAAAGAAGGACATAAGAACATTAAGTACCTCTGTCAATGAATCCATATGCCTCAATGAATTTCCTGGCTGCTCAAAGCAATGTAATTGCTCCAATCTAATACCAGTGACATACCGCACATTCCTCGTGGTGAAATGCTTATCTGTGCTCCATGCCATCCTGTCTCATAGAGGGAGCGTAATGAGTCACAGATGTGAGGTCTTCCTTGTAATGGGTGGTCACACTGGAATAGCACCGGCCTCACTGTGCACATCTGCTTTGACCGTTAGAGGAGATATCATACAAATAGCTGTGTTCTGGATAAATATAACCACTATAATCTTATTAAAGAAGAAAACATCCTACAAAGAATGCAAAGCACACATGTTCCTCATATAATTGTAACCATGCTTAAGCAGGAACAGAGGAACAAGGAAAGTGATAGCACCAAACCCACTGCTGCATCAGAGACTGCATCCTCAGTCAAAGGTTAAAGTTCTCTAGATTAAATGTCATGCCTTATCGAAAGGATAGGGCATAAATTACTTATAGGAGGATCATAAGGAAATAATTAAGAAACAATGTGAGCATGTGCAGAGCTCCTTCACTGACTGTCAATTATACTGCTGGAGATGATTGAGTTCAGTGCTTGACTATGCCATAGACAAGGATTGGAGAATAGAGTGCATGCTTGATCAGTCACTGTCTCAGGGTTCTTCCCAGGTGGTGGATAGTCTTCAGTGGGTAAAAACTACATAACACGAACTAGCAAACACTGATCAGGGTACGCTAGAATTACCCAGCCTTGGATCAGACAGAAACAGAAGTATATTAAAGGGAACAAGGACAGATAACTAGACAATGAGCCAGTTGAGCTTATCATTGTCATTGATTGCTTAGGCTGACAGTGATAAAACCAGGCAATACATTAGTATTACAGGGTATTATAATGAACAAGCAATCAGATGCCCCATAGAGTGAAAGCTTAAAAAAGTGAAAAAAAAATGTCAATCAATCAATAAAATTGCCCCTAAAGCCCATATATAGATATAAAAATGACACATAACATTAAAAAAGTGAAAATAATCACATAAACCCTACATATATGCTATAAACCCTAAATATTGGTACATCCATAAAGACCCAATAAAACTAAATCATTATTGAATGCCTGCAATGAACCCCATATACCTATATCAAAAAAATTCAATAAAAAGTAATAAAAAATGTATCTACTCCAGAATGGTACTGGTGTAAAGTACAACATGTTCCGCAAAAAACTAGACCTCAACCTGCTCCATAGACAAGCACTCTTGGAAATAGCTGATACAGATCCACATGTGAATTGTCTCGGTACAAAGGAGAAATTAAATAACAAATTTAAAGATGGTTTTTCTTCTTGTATCTTTTGTGAATGTGTAAATTTTAGGGGTAAAGGAACGTACTACCGAAAAATAGACCATTTTTAATTTCACCTCCATTTTGTTTTAATTTTAATGAAGCTTTCATAGGCTTAACAATCTTTCTAAAAGCTGTTTTTAGTAGTTTGAGGGGTGCTGATTTAAAAATGGAGTGATTCATAGTGTTATTCCAACATTATATTTTTCACAGTTTTGGTAAGTTTAAGGATTCAAAAGTTTTAACCATATAAAGTGACACTTGTCAGATTTGGAAAAATAGGGCTGCACATTAAGGGTGCATTCACACGTGGCGTTTAACGCATGTCCAAAACACAATGCAGCAGCTGAAGTGGCAGGTGAATTGAATTGATGTTAACATCTGGATAAAACGTAACTGTTAATGTTATAGTAACACATTTGTTAATGGTTGCGTTTTGTAAACGCAAATGTTAACAGCAATTTAATTAAGCAAATCGTTATTCAGCTGCTGCATTGCGTTTTTAAACACCTGCATTAAGCGCCACATGTGAATGTACCCTCAGCCTCAAACTAGCTGTGTCCTTAAACGGAATTTCCCACCAAGTAAGTTTGCTGAATGGCGGGGGTCCCAGGTATGGTGATCTCCGTCAGCTCCATAGAGATAAATGGAGCAGAACGATCATGCACGGTTGTCTGCTCCATTAATCTCAGGGAGCGTTCTTTTGATCTGTGGGAGTCTCATCACTGAACTGCTAAACTGTGTATATATAGGGCTCATGGACTCATACAAAGGGGGGGGGGCTGCATATTCCAAACACCCACCTCTAATATTCCCATCTGGAAGCGACGATCAGTTGCCATGACAGCCTCAGGTCTTTGTAATGAATACTGTGTAAAAATGCCATATACTGCAATACAGTAATATTGCAGTATATGGTAGGAACGATCAGACCATCTAGGGTTAAAGTACACTAGAGGGTCTAAAAAAAAAAAATGTAAAAAAAAATGTAAAAATTATAAAAAATAAAAAAAAATAATTAAAATTCTAATTATGTTAGGTATCACCGTATCCCAAAATGCCCAATTTATCAAAATTTAAAGAGGGTTATTCCCGACGTTGAACCCCATAACATAAAACGCCCAAACACAATTCTACAGCAATGAAAACGTTAGCTTATCTGAGAAAAAATTACGTATTACACAGCTCCGAAAATGAAAAATGAACGAAAAAGCACTGCGTCCTTAAGGGGTTAAAACATATTCCTGGTTTTATACTCAAAAACTCTATTAAAAATAACTAAACAAAGCATTTCCAAAACCTGCTCTTGAACAGCAGGTGGAGCACCTTGGAGCTTCTATTTTGAGAAGAGCAGTCATAAATGTCCCAGACATATTGAACCACCTCTTCAGGAAATATGAAAAAACTCCAACTGCCCCACCTGAAGGGTCAGGAAATTAGCCAAATGCAACAGCAAAACTGATGTTTTCCATAATTCAATGTAAAGACAATCTGGCCACAGACCAAGGACTGTGTGTAAACAATGTATGCATTTTATGTGGCATTCTGTTCCTCTAAATGTTTTTAAACAGACTGTACACTGAACAATAAACTTCTTTGCTTAACTTCAGGGAGGATATTTGGTCAGAGCAAATGATGCCAAAAAGTGACCAGCAAATGTTTCCATCTGCCTGTAATTCAGAAGTGAAAGCCAGTTTAAATACGCTCTCGCAATACGTGAGATCAGCAGTTTGTGTGTCTCTCAGATTAAAACAAAACAAAGTTACTCTACCCTTACACATAACTCACTCCGTCATCCGCCAGAATATTACATATCATGTAAGATCCAGTGGTAAATATTTACCATTTCCAATCCATAACATATATATCATTATGTTTAGAAAAAGTCATTAAAAGTATCATGCACATCACGTATAAAGCATCAACAAAAGTAAAATAAGCATAGTATACAGGGCCGGCAACTGTTACCCTACCCTATGCAGTAATACTGTAGAGCAATTGAATGTCCATCAGAACATCTCCCTTTATGAGACAACCACGTTTTTTGGACATGAATTGAGAACTTAGGACTAAGGCTCAAAGGTTTTTACATGTACTTTGTTAAAAAGAAGGCTCATGCCAGTATATGGGTGTTCCACAGGGTAGGGGATAACGATCTGATAGGTGGAAACTTGTCTCCTTGGACTCCCACCAATCACAAGAATGTATCCCTAGCGACCTGGAGAAAAGGGATCCCTTCTCACTAAACGATGGAGTGGCATTACAAGCATGATTTTTGCTGTGTATTAGTATGATACTGTAGCACAGTACTCGGCGATCTCTGCCACTCCCATTCACAGCTTTGTGAACCAATTTTGATCTGGTGGGCGCACACTTCATTACTGTCGTCATTTCTCCGGCGCACGACTGATTAGTTCCGTCTACCCATTAATTACTAAAAGCCGTGCGCCACTTTAATACATCGGGCTGTGCTTTCCGGAAACTGATCTCCGATGCCGTCAGTCGTCCTTGCGGCAGAATTAGTAAATCCCCCCCATTGTGAATAAATGGACAGGCATAGTCACATCATTTAATGAATATATAGTCAATAGTTGTAGATCTGAGGTTTAAACGGAATCTGTCAGCAGGATTTTACATATCAGATTAATGGCATGCTGCTGGAGGTTCCATTATACACAACAAAACATGGATTTCTCAAATGATATCTGCTAGTTCTTTTTTGAGAAATAACATCTAGAAAAAGATATTCCACTTCTGGAGGCCAAGTCATATGACTGTGTTTTCAATGGTGATTTCATGACACGAGCTCTGGAAGTGAAATAGAGATGCTTTCTAAATGTGATTTATCAAAAACAAACCAGCAGATATCTTTCAAAAATATATACAGTACTTTTGTTAAATATGATGTGAACAGCGCCTGCTGACAGGTTTCCTGTAATGCTCAATTCCTGGTAAGCATTTGTTCTCTTTGTGAGAATATAAATTCAGTCAATCTTGAAGAAAATGTAAGACTTACCAAATCTTTTATATCCAAAGGACTGAACCTCCTCCTCTTCTGCAAAGTCGTCTAGAAAGAAGAAAAAAGGGTTTTTAATATGTCCAATACCATAGTAACACAATTATACTTTTTTATCTTGTGGAAATTAGTTGTACATTCAGGAGCCAACAATGGCACAATTACAGTGGGCAGAGCCTGGCCCAGAATAATAAAGCTGCGCCAGTTTTGTGCCGTACTTTATACATAAATACATGTACAACCTGCTGCTTGCAGATGTATTTATGTGATCTTTGCGCCAGTTTTGTGTCGCGGCTGCACTGTGTCTGCCGCAACACAAAACTGTACACCTAAAGGGGCGTTTTGGTGCACATCTGCACAAGCAGCACATTTGTGTCAAAAGTCTGACATAATTGTGGTGCATGCCCGAGTGCACCAAAAAATTGTGCAATCAGTGCGTACCAGAATATTGAAGAACGTACACCGGTGCACTATGGACCGAGCCCAAAATAGTTCCATGTTATGGCCATCCCCACTCATTGCAAGTGCTGCTCTCACTTACTTCATTGAGTGGGGTGTCTGACCTTACTCACTGTTGCACCCCCACAGATAACCTATTAACTCTGAAGTCTATCGAAAACAGAAGTCCTTATCTGTAATTAGACAAATACAGAAAAGTTACAGCATTCTTGACCAATGTATGTAATGTGATGATAATAATTACATGAAAAGCTTAGAGAGGTTGTATGGCCGTTCTAGGTAAAATATGGAAATCAGAGCCCCTCTGTTAGATGCTCCTTCTTTCAGTTTCAGTTTCAGGTCACTCCAATTTTTTTTTGGTTGTGAAATAGTTTTTTAAACTGCTTTTTATCGTTTTATCCTTCTGGCATGGAACAAAGACTAAACATGGCCACCGCGCTCCGCAGAACGTCCGCAACTTCCAGTATCCACGGATCACACGTAGCTGTGTACACTGTATGCACTGTTCCCCGATCGGCTGTTTCAGCATGTGCTGATCTCGAAGCAGTGGAGCATGCACACACCCTTTCATGTGTGGATGTAAGCAAAGACATTGCAAGACGCATGTGCGACTTGGATCTGCAGTAAGTCTCCTTGTCGTTTCCTTGAAGATTGGGGGGTATACAAATGCTGTCTGGGAATAAAACATTACATTTTATAATTCAGAAACGACTACGAATTGTTTATAACATTAAATTAGTGATATTTTCAATTATCGTTAAGGGTAATGTTTAAGTCCAATGTGTTTGACTGTACAATCCCTTTAAACTGAAGGTGATGGGAGAAAAATGCTGGAGGTTAACTATAGAAATTCGGTCCTGGATATAGAATGCTAAAAATGTGAAGACCAAACATGAAAGAAAAAGTTAGGAGACGTCCAGGAAATGAGGCTGTAATTCATGACTAAAGACTTGTGATCTGGTTCTGATCTGGAATTCAGCGACAAAAGAAAGTTAAAGGATGCATACGTCTTTACTAATAAAAAGCAGACATCCATACATATTCTCCGGTTTAAATCTTTTTATTTTATGATTGTAAATGTTTTATTTTATAGAAGCTGCAGCCATGTTGACTGAGATATTATCAAGAGATATGCTATGAGATTTATGCTATTCTTTACAGCCACATGGATCATAAGAGAGATTATCCATTTAAAGGAGACCTACCACCTGGAATTACATATTTAGGGAGATCCGATGTTAGGTTCCTCCTATCATCAACACAAAACTATCTTTCTCCAATACTTTAATACTTCTTAACCTAATCTAAACTTTATTTGCCGTGTGAATATAGCTGGTATCACAATCTGAATCAGGAGCACAACTAGGATACAGGCATGAGAATCCACAAGAAAATGTTGCATAAGCGTTTTTTCGTCAATGTCAATGCATTTGGAATTTTTTTCCTGCTTCCCAGTACATGGCATGGAAAATTAAATACTGCCACTAGGAAGTGCAATTGGCTACACAGAAAACAAGCCCATATAAAGCTCTGTACATGAAAAAACAAAATAGTTATGAATTTTAAATTTTTTTTTTTTAAAGGCATCCGTGGAAGGGGTTAAGGTCATGAGTAGGGATAAGACATTCGGGCTCTGGCTCAAACCCCCTGTTGGTAATGCCTGTGATCAGCCCCGATTGCGGGTGTTATCTGCTTAAATGCCACCAGTGACATCACTGGCCAGTGACGCTGCGCACTGCCATTTTAGTTAGGATCTTAGGCGCTTCCCAATGACATCACGGGGAGCGACAAACCTCCTCAAAGTGGCGGCGGGCATTATTGGCACAATAGTACCAGTGGACATGCTCCGTATCTATTTATACACCCCCTCTTCCAAAGACGTTGACGGTGTAACTGGGAGCATGGTCCTCGTCCGGGTTCGCCACCCGGGTCTGAACAGGATTTTTAAGCTTATCTTAAGCGGGTCTCCTCATTGCTAGTCATGAGACCTCTATGAGGGTGTAAATTGAAGGTCTTGGGCCCAAATACAAAGCCTATAACATAGATCTCCATTATTAATATTATTGTAACTACTGTATCATTCTGGCCCTTAATATTATATATTCCTCAGTACTACTTATTTGTGCCTGTCATGATAGTCTGGCATGTATTCCAATTTATAGATTGCATAAGTTTGAGGTACGTATAGAGGATAAAAAAGATAATACATCTGTCACACCCTTGTACATTTAGTGCAATTGTTGACATATTACTGAACTGAACTTTATTAGGAGAGGGGAAAAGTTGCAAAATTTCAATGAAATGCCCCAAAAGAAGTCCGAAATAAAGGAGAAAATAATAGAAAAGCCTAAGATAAATGATCCCTTATATATTCTCATTATCACAATTCCAAATTCAACTACAGAAAAATATCACTTGAGTCCAAGCACTCTGCCTCACCCAACACTTATCTCCTGCCAGCACTATGTAAAATTCTAGGTTCCTTCCAAATTAAACTTTAAATTCATCTTTATTCTTGGCTCGGCCATAGCTCTGAGATATTATTTCCCTCCCACACACACAGCTCTACTACTCTACATCAGCAGCGGTTAAGGTGTCAGGTAATTAGCTAAATTGTAGGAGTTTGGTTTCATATTTCAGGAATTGTTTACTTAAAATATTCATTTTTTTATCTCAATCATCATGCAATCACCCCAGTTATTTATCAGATCCAGGATCAGGCCCGGCTCAGCACCCGGCCAACCCGGATCAATTGTACCAGTGTCGCTATAAGACACTGGTACAATTGATCACCATCCGGATCGATCACTTTTCTGCCTCTATGTTGCGCTGGTCGGGAGCGCAGCATAGAGGCAGAATCTAAAACTCACCTGTCCCGGTTAACACGATGCGGCGCTCCGCAGGGTATGCGACAGCTCTGAAGCCGGCGCACATGATGATGTCATCGGATCACGTGTGTCGGCTTCAGAGCAGGCGCGTACGGGAGGCCCAGGCCGAAGACAGCTGCAGGCGCTGCTCCGGGGGAACCAGGAAAGGTAAATTATTTTTTCTTTTCCGGAGGGGAGTCAGTGTGTCCGCAGGGGTCAGGGAGTCCGTGTGTATACAAGGGGAGAGGGGGGGGGGGTTAGTGTGTCAGCAGGGGGGGGTCATTGTGTCCACAGGGGAAGGGGGGGGGGGTTCAATGTGTCTGGAGGGGATCATTGTGTCAGCAGGGGGGGTTCAGTGTGTCCGCAGGGGAGGGGGGGGTACAGTGTGTCCGCAGGGGAGGGGGGCTTCAGTGTGTCCGCAAGGGGGGGGGGGGTCAGTGTGTCCCTGGTGGGTGGGGGGGGATCAGTGTGTCCTCGGGGTCAGTGTGTCCGCAGGGGGAGGGGGCGCAGTGTGGCCACTGGAGGGCGGCCCATGGAGGGGCCCACTAAGGCTCTGTCGCCCAGGGGCCCACTAAAACCTGGAGCCGGCCCTGCCCAGGATGCAATTGTAATATTTAGCATTGTTCCTATAAATGATTTACAATATTCCAACATTCTGTGGTCAAAAAAAATTATATAAATTCCAAATGTGTTAATCCAGAGGGTACGGTCACACGTTGCAGTTAAAACTGCATCACAATTAGTTTTGAGGTGGCTTTAGGTCCAGTTTTGTTAATTTAACAGGTGAAAGACATGAACTGAACAAGTGAATTTGATTTTGATGGGGAAACCTATTCCACAAATGTCTTTTCACCTGTTAACTTAACAAAACTTCACCTAAAACCACCTCAAAGCTGATTGCGATGCAGTTTCAACTGCAACGTGTGACCGCACCCTTTCGGGGAGACAAGCCAAAGCCCCCAGTGACCTAACTACCAATTTGTTGAATTATATTAAAGGGGTATGCAGATAAAATCTATATGCTTTCCTCACTGGATAGGTAATGACTTAGAATGATGGGGATCGGACTCTTGGAGCAGATAAGCCCAGTTTTTGGCGTTCCCATAGTAAGGCTATATTCACACTGCCGTTGCCCGCCCGTACCATACCATAGCGGGCAACGGCAGTGCACGGGGAGAGAAGGAGGGAGCCAGCCCCCCCCCCTCCTGTCATCCCGGTGATATCTTTTCATTTATTTAGCCATTTCACAGCATATAGAGCTTTGACTGTATTTATTTATGCTTTATATTATACTAGGAAATTGATTGCATCGTGCGGGCATTACAGGGGAGAGGGTTTTACAGCCACCACTGCTTATTTTTTGCACATATCTACGTGGCTGCTATTGTAATCCTTACATCATTTTGCACATATCTGACTGATTACATAGGACATGAATTTGCACATGTTGGTGCTTTTAAATGTTTTTAACTTGTCTGTAGTATGAATTTAAATAAAGATATTTGATATTTTTCCAAAAACTATATATTGAGTCGGTACCTTTAACATGTCACTCTGTTTGTTTGCACTGAAATGCTTGCTTTTGACATGTGGTATCAACATTGGCCATTAACTGGTTTCACGGGGAGAGGAGGAGGTGAGCGCAGCTCACCCCCGCCCCTCTCCACAGGAAGTAATGGCGCACGGCGCCATACTATGGGTAAAGATAGGACAGGTCCAACCTTTTTCCCGGGTACGGAACGGTACGGTGCCGTACATGTGCTGCACCGTACCGCTCCCGTAGGGCGCCGTGCGCCCATTGCTGTAAATGGAGGACGTATATCGGCCGTATATACGTCCTCCATACGTTAGTGTGAATGTAGCCTTAGTAAAAGGTGCAGCAGTTCCAATGCTCAACCTGACAAGGATTTAAGAGGCCCCCCATTCTGGTACAGAGTGGAGGTTCCAGCACTCACATCACTGTTTTCAAGATATCCCCTATCCAAAAGATATTTTTTTAACAGCTATGTCATGGGAAGGAAGAAAGCACGCATGATTGAGTTCATCACGATTGTGTGGAAGCAGTCTATTCTCATACAATCCAAGTGTGCTTGTGTCTGGGGAAGTGTGTAATATCTGACAAAGGCCACCTTGTAGGCATGTGGAGACTTACAGCCATTGAAGCTCCACTGGGGAATTCTGAAAAAATACACAAATAAGTTTCCCACTATGGGAAAAGGAAAACCACACCTTTTTTGCTACCACAGGTAGATACCTAATCACACCTTATTTGATACCTACCTTAGGTAGCAAAAGAGAAGTGGTTTTCCTTTTCCGATCCTGGAAAACTTATTTGCATATTTTCCCATAATTGCACAGTGGAGCGTCAATGGCTGTAAGTCTCCACACACCTACAAGGTGCCCTTAATTGGCAAACTCTCCATAAGGAGAGCTTTTATTTTTTTTTTATTATTATTATTTTTTTTAAAAAATTTTATTTGATTTTCCAATACAATAAAAAAAAAAAAAAAAAAAAAGTAAACATACAGGTCAATAAGACATTGCGTATTATCCATAAACATGCTCATTGTTTTGGCTTAAAATACTTCTGAAATATAAATAACATTTTATCTTTATATAACATTGAAAGTACATTGTGCAATCAGTTTAAATTTCGATGTATGGCGGCATTTTTGCATTGTTTCTGACACTGTCATCGTATCTTGCAGTAATCAGGATTTAGGAAGGGTTTTTATTCCATTGTTTGTAATCTTAAATTCCCCAACGTCCCTTTCAGTTCCTCCCGGTTGTACCACTGTGTGTATCGGAATGGGGTCACCAGCTCCACAATTTTCGTTCTAGACATATGAGATGTAATAAACTTCCTCCACTTTTTGAAGAAGCCTTTTGTCTGTTTTTCTTTGTGTCTTAACGTCTCTAGTCTATCTTGTCTAATTAAGTATCTCATTTGTGTAGTTATTTCTGTCATGGCGGGTGAGCTTTTATTTTTAATCCCGCATCAAATCATTAGGCTTCCTAAAAGTCATGCTTGGTGTTAAGGGGGCAAAAGAGGTGTGGTAAAAGCTGAAGCAGAAAAAGATGCGTAGGTGTCCATGTGTGAAAATGTATACTGCATATTATAGCTTTTTTGTACATAATGGGGCACATTTACTAAGGGTCCGTGGACCGCATTTCTGTCGTGTTTCTCGACTATTTCCGTTTTACATTGCATTAAACAGGGGTTTTTGGTGCAGGCAATCAGATTTTGGCTTAATTGGACCATCTTTCATGTGACAAATCGGGGGGCATGGCCGACAGACAACCCGACTGATTCGGACTAAGTGCAGGATTTAAAATTCAAATTGTGTCGCAAGACATGCACTCACATACATTGCGACAGACTTCATCCTCATTGGACAACAGACCTCAGGGATCTTGCAGGGACCGGGTAAGTAAATGTGCCCCAATATGTCTCTATGGAACAACATAGTCCTTGGTGTTGAGCCGTACAGACAATACAAATACAATACAAACAATGTTTCCCGCAGATACTGCCGACAGTGATCAAAAATATAACGGAAGCCTATTAGTAAATTTGCAGAAGAAACTCTACATGTATACATACATACCTTTACCATTATGCAATACTGTGATGGAAGGGTTTAGCTCATGATCCATACAAACTAACTTGAGCAACAAAATTTACAAAAAAGGCTAAGGTTTGGAAGTTGGGGGGCTGTCTGACACATTTTGGTAGCAAGAAGCAGAGTACGAGAGAAGTCTTGGACATGGTTGTGGCACGGTGCCTGGATCTATGAGTAATTGTCCCTGATTTATCATGATGGATTTTCATGGTAGATTTCCTTTAAAGGTGCTTTTGTAACAATGACATAAGTATCCAATTCTTACTGGTGTCCATATACATGTGTCTTATATCACTAGCTTGTCTGGCCTTAAATTTACTGAAAATAGTTTGGAGTCAATATTGCAAGGTATGTTGGCTGAAAAATATCTTTCCTGATTCTAGCCATCATCAAATCCGCTAGGTTATAAATCTGCCAAAATAAATTGGAAACTACCACAGTATATGACTACAATGTAGTGTAGTGTAATAGTAGGATACATTTGATTTATATCCACTGTGCTATTGTCATTAAGCATCCAACAATGAGGTATAATCTTCCAACATTGAGCTCAGCTACATATCATTATCCGTCAAAATGGAACCAATTGAAAATGTAGTTTCAGATTATGTCACTGTTTTGTTATATTCATCCCAAGAGGAATCACTGGAGAAGAAAACATATGGCCAAAGATGGTTTTATTAAGAAAAAAACTATTTGCTGGTGGTTCGAAGTTGTATATTAATCAACATAGAGCACTGCCGATATAGAATTGGGTGGAAATATATTACACTTTGGTTTTCAGCCTAAACACTGGCAGGGCAGTTTTATGGGAAATCATAACATTATCACCAATTGTAATACATTAAAGTCCCCATGTACAGTGAGTGAATATAAGAGATTTTCTGTATGATTTATGATTTTAAACGTAATAACAATCTTTTATTCACATTAAGTATTAAAATCAGGCTGAAAACTAGCCAATAAGTACAAACTTTACTCAGGCTTTCAAAGTGTAATCTCCTACAGCACAGTTGAATGCATTGATGCTACCAAGAACACCTATACCGAGGGAAGACAGAATGAACAAAAAAAAAAAAAAGTATCAGGACAAGGAGCCCTCACTTATATTAGGAAACACCTAGAGTTTCTCAAAGTTGTAAGCCAGTCTATTACTGTGTATAACAAACCCCTTTCTTGCCTAACCACAAATAGTTCCCTGCTTGACGCGTTTCACAACTGATGCATCATCAGAGACATATTAGATACAACTTTAGGGTGCATTCACACAGTGGTATGCCCGCCAGGCACATGGCCGCAGAAACGGGGAAAGATAGAACATGCTCTCTATCTCTTCCCCGTGCACGGTGTGGATCGGTGCCACAGATGCGTGCCGCCATTGCCATCTATGGGGTCGTATATATACCCTATACTGGTATACCGTATACCGGTATATATATACCGGTCGTATACCTCCCCACAGACGGCCATCTGAATGAGGCCATAGACAAACAGAAAACAGGACAGACACGGTGACTATCGAGAGTCACGCTGGTATGATTGTCACAGCTATCTTCCTGTGTCTCAGGCACTGTGTCTACGTTGACTATTGGACCAAAGTACCTCTCGATGGTCACCGTGTCTGTCCTGTTGTGTTCTTGGTAGCACCAACACATTCAACTGTACTGTAGGAGATTACACTTTGAAAGACTGGGTAAAGTTTGTACTTATTAGCTATTTTTTAGCCCAATTTAAAACTTAATGTGAACAAAAGTTTGTTATTTTAAATGTTCTAATCAGGCAGAAAATCTCTTTCTTTGATCGTAATAAGAAGGTAAATTTTGTATCAGATAAAAATCTGTTTTTTACAGTGAGTGTATGTACAGTATGTGACATGATCCAATGCAACTAAAGTTGGATGAAGCCATTGGGGCACATTTACTAAGGCCCATGCACCAGTTTTCTGGCAGACTTCATGCACAGGTATTTAAGAAGTGTCTGCACCACAATTGTGGCGCAGCTGCACTATTCTTCATGCGACACAAATTAGAGGGCTCAAATTTATCATGCAAAGTCTAACATGCCCTATGTTAAAGGTGAACCACAAAAAAGTTGGTCAACTCTGTCGGGGCAGTGCAGGGAGCACCAGATTCTTGAAGAATGAGCTTCAGAAATCCTGAATCTAGCGCCCCCTGCACTATACATAGGTAAACTGCATTTAGTGCAGTTTGCACTACTCGTAGTAAATGTGCCCCACTGAGATTAAGAAAAAGGTAGGAGGAGATGCACAGTGACAAACTGAAATCGCATTATGTAGCACATGCTGATGCCTACATTCCTTTCTATTCTGCAGTTTTGAAAAGTCAATGTAAAGATTTTTGGACTACTGTTTGGTACCTAGTTCAAGGCTGACATTTTTCAGTCACCAGTGGAAATCTGTGCTCAGTTAGCAAAGTATACCATGTTATTTTAGCTGTAACGACTACAATACTTCAAATTACTAGTAAAGAAAACAAGACAATAAATGGAGTTCCAGAGACCATCCCTTAGCTGGGATGTCAGAGAAAGACTGAATTCTGCATGGAAACACAACTGGCTACAGTGCATAGCAGCCAAGAGTTGGACCCCCAATAAGCTACCATTGTTCTATTGTTGACCTTTAGTGATAAAATTGTTATGCTGCCCTACCTGAGAAATATACTACATTAAGAGCAGAAAATGCTTGCGAGCAATGGAGGTTAGGAGGTTCAGAGAGAAGAAAGGTTTCCACACGTTTAGTGTACAGAATGTTACACCTACACTGTGCTTCTGTAGAGTCATGTGATTCCACAACTTGCTTACAGAGGCATTGCAGCTATTGACACTAAGTAATTCTGCTGCTAGTAAACTATTTGCACCTTATTGTAAGGCTCAGAGTGAAGATTTATGAGGGAATGTACGCCAGTTTCTGGCATACAAGCCCTGAAATAATCACAATTCCTTGTGGACCTCCAGGAATTGCAATTATTTTCCCCTTTCCGCCACCTCCACGGCAAAGTGAGCTACAAAAGGCATGAAGGAGGTACAGGTGGTGGCTTTCCTCTCCCAAGTCGGCGCATTTGCTATAGCCTGCGAGTGTTCAAATCTGAATGGTTGCTGGTAATAATGCAATTCTACAAGAGGCAGGGGTAGACCGTAGAATTGTGTACCAGAGCCTCCTGATGTATCTGACATGGCAAAGGGGCGGGACTTTCATAATACGCTGGTACACAATATGCTGGTGTATGATAACTATCCCCCAGAGAGTCCCTTTTCTAGACTTGCAAAGTTTTGTTACTTGTTGCAGTAATACCTGGGCTGGATTCATCAGTACGTTCCAGACCAAGCAGACAAAACAACAGGAAACAATACATGAAATTGCTACAACACAAGCTATATAGTTAGTTTACAAATCAATGTATCCAAATATTTCTGTGAATACATTCAAACAAATATGAATTCCAATTTAGTACTAAAAGGAATGAATATTTAGGTGCACATTTTTTGTTTTGACGGACATAGTGCAGCTGCGATACAAAACTGGCACAGACACTGTATAAATACATGTGCAAGTGGTTTGCATGTTCTTTTTAGTGTAAAGTCAGACAGAAAACTGGCGCAAATACTTTAATAAATGTGGACCAATGTATTTAAAAGTTTGAAATTTCACATTTTCCTAGAAATCAACAAAAACATATAGTACAGTACCTAGATGGATTATTATGCTGGGGTATTACTTGTATAATAAAACAGGATATGTTATAAGATAACATATAAGAAGGTAAATGAATTATTTAGGAGTCTGATGAGACATTTCATTACATGGAGCCCATTTCAAGCCACCATAAACCCATTCTTTAATTTTGGTTAAGTTATTGTTTATTTACTACAGTGAAACGGCCTAACCAAAAGAAGTTGTTGGAAAGTCACAAATCTTTGCCAACTAAATCCAAAACCTCAGGCAGCAAAAACAACGGATTATAGTTTATTCCAGTTATCCCACGAAATTACAAGTATATTGCAGAAAAAAAAACAGGTTTCACATTGCAAGTGGGAATTGTGCAATGTCCCAGGCTTAATAGTACAGAATAATGAGCTCAACACATAATTTTAATCAAGTAAGAAAAACAATTTCCATCTACATGTACAGTATGTGTCCTGCTGGGCATCCACCCGTAACTCATTTGATACTTCAGTGAGTAGGACATTTGTTAAATTACAAAATAAAGCAGCAACATGTCTCTCAACTTTTCACCTCTGCAGGACCTCTATAAAAAGTTTCAGCTATACATGCAACCCTTGCCAAAAGCGACTCAAGCTTATGATTTGCTAGTTAGCTAAATATTACGTGTGTTAAGTCACCTGGGGTTCACTAGTGTTGAGGTCTGGGAGGGGACCTTGTAGTCTTGGCTCTGCTCAGAGGACTCACATTCCACTCTGACACATGTATGAAGCTTATCACTGGAGAAAGTTCCACGAGTCAAGACAGGGTTGATAATTTGTGGTTATTTTTTATGATTTGCACAAACTTAGAATGTCTCTTGATTTAGTGAAATTTCAATGCAACGGCCATAAATATTCCTCATCCTCATGAAAGTTATAAAGACAGTGATGAGACCCAGTGGTCTTGTCAAAAGAGCCCTCCAATCAGATATTAGAATGAGAGGTAATGAGATGCATTTTCCTGAAATATGTAAACTTCTTACTGGAACCCTGTTTACTAACTTAAACCATTATTTCCCATTTCTGGAAGACAAATGAGTCAGGCGCAGCGACCCATTGAACTAAAGCAGATGACATAGTTGTGGGGTGGATCACAGCCGTTTGCCAAACACAAAAATCACACAAATAGAAAACAATGGCTGTGTCTTCCCATTGCCAAATTCTCCTCAACTTTAGCAATCTTTACTGGGTTAGATCAACGCTGAAGTACAAGCTTGGCCAGACAGCATTTCCTTTATAGCCAAGAGTACAACCTGCTCTTCCAATTAAATGGTGAAAATAAAACATATATCGCAATGTACACAAGGACTAGAGAGGGGAGATCAGTTCTATAATCTTATAGAAGAATGTTACTAGGTCATGTACTGCTAATATGCAAAATTCATCAGTCATACATTATAAATATATAAATATATATACATACAGTATATGGGGGTGAATTAAACGTGTCATGGGCCCTAACTGTATAAATATTATAGCCCCTTCAAATCTTGAATCACTTCCTACCCTTTATCCCCCTCCATGCCCACTTCCCGTTTTCTGCCGTACACCTCTGATAAATCCTCTCCCCGTAGTGTTTCACACTGTTTTAGACACTGTTAAAAGTTGGACAAAAAACGGGTTCGGCCTATGTAGCATTAAATGATGCAACAATGCACCAAAATGGTGCAGGTTAAGATCTTCTGGTCTATCTAGTGTAATTTTAAAATGCCTATAGTAAAACTCCCCAAATGTGTCTTATCAGCCATCACCCTCACCAAGGATCAGTAGAACCTCTGTTGGTCATCAGTACTTGTCTTCAGTTGTTCCTTAGAATGCAGATGGCAACAATGGATTATTTCCATAATACTTCTGTTTAGAAGAAGATACGGAGAGTATAGTGCCACTATAGAACAACTACATAGGGTCTACATTCAGCAATTGCTCATTTAAAGGGGTTTTCCTGGCTCACTGGAAAACCATGGGAGGCTGCAGCAGACATTCAAAAAAAGAATGCTCCCCCTTCTTTGGATCCCCTCACGGCCCAAGTCCTTTTCTGTCTCAATGGTTTCACCTTCTCTGTTCGGGGAGGGGTCAAAGGAGCCATAGAACTTTTGGACTGAATAGGAACAATTTTAACAATGCGCAGCGATTCACTCTCTGTAAAACTATCAGCGAGCCATAGGCGTCCAATAGATAGTCTTTAATGTAAAGACGAGAGTGGAATCACTGTCTACAGGGTGACTCCACCGCTTTTATGCTGAACTTATTAATAAGCTGCCCACTAATAATAATAATCTTTATTTATATAGCGCCATCAATTCCGTATCGCTTTACAAATAATAGTTATGATATTAATTGGAGAAATTCATAAGAGAAGTTCACTAAAAGTGAACGAAACAAAGGGAAAATCCTAATGGCCATAAAATGTCCATGTTCTGCATCTGGTTACATCATATCTGTATCTATGTCATATAGACAGGTTGGGGCTGCTATCAGCAGGGGCTCAGAACTCTAGATGCTTACTTTGCTTTGCATTGGTTATCCTGTAAAACATTAGTGTTAACCCTCTCTAGATATCTTAATAAAGCAAAAGATTTTTGCTATTTAGAAATCTGGAACATATTATTTGGACAGCTCGGCGGTCTAGAGGCTGATATATAACTGGCTGGATATCCTCAGGACTCTTACAATCAAAGCATTATTCTACTTTAATAAATACATTGTTTGTTTTTAATGATGTTTCTAACCCTTAGAATCCCTTGTATTGTTTCTAAGTCACCAGCATTTACATTAGTCTGGACTAGATACTCAGTATTTCACTGACATAATTGGACCAGCATGTTTCTAACATGTATCCTCCACTTACTCTCAGATCTTGCATATGTAAAAGAAAGCAAATATTTTCCAGTCAGTGGATCCTGGATAGATGGATGCCAAATTTATTTCACAAGCCAGTCCTGCCTCCACTGGCACCTAACCATTTCCAGATGTGCTGAGGAAAACAGAACATCACGGAAAAGCAGAGAGAACGGGAAAGTAAGGGAAGGCTTCACACAGGGGGAAAGTTAAGAAACAGGAAAACCTGTTCACTAATATTTATTGTATTGTCATATCTTAGATAAGATGTCTTAGATATAGACCTGCGACCCCCAGGTGATTGCAGAGTTCCCAGGGAAAAAAGGGCCTATTAATATCAATTAGCTTATTGTACGGAATGTTATTAGTGGTCAGTGGCCAAAAGGTTAATGTGACAGTATTGTGTTCTTAAAGGAAAATCAAAGGAAGCCAACCAGAAGATGACAGCAAGTCTCTATCATACTATAAGAAGCACACATTAAGTACGACTGTGAGACATTTGGTGAGTCTTGTGACTGCGTGGTCTCCGCTTATTACGGCAAATTAGGTCTTTAGTCATAAAAAGTGTATTTAGATCCATCTAAGTCTACTGTACAATACACACCCACAGCGTTAAATGACAAACTCATCCATGAACTCTTAGTCCAACTTTAAACCAAAGAACCAAATAACAAACTAAGCTTAGCTATGTGAATACAAGGACGAAGAAAAGACTTAAAAGACAGATTCATACTCTACTACCTCCGCACATGGACTTGTGTGGAGCTGCAGTCCTGTCAGTGCACATATTGTACACTTCATCTCCGCTGTGGAATGGAGAAGTCCAGCAGCTGTGAGAACAGTCCTTACCTTTCATGTTGGCACAGACGGAGGGGTAACGCAGGAAATTCGAAGGTGTTTTTAATGAGGTGTTAGCTGAAGCCCGGTGGTCCCCTAGTTAATATATGTCCATATTGCAAAGAGCCAGCTGCAGATGACGAGTGAGGGGCTCTGCCCTCAGCTTCCTCAGTCTCAGAAAGATGCTGTTAAAGTCTCAGGCCGGACTTGTTGCTGATCCTCCTCCTACTCTCTCATTACACTTCAAGCACAGGCAGCTCATGGAACTTGTCATCTGCAGACAAAACCTCCTACCTAAAAGCCAAATACTGGGGAATCCTACAGGCTCCAACTTATTCTGCAACCATGTGCATCATACATATGTGTCTCGGGGCTCTGCCACTCCCCAACTCCTCCCCTTTAAGGTTTATGGGTGTCACATCAGGAGGCTGAGGAGATGTGTCCAGCGGTGAGGTGAGGAGGGAGCATGTAATATAGACTTCTCCTTGTCTCCATCATCTTAGAGGAAGTAGCACCAGGGAAGCACCAGGATAATGTTACTGTAAAGGGGATACATGGCCGTCTGGACTACATTAGTGCTCAAATGGAAAACATTGGTGCTAACTGAATGCAGGTCTAATATATTCAGTCATGTAGTACAGCAGGCAAAAATAGATACAAAGAGAGCAAAAATAAAAATATATCCAAAATTGTGGAACCATTACATTTTTTAAATTTAAAGCTGGGTAACAACCAATATGGTTGCTGGAGGAAATTTATTGCCTGTGTCGTAGTCTACACGACTATAGTACTATAGTGTTGCTGCCTTCTACACTATGTTAGATTAATGTGGAGCTCCAACTGAAGTGACTGACGAGTCACAACGGGGCACATACACTAAGAATATGTGCAGTTTGCCTATGTAACATCCAGGGTGCACCAGATTTATGAATTGTGACTTCATGAATCTGGCATCCTCGGGACTGCCCCAACAGAGTGCATCATTTTTTTTTGGTGTACCTTTTACATGGGCCGTGCAACACATTTCAGTCGGTCTTTGCATGATAAATCTGGCACATGTTCCGACTTTGCCCATTTCAGAGCAGAAAGTTGTGTCGCATCAGGAATAGTGCAGCCGCAACCAAAAGGGACGCATGCGACACATATGTGGCGCGGGCACATCTTAAAAGCAGTTTGCACATAAAAGAGAGTGCAAAGTCTGAGAGAAAACTTGCGTATGGCCCTTAGTAAATGTGCCCCAACATGTCTGAAGTCCAGGATTACTGCAGGTATAGCTCAAATTCACTTCCACAGAGGCTGGAGCTGCAGTAAACCTGGGTAGTCACTACAAAACAAATGGATCTGTGTGCCACAGGTTGTAAGCTGCTTGTTAGGCGGCTGGGTGTTGCGTCCCAGCATCTCCCTCTCTTATTCCCCCCTTCAATAGCTCCGATCCTTCTAGTGCTCCCACAGTAGCTCCCCCACTTATTGTGACTCCAGCAGCTTTTCCTTTTATACTGCCCCTCTAGCAGTTCCCCCCTTTTATTGTACCCCCCAGCAGCTCAACCTCTTTCATCAGCATCTCTCCTTCTTATTGTGCCCATCCCCCAGTAGCTCCCCCTGTTATTGTATAACCCCAGCAGCTCCCCCTCTTATTTTGACACCAGCAGCTCCCCCTCTTATAGTGCCCCGAACAGGTTCCCCCAGTAGCACATTCTCCTATAGTGCCCCTCTAGCAGTTCCCCCTCTTATAATGTCCCCCAACAGCTCCCCCTCTTATAGTGTCCCCCAGCAGCTCCCTCTCTTATTTTGCTCCTACAGTAAAATAATAAACACATATACTCACCTTTCCTCGTTCCCCCACAGCAGCTCTTCTCTCCTTTCCTTCTGCTGTACGATGTGAAGCCAGTAGGCAGGGATGATATCATCACATCGTGCCTACCTACATACAGCAGAGCAAGTGGAACAGTGGCTAAATGAATCTTGTGCCAAAGTTTTTGACCTTTATGTGTCAGTATTCTCGTGTAAAAGCCTTAGATACATTCTTGTCTATATGTCTCCAGGGGTACACATCTGATCCTACACTTCTGCTTTACTCAATCTACCTACCAAGAAGTGTGTGTTAGACCTGACACACATGCCATGGCTGATACCGACTTTAATAGATCGACATAAATGACAAATCTTACTTGAACTCTGCTCACATATGTATCTAGATGTCTTTACTGTAGTCCTATCCCCCGTATTATAATGGTGATCCCTATTTATATCATGCTTGCCTTCAATTACTGTATTCAAAATTTTTATTTGCCTTATAAGCATTTCTATGGGAAAATCCGATGGCTAGCCTTGTTAACATTTTATAAGCTGATACGATCTGCAGAATAGGGAAAGGCTTTATTAAACATGTTGTCTTCTTTAGTATATGGTGAGAGCAGAGCTAATAATTTGGTTTCTTTTTTACAATAAAAAATCAAATATAAGGAAGGGATTGATGCCAACCTTAAATAGAAAAAGTGCATGAAGCTAAATGATACAATTTAGGATGAGATAATAACCGTAAATGCTATGAAACCTAAACATATTCTGTGTATATTCCAGGTTTTTACTGCCAACAATGTCATAATTTCTTCTCTGCATGGTTCTAATCATGTACTTCCCATACTTCATATATAGTATTTTGTTCCATTTATCTCTTTCAGGGACTCCCTTAAGTTCTAAAGGGACTGACAGCGTGTAGAACTTTCACTATATATTTATTTACATTTATAACAAAATATTTGAGATTTCTTTAAATTGAACAAATGCATCAGTTCTGACAAATTGGGGAACATTTTCTTATCCGGTCCTGTCGCGATCCCCGATACGGACTGTCCGACGAGGATGAAGTCCGGCGAAATTGACCAAGATCATGCGCCCGAGATCCTGCATGTGTCGCTTCCCCGCTGAGGCCCGCCTGAGTTCAACATCCCGATGTATGTGAGTGCATGTCTTGCGACACAATTTGAGATGTTAAATCCCGTGCGTTGCCTGAATCCTTCGGACTGTCTGATGGCCCGCCGCCCCATTTTGTGTCGTGTGAAAGCCGGCCCCGGTGCGGCTTAATCCGATCACGCACGGCAAAAAGCCCTTCTAAATGCGGCGCACATTGGAAATCGATGGATATTCCGGCGAGTGTCACTCGCTAAGTAGGACTGCCTAGTAGGCTCCAAAGTTTGAGCAAAGATATAAAGAGATAAAATACTAGTCTTACTGACTATTTTCCTACAAAATTATACATCAATCTGTGTAGTTCTCACCTAACCCCAGTACCTTACTCTAGTAACTGCTTACCATGACTTGAAGTGTGTTAACAGACAATGGGCGGCTCCCTCTAGTCCCTCTACAGTCTGTGTTATGACATCTGGTTAAGCCAGTTATGTTATTCCATGCTACCTCTATACAGGTTTGTATGAAATAAATAAATGATAACTAGAGATGAGCGAACATGCTCGTCCGAGCTTGATGCTCGGTCGAGCATTAGGGTACTCGAAACTGCTCGTTGCTCGGACGAATACTTCGCCCGCTCGAGAAAATGGCAGCTCCCGCCGTTTTGCTTTTTGGCGGCCAGAAACAGAGCCAATCACAAGCCAGGAGACTCTGCACTCCACCCAGCATGACGTGGTACCCTTACACGTCGATAGCAGTGGTTGGCTGGCCAGATCAGGTGACCCTGGGATAGACTAGCCGCTGCCCGCGCTGCTCGGATCATTCTGTGTCTGGATGCCGCTAGGGAGAGAGCTGCTGCTGGTCAGGGAAAGCGTTAGGGTGTTCTATTAGCTTACTGTTAGGCAGGAGTGATTCTCAAAGAACCCAACAGCCCTTCTTAGGGCTACAATAACGTTCTACTTTTTTTATTTTAATTTGCATCTAGTACCATTTTGTGAGGAATTAGCAGGGGGACTTGCTACCGTTGTGTTTAGCTCTTAGTGGCACACATATCCATAGCAAAGACCGAAGTGGGAAAATTTAGTAGGGGTTGGATTTCAATTAGGCACTAACTCAGTGTCATCTCATCTGGCATAGTAGTGTGCTTTGATACTTGGCTAGAAAATAGCCATAGGAGAATACAAAGAGCTTACTTACGCATACAGTAGCGTTCTATATATTTGATTTCTGGTTGATCTGCTGGTGGCTGTACTTTCTGCAGTGCATGTACTAGCCAATTCTGAGCAATTTGTAGTGAGACTTGCGACCGCTGTGTTCTGCGCTTAGTGACGCACATATCCATAGCAAAGACCGAAGTGGGAAAATTTAGTAGGGGTTGGATTTCAATTAGGCACTAACTCAGTGTCATCTCATCTGGCATAGTAGTGTGCTTTGATACTTGGCTAGAAAATAGCCATAGGAGAATACAAAGAGCTTACTTACGCATACAGTAGCGTTCTATATATTTGATTTCTGGTTGATCTGCTGGTGGCTGTACTTTCTGCAGTGCATGTACTAGCCAATTCTGAGCAATTTGTAGTGAGACTTGCGACCGCTGTGTTCTGCGCTTAGTGACGCACATATCCATAGCAAAGACCGAAGTGGGAAAATTTAGTAGGGGTTGGATTTCAATTAGGCACTAACTCAGTGTCATCTCATCTGGCATAGTAGTGTGCTTTGATACTTGGCTAGAAAATAGCCATAGGAGAATACAAAGAGCTTACTTACGCATACAGTAGCGTTCTATATATTTGATTTCTGGTTGATCTGCTGGTGGCTGTACTTTCTGCAGTGCATGTACTAGCCAATTCTGAGCAATTTGTAGTGAGACTTGCGACCGCTGTGTTCTGCGCTTAGTGACGCACATATCCATAGCAAAGACCGAAGTGGGAAAATTTAGTAGGGGTTGGATTTCAATTAGGCACTAACTCAGTGTCATCTCATCTGGCATAGTAGTGTGCTTTGATACTTGGCTAGAAAATAGCCATAGGAGAATACAAAGAGCTTACTTACGCATACAGTAGCGTTCTATATATTTGATTTCTGGTTGATCTGCTGGTGGCTGTACTTTCTGCAGTGCATGTACTAGCCAATTCTGAGCAATTTGTAGTGAGACTTGCGACCGCTGTGTTCTGCGCTTAGTGACGCACATATCCATAGCAAAGACCGAAGTGGGAAAATTTAGTAGGGGTTGGATTTCAATTAGGCACTAACTCAGTGTCATCTCATCTGGCATAGTAGTGTGCTTTGATACTTGGCTAGAAAATAGCCATAGGAGAATACAAAGAGCTTACTTACGCATACAGTAGCGTTCTATATATTTGATTTCTGGTTGATCTGCTGGTGGCTGTACTTTCTGCAGTGCATGTACTAGCCAATTCTGAGCAATTTGTAGTGAGACTTGCGACCGCTGTGTTCTGCGCTTAGTGACGCACATATCCATAGCAAAGACCGAAGTGGGAAAATTTAGTAGGGGTTGGATTTCAATTAGGCACTAACTCAGTGTCATCTCATCTGGCATAGTAGTGTGCTTTGATACTTGGCTAGAAAATAGCCATAGGAGAATACAAAGAGCTTACTTACGCATACAGTAGCGTTCTATATATTTGATTTCTGGTTGATCTGCTGGTGGCTGTACTTTCTGCAGTGCATGTACTAGCCAATTCTGAGCAATTTGTAGTGAGACTTGCGACCGCTGTGTTCTGCGCTTAGTGACGCACATATCCATAGCAAAGACCGAAGTGGGAAAATTTAGTAGGGGTTGGATTTCAATTAGGCACTAACTCAGTGTCATCTCATCTGGCATAGTAGTGTGCTTTGATACTTGGCTAGAAAATAGCCATAGGAGAATACAAAGAGCTTACTTACGCATACAGTAGCGTTCTATATATTTGATTTCTGGTTGATCTGCTGGTGGCTGTACTTTCTGCAGTGCATGTACTAGCCAATTCTGAGCAATTTGTAGTGAGACTTGCGACCGCTGTGTTCTGCGCTTAGTGACGCACATATCCATAGCAAAGACCGAAGTGGGAAAATTTAGTAGGGGTTGGATTTCAATTAGGCACTAACTCAGTGTCATCTCATCTGGCATAGTAGTGTGCTTTGATACTTGGCTAGAAAATAGCCATAGCAATAGGATAGCATTGTTTGGTTTTAAAAACTCAAAAAAAAAAAAAAAACACAAAAAAAAAAAAAAAACACAAAAAAAAACAAAAAAAAGTAAAAAAAAAAATAAAGTTATAACTCTCATTTTAAAAATGTTTAACCCGAGGGCTAGGGGTAGAGGACGAGGGCGGGGACGTGGGCGTCCAACTACTGCAGGGGTCAGAGGCCGTGGTCCTGGGCGGGGTGAGACACCACCTGCTGATGAGGGAGCAGGGGAACGCCGCAGAGCTACACTCCCTAGGTTCATGTCTGAAGTTACTGGGACTCGTGGTAGAGCACTGTTGAGGCCAGAACAGTGCGAACAGGTGATGTCGTGGATTGCTGACAATGCTTCGAGCAATTTGTCCACCACCAGTCAGTCTTCCACGCAGTCCACCCATGTCACCGAAATCCCCACTCCTCCAGCTCCTGCACCTCAGCCTCCTCCCCCCCAGTCTGCCCCCTCCCAGGAAAATTTGGCATTTGAACCGGCATACTCTGAGGAACTGTTTTCTGGACCCTTCCCACAGTCACAAACCACTTGTCCGGTTGCTGCTGAGCAATTTTCCGATGCCCAGGTTTTCCAACAGTCACAGTCTGTGGGTGATGATGACCTTCTTGACGTAGTGGAAGTGTGTAAAGAGGTGTCCGACGATGAGGAGACACGGTTGTCAGACAGTGGGGAAGTTGTTGTCAGGGCAGGAAGTCCGAGGGGGGAGCAGACTGAGGGATCGGAGGATGATGAGGTGACAGACCCAAGCTCGGTTGAGAGGCCGGGTGAACACAGTGCTTCTGAGACGGAGGAGAGTCCTCGACCAGAACAGGTTGGAAGAGGCAGTGGTGGGGCCAGACGGAGAGGCAGGGCCAGACCTGGTGCATCAGCGCCAAATGTGTCAACTAGTGAAGCTCCCGTGGCGAGGGCTCCTGCGGCGAGGGCTAGATCTTCAGAAGTCTGGAGGTTCTTTAAGGAAACACCGGATGACCGACGGACTGTGGTGTGCAACATTTGCCAAACCAGGCTCAGCAGGGGTTCCACCACTACTAGCTTAACTACCACCAGTATGCGCAGGCATATGAATGCTAAACACCCCACTCAGTGGCAACAAGCCCGTTCACCTCCGGCCGTGCACACCACTGCTCCTTCCCCTGTGTCAGCTGCTAGTCAGCCCCCTGCCCAGGACCCTGCCACAAAAACCCCATCGTCGCCTCCACGATCCTCCACAGCATCCACCAGCGTTCAGCTCTCCATACCCCAGACGCTGGAGCGGAAACGCAAATATAGTGCAACCCACCCGCACGCCCAAGCCCTTAATGTGCACATCTCCAGATTGCTTAGCCTGGAGATGCTGCCCTATAGGCTAGTAGAGACCGAGGCCTTTCGCAACCTCATGGCGGCGGCCGCCCCTCGGTATTCGGTCCCCAGCCGCCACTACTTTTCCCGATGTGCCGTCCCAGCCCTGCACCAGCACGTGTCAGACAACATCATCCGTGCCCTGACCAACGCCGTTTCTGACAAGGTCCACCTGACCACGGACACGTGGACGAGTGCTGCCGGGCAGGGCCACTATATATCGCTGACGGCACATTGGGTTAACTTGGTGGAGGCTGGGACCGAGTCTGACACTGGGGCTGCTCATATACTGCCGACGCCGAGGATTGCGGGGCCTACCTCGGTCCAGGTGTTTCAGGCCTACTATGCCTCCTCCTCCTCCCACCCCTCCTCCACCTCCTCCTCCGAACTACCATCCGTGGGCACGGCGCCATCAGTCGGTAGCTCTAGGCACAGCAGCAGTGCCGTCGCTAAGCGACAGCAGGCGGTGCTCAAACTGCTGAGCCTAGGCGACAAAAGGCACACCGCCCAAGAGCTATTACAGGGCATCACGGCGCAGACTGATCTGTGGCTGGCACCGCTGAACCTCAAGCCGGGAATGGTTGTGTGTGACAACGGCCGTAACCTGGTGGCGGCTCTGCAACTCGGCAGACTGACACATGTGCCATGCCTGGCCCATGTGTTAAATCTGATAGTTCAGCGTTTCCTCAAGACATACCCCAATCTGTCTGATTTGCTCACGAAGGTGCGCCGCATCTGTGCGCATTTCAGGAAGTCCAGCCCAGATGCTGCCACTCTCAGGGCAGCGCAGCGCCGCCTCCAACTGCCCGCTCACCGACTGTTGTGCGACGTGCCCACGAGGTGGAATTCAACACTGACCATGTTATCCAGAGTTTACCAGCAGCGCAGAGCGATTGTAGACTGCCAGATGTCAACTTCCACCAGAACTGGTAGTCAGGTCAGTCAGCTTCCTCAAGTCTACAATGAGGAGTGGACGTGGATGTCTGATATCTGTCAGGTGCTGAGTAACTTTGAGGAGTCAACACAGATGGTCAGTGGCGATGCCGCCATCATCAGCCTCACCATCCCGCTGCTTGGCCTGTTGAAAAACTCTCTGGTCAGCATGAAGTCGGAAGCTTTGCGCTCGTCACAAGAGACAGGGGAAGAATATTCCCTTGTTGATAGCCAAAGCACCCTCAGGTCTGTTTCTCAGCGCATATCGGAGGAGGTGGAGGTGGAGGAGGATGAGGAGGAAGAGGAGGAGAATGTTGGTGAGACACAAGAGGGGACCATTGTTGAGTCCTTTACTGTTCAGCGTGTATGGGCAGAAGAAGAGGAGTTGGAGGAGTTGGAGGAGGAGGAAATGGACAGTCAGGCCAGTGAGGGGAGTGAATTCTTACGCGTTGGTACTCTGGCGCATATGGCAGATTTCATGCTAGGCTGCCTATCCCGTGACCCTCGCGTTCAAAGAATTTATTCCAGCACCGATTACTGGGTGTTCACTCTCCTGGACCCACGGTACAAGCAAAATCTTTCCACTCTCATCCCTGCAGAGGAAAGGAGTGTGAGAATGCATGAATACCAGCAGGCCCTGGTGCACAAGCTGAAACAGTATTTCCCTTCTGACAGCGCTAGCGGCAGAGTGCGTAGTTCTGCGGGACAAGTAGCGAAGGAGAGTAGGCGAGCAGGCAGCTTGTCCAGCACTGGCAAGGGTACGCTTTACAAGGCTTTTGCCAGCTTTATGTCACCCCAGCAAGACACTGTCACCTGTCCCCAGTCTCGGCAGAGTAGGGCTGATCTTTACAGAAAGATGGTGAGGGAGTACGTAGCTGACCATACCATCGTCCTAAATGATCACACAGCTCCCTACAACTACTGGGTTTCAAAGCTGGACATGTGGCACGAACTGGCGCTGTACGCCTTGGAGGTTCTTGCCTGCCCTGCCGCTAGCGTCTTGTCCGAGCGGGTTTTCAGTGCAGCTGGTGGCATCATCACCGATAAGCGTACACGCCTGTCGACTGACAGCGCTGACAGGCTGACGCTTATTAAAATGAATAAAGGCTGGATTTCTCAGAATTTCCAATCTCCACCAGGTGAAGGAAGCTCAACCTGAATAATTGATCCACTCCTCCTCCTCCTCATTTTCCTCCTTCTCCTCCTCTTTGTACAGTAAAGCAGAGGAAAATGGCTATTTTTTGACAGGGCCCACTGGCTCTTGCTATAGTACTTCATGCATTTAATTTTTCTGGAGGGCCACCTACCCGGTCCTCTGTTTGAAACAATTTTTGTGAGTGCCACATACAGGCACTCAATCTATTCCATTTTACTGCAGGGCCACCTACCTGCTCCTCTGGTTTGAAACATTTTTGGGACTGCCACATACAGGCACTCAATCTATTCCATTTTACTGGAGGGCCACCTACCTGCTCCTCTGGTTTGAAAAATTTTTGGGACTGCCACATACAGGCACTCAATCTATTCCATTTTACTGCAGGGCCACCTACCTGCTCCTCTGGTTTGAAACATTTTTGGGACTGCCACATACAGGCACTCAATCTATTCCATTTTACTGGAGGGCCACCTACCTGCTCCTCTGGTTTGAAAAATGTTTGGGACTGCCACATACAGGCACTATCCAAATTAAATTGTCTCCATAGCAGCCTCCACACGTTGTCTCCATTGCTACCTCCAAAAGTCGTCCATATAGCTGCCTCCATACATCGTCCCTTTATCAAACGAGGTGTGTCAGGCAGAAATTTGGGTTGTTTTCATGGATTCCACATCAAAGTTGTTAACTTTGTCGCCACCCTGCTGTGTTATCCACAAAATATACTGGCAAACTTTTACCATTTAGGGATATTATTTCAGCGCTTCTTGCGCATCTGTTTACATTCCCCTCACCCGGCATATCCTAAACTTATAAGAACGCTACTACACTTGATCTTATACAAAAGGTTCTTAGAAGTGCTGTTTGGGGAGTAGCCTAGAGACAGGGGCTTGAATTGGCGAAAGCTCGCCTGGCAGCGGAGCGCCAGCTCCATGCGCATCATGCGCTTCTTGCGCATCTGTTTACATTCCCCTCACCCGGCATATCCTAAACTTATAAGAACGCTACTACACTTGATCTTATACAAAAGGTTCTTAGAAGTGCTGTTTGGGGAGTAGCCTAGAGACAGGGGCTTGAATTGGCGAAAGCTCGCCTGGCAGCGGAGCGCCAGCTCCATGCGCATCATGCGCTTCTTGCGCATCTGTTTACATTCCCCTCACCCGGCATATCCTAAACTTATAAGAACGCTACTACACTTGATCTTATACAAAAGGTTCTTAGAAGTGCTGTTTGGGGAGTAGCCTAGAGACAGGGGCTTGAATTGGCGAAAGCTCGCCTGGCAGCGGAGCGCCAGCTCCATGCGCATCATGCGCTTCTTGCGCATCTGTTTACATTCCCCTCACCCGGCATATCCTAAACTTATAAGAACGCTACTACACTTGATCTTATACAAAAGGTTCTTAGAAGTGCTGTTTGGGGAGTAGCCTAGAGACAGGGGCTTGAATTGGCGAAAGCTCGCCTGGCAGCGGAGCGCCAGCTCCATGCGCATCATGCGCTTCTTGCGCATCTGTTTACATTCCCCTCACCCGCCATATCCCAAACTTATAAGAACGCTACTACACTTAACTTGGTGCAGGCTGGGACCGAGTCTGACCCTGGGGCTGGTCATATACTGCCGACGCAGAGAATTGCGGGGCCTACCTCGGTCCAGGTCTCAAAGGCCTACTATACCTCCTCCCACCCCTCCTCCACCTCCTCCTCCTCCGAATTACCATCCGTGGGCATGGCGCCATCAGTCGGTAGCTCTAGGCACAGCAGCAGTGCCGTCGCTAAGCGACAGCAGGCGGTGCTGAAACTGCTGAGCCTAGGCGATAAAAGGCACACCGCCCAAGAGCTATTACAGGGCATTCCACATCAAAGTTGTTAACTTTGTCGCCACCCTGCTGTGTAATCCACAAAATATACTTGCAAACTTTTACCATTTAGGGATATTATTTCAGCGCTTCTTGCGCATCTGTTTACATTCCCCTCACCCGCCATATCCTAAACTTATAAGAACGCTACTACACTTGATCTTATACAAAAGGTTCTTAGAAGTGCTGTTTGGGGAGTAGCCTAGAGACAGGGGCTTGGATTGGCAAAAGCTCGCCTGGCTGCAGAGCGCCAGCTCCATCCCAAGATCCAACTAACATAGTTGCAGCACCTTTAATCTACTACTAGTTCACTGCCTCCATAATAATAATAATAATAATCTTTATTTATATAGCGCCATCATATTCCGTAGCGCTTTACAAATCATAGGAAACAAATACAAATGTATTGTAACAGAGCACAACATTTGTATGGAACAACAGGAGTGAGGTCCCTGCTCGCCAGAGCTTACGGTTTATGAAGATGATGGGGTAACACGAGGTAAAAGAATATTTAACGGTCAAGCCATTCTTCTTAGGGAATAGAACAAAATATAATAAATGGAATTGCTGTCGCTTGAACCACTCAGCCGTCATCTTATATACCAGGTCCAGGGTGAATGGGACTGCAGAGAAGTCTGGTGCCTGTTGGTTGCTGGATAACAGATGGGAGGACGACACAGGACGGGTTAGTAGAAGAGTTAAAACTTCATGCAGTTAATGAGTGTTATAGGCTTGCCTAAAGAAATGGGTTTTAAGAGCACGTTTGAAACTTTGGAGGTTAGGTATTAGTCTGATAGTCCAGGGCAGAGCATTCCATAGAATTGGTGCAGCTCTAGAGAAGTCTTGGAGACGCGAGTGGGAGGTCCGCACTAGGGTAGAGGTTAATCTAAGATCACTGGCGGATCTAAGAGCACGGGTTGGGCGATAGACTGAGATAAGAGAGGAGAGGTAGGGGGGTGCAGCATTATACAGAGCTTTATGGATGAGGGTTATTATTATTTTAAACTGTATTCGAAAGGAGACTGGCAGCCAGTGCAGCGACTGGCATGAACTGTAAGCATACATGGTCCCCTTATCAAACGAGCTGTGTCAGGCAGAATTTTGGGTTGTTTTCATGGCTTCCATGTTAACTTTGTCGCCACCCTGCTGTGTAATCCACAAAATATACTGGCAAACTTTTATCATGTACCGATATTATTTGAGCGCTTCTTGCTCACCTCCTTTGGTTCCTCTCTGACACCCATTGGTTTGAAGCCTGAGTCCAATTAGGGTATGTCGCCATGCCACTCTCTAGCCTGCTGCCGCTGCCTCTGCCTCTGCATGCCGTCCCCTATAGTGTCAGGGTCAATTATTGGATGTTTTACATGCTATCTAGCTTCATTCTGTCACTCTGTCATGGCCATGCTGTTGCCCATAATTTCGGCATAATGGTGCGATTAAGCAGCCTCAGAGGCATCCATGCATGCTGCCCCTGCTGTTTCCTGTCCATTTCCGTGGTGTTTCCATCCTTTTCTGAGGTTCCCAGGTGTTTGGCCAAGCTTCCCTGTGCAGAGCCTTGGTCCCCTTGAAAAATGCTCGAGTCTCCCATTGACTTCAATGGGGTTCGTTATTCGAGACGAGCACTCGAGCATCGGGAAAAGTTCGTCTCGAATAACGAGTACCCGAGCATTTTAGTGTTCGCTCATCTCTAATGATAACCTTACATATTTTATTGTTACTTTTACTTTAAACATTAAGCCACATTTTATTTTAAGGGAGTTTTAATACAAGGTGGACTGTGTGTAAAGCTATATTATATGTTCTGATTCATGAAGAAAGGATTGTAGACTCAAAATGAAAGAAGAAGTGCTGACATTTTATAGGCAATGCTGCAGTGACAAAAATCACAGGAACATTGTATATGATCTTCCAAAGGAAAGTTCTTCTATTTCTATTGATAAGCACATAAGGTGTACAACGTGTTCTGCTCTTTCTGGCCAAATGATTGGGTGTAACCATTAACCAGTAATTGTATACATGACCAAATAATTGACTCATGAACAACATCTGGGCTTGGAAATGCATTGGGGTATTTTGGAATGTAGGGCTAAAAGGAATTCTGAAAATGAGGATGCCACAACACCAAACAAATCCAAGTCAGAGTCAAAGTACTATACCCCGAGGGCAGAAAAAGGCTGCCAGATTCTAACGGGAAATGTAACTGTGAATGGTCTCCTGGCTGTATTATGCTACAGTGTCGTACACACTCCCCAGCTGTGTATTATACCTAGGCTAATATCACACTAATATATTTTTCAGCATTTTGGGACATACTACAAAATGTAACTATTATTTTGTTTCTAAAACATATGGTTAGACGATGTGTATTGAAATCTATGTAACTAATTTCCTCTTCTTTGTTTATGGTTTCAGTATAATAAATCATAAGAATGTTTTTGTAATAGCTCCATTGAGCAGTTGAAATATTGCACCATGATCTTGGGTGAATAAATCCTCACAAATTTTCAGAAGTGATCTTTCCCTGAGTGTTCTTTGGATGTTCTCTATGTACCTGGGTCAGGAAGTAAGAGTTCTCCTTAAAGAGACTGTAACAATTAAGGCCGCCGTGAAGGCGTGTGGAGACTTATAGCCATTAGTGTATTGATACTGGGAAATATGGAAATATGTTTTGCAAGATGGGAGAAGGAAACATTGCCTCTTTTTGCTACCTTGTTAGGCTTCCCCCTTGACATCAAGCATGACTTTCAGGATGTGGAATTAAAAAGGTATTCCCACAAAGCCAAGTTTCTTATATGTACTCAGGCTAACAAAATAACACATTCTCTAATTCCCTCTAGCATTTCACAGATATCCAACATGTCTCTATCAGTCCTGGTGTACACAATTTCAGTTCCCCCTTAACTTCTGACTTCGGGTCGGGCTGCCATCTTGGATTTCTGTGTAAGTTCATGAAGATGAGATTTCTGTGTCTCTCTGCTGTGTGGCTGTAGCCACGCCCCCTGCTGGGAGCTCAGAGACACTCACTGATTCACTTCCTGCCAGAAGATCATGAGCAGAGAGAGAGAGAGGCTGGAAGCTACAAGCTATAAGGATATACATGATCCAGGGAAAGGGGAAGGCAGGCACATATCTGTGAGAGCTAAAGTGTAACAGTGTAAAAGGCTGTCAGCCTCGGTCTGTCGCCTATTTGTGAACTCATGCATCTCTGTTCTGTCTCATCTCTTTTTCTATGTGTCAGTTCGTTAGGACAATGTCAGTAGCCAGATGAAAGTGTATTTACACCTTGTACCCTGATAATTTAATCACATTGTCACCCCACAGAACTAGATAGATAATACAGTAATGTGTCTGCTTAGAGAGGCCCCGCCCACACCCTGAGATTTTGCACTGAGCAGCATAGGGAGTTATAGGAGCTAAAACAGCAATAAAACTGAGTAACATTGTAAAGTAAAGGGTTAAAATGATCTTTATTGTGTTAACATCACTAGGGGATTGAAATGTGAGAATTCTCTTTTGTGGAAAAACCCATTTAACCGGTTAAGGACCGGGCCTTTTCCTGTTTTTTCATATCCATTTTTCACTCCCCACCTTCAAAAATCTATAACTTTTTTATTTTTACACGTAAAGAGCTGTGTGACAGCTCGTTTTCTGCGTAACAAATTGCACTTCATAGTGATCTTTAAATATTCCATGCCATGTACTCGGAAGCGGGAAAAAAATTCCAAATGCAATGAAAATGGTGAAAAAACGCATTTGCGACATTTTCTTGTGGGCTTGGATATTACGTCTTTCACTGAGCGCCCCAAATGACAAGTCTACTTTATTCTTTGGGTCGGTACGATTAAGGGGATACCAAATTTGTATAGGTTTTATAATGTTTTCATACATTTACAAAAATTAAAACCTAAAAAATTATTTTTTTGATTTTGCCAACTTCTGGCGCTAATAACTTTTTTATACTTTGGTGTACGGAGCTGTGGATGGTGTCATTTTTTGCGAAATTTGATAATATTTTCAATGACATCATTTTTAGGACTGTACGACCTTTTGATCACTTTTTATCGATTTTTTTATATTTTTCAAAATGGCAAAAAAGTGCCATTTTCGACTTTGGGTGCTATTTTCCGTTACGGGGTTAAACGCATTGAAAAACCGTTATCATATTTTGATAGATCGGGCATTTTCGGTCGCATCGATACCTGATGTGTTTATGATTTTTACTGTTTATTTATATTTATGTCAGTTCTAGGGAAAGGGGGGTGATTTGAAATTTTAGGTTTTTTTATTATAATTTTTTTTTTTAACTTTTTTTAATTTTTATTTATACTATTTTTCCGACTCCCTAGGGTACTTTAACCCTAGGTTGTCTGATCGATCCTATCATATACTGCCATACTACAGTATGGCAGTATATGGGGATTTTCCTCCTCATTCCTTACAATGTGCTATCAGCACATTGTAATGAAGGGGTTAAAACGAAATAGCCTCGGGTCTTCGGAAGACCCGAGGCTACCATGAAGACGGATCGATGACGTCACGGGGAGCGGCGATCCCAGGTAAGATGGCGGCGCCCAGGCAGCTTTGCCGGCAGCCATCGCTGCGAAAACACCCGCGATCGGTGCTAGCACCGATCGCGGGTGTTACCGGTAAGCCTTTGCTGCAAAATGCAGCAAAGACTTACCGGCTATTGAGAGGGCTCAGCCCGTGAGCCCTCTCCATGCAGCGCGATCCGACCGCCGCCGTGAATACACAGCGGTCGCGAACCGGTTAAAGCCTAACCAGTACATCTATTCCACAAGTAACAGATTCCCAGCAGTAGGCAGCAGTGTTTTTCGTTGCCTCTCCAGTACAGTGTAGGGAACTGATTTAGCAGAGCGAGAGGCTTTTTACTAGGGTCAGGGAGTATGAGTCCTCCTTATGGAGACTGAGTCAGCTGTATCTAAGACCTGCACCCTGATTGGGACTCTGATCTCCTTTTTGCATAGTGTTGCTCCACCACTATTTTGAGTAATAAACTCTAATGAACCTTTCTAACTGGAGAGTCCTCGCAGTATTTTGTGAAAGATTTTTAAAAAAAAACACAATCACAGTGTTTAGGTGGAGGCTCAAGCAAATGGGAAATTGGAAGGTGAATGTAGAGAAAAGTCCACCTAGCAGTCCGGTATAAGCCAACACTAGAGATCCGATAGGCTCACCCTCTTCTGTCCCTTCATCAAAAGAATTGTTCTGAAGGTTTTTCTGTTTATGGTGCTCACGGTGGATACTGGCTTGTGTGAGTTATTAGATGGTGGGGTGGCTATTGTTTGCCTTACACATACTTATAATCCAGCCCTGGATATCTATCCCATCATGTAGGTAAAGACAATACGACCGTCTTGTTTCTTTTCATATTTTTTATTGATACATTTCTTCATAATATTCCATTGAGCTGTACAGAGATTATCATGATCCACATAACTTCATGTGCCCAATAGGGCCCAGTCTATTCATTAGCTTGTATCGTTCATTTTTGCATATGATTTCGGTGAGGATATGCTTACTGGCTGCAGTGACATACAGCACATATGGGGTCATTTACTTTGTGCATGTTGTATGCATTACTGCAAAAATAACAGAATTTGTGTCATTCTGACATAATGAATATGTTCATGAATTACTTTTAAGAAACATTTGAGACTTTCTGGCAGCTGATTTATTACTGTAGTGTCTCCAAAGTTCATTACACAACTATTTCATTTGTCATGGTAACTCTATGTGGCATTCACCTGTAACATTCTATATACAAAAGTTACAGAATTTGGGACACAGTGTAGGAAAGAAAGTTAATATAATTAATGAGAAACATTGGGATATAGTTATTACGGTAACACATGTCTTTAATATTGCATCTGAAATGTAATTGTGAAGTCCAATGTTTTAGATATTGTTTTATATATTAATGTGTTATGTGAGTGTAGTTATTCTTCATTGTGTGAAATGTGTGCAGTAATTTATGGTGGCTTATATTGCCTGAGTATGGGGTCCAGCAGAGCTAGTTAGGATAGGCTGTCTCAGACTCAGGGAAACTTGAAGTGATGTTTGGAATTTGAAGTTCAGTAGGGATGGTGAAACAGTGTAACAGCCTATAAAGCCAGATCACAGAGGGGCTAGTATAGCTTAGGCTTAGGCTTGATTTTAGAAGTAAAATGGCCATGGATAATAAATATAAAAAGATTTCGCCAGTCACAGCGCTTGGACCTATGAGAATGTACCCCTGGTTTACTATGCATGATTTTATAGTAGATTTCCTTTAAAGGAAATCTACCATTTGTTTTCATGTTTTGTGAACCACACATACCTTGATAATGCTGTAGCTACACTGATGCAGAAACCTATCTTGTAAAATCCCTGAGCTGAGTGGTTTTGCTGAAAAAACAATGATAACATTGTGATAATGAGGCTCTGTCGCTCCTGTGACAAGGCCATGGCGCTTCTCCTCTTCCTCTAATTATGCACTGCTTCAGAGAATGATGTAATCACTGTGTTGTCCCTGATAGGCAGCAGTAACCAATCGCTGAACCATCCCCCAGATACTGTGTATCAGTCATCCATTTCAGGTTGATTAGTCCTGTCTGGACAGTTTGGGAAGCTCTGTGTAATGTGTTTAATGTTCAGCAGCCAGTATGCAACCCAGCTTTACCAAGGTCCTGAATTTTATATTTTTTTTTTAGCAAAACCACTTGGATCAAGGATTAAAAGAGATATGTTTCTGCATCAGTGTAGTTACAGCATTCTCAAGGTATGTTTGGTTTAGAATACATAAAAACA
The DNA here is from genome assembly GCF_040894005.1 of Engystomops pustulosus. Classification (NCBI taxonomy): domain Eukaryota; kingdom Metazoa; phylum Chordata; class Amphibia; order Anura; family Leptodactylidae; genus Engystomops; species Engystomops pustulosus. The sequence continues at coordinate 58,957,781 of NC_092415.1, forward strand.
AATGGTATATTTCCTTTAACCCCTTAGGTATAAGGGATGTATGAAGAGGGCTCACGGGCTGAGTCCTCTTCATACAGAGGTGGGGGTTTTTGCATTTTGCACAAAACCCCCACCGCTAATAACCGCGGTCGGTGCTTGCACCGATCGCGGCTATTAACCCTCTAAACGCCGCCCGCAAAGTCGCGGGCGGCGTTTAAAAGACGGCGGCGCGCGGGCGCCGCCATCTTTTTTTCGATCCCACGCCCCCGAACGTCATCGGGGGGCGGCGATCGGTTACCATGGTAGCCTCGGGTCTTCTCTTGACACGAGGCTACATGGTTTATGCAGGTTCGTTACAATGAGCCAGTGGCTCATTGTAATGTAAGACCTGCAAAAACGCCATATATTGCAATACTGTAGTATTGCAGTATATGGTAGGAGCGATCTGATCATCTAGGGTTATTGTACCCTAGATGGTCTAAAAAATAGTGAAAAAAAAAAGAAAAAAAAAAGTTTAAAAAATAAAAAAAATTAATAAAATATTAAAAGTTCAAATCACCCCCCTTTCCCTAGAACGGATATAAAACATAACAAACAGTAAAAATCACAGACATATTAGGTATCGCCGCGTCCCAAAATGCCCGATCTATCAAAATATAAAAACGGTTACGGCCGGCGGTGACCTCCGAGGCGGGAAATGGCGCCCAAATGTCCGAAATGCGACTTTTACACCTTTTTACATAACATAAAAAATGAAATAAAAAATGATCAAAATGTCGCACAGACCTTAAAATGGTAGCAATGAAAACGTCGCCTCATTTCGCAAAAAATGACCCCTCACACATTTCCGTGCGGCAAAGTATGAAAAAGTTATTAGCGTCAGAAGATGGCAAAAAATTTTTTTTCTTTTTTGTACACATTCGTTTAATTTTTGAAAATGTATTAAAACACAATAAAACCTATATAAATTTGGTATCACCGCGATCGCACCGAACCAAAGAATAAAGTAGGCGTGTTATTTGGAGCGAAGAGTGAAAGTCGTAAAAACTGAGCCCACAAGAACGTGACGCACGTGCGTTTTTTTTTCAATTTTTCCACATTTGGAATTTTTTTTCAGCTTCGCAGTACACGGCATGTTAAAATAAATAACATTACGGGAAAGTAAAATTTGTTACGCACAAAATAAGCCCTCACACAGGTCTGTACACGTAAAAATGAAAAAGTTATGGATTTTTGAAGTTGGAGAGCGAGAAATGAGCCGGAAAACCCTCCGTCCTTAAGGGGTTAAGTTCTAGGTGTGAAATGTGGACCTATAGCATTTCTTTCTTACTTTAACAGATGAAAGAGAGCTATTCCTGTTGGAATGTAGCTTAAGGATGTCCTTTCATGTCTTCTTGTAGGAGAGTTTTTCTAATTTAAGGTGCAGTCTAGAAAGCGCCCTGAATGTCCAGTGTTTATGGAATAACCTCCATAACAAACATGTAGATCCTCAGTGTTCAGTTAGTTCATAGTTGTCTACTTGTCCAGGACATTTTTTTTATACCAGCTTTAGCTTTGAATCACAAGCATCAGACTGGTGATGCCAATTTTCCAGGACAAGCTATTTTTTGACATTCGGTTAAAGCCAAAACAAACAAATCATGACAGAGGACGTTTATTCGGCAATACTTTTACTACTTTAAGATGGTTGTTGTTCAAAATTCCAAGGTGCAGACCAATAGTTACTAATCTTAGACTGAACACTTACTAGCAGGTGTTTAGAACTGGAGAATCAGAATTAGACAGTGTCTGAAGTTCAGCAATATATTAAAGAAAATAATATTTTTATTACACATTTGCTTATTATGTCTGGAAAACTAACCTATGTCTGAAAGTCAACCTCCAAAAACAACTGGAGATATTGGGGCACATTTACTAAGAACAGTGCATACAGTGCAGTGCAAACAGTTTGCCTTTGTAATATTCTTCATGAATGTGGCGCACCCTGCACTGCTCCGACAGAGTGATTAATTTTTTTTCTGGTGCACCTTAACATGAGGAGTGCGACACATTTCTGTGAGACATTGCACGTTAAATGTGGTGCAAGGTCCAACTGAGCACTGTAATGCCCCCTTAGGTACAGAAATTTGTGTCACATTAAGAGTAGTTCTCGCGTTCACCAGAAATGTGTCACTTCTTAAGTACACATGCAATCAGTTTGCACTGAAAAGAACTTACAAAGTCTGGCAAAAAATTGGCACCCTTGTGGGCCATTGTTTTTGGGAATTGTCCCAAATGTCTCAAACAAATAGTGGATTCAGACTGGCATGTGTGTGCGCATCCATTGCGTGTGGCCTCTGTTTTGTCTCTGTTTCCCTTCACTTGTTTCCCTTCACCTTGTTTCCCAATCTTATTAGTGGAAAAAATTGGACCTGTCATTAGTTTTTTTCGTGGACCCATAGACTTCTATTAACTTCCATGATACCCATCCGTGAAAAAATAGGACAGGTTTAAAAATTTTCATGGACCACAGAACAGCGAATAACAACTGAAATGTGAAAACACCCATAGAAAACAATGGCTCAGTAAGGATACAGTCACATGGTGTACTCTTGTTTTTTTCTTTTGCGCGTTGATAAACACATTGAAAACGCATACGTTTTTGCTTGTTTACCATGCCTTTGGCTGGTTTGAATCCGTTTTTCTTCATTTCTGAAAGTCTGTGCCGCTGAGCAAACCATTAATACAGCTGCTTACACTTCCAGACAGGGCCGCTTCTGCCATTAGGCGAGATGAAAATCTCGCCTCAGGCGGCAGAATGCGGAGCCCTTTAAAGAGCAGCGAAATTTGCCGCTCTAATGTGGACTATTCGGGGGCCCGCTGTGCTGTGCATGCTATAATTCAGATAGAATATAAATATAGCATATACACTCACCGGCCACTTTATTAGGTACACCATGCTAGTAACGGGTTGGACCCCCTTTTGCCTTCAGAACTGCCTCAATTCTTCGTGGCATAGATTCAACAAAGTGCTGGAAGCATTCCTCAGAGATTTTGGTCCATATTAACATGATGGCATCACACAGTTGCCGCAGATTTGTCGGCTGCACATCCATGATGCGAATCTCCCGTTCCACCACATCCCAAAGATGCTCTATTGGATTGAGATCTGGTGACTGTGGAGACCATTTGAGTACAGCAAACTCATTGTCATGTTCAAGAAACCAGTCTGAGATGATTCCAGCTTTATGACATGACGCATTATCCTGCTGAAAGTAGCCATCAGATGTTGGGTACATTGTGGTCATAAAGGGATGGACATGGTCAGCAACAATACTCAGGTAGGCTGTGGCGTTGCAACGATGCTCAATTGGTACCAAGGGGCCCAAAGAGTGCCAAGAAAATATTCCCCACACCATGACACCACCACCACCAGCCAGAACCGTTGATACAAGGCAGGATGGATCCATGCTTTCATGTTGTTGACGCCAAATTCTGACCCTACCATCCGAATGACGCAGCAGAAATCGAGACTCATCAGACCAGGCAACGTTTTTCCAATCTTCTACTGTCCAATTTCGATGAGCTTGTGCAAATTGTAGCCTCAGTTTCCTGTTCTTAGCTGAAAGGAGTGACACCCGGTGTGGTCTTCTGCTGCTGTAGCCCATCTGCCTCAAAGTTCGACGTACTGTGCATTCAGAGATGCTCTTCTGCCTACCTTGGTAGTAACGGGTGGCGATTTGAGTCACTGTTGCCTTTCTATCAGCTCGAACCAGTCTGCCCATTCTCCTCTGACCTCTGGCATCAACAAGGTATTTCCGCCCACAGAACTGCCGCTCACTAGATGTTTTTTCTTTTTCGGACCATTCTCTGTAAACCCTAGAGATGGTTGTGCGTGAAAATCCCAGTAGATCAGAAGTTTCCGAAATACTCAGACCAGCCTTCTGGCACCAACAACCATGCCACGTTCAAAGGCACTTAAATCACCTTTCTTCCCCATACTGATGCTCGGTTTGAACTGCAGGAGATTGTCTTGACCATGTCTACATGCCTAAATGCACTGAGTTGCCGCCAAGTGATTGGCTGATTAGAAATTAAGTGTTAACGAGCAGTTGGACAGGTGTGCCTAATAAAGTGTTATAAATGTTTTATATGTGTGGAGAGTGAGGTCAGTTGTGTTGTGAGGGGTATATATTATTTAGGAGCACAGTGTTGTTATCCAGGAGACTTTATACTCTAAGTGATTGTGGTATTTTTAGGGAGGCCGGGTGGAGCTGTGCTGCATGAAGCTGAAGATATCTGGCCGTGATACGTCAAAAAACCCGGAATAAAGTCCTACTGATGGAAGAGATTGTCATCTATAAGGTACTAGATGCCACTAATGCCTCAGAACCTGTAGTGTCAGTGAGTTTGTCTGTGGGGATGTTAATTGTTAGTAAAGTTTAAAGAATTTACTAAACAGGGAGCGGCCAATGGAACAGGAGGGGGAGCAGCATTTTAATATTCTCCTCAGGCAGCAAATATGCTAGAATCGGCCCTGCTTCCAGAAATGAAGAAAAATTGATTTTTATCAGCAAAACGCATCCATTTTAAATGTGCTTAAAGACACACCAAGAGTGCACCAAGACACACCAAGAGGCATCTCTGAAAATCACTGAATCACAGATGTGAAAAACAACACCAACAATGCCTATACTGATTCAACAAACAGAAACAGCTGAAAGGAAGCGGGGAGATAGTTAAGTATACTCTCTTTATTATTTTTCAAGACACAAATATTCAAATATTTGGCAATGTGTACGATGGGTAACTTTCCACCATACACCCAACATTTCTGGGCTTTACTTGGGAATGGCGGAGGAATCCATTGTGAACTGTGCAACAGAGTTTGATGTGGAGCAAATGTGTGCTGATTCTGAAACACCTTCTTTCTTATTTTCACTTTATCTTTCAAAAAGGTTTATTGCAAATCTTAACCATGGAAAAGTTACACACCATAGTTAAGATACATAACAAATATCCAAGAGATGACGTATTCTAAGTATGTATAGAATATTTAAAAAGAAAAAAAGGGGTGTGCCAAAGGACAAAATTATATAAAATGCAATAAATCTTTATTTCAACAGTATTAAAAAAAACTCCATCAAGGCATGAGGGACAGATTAAAAACAATTAAAAAGCATACATTAGTCAAGTGTTTGCCGCAACCGGTTAAGGTTCACCAAGCAAACACCTCTTCCATGAAATGTAACCAAGCCCTTAGTGTTATGCAAATACAGTATAAAGATAACAAAGCCCAAGCTATCTAACACTCCTAGAGGGATGGAGATAGATCTGCCAAGACAATCAAAGTGTAACTATAAAGTGAATAGGTGAGTATACATTACAAATCAATGGTCAGAAGGCAGAATAGCACGGGTAGGCATCAGTACAATGAATCAACAGGGCGGTCCGGTAATAATGGAGAACTCCCCACACGTTCCGTCTCCAAATGAAGACTTCCTCAGGGGTAAGAGACTCTTACTGTTGATTCATTGTACTGATGCCTACACGTGCTAAGTAATCCCATGACTCCAGAACCGGGGGAAAACTTTGGATTGTTAAACAGAGGGGCTAAAGGGCAATGTGAAGACACAAAAGCATTCCCTTTGCTTGTTCTATCCCATAATGCTCAACAGTGTGATAAGGCAGGGCAGAGGATTGCAGGGAGCTTTCTAGCCGGGAGCCATAAAATGGAACTCAGGGGGAGCTTGGGACAATCTCAATCTGAACCCATAAAGGAGCCCTAGTCTCGCTATGCAAGGGGGCTAAACAAGCTAATTGGACAGCTCTATAATACTTATTTAAGCAGGTGCCTCCCAGGCCTCCCAATTTCTTTGGGGTTAGGAGGGTTCGGCGTGGACATCTTGGTCCCTGCGCCCCTCAAATAAAGCAAAATAGTTTAGTTTTGAAGAAATCAAATACTCGTTTGGAGACTGCAATTTGGAGGGTGCAAAAGTAATATAATAATTTGGGTAAGAGTGAAATATTGTAAGAAGCCCATCTTGCCAAGTCCTGCTCCAGGGATTTCAAAATAGGGGGGCAGTTTGCTCCCTTCTATCAAGGGCGACAAGTGGATGCCCAAATAGGCCAATTTATCTTTATGCCAGTTGAATTCAAAGTTCAGGGCAAGCAGCTTCATAACTGAGTCCGGCACTGAGATGCTCAGTGCTTCTGATTAGGCATGATTAAGATCTTCGCCTGAAATAACTGAAAACTGCTCTAAGGTTCTGTACAGTTTAGGGAAAGACACCAAAGGGGAAGGTAGGGCAGCACAGTGGTTTAATGGTTAGCATTACAGCCTTACAGCGCTGGGCACTTGGGTTAAAGTCCCAGGATCAACATCTGCAAAGAGTTTGTATGTTCTCTCCGTGTTTGCTTGGGTTTCCTCTTGGTCCTCCGGTTTCCTCCCACACTCCAAAAAATACTGGTAGGTTGATTAGATTGTGAGCCTCATTGGGGACAGGGACCGATTTGGCAAGCTTTCTGCAATACTTTGTAATCTGTAGGCACTATATAAATAAAGAATAATTATTATTATTTTTATTATTATAGGCAAAATCCAGGGTTTATAGGACAATGGATGCATTAAATCGACCAGGAATAAATCTTTGAAATCTGATTCAGTAAATTCACGAATGGGTCCCGCTGATAGGAGGCCCCTGGAAAGATCTGGAACAGAAACTCAGAAACATAGTTTGTGTCCACTATGCAAAAAAGGTCAGCCTAGGCTCAAATGGGTTTTCTGCAAGGTGTTCAAAATAGATTGCATGTCCTCTTGCGCCACATCTTAAATACACCAATAGCCCCTAGATGGCAGAATTGTGACAAAAAGAGATGTAGGGAGAGGTGTTTTTATCCCCTTTGTTTGCGCAGGGCCGCTAAGTCCTCCTTGTCAAAAGTATCCAAGCCTGCTATGAGAGGCACTCATAGGGTAGATAGAATAAGGTAGGGAATGAGTGTGGCGCTGACAGACCAGGTTCCATAGAGTAGTTTGGCTATTCAGATGTTCCCTGAGCTCAGGCTGTAACCAAGTTGGTAAGGGTTAGCTTTGTTTAGTGTCTTCACGCTCAGGAAATTCACCACTGAAGCCCTCCTTCCCCCTAATATGAATATTTGAAACAAGAAATTTAGACTGCATTTATGCCAGGGGGCCAGGTAAAAGGGGAATTTTTGAGGTAGAGGAAGAGGTAGAGAAAGCAGGATAGTTTTACCATCTTAAACAGATGTGTCCCACACATAGACAACAAGGACACTTTTTCCCCAGATTCATGAGTCCTCCGGTCTGCAAATACATGGGACAGCATTCCTACCATGAAGATGTGAGGGATATCTAGTCACCTCGACTTCTTCGTAACTAATAGAGTCAGGCTCCCTCATTAGGGGAATAGATTCCACCAGCATTTCTTGCAGGCTTTTAAGAAGAAAAACCTTTGTCAAACCTGTAATAATTTTCTTCGGGGGGCAACTCTGTCTGAGCCCTCATGCACATGGATGTGTTTGGGGCCATAAGCTTGCCACACAAGTTGGGGCTAGCGTATGGCCCCCATAAAAGGTCTATTGAGCAAGGTCAACGTGCTGTGATGTGTCCTCCGTGTACTGTACTGTATCTCATTGCACTGTGAGGAAGTGCTATTCCTGCCCATATTCTGCCCATGTCTACCTGTGTCCTACGGTATAGCAGACATAGAAGTGTGGAAGAGGCCTTATATATTAAAATCCATTGCCCCCTATATTATTATTATAGACAATTATGGTACGTCATTAAGCATTTTGTACTTGGGTAAATTGAAGACATTTCTTATGCGATGAGTTTTTGATAAAATTTACAGATCATGCAGGGTCCTCCTAGGGATGTTGCTCTTTTGATGTCTGACCCTCGTCACACGATTTTACTAGCACCCTAGTCTAACACCTTTTATGGGGGAAAATAACATATTTTCATATGAAAGTGGTTTGCAATTATGTTCAGTATGGGTTAAATGGGCATTGGACAATTTAGCAAAAAAATCACTTTCCCAGTATTTGTAGATTTCCTGAAAATTGCAACATTCTTTAATAACAATACACAATGGTCATAAAACTGGAACACATCTTACCCAGCTGAATTAGCCTGGAAATGTTCCTAAAAGAAAAGAGAACAAACTATGCAATATTCCATTTATTCCTCCCAGGACTTTAACATTATTTCCATTTTCAGAGATAATCATGTTACGAATTCTTGTAGTAAAAAAAGGTCTTATTTTCTGCAGCAATATTTTTTCTGTTGTTTCTAGCTCCAAACTGCCAACAGATTGTAATAGTTTAACAGCCCATAAATCAGGATATTCATATAGTTTAAATGTCAGAACTGTTAAGCAGAGAGACTCAAATATAGCAGTGACCCGTGAGGTATGAATATTTGTCCTTAAAACAGAAACTATATGCTTTTCATCACCTTCTTCACATCTCCCATAAACACATCTTTTTAAATTAACGCTTCCAGTTCAGTAGAGTCGCCCATGGCTAACTATCCAGAACCACTAAAATAAAGCATATATACAACATATCATTAATATTATAGAGACAAATGTAGACCGACACTTTTCCAGTCTTGTTTATTCTTAACTATAAAAATGATGACTTACACTGCGCAACCAACCTATGGATATGTGATAGATATGATGACATAGGGTATGTTGAAGTTGAGACTGTTTTGTTCATTATAGGTTATCCTGCCTATCTGCTTCCCAGATGTAGCCATGTAACCGTTACTATAAATAACATGTAGCTTATAATTACATTTCTTTAGCATTGTCCTTGGTAGACACATACAAGATTGCTCCCTTTTACTACTGGAGCAACATTTCTCAATCATGGTTTCGAGGATCCTTAGGGCAGCTTCCTGATTCAGGGTTCCGCCGAACAAAGTAAAACAAACAAAAAACTTTTACTAAGTGTATGGCAAAAATCATATTGCAAAGTAAATGTATAAACCACTATTTTATAGATTGTCAAACCTCAGATTGTTTTAGCTAGCTGCCCTGGAGAACTGTGTAACTATACCTTTGTAGGTGTTGTTAGTAGCAGCAGGACTGAGAAGGTTCGTAGCTGGTGCACTCCTGTGTAAGACGTCTTAAAGGAAATCTACCATTTCAGTCTATGCATTATGAACCAAACATACCTATAAAATGCTGTAGCTACACTGATGCAGAAACATATCTTGTTTAATCCCTGAACCAAGTGTTTTTGCTGAAAAAACAATTATAAAATTTGATATTTGATATGATTTGAGGCTCTCTCGCTCCTTTGGCTAGCTCAGCGCTTCTTCTCACCCTAATTATGCACTGCTCTAGCCTTGTCCCGCCCAGCATAACCCAAGAATACTCATCACTGGGTTGTCCCTGATAGGCAGAAGTAATCAATTGCTGCTGTGTATAAGTCATCCAGCTCAGGTTGTCTAGTCCTGTCTGGATCATTCAGAAAGCTCCGTGTGTAATGTGGTTATGTAGGCATCCAGCTTTTATATAATGCCCAAGGTTGTGCATTATATAATTTATATTTGAGCAGAACCACTCAGTTCAAGGTTTAAACAAGATATGTTTCTGCATCGGTGTAGCCACAGCATTCTCAAGGTATGTTTGGTTCATAATACATGAAATCAAATGACAGATTTTCTTTAAATACACATCTGCTGCAGTATTTAAACAGAAGCCTGCTCTAGCAGTGATTCATAGCAGAGGGGAGGAGCAGTGCTGTATTTGTTGAAGAGATCTCACACACCTGTGCACCAGAGTGCAGCTACAATATTTCAAACAAACCTTTGCTCCTAAAAACACACACAGAGGTATGATTTCACATCTTCAATTCGTCAACCTAATACTGGCTGCAGATTTGTATGGTCAGATTTCATTTAGATTCTCATTAGAATCAGGGTGAATAATTTGATAATTTACTCACAACAAGGAGTATCCAATCAAAGCATCATATTTGCTTGCTCCTTATGTCCCCTATTGGTAATTGCCGATCATTCCTGGCTAGTTGTTTTCCTACTGTAATGAGGTCGCTCACTATCTCATGTATTAAGTGCCAACATTTAAGTTTCATTACTTTTAAACAGAAAAAAATTTGCTGTAATATAGAAGACTGTGTGATGCTGTAGCTAGATCTATGTTAAGGGTGGAGTGAGAATTTTTGGACACATATGTAACTCTAATGAGACTGCTAGACAAAAATATTTGGGCTCAGGCAAAATATGTGTATGGTGTTGCCAAGTAATTGTAAAACTGTACATGTGCATTCCTTATGTATTTCTAAAAATTTTTTCATTAATAATTATGTACCAGATGTGGTCAAGTATCAGATCATGTGGTCATGTCATCACGGATCAAATATGTACAAGAAATTTTCAGATGATTCTGCATGAATTGCATAATAATCTTGATTAATCTTGCTTGTAAAATGCATAATTCTGTTACTTATAGCCATTCCTGGTCATGTGGAATACATAAATTTTGATTGAAAATTGTAAGAACTTTAATTTTGAAGAAAGTTAATATAGAGTAATATAAAGGGGGGTTTATTACCCATTATAGGTCCGTTTATTGTATAACACTTATGATAAAACCCCAAAATTTTGGTGAGCAACCATTGTTTTGTTTTGTTTTATTTTTTATACTTAAAGCATTAATCATTCGATCTACAATATATTACAACAACCAGTGTTTATAGACAAACCTGAAAAGCAACAGAGAGTCCAGCTCACCTCAAACCGTGTAGAGAAATCCAACAAGGCACGGACTGCCCTACTGCACGGGCTGCATCAGGTTAACAAACGTGGAAAAAAGATCCGGCTTCGTCCAAGATACTCCAAACTTTTTTTAAGGCATAATATTTAAAATCCCAGAGTGTTTAAAGGCCAAACCTACCTATTATGAACATACACATTGATAATATTGTATGTCCTGTATTTTGTATGCTATAAGATGTTCACAATCCTATAGTATAACCGTCACACTGGATGTTATCTTAATAACTTGTTAAAACCAATATAAACTAGTGACACAGAATGTTGGTGATTTGAGTCTAGTATACCACTTTTACAATATCAGAGTAAATCCCATGGCCCAGTAATATACTATAATTTATGGCAGAAACTGGAATCAATTAAATCTGTTATAGCTTTGATATTCTAGCTCAGTGAATATGCCTAGTTTATTAATAGGCAGAGGGCTCTGTAAGGGTATGTATCACCAATTCTCTTTCTGACTTAAAACCGGTAAGCTGAACAGTAGCTCACAGCCATAGGCATAAAAAGACTGGAGCCAAACTATTGTGGTCTATGGCGGTGGACAGACAGACAAAATTGTTATGGCAGACAGTGCCACTGCCACTAACCAAAGGTGAGCCTGCTAGTTTGTTTCCCAAATATGATAAAATGCTAGGCATGCTCTGTGTAGGGGGGAGAAGACAGAGGCATAACTGGTAACCACTAGGTTACAACCCAAAGCAAAACTTGCAATGGAGTCTCCACTACAACAAAACACCTTGAACAACAATGTTTTAAAAGACTAAAAAAACACACTGTGATGTCAAAGTACATATATAATAAACATAATGATGTCGTAATAAAGGAATGTTAAACACAGTGCCGTCAGAGCACAGAAATAATAATCAATGTGATGTTATAGTCCAGGATTATTATCAATAATCACACCAGATGTCCCACCGCATGGATTATGTACACCATGGAATCATAGGTTAGGAATAAGGCAAAAAATGTGCTGTAAAAAAGGTAAAATGTCTATGCATAATTGTAGTAGCATATTAAAGTTTGGTAGAACTAAATGACATTGTGCATACCACATTTCAAGATGTAAGGATCGCAGGATCACATACCTTCCAATAACCATGCTCAAAAAGATTCATGTGGTACTCACATATTCACCAGCTGTGATCATAATCTAAATCTAGAGTCAATAGAACAGAAAGAACGCCGGGGACCGGCAAGTCTCCCAGCGGGATGTCGGCACTGCCAGACCAAGAGTGTACGGATGGCTTTGGGGCACAGGTACGGTGCTATCGGGCTTGATTAAACCGAAGTATACGGGTGGTGCACAGCTTGTTCAACCAGATGAATGCAATCAAATGAAGACAAAAGAGAGCGGCACTCACCCAGAAATCTTCTTTATTCGGTTACTGCATAGAACAGGGAGGTGCAGCACAAGAAAGGCTTCGGCGACGGGCCGTTTCGCGCACTCCTGCGCTTCGTCTAGCCGTAACCGTACGGCTAGGCGAAGCGCAGGAGTGCGCGAAACGGCCCGTCGCCGAAGCCTTTCTTGTGCTGCACCTCCCTGTTCTATGCAGTAACCGAATAAAGAAGATTTCTGGGTGAGTGCCGCTCTCTTTTGTCTTCATTTGATTATAATCTAAATCTACAGTCCAGAAGCCATAACAGGGTGCTGCCATGACCGACAACAATCATTTCAAAGAGGTAAGTAAATCAACAGTATTTTTAAGTGCTTAGAAATAAACAATAAAAAGAGCTATTTTCACTCCTCCTTATTCTGCGTTCATCTCGCTGGTCACCGTGTACACCTTCTCAGGTTCATTTTTCTGGGTATGCCCTTTTAGAAGACTGCGCTGAGGAGAAGAGATCTACAGCGCAGATCAGCAAAGCTCAAATAGAGGTTCAAAGTAAATTGAATTACAACAAATAACTTTAATGATGTGACTCTCTATTTAAACTTCCCTTAGTAATGTCCTATTGAAGGAACACACACCGATTCGCATTTTCCCGACGTGTTACCCGAATATTTCCGATTTGCGACGATTATCCCTGAATTGCCCCGGTATTTTGGCGCACGCAATCGGATTGTGGTGCATCGGCGCTGGCATGCACGCGACGGAAATCGGGGGGCGTGGCCGAATGAATACCCGACGGATTCGGAAAAACCACCGCAGTTAAAAAAAAAATGTGTCGCGAAAATTACACTTACCTTCACTAGGTATTGGCCGGTGAATTTCAGGGCATTCCAGCGCGCCTCCGGGGAACTTCAGCGCAGGAGCGCCACCTGGTGGACGGCGGAAGAACTACCTTGGTGAATCCCGGCCGGACCCGAATCCACCGCAGAGAATGCGCCGCTGGATCGCGAACGGACCAGGTAAGTAAATCTGCCCCACATTCTTTCTTCATTGTCTACTAATGAGATGTAAATGCCTGTCGCTGTGTCGTATCCAGATAGAAATTCTTGTCCTTAAACTCATAGAATCATGACAGTACCATGTCTTCTCTCTGATCCTCTTATCTGACTTCCAAAAACAACAAGAACTGGACCTCTGCCATATGTTTTTGTTTTCACACCTGGGCCACATCTTTGTTTTTGTTTAAAGAAGGGAAAAAAAGTTGTTGTCAGGAATAAACCTTAGTGAGAGAAACAACATCTTACTCTAGAAGAATGCTTCCAGCTATTATAATAATAAATATGAGTTGCTTAACCATGTGCACCGGAATCAGTGGAATTCAATTGAACTGGACAGCTATCTGGATATTGGAGGTCATGCAGGTTTAGCATATGCCTCTGAAAAACAGATTATTTAGACGTACAGTATACTGATATATACAAGTGGAAAATTTACTTTATTGAAATGTCAGTTAATAAAACCAAATAATGTTAAAATAACAAAATAAAATGCACAACATGGTTTGTGGATAGAAGATTATTTTAGCCCTTTGAGTAGCTTAATGAAAAAGACCTGTTTTGACACTATGGCAGTGTATAACAGATCCAAACCATATATTCATGTGTAAATGAGGGTACTACAATGTATTAATTGGTTTACTTAAAGCAACAAATCGTATCTCTTTTATATAACTAAAAGTAATATATAAGGGATTTGTCAGAAGCATGTCTCTAACCCCTTCACAATAGTACTACACAATGTTGTTATGGCCTGTACAGAAAAAAAAAATATCTAGTGTTTCACTGTAAACAGCATACATTAAATGCACATGCAGGTTTGATATATCTTCAACCTAACCTTATTTTACCATTTGCATAACACATGCATAAAGCATTACACTAGACTATGGACTGACTGCTGGCAGTGATTACACTAGACTGTGGTCTGACAGTTGGCAGTGATTACACTAGACTGTGGACTGACAGTGCGCAGTGATTACACTAGACACCCCCAGGAAGAAGCGACGGCGAAACGTGCGTCGGGGTGCTGTGGTGGTGGTCAAGTCTCTCTCCTGCAATTTTGCATAATGTCACGCCCGGGTGGGTAATATGAATTTGCATAAATTTGGTCTTATATATTAGGACATGATATTGGAGATGTATTTTGGACCACCACCAGATCCTTTTGTGTCTTTGTGGAAATTTTAATGTAGTTTTTAATATTTGTCTTGATTGCTGTAACTTGTATTTAATAAAGATTGATAATATTTTATTCCCAATAGTGTCATAGTTTTGGTCTGTGACTATTCGTTAAACTCTTGTCCTATATACCTATATTGGTATTATTACACTAGACTGTGGACTGACAGTTGGCAGTGATAACACTAGACTGTGGACTGACAGTTGGCAGTGATAACACTAGACTGTGGTCTGACAGCTGGCAGTGATTACACTAGACTGTGGACTGACAGTTGGCAGTGATTACACTAGACTGTGGACTGCCAGTGGGCAGTGATTACACTAGACTGTGGACTGCCAGTGGGCAGTGATTACACTAGACCAGTGTTGGCAAACCTTTTAGAGATCGAGTGCCCAAACTACAACAAAGACCCGCTTATTTATCGCAAAGTGCCAACACAGAAATTTAATTTGTGATTTATACTCCCTTCTCTGTCACAGCTTTCATTGATACCAGCACCCTGAGGACACCAATAAAGCAGAAAATAGTCCCAGGTACAGCTGTCACTTTAAAATAGCTCTGTGCACAGTAAGTCCTGGGCTGTCTGGGACTGTAGGAAGATACCTGGAGTCATCTCTGGTGATGGCCTGAGTGCCCACAGAAAGGGCTCTGAGTGCCACCTCTGGCACCAGTGCCATAGGTTAGCCATCACTGCACTAGACTGTGGACTGCCAGTGGGCAGTGATTACACTAGACTGTGGGCTGACATTGGCAGTGATTACACTAGACTGTGGGGTGACATTGGCAGTGATTACACTAGACTGTGGACTGACAGTTGGCAGTGATTACACTAGACTTTGGACTGACAGTTGGCAGTGATTACACTAGACTTTGGACTGACAGTTGGCAGTGATTACACTAGACTGTGGACTGACAGTTGGCAGTGATTACACTAGACTGTGGACTGACAGTTGGCAGTGATAACACTAGACTGTGGTCTGACAGTTGGCAGTGATAACACTAGACTGTGGACTGCCAGTGGGCAGTGATTACACTAGACTGTGGACTGCCAGTGGGCAGTGATTACACTAGACTGTGGACTGCCAGTGGGCAGTGATTACACTAGACCAGTGTTGGCAAACCTTTTAGAGACCGAGTGCCCAAACTACAACAAAGACCCGCTTATTTATCGCAAAGTACCAACACAGAAATTTAATTTGTGATTTATACTCCCTTCTCTGTCACAGCTTTCATTGATACCAGCACCCTGAGGACACCAATAAAGCAGAAAATAGTCCCAGGTACAGCTGTCACTTTAAAATAGCTCTGTGCACAGTAAGTCCTGGGCTGTCTGGGACTGTAGGAAGATACCTGGAGTCATCTCTGGTGATGGCCTGAGTGCCCACAGAAAGGGCTCTGAGTGCCACCTCTGGCACCAGTGCCATAGGTTAGCCATCACTGCACTAGACTGTGGACTGCCAGTGGGCAGTGATTACACTAGACTGTGGACCGACAGTTGGCAGTGATTACACTAGACTGTGGGCTGACATTGGCAGTGATTACACTAGACTGTGGACTGACAGTTGGCAGTGATTACACTAGACTGTGGACTGCCAGTGGGCAGTGATTACACTAGACTGTGGACCGACAGTTGGCAGTGATTACACTAGACTGTGGGCTGACATTGGCAGTGATTACACTAGACTGTGGACTGACAGTTGGCAGTGATTACACTAGACTTTGGACTGACAGTTGGCAGTGATTACACTAGACTGTGGACTGACAGTTGGCAGTGATTACACTAGACTTTGGACTGACAGTTGGCAGTGATTGCACTAGACTGTGGACTGACTTGTTATTATACTAGACTGAGGACTGAAAAGATGGACACATTACTCTAGACTGAGGACTCACTGGTGGCAGTGATTACAGAAGACTGATGACTTACTAGTGGCTGCATTTATGCTAGACTGAGGACTGACTGGTAGCATACAGGTATATCCAGAGGATGCAGAAGGTGGCAGGTGAAGCTGCATTACATGAAATAAATGTATGACAGTAATGTACCCCGCTACAGGCCCAACATAACCTCTACAAGCAGAGTATTGCAAAAAGTTGGATTACAAATTACCTTATTCCTTCAACACTTAATGAAAGACATCTTTCAAAAATATGGCATGTACGTACAAAAAACGGTGTTAGGCGAAGCACAAGATATTACTTTCTTGACTGCCCTGTGTTTTGGAGACTGCTGTAAAATATATGATTGCTTTTGAATTTGCTGTTCACTAAAGAAATTTTTTAATTACATTTTTTTGGAGATACTCAAACATACACCTAGGATAGGATTGCTTATTTATTACTACAGAAAGGTTCATCCTAAAGAAGCAACCATAAATGGGAAGTTATGCCCTAGGATACTATCAGAAGGACAGGTTCAACACCTTACTGACGTGTGACGTATTAATATGTCATATGTCGGTTGCTGATGTCACACAACAGTTGTGGCTGAGCCCTCTCCATACAAGGTGGGTGTTTGCTGTATATTGCAAAGCTGCCTGTCCTGGGTGCTTTTGCGAGTGTGGTGTGCCTCCTCACTCAAGCAGCAGCCCCACTTACCTAGCCGCACTAGCAACGGTCTCTTTGCTTCAGCGTATGCATACTCGCCTCCCATACTGTTTGCTGGCCAGCGCACCGCTAATTGGTGCTGCCCACCTGACTACCTATTAATGGTCAGCCTCTTCCTGTGACACCTGCCGGATCTCTGTGCTTCTATGCCTGAGAGAAATCTTTGTTCTATACCCTTTGTGATTATCCCGATTTTCCGTTGACCCTGTGACTTAGATTCCGTTCCTGACTTCGCTCCTGTGCCGCCTGTCCTGACAACCACTACGTCCCTGACTCCAATCCTGTGCTGCCTGTCCCCGACCACGCTTCTGCCTCATGACTTTGTACTATGCCTTGGCCATCACCACGGACAAAGTCACGCCTGTGGAGCGACCTGGTGGTACCACTCCACAGCAAGTCCCACTCGCTGTGCGGTGGGCTCTGGTGGAAACCGGGTGCCACAATGGTCCAATGGGAACACTACCCTTGGTGCCTAATTGTCAGAATTTGCAAAGTGTTCTGATGGGATCTGGTTTCAGGTTTCTTGCCGGAAAACCACACCTAGAGCTGCCTGTGATTGACAGCTCCATTTCTGATCTTGGAAAACTGTGTCTTTCTTTGAACTTGTTTTTTGTATGCAGCTGCGGTTTGAGTGATGGACGGCTGAGCCAGTCAGTGCTGAAGGTAGTGTCCACTACTGCCTTATATTCTGCCCAGCCCTTCATTGGCTGCTGGTTATACAGTCTATTCTGTGTATCTAGTGCTCTTGCAATTATGTTTCTTGCTATTCTGTGTATTGACTTCTGCTTTGCCTACCGACCACTATTGCTATTCGATTCTGCACATTTGTCGCCATCTTGCTTTTGACCCGGTTTGTTTGACTCCGCTTGTCTGTCTGTATCTGTTGTTTTTCCCTCAGTATTGTTTATCTTTTTGAGCCCCGGTCCCAATTTTGGATTTGCTGCTACGCCCCCTCCTTCCTGAAATTCCATCTTTCCTCAAAGATACTAATGCCTTCCTGGAGGTCATTCAAGACATACATTTGCAGGATGGTTACCAATTGGCATCAATCGATGTCGAGAGTTTGTACACTCGTATCCCTCAAGATTTAGGGGTAGATAGCGTACGAGATGTCCTGACTAATGCTGGGCAAAGCAGCACCTACATCGACTTCGTGTGCGAGGGACTTTGGCTAATACTCTCCCATAATGCCTTCACCTTTGATGGCAGATGGTTCGTCCAGAATACGGGGACGGCCATGGGCACCCCGGTGGCCTGTACCCTCGCCAACATTTTTCTGGCTTGCCTTGAGGGTCGCTACATTTTTTCTTTGGACAATCCATATGCTGCGAGGCTGAGGGCCTTCCACAGATATGTGGACGATATTTTTATTGTGTGGGAGGGGGATAAACAGTCCTTCCTGGATTTTGTAGCTTACCTGAACCAGACGAATTCGATGAATATGAAGTTTACAGCTGTGTTTGGTGGTACTGAGCTTGAGTTTTTAGACGTAAGGGTGTTTGAAAAAGATGGCAATCTGTGCACTATGGCCCATAGAAAACCCACGGCCACTAACTCACTTCTCCATTACACCAGTTATCACCCACATACTAAGGAAGGCTTGCCCTATAGTCAGTTCCTGTGCCTTAGTAGGTTGAATAGTGAGGATGCAGGTTTTCGCGTACAGGCGGAACAACTAAAGGGTAGACTCATTGAGCGCAGCTATCCCATACCCCTAATAGATAGGGTCCTATAAAAGGCGGAAGAGGTACCACGAGAGAGGTTGTTAAGGACGAAGAAGGGAATGCGTAAAAATAGAGAGGTAGAAGGGGACAGACGATTTGTCTTTACCTTTGATTATGGCCCATGTGAAACAGCTATTAGGATGGCCATCAATAAACATTGGCACATCCTTAAGCAGGACCTCCAACTGAGTAAACTCACTGCACAGAGACCCATAGTGGCCTTTAGGAGGTGCACTACATTACGTGGCAGATTGGTCCGCAGTAGATATTCTTCCCCTCGGGGCACCTGGCTTCTCAAAGGTGCTCCCAAGGGGAACTTCAGGTGTGGTTCTTGTTGCTATTGTGACTTTAATAGCCAGGCGAAATACATCACTTTCGGAGGAGTTACCCAAACAGTGAACACCTTTATCACATGCAGGTCGACCTTTGTTGTTTATGTGGTATTCTGCCCATGTCAAAAATATAATATTGGTAAAACAATTAGGAGTCTTTTTACCCGTTTTAGGGAACATAAAAGGTCCATCACCACAGGAGTTGGTTGCCCACGCCTTATCGAGCACGTCAGACAACAACACAATGGGGACGCAGACGTCCTTAGGTTTGCGGGTATAGAGAGAGTCGAATGTAGCCCGGAAGGAGGGCATCGTTCATTAAATTTATTATGCCGGGAAAGTAGGTGCATTATGAAGTTTGAAGCTATGGGTGCCCTGGGTGTTAATGACCGGAACGACATGAAGGTCTTCTTATAGCCGGTACAACTCTGTTTAGTCTATGGTCCAGCTTCCTACGATGTGGTTGTTCCCCCTTAAGTGTGATTTTATACTTTATACTGTATGTGTCGCTTATTGCGTCTTTTATCTTTGCACTTACCAGTGTGTTCTGCCCACCTCCTGCCGTGGTCTTTTTCTTTTGGCCCTCTCCCTCCCCTCGCACGGATGTAGCACCTTTTTGCTACCTATATGCCGTTTCCAGCTATGGGCTGGTTTTGATAAAGAGGACCATTTCTTTAACTACGGACGGGGGTGGTGCGGTCCACACTGTTAGATTGTTTTTGTTGTCACTATGACAACGCGTGCGTGCTTCCGCCTTTCCCCTATTTCCGGTGGGAGGCGCACATGCGTTGTCACTGCCTGGAGAAAGCGCCGAGCGGCACAAAACGGCCCGTCGGCTCAGCGGCACTGCGTGCCTTCCTGTGTATGCTTTTGCACTAATAAAGAAGACTAATCACCATCGGTGAGTGCCATCTTGCCTTTTTGTCTTTATCTCCTAGAGTGTCCCCACTTTCCTGTCTCAGTCTTGTGTCAGTTTCTGTGTACCATTGTGAACACTGACCTATATCTGTATCCCGGTTACCTGTCAGCTCCACCATCTAGCAGCTGTCAGACGAAGTAAGTCTTCCCTTGTAGGATCACTCAGGAACCGTCAGTTTATGTGCTTTTGGCAGGACCTTAGCCCGCAGGGACATCGCAGGGTGAGTTCACCACCACTTACCTGGTCTGACAGCTAGTGTCAAGCCTGGTTGTGGTTGCTCGGTTGCTGGAGAGGTGCTGACACTAATTGTAAGATGCGGTCATGGATCCTGCCAAGGACTGAACTGGCTGAACATACTCCCATCGTGGTCCAACAGTCCCAACAGATTGCTGCGGACAACTCACTGCCACCCTGCTGTTGGTCATGCAGCAGCGATCGGTTCCTTCAGTACCTCCCGCTAGAACGACTTCATCATCTTCGGCAGAACCCAGATATCGACTATCCATGCCCTCCAAATATGATGGAGACCTCAAGCTGTGCAGAGGGTTCCTCACACAGTGCTCTCTGCACATTGAGCTGTGGTATTCATGCTAAGTCTGCTCTCCAGGAAAGTGCTGGCATGGACCACGCCCCCTCTGGGACAGGAACAACCTGGTCACAGCTAATATCTCCACATTCCTTGCAGAATTCCAGTCTGTCTTTGAGGAACCAGGCCAGGCGTCGTCTGCAGAACCAAAGACCACATCTGTCACCCTCAGTGTCTGCTTCTGAGGAACCCATGCAAGTGGATAAAATTTGTCTGACACCTCAAGACCGCACTCGGTGAAGACAGGGGAAACTTTGCCTCTATTGTGCCAGCCCGGAACACTTTCGTCCAGTCTGTCCTCCAGCGTCCAGGAAACGCATACACCTAGGGTTCTTGGAAGGGGCGTCCCTAGGTGAGAGCAAAGCTTCTCCACAACTGAACTTGCTATTTCCTCTGTCAGTGGGAAGGTCCGCAGTGATCCAGTGTATTACCGCACCAAGCTTCTGTCTGTGAAAGTTGGGGCTATGCACAAGGAGAGACTGTCATTTTATGTGCTTCCCCGATCTACATCTGCCATTCTGTTGGATCTCCCGTGGCTGCAGCAACACATTGATTGGCAGACTGGGGAAAAACTTTGCTGGGGTTCAGAGTGCCAGTTTCGCTGTCTCTTGATTTTTCAGCCGGTGTCCACCATGTCTGCTTTGGTATCCTCCAAGCCTCTGGTGGGTCTTCCCGCTGCTTATATGGACTTTGGCAACATCTTCTTGGAGAAACAAGCGAAGACTCAGCTACCACACCATCCTTACGACTGTCCTATAGAGCTGCTGCTGGGCACGCTCCCGCTACAAGGTCGGTTATACCCATTGTCCGTACCCGAGACCACGCCTATGTCAGCCCATATCAGGGAGGATCTGCAGAAAGGGTTCATCCTGCTATTGCAGTTTGTCTTTGCTCGACAGGACAATTGGTCTTCCCTCTTACATTGGGTGGAATTTTCTTATAATTCTCTAGACTCTTTATCTGCTGGTGCTGCTCCCTTTTTCATTGTCTACAGATGACATCCATGCCCACCTGTTCCTCTTGCCGTTCCTTCTGATGTTCCTGCTGTAGAAGAACTGGTACAAGATTTTAAGTCCATCTGTGAGCAAACTTCAGGCTTCTGTCCGCACCAAAACGCAGGCCTACCAGAAACGTAGGCCTCCTCCAGTCTTCTCTCCTTTAGATAAAGTCTAACGGTCCTCGTTTTCTGGGCCCATTTGAGGTACTAAGCATATCAATCCCTTGGCATATAAACTTCGTCTTCCTCCCACCATGCGCATCCCGAACTCCATCCATGTCTCCCTCCTGAAACCGGTCATTTTGAACTATTTCTCCCAGCAAATTGCTCCTCCTGCTCCTGTGGCTGATTCCACCAATATGTATGAAGTTAAAGAGGATCTGGATATGAAGTCAGTTAGTGGGAGACGGTACTTTCTCATTGACTGGAAGGGGTTTGGGCCGGAGGAGAGATCTTGGGAGCTCGTGGACAACATCTGCCCTTCTGCAGAGGTTTCTTCCGACCAAGAAGAGGGTGAGGCTGAAAGGGGGGGCTGGGTACTGTCACAGGTGCTCCAGCTCCTGTGGAACGACCTGGTGGAACCATGCCATAGCAAGTCCAACCCGCTTTGTGGCGGGCTCTGGTGAAATCTGGGTGCCAGTTAGACAACGCTCCCAGGTGTTGGCTTACGTCATTGTCGGTGGTGGTCCAGTGGGTCCACTACTCCTGGTGCCTGACATTGACAATGACAATAAAAAGCTGGTGGTATATGGGTACCACCTTATTGGCTTAGATTGTTGCTCTTCATGCTGTAATTGGTAAGCAGTGATCTGTGACCATCATACAAAGACCAGAGGCTGTATTGTTTTACCCAATCTATTACAACATGTGATTTGCACATTGTAATAGATGATGTGGAAAATCCCCATATGCTGCCAAAATTTTTCAAGAAATTTGTTCTAATGATACAGTCGACTTTACATACAAGGCCATCTGTTGAATTTACATGTGAGCTGAGAGTAGAGAGAATCCCGTAACTGGCAGGAATGTTTATTACAATATAATCACAAAAGCCGGCCTTTAACCTTGAAAATGCTGTAGTGAGATGTGACCATGACATCTGAGTTGTTACTTTCACTTTCAGTTTAATGGTTCAACTAAAATAATTGGTATTTAAACAGTCCTCCTAATCATGCTGTTCACATTTTTACAAGAGACCAGGACAACACATCCTGCTTCAGGATGTTGTCAGATGAAAGTGGCCACTGAGCAAGAAGTGTAACACAGTATCATCAGCAGGTAGCAAAAGAATACAAAGAGACTGTAAGAGTCATAGAAAGACAGCGAAGGATTGTGAGGGACATTTACCCTGGGTGCAAGGTGACCTGTATGGGAGCTGAACACACCACCATCGTCTTGCATTAGACAGGGAGCATCTATACTACACAAGGGAATGGTAAGTATCTGTGCTGCTCAATAATGTAAGGTGCTTTATGCTGAGCAGAAATAATGGCCAATACCAAAGAAAAAATGGTATAAATTAGAGAAGAGCGAACATACTCGTCCGACCTTGATGCTCGTTCGAGCATTAGCGTACTCGAAACTGCTCGTTGCTTTTTGGCGGCCAGAAACAGAGCCAATCACAAGCCAGGAGACTCTGCACTCCACCCAGCATGACGTGGTACCCTTACACGTCGATAGCAGTGGTTGGCTGGCCAGATCAGGTGACCCTGGGATAGACTAGCCGCTGCCCGCGCTGCTCGCGTCATTCTCTGTCTGGATGCCGCTAGGGAGAGAGCTGCTGCTGGTCAGGGAAAGCGTTAGGGTGTTCTATTAGAATAGTGTTAGGCAGGAGTGATTCAACAAGAACCCAACAGCCCTTCTTAGGGCTACAATAACGTTATACTTTTTTTTTTTTGTTTGCTTGTGGCTGGGCTTGCT
Organism: Engystomops pustulosus; assembly: GCF_040894005.1. Classification (NCBI taxonomy): domain Eukaryota; kingdom Metazoa; phylum Chordata; class Amphibia; order Anura; family Leptodactylidae; genus Engystomops; species Engystomops pustulosus. The sequence goes on from NC_092415.1 coordinate 58,981,224, forward strand.
GGCACTAGTAGTGCAGCTAGTACCATATTGTGAGGAATTTGCAGGGGGACTTGCTACCGTTGTGTTTAGCTCTTAGTGACACACATATCCACCTCAAACACCAAAGTGGGAAAATTTATTAGGGGTTTGATTTCAATTAGGCACAGTCTGCCATTTACTTTTTATTTTACGTTTATTTTTTCATAACTCAGCGTCATCTCATCTGGCATAGCAGTGTGCTTTCATACTTGGCTAGAAAATAGCCATAGGAGAATCCAAACGGCTTACTTACGCCTACAATAGCGTTATATATATTTTATTTCTGGTTGATCTGCTGGTGGCTGTCCTTGCTGCAGTGCATCTACTAGCCAATTGTGAGGAATTTGGAGTGAGACTTGCGACCGCTGTGTTTAGCGCTTAGTGACGCACATATCCATCGCAAAGACCGAAGTGGGAAAATTTATTAGGGGTTGGATTTCAATTAGACACAGTCTGGCAGTTTCTTTTTATTTTACGTTTATTTTTTCATAACTCAGCGTCATCTCATCTGGCATAGCAGTGTGCTTTCATACTTGGCTAGAAAATAGCCATAGCAATAGGATAGCATCGTTTGGTTTTAAAAACTAAAAAACGCAAAAAAAAAAAAAAAACACAAAAAAACACAAAAAAAAGTTTAAAAAAAATTAAAGTTATAACTTTCATTTTCAAAATGTTTAACCCGAGGGCTAGGGGTAGAGGACGAGGGCGGGGACGTGGGCGTCCAACTACTGCAGGGGTCAGAGGCCGTGGTCCTGGGCGGGGTGAGACACCACCTGCTGATGAGGGAGCAGGGGAACGCCGCAGAGCTACACTCCCTAGGTTCATGTCTGAAGTTACTGGGACTCGTGGTAGAGCACTGTTGAGGCCAGAACAGTGCGAACAGGTGATGTCGTGGATTGCCGACAATGCTTCGAGCAATTTGTCCACCAGTCAGTCTTCCACGCAGTCCACCCATGTCACCGAAATCGGCACTCCTCCAGCTCCTGCACCTCAGCCTCCTCCCCCCCAGTCTGCCCCCTCCCAGGAAAATTTGGCATTTGAACTGGCATACTCTGAGGAACTGTTTTCTGGACCCTTCCCACAGTCACAAACCACTTGTCCGGTTGCTGCTGAGCAATTTTCCGATGCCCAGGTTTTCCACCAGTCGCAGTCTGTGGGTGATGATGACCTTCTTCTTCACGTAGCGGAAGAAGTGTGTAAAGAGGTGTCCGACGATGAGGAGACACGGTTGTCAGACAGTGGTGAAGTTGTTGTCAGGGCAGGAAGTCCGAGGGGGGAGCAGACTGAGGGATCGGAGGATGATGAGGTGACAGACCCAAGCTGGGTTGAGAGGCCGGGTGAACACAGTGCTTCTGAGACGGAGGAGAGTCCTCGACCAGAACAGGTTGGAAGAGGCAGTGGTGGGGCCAGACGGAGAGGCAGGGCCAGAGCAGGTGCATCAGCGCCAAATGTGTCACGTAGTGAAGCTCCCGTGGCGAGGGCTCCCGCGACGAGGGCTAGATTTTCAGAAGTCTGGAGGTTCTTTAAGGAAACACCGGATGACCGACGGACTGTGGTGTGCAAACTTTGCCAAACCAGGATCAGCAGGGGTTCTCAGGGCAGCGCAGCGCCGCCTCCAACTGCCCGCTCACCGACTGTTGTGCGACGTGCCCACGAGGTGGAATTCAACATTAACCATGTTATCCAGAGTTTACCAGCAGCGCAAAGCGATTGTAGACTGCCAGATGTCAACTTCCACCAGAACTGGTAGTCAGGTCAGTCAGCTTCCTCAAGTCTACAATGAGGAGTGGACGTGGATGTCTGATATCTGTCAGGTGCTGAGTAACTTTGAGGAGTCAACACAGATGGTCAGTGGCGATGCCGCCATCATCAGCCTCACCATCCTGCTGCTTGGCCTGTTGAAAAACTCTCTGATCAGCATGAAGTCGGAAGCTTTGCGCTCGTCACAAGAGACGGGGGAAGAAGATTCCCTTGTTGATAGCCAAAGCACCCTTAGGTCTGTTTCTCAGCGCATATCGGAGGAGGTGGAGGAGGATGAGGAGGAGGAAGAGGAGGAGAATGTTGGCGAGACACAGGAGGGGACCATTGTTGAGTCCTTCACTGTTCAGCGTGTATGGGCAGAAGAAGAGGAGTTGGAGGAGTTGGAGGAGGAGGAAATGGACAGTCAGGCCAGTGAGGGGAGTGAATTCTTACGCGTTGGTACTCTGGCGCATATGGCAGATTTCATGCTAGGCTGCCTATCCCGTGACCCTCGCGTTCAAAGAATTTATTCCAGCACCGATTACTGGGTATTCACTCTCCTGGACCCACGGTACAAGCAAAATCTTTCCACTCTCATCCCTGGAGAGGAAAGGAGTGTGAGAATGCATGAATACCAGCAGGCCTGGTGCACAAGCTGAAACACTATTTCCCTTCTGACAGTGCTAGCGGCAGAGTGCGTAGTTCTGCGGGACAAGTAGCGAGGGAGAGTAGGCGAGCACTGGCAAGGGTACGCTTTACAAGGCTTTTGCCAGCTTTATGTCACCCCAGCAAGACACTGTCACCTGTCCCCAGTCTCGGCAGAGTAGGGCTGATCTTTACAGAAAGATGGTGAGGGAGTACGTAGCTGACCATACCATCGTCCTAAATGATCACACAGCTCACTACAACTACTGGGTTTCAAAGCTGGACATGTGGCACGAACTGGCGCTGTACGCCTTGGAGGTTCTTGCCTGCCCTGCCGCTAGCGTCTTGTCCGAGCGGGTTTTCAGTGCAGCTGGTGGCATCATCACCGATAAGCGTACACGCCTGTCGACTGACAGCGCTGACAGGCTGACGCTTATTAAGATGAATAAAGCCTGGATTTCTCATAATTTCCAATCTCCACCAGGTGAAGGAAGCTCAACCTGAATAATTTATGCACTCCTCCTCCTCCTCATTTTCCTCCTTCTCCTCCTCTTTGTACACTAAAGCAGAGGAAACTGGCTATTGCTATTTTTTGACAGGGCCCACTAGCTCTAGCTATAGTACTTTATGCATTTAATTTTTCTGGAGGGCCACCTACCCGGTCCTCTGTTTTAAACAATTTTTGGGAGTGCCACATACAGGCACTCAATCTATTTCATTTTTCTGGAGGGCCACCTACCTGCTCCTCTGGTTTGAAAACTTTTTTGGACTGCCACATACAGGCACTCAATCTATTTCATTTTTCTGGAGGGCCACCTACCTGCTCCTCTGGTTTGAAAACTTTTTTGGACTGCCACATACAGGCACTCAATCTATTTCATTTTTCTGGAGGGCCACCTACCTGCTCCTCTGGTTTGAAAACTTTTTTGGACTGCCACATACAGGCACTCAATCTATTTCATTTTTCTGGAGGGCCACCTACCTGCTCCTCTGGTTTGAAAACTTTTTTGGACTGCCACATACAGGCACTCAATCTATTTCATTTTTCTGGAGGGCCACCTACCTGCTCCTCTGGTTTGAAAACTTTTTTGGACTGCCACATACAGGCACTCAATCTATTTCATTTTTCTGGAGGGCCACCTACCTGCTCCTCTGGTTTGAAAACTTTTTTGGACTGCCACATACAGGCACTATCCAAATTAAATTGTCTCCATAGCAGCCTCCACACGTTGTCTCCATTGCTACCTCCAAAAGTCGTCCATATAGCTGTCTCCATACATCGTCCCCTTATCAAACGAGGTGTGTCAGGCAGAAATTTGGGTTGTTTTCATGGATTCCACATCAAAGTTGTTAACTTTGTCGCCACCCTGCTGTGTTATCCACAAAATATACTGGCAAACTTTTATCATTTACCAATATTATTTCAGTGCTTCTTGCGCATCTGTTTACATTCCCCTCACCCGCCATATCCTAAACTTATAAGAACGCTACTACACTTGATCTTATACAAAAGGTTCTTAGAAGTGCTGTTTGGGGAGTAGCCTAGAGACAGGGGCTTGGATTGGCGAAAGCTCGCCTGGCAGCGGAGCGCCAGCTCCATGCGCATCATGCGCTTCTTGCGCATCTGTTTACATTCCCCTCACCCGCCATATCCCAAACTTATAAGAACGCTACTACACTTAACTTGGTGCAGGCTGGGACCGAGTCTGACCCTGGGGCTGGTCATATACTGCCGACGCAGAGGATTGCGGGGCCTACCTCGGTCCAGGTCTCAAAGGCCTAGTATACCTCCTCCTCCTCCCACCCCTCCTCCACCTCCTCCTCCTCCGAATTACCATCCGTGGCCATGGCGCCATCAGTCGGTAGCGCTAGGCACAGCAGCAGTGCCGTCGCTAAGCGACAGCAGGCGGTGCTCAAACTGCTGAGCCTAGGCGATAAAAGGCACACCGCCCAAGAGCTATTACAGGGCATTCCACATCAAACTTGTTAACTTTGTCGCCACCCTGCTGTGTAATCCACAAAATATACTGGCAAACTTTTATCATTTACCGATATTATTTCAGCGCTTCTTGCGCATCTGTTTACATTCCCCTCACCCGCCATATCCCAAACTTATAAGAACGCTACTACACTTGATCTTATACAAAAGGTTCTTAGAAGTGCTGTTTGGGGAGTAGCCTAGAGACAGGGGCTTGGATTGGCGAAAGCTCGCCTGGAAGCGGAGCGCCAGCTCCATCCCAAGATCCAACTAACATAGTTTTAACTGCAGCACCTTTAATCTACTACTAGTTCACTGCCTCCATAATAATAATAATAATAATCTTTATTTATATAGCGCCATCATATTCCGTAGCGCTTTACAAATCATAGGAAACAAATACAAATGTAATGTAACAGAGCACAACATTTGTATGGAACAACAGGAGTAAGGTCCCTGCTCACCAGAGCTTACGGTTTATGAAGATGATGGGGTAACACGAGGTAAAAGAATATTTAATGGTCAAGCCATTCTTCTTAGGGAATAGAACAAAATATAATAAATGGAATTGCTGTTGCTTGAACCACTCAGCCGTCATCTTATATACCAGGTCCAGGGTGAATGGGACTGCAGAGAAGTCTGGTGCCTGTTGGTTGCTGGATAACAGATGGGAGGACGACACAGGACGGGTTAGTAGAAGAGTTAACACTTCATGCAGTTAATGAGTGTTATAGGCTTGCCTAAAGAAATGGGTTTTAAGAGCACGTTTGAAACTTTGGAGGTTAGGTATTAGTCTGATAGTCCGGGGCAGAGCATTCTATAGAATTGGTGCAGCTCTAGAGAAGTCTTGGAGACGCGAGTGGGAGATCCGCACTAGGGTAGAGGTTAATCTAAGATCACTGGCGGATCTAAGAGCACGGGTTGGGCGATAGACTGAGATAAGAGAGGAGAGGTAGGGGGGTGCAGCATTATACAGAGCTTTATGGATGAGGGTTATTATTTTAAACTGTATTCGAAAGGAGACTGGCAGCCAGTGCAGCGTCTGGCATGAACTGTAGGCATACATGGTCCCCTTATCAAACGAGCTGTGTCAGGCAGAATTTTGGGTTGTTTTCATGGCTTCCACAACAAACTTGTTAACTTTGTCTCCACCCTGCTGTGTAATCCACAAAATATACTGGCAAACTTTTATCATTTACCAATATTATTTCAACGCTTCTTGCGCATCTGTTTACATTCCCCTCACCCGCCATATCCTAAACTTATAAGAACGCTACTACACTTGATCTTATACAAAAGGTTCTTAGAAGTGCTGTTTGGGGAGTAGCCTAGAGACAGGGGCTTGGATTGGCAAAAGCTCGCCTGGCAGCGGAGCGCCAGCTCCATGCCAAGATCCAACTAACATAGTTTTAACTGCAGCACCTTTAATCTACTACTAGTTCACTGCCTCCATACATGGTCCCCTTATCAAACGAGCTGTGTCAGGCAGAATTTTGGGTTGTTTTCATGGCTTCCATGTTAACTTTGTCGCCACCCTGCTGTGTAATCCACAAAATATACTGGCAAACTTTTATCATGTACCGATATTATTTGAGCGCTTCTTGCTCACCTCCTTTGGTTCCTCTCTGCCACCCATTGGTTTGAAGCCTGAGTCCATTTAGGGTATGTCGCCATGCCACTCTCTAGCCTGCCGCTGCTGCCGCTGCCTCTGCATGCCGTCCCCTATAGTGTCAGGGTCAATTATTAGATGTTTTAGATGCTATCTTGCTTCATTCTGTCACTCTGTCATGGCCATGCTGTTGCCCATAATTTTGGCATAATGGTGCATTTAAGCAGCCTCAGAGGCATCCATGCATGCTGCCCCTGCTGTTTCCTGTCCATTTCCGTGGTGTTTCCATCCTTTTCTGAGGTTCCCAGGTGTTTGGCCAAGCTTCCCTGTGCAGAGCCTTCGTCCCCTTGAAAAATGCTCGAGTCTCCCATTGACTTCAATGGGGCTCGTTATTCGAGACGAGCACTCGAGCATCGGGAAAAGTTCGTCTCGAATAACGAGTACCCGAGCATTTTAGTGCTCGCTCATCTCTAGTATAAATGTTTAGCATTTCCATATAGGTAATGAAGCCATGTAAGAGAACTCCAGGGGCTCGTCTGGGCCCAGTTCAGTAGCTGAAAAAACAATTATATTTGATCAGCAAAGGTATGAAAAATGAAAATCCAGTGATAATTAGAATTTTAAAAAGACAAAAATGTAGTATTCACTACAGACAAGGTGATGATTTTCAGACTAGAAGTCCTTAGTCATACCATGATACATAAACGTAAACACAAGATTTATATATACAACAACGTAAACTAACTACCTATCTCTGGACCCATCTACTCTGCTGAACTATCGCCCTATTTCACTACTTCAATTTGCCCTAAAACTCCTGGAACAACATTAGAACTATCTTCCTATGCCTCATCCAACTTTCTTCTTGACAAACTACAATCTGGTTTTCGACCCAATCACTCCCCTGAGACTGCCCTGACTAAAGTTTCTGATGACCTGTCAGCCAAGGCAAAACATCATTACTCCGTTCTCCTCCTCCTTGCCCTGTCCTCTGCCTTTGACACTGTCGACCATTATCTCCTGCTGCATATGCTTTGTTTTTTTGGTATCACTGACCGTGCCCTCTCCTGGATATACTCATACCTTTCCAACCGGATGTTCATTGCCTGTCACTATCACACCACCTCTTCACCTCGCCCCCTCTCTGTTGGCGTCCCTCAGGGCTCTATCCTGGGACCCCTACTCTTCACCCTCTACACCTCTAGCCTGGGACACCTAATTAAGTCCCATGACTTCCAATACCATTCATATGCAGATGACATACAGATCTATATTTCTGGTCCAGATATCTCCTCTCTTCTAGCCAGAATTCCAGAGTGTCTGTCAGCCATATCCTCCTTTTTCTCTTCCCCTTTTCTAAAACTTAACATGGACAAAACAGAACTCATAATCTTTCCTCCACCTAACACATCCCTCCCTCCCCCACCTGACCTAACCATCACAATTCATGGCTCCACACTCTCTCCGGTCCCTAAAGTCCATTGCCTTGGAGCCACCTTGGTGCGTTATCCTTTAAGCCTCATATACAGGCCCTTACTACAACCTTCCGCCTCCATCTCAAGAACATCTCTAACACTCGACCCTTCCTCAATCTAGAGTCTACAAAATTACTAGTCCATGCCTAATCATCTTTCGCTTGGACTAATGCAACATTCTTCTCTGTGGTCTCCCAGCTAACTTTCTAACACCCCTCCAATCTATCGTAAACTCTGCTGCCCAGCTTATCCATATGTCTCCTCCATTCTCCTCTGCCTCTCCTCTACATCTCCTCTCTGCCAGTCTCTCCACTGGTTACCCATTGCACAGCAAATTCAATTTAAAATACTAACCATGACCTGCAAAGCCATCTTGTCCCCTCCATATATCTCTGAACTCATCACACGGGTGGTATATATAATCTCCATTCCTCACAGGACCTTCAGTTTTACTCTATTACCATCTGCTCTTCTCACAACCGCATCCAGGACTTCTCCCGTCCATCTTCCATACTCTGGAACTCTCTACCAAAATGTGTCAGACTGTTCGCCACTTTCCAAACCTTCAAACGTAACCTGAAAACCCACCTGTTCAGGTTCTCTTACAACGCACATTACCTGCACTACTCCCTCACCTCATGGCTCTCCCCCCTCATGGGCAGGGTCCTCTCCTGATCAGTGTAGTTTTGTATTTTGTACCTGTTTTTTGTTTTAATGTAAAACAAAATGTAAGACCTGTTTTTGTCTGATGGTACAGCACCAAGGAATTAATGGTGCTTTATAAATAAATTAAAAAAAAGTAATTAATTATAATAATAATATTTATTGATAACATTTGCACAGAATTTCATTTAAAAACCTAGAATTACAAAAAATTATTTTGCATATATTTTCAGTTTGCTTTACATGCCTCTAGGCATGGAGTAATTTTATGTAAAATGATGACACAATAAATTAATGATAAAAAAAAGTAAAAGGTCAATGCAAATACTTAAAAAAAAGGTCAATTAGGTTAAAAATTAGGTGCAAGTACAATAAAACCACAAAAGTGCCCAATACTCGCTAAAACTTATGTACCTATAAACACATCACCTATAAATAATAACCCTATTGAACACACCTCAACTTTTAATATCTAGTTACAACTTTTTCAGAGGTTTCTAGGAATGACTGACTGAGCCTCTATTTAGCAATTGTAGTTATAATCACATTAATATTTAAAATCATCATAATACTTTTAATAATAACTATAATATTAATAATCGTTCATAAATGAGACCCAACCTAAAAAAAATCACAATTTTGATTTTATTAAATAAAAAGGATTCCTTTTTAATGTGCTTAATAAGACAGACATTGGCCCAGATCTATTAAACTGGTTGTGCCAGTTCTCTGTTTGAAACAAAGGCAGGCATTTATAATTTTGGTTGCAGGGTGGCCTAGCAAGTATGCTATAATTTTAAGTGGCATTTAAGTTTGTGGCACAAGGGATTCATGATTTTGCGCGTGAATAAAGGTTTAGAACTGCCACCCCATTCATGAAAATGAAATAGAACTCTGTAGATCAGCTTGTAGCTGGTGTAAGTGTGCGCCAAAAATTATGTTACAAAACAATTTGGATTCACAAGTGGCGCCACAATTGTGTGTCCAAAAAAAGAAAAATTTGTGAGTGTTGAAAATATTGTGGCACCGTCACATCATAAATAAGGCACAAGAGCAAAGGTAAAAGAAATTGCCAGTTTTCCTTTTGAAAGTCGATAATAAATGCCCCCCAACATCTTTGAACCTTGCACATGTATTTAAGAAGTGTTTGCATCAGTTTTGTGTCGTGGATTCACTGTGCCGACAAGACAGAAAATATTTGCACCTAAAGGGACATGCAAGTTCTATGTTTGCTTTTGACGCAAACAACACGTGCGAAAGCGCTAATGATTCCTAGCAAAAACTGACCAAAAACGCAGGCAAATACATCAGTTTTTCATTGCACTCTGACGTGATCTGCAACGCAAGTGTGAAAGGGGCTTAGTGCTTAGTTGGAGTTTGTGACACATTTAATGTAGAGCCTTGACAGACTTGTATCGCACACTGTGGCTTATTTACTAAGGGTTCGCGGATCACACTTTCGTCGGACTGTTGATAGTTTTCACGGTTTGCGCCGCTGGGACAGGTATTTAGCAGGGGATTGTGTCGCGCACAATCGAATTTTGGCACAGCTGTGCTGGCTTCCATGTGACATAAATCGGGGGGCGGGCCACCAGATGATCTGACAGATTCGGACTGAGCGCGGAATTTAACTTTCAATTTGTGTCTCAAGACAATGCACTTACATACACCAGGAAGAAGGTGAACTCAGGTGGACCTGATCAGGGAAGAGACAAATCCAGGATATCGGGCGCACAGTCTTAGTGAATCATGCCAGAGTGCATGATCGTCGGAACAGTGCACTTTGGATGAACTCCTTGGCCGGGTAAGTAAATATGCCCCACTCTATGTTAAAGGTGCCCCCGAAAAAAAGATGCACACTTTTCGAGCTGTGAAGGGTGCGCCAGATAATTGAAGACCTTGCACCAGTACTCAACAATATGGTGCATCCTGCACATTCGTGAGGCAAACTACCCTGAACTATTTATACATCTAGGCCATTGTTCCTACTTGTATGGAATATGGAAATAAATCATATCATATACTATTTCACATTTGATATAGCCAGTACTGGTATATACAAGATCAAAATCCTGAAGCTGGGTTAACACTTATAACTGCATCAATGAGTTGCAGTTATCATAGTGGTTGTTAGCTGAAGAAACTGCTCTTAAAAAAAACAGGTGCCAATGCTGATGCTGACTCTACTCTATGAACTATCCCTGTGCATTTCCATAAAGTGCATCTATTTTTTCTGGGGATCAATGACAGAAAAATTATTTGCCAGAAACCATAGCTATTGGTGCAGGTATAGCCATATTGGGCCCTCCCCATTATTTTCTGTATATACCCACATCAAGGTATCCCACCTATCTACACCAGTCTTCACATCAGGCCAATTTAAGGGTAAACGACTGAACATTTTTCATAGGATGACATGCGGCTCCTTTCACAGATCCTGATTTATAGGACTGAAAGGTATGTGTAAACTTGCATAGCCTTTGAAGGTATGCATTCAAACAGCAAAGCTCTGCAGGACTATATTAAGTATATTTGGCATCCAGAGTGCTAGATTGGATCCGACAGTGGAACATAGGCAGAAAGACTGTAGAATATGAAAGAATACGAACAGAAAACAGTGTTTGTTGCAATGTCTCCACCTCCACTGTGGCCTGGACGCCTTAATATCACACCCAAAAAGGTGGAATAAATCAGCTTTGGTTATTTTACAAACTAAAAACAGATGTTTTCAATAGTCTAATGTAAAAATTGGCAATGTAATAATGCATGGCTGTAAAGTCACAGCAAATGATAAAAGGTTTAAGTCTTCTGTAGTGAAATATTAACCCACTTCCTATACCAACTCCTACTACAATAAGCTTTTGACCCTAACATTTAACACATTTGGCAAAAATTTGCTCAAAAGGCTTTCCACAACAAATTTCTCATAAAGGGCTTAATAAATTACTTCCAATGCCTTCCATGCAAATTAACCCACCCAAAAGAAATACTTCATTAAAATCGTATTATTAAAAAGCATTGTTCTTATCCCTAAATGGCTCCTTTCCATGGTTGCCGGGCCCGGCGCCAGCACCCGGCTAACCCGGGCAAGTGCCGGGGCCCCGGGGTACTGCAGGGGCCCACTCGGGCCCCTGGATCAGCAGGACATCTGCCCCGCTGCCCGGGAGGTTCCTTCCCTCTCTCATCGCGATCTGTGTCCTCCGGACACAGATCGTGATGAGTACATGTGCAGTCACTGCTTTCCCCGGCAGGAGCTGCAGAGGCTGAAGGACCTGTGATGACATCATGGTCACAACATGGGGGGCTGTGTGGGGACATTACTTACTGGGGGGCTGTGTGTATACAGGAGCTGGAGGGGATGGGGCAGTGTGTATACAGGGGGGGGGGCAGTGTGTATACAGGAGGAGGGCGGGCAGTGTGTATACTGGGGTGGGGTGGTCAGTGTGTATACAGGAGGAGGGGGGCAGTGTGTATACAGGAGGAGGGGGGCAGTGTGTATTATACAGGGGGAGGGGGGGCAGTGTGTATACAGGGGGAGGGGGGCAGTGTGTATACAGTAGGAGGGGGCAGTGTGTATTATACAGAGGGAGGGGGCAATGTGTATACAGGGGGAGGGGGGCAGTGTGTATACAGGAGGGGGGATGTGTACATGGGGATGAGGGGCCGTGTGTCCACGCGGCGGAGGGGGGGCAGTGTGACTACTGGAGGGCGGCCCATAAAGGGGCCCACTAGAGCTCTGTCACCCAGGGGCCCATTAAAACCTGGAGCCGGCCCTGATGGTTGCAATGTTAAAAAATCTGTTTGTAACTCGCCTGATTTGAGTCCAATGGTAGTAATGGGGTCCCCTAAATGCAGTGTGAACTGCACTTTCCCTTTTCCTGATTAAACAGTCTCACTGCTGGGACATGCTGCTGTGTGGAATATTGAGAGAGAGCTCTGTTACATCATTGGGCATTTTATGTCGTGTGACCAGGTTGATGTAAACTAACGCCTGTTACATTTGCAACATCTATCCCATGTATGTATCTGATACCATGAAATCATGGAGGATGGGAAGGACTAGAAGTCCATGGATATGTATCTGATCATATGGCAGTATCATAGCATAGAATGATATCTACTTCTCCCCATGCCTCCATGGAGCCCTCCTGACCAATGAGGGCTCTCTCTCTCTCTCTCTCTCAATGTTCCACACAGCAGCATGTTCTGTCGCAGTGCAACCTGTCAATCAGGAACAAGGAGGCAGGGCAATGCAAATAACCACTGAATATGCAGGCCTTTTTTGGTGAGTTGCATACAAACTCATTTTTGTAATATTGCAGCCAGGGAAAGGAACCATTTAGGGATAGGGCAATGCTTTTTAAATCATAGGTTTTAATGAAGTATTTGTTTTGGGTGTGTTAATTTGCATGACAGCTTCTTTTTAAATTCCTTCTGGAAAAGACTTACTTGTTTGGTTATTATCCCAAGTCATATTACAATGCTTCCTGCAAGTCGCTCATATAGTGCTATATTTAAGGTAGCACTGAAGGCATAGTTTTCCTTTTATATTCTTGTAAAGCTTATTTGCATATTTCTTTCTCACAATGAAAGCCCAACACAAATTAATAAAACTAATAGTGGCGCTTTTTTGTGTTGGTGGTTTCTCTTTAAGATATACAGAAGGATTAAAAGTCCAGGGCAGCACGGATATCCATTTGTGATTATGTTAATTGGATTAACAACCAAGTCATCACATAAATTGTTTGGTAGCACATTAGGAACTGAAGATCAAGGAAGTGGACATCTGTACCACCGCTAAGAAACAGGTTTTACATCTTATATCTCTTCTACCGATTTTAGACCTGTAGAATAACTGCATCATAGAAGCCTCTGCTATTACTCTTCTGCTGATAGTTGACAGTAAAAAACATTTGAGCTGTTATATGAAATAATCTGGCTAATAGTATTTTTACTTTCGATACTGTTTCATCTTCATGTGTGTGCCGAATAATTTTGTATGTCTTTTCAATTATATATCTACTTGATCACAGACAATTTTATTTCATGTTATTTCATGACTGAACAGCTTATGCCTATGCTTAGGCTCTGTTTACACCTTGTTTGTGGAATATGTTTATGTATAACCGAAGAAATGCTATAAATATAAATGTGAAATATACGGTAGGTAAAATATATAATAGACCTGAGGTATGCCAAAAGAGGATTCTTTGATATTCGTTGGTATGAATGTTTTCACTTTATTTATATTTTTCAAGTTTATGCTGTACTTTTCATTGTAGATATATGGTGGTGAAATGCATTTTCAAACCTGTGTAGTTCTGGAGCTGTAGCCTATTCCTTGGTGGAGTCTAGAACAACGCAACAAATGTACCCAGCTAAAGTATACCTCCAATGATTGCATTACAAACCTTAAAGCAGCCTACATACCCTTTATATACTTCTTTACTTTTATACTTTCATCTATAAGGTATAGTTCGAGACTTGAACACTGAATAAACAAAAAGTCCATACTTAAATAATTACATTCAGACAAAAGGACATTTAGTCTATAATGTAGGTAGGAGAATAGAGAGATAAGAAAGTAAAGTTAAAAAAGTTAAATTAAGCAAGATAACATTGTTGGGGGAGAGGCCCCATATTACTTACCTTTCATATACTTACCCTATCTTATATTATTACTTATATTTTTTGTAATATTGAAAATCTTAAATCCCGCCACCCACCAACATAAAAAAATTATATTTTGTTTTTATCGTTGTATATATGCATATAACTCCAGCCACAAAATGAGTTAGAATGACCAAATTGGATACACGCTTGTGCTTTTTGTATTTTGTCTATTTATACTTTATGTAAACCAATGTACACACGTTGGTACTTTACTTGTGTTGTCACGGGATGCCTCTGTTGCCGCAGACACTCTAATTGAAATGGTTCAGTATTGTTCTGAGCACGGGTCTGAGCAGGCTATTGGTGGTGGTGTAGGTTGCGTGAGTTGTTAATCTTAGTAGAGGTGTCCAGAGCTATGGTCCAGGTAACTTTGCAGACGTATATTTTGGGAGGTTGCAACTGAGACTAGGAGGATGGTTGACTACCAGAGATGAAGGGACTTGAATTTTACGTTTGGCGTACTCCATTCGGCAGCTCTGCCTAACCCGGACATGTTGCATGAAGGACTGCAGAGCAGCCAATCAGGTAGCTTTATGCCACTAACAAAAAGGCTTGGCTGTGATTGGTCAGTTGGACACCTGATGAACACACTTTGCTAATCATAGTCATGATGGTGGGGGTAAAACTGCCTGATTGGCAGCCCTACAGACCGTCAAACAACATGTCTGGTTTGGGCAGATCTGCTGAATGGAGAACACTAATCCTAAAATTCAGGTCTGGTCATCTCTATTGACTTCTCTGAGGCTTGCAGACTTTTGAAGTATTAGGGGGATCAGTCTGCATGAGTATAACACCAATGTGTAGCTACTGTGAAGTCAACAAGGGCCTGACTTATGTTTGAAAAAAACTGTTAAGTGGGAGACTGAAATTGTCAAGGGTCTATATTGAATTTAGGGTCCTAAATTTGACTCTAAAACAGTGTTTCGGAATATTTTAGAGTATATTAAGCTACCCCCTTTATACACAAGTAACACTCCCATTTTTACAGTGATCTTTTGCTTGTGATGGGCTCTCTTAGTTTGGGATTTCTGTGTATCTGTAACATTGCAGACAACAACAACTTCCCGTTTGGAAGAAGCTGAGATCTTCGGAAGAAACAAGCAAGCTTTATTTTTTACTGGTGCACTGAATTGCATATTGGTGATTAGTTAATTGTGGGAATTTATTATATACATTGTGCTCTGGTGTATGATAAAAGCCTCGCTCCTCTGGAGCACTGGATACTTCAGGAGGCTTCAGAGATGAACTCCGCAAATGAAGGAAAGTTTTTAGCAGCTTTAAGACCCTGCTAAATTTCTGAAAATCAGTCTTGACATTTAATGCATGAGTTTCCAATACATAGAATATTTAAAAATGGTTTGCACGACATAAAGAAGCCACAGGTAAGGGAAGCTTCGTATGCAGACTACATGGAACAAAGGATGTCCTCATTTTTTTGTTTCTACAGGGAGATAATGAAATGCTTATTAGCATTGATGATATACCTACTATGTCTAAAATCCCACCAAAGTGCACCAACATCAACAGATTTAGAGGACAGTTCCCTCAGCAAGAAAATGAAAGGTAACAGTTTTGTGCAGATGGGGCAAATTTAACCTGATAGTTGCCCACTGTGTTTCATAATGCGTTCTTCCCAGTGATCTCCTTCCCGCCACTCAAATGTCTAAAACCTACTTTACCTTGTGAAATTTCCCCATGTATATTTATAGTAAAGCTTATACCTAGATATATAAATATGTGTCTAAAATAAATGTTCCTTTAAGTTGTCATTTATGCTAAAAAACACTTCTTATTTGATCAACATAAAGAGAAGCCTGTCTTGTATCAAACCACTACAATTTGAGTATGAAACTACTTGGAGTCAAAGGGGTATTTTCATCCATGCATTTATGAGTGAGGATTTTCATCAGGCACTTATGACATCTCCTATGGATTCAGTCATAGCAATCAAAATCCATCATGGTTAACCAGGGACACTGTGACTGTAGTAATCTTCTTATATATGTTATCCATGGTCTCCTTCTAAAATCAACTTTTAAAATGATGCTAGTGAGCCTGAGGGGTTACCCTAGCATACTTCTAAAAGTTGATTTTAGAAGTGAAGAGACCATGGATAACATATATAAAAAGATTCCCACAGTCACAGTGCCTTACTCTATGTGGAAGTGTCCCTGGTTTATCATTATGGATTTTTTATCTTTCTTCTTCAAGTACTCAATAATTATAGAATGATTTTGAAATGTGTAAGGGATTTGCAGAAATAGGAAATTGCTAAATTACTTGCTAATTCATATAATTTATTCTCTGAGACCATATTACCACCTTGTTGATTCTTTTATGCAGTACTCTCCAAAGTTGGAGAGGAGTATGTGGTTGAAGAGATAAGAAAAGCCTTAATGGGTGTAAAGCAAATGAAGATAATTATGGAGCAAAATGAGGAGAAACATGAAAATATTCTGAAATCTCTTGCAAAAACTAAAGAAGAAAACCAGGTAATATGACTAAAGTATCTGCATTTACAGTATAATTTACTATACACATGATTAGTGCTGACTAGAGATGAGCGAACATACTCGTCCGAGCTTGATGCTCGATCGAGCATTAGCGTACTCGTAACTGCTCTTTGCTCGGACGAGTATTTCGCCCGCTCGAGAAAATGGCAGCTCCCGCCGTTTTGCTTTTTGGCGGCCAGAAACAGAGCCAATCACAAGCCAGGAGACTCTGCACTCCACCCAGCATGACGTGGTACCCCTACACGTAGATAGCAGTGGTTGGCTGGCCAGATCAGGTGACCCTGGGATAGACTAGCCGCTGCCCGCGCTGCTCGGATCATTCTCTGTCTGGATGCCGCTAGGGAGAGAGCTGCTGCTGCTCAGGGAAAGCGTTAGGGTGTTCTATTAGCTTACTGTTAGGCAGGAGTGATTCTAAAAGAACCCAACAGCCCTTCTTAGGGCTACAATAACGTTATAATTTTTTTTTTTTTTTATTTGCAGCTAGTACCATATTGTGAGGAATTAGCAGGGGGACTTGCTACCGTTGTGTTTAGCTCTTAGTGACACACATATCCACCTCAAACACCAAAGTGGGAAAATTTATTAGGGGTTTGAGTAGAATTAGGCACAGTCTGCCAGTTTCTTTTTATTTTACGTTTATTTTTTTCATAACTCAGCGTCATCTCATCTGGCATAGTAGTGTGCTGTAATACTTGGCTAGAAAATAGCCATAGGAGAATACAAACGTCTTAATTACGCCTACAGTAGCGTTATATATATTTGATTTCTGGTTGATCTGCTGGTGGCTGTACTTGCTGCAGTGCATCTACTATCAAATTGGGAGCAATTTGGAGTCAGACTTGCGACCACTGTGTTTTAGTGACGCACATATCCATCGCAAAGACCGAAGTGGGAAAATTTATTAGGGCCCGGGGTTGTATTTCAATTAGGCACAGTCTGCCAGTTTCTTTTTATTTTACGTTTATTTTTTTCATAACTCAGCGTCATCTCATCTGGCATAGTAGTGTGCTGTAATACTTGGCTAGAAAATAGCCATAGGAGAATACAAACGTCTTAATTACGCCTACAGTAGCGTTATATATATTTGATTTCTGGTTGATCTGCTGGTGGCTGTACTTGCTGCAGTGCATCTACTATCAAATTGGGAGCAATTTGGAGTCAGACTTGCGACCACTGTGTTTTAGTGACGCACATATCCATCGCAAAGACCGAAGTGGGAAAATTTATTAGGGCCCGGGGTTGTATTTCAATTAGGCACAGTCTGCCAGTTTCTTTTTATTTTACGTTTATTTTTTTCATAACTCAGCGTCATCTCATCTGGCATAGTAGTGTGCTGTAATACTTGGCTAGAAAATAGCCATAGGAGAATACAAACGTCTTAATTACGCCTACAGTAGCGTTATATATATTTGATTTCTGGTTGATCTGCTGGTGGCTGTACTTGCTGCAGTGCATCTACTATCAAATTGGGAGCAATTTGGAGTCAGACTTGCGACCACTGTGTTTTAGTGACGCACATATCCATCGCAAAGACCGAAGTGGGAAAATTTATTAGGGCCCGGGGTTGTATTTCAACTAGGCACAGTCTGCCATTTCCTTTTTTATTTTACGTTTATTTTTTTCATAACTCAGCGTCATCTCATCTGGCATAGTAGTGTGCTGTAATACTTGGCTAGAAAATAGCCATAGGAGAATACAAACGTCTTAATTACGCCTACAGTAGCGTTATATATATTTGATTTCTGGTTGATCTGCTGGTGGCTGTACTTGCTGCAGTGCATCTACTATCAAATTGGGAGCAATTTGGAGTCAGACTTGCGACCACTGTGTTTTAGTGACGCACATATCCATCGCAAAGACCGAAGTGGGAAAATTTATTAGGGCCCGGGGTTGTATTTCAATTAGGCACAGTCTGCCAGTTTCTTTTTATTTTACGTTTATTTTTTTCATAACTCAGCGTCATCTCATCTGGCATAGTAGTGTGCTGTAATACTTGGCTAGAAAATAGCCATAGGAGAATACAAACGTCTTAATTACGCCTACAGTAGCGTTATATATATTTGATTTCTGGTTGATCTGCTGGTGGCTGTACTTGCTGCAGTGCATCTACTATCAAATTGGGAGCAATTTGGAGTCAGACTTGCGACCACTGTGTTTTAGTGACGCACATATCCATCGCAAAGACCGAAGTGGGAAAATTTATTAGGGCCCGGGGTTGTATTTCAACTAGGCACAGTCTGCCATTTCCTTTTTTATTTTACGTTTATTTTTTTCATAACTCAGCGTCATCTCATCTGGCATAGTAGTGTGCTGTAATACTTGGCTAGAAAATAGCCATAGCAATAGGATAGCATCGTTTGGTTTTAAAAACTAAAAAACACAAAAAAAAAACAAAAAAAAAAAAAAAGGTAAAAAAAAAATACAAGTTATAACTCTCATTTTCAAAATGTTTAACCTGAGGGCTAGGGGTAGAGGACGAGGGCGGGGACGTGGGCGTCCAACTACTGCAGGGGTCAGAGGCCGTGGTCCTGGGCGGAGTGAGACACCACCTGCTTATGAGGGAGCAGGGGAACGCCGCAGAGCTACACTCCCTAGGTTCATGTCTGAAGTTACTGGGAATCGTGGTAGAGCACTGTTGAGGCCAGAACAGTGCGAACAGGTGATGTCGTGGATTGCCGACAATGCTTCGAGCAATTTGTCCACCAGTCAGTCTTCCACGCAGTCCACCCATGTCACCGAAATCGGCACTCCTCCAGCTCCTGCACCTCAGCCTCCTCCCCCCCAGTCTGCCCCCTCCCAGCAAAATTTGCCATTTGAACCGGCATACTCTGAGGAACTGTTTTCTGGACCCTTCCCACAGTCACAAACCACTTGTCCGGTTGCTGATGAGCAATTTTCCGATGCCCAGGTTTTCCACCAGTCGCAGTCTGTGGGTGATGATGACCTTGTTGACGTAGTGGAAGAAGTGTGTAAAGAGGTGTCCGACGATGAGGAGACACGGTTGTCAGACAGTGGGGAAGTTGTTGTCAGGGCAGGAAGTCCGAGGGGGGAGCAGACTGAGGGATCGGAGGATGATGAGGTGACAGACCCAAGCTGGGTTGAGAGGCCGGGTGAACACAGTGCTTCTGAGACGGAGGAGAGTCCTCGACCAGAACAGGTTGGAAGAGGCAGTGGTGGGGCCAGACGGAGAGGCAGGGCCAGAGCTGGTGCATCAGCGCCAAATGTGTCAACTAGTGAAGCTCCCGTGGCGAGGGCTCCTGCGGCGAGGGCTAGATTTTCAGAAGTCTGGAGGTTCTTTAAGGAAACACCGGATGACCGACGGACTGTGGTGTGCCACATTTGCCAAACCAGGATCAGCAGGGGTTCCACCACTACTAGCTTAACTACCACCAGTATGCGCAGGCATATGAATGCTAAACACCCCACTCAGTGGCAACAAGCGCGTTCACCTCTGGCCGTGCACACCACTGCTCCTTCCCCTGTGTCAGCTGATAGTCAGCCCCCTGCCCAGGACCCTGCCACAAAAACCCCATCGTCACCTCCACGATCCTCCACAGCATCCACCAGCGTTCAGCTCTCCATACCCCAGACGCTGGAGCGGAAACGCAAATATAGTGCAACCCACCCGCACGCCCAAGCCCTTAATGTGCACATCTCCAGATTGCTAAGCCTGGAGATGCTGCCCTATAGGCTAGTAGAGACCGAGGCCTTTCGCAGCCTCATGGCGGCGGCCGCCCCTCGGTATTCGGTCCCCAGCCGCCACTACTTTTCCCGATGTGCCGTCCCAGCCCTGCACCAGCACGTGTCAGACAACATAATCCGTGCCCTGACCAACGCCGTTTCTGACAAGGTCCACCTGACCACGGACACGTGGACGAGTGCTGCCGGGCAGGGCCACTATATATCTCTGACGGCACATTGGGTTAACTTGGTGGAGGCTGGGACCGAGTGTGACCCTGCGGCTGGTCATATACTGCCGACACCGAGGATTGCGGGGCCTACCTCGGTCCAGGTGTTTGAGGCCTACTATGCCTCCTCCTCCTCCCACCCCTCCTCCACCTCCTCCTCCGAACGACCATCCGTGGGCATGGCGCCATCAGTCGGTAGCTCTAGGCACAGCAGCAGTGCCGTCGCTAAGCGACAGCAGGCGGTGCTCAAACTGCTGAGCCTAGGCGATAAAAGGCACACCGCCCAAGAACTATTACAGGGCATCACGGCGCAGACTGATCTGTGGCTGGCACCGCTGAACCTGAAGCCAGGCATGGTTGTGTGTGACAACGGCCGTAACCTGGTGGCGGCTCTGCAACTCGGCAGACTGACACATGTGCCATGCCTGGCCCATGTGTTAAATCTGATAGTTCAGCGTTTCCTCAAGACATACCCCAATCTGTCTGATTTGCTCACGAAGGTGCGCCGCATCTGTGCGCATTTCAGGAAGTCCAGCACAGATGCTGCCACTCTCAGGGCAGCGCAGCGCCGCCTCCAACTGCCCGCTCACCGACTGTTGTGCGACGTGCCCACGAGGTGGAATTCAACCCTGACCATGTTATCCAGAGTTTACCAGCAGCGCCGAGCGATTGTAGACTGCCAGATGTCAACTTCCACCAGAACTGGTAGTCAGGTCAGTCAGCTTCCTCAAGTCTACAATGAGGAGTGGACGTGGATGTCTGATATCTGTCAGGTGCTGAGTAACTTTGAGGAGTCAACACAGATGGTCAGTGGCGATGCCGCCATCATCAGCCTCACCATCCCGCTGCTTGGCCTGTTGAAAAACTCTCTGGTCAGCATGAAGTCGGAAGCTTTGCGCTCCTCACAAGAGACAGGGGAAGAAGATTCCCTTGTTGATAGCCAAAGCACCCTTAGGTCTGTTTCTCAGCGCATATCGGAGGAGGTGGAGGTGGAGGAGGATGAGGAGGAAGAGGAGGAGAATGTTGGCGAGACACAAGAGGGGACCATTGTTGAGTCCAACACTGTTGAGCGTGTATGGGCAGAAGAAGAGGAGTTGGAGGAGTTGGAGGAGGAGGAAATGGACAGTCAGGCCAGTGAGGGGAGTGAATTCTTACGCGTTGGTACTCTGGCGCATATGGCAGATTTCATGCTAGGCTGCCTATCCCGTGACCCTCGCGTTCAAAGAATTTATTCCAGCACCGATTACTGGGTGTTCACTCTCCTGGACCCACGGTACAAGCAAAATCTTTCCACTCTCATCCCTGGAGAGGAAAGGAGTGTGAGAATGCATGAATACCAGCAGGCCCTGGTGCACAAGCTGAAACAGTATTTCCCTTCTGACAGCGCTAGCGGCAGAGTGCGTAGTTCTGCGGGACAAGTAGCGAGGGAGAGTAGGCGAGCAGGCAGCTTGTCCAGCACTGGCAAGGGTACGCTTTACAAGGCTTTTGCCAGCTTTATGTCACCCCAGCAAGACACTGTCACCTGTCCCCAGTCTCGGCAGAGTAGGGCTGATCTTTACAGAAAGATGGTGAGGGAGTACGTAGCTGACCATACCATCGTCCTAAATGATCACACAGCTCCCTACAACTACTGGGTTTCAAAGCTGGACATGTGGCACGAACTGGCGCTCTACGCCTTGGAGGTTCTTGCCTGCCCTGCCGCTAGCGTCTTGTCAGAGCGGGTTTTCAGTGCAGCTGGTGGCATCATCACCGATAAGCGTACACGCCTGTCGACTGACAGCGCTGACAGGCTGACGCTTATCAAGATGAATAAAGCATGGATTTCTCCTAATTTCAAATCTCCAGCAGGTGAAGGAAGCTCAACCTGAATAATTTATCCACTCCTCCTCCTCCTCATTTTCCTCCTTCTCCTCCTCTTTCTACAGTAAAGCAGAGGAAACTGGCTGTTTTTTGACAGGGCCCACTGGCTCTAGGTATAGTACTTTATGCATTTAATTTTTCTGGAGGGCCACCGACACGGTCCTCTGTTTTAAACAATTTTTGGGAGTGCCACATACAGGCACTCAATCTATTCAATTTTTCTGGAGGGCCACCTTTCCGGTCCTCTGTTTTAAACAATTTTTTGGGACTGCCACATACAGGCACTCAATCTATTCCATTTTTCTGGAGGGCCACCTACCTGCTCCTCTGGTTTAAAAACTTTTTTGGACTGCCACATACAGGCACTCAATCTATTCCATTTTTCTGGAGGGCCACCTACCTGCTCCTCTGGTTTAAAAACTTTTTTGGACTGCCACATACAGGCACTCAATCTATTCCATTTTTCTGGAGGGCCACCTACCTGCTCCTCTGGTTTGAAAACTTTTTTGGACTGCCACATACAGGCACTCAATCTATTCCATTTTTCTGGAGGGCCACCTACCTGCTCCACTGGTTTAAAAACCTTTTTGGACTGCCACATACAGGCACTCAATCTATTCCATTTTTCTGGAGGGCCACCTACCTGCTCCTCTGGTTTAAAAACTTTTTTGGACTGCCACATACAGGCACTCAATCTATTCCATTTTTCTGGAGGGCCACCTACCTGCTCCTCTGGTTTGAAAACTTTTTTGGACTGCCACATACAGGCACTCAATCTATTCCATTTTTCTGGAGGGCCACCTACCTGCTCCTCTGGTTTGAAAAATTTTTTGGACTGCCACATACAGGCACTCAATCTATTCCATTTTTCTGGAGGGCCACCTACCTGCTCCTCTGGTTTGAAACATTTTTTGGACTGCCACATACAGGCACTATCCAAATTGAATTGTCTCCATAGCAGCCTCCACACGTTGTCTCCATTGCTACCTCCAAAAGTCGTCCATATAGCTGCCTCCATACATCGTCCCTTTATCAAACGAGGTTTGTCAGGCCGAAATTTGGGTTGTTTTCATGGATTCCACATCAAAGTTGTTAACTTTGTCGCCACCCTGCTGTGTTATCCACAAAATACACTGGCAAACTTTTACCATTTACGGATATTATTTCAGCGCTTCTTGCGCATCTGTTTACATTCCCCTCACCCGCCATATCCTAAACTTATAAGAACGCTACTACACTTGATCTTATACAAAAGGTTCTTAGAAGTGCTGTTTGGGGAGTAGCCTAGAGACAGGGGCTTGGATTGGCGAAAGCTCGCCTAGCAGCGGAGCGCCAGCTCCATGCGCATCATGCGCTTCTTGCGCATCTGTTTACATTCCCCTCACCCGCCATATCCCAAACTTATAAGAACGCTACTACACTTAACTTGGTGCAGGCTGGGACCGAGTCTGACCCTGGGGCTGGTCATATACTGCCGACGCAGAGGATTGCGGGGCCTACCTCGGTCCAGGTCTCAAAGGCCTACTATACCTCCAAATCCTCCCACCCCTCCTCCACCTCCTCCTCCTCCGAATTACCATCCGTGGGCATGGCGCCATCAGTCGGTAGCTCTAGGCACAGCAGCAGTGCCGTTGCTTAGCGACAGCAGGCGGTGCTCAAACTGCTGAGCCTAGGTGATAAAAGGCACACCGCCCAAGAGCTATTGCAGGGCATTCCACATCAAACTTGTTAACTTTGTCGCCACCCTGCTGTGTAAGCCACAAAATATACTGGCAAACTTTTTTCATTTACGGATATTATTTCAGCGCTTCTTGCGCAGATGTTTACATTCCCCTCACCCGCCATATCCCAAACTTATAAGAACGCTACTACACTTGATCTTATCCGAAAGGTTCTTAGAAGTGCTGTTTGGGGAGTAGCCTAGAGACAGGGGCTTGGATTGGCGAAAGCTCGCCTGGCAGCGGAGCGCCAGCTCCATGCCAAGAACCAACTAACATAGTTTTAACTGCAGCACCTTTAATCTACTACTAGTTCACTGCCTCCATACATCGTCCCCTTATCAAACGAGCTGTGTCAGGCAGAATTTTGGATTGTTTTCATGGCTTCCATGTTAACTTTGTCGCCACCCTGCTGTGTAATCCACAAAATATACTGGCAAACTTTTATCATGTACCAATATTATTTGAGCGCTTCTTGCTCACCTCCTTTGGTTCCTCTCTGCTACCCATTGGTTTGAAGCCTGAGTCCATTTAGGGTATGTCGCCATGCCACTCTCTAGCCTTCCGCTGCTGCCGCTGCCTCTGCATGCCGTCCCCTATAGTGTCAGGGTCAATTATTGGATGTTTTAGATGCTATCTAGCTTCATTCTGTCACTCTGTCATGGCCATGCTGTTGGCCATAATTTTGGCATAATGGTGCATTTAAGCAGCCTCAGAGGCATCCATGCATGCTGCCCCTGCTGTTTCCTGTCCATTTCCGTGGTGTTTCCATCCTTTTCTGAGGTTCCCAGGTGTTTGGCCAAGCTTCCCTGTGCAGAGCCTTGGTCCCCTTGAAAAATGCTCGAGTCTCCCATTGACTTCAATGGGGCTCGTTACTCGAAACGAGCACTCGAGCATCGGGAAAAGTTTGTCTCGAATAACGAGTACCCGAGCATTTTAGTGCTCGCTCATCTCTAGTGCTGACCCATAGGAGTCCGGGAAAATATACAAAGTTTTCCAGGATGGGATAAGGAAAACAATGGCGCCTTGTAAGGCAGCCCCCTTGACATCAAGCATGACCTTCAGGAAGCCTTATGACATGATGCGGGATTAAAACCAAACCATTATATCTATTACAGAAGGAACAGATTCCCAACTGTAGACAGCACTGTTTCGACCTGGTTGGGTCTCTTCAGTACAGCATAGGGAACTGGTTTGGCTGAGTGAGAAGCTTGTGACAAGGATCGGGAAGTAAGAGTTCTCCTAATGGAGACTGCCAATTAAGGCCGCTGTGTAGGTATGTGGGGTCATAGGCACTGTGGTTGTGGTAATCTTCTAAAATTTGTCATCCACGGCCTCCTTCTTTCTAAAATCAATTTTTAAAATGATGCTTATAATCCTGAGGGGTTATCCCAGCCCCTCTGTGATCTGGCTTTGCATGCTATTACACTGTCTCACTATTCCACCTGTTTCCTCAGCACGTGTACGTGTACAGAGTCTGCAGGCAGGGGAAAAGTCTATTAGAAAGCTTGAGGTACAGAGAGAACAAAGAAAGTTATGCAGAATCACAGACTGGGATGGAGGGATTCACACAGGTCAGAGTGTAGCAGGCATTCACCTCCAACAGTAAGAATTTGTCCAGGATCTTGTGTAAACACTATGGTCTCACTGAGATGAGCAGCAAAGCTATGCAGCTACTGCAGTAATAGGCTAAACTGAGGAGGATGGCAAAGAAACTGAAGGATAAAGGTAATAAAAGTATTAGGCAGATGATTCGCGCAAGTGGAGATTTTTGGCATCTATATAAACTTGTGGAAAGACTTGACTGCCCTTGACTGCTGGCTGCATAACGGGGCGTGGGCCAGCTGCATAACAGGGTAGGGGGTTGCCTATATACTGGGGCACAGGGGCTGCTGGCTATATACTGGGGCAGGGGCTGGCAGGCTATAAACTGGGGGAGGGGCTGGGTGGCTGGCTATATTCTACAGGGGCAGGCTTGCTATATACTACTGGAGCAGGTGGGCTATATACTACTGGGGGCTGGCTGGCTATATACTACAGGGGTTGGTGGCTATATACTGCAGGGGCTGGTGGCTATATACTACAGGGGTCTGGCTGGCTATATACTACAGGGGCAGGCTCGCTATATACTACTGGGGGGCTGCTGGCTATATACTACTGGGGGCTTGCTGGCTATATACTGGGAGGCCTGTCCAGTGCATTTTCCATGCTCGGCTTATATTTGAGTCAATAGCTTTTCCCAGTTTTTTGTGTTATACTCGAGAATATACAGTATATCACATATGAAAAGATCTTTTATTCTGGACACAATGTAAAAGATATACCACCCATTCATCACAATATTGCTATCATTTGATCAGATATAAGTCTAAATCAAGTTAATCAACAACTATCTACTGTCAAAATGTCCCATTCAATAAAATTTGTGCACTCCATAAGAAACAATCCTTGCAAGATTTTTAGTTATTTTTTTGTGAATGTCAGAGGAAGTCGGATGTTTATTCACTAGCTGACATACAATCAAGAGTGATCTTCTACCAGGCGACTCGTGAGTCTTTCAGCATGGTTTTCTTGGAACAGACTCTATTGAAATAGGTAACACAGTCGACTGCTTTAAACTATCACAGTGTGATGACACTTCCAGTGTAGACGATTAAAGTAAACAACCATTAAATAGAACATTCCCACTGGGATATAGTTTCCAATAAAAACATGAACTTAACTATACTGACCTAAGGATCCACTTCACTTTTATTCTTCTCGTACAGCTGCTCACTACAAGAATCATCCTGAAATAAGTCATGGCCCCCTGCGTGTCTCTCTAGCGGCCTCACTCTATCCACATGTATGTTGTGAGGAATGTGAAAAATGTGCACATTTTATATCACCATTATTGGCTCACATTTGATATTGATATTTTGTTACAGCAAAGGAAAAGAAGCAAATGCACTTTAACCCCTTAACGTCCAGGCCCTTTTTCGTTTTTCACTTTTTACTCCCCACCTTCAACAATCTATAACTTTTTATAGTTCCATGTAAAGAGCTCTGTGGGGGCTTGTTTTCTGCATAACAAACTGCAATTCATAGAGACGTTATTTAATATTCCATGCCGTGTACTGGGAAGCAGTAAAAAAATTCTGATTGCAGTGAAAATGATGAAAAAACACATTTGCACCATACTCTTGTGGCCATAGATTTTTCGTCTTTCACTGTGCACCCCAAATGACATGTCTCCTTTATACTTTGGCTCGGTGCGATCACCTGTTTTATAATGTTTTCATACATTTACAAAAATGTACCAGGGTCACAGGGGTTACCGGTGGGTGTTTACTGCAATATGCAGCAAACACTCACTGTGTAGAGGGCTCAGGCCATTAGCCCTCTCTGAACATTCTCTACCGACGTGTGAAGTGTAGAGATGTCACACGTCGTTAAGGGGTTAATGTCACACAGTGGGTATGGAAAGTATTTAAACCCCTTTACATTTTTCACTCTTTGTTTCATTGCAGCCAATTGGTAAGATCCAAAAAGTTACTTTTTGCTCATTAATGTATATACACCCTGTATTGACAGAAAATAAACAGAAATGAAGATATTTTTGCAAATTTATCAAACAAGAAAAACTGAAATATCACATGTTCAGAAGTTCTTAGACCAAATGGTCATAAGTACTCAGAGGGTTGTAGTGAGTAGAAGCAGCTTTTGAGCTTGTACAGCCATGAGTCTCCTTGGGAATGATGCAACAAGTTTTTCACACCAGGATTTGGGGATTTCCTGCCATTCTTCTTTGCAGATCCTCTCCAGTTCCCTGAGGTTGGATGGTGAACATTGCTGGAAGCCATTTTCAAGTCTCTCCTGAGATGCTCAATTGGGTTTAGGTCAGGACTCTGGCTGGGCCAGTCAAGAAAGGTCACAAATTATTCTGAAGCCACTGCTTTTTTTTAGCTGTGTGCTGGGTCATTGTCTTGTTGGAAGATGAACCTTCCACCCAGGGGGTCCAGAGCACTCTGGAAAAGGTTTTCATCAAGGATATCTCTGTACTTGGCCACATTCCTCTTTCCTTCATTTGCAAACAGTCGTTCTGTTCCTGCAGCTGAAAAACACCCCCAAAGCATGATGCTGCCACCACCATGCTTCACTATTGGGATTGTATTTGGCAGGTGATGAGCAGTGCCTGGTTTTCTCCTCACATACTGCTCAGAATTAACACTGAAAAGTTCAATCTTTGTCTCATCAGACAGAGAATCTTATTTCTCATAGTGTGGGAGTCCTTCATGTGTTATCTTGTAAACTGTATGCGGCTTTCATTTGTCTTGCACTGAGGAGAGCCTTCCGTTAGCACACTCTGCCATAAAACCCTGACTGGTGGAGGGTTGCAGTGATAGTTTCCTTTGTGGAGCTTTCTGACATATTACTGCATCTCTGGAGCTCAGCCACAGTGATCTTGGTTCTTTACCCCTCTCACCACTGTGCTCATAGGGACATTGAGTGCTGAAGAAATTCTTTAGTAACCTCGGCCATATATGTGCCTAGCCATACATTGTGAGCTAAGCCTTTCCTAATCAAGTCCAAATAGTTTCATTAAACACAGCTGAACTCCAATGAAGGAGTAGAATCATCTCAAGGAAGATCAGAAGGAAACTGACAGTGTGTGAGTTAAATATGAGTGTCACAGCAAAGGGTCTGAATACTTATGACCATGTATTATTTCAGTTTTTCTTGTTTAATAGATTAGCAAACATCTACATTTCTGTTTTTTTGTGGTACAGATTGTACATTAATGAGCAAAAAAAGAACTTTCTTGATCTTATCAATTTGCTGCAATAAAAAAAGAGTATAAAATTCAAAGGGGCCTGAATATTTTCCGTACCCACTTTAGTTTCAAAATGTCACCAGATCTATAAATGTAGAACATACCCTGTTTCTCCAAAAATAAGACAACCCCCAAAAATTTACCTTTTTTGGCTTATTTTACAATTACAAACAATTCCTACACAGCCAAAAACTGTAAGAAATCCAAACAGGAGAGCAGGCATAGTAGAGGACACAATGGTTATTCTAATATTATAATTCCCAAAACTTCAGTTTTCAGTTTCAGTTTCAAATACTGTCATGTGAACATGCTTGAAAAATCTCAAGAATTCTAGAAGCTTCAATAAGAACCTATCTTCCAATTAGCAATTTGGCTTGGGATATATTTATTGTCACTAAATGTTGAGAGTCCAAGAAGCTATTCAGTGAAATTTCTTAGGAAGGTATCCAGGGCTAAGCTGAAAATAATAAGACCATTAGTAACAGTGAATGTTAGATATATTCCGATGGTCCAACATCTCAGTGTATAACTAAACCTAAAAAAATCCTGGATGTGTACTATACAGGCAAAGGTATACAGGTTTTTTCTTAAGTTGAATTTATATGTAACTATAATTGTAACTACAGACGAAAATTAGATTTTCAAAATTTTGTGATGTCATAGAAAAAAGAATTATCAATAATATAATATAATTCATTACAGCTTACATTGCATTGCAGTCTGGGACTATAGTAAAGCATCCAGAGAGCTTTACCAGAGGTCACAGTGGGCTGAGGGGTCCGTCTGTAAGTAGGGGCTGTCTATAAGTCGGGTGTCCTTAAGACGGGGACCACCTGTATTTAATTTGCATGAATATAAGCACAACAGTAGTCTATTTTTTATACCTCTATGGTAGAGTTTGTTACATGTGTTTCAAATGGTATCTATCTATCTATCCACATTGCCCAGCATTGGGTAAACATTAAAAAAAAAAAAATTAAACAGACTGCTGCATTTTGCCAAATCTTTATCCAACCAAGGTCATGTTTTATCTCTAATAATACAATGTATTATTAATAGGAAGCTGTGAAGCTCTTTGAGGACATTAATGAAAAGCTGAATGAAGCAGAAACACAATGTAAACAATCCCTTAAAACGGAATGGGGAGGATGTAAAGCCTGTCTTGAATGGCCCTGCATTAAATTCTACACAAACAGCTGCTCCCAGCAGGATTTGCAGACGTTTGCTGTTAAGGTAAGGATAGAATATAATCTGCTTTATAAGCAGTTTTTCTTTTACTAGCTTGTACATGAGTGTAATTGATTTTCTACTCTACAAATGTTCCATGATTTTCCCTGTAACTGGTCTCACATTTGAAAAATACCCAATCCATAATGGCTGCCATACCATAAGGTGTCCATTGTACGTTTAAAGATATTGGGGCCGTATTTTCGGTTTATGACAGAATTCGGTTTTAATTCATGCCCAGTCTCAATTGCGTTGAGCCAGATTTATCATAGTTTTCCAACTGGTATGACACTTTTCCAACTAGTATGCCTCAAAGGGGAATGGCCTCAGAGAGGGAAGCATTGTTTTTGAAGGGATAAAAGAGAGATCTAAAAACTATAAAAATATTGGGGCACATTTACTTACCAGGTCCATTCGTGATCCCGTGGCGCGTTGTCCGACGCTGATTCGGGTTCTGCCGTGATTCACTAAGGTCCTTGTGCCCGATATCCAGCAGGTGTCGCTGCTGCACTGAAGTTCACCTTCTTCGCCCCAGTGTATATGAGTGCTATTCTTGCGACACAATTTTTTAAAAAAAATTACGTGGTTTTTACCGAATCCGTCGGGTTTCCCGTCGGCCATGCCCCCCCCATTTCTGACGCGTGAAAGCCGGCGCCGAGGCGCCACAATCCGATCGCGTGTGCCAAAATCCTGGGGCAATTCGTCGCAAATCGGAAATATTCGGGAAACCCGACGAAAATGCCCAATTCTGACCCTTAGTAAATAAGCCCCATTCTTCAAATTTTGGTTCAGTTTTATGGCGTACACAAACAAATAAAGGTACAAAGTACAACGGTACAGTCTTAAAGCGAACCTGTCAGTAGCAATGAGTAATATTAAACCTGGACTACTACTTTAAACAACTTTTTATAAGCTTCCAAGCCATCATTCTGTTAGATTTTAGCATTGCTGTATTGTCTTAAAAATCTACTTTCATTCACTCATGACCTCAGAATAAAGTCAGAGGTACAGAGCTCGACCCTGAAGTTATGCTCTCTGTCTCCATTCGCTGCTACGTCCCTCCCCTCTGTCTTTTGAGTCCTGCTCACTGTGAAGTCTCGCTCATGCCTGCACATATAGGGGCACATTTACTAAGGGCTTTGCGCCGCGCTTTTGTTGGACTTTGCACGTTCTTGTAGGAGAAATCGGCTTTCAGAGGTATTTAAGAAGTGTCTGCGCCACTATTGTGTCGCACGCGACCCTTTTGTGGCGCAGCTGGGCCAGCCTCTATGCGACACAAATCAGGGTCCAAATAATTCGGACCGAGCGCAATTGCAAATTGTGTTTGCTGCCCTATGTGCAAATTGTGTTGCACGCACCACAAAAACAATTGGTGAACTCTGTTAGGTCAGTGCAAGGAAGCAACAGATTAATGATTTCTGGCGCACATTCTTAATGAATCTGTCACACCAACTATTATACACAGAAAAAGCACTTTTAGTGATGACTTTCTAAGTAAATGTGCCCCATAATCTGGATGCATAACAGCCAGCTTCTAATATGGGCAGTACTTGTGCCAAACTCAAAGTGGAGCAATTACAAACCTAGTGTAAACAGGTCCAACCTGTTGGAGATTTCTGCTATTGTCTCCTCCATAAATGAATTTCTGCTGCTGCCCACCCGCCATCTGCTCTGCTCCATGAAACACCTAAATTTGTATGTTGGACGGAAAATCCATTGAAATAGTGGGGAAAGTGAGATTTTCATGCATTCTCCACCAGAAACCACTGGTAAAGAAAACATAATAAATCTTCCCCACAATGAGCAAGATTTCGCAGGCAGAGCGGAATAACATAGCAGTAATTAGGGGCATGGCTTACAATGGATAGGGTGGAGAGAGCCTGAATTCAGGGTTGACTTTATGCCGAGGTTGACCAGGGGAAATAAAAGATGGTTTTCAAGATGATGCAGCTAAGGCACAACATGTAGGGCATATTTTTCTTGCTTCGGTACACTATGGTGCTGCCTTTCAACAATGGCTTCTGTTTGTATATGGAGGCTCAGAGATCATATCATCGGGCTGTGGCCTGTAGGCTGTAGCAGGGATGCTTTGTCGCCATTGCTGGCCGCTGTATACAAACAGAGGCTGGCAATGAAGGGCAGCAATGTGTGGCAACGGAATGAGGTGAGTACAGGTATATCCTTTTTTTATATTTTCATATCCCCTGGGGTCCATAGTAAACAAAAGATAAATAAATGATCACCCTCTTCAAATGCTCTTGCCATGATTTTTTCTATAACACTGAAGGTTGTGCAGTTCTTTGGAAACTATGGATGAGTACTTTTATCTTTAGTACAGACACTTGTAACTCCTTAAAACTCGGCGTAGGTCTCTTGGCATGCTTTTATACTTGTTTGGCGTAGTAATTTGAAGACATGTTCAATTGAAAATGTTTTAGTATCTAGTATTTTCTCACTGGTCATTTCATACAAATCAAAACTTTGTCTTAACTTAGGCCAAGGTTTAGTTTTAATAAAGTAGCAGTAATATACATGTTCTAACCTTATTAACCCACATGGATTGTTAGCTAGAAAAACTACTTATGTAATAAACATGTCAACTGTTCATTATATACTGCTGTATGTAAGATTTTATTTTTCTCCAAAACTCCATTTTCTCCAAGTAAGACAGTCTAATCCTTTTGCTGTCACACACTTATAAATTCTCTGGTTTTAAACATTAAGTAAGTAAAGTAAGAAAAAAAATAATATTTATATTACGCATTTCTAATCATATTTCTGTTTTAGGCTCAGCAATTATTTAAAGACCCCCCACCATTAAGTCTGATTTCTGGAAACATTGAGGAAAAATATAAAAGTGAACACTACATGGCGGTCCAGCTCAGCCAGAAGGAAAATTTGTTCAGTCAGCTGATGTCAGATGTTGGCGCCCTCTTCAATCGTAGCATTACATTTTTTAAAAACTTCCATAACAGTTTTAATGAATCATTTCAGAATTTGTTTCCTTCTCATTTTAATCAGTTAGATGACAGCACCTCAAATATGATACCTGACCGGGATCCAGTAATCATCTCCGATTATTTTGAACACTGGGATTTTTCAGGCTTGCTTAAAAGTTTATATGACTTTGGACAGTCTGTTTTTGAAATCATGGCAGATGTTTTTTCCATGATGTATAAAAAAATCAGAGGTCATCTCAATGATTCCGACCTACCACTTCAAGGTAAATTTTACTTTACATATTAATAATATGATAACATTGAACTTTGTTAGATTCTTGAAGAACAAAGCAAACACATAATCAGTGGCATAACTAGAAGATGATGGGCCCCAGTGTAAAGTCTGTGCCAGGCCCCGACTATAATGTATGCTTTATAGTAATAGTCTTCTTAGATGGGAAAGTGACACCATAAGGGCCCCCTAAACTTCTTGGGCCCGGGTGCGACTGCAACCTCTGCACCCCCTCAAGTTACACCCCTGCACATAATAGGTATATAAGGTCAAACTTCCCAATACAGTCCACAAACAGGGGGTCCCTTTAGGAGAGGTGGCCCTGGGCAGATGTCCAGTTTGCAGCCCCTAATGCTGGCCCTGCTTGTGGATATGTCTAAGCAAGTTTTTTGTTTACAATAATCCGTTTATCAGTCCGTCAGAACATCCCTCAAACCACTTTGGTGCTCCACGCTGCAGCAGGGCCTGTGCACTGAGACATTGGCAACCTCCGCAATGTTTCAGAGACTTTTTTTCTCTTCTCTTTTTGAGGGAACATCGACTAAATAGGGTGGCACCCAGTAAGTAGGCAGATGACAGTATGGAGTGCTCAGTTTAGGTCTCACTGTCCTGTCTGTCATCCCTAAGTCCCAACCTCCAATTACAACATTATTCTCATGGGATCTGATTTAGATTAGAAAAAATAATTCTTTGCTAAGCAATTTAGCACATTTAGTCACATGTTGTTCTCTAATTTCTATGAACATATGTTACAGAGTCTTCACTCCACCTTAGATCCATGCCAAGCAAAATAGTGTGTAATGAACTTCAAAATACTTCAGATTGCCTGCTGTTTCAGAAGAGATGTCAGCTATGCTATGAATCTGTGATGAAAGGTATAGTAAAATATGAATGTTTACTAATGTAACCACTGGTCCTTGCTTGGTGCCAAGTATGTCTACAAAAGATGATTTATAGATCATAAGGTAGAGGCAGGCAACTCTACTAAAGAGTATTGTAAATTGTAAAAGGTTTGAAGATTTACCAATTAAAAAAGCCTTTAAAAGGGGTTTTCTCACAAACAAAAGTTAGGCCCTATCCACGGGATAGGGCCTAACTTGCTGATCAGTGGGGGTCTCAGTGCTGAGACCCCTACAGATCGCGAAAGCTTTCAGACTAATGGAGCAGACAGACGTGCATGACCGTTCTGCTCCATTAATCTCTATAGAGCTGATGGAGATCGCTGACCGCAGCGCAGAGATCCCCTCTGGTCAACAAGCTATCCCCTGGATAGGGCCTAACTTTTGTTTCTGGGAAAATCCCTTTAAATATATTAGCGATGGAACTATCAATTGACAAGATATATTGGCTAGGTTTTTATGAACCAAAATGATTTTTACAAAAATAACATTACGTTCTAAACCTGTCAAGTAACTTACTTTTATACGCTGTAGTTCCTTATTTAATCCTAATTTCATACCATGCCTATTAAAAAATGTGTTTGTTCAATCTGTCCTTTTATCTTACCTATGCTTCTTTGGATACCTACAAGAATGTCCTGATGTGATAGAGCTGCATTTAAAGTCTGAAGCATCCTTCAAATTGGTGAATATATCCAGATCACAATATGAAGACGTTGTACAGCTTGTACAGCAGCACACGGATGAAACGTTTAACTTAGTGAGTCAAATGAAAGACGAATTTGGATGGGTTACTGAACATACCAACATAACAAATGGCTCAGGCACCATCTTCAACATATACACGGTAATGTACACAAAACAGATGACTGTATATATGTAACCACTTCTTGCTGTTACCCAGTCCTTCTGAAATACAAATTGTCACCCATTGATAACCATGTTAGAGGGTTTGTATGGGAACTTGCCCCCGTCATGTTTAGCATAGGAAATAAATAATACATTGAAATTTCTATGCAAAAAATCTTATAACTGTCCATTATAATGGTCTACTAGTAAATTTAGTCTTATGTTTTCATGGTTGGATGTCCATATGTATTGCTGTATTATTGATAATTGATTCTTTTCTCCTCTCCAGGTGTCACTGCGCCCAAACTCAGACACAGTAGTAGAAGCAAGAATATTCTCATCTGACAATTTCATTATACGGGTCCCAGCCAGTATTGAAGTTGACAGTCCTCAGTTTATACAATACATTGTGGATAAATCATTAGAACTTCATAAAAACAATTTGTAAAAGCAACTACAGATCTCTGTTACTGTATGTGAAATTATATTTATTTTTGCCGAAGTGATTCTGGGCCTAACAGAACCCTAAAAGAGCTTTATATCAAAAGATTAGAATGAGTAAAGTAATGTAATGCCGACAATTGTCTTTTGTATTACCGGTATGTATATAAATCCAGTACAATAAGCTGTATGGAAATTGTCTTGCTAAACACACATAAGCAATAAGCAATGTGTTATAGAGAAGGTGGAGATGAGCAGATGTGGAAATTATAATAATTTTTATTTTTATAGCGCCATCATATTCAGCAGCGCTTTACAGAACCAGTCTTTTTTGAAAAACCTTTAAAAAAACACTTTTAATTGTCACTAACTTTTTAACAAATTTTGCATAAGTCACTAGTACATGAAATTATAAGTAGCTGTGTAAAGCAACTTACCAGAAAACAGTACTTTATCATTTCACTCAAGATTCATTCACTCAACAACGGAGCATGTCGCTTTGGGGTGTGTTCACACGTGGCAGTAACATATGTGTTTTCAAATGCATCAGAACAGCTGAGAAGGGGAGATTTGCCTAATTACAACACTGTTAACATTTCCGTTTACGCATGCATTTAACATTACACATGCGTTAACATTGCGTTTACAAACGTAAACAGTAATGTAATTAGGCAAATCACCTCTCATCAGCTGTTGTATATGCGTTTCAAACGCAATGAAAACGCGACCAAAACGCAACGTCCTCACAGTCAGAAATGTGTTGCAGCCTTTCCTGTGCAACATAATCATGGACAGATATATATCCACTGGAAGTAAACAATGACGATTCCTATAAAATTACAGCAAGCAGAGATCAACAAAACCATGAAGAATTGATACAGAAAGTATATTGGAAAATGTTGATATCAATAACAGCTGCTGAAACTGGACAACCCCTTGAAGTAGGTCCCTAATACACATTGAAGACTAACCTATTAACCGCAGTGCTTCCTGTTGCAACAAATTCATATAAAGAAAGACTCAGTCAGCTGTATGAAAATAAGAAGGTTGTCTGGCACTTATTAGATATAATTATAATTATATTATAAATAATTAATTATAATTAATTATAATTTTATTTTCCAGTACATCTCTCTTAGAATGGTATGTCAAATGTTAGGCCGGTGACACAGGTGGCGTTTTTGTTGCTTTTTTTCATGTTGTGTTTTTGCATCCTTGTAAAACACATCATATTTGCATATAGCAGTGGTGGCGAACCTATGGCACGGGTGCCAGAGGCGGCACTCAGAGCCCTTTTTGTGGGCACCGGGCCATCACCGCAGCACACCAGACAAGACTCAAAGAATCTTCCTGCTGTGTACAGAGGGAAACTGGAAAGAAGCTAAAATGATGAAAATCTTCCATCTTTCTACTTTGTTGCTGTCCTCAGGAGGCCAATATGATTGAGGGCGCGTTCACACGTTGCGTTTTGGTTGCGTTTTCATTGCGTTTGAAACGCATATACAACAGCTGATGTGAGGTAATTTGCCTAATTACATTATCGTTTACATTTGTAAACGCAATGTTAATGCATGTGTTAACAAAACGCATGCGTTAACGCTTTGTTTTGTTAACGGAAACGTTAACAGTGATGTAATTAGGTAAATCACCTCTCCTCATATGCGTTTCAAACGCAATGAAAACGCAGGTCAAAACACAACGTGTGAACGCGCCCTGAAAGTTGTTGAACATGGAGCAATAAGTTACTGCTTTAATTTTTGGTTGGCACCTCGCAATAAATTTTTGGGATGCAGTTTGGGCACTCGGCCTCTAAAAGGTTCGCCATCACTGGCATATAGGCTTTTTAAATGTATTTTTGTGTAACGTGACTTAACTTGGCGTTTTCTATCTTGCGTTTTTTTTTTGCCTGCGTTTTTGAGGTGCGTTTTCATTACGCTTTTCAAAGTGGTTGCGTTTTTGAAAAACGCATGTGTTTGTGGTCTGCAGTTTGAAACGCATTTGATTACATACACAGACAACAGAGAGAAGATCACAGTGTTTTTTCAAATTCCAAGAGACACAGCTGCCTGCAAATAATGCACAACATTTGATAAATGCATGCATTTTCAATGCACTTGAAATCGCAACAGAAAAGCGACAAAAACGTCACGTGTGTCACCGGCCTTAGGATTACCTGCGGCCTCGACCACGACAACACAGAAAAGACAAAAAGAAATCCAGTCCTTTCATTCTTATAAAAGCGGATGAGCACAGAATCTAATATCATAAATCTAAAATCATAATATCATAGTTGTGACGTTCCAGAACATTATTAGATGATACCCCCTGCCTGGGCAGAGGACATACACCATGTATGATCACATCTCCCAGTAAAATCTGACATGTAACCTATTTCAGCCTGCATTATGCACAAGTACTGCAATGCTATTTCAAGTCTTTTCCTAATTGTCTGGCTCCCTCTTCAGTCTTTTTGCATTATAACAATCTCCTCAGATTTCCATGGATTGGGAGACGAGTATGGACAAAGTGCAAAAAACACAACTTGCTTGCCAAATTCTGTTGATTAAAGGGGTTGTCCGAGAGTTCCGAAAATAAAACTATAGGTGGCCGGGAGCGGGCTGCTTAAAACAATAAAGATGTACTTACCTTCCGGAAGCAGAATGCAGCGCTGCTTCGGCAGCCATGTTTGTTTACATGGCGCCCGGACCGGAGCGACAGCAGCACGGGACACCGGAGGGCACCGGAAGGTAAGTACATCTTTATTGTTTTAAGCAACCCGCTCCCGGCCACCTATAGTTTTTTTTCAAAACTCGGACGACCCCTTTAAGTGTCAGTGCTCTGCAACAGTCTTGCTAAAGCCATTCCCAACTATCCATATGACTACCATGACCAACCATTGTGCTCAGGGGCGTAACTTGAGGGGGTGCAGAGGTTGCGGTCACACTTGGGCCCAAGAGGTTTAGGGGGCCCTTATGGTGTCACTTTCCCATATGAGAAGACTATTACTATAAACAATACATTATAGTTGGGGGCCTGGCACAGACTTTGCACTGAGGCCCATCAGCGTCTAGTTACGCCACTGATTGTGCTGCTTATTTTTCAAACTTTTCTCTATCCCTAAACTGATACTATAAATAAAAACAATAGCGGTTTGGACATGATGGACTTTGGATTCTTTCTGCTAATGAGAGGTTTGGTCTCTGTAGATTGGGCTTTCAGTCCAAATGTTCTTCAATGTCTTTTTCTAACCTTATTTACTATGATAATAGAACAAAATAAAATCCCTCATGGGATGAGTTATCACATTTTTTTTATTTGTGGTTTTGCAGTGTGTTTGCACCTAATACATTCTTCCTGCAATTTTGAAGTATTTAAATTGTTAAATGGTTCTAAAAAAAGTTGCAATTTTCTCAGCAAAAACAGCCCAATGTTGGAGTAAGGAAATAGGATTGAATGGACTGTGGCCATTTCATTGTTCCACACTTGCATTCACTCTACCAGGTAGTAAAATTTCCCAGCTATGACACTTTGTCCACCAACTTTCGTTGACTTCTTTACACACTTTGGGTTCAGTCTTTCCACAATTAGTCGCCCAAGATAATGGCAAAATGCTTGCACATATATTTATGTAGTGTTTGCGCCAGTTTTATGCCGCAGCTGTACTGTTTCCATCACAAACACAAAACTGTGCACCTAAAGTGCCATTCCAGTGCTGATTTGCACCGACTGCCACATTTATATCTGAAGTCCTGATAATTGTGGCGCACACCCATTAAACTGAGTGCACTAGAAAATAACCTGGTGCACTCAGTTTAAGCGCACTTGGCATGCGCAGGGTGGGCCATATTATTTAACGTCGTGCATCGGTCTTCAAATAATTTGGCGCTCTCTACACATTAGTGAGGCAAACTGCACATTGACCAAAATAAATTAAACTTTCTTTCATTACTTAATTGAAATCAAAAGATCTGATGTGGGGTATTAGGCCCCTATTATGCACGTGTTTTATATGTGCACAACTCATATTGGACTCTGACGCATTATATTCAATGAATTTTGTCAGAGTTGCACTTGTTTTCATGCACGCAGCCACATTATTTTTTAACATGCATTAAAATCTCAGCATGTTTTACTTTTGCTAATCATGCGTGTGAAAAGCACACCATACAAGTCTAGGGAGACACAAAAAACGCACTGCACTCTGAGACACATGCAAGTGCAATAATAATAAATTATAATAATAATAATAATGTATTTTTAACAGATGGGTCGCTGGGTCATGTGAAAAAAAGGCAGGAAGTGGCATGTGGGTACCAATTAAAGAATTATGTGATTTGAAACACAACAAAAATGCAGTAAAAACGCAAACAACATGAGCGTAAAAAACGCAAAAACGCTAATGAGTCCTAGCAAAAACTGACCAAAGATGAAGGTAAAAATGTCAGTGATCTGCAAGACGCAAGCGTGAAAGAGGCTTTAATATGAGATGATCATTTATTTATTTTTAAGCAAAAAGAGAATGGGGGGCACAAAGTTGAATGCAGGGGTTATTATATATTTATTTGGGGGGGGGGGGCTTTAGAAAGGGAGGGTATTATAAGTGGAGGGCCACATGGAGGGCACTACAAAGAGAGGGCCACAACATTGTGGGAATTATACATGGTGGTTTTGTGTGTGTGTGGAGGGCTAAAGGAAGGGGCTTTATAATTACTGGTAGAGCACATAAGGAGGCATCATATAGTTTGTGAATTATCACAAGAAGTGACATTATGTGCACTAAACCCAAATGATTTGTTGTGTATTTTATGTGAAACTGAGCACAGAAAGTGTTGACGTTCTCAAATATATTTTGTATTTATTACGCTGTGGTGTTTTTTTTTTTGTAAACACGGCAAATTCACGATAACACCTCCTATGTACCATTGCATTACGCTTCTATTTTTTTCACTAGGAAATGTTGTTTATGAGTGTGAACACAGTCCTGCTCATGTATACGGGGCACAGCTGACACTGACAGGGAGGAGGGGAGCGGAAGCAGGAGCAGGAGGAGGAGGAGGCTTAAAAGGCGCCAAAATCAAGAGCGGGAAAAGTCGCGCAGTTGTGTCAGATCTCCGGAGACTCAGGACAGCGCGGAATACAAGATGCCGGTGGCTGCAGACGTGACCATGCCCGGTGCTCAGGAGCAGGTAGGTGGCCGCACGATGTCACAGTAGGTTCGGGTAGATAAATCGCTTACGCCGTTATCATCTTTTAGGGGTTGAATTGCGGGCTGCTGTTCGAGCCTCCTCATGATGAGCTGCAGTATCTGGGGCAGGTCCGGCACATCCTCCTGCACGGACACCGCAAGGAGGACCGAACCGGTACCGGCACCCTCTCCGTGTTCGGTATGCAGACCCGGTACAACCTGAGAGGTAAGTGTGTGCGGAGCTCCTGTCCCCTGCAGTGTTGTGCTATTACAGGGGGTCCCTTTCACTGGGGTTGGAGTTAAAATTTTCAGCAGAAAACTTTTTTCTGCATTTCTCGATCAGTTTAATGTGTTTTAACACTTCTTAAAGAGAATATTACTTGTATTAATTGCAATGAGTAAAAACACTCGTAAGAATATAGTGTTGGTTTTGTGTTTTCTTCTGCACCCACAAAGGGAAATGGGTCATTTGAGACACTAAACAGATGGTCAGTAAGGATCTATGGCAGGTTTAGTGTTCCAACTCGGCCTGACAGGTTTCCTTTTAAGTATGTGGTCACATGATCAGTTTGCACTTGGAATACTTAAAATGCAAGGGGGAGATATTCCTTCCCAAATGCAAGTAAACGCTGCCATCTGGTAAAAAGCAAGATTTGGTTTCCTTGTTAACCACCTAAATGTGTTGTTCCTTGCTCAACACAAGCTTTAAAGGATTGTCCACTTCTCAGGGAATTTATAAGGTTTATGCAATTTTCCAATCCTTTTCTGTATTGATTCCTGGATCTCTGCTTGCTGTCCATAGCCTGTGACGGACATGCAGGTGCATGAGTCATCATTATCAAAGTACAAAAGAGCCTTGTAATAATGGCTCGTGCACCTGCGGGTCCATTATGATGAGGGACAGATTTCTATCCACTGAAAGTAAACAATGAAGCTTTCTCTAGCAGGACAGCAAGCAGATCTTGACAACGTTGAGTAATACAGAAAGTATATTAAAATTGTATAAACTTTTTCCTTACAAACTTATCAATTATTTGACAACCCCTTCAAGGTCAAAACACATGTACAGGGAATGGAACTCTGTATTTGCTTGAAGTAACTTTAAAAACAACTCAAGTGAATCGCTTCTTTGAAGACTTCAATTAAATATTTTCTGCCTGGGCAATTTGATAAGCTGTTGTCTTGAAGGAAATCTAACATTTAAAATAAAATGAACAAATTCTCAACTACGCTCCTCTTTATCTTGATCCTGGTGCTGTACTCTGCTAGTATTGACACACCAGGGATGACCTAGAAAAGAAATGTATAATTATCTGCCAGGTGCATGGGAACAAGATGTCCCCCACTCCAGGCTGCTAATCATGCACTGCCACGCACCTCCCTCTCCAACATGGAAGTGGGAGGGGCATCACACAGGAGGCGTGAATTCATGTTTTTTTGAAGGACAGCGCCGGTATCTACTTCAAGAGGAGAGAGTGGGTGAGTAACTACATATGCATTAAATTTTAAGTAGGAGATTTCCTTTTTAAGATTACGTTAACTTTTTTGTGATTCTGATGTTGCATTCTTCAATTCACAGGGTAGTTGTGAGAATATTTTTGTTTATCTTTCCCCAGGTCAGTTTCCTCTTCTGACCACAAAGCGTGTATTCTGGAAAGGAGTGCTGGAAGAACTGCTCTGGTTTATTAAGGTAATGTATGAATGTTGCATGACTCGGGTTGTGTAGAGGGTATTTGGCTTACTAGACACTTATACTAGGGCTTTTTGTGCCGCTCACCCATTTCTCTCCGTAGGGATAGTGCCTTTTGTTTTTTTTAAATGAACAGAAATCTGGATGCAGATGTGTACAGCCAAAAAATGGTTACCAAAAACTTTGTGGTGTTTTAATGGGCCAAGGAGTGTCATGTTAAAAGTTTTAGTCCAGTATCTCCAAAAAGTGTCCTATTCTTATACTGAGCTGTATAACTTGAGTATCCCACATTATTAAACTTCTACAGCAGGACAATCTGTTTCCCACATTTTCTGTTTAATGTCAAAAAACATGATTTGTAATGTGGAACTGGGATTTGAGGTAAAGCAGTGTATCATAGTTGTCAGTAGATGTCTCTGTTGCACTTGAATTTTAAACACTTGATCATAAAGGGGTTTTCCCACAAACAAAAGGTAGGCTATATCTGGATAGGGCCTAACTTGCTGAACAGTGGGGTTCTCAGCAATGTGACACACACACTCCCTCTGTTGGAGCCCTCACTACTGTCAGACTAATGGAACAGGAGGCAGACAATCTATGTGAACACATCCCAATGTTCAGGCCAACAGATACTGATTTAGGAATCAAAGGCTGCAACCACAAATAATCTTGTACACATTGCAACATTTGGTGTGGAAATGACTAGAAAACAGAACTGTTAATAGATAAGTAATACAAGACCACTAAAATGGCCAAATATAGAATACCATCAACAATAAAATGATAATGACTGTAGAAAGACCTTGCTGTTACTTAATAAATGGTTAGGTCTTACCAGCTAAGATGTTTACATGGAATTAACAGGTAGCGGGGGTCCTCTCGGAATAGGAGCACACGGACGCATGAATCAGAGGGCCTAGTATGCTCTATACTGCAGAGCTGTGCTCTCACACCAATGGTCCAGACAGTCCCAGTACTCTCCTTGCCAGGGGCACTACTAACCCTGCCAGCCATTGGTGGGTCTTCCCAATGACCCACCATCAGGCATTGAGACCACCACCTTCAGTAAGAAGGGCCTGGTAAATCCAGTACATGCCGCCAACAACCTGCCACAGCTTGCATAATGAGAATTTTTCCTTTTCCCAAGGGCTCTACAAATGCTAAAGAACTTTCTGCCAAAGGTGTAAAAATTTGGGATGCAAATGGTTCCAGGCAATTTTTGGATAAGCAAGGATTTGTATCCCGCGAGGAAGGGGACCTTGGACCAGTGTATGGATTTCAGTGGAGACACTTTGGGGCTGAGTACAAAGACTTCAATACAGGTAATTCACATAGTGGAAATAAACTAGTTTCCAAGACTATGTTCACAATCAACTTTTTTGTTATGTAAGGGCATATTGGGCAGATGCCCCATATGTCTGTAAAACTCTTGTCACTCTATCCAACTACAGTGGAATATGTTGCCCTGTGACTCATCCTCTACCCTGAATTGGGGGGTGGGGGTGGGGGGGAGCGCCAATGTTGTCTTACACTGGGTTAAACACTCAGAGGCAACAATTGTACAGTCTGACTGTATGTCATTGGATACTCTCAGCATATGAGTGATGTACACCCATATGGTTGGTTGGACCCTTATTCACAAATGTTATCCCATTCTCAGATTACACCGGGCAAGGTGTGGACCAACTACAAGGAGTCATTGACACCATCAAGAATAATCCTGATGACAGGAGAATCATTATGTGTAGCTGGAACCCTAAAGGTATTCTCAAATTTGCAATAATGAGGTGATATTAGCATAAGTAGACTTGTTTATATTGGTTACAGTAGGAAATCTTGTAAACCAATTTGGGAATCGGGAAAACAAAAAAAGCTTGCATCAACTGGTATGGAACTCAAAAATTACAAGAAAGTCAGTAACTATAACAGATTTTCCACTTGTAACCCTACCATGTTTCTTGTACTTTTTTTTATGCATATAATAAATATCTATAAAATTTTATTAATTTAATTTATTTTTTTTTTTCTGTAGTTAGAGCTGACATAATTTATTGTGGCTTTGTTTCAAATTGGAGATGCACCTCCTGCTTTGTCAGTGGGTGGGACAAGGCTTCAAACAAATCATTCCCCCCTTTGAATTTACTGTTATGTTATTAGTTTATTAGCTCACCAGTAAGTGCACTAACCATTTTCTATACATAATAGGTAAAACAATTGTTTAGTACTGGTAATAAAATCCTGCAGTTCTTCACGTATATGGATGTTGGATTGAATGTTAAGTGGCAACTTTCTTTTTAACAATACACTTGTATCAGTACAGGCTTTTATTTGCAGGAATCTTACACTTT
This sequence comes from Engystomops pustulosus, assembly GCF_040894005.1. Taxonomy (NCBI): domain Eukaryota; kingdom Metazoa; phylum Chordata; class Amphibia; order Anura; family Leptodactylidae; genus Engystomops; species Engystomops pustulosus. The sequence continues at coordinate 59,025,707 of NC_092415.1, forward strand.
TTTTTTTTTTTTAATTACAGATCTTCCCATGATGGCATTGCCACCTTGCCATGCTCTGTGCCAGTTCTATGTGGCTAATAATGAACTATCATGCCAGCTGTACCAGCGCTCTGCAGACATGGGTCTTGGTGTGCCATTCAATATTGCCAGCTATGCTTTATTGACGTACATGATTGCACATGTCACAGGACTAAAGGTACTTTCATTTATTCTAATCCCTACCTTTGCTGTAACTGTTCTTTGCCCCCTTCCTCATACAGTATTTACTAATCTCAGTACACTGACAGTTATCCGTAACAGACATAGCCGGCTGTGAAAAACCTGTCCTTTTTTCACTTTTCCAATTTGCATCTTTGTATATATCAACAGTGTTGCCTGTCTAGGCTTCCCTGTTTGTTACATGCTAACATGCCTTGTTCCTTTGTTTAGCCTGGTGACTTTATCCACACTCTGGGTGATGCTCATGTGTACCTGAATCATGTTGAGCCTTTGAAAACTCAAGTAAGTGTTTAGTGATTGGTTTCGCAATAATTCATTCGGGTGAGGGTTGGTAATGTCGGCAAATGTTTACAACAGCTCCATGTTGCATATGATTGTGTACAATTGTAACTAAGGCTACATAGTGGACCCTTCCAAGAGGAGTATAAAGGTTTGGCAATATTCTCAGAACATAGTGTGGAGTAGGACTTGCAGCAGCATTTATGGTGGTTTGATGCATTGGCTCCCCTACTGTAACTTGTTTATGCCACATCGTTGCTGTAAGTACTACAGTAATGGAAAGGTGCACTACCTTCTGTCTTCCACCTTGGGGATTTTAAGCACAGCAGCCACTTGTTCAGACATCACAGCATTGGATCTCCAGCAGTGCAACAATCCCGTGTGTATAGCACTCAGATCAGTTTACAGCACAGGTGTCATGAGTAGATTCATGAATAGTTGCTAAAGTCCTACTCCCTGACTTTTCTCTGAAATTAATTCCCAACAGAAAATATACAAGCATGTTGATAAGCCTTAAGTCCGCTTTGTTTTCTATTGAACCTCTGCCTTGATGGGATGGGCTGTTACCAGCGTAATGCAGATTTGTTAAGTTTGTTTTCATACCTTTTATGCCAGAACAAAATGCATACAGCATCGATATCTCGCCTTAAAGGACATCTACCACCAGGAGGAAGGACTGTAGGCAAATTAACACCAATGGACCATGGAGGCCCTCAGGCTCTTTCATACAGTACTTGATCCTGGTGGTAGATGCCTTTTTAAGGCTGGATTCAGTTTTGTGATTAGTTCATGATCACATATGTGAAGTGTTGTGCCTTGGACTGATCCCTCTGCATCATATATCAATATGAAGGCTGGATTTCAGGCTCCAGCAGCCTGCAGCACTTTGCACATCTGTGATTGGGGACCTGTGAAATTTGAAGGCAAATGTTTTTGTTGGCTTTTACTGAATCTTGCTGTTCTACTGTATTTCCATCTTTCAGCTTCTAAGGAAACCTAAGCCATTCCCTAGACTCAAAATACTACGAACAGTGGAAAACATCAATGACTTCAAAGCAGAGGATTTCCAGCTTGAAGGTTATGAACCTCATCCAACCATTAAGATGGAAATGGCTGTGTGATGTTTCAAATTTTACTTTTCACTATGGCGCTTAATGTTGTAAATAATTTTTTGTACTTTTGCACTAATCTTGATTGTCTTGTTAATCTTCATAATAAACAGGTGGTATTTACATGCTAACTTGCTGTTTTTGATTTAAGAATTTTTTTTTTTTTTTGCTGCTTGTTGCCATACTGTTACAGCATGGTGATCAGCAAATGGTGCTTGGAGGAAGGAAAACCTCTCAACTGGCCAATCATTGCATTTTTACAGTAAAAAATTGTGTTTTGCCCCATCTCTGCCCCCCCCACACACACACACTCTACAGCATCATTTTTTACTTTGGCTCCTCTCTCCAGTGATGATAATGGCCTCACACTGCACTTGCTCTTGAACTGTGAAGAACATGATGGACTCTTATACGGTCAGCTAGCAGGAATGATGACCTGTTTTCCCTCCTCCCCCTTCATCTACCAATGATCTGGAAGAACCCCTAAGAGGCCTGGATATAGTTTGTCTGCCACCAGTTTAGGTAGGGTCCTAAAGGGGGAGATCTGGTTGGCAATGTCTGCAAAGAAGGTGCCCAACTCCCCAGCAATCAGTGACTTAAATGCTGGGACATCAAGGAGAGTCTTGTTCAATCTCCAGGCCGACCTTAAGTTTTTAGGTGACAGAAGCCAGCAGCATGTCATAGTCTGACCAGGCACAAATGTACCTCGCCTGAACCAGGTCATGTACTGGTTAGAAGCAATTCTATTCTTGAATATGCATTGTGGACAGCAGAATACTAGGATTAATTCCTCAGCCAAACTAATTTTTTATTTTTTTTTTGCCACCTGCAAAATTCCAAAAGATAAAGCTATTGTCCATATTGGTGATATTCTGTAACATAGTTTAGGGTATCAACATTTTCTTCTAAGATCTTGTGACAAAGCTTTTTCCATAAGCATTTGTTACTTTGAGATGAAGTCAACTATAAGTATGGGTACTTGGGGTCGCTCTATTTCTAATAGGGGTGCACTCAGGGGTCTTAATAAAATCCTTGAATAGGATTGAATTGGTTCACCCTTGTGAAATCCAGAAACACATTGTAAGCTTTTGGACAATAAGTTTTAAATTTCGGTATTCTCAGAAATGATCTGCTGCCAGATATCTCCACTTGGGAACTGGTACAATAACACAGATTCTTCCTTCATTTCAGTAGAATATCCTGGATCCTGAAAGATATGAAAATGATTATCTGCAGGTCTAGATGGAAGAGTACAACAGCTTTTACTTGCAACTTTTGAAGTCTGTTTTAATTTTGTTGCCTTGGGCAAAAATTTAATTCTATTTGTATAGTTTAAACTATGCTTTCCATTTTTGTGGTAATTGTAGAGATGCCAACATCTTTATAAATAAATGAAGCTCCTGAGTTAATGACTTTTGTACTGCATATTGTGTTATAGTTAAATATGTAATGCATTAGTTTAACCTTCCCACAGTGACTTGGTGCTCGGCAGCAGATATATCTGCCACTGAGATGATGCTGGCTCGGCTCCGGATTGGAGCCGAACTGGCATCGGCAAACACAGGGTGCCGGCTGTAACACCCGCAATCGGAGTGGGCATTTTACATGCATCTGGGGGGTCTTTCCCCCACGTGCCCCCCAAACTGTTTTCAGGGGACGGCAATCGTTGCTATGGAAACTCTGGGGTCTGATTGGACAGCGACATCTTACAGGCATTAAATATGTAGAAAATAATAGCCTCTAGGCATCCAGATAAGACAAAGTAGAGATGCCCATTATATATTACAAGTTATGAAAACTTTATTGTAGGTAAGTATCAAAACGCATACATTTAAAAAGCACTATCAGTGCTAGAACAAGCCAGTAGACCCCGTGCCAAAGTAATAAGTAACAGCTATAATCAGGTAAAGTGCAACAGCCGTAGAAAAAGATATCATCAATTAAATATCAAGTCTACAAGTGTGGTATAAGTCAAGCTCCTGTGCAGCAAGTCAAACCATAGTTACCTATGTAGCATAGATGTAGGAGCTAGGCACTGGGAGCAAAAGTCCCCATGCGTTTTGCCTGCTTAAACAGGCTTCCTCGGGTGCCAAAGTATATGACTAGTAACAATATATAGTCCACCTACCCCAGCCGCATCATGCGGTTCAACAGTGCAGCGTGCGTGCCAACAAACCAGAAGTGCACTGATCATGTGCGCGTCTAAGACCGGAAGTGGTAATAGCACTTCCTATAGGGCATTTTTAAATTATGACGCATGCGCGGATGGTGCGGCAGACACTGAGTGTCTAAACACATACTTATAGTAAGGTATCATTCACTCCGTATTATTGCGCGGGTACAATAGCATGACTGCATAGATCACAATTACCATTATGACACAGGACAGATATAAAAATATACCAATAAGCCGGAGTGAATGATTCTTACTATAAGTATGTGTCGAGACACTCAGTGTCCGCCACACCATCCGTGCATGCGTCATAATTTGTTAAGAATGCCCTAAAGGAAGTGCTATTACCACTTCCGGTCTTAGATGCGGAAATAGGAAAAATTATTCAATTAAAAATGCCCATAAGCCCCATAACATATAACGAGACATAACCCCAAAAAGTCTAAATCCTAACTAAAACCCCACATATATAGTATCACCGCATCCGTAATAACCCGTAGAATAAAAGTAAATCATTATTGAACGCCTTTAAAAAAAAAAAAAAAACTGTTGAAAACCCACCAAAAATTATCATTTTTACCTATTCAATCTTACAAAAAATGCAATACACAGTGATAAAAAAAATATGTACTCCATTTGCAAAGTACAACATGTCCCTCAAAAAACAAGTTAAAATGTTATGCCAAAATTATAGATTTTTTTCCCCACATAACGATTTTATTTGAATAAATTAGTAAAATGTAAGAAAATATATTCAAGTCTGGTATCCCCGTAATCGTATCGACCCATAGAATGAAGATAACATGATTGTTAGGCTAAACGGCGAACACAAAAAAAGTCAAAAATCCAGTACAGAATTGATGCTTTTCTACTCCTGCCCTCAAAAACGAGTTCCTAAATTTTCAACAATAGGTGATACCAACCCAAAATGGCAACACTGGAAAAAAACATCTCATCCCGCAAAAAGAATGCCGTCACATGGCCCCAATAACGAAAAAAGCGAAAATTTTATAGCCTACAAAAGGACGCAACGAGAAAACTAAAATCCTGGCAGCTGCAGGGGCTCCTTCCCTTCTGCGCCTCGCTGTGCACCCATAAAACAAGTAATGTCTCTGTACTTGGGAGAAATTGCAGAACAAATTGTAATGTGGGTTTTAGGGCTAAACATCTGCAAGGTGTTTTTCACACATATTGGGGCAGATTTATCAAGTGTCTAAAAGTCAGAATATTTCTAGTTGCCCATGGCAACCAATCACAGCTCACCTTTGAAATATTCATGAGCACTGGTAAAATGAAAGCAGAGCTGTGATTGGTTGCCATGGGCAACTAGAAATATTCTGACTTTTAGACACTTGATAAATCTGCCCCATTGTTCTTCACATACTTTTGTGAAGAACACCATTCGGCACGCATGTCTTCGGATAAGTTAGCAGATGTACGGAACATCTGCAATGTGTTCTTCACTTAAATGATCCTGTGTTCACTGTGTTCATTGTTTTCATTGTGTTCTTCACTGTGTTTCGTTAAGTAAATGCTCAATCTCGAGCCGGCGAGATACTCGTCCGAGCAACGAGCAGTTGCGAGTATGCTAATACTCGAACGAGCATCAAGCTTGGACGAGTATACTCGCTCATCTCTAGTGTTTATGCTTTGAAGACTTGACATTACCTTTGGAGGCATATAAGCTGCATTGCGGATAGTCACAGGGTGTTTAAAGTGTTCGTGTAGATGATCCACATATTCACACATCCTAAAACAAAGAGCAATGAATGATTGGACACAATAGTATTTATCCAGTGTTTTTCTCATGCTTATAAGGTTTATAATTTATAGAAAACTTTGTAAGTTGACAAACCATTAAAGGGGTATTCCAGGAATAAGCATAATAATAGCATAAAATGCTACTGGCCCTATAATCAGTCCATTGATTTTCTCAGCGAGGAACAGACACAGGACAGAAGATGGCTGGTCATGTGAAGCAGGTCATGTGATCACCACTAGATTTTGCTTTAGTGCAATGGTTGCAGTGCATCCAGTATGGCCGGTGTTGTGGTGAGACGTCATCTCAGTGAGGTAATGTCCAGTGATGGCAGTTACACATCATTACTATGGTAACACAGCAGGAATGTCTGTTAGATCATCACTGGGAGCAGAGCATAAGAGGGAGGAGTTACTGAGAACTAAAGGATCATGGGACTTGGCCAGTGACGGCCATCTTGGTGATAACTTTGCATACTTTAGAGAGGCCATAAATTTTATAAATCATAAAATCGAAATATTTAAGCTCCATTTTGTGACTAATGACATTGAGTTTTGTTATTCATTTATTTATATCATCATGGGTTTTTGTGTCAGATGTTCATATTCCCTGAATACTAGAGATGAGCGAGCACTAAAAATGCTCAGGTGCTTGTTATTCGAGACAAACTTTTCCCGATGCTCGAGTGCTCATCTCAAATAACGAACCCCATTGAAGTTAATGGGAGACTCGAGCATTTTTCAAGGGGACCAAGGGTCTGCACAGGGAAGCTTGGCCAAACACCTGGAAACCTCAGAAAATGATGGAAACACGACAGAAATGGACAGGAAACAGCAGGGGCAGCATGCATGGATGCCTCTGAGGCTGCTTAATCGCACCATTATGCCAAAATTATGGGCAACAGCATGGCCATGACAGAGTGACCGAATGAGGCTAGATAGCATCTAAAACATCCAATAATTGACCCTGACACTATAGAAGACGGCATGCAGAGGCAGCAGCGGCAGGCTAGAGAGTGGCATGGCGACATACCCTAAATGGACTTCCTTTTGGCGAGGATAACGTGTAGCACTGTATGTATCAGTATTTTGCCTGGTTAAGGCGGCGAAGAGGAACCAAAGGAGGTGAGCAAGAAGCGCTGAAATGATTTCCTATGTGAACAAAAGGTTGACGGTATATTTAGTCGATAACACAGCATGGTGGCGACATAGTGACCAAGTTCCATAACATATCTGGTGAAACACCCGGAAAATGAGCCTAACACAGCTCGTTTGATAAGGGGACGACATGTGGAGGCAGCCATGGAGACGACTTTCATGGTTAAGAGCGACAGTATGGGGCATCCATATTGTGCAGCTATGATTGCAACTTCAGGTCTCCAGCATGGCGGCAACAGATGCGCCGAGTTCCATTATGTATCTGGTGAAACACCTGAAAATTCTGCCTGACACAGCTCGTCTGATAAGGGGACCATGTATGGAGGCAGTAAAGTAGAAGTAGATTAAAGGTGCTGCAGTTAAAACTATGTTAGTTGGATCTTGGGATGGAGCTGGCGCTCCGCTGCCAGGCGAGCTTTCTCCTGTCCAAATTATAATTTTCAAAGCAGACGGGAGCTACAAACAGCACTTCAAAGAACCTTTTGTATAAGATCAAGTGTAGTACTGTTCTTATAAGTAATTGGCTTGGTTATGGCGGCTGTTTTTAAGGTTGAGCTTCTTTCACCTGGTGGAGAATGGAAATCCTGAGAAATCCAGGCTTTATTCATCTTGATAAGCGTCAGCCTGTCAGCGCTGTCAGTCGACAGGCGTGTTCGCTTATCGGTGATGATGCCACCAGCTGCACTGAAAACCCGCTCAGACAACACGCTAGCGGCAGGGAAGGCAAGAACCTCCAAGGCGTACAGCGCCAGTTCGTGCCACATGTCCAGCTTTGAATCCCAGTAGTTGTAGGGAGCTGTGTGATCATTTAGGACGATGGTATGGTCAGCTACGTTCTTCCTCACTTTCTTTCTGTAAAGATCAGCCCTGCTCTGATTTGGGACAGGTGACAGTGTCTTGCTGGGGTGACATAAAACTGGCAAAGGCCTTGTAAAGCTTACCCCTGCCAGTGCTGGACAAGCTGCCTGCTCGCCTACTCTCCCGCAGAAGTACGCCCTCTGCCGCTAGCGCTGTCAGAAGGGAAATACTGTTTCAGCTTGTGCACCAGGGCCTGCTGGTATTCATGCATTCTCACACTCCTTTCCTCTCCAGGGATGAGAGTGGAAAGATTTTGCTTGTACTGTGGGTCCAGGAGAGTGAATACCCAGTAATCGGTGCTGGAATAAATGCGAGGGTCACGGGATAGGCAGCCTAGCATGAAATCTGCCATATGCGCCAGAGTCCCAACGAGCAAGAATTCACTCCCCTCACTGGCCTGACTGTCCATTTCCAACTCCTCCAACTCCTCTTCTTCTGCCCATACACGCTGAACAGTGAAGGACTGAGCAATGCTCCCCTCTTCTGTCTCGCCAACATTCTCCTCCTCATCCTCCTCCACCTCCTCCGATATGCGCAGAGAAATAGACCTGAGAGTGCTTTGGCTATCAACAAGGGAATCTTCTTCCCCCGTCTCTTGTGACGAGCTCAAAGCTTCCGACTTCATGCTGACCAGAGAGTTTTTCAACAGGCCAAGCAGCGGGATGGTGTTGGGACCATCTGTGTTGACTCCTCAGAGTTACTCAGCACCTGACAGATATCAGACATCCACGTCCACTCCTCATTGTAGACTTGAGGAAGCTGACTGACCTGACTACCAGTTCTGGTGGAAGTTGACATCTGGCAGTCTACAATCGCTCGGCGCTGCTGGTAAACTCTGGATAACATGGTTAATGTTGAATTCCACCTTGTGGGCACGTCGCACAACAGTAGGTGAGCGGGCAGTTGGAGGCGGCGCTGCGCTGCCCCGAGAGTGGCAGCATCTGTGCTGGACTTCCTGAAATGCGCACAGATGCGGCGCACCTTCGTGAGCAAATCAGACAGATTGGGGTATGTCTTGAGGAAACGCTGAATGATGAGATTTAACACATTAGCCAGGCATGGCACATGTGTCAGTCTGCCGAGTTGCAGAGCCCCACCAGGTTACGGCCGTTGTCACACACAACCATGCCTGGCTTCAGGTTAAGCGGTGCCAGCCACAGATCAGTCTGCGCCGTGATGCCCTGTAATAGCTCTTGGGCGGTGTGCCTTTTGTCGCCTAGGCTCAGCAGTTTGAGCACCGCCTGCTGTCGCTTAGCGACGGCACTGCTGCTGTATCTAGAGCTACCGACTGATGGCGCCATGCCCACGGATGGTAATTCGGAGGAGGGGTGGGAGGAGGAGGCATACTAAGCCTGAGAGACCTGGACCGAGGTAGGCCCCGCAATCCTTGGCGTCGGCAGTATATGAGCAGCCCCAGGGTCAGACTTGGTCCCAGCCTCCACCAAGTTAACCCAATGTGCCGTCAGCGATATATAGTGGCCCTGCCCGGCAGCACTCATCCACGTGTCCGTGGTCAGGTGGACCTTGTCAGAAACGGCGTTGGTCAGGGCACGGATGATGTTGTCTGACACGTGCTGCTGCGGGGCTGGGACGGCACATCGGGAAAAGTAGTGGCGGCTGGGGACCGAATACCGAGAGGCGGCCTCCGCCATGAGGTTTGCGAAAGGCCTCGGTCTCTACCAGCCTATAGGGCAGCATCTCCAGGCTGAGTAATTTGGAGATGTGGACTTTGAAGGCTTGGGCGTGTGGGTGGGTTGCACTGTATTTCCTCTTGCACTTCAGCGTCTGGGGTATAGACAGCTGAACGCTGCGCATGGAGACATTCGTGGATGCTGTGGAGGCGAAGGTGTGGTTTTCGCACGGGAGGTGTTTGGGTCGGGGTCCTGGGCAGGGGGCTGACTAGCAGAGGCAGCAGATGACACAGGGGAAGGAGCAGTGGTGTGACCGGCCGGAGAAGAATGGCCTTGGTTCCATTGAGTGGGGTGTTTAGCATTTATATGCCTGCACATACTGGTGGTGATTAAGCTGGTAGTGGTGGAACCCCTGCTGATCCTGGTGTGGCACAGGTTGCACACCACAGTCCGTCGGTCATCCGGTGTTTCTTTAAAGAACCTCCAGACTTCCAAAAATCTAGCCCTCGCCACGGGAGCTTCACTATGTGAAACATTTGGCGCTGATGCACCAGCTCTGGCCCTGCCTCTCCGTCTGGCCCCACCACTGCCTCTTCCAACTTGTTCTCGTCGAGGACTCGCCTCCGTCTCAGAAGCACTGTGTTCACCTGGCTTATCAACCCAGCTTGGGTCTGTCACCTCATCATCCTCCGATCCCTTAGTCTGCTCCCCCCTCAGACTCCCTGCCCTGACAACAACTTCACCACTGTTTGACAACCGCGTCTCCTCATCGTCCGACACCTCTTTACACACTTTTTCCACTACGTCAACAATGTCATCATCACCCACATACTGCGACCGGTGGAAAACCTGGGCATCGCGAAAGAGTTCAGCAGCAACCGGACAAGTGGTTTGTGACTCTGGGAAGGGTCCAGAAAACAGTTCCTCAGAGTATGCCGGTCCAAATGCCAAATTTTCCCGGTAGGGGGCAGACTGGGGGGAAGGAGGCTGAGAGGCTGGAGGAGTGCTGATTTCGGTGACATGGGTGGACTGCGTGGAAGACTGACTGGTGGACAAATGGCTGGAAGCATTGTCCGCAATCCACGACATCACCTGTTCGCACTGTTCTGGCCTCAACAGTGCTCTACCACGAGTCCCAGTAACTTGAGACATGAACCTAGGGAGTGTAGATCTGCGGCGTTCCCCTGCTCCCTCATCAGCAGGTGGTGTCTCACCCCGCCCAGGACCACGGCCTCTGAACCCTGCAGTAGTTGGACGCCCACGCCCTCGGGTTCAACATTTTCAAAATTAAAGTGTAAACTGTAAATTTTTTTGGTGTTTTTTTGTGTTTTTTAAATTTTTGGGGTTTTTTTGTGTTTTTTGGTGTGTTTTTTTTTTTTTTTTAACAAAACGATCAGAAGAAATCACACAGCACCCACAGAAGATGATGATTGCTATGGCTAGTTTCTAACCTACACTGACAGCACACAACAGGATTTTGTGCTGTGCCTGTGATGACTTTCAGTTTTGAAAAAAAAAAATCTGCAGACTGTGCCTAATTCAATCAAACCCCTAATAAATTGTCCCACTTAGGTGTTTGAGATGGATATGTGTGTCACTAAGAGCTAAATAGAACGTTCGCAAGTCTTCCTGCAAATTCGTCACAATATGGTACTAGCTGCACTACTAGTGCCAGCAAGGCCAGCCACAAGCAAATAAAAATAAAATAAAATATATAACGCTATTGTAGCCCTAAGAAGGCCTGTTGGGTTCTTGTATGGCTAGTTTCTAACCTACACTGACAGCACACAACTGGATTTTGTGCTGTGCCTGTGATGACTTTTCGTTTTGAAAAAAAAATAAAAAATCGGCAGACTGTGCCTAATTCAATCAAACCCCTAATAAATTGTCCCACTTAGGTGTTTGAGATGGATATGTGTGTCACTAAGAGCTAAATAGAACGTTCGCAAGTCTCCCTGCAAATTCGTCACAACATGGTACTAGCTGCACTACTAGTGCCAGCAAGCCCAGCCACAAGCAAACAAAAAAAAAATATTCTAGCCCTAACAAGGGCTGTTGGGTTCTTGTTGTCTCACTCCTGCCTAACAGGAAGCTAATACTTAGCTGGCGAAATATTCGTCCGAGCAACGAGCAGTTTCGAGTACGCTAATTCTCGAACGAGCATCAAGCTCGGATGAGTGTGTTCGCTCATCTCTACTGAATACCCTTTTAAGGGAAACCTGTTTTGAAGATGCTGTCACCCACCTGCATTGCATGACAGTGACAATGAAAACCTTCTTTCTAGGAGATGTAACATTCTACAGAAAAAAAAAACTGAAAAGAAACCTACCATTTGATTTGATGCATTATGAAGCAAACATACCTTGAGAATGCTGTAGCTATACTGATGCAGGATCATATCTTGGTTGATCCCTGTGCTGAGTGGTTTTGCTGATAAAAGCTCTGCCACTTGCTTTCCCACTTCTCATAGCAGGAGAGTTTCTCTCTGATTGCATCATCAGCTCCTGCAGTTTTCTTCCTGCCAGACAAAATAATCAATTGCTGCTCAGGTTGATTAGTGCTTGACTAGTCATACTTAGTCTTTCTTTACTTAGCAGCAATTTGTAATTCCAAGCTCCGGTGTGTAATGAGCTACATGCTGACCCAGCTTTCCCAAGGTCCTGAATGTTACAACTGTTTTTTCAGCAAAACCACTCAGCTCAAGGATTAACCAAGATATGATCCTGCATCAGTGTAACTACAGCATTCTCAAGGTATGTTTGCTTCATAATGCATCAAATCAATTGGTAGATTTCCTTTAAAAGCTTCTTGTAAATGACTGTAGTCAGATGGGTAAAAAGGAGTAACACTGCTGATGTCCAGTATGATAAGTTGCCGTCAGCTACTGCCACCCAAATTAATGAAGATGCATCTGGGCATTGGGATATCCTGGCATTTTCACTCAATAAATCCTTACAGATCATTTTGATGCAGAGTTCAATAGTTTTTCTGCATAAATATTAATCACCCAGATTATGGAAGGACGTGCTTATGATGCAGATTCTGGTTGGTGGTGGTTTGTTGACCTAAATTCTCATGACTGGTTCCCTATTAACAACCAGGCCTTTTTCCCAATATTTATTTCCTGCATTCTTTTTATACACACCTGCGAGAAAAATTTTAGTGGTGACATTTAATTTTCTATGCATTTTAAACATAGAAAAAAATGCAGTAGTACTGACCAAAACAATTCCATTTGTGCCATTACAGGCAGTTTTTTTAGTTGGTTGGCAAAATGGTAAAAGTTGTAAGGGGTCTAGATATTTTTTGGGGAGGGGGGGGGAATGTAGGTGAAATTTTGGGTCTCACATGCCCTACTGGGGGACTTTTTATAACCCCTTCTATGCAGTACATATAAAAAAGAAAACAAATCCAATATAAATGTTGTGCTTCAAACCTAAATAACACAAGTTTTTTTCTCTGGGTCAATATGCAAACAGCAATACTAAATCTATAGGTGTTTTTTTTTTTTTAATGACCATCCTTTGCATAATAAAAAAAAAAGACCTGAAGATTTTATTTGTACACAACGTTTTTTGATTGCAAGTTTTTGTGAGACAGGTGATTTTTGAAGAAGTACCCTAAATGTACCTTTAAGGTACTTTTCAGAAGAAGTACCCTAACTGACAGCTGTAAAAAGTGTGGCGGTCATTAAGGATGTGCAAAGCTTAATAGAAACTAAAAACAGAAGGTCTTTCATTCGCCATAGACTTAATAGACCTTAAGTTATGTTTCTGTTATTAACAGTGAGAAAAATAATGGGGGGCTACTCTACTTTTTGCTTCTGTCAATAACAAAATGTGTAACTAACCTTCCAATTGCAGATGGGGAATTGGATTAACATATTTGTGATTTTGTGTAAAAGAAAAATATGAACTGGCACTGCCACAACATGGAAAAGGCAATCTTATTTCTTGGAGGACCACAAGTCCCAGAATTTGTTATTTAATTTGTTTATACAGGCGGTCCCCCACTTAAGGACACCCGACTTACAGATGACCCCTAGTTACAGACGGACCACTCTGCCCCCTATGACCTCTGGTGAAGCTCTCCGGATGTTACTATAGTCCCAGGCTGCAATGATCATCTGTAAGGTGTCTGTAATGAAGCTTTATTGATAATCCTTGGTCCCATTTAAACCCTATTTTGAACTCCATTAAGTTGGGCTGTAAAGCTGAGTGACAGGCCTGGGAGCCTCGTTATTTGATTCAGTACCACATGTACATACCTCTTTTCTAGGCTTCCTGAGACTGAGATATAGTCAAATATGATCAAATGTTGAACCAGTTCACAAAGTCCAACTCCTCCGGCATGTGGACAGACAGGAACTGAATGAATACAAAATATAATACATTCGATCATTTTCACAAGCTGAATTGTAAATGTACCAGTGACAATAATGATCTTATTTCCCTTATATTGTGAGGAGTCCTGTGGCACGGAGAGACAATACTGTGGGGGACGGTTCTCCTTACATATCTGGCAATATTTGGTGTAAGGAGTTCCTGCACTTACAGATTACAGTCTCGGTACTACTGTTTAGTAAAATATAAAAGCAGAACCCCTTACACCATATATCACTATCATGTTAGGGGTCCTGACCCCAGCAGCATTGTCTGTCCAGGCACAAGTACTCAGCACGGTCAGTGGTTGACTGACAAAAGCAGTGTGAAACTGCCCTAAAGGAGAAGAGTTTAAAAAAATGGTTAACACTAGAGATGAGCGAACATACTCGTCCGAGCTTGATGCTCGATCGAGCATTAGCGTACTCGTAACTGCTCGTTGCTCGGACGAGTATTTCGCCCGCTCGAGAAAATGGCAGCTCCCGCCGTTTTGCTTTTTGGCGGCCAGAAACAGAGCCAATCACAAGCCAGGAGACTCTGCACTCCACCCAGCATGACGTGGTACCCTTACACGTAGATAGCAGTGGTTGGCTGGCCAGATCAGGTGACCCTGGGATAGACTAGCCGCTGCCCGCGCTGCTCGGATCATTCTCTGTCTGGATGCCGCTAGGGAGAGAGCTGCTGCTGCTCAGGGAAAGCGTTAGGGTGTTCTATTAGCTTACTGTTAGGCAGGAGTGATTCTTAAAGAACCCAACAGCCCTTCTTAGGGCTACAATAACGTTATATATTTTTTTTTTTTTTATTTGCAGCTAGTACCATATTGTGAGGAATTAGCAGGGGGACTTGCTACCGTTGTGTTTAGCTCTTAGTGACACACATATCCACCTCAAACACCAAAGTGGGAAAATTTATTAGGGGTTTGAGTAGAATTAGGCACAGTCTGCCAGTTTCTTTTTATTTTACGTTTATTTTTTTCATAACTCAGCGTCATCTCATCTGGCATAGTAGTGTGCTGTTATACTTGGCTAGAAAATAGCCATAGGAGAATACAAACGTCTTAATTACGCCTACAGTAGCGTTATATATATTTGATTTCTGGTTGATCTGCTGGTGGCTGTACTTGCTGCAGTGCATCTACTATCAAATTGGGAGCAATTTGGAGTCAGACTTGCGACCACTGTGTTTTAGTGACGCACATATCCATCGCAAAGACCGAAGTGGGAAAATTTATTAGGGCCCGGGGTTGTATTTCAATTAGGCACAGTCTGCCAGTTTCTTTTTATTTTACGTTTATTTTTTTCATAACTCAGCGTCATCTCATCTGGCATAGTAGTGTGCTGTAATACTTGGCTAGAAAATAGCCATAGGAGAATACAAACGTCTTAATTACGCCTACAGTAGCGTTATATATATTTGATTTCTGGTTGATCTGCTGGTGGCTGTACTTGCTGCAGTGCATCTACTATCAAATTGGGAGCAATTTGGAGTCAGACTTGCGACCACTGTGTTTTAGTGACGCACATATCCATCGCAAAGACCGAAGTGGGAAAATTTATTAGGGCCCGGGGTTGCATTTCAACTAGGCACAGTCTGCCATTTCCTTTTTTATTTTACGTTTATTTTTTTCATAACTCAGCGTCATCTCATCTGGCATAGTAGTGTGCTGTAATACTTGGCTAGAAAATAGCCATAGGAGAATACAAACGTCTTAATTACGCCTACAGTAGCGTTATATATATTTGATTTCTGGTTGATCTGCTGGTGGCTGTACTTGCTGCAGTGCATCTACTATCAAATTGGGAGCAATTTGGAGTCAGACTTGCGACCACTGTGTTTTAGTGACGCACATATCCATCGCAAAGACCGAAGTGGGAAAATTTATTAGGGCCCGGGGTTGTATTTCAACTAGGCACAGTCTGCCATTTCCTTTTTTATTTTACGTTTATTTTTTTCATAACTCAGCGTCATCTCATCTGGCATAGTAGTGTGCTGTAATACTTGGCTAGAAAATAGCCATAGCAATAGGATAGCATCGTTTGGTTTTAAAAACTAAAAAACACAAAAAAAAAAAAAAAAAAAAGTTAAAAAAAAAATACAAGTTATAACTCTCATTTTCAAAATGTTTAACCCGAGGGCTAGGGGTAGAGGACGAGGGCGGGGACGTGGGCGTCCAACTACTGCAGGGGTCAGAGGCCGTGGTCCTGGGCGGGGTGAGACACCACCTGCTTATGAGGGAGCAGGGGAACGCCGCAGAGCTACACTCCCTAGGTTCATGTCTGAAGTTACTGGGACTCGTGGTAGAGCACTGTTGAGGCCAGAACAGTGCGAACAGGTGATGTCGTGGATTGCCGACAATGCTTCGAGCAATTTGTCCACCAGTCAGTCTTCCACGCAGTCCACCCATGTCACCGAAATCGGCACTCCTCCAGCTCCTGCACCTCAGCCTCCTCCCCCCCAGTCTGCCCCCTCCCAGCAAAATTTGCCATTTGAACCGGCATACTCTGAGGAACTGTTTTCTGGACCCTTCCCACAGTCACAAACCACTTGTCCGGTTGCTGATGAGCAATTTTCTGATGCCCAGGTTTTCCACCAGTCGCAGTCTGTGGGTGATGATGACCTTGTTGACGTAGTGGAAGAAGTGTGTAAAGAGGTGTCCGACGATGAGGAGACACGGTTGTCAGACAGTGGGGAAGTTGTTGTCAGGGCAGGAAGTCCGAGGGGGGAGCAGACTGAGGGATCGGAGGATGATGAGGTGACAGACCCAAGCTGGGTTGAGAGGCCGGGTGAACACAGTGCTTCTGAGACGGAGGAGAGTCCTCGACCAGAACAGGTTGGAAGAGGCAGTGGTGGGGCCAGACGGAGAGGCAGGGCCAGAGCTGGTGCATCAGCGCCAAATGTGTCAACTAGTGAAGCTCCCGTGGCGAGGGCTCCTGCGGCGAGGGCTAGATTTTCAGAAGTTTGGAGGTTCTTTAAGGAAACACCGGATGACCGACGGACTGTGGTGTGCCACATTTGCCAAACCAGGATCAGCAGGGGTTCCACCACTACTAGCTTAACTACCACCAGTATGCGCAGGCATATGAATGCTAAACACCCCACTCAGTGGCAACAAGCGCGTTCACCTCCGGCCGTGCACACCACTGCTCCTTCCCCTGTGTCAGCTGATAGTCAGCCCCCTGCCCAGGACCCTGCCACAAAAACCCCATCGTCACCTCCACGATCCTCCACAGCATCCACCAGCGTTCAGCTCTCCATACCCCAGACGCTGGAGCGGAAACGCAAATATAGTGCAACCCACCCGCACGCCCAAGCCCTTAATGTGCACATTTCCAGATTGCTAAGCCTGGAGATGCTGCCCTATAGGCTAGTAGAGACCGAGGCCTTTCGCAGCCTCATGGCGGCGGCCGCCCCTCGGTATTCGGTCCCCAGCCGCCACTACTTTTCCCGATGTGCCGTCCCAGCCCTGCACCAGCACGTGTCAGACAACATAATCCGTGCCCTGACCAACGCCGTTTCTGACAAGGTCCACCTGACCACGGACACGTGGACGAGTGCTGCCGGGCAGGGCCACTATATATCTCTGACGGCACATTGGGTTAACTTGGTGGAGGCTGGGACCGAGTGTGACCCTGCGGCTGGTCATATACTGCCGACGCCGAGGATTGCGGGGCCTACCTCGGTCCAGGTGTTTGAGGCCTACTATGCCTCCTCCTCCTCCCACCCCTCCTCCACCTCCTCCTCCGAACGACCATCCGTGGGCATGGCGCCATCAGTCGGTAGCTCTAGGCACAGCAGCAGTGCCGTCGCTAAGCGACAGCAGGCGGTGCTCAAACTGCTGAGCCTAGGCGATAAAAGGCACACCGCCCAAGAACTATTACAGGGCATCACGGCGCAGACTGATCTGTGGCTGGCACCGCTGAACCTGAAGCCAGGCATGGTTGTGTGTGACAACGGCCGTAACCTGGTGGCGGCTCTGCAACTCGGCAGACTGACACATGTGCCATGCCTGGCCCATGTGTTAAATCTGATAGTTCAGCGTTTCCTCAAGACATACCCCAATCTGTCTGATTTGCTCACGAAGGTGCGCCGCATCTGTGCGCATTTCAGGAAGTCCAGCACAGATGCTGCCACTCTCAGGGCAGCGCAGCGCCGCCTCCAACTGCCCGCTCACCGACTGTTGTGCGACGTGCCCACGAGGTGGAATTCAACACTGACCATGTTATCCAGAGTTTACCAGCAGCGCCGAGCCATTGTAGACTGCCAGATGTCAACTTCCACCAGAACTGGTAGTCAGGTCAGTCAGCTTCCTCAAGTCTACAATGAGGAGTGGACGTGGATGTCTGATATCTGTCAGGTGCTGAGTAACTTTGAGGAGTCAACACAGATGGTCAGTGGCGATGCCGCCATCATCAGCCTCACCATCCCGCTGCTTGGCCTGTTGAAAAACTCTCTGGTCAGCATGAAGTCGGAAGCTTGGCGCTCCTCACAAGAGACAGGGGAAGAAGATTCCCTTGTTGATAGCCAAAGCACCCTTAGGTCTGTTTCTCAGCGCATATCGGAGGAGGTGGAGGTGGAGGAGGATGAGGAGGAAGAGGAGGAGAATGTTGGCGAGACACAAGAGGGGACCATTGTTGAGTCCTACACTGTTGAGCGTGTATGGGCAGAAGAAGAGGAGTTGGAGGAGGAGGAAATGGACAGTCAGGCCAGTGAGGGGAGTGAATTCTTACGCGTTGGTACTCTGGCGCATATGGCAGATTTCATGCTAGGCTGCCTATCCCGTGACCCTCGCGTTCAAAGAATTTATTCCAGCACCGATTACTGGGTGTTCACTCTCCTGGACCCACGGTACAAGCAAAATCTTTCCACTCTCATCCCTGGAGAGGAAAGGAGTGTGAGAATGCATGAATACCAGCAGGCCCTGGTGCACAAGCTGAAACAGTATTTCCCTTCTGACAGCGCTAGCGGCAGAGTGCGTAGTTCTGCGGGACAAGTAGCGAGGGAGAGTAGGCGAGCAGGCAGCTTGTCCAGCACTGGCAAGGGTACGCTTTACAAGGCTTTTGCCAGCTTTATGTCACCCCAGCAAGACACTGTCACCTGTCCCCAGTCTCGGCAGAGTAGGGCTGATCTTTACAGAAAGATGGTGAGGGAGTACGTAGCTGACCATACCATCGTCCTAAATGATCACACAGCTCCCTACAACTACTGGGTTTCAAAGCTGGACATGTGGCACGAACTGGCGCTCTACGCCTTGGAGGTTCTTGCCTGCCCTGCCGCTAGCGTCTTGTCAGAGCGGGTTTTCAGTGCAGCTGGTGGCATCATCACCGATAAGCGTACACGCCTGTCGACTGACAGCGCTGACAGGCTGACGCTTATCAAGATGAATAAAGCATGGATTTCTCCTAATTTCAAATCTCCAGCAGGTGAAGGAAGCTCAACCTGAATAATTTATCCACTCCTCCTCCTCCTCATTTTCCTCCTTCTCCTCCTCTTTCTACAGTAAAGCAGAGGAAACTGGCTGTTTTTTGACAGGGCCCACTGGCTCTAGGTATAGTACTTTATGCATTTAATTTTTCTGGAGGGCCACCGACACGGTCCTCTGTTTTAAACAATTTTTGGGAGTGCCACATACAGGCACTCAATCTATTCCATTTTTCTGGAGGGCCACCTACCTGCTCCTCTGGTTTGAAAAATTTTTTGGACTGCCACATACAGGCACTCAATCTATTCCATTTTTCTGGAGGGCCACCTACCTGCTCCTCTGGTTTGAAAAATTTTTTGGACTGCCACATACAGGCACTATCCAAATTGAATTGTCTCCATAGCAGCCTCCACACGTTGTCTCCATTGCTACCTCCAAAAGTCGTCCATATAGCTGCCTCCATACATCGTCCCTTTATCAAACGAGGTTTGTCAGGCCGAAATTTGGGTTGTTTTCATGGATTCCACATCAAAGTTGTTAACTTTGTCGCCACCCTGCTGTGTTATCCACAAAATACACTGGCAAACTTTTACCATTTACGGATATTATTTCAGCGCTTCTTGCGCATCTGTTTACATTCCCCTCACCCGCCATATCCTAAACTTATAAGAACGCTACTACACTTGATCTTATACAAAAGGTTCTTAGAAGTGCTGTTTGGGGAGTAGCCTAGAGACAGGGGCTTGGATTGGCGAAAGCTCGCCTAGCAGCGGAGCGCCAGCTCCATGCGCATCATGCGCTTCTTGCGCATCTGTTTACATTCCCCTCACCCGCCATATCCTAAACTTATAAGAACGCTACTACACTTGATCTTATACAAAAGGTTCTTAGAAGTGCTGTTTGGGGAGTAGCCTAGAGACAGGGGCTTGGATTGGCGAAAGCTCGCCTAGCAGCGGAGCGCCAGCTCCATGCGCATCATGCGCTTCTTGCGCATCTGTTTACATTCCCCTCACCCGCCATATCCCAAACTTATAAGAACGCTACTACACTTAACTTGGTGCAGGCTGGGACCGAGTCTGACCCTGGGGCTGGTCATATACTGCCGACGCAGAGGATTGCGGGGCCTACCTCGGTCCAGGTCTCAAAGGCCTACTATACCTCCAAATCCTCCCACCCCTCCTCCTCCTCCTCCGAATTACCATCCGTGGGCATGGCGCCATCAGTCGGTAGCTCTAGGCACAGCAGCAGTGCCGTTGCTAAGCGACAGCAGGCGGTGCTCAAACTGCTGAGCCTAGGTGATAAAAGGCACACCGCCCAAGAGCTATTGCAGGGCATTCCACATCAAACTTGTTAACTTTGTCGCCACCCTGCTGTGTAAGCCACAAAATATACTGGAAAACTTTTTTCATTTACGGATATTATTTCAGCGCTTCTTGCGCAGATGTTTACATTCCCCTCACCCGCCATATCCCAAACTTATAAGAACGCTACTACACTTGATCTTATCCGAAAGGTTCTTAGAAGTGCTGTTTGGGGAGTAGCCTAGAGACAGGGGCTTGGATTGGCGAAAGCTCGCCTGGCAGCGGAGCGCCAGCTCCATGCCAAGAACCAACTAACATAGTTTTAACTGCAGTACCTTTAATCTACTACTAGTTCACTGCCTCCATACATCGTCCCCTTATCAAACGAGCTGTGTCAGGCAGAATTTTGGATTGTTTTCATGGCTTCCATGTTAACTTTGTCGCCACCCTGCTGTGTAATCCACAAAATATACTGGCAAACTTTTATCATGTACCAATATTATTTGAGCGCTTCTTGCTCACCTTCTTTGGTTCCTCTCTGCTACCCATTGGTTTGAAGCCTGAGTCCATTTAGGGTATGTCGCCATGCCACTCTCTAGCCTTCCGCTGCTGCCGCTGCCTCTGCATGCCGTCCCCTATAGTGTCAGGGTCAATTATTGGATGTTTTAGATGCTATCTAGCTTCATTCTGTCACTCTGTCATGGCCATGCTGTTGCCCATAATTTTGGCATAATGGTGCGATTAAGCAGCCTCAGAGGCATCCATGCATGCTGCCCCTGCTGTTTCCTGTCCATTTCCGTGGTGTTTCCATCCTTTTCTGAGGTTCCCAGGTGTTTGGCCAAGCTTCCCTGTGCAGAGCCTTGGTCCCCTTGAAAAATGCTCGAGTCTCCCATTGACTTCAATGGGGCTCGTTACTCGAAACGAGCACTCGAGCATCGGGAAAAGTTCGTCTCGAATAACGAGTACCCGAGCATTTTAGTGCTCGCTCATCTCTAGTTAACACACAAAATTGCTTTGCTGTTATCATCCACGCTTGGTTTTGCATTAAACACGTGAATGTGGAGACATGGCCTAAAAGTAGTTTAATTGTTAACCCCTTCATGACAGCATGGGCTCTTATACGTATTAAGACTGGTGCATTGTGAGAGATTCTGACCTCGTGGTGATTAGTGTGTTGCGCTAAAATAGATTTCGGCTATAACCTGAGCCATGTTTCTTCTGAAGAGTGATACAACGCTCCTCCTAGCAGAGGATTACAATCACTGTGAGAGCGATGAGGATAGCCAAGCACTGTTCTCCCCAATTTCTGCTACTTGCATTGAATGGAGCACCAGGGCACATGCGCGACCTGTCGCTCCATCACATAGTAAGGATGCGACTCTGTTATCCCCTATCCTCCCTGCTGGGACCCCCATTGCTCACAATAACAATCAAAATTGTGACAAGTCCTGTAATTATGTGAAGAGAGGCCAGAAAAACAGCTTCTACCTTATAATGGAAAGCACTTTCTGCTTATAGATCCACCCCAATTCTTCACCTCTCTGAGTGGAAATATATCGGTGAAGAATATTTAGCGCTGTGGCGCCCAGTAGCGTATCCTGTGCTGTCTGTGGATTATAATTACAATCTTACTATTGAATTTCTTGGCCATGAGCAGAACAGAAAGGTTTTCATTCACACTTCCCAATCTGCAGCTGTCGATCTGGAGATACTGGAGGGCGCGTGCTTGGAGGAACTGTTTAAACATTACTCTGTTGTGGCACTGGGAAGAGAAATGCAGACACTTACTATTGCTAAATGATAGTTAAACAGGCTGAAAATATTAACTCATGAAATTTACTAGGAAATGGAACCAAACTTCTTACATTTAATTTTTGCCTGTATAAATATAAGTAGTTGTCTGTAAATGTATTCATCTTTATTAATAAAACACCAACCTATTCCATAGCACACTATAACCTCTTCCTTCTTAAACAAGACCGTAATTGAATTGGTTTTTGTGACATCATTTTGCAACTAAAATGTAAATTTATTTTCATGTATTACTTATACTGTATTACTTACTTAAGTCTCTTCTTACTATAATTATTACTAATTCTCCTTAGTGCAGTTGGTTGGGAGGCTACATTCTGATAGACTTGATATACTAGTTCATGATGTAGAGTAGTCTCCTTTTTGTCTGGCTTTCATCTGGTCACTCTGTTGCGGCAGCTGTTAACCTCTCAGATTCCAGTGATAATCCATCTAAACATTTTGAGGTATCTGCAGCTGTCACTTGGTTAATATGGGTAGCTGTACTTACTTGCTCTCCTGTAGCAACTCCAATTCCCAGTGGTGCTAAAGCCTAAATAAAATATAACATAGTTTTGAAGTATTGTGCGATCACTGCTTACCGAAATAGTGTTTTTACAGTTAAACCATCATATACAAAAGTTAACAAAGTTCAGGTGACAACTAAGTGCCAACATCTCACATGTAATGACACTACAGAGTCAGGACAAAAAATGTAGTGTTGTAGATTTGATAAAGATGGAAACAACATATTTTTAGAGGAATTGGTCAATCCTCTGTTACAAGTTCTGTCAGATCGGCACCAAGTGGGGGGTGAGCAGTGGTTGTTTCCAACTCCTGGGATCCCCTCGGCATCAGCCTAATGGGGGGGGGGGGAGGGTGACAAGTCCGTATTTGCTCTGTATGACTTCTGACTCCTGCATTGACCCATCCCATAAACAATACCATAAAGAATGCAGGGTGGAAACTGGTCCCATGCTCCATTCTTTTTCAAACTTTTCATCTGATTTAGTAATGTAATAAACTGGGATCTCATCTAAAAAGTACTATTTATAATAATGCGCTGTCTTGTTGTGTAGCAGAGGATTCTTTGGTCTCTGCTCAAGAATGGACTCCTTGTATTATGATACTCGGCATCCCATTCTCGCCACTGTGGTAGGTCTGTGAAATCTGGCCACTGCATAACCCGTTATTCACAGACCAGAGACATGGCCATGTGCTTTAGCCCTAAGGGAGTGAAATTGAAACATGTAAGCAGGAGTTTTATCCTGTTGCATTAATAAGAAAAAACATGACTTTATAGGAATTTGGAGATTTGGAGCTCACAGGGTTGAGTTTGTGGACCAGGTGAGTTGATGGATGTATATACTTCACCAGGCTGGTAAGACACTCTTAACTAATGGAGATGAAGTCATGTAAAATGTATGCATTAGCTATTTTTATATCTGTTTTTTTTTTACCTTGGAAATAGTTCCATGGCCAAGTATATCATCAGGTGATGTTGGCTCTTCAATCCATAGGGGTTTGAACACTGCTAATTCTTTTACCCAAGAAATGGCTTCATTTACATCCCATCTCTGGTTTGCATCAAGCATCTAAGGCAAAGTAAAACAAATCAGTTTCCCTATCACAATAAAACTCTGTTAATCCATAATTTACATTATTCAATAACAAATGGATATGTACAGTGTATTGCCCCATACATATTGCTATGGTTTCTGTCAAAGTTTTCTGCTTTTCATCAACATTTTAAAAGGCATTTTAATTATTTTACCTGGTGTCACCACAATGTAAAAATATACAGAGGTTATGTATGCCCATGTTACTATTATATGATGCTATCTTGTTTAAAGGTATTTCAAATGTAAAGATATTCAATGGTATATAAAGGTAAAGTTTTTTCATTAATGTTTTGGACATTTTCTATTGTTTTACCTATTTTAGGAACTACTAAAAACCATATAATTAATAATTTTATACGAAAATGTGTTAATACTTTCCAATGTTGGTCACTAGAGGGGGCTTCAGCTATACACTGTGTCAATGTACATACGGCACAGTCAGTATGAGACTTTAGATGCTGATAAAAACAAAATACAAAATATTCACTTCCTTTACCTAGAACACACAAAATAATAAACAAACAAAATCATTAATATATTAGGAAGCTCTAGATCCCAAAGCAGCTTAAAAACATCCTACTGTCCCAATTTTTTGTCAGCCATAAAAACATCAAAAAGTTATACAGTTTGTAAAATGAAAAGTGATCCATAAAAAGCTCCAAATACCAAAGATTTATAAAGTTAAAAAAATTAAAAAGAATGATTCAGAGAATTTTTATTTTCTCCTATCAATGAGATTTTTTAAGGTATTAAAACATCATAAACCTAAATAAATTTGGTATCTCCTGGATTGTAGTGACCCACAAAATAAAAAGGATGTCAGTTGGACCACACAAAACTGTGAAAAGAAATTCTTTAAGAAGATGATGCAACTGTGTATGTCAATTTCAACACATTCGCTTTAAAGATATTTAAAGATGCAAACAAAGCTCTGAATACTCATCTCATACCTGGGCTACTGCACCAATGAGCACTTCCATCACTGATGCTTTCTTATGCCACCTGGTGAGAGGCTCGGGCTACAACTTGAGGCTGCAGGCCCAGGTTGTGTACACCTCAGATTAGTCTTAAAATACACCATACATATCATTATGCAATTTTCAACAGCACAGAAACTCTGAAACATGTAAAAAATGTTAATAAATACGGGTGTAACCAGTGTGTTTGTAGCTCACACTTTGTTGTTCATACCAATTCATTGTCATGGCCAATCATGTCCCGGATAAGTTTGCATCTTCTGATATCATCTTGTAAATCAGCCCCAACCTTTACTTTAAATCTGAGAATAAACAAATCTGAGAGTGAATATGGCTGGAAAAACAGGAAAATGCAAAAATTAAGCCCATACAAAATAGTAAATAGGCACAGAAGACTAGAACATCTTGTTAAAGGGAACCTGTCAGTTAAACTATGTAGAACCTGGACAGTTCCGAATGCATAGGTCTAGTCCAGTGTGGCCATAATGTCTGTACAGCTTTTTTTTAATGATTATGAAAATAAACTTTTGATGCTTTTAATGGAAGTGCCCTAGCTCCTGCAACATTTTTTCTATGTCAGTTAAACTTACCCACACTAACTAAACATCATTAAAAACTGTTATTATACAGCAGTACAGGCAGTCCCCTACTTAAGGACACCCAACTTACAGACGACCCATAGTTAAAGACGGACCCCTCTGCTCCCTGTGACCTCTAGGGAAGCTCTCTGATTTCCTTTAGTCCCAGACTGCAATGACCAGCTGTAAGGTGTCTGTAATGAAGCTTTATTGATAATCCTTGGTCCAATAACAATAAAAAAAAATGTGAAAATCCAATTGTCACTGGGGCAAAAAAAAAAAATGTCTGGAACTACAATTATAAAATATACAGTTTCGACGTAAATACAAATTTGACTTAAGAACAAACCTACGGATCCTATCTTGTATGTAACCCGGGGACTGCCTGTACAACTATCCCTATATTGTTATACCCCATGTCTGAAAAGTTCCTCTGGCAGTTTAAAAAGCTGACTCCCCATCTATGCCACACTTCCAGCTTCTTTACTGACAAGTGGCTTGCTTTCTCTTCAGCTTAATGAATTTATCTATCCACATTATTTAAGCACTGGCTGTATGACTTGCTGAAGAGAATTCCTGAGGGAGGGGTTTAATGAGGGGGTTTGAGAGAGACACTGGCTTTATGTGACTGGCTGAAGAGAAATCAGCTCACCCCTCCCTCAGGAATTCTCTCAAACCGAATTAGCTGAATGAGCTGGAGGCATGGCTCAGAGCAGGGAGCATATGAATATGCTTGGCACAGCTTAGAGGAAAGATGATGATTGTACTCGCATAAGGTCATTGCATAGATGGCCAATCAACTTTACAAATGGACTGTGGAACTTTTCAGGCATGGGAATAAGGGGAAAGTTGTTTCGCTGTATAATAGCAGTGGTCAAAGATATTTTCAGTAAGTATGGGTTGGTTTACGTGACATTTCCTTTAAATATATATTTTAGTGTAGGTAGGACAATTTTTCAATGAATTAGTTAAAGTGGACATCAAGATTGTAATACCACAGTATATAAAATCAAATAGTGCAAACTACGCTAGGTGCCGTTTGCCTTTGGAGTGTGCAGGATGCGCTAGATTCATGAATTGTGGTGCATGCTCTTCACGCTATTTTGGTGCACCCTTAACATAGGGAGTGCGACACAATTCTGTCAGACACTGCATGATAATTGTGTTGCACGGTCAGACTGTGAACAGGAACGCCCCTTTCAGTGCTGAATTTTGTGTTAAATTGGGTATAAAGTAGCGGTGACACAATGTGCAAGCAGATTACACTGAAAAGAATGTGGAAAGTCAGACAAAAAATTGTGCAGTATGGTACAAAGTTCTTCTATGATGTTAAATACTTTTGTGTAAAAAAAACTAAACTGCCTTATTTGCTAAACAGAAAAGTAATATGTGGTTCAAGCTTCATCAGGCATGTAACAAATGAAGCACTGAGTGAAAAACCCAACATTTGAGATGTTACACTTAGATAATTAGCACATGTGGGGAAACATCAAGTTTGTTGTGCCAAGGACATTTTGAACAAAAAATTGGATACAGGTGAAGGGGTTTTGTGTGGAGAGATAAAAATCTTCCCTAAATGTATACCAAGGCCAAGTATGTGGCCCACCATGTGGTCACCCCATGCAATAACGCACCTAGTCTTATTGGTCCCCAAAACTCGAATAGGAAACAAATGTACCCCCCCAACAGGAGGGAAAAAAAGGGACAGACTAGAAAGATGCATATAAAGGTAAATCTTTATTGGTAACACATATTCACAATAATGTGGACGATGGCAGCATTAAATGGCACCGTCCTATGGGTATCAATTGAATACAATAAAAGTATAATAAAAACATGAGTGGTGTAATACAGAATAAGAAGAAGAGGACGGACCCGGACAAAGTGGAGTAACAGGAAGATAAAAAAATTAAATTGGCAAAAAACTGGGCTAGCATAGGTCTAAAACCTGCTGTTGGGTCATGTGTTTATGACAAAAAAAGATGACAGCGGTGGTGTGAAAAAATGCCTGTTGTGAATGGTGACAACGCTATCCTATATGTAAGCTGCATAGCCTAGTGGCTGCAAAACATGAAGGCCAGTTCTTACCGAGTCGTAAAGGGGTTCACTGTCCGGGAGAGGCCGTGTCCCCGACGTACGTTTCGGCTCGGAGCGAGCCTTCGTTTGGGGACGAGACGAAGGCTCGCTCCGAGTAAAAAAAAAGTGAAAAACACTAAACACTACACATTATAATAAATAAAAATTAAATACATTAAAATATAAGCCCCTAAAATGTCACTTTCCCATAAAAACACTTATGGGAGTATAAAAAACTCAAAAACACAAAAAAACCCTGCATATTTGGTATTGCCGCGTCCGTAACAATCTGTATAATAAAACAGAATCATTACTGGACCCGCACAGTACACGCCGGAGAAAAAAAAACTCAAAAACTTTCTGAAAAAAGATCATTTTTAATTAATACCCTATAAAAAATGCTCTAAAAAGTGATTTAAAAAATGTTATGCACTCTAAAATAAGCCCACTCAAAAGAGCAACTCTTCTCGCAAAAAATAAGCCCTTAACCAGATTTGTCAGCCGAAAAAATAAAAAAGTTATGCATATGAAAAGATGGTGATGCTAAAATGAACAAGATTTTCTTCAAATTAGTTTTCATTCAGTACAATTGAATAAAATACACAAACCCCCCAAATATTTGGTATCCCTGCATCCGTAACAATCTGCATAATAAAACAGAATCATTATTAGAACCGCAAAGTGAACCCCCGTAAAAAAAAAAACCAAAAAGCTCCAAAAAAAAGATAATTTTCAATTAATACCCTATAAAAAATGCTCTAAGAAGTGATTTAAAAAATGTTATGCACTCTAAAATAAGATCACTAAAAAGAACAATCCTTCTCGCAAAAAATAAACAGATTTGTGACGCGAAAAATAAAAAAGTTATGCATATGAAAGACGGTGATGCTAACATTAACAACATTTTTGCCAAATTACTTTTTATTCAGTAAAAATGGGAAAAAATAAAAGATCTATATAAATGAGGTCTTTTCGTAATTGTGGCGACCCATAGAATAAAAATAATATACTATTTTTATGGTATGGTTAATGACCAAAAAAAAAAACATAAAAATTTTCCTAAAAATTAATGATTTTCATTTCCTCCACCAACAAAGAGTTAATAAAATCTCACCAATTAGCTTTAGATGCACCAAAATTACGTACCAGATAAGTGCATCTCATGAGGCAAAAGAAATAAGCCCCTATAGGTCCACATTAAAAAAAGACAAAAATTATTGCCTGTACAATGTGACATAGCAGATCTGCTCTACATGGCGCCTCCTTCCCTTCTATACCCGGCCGTGTGCCCATACAGCAGGATACCACCACATATTGGGTATCGGTGTACTCGGGAGAGATTGGGTAACAAACTTTGTGGAGCCTTTTTTTATTTAATCCATTGTAAATGTTTAATTTTCCACCCCAAATTAATGTATTGTGAAAAAATATTACAATTTGCAGACTGCACCTCCATTTTGTTTTAACCCCTATTAAACACCTAAAGGATTAACAAACTTCTTAAAAAAGGTTTTTCATACATTGAGGGGTGTAGTTTCCATAATGGGGTAATTTATGAGTCTAGCTATTATTTAGGCCTCTCAGTGTCAATTAGAAGTTGAGCAGGTCCATCTAAATACGGGTTTTGGTGATTTTACAAAAAATGTGAAAAATGATACCTAAATTCTGAGCCTCGTAACATTCTAGTAAAATATGTGGAATCTTAAAAAACCATGCCAACATAAAGCAGACATTTTGGAAATGTAAGTTATGAATTTATTTGGGTGCTATGACTGCAGATAGTCATCAAAAGTAGAGAATTTAGAACGTTGAAAATAAAGAATTTTTCCAAATTTTTGCCAAATTTTGTTTTTTTTTCATAACTAAACGCAAAAGATTTTATCCAAATTTTTAAACTAATTTGAAGTACAATCTCAAAATCCCCTGGATATCTCATAGCGTTTTAAAGCTATAACTACTTATAGTGACACAGGGCAGATTTGAAAAATGGGGCCGCGTCCTTAAGGCCAAAAGAGGCTGAGTCCCGTAGGGGTTAATGCTGGCATCGTCCAAATTATTGTGAATATGTGTTACCAATAAAGATTTACCTTTATATGCATCTTTCTAGTCTGTCCCCTTTTTTTCCCTCCTGTTGGGGGGTACATTTGTTTCCTGTGCCAAGGACATCCACACTCCCTTCCAACCGCTGATATGGAAGTGGTTATGTTGAAGCGTGCACACAAACTTTAACAGGGTATGACATGGGTGACACATAACTTTCACAGGGTAAAGATAAGTGGCCAACCCCTTTATAGTGATGGCCTTTTTACATCAAATCTCTCATAAGTAAAAGTGGACTACAAGGTTCTAATGAAAGTCCATGAACCAGTCACTGTGGGTGATGTTAAAGAGACATAAAAATGTTCCAGTCCTCTTAAATACATACCTAGTCCAGCCTTCCTTTAGTGCATCAGCACAAAGCTAGAACATAAGAGTGATAGGACAATTTATATATTATCGATTAAGTTCTAAAGGTGCTTTTTTATTTGTATGATCACTATATGATAACAAGAGAATTACGCAGACCTTTTGAAGCTGGTTGTCTGAGTAGCCGAGCCAGGCACAAGATGTGGTGTATGCTGGGTATCCATGTTTTACCATGTGTTCCTCTGAAAAGCAAGCACAGCTTTCTGTGACTACTTAGATTGTGTTGTATAGGGTGGGCCATTTATATGGCTACACCTAAATAAAATTGGAATGGTTGGTGATACCAACTTCCTGTTTGTGGCGCATTAGTATATGGAAGGGGAAAAACTTGGGTGTTGAAAATGGTGGCCATTTTGAAGTCCCCCATTTTGGATCCAACTATATTTTTTCCAATGGGATGAGGGTCATATTGTATTTTCACAGCATAGATAATTGCCTTCAGATGACCCCATAGGTCCGAGCATTCCTACATGTACAGTTCCCTCGTGGGCCAGTTGAATGGCCACCAAGGTCTCCTAATCCGACCTCCTTAGACATTTATCTGTGGGGTCATCTGAAGGCAATTGTCTATGCTGTGAAGTTATGAAGAGATGTGCAGCATCTGAAACAACGAATACAGGAACCCTGTGCTTGCATTTTTTCTGTGGTGTTGCTATCAGTGTGTCAAGAGTAGGAGAAGAGGGTTGCATTGACCATTCAACACAATGGGCAGCATTTTAAACAAATTCTAAAAAATGTTCTACATGATCTTCTTCCCATTGAAAAAAAAAAGTTGGATCCAAAATGGCCAACATGGTCAACACCCTTCTTGAAAAGTTTTCCCCCTCCCATATATTAATGTGACACAAACAGGAAGTTGATGTCACCAACACTTACCATGTTATCTAGGTGTATCCATATAAATAGCCCACCCCGTACCACTTTATAGTTCTAGAGCACTGAGGATATACCATACACATACAGCTAAAAATGGATTTTCCCCCCAGTTGAAAACATGTTTGCAATAACAGCACAAATGTAATCTGAGGACAAAAATACCATGGATATCACTTTAACAATAGGGAAACGGTATCCATCAAGCAGCTTCATGTGTCCAGAGTTTTTTACCTCTTGCTTCCTGTCTTTGTTTTCCATTTTGAAGAATTTCTGGAAGATAAAATTGCAAATGAAACTTTCACGGGAAGCAAGGGGTAATGATTTTATTTCAAGTATAAGAATGAGGCTTACCCAGTGCTTGTGCTTCAGTCAATACATCCGTTATATATCTAAAATCAATACAAGACACCAACTGTTCTGGGGTCTGCCGAGAACGGATTATAAATGACACTATTAGCATGCAATTAGAGGGAGAGACTAAATTGGTTTATGTTCAACAAACGAACCATTTATATTGTGGATACATTGTAATGGCTTAGTAACAGCTCAATTCTCTGCTGTCCAGTCCATCTATTAGCTGTAGTTTTTGCTAAATTACTCTACACAATAACAAGTTTTCATACGTGATCTCCTCTGCAGAGTATAAATAACCTTCATTTTCTCTTGCTACGACTTCATTATAAATGAATTAACTGATTCTTGTCAGAAATGTATTCATCCCATGTAGCCAAATTAATGAACCTGTTAACATTGCCCAAAAGTGGGAAATGTCTTACTACTGATGAAAGTTACTCACACAGTATATATACAGTGTGAAACCAGAAAATTTTGTATGGGCTGAAAGCATAGACAATTGAACTACTTTAGATGATGGGGGGCATTTAAGGTATCAAAGACGATTAACTGTTTAAGGCTGCATTCACACGACCATTGGGGGACGTAAATACGGCCACAAGGTTGCGGCCATGTATACATCCCCCATAGGCCGGTATTGGGCGCATGGAGTGGTACCGTAATGCTCCATAAACGGGGAAAAGATCGGACATGTCCGCCCCGGTGGACATACGTTCGTGTGAATGTGCCATAAAGGTGTTGTCCTGTTTCTTTTTCTTATAAATAATATATAAAAACATTTTTTTAAAGTCATCCTTATAGATCTGACCCCCTTCTGGTATTCCATTACTTTCTGGGTTCCCTTCACTTTTTACTTATTGGTCCCTCTCGATACATAGGATATGGCTACTAAACTAATCACTGGGTGGAAGAATCAACACTGAAGCCAGTGATTGGCTGAGCAGTCATTTCCTGTGGTTTGGGCACAGAACTATTGCTTAGGCACTCCACTCAGGGACTAAACAAGATATGTGCCTGCATCAGTATAGTTACAGCATTCTTAAGTTATGTTTGGTTCATAATGCATTAAATCAAATGGTAGATTTTCTTTAAAGATATCATAATAATGTCCCTTTATACTTATTGACTATTTGGTGGGCACAGTGGTTAACACTATTAGCTTGCAGGAATTAAATCCATTCAAGAGCAACATCTGTGGGTGGTATGAATAAAGGTAAGATCTCATTCCTATTGTTCCATATGACTGTTATTACTCTGTAATGTCTTATTTTATTTGTATATGTTCCACATAATCTGTATTTTGATGCCGCTATATAAAGATTATATTTATGTTAATTTATAGTGAAGAAATTGTAACTTTACCAGCTCTATTGGTACTGTGTATAGGCACGCCATTGACACACTGACACTAAAGTACAACATGAAAAGCAAAAAGTCAACTCACCATATAAACCAACAGCTTCCAAAGAGGCTTAAAATTAAAATAGGAATCTTTATTAGAAAAGGTTTAAAATTTATATATTGCAATAAATACAATAGGAGAGATTTATCTTTTCCCTTTATAGTTTTCTAGTTGTCTCGTTTCTTAGTCTTGTTCATCTTAGATGGCTTCTCCTTGTATTAAATTGCACCTATGCCACTTTTTTTTAAAAAATGCGCACCTTTTTGCGCAAAAAAGACTAACAGACAGATGTATGATAAATCTCAGTTAACCAGCAGGTTTTTTTTATGTTTAAAAATAAAAATGTCTTTCCAAAAAAGAAAAAAAGAATATTGTAAGTCAAAATTTGCACAACTTTTGGTGTTTATAAATAAAGCATTTTAGACCCAAAATAGGGTTTTTTGTACTACATTGTTACATCTAAAGTGAACTTTAAAAAAAAAAAATTTAACCTGAAATTTTTTTCAAGGTGTTGAAATTGAAGTTAGAATTTTTTTTTTTGCGACTTGTAAAATGTCCCAGTTGGCATGCTATTCCATCCGGTTTGCGTTTAGTTGGATCATTTATTTTTCAACAGGACAATGACCCTAAACACACCTCCAGGCTGTGTAAGGGCTATTTGACAAATAAGGAGAGTGATGGGGTGCTACGCCAGATGACCTGGCCTGCACAGTCACCAGACCTGAACCCAATCGAGATGGTTTGGGGTGAGCTGGACCGGAGAGTGAAGGCAAAAGGGCCAACAAGTGCTAAGCATCTCTGGGAACTCCTTCAAGACTGTTGGAAGACCATTTCAGGTGACTACCTCTTGAAGCTCATCAAGAGAAGACCAAGAGTGCACAAAACAATAATCAAAGCAAAAGGTGGCTACTTTGAAGAACCTAAAATATAAGACGTATTTTCAGATGTTAACACTTTTTTTTGTTAAGTATATAATTCCACATGTGTTAATTCATAGTTTTGATACCTTCAGTGTAAATCTACAATTTTTATAGTCATGAAAATACAAAAAACTTTTTGAATAAGAAGGTGTGTTCGAGCGTTTGGTCTGTACTGTACAGTCATGGCCAAAAGTTTTGAGAATGATACAAATGTTAATTTTTACAAAGTCTACTGCATCAGGTTTTATAATGGAAATTTGCATATACTCCTGAATGTAATAAAGTCAATATTTGCCTAGAAAATAAACTTTTCTCCCAAATCACATTTCAACTTCATTGCAGGCCTGCCTCAAAAGGAGCTGCTAACATCGTTTCAGTGATTTGCTCCAGTAACACAGGTATGGGTGTTGTTGAGGACAGGGCTGGAGATCAATTTGTCATTATTAAGTAAGAATCACACCACTGGACACTTTAAAAGAAGGCTGGTGCTTGGCATCATTGTTTCTCTTCTGTTAACCATGGTTATCTCTAAAGAAACACGTGCAGTCATCATTGCACTGCACAAAACTGCATCATCAAGGAATTCAAGGAGAGGTTTGATTGTTGCCAAAAAGGCTCCAGGGCGCCCAAGAAGGACCAGCAAGTGCCAAGACCGTCTCTTACAAGTGTTTCAGCATCGGGACCGGGCTACCAGCAGTGCAGAGCTTGCTCAGGAATGGCAGCAGGCAGGTGTGAGTGCATCTGCATGCACTGTGAGGCGGAGACTCTTGGAGCAAGGCCTGGTGTCAAGGAGGGCATCAAAGAAGCCACTTCTCTCCAGAAAAAACATCAGGGACAGACTGATATTCTGCAAAAGGTACAGGGAGTGGACTGCTGAGGACTAGGGTAAGGTCATTTTCTCTAATGAATCCACTTTCCGATTGTTTGGAACATCTGAAAAACAGCTTGTTCGGAGAAGACAAGGTGAGTGATACCACCAGTCTTGTCTCATGCAAACTGTAAAGCATCCTGCAACCATTCATGTGTGGGGTGGCTTCTCAGCCAAGGGAATCGGCTCTCTCACAGTCTTGCCTAAAAACGCATCCATGAATAAAGAATGGTACCAGAACAAAAACCAACAAATTGTGACAAAATGCAAGCATTGATTGTGCAAGAATGGACGGCTATCAGTCAGGATTTGGTCCAGAAGTTGATTGAGAGCTGACAGGGAGAATTGCAGAGGTCCCGAAGAAGAAGGGTCAACACTGCAAATATTGACTTGCTGCAATAACTCATTCTGACTGTCAATAAAAGCTTTTGTTACTCATAATATGATTGCACTTGTATTCCTGTATGTGATAAAAACATCTGACACACATAAAAACCAGACGGCAACAGATCATGTGAAAATATAATATTTGTGTCATTCTCAAAACTTTTGGCAATGACTGTATAGCCAAAAGTTGCCTTAGGATAAAAGCCCTCTACATACATGTATTCATTGCACATGCATCCTGTATATAAATACCTTCTGCTCTTGCTTAGCCCATAAATCCCACACTGCATTGAGTACTGCAGCGGTAGCCAGGTGGACCACCCCTTTTTCAGGACCAATCTGAAACAAGAAATATTTCTGTTTCTGATACACATAAATATTTACATTACATATGAGGAATTATAATAATATGTCAAAGCAAACCATTTTTAAAATGGGGATGGTAAATCCAAGATGCACATTTATTATTCATACATTTTCAGGAGGAATAACAAAAGAACGATTCAACTAAGAGAAGAAAAGTGGCTGGTAATTTAGGGGCAATAATGTATATGTTTACTTTGACATGTCAGGAAAGTGGACAAGACTTCTTTGATTGATTATAGGGTATTCCTGCATATTGATTTATTACAAATGTTAATGAGGTTTTCTGGATTATTCATGACCTATTCAGGCTCCACTTTACATGCAACCTGACTCTTTGGAGACTTGTGGAACACTGCATGGCTTCCTCGACTTATAAGAGGATAAATTACAATGCATTTAAGTGCTTTGTACCATTAACAGTGAATTGCAAGTACCAAATGCATTGTGCTACTCAGAGTGATTTGTGGCCATAAAGCATTTATGCTTTTGTATCACAAGTCAGCTATTGCATTGTTACATTCTGTGACCATTCTTAAAGAAAATCTACCATCAAAATGGAGCATGATAAACCAGGGACACTTACTCATAGATCCAGTCATGTAACTGGGGTAATCTCTTTATATTTTTTATCCATGGCATCCTTCCTTCTAAAATCATGTTTTAAAATGATCTTAATGAGCTCATGAATGGCTCCTGGGGGTGTTATTAGAACCCTTTTTTGCTGTAGCTTCACAGACTGTTATACTGTGCAGGAGCACTTCCGCCCTCCCACTGTGTGCTGAAGCTTCCGGTGCTGCAGTGAAATTCCATCAGACAGGGAGAGGTAGGAAGTGCTGGGAGAGCAGGGTGGAGGGTGAAACACTGTGAAGCTACAGCATAGAAGGGTTCTGTTAATAACCCCTGGAGCCCTATTAGCTCATTAGCATAATAGTAAATGGAAGGCCATGGATAACGATTATAAGCAGAGTACCGCAGTCTCAGTGCCTGGATCTATGAGTGATCAATGCTAGATTTTGATGGTGGATTTCCATTAAAAGGGAGCATCCAGTGGAGCCACGGTAAAGTCTGATCCCTCCTTTTTGTAATATATAACATTTATTTTAATATGCTAGCCCAATGTATTTCCTTTTTTTTCAGCCTTGATTAATTGTATTTAGGGAAGCATACTATTTCTGAAGGTGGTACTATGTGACAGCTGGTGGAGTGCCTAAAAGTCCATACAACCCTTAAGTTATTGCTGTAGTGTTCTTTGTGGTTCATGGTTACAAGTATGTCCTATGCATCAGATTCAATCTAAGGGGATAAAGACTGTAGAAGGTTTCATTTCAAGAATGATAAAGCTCTATACATATCTCTCACAACAACCCTATTCACATATGTTTAAAAGGAGTCTTCCCACAAAGACAAGTTTCTTATATGTACTCAGGATAACAATATAACACATTCTCTAATTCCCTGTTATTAACAAAAATGCAGCATTTCACAGATATAATTACAGCCTGTCTCTATCAGTCCTTGTGTACACAATTTCAGTTGCTCCTAGAGATGACCTTGTAACTTCTGACTTAGGGTTGGGCTGCCATCTTTCTGTGTGACACCATGGAGCTGAGTTTCTCTCTCTGCTCCCTGCACTCTAGCCCCGCCCCCCTGCAGTCCAGGACGGAGCTCACTCACTGATGTACATTGATACACAGACATAAAGGCCCTGCCGGCAGCAGCTTGAGGAGAGCTACAAGCTACAGACAGATACCTTGTTTATCTCGAAAGGCACAGCAGATCTAGTGTGTTGGCAGCTCACAGAACTAGAGGAATCATGAAGTGTTTTCTGTAGAGAGTCCCACCCCACATCCTGTAATCTTACACTGACCACCACTGAGTGATAGGAGCTAAAACCGCAAACCGCAGTGCACCTGCGTGACCATGGTCAGATTTCTAGAAGCTTTCTATAGAATGACAGCAAGCAGAGATCTAGAAATCAATGAGGAATTGATACAGAAAGTATATTGGAAAACGGTATAACTTTTTGTAAGAAAAAGAATGACATTCACATGCTGTAATGAGAATACACCTTTAAATACAATCCAAACGTAATGGAAAGCTGCGTTTAAGGCAGCGGAGTACCGATCACTTAGCTACTTGGCCCTGGGCTAAACACCTACTGTAGAACTAACTATTGTAAGCTGGCTACTCAATATACAGCACAATAACAACTAACTTTAGCCTGAGAGCATAACTTTTACACACAAGACCTGTAATTATGTCACATCAATAATAATCTAATGTAGGCAGGACCAAAAAAATGTGAAAAGCTAAAAACTATTACGTCAAAGATGTATATATTTTTTTTTTTTTTCAAAGATCAAGATGACTCAGTAAATTAAATTGCCTGGAGAAAAACTGTAATAAAATAAAATAAAAAGAATCAAAATGATGTACAAGCAGGATTTATGGTATTCTGAGTGAGGCAGTTTTGCAGCTCCATTATGTATAAATGATACTTGTCATCTTTCTTCTGTTAAACAATGACATTTTGCATTCTCTATCAGAAAACTATATTCCCGCTATCAGGAGCAGATTTGCCTATAACTATCTTACACATTGGTGTGCTGCCCGGGAGACCAAGGGTCCCCACATAGTGATAGATACAGGTTTACTAAGCGTAGATTAAAAAAAAATAATAATATAACTAAAAAAGATTTTTAGTCCAATCACCATTTAATTAAAAAACATATCTATCTAAATCAGTCCATAGCCTGTATAGAAACTGTAAGAAGTTTCATGCTGCCTGAACCATGGACAGCACGGAATCCCAGCAGACCTCTTCTTTATAAGCTAATATGTACCGAATGAAGGAGTCTGTCGGCTTCTCATGCTGCTTGTGGTTCAGGCTTTGTGAATTTACTTTTAGCATTCATTTCTTGTTATGACCTTTGTTGGAGCCAGAGAAGGTCAGAATGAAGAGGATGCTGAAATGTTTTTCCATTGTTTCTCTCCCTGGAGGCCGCAGGTAAAGCCTCCTGGTTGTGGATACTACAAAATCCAAATGATTTACAGTAGATGCTGCTCAAAACCTTGACATACTTTTAATTGAATGGTTATATATTTTGTATATGGGTGCGTGCAGGTATGTTTGTTTCTATATGGGGGCTAACTATTGGTGAAGTAAACTCTTGTTGTCAAAGGTACATTTATAGCCATAAATATTGCTGCTGCTTACATTTAAAAAAGGATTTACAGCACTTAGTCACTTATTATTTTCCTATTTTAAAAAGAATTATTTATTACAATATAGAACATATTTTTTTTTTAAAAAAACAGAGAACATAGGAAGATAAAGTTTTATCAGGGTGAAGTAGTTTACTATACCCAGCGGAGCTGTCCATCACTTGTAAGTTGTCTGTAGAAATCTCTGAAATTAGCAACAATGTCCTCAAGATTTTTTCCGACCACAAGGTGGGACAATGCTTTCACCGCACACACCACTGCAAAATAGTATAATTAATTTGGACCCATAGTGTTGGCTCCTCATGATCAAATTTACTTGACAATGCAACTGAAGTCTTTTATTTTTAAAGTAAAACAAAACCTTTGAAGCTGTTTTATTATTGCAGAAATGAATAGAGCAGCTGATATAGTACACTATTATACTTCATTAAGTAAAACACATTTTTCTCATCCTTCCTTCTTCTGGAGTGCGCAGTGTATCTGAAGTCCATACATAGAGATAAAGACAACATGCTAAAGATAAACTCTTTCCATACCTAGAGCATATTTAACTTGATAATTCAGCTTTTTGAGGAGATGAAGCTATCCATCTATAAAGAGTTGAGTCATTAGAAACTTTATCAGGTTCCTTTATCTCTCAGTTGATGCAGGACAGAAAGATGATTTACACAAACTACTTAAATAAGGAAGAGAGACAGTGGGGAAAAAGCTTTAGTGTCAGGCACCAGAGGTAGTGGACCCACTGGACCACCACAGACGATGACGTGAGCTGACACCTGGGACCGGAATTTAAGTGGTACCCGGTTTTCACCAGAGCCTGCCGCAAAGCAGGTTGGACTTGTTGCGGCGTGGTACCACGAAGTTGTTCCACGGGGCACAACTTTGTCCACGGTGGCCAAGGCGAAGTACAGAATCGTAAGGCAAACTCGTGTTTGGGAACAGGCAGGAGGTTGAGACAGGCAGCACAGGATCAGAGTCAGGGACGTAGTGGTAGGTCATGACAGGCAGAACAAAATCAGAGTCAATAACGGAACCGGGATCACAACGGGAATTCGGAGTACATGCAAAGGGCATCAAACAAGCTTTCTCTAGAACTGTGAGGCACAAAGATCCGGCAGGGGACACAGGAAGGGGCTGGCTATTTAACAGAATTGGCAGCCAGCCAGCGCCAATTAGAGGCACACTGGCCCTTTAAATTTTACAGAGCTGCGCATGCGCGCCGTAGGAGGCAGGGAGGCACCAGTAGAATCTGGCGAGGTAAGTAAGGCAGAGGAGAACGCAGAGGGGCACACGGAGGCATACGGGTGTGCCTGCGACCTGAGACATAGAACGCAGAGGCATAGCAAAACATGAACGTCGAGGATTAAGTCTGATAAAAAAAAAATTTAAAGCTTTGTTTTGGAACTAAATGGACCTCCAGTCTTTACACTTATTTATGTTCTTAAACATTTTGATGCCTGTTGTCTAGGACTAATTCCAGGATTCTGCTCTCAACACCTGATTATAGCTGGAAGCTGGTACAGTACATTGGAGATCAAAGCCCAGCAACTTTATGAAGAAGCAGAAGATGCTAAGGCCCTATAGTTGTGGCCAATACATGCAGAGCATTGACTAAATACAGTAAGGCTTTGCCTATAGTGTCTCTTCTTTAATATTACCCTAACTTTATGTATTTAAACCTTGGTTGCCTTTTTGCAACAAAGCTATCTGCATTAGGTATATCTAAAAAGAATAATCTTTATATAGCAAATTCCATAGCGTACGTTTAATGTGTGGCTCCATAACTTTCTACTCCAGATCTAGGAAAACATTATACTTTAGATTTTTTTTACTTCACTGGAAGAATAAGGATTGGAAAACAAAAAGCAAAGTAAATATCAACTTACCAATTTCTGTGCCTTTTCCTAAAGTAAATGTTAAACCATAGCCTTTTATAGCGTCTTCAGCATCAGTTTCTATGACAACATATGCTGCCGAGTAATCAGGGTCTGTGTGCTGTGTTACAGTGAAAAAGAGAAAAGTTCAGTCTCAGATGTTGATTTCTTTAAAATGATAATAAAATAAAGTTTTCCTAATTGTCACAGTTCTCCTATTTGTAAGGAGGGTGAATATGTCTCTATGAGGAGACCACCTAATATAAGGAAACATGCTGAGTGTGGCCATGGCCTCATACAGATCCACACCAGTTACCTGCATTGCACTGATGAGAAGCAAAAGAAACAAAACAGTAACTCCCGGGTTTTACAGATTTTTTGGTTTGGTCATGTTACAAGGCTTCTTGAAAGACAGACATTGACTTATGGGAGGCCACCTCCCAAAAGCTTGCCCTGGCGGTTCAGAGTACTTTTTTGTACATTTATTTCCCATAAAATTTTCCTCATTCATTTGCATAATTGAAAAAATGTAAATATACAATTAGATATCCATATGGCAGAGCATTGGATGCTGGGCCTTCAAGGTAAAACTGCAAATTTCAGTAGGACACCCATCATTACATCTTATTCCTTCCTTCCTGAAAGCATGTTTACTAAATTATATTATCAAAAGTGTATGGCTACCTATACACCTCGTGAAATACAAGTAGACTTTCAAGAATGCACTATATGATACAAAATCTGAGCTATAAAGGGACATAATATGGAACCATAATATTCATCTGTTTTCATTTATGGCCTCTTAAGAGAAACATTGAATAAAACTACAATTACTTAGTTATGTTTACAATTATTATGCTGAGGTCTGTGAGCATTGCCCCCTGATCCTCCAGTCAGGTGACCCTACTCAGCTCAACTCTCTGCTTAACTCTAGGGGCAACTTGTGCCGCGGTCTCCTCCCTTCCCAGTCTTGGCCTCCCTTGGTCTTTGTCTGAGACCCCTCTACGAATTAGGATCGATCCTCTGCATCCCCCACAGGAAAGTGCCTGAACTTTAAAGGTTCCTAGATAGTTCCTGCATAAGGCTGGGTTCACATTATGGTTTTTACATCCGCATGATGTATGCTGAAACGTATACGTTTAAAAATTGACAAAAATTGATGCATTTTGTGTCAACCGTCTACGTTTATTTGACTTATACGTCACATTTGTTTCAATCTGTTTCTATACTTTAAAAACGTCTATACTTTTTCTGCCTCCGTCATCCATAAACACCAATGTTAAAAAGTATGTTTTTCATACATTTTCAAAAAGGACATGGAAAATGTCCCTCCGTGTGCCCCCGCTCTTTCCGCTGCTTTGGACTCTTCCCATAGGGCGCACAACGGCTGTAGGAAATTTATAGGGCCAGCGCTGGCCGAACAACTTCTTCTTATAATCCGGCACCTTCCTTCCTGCCTCGCCAGATCTTTGTGTGCCTAGGCCATTGTGAAAGCTCCCCTGCAAGTTACCTGCATTCCTGTGTATTCCTGCGTTCCTGTGTATTCCTGTGTTCCAATGTGTTCCTGTGTTCCCAGAGTCCCTCCGTGTTCCTGTGTTACCAGAATTCCTCCGTGTTCCTGTGTTCCTGCGTTGCTGTGTTCCTGTGACCCGTGTGCGTGTGCTACCGTTCCCATCTGCCTGGACCTCCCGTTGCTGACCCCGGACTTGAACTTGCATCTCTGCCGCCTGCCCTGAGCCTGGAACTGACCACAAGACTGCCTCCTGATGAGGTACCTCGACCTTGGCTGCCACTGTGGGCTAATCACACCTGTGGAACGACCTGGAGGTACCCTGCCGCAGCAAGTCCATCCCGCTTTGCGGCGGGCTCTGGTGAAGACCAAGTGCCACTTAGACTCCGGTCCCAGGTGTCATCTCCTGCGGTGGTGCAGTGGATTCACGCATCCAGAATCCCGACAGATACAGACGCATAGGACAACAAACGTACACTGTTTGGGCATCCATCATGTGTGCTACAGCGTATTCATTAGTCAAAAATGTGTCCATCAGGCGGATGCAAAAAATGTGATGTGAATCCAACCTTAGTATCATTTTTGCAACATACTGATGGTTTCCTGCCTTTCTGACAAACTGCTGGTTCATGGACTTTGCTCTTGTGTCTTTTGCTTCACCTGCTATTCTCAACT
Organism: Engystomops pustulosus; assembly: GCF_040894005.1. Lineage (NCBI taxonomy): Eukaryota > Metazoa > Chordata > Amphibia > Anura > Leptodactylidae > Engystomops > Engystomops pustulosus. Next base: position 59,067,961 of record NC_092415.1, read on the forward strand.
ATCCGTCCGACTATGAATTTGTGGGACCTGCCCTGATCTACGGGCTGACTCTAAATTTTCCTTAAACCTTGTCTGACTTTTGTTTTTTTTTTATACGATAGATGGTCCAAAGCCAAAAAAGTCGGTGAGACAGTTGGGTCATTGCATGCTATATAAGGATTAATATCATGATTAGGCTCAGTGAAAGTAAACATAATACACCAAAGTAAAAATCCTGCTCCATGAGGTGTGAGCATAGATAGTAGCTCTCTGCAGGTCTAGTCTAGGGAAGCTTAATTAATCATTCTGTTTATTCGTTGAAATAGGTCAAAGTACAATAGAAAACCTGATCATGAAATTACAACTCACAGACAGAAGCTGATGTTTGGGAACAGATAACTAACCAACCTACAATTTTACAGAGTTTTAGTAAAATAACATGAACATAACATTTTGTCACATGTATCTAAAATAAATGAAAAAAATGGCAGTTAATCAGGACAAGAAGTAAGGGCATAGCTATAGGTCGTGTAGAGGTAGAACCTACTACTGGGCAGAGTTGGGGTTTACCTGAAGGCTCCTCAAGAATTTAAAACATTTTAAACTGCACTAAGTACCTGGAGTCCCTGTTACCGATTACACATTGGGGTTCAGGAGCGTCATGCTACTCCTATGGTAATAAGTCAGACTTACCCTCTACTATCTACAAATGTTCACATTTAACCTATTTTGTCTTTCATATTCTAAATTGTACTTTAGATTATCCCGGTTATGATGCACAGATCCACTGTGTATTCTACGCCACTTGGCAAGTTATAAAAGTGGACTGAATTTACAATGTGGCATCAATAAAATGTTACATATGTAGACATTTTCATTATTAATAATAATAATAGGCAGATTTACTATTGTTGGATCCTTACGGTTTCCAACATGGTGTCAGACAGAATAAAGTTGTATGTATTGTGGTATTTTGTAAAGAAATTTTGGCCACTTTGGGACTTTCAATGCAGACTTTAACACAATTCTATAAATACAAAAGGGCACCTACTATGAAAGTAAATTTCTCAACCAGTAAAAAAGGGAATTAGTACTGTAAGAGAAAACAGATTATGGACCTGAGTCTTGTAATGGCTCATTTATTATATTATGTTAGAAGAGGTCTGGGTCATGCAGAGACACAGCACCCTCGTACACGATCCTTCTGACCTCCATGTAAAGTATATCCACAAACTGCCATCTTACTAGCTGCAAACTTTAGGTTTAGTGCTGCTTTCCTGAAATTGAGACAGGGTTAGGATTTGCTTACCATAGCATCAGAACCATGTTGACCCAGTGAGGTTGGGAATCTGACATCTTTAACTGAAAGCCCAGTAATCTTTCCTTTCACCATATTGTATGCTTTACAGAACTAATTTTTGCAAAAAGTAAGAGAAATATTTGCCTGCGCTGTGAGTGAGCAGCAGGAGTGTGTGTAGCCTGGGAGTAGCTTCCTGGTATGTAGATTACTGGCCCGCCCCATCAGCTGACCCTCACATGGATTCCCGAAACAACAGCAGCTTAACCCTCACATCCTCAGCAAGTTCTTGTCCCAGGTGTCAGAGTGTCTTGAATTAGAATACCGTAATATTAATATAAAATATATACTTATAAATATGTCGTTTTATATTCTGCCAATTATAATTATAAAAAATAATTCTCTTTGTAACAAAAGAGGTTACCCTGCCACAAGTTCCTACAATCGGAGGGCTCATGCACACAACATGTAGTATATTTTAGAGTTAGCACATGAATGCAGTCACTTCATACAGGCTCATGCACAAGGCCGTAGACTCTATAAGAATCTACTTATCATAAGTCTCTTAGAGCAGAACTGTTCTAGCTGGCCATGGTAACCAATCAGAGCTCAGCTTTCATTTTCCCACAGCTGTTTATAAAAATAAAGCTGAGCTCTGATTGGTTTCCATGGGCAACTAGAACAGTTTTACCTCAGAAACTTGAAGATAAATCTCTCCCCATGGCTCTGTGCATGACTTGAGTGGCATATTTTATTATTGTCACTGGTTGATGACACACAGGAAACATTTGTTTGTGTCTCAAAGGAGATTCTATTTCTCTTTTCTTAACATAGATAATGCTAATTGGTTGTAGGTAGCCCTTTAGACTCTACTGTGTTAATGGCTACTATTTAGAAGCTGTAGCTGATTGTAGACTGGTCCATTACCTTTCATTGTACTATGACACTCAATTGGTGTGGATCGCACTGCTGGGTTTGATTATAGACTAATCCTCAGGGCATTGTTTAGGGGCCTCCAAGGATTACTATATAACCTCTGTATGGGGTTCTGGAATTCACCAGTGTCACGGGTGGTCCCGCGACCCACGGGCTCACCCATGCTGCTCTGCCCCCACCAGCGCGCCGCCAGCGCATCTCACCTGTCCCGACTCCCGGCTCGCTTCCCTCCACGGTGCGCGCGCGTCCCCGACTGCTAGGGCGCGTGTGCGGCTCCTTCTCCAGATTTAAAGGGCCAGCGCGCCATTAATTGGCGCTGGCCATATTACCCAATTCTATATAAGCCTGCCTCTTCCTGCAAGCCCTGCTGGATCTTTGTGCCTTACAGCCTGAGAGAAAGCTTTACTGCGATTTGCCTGCATTCCTGTGTCCCTCCGTGTTCCTGTGTTACCTGAGCTCCTCCGTGTTTCCGTGTACCAGTGTTCCTCCGTGCTGCTGTCCTGTGTTCCCGTACCCCTCTGCTTGGACCTCCTGTTGCTGACCCCGGATTGAACTCTGACGTTGCATCTCTGCCTCCTGCCCTGACCCTGTGCCTGGACTTTGACCACGAGATTGATTGCTGTTATTGTACCTCAACCTTGGCCGCCACTGCAGACACGTCACGCCTGAAGAACAACCTGGTGGTACCATGCCGCAGCTTGTCTAACCCGCTTTGCGGCGAGCTGTGGTGAAAACCGGGTACCACTTAGACTCCGGTTTCAGGTAGTTGCTTGAGTCATCGTCTGCAGTGGTCTAGAGGATCCACAACCTGCAAGCCTGACAACCAGGTTGCAACCTTTTGGAGTAGCCATGACTTTAATGATTAACCAATCTAACTGAGGTGAGAGACACCACTGCATTGCAACAAGGGGGGCATATGTGAATGTAGTGTAAGTACTCATTGAGGTTAGGACATACAGAGTTTGGCTTGATTGGAGATCCAGGAAGCAGAAGTCAAGGTCAAAACAATGGGGTTCATTTACTTACTCGGTCCAGACGCGATCCCGTGGCACATTGTTCGGGTCTGCAGGGATTCACTAAGGTCTGTGTGCCCGATATCCAGCAGGTGTCGCTGCTAAGACAAGGTCCACCGGAGTTCACCTTGTTGGTCCCGGTGCATGTAAGTGCTGATCTTGCGACACAAATTATTTTTTAAATCCTGCGGTTTTTCCGAATACGTCGGGTTGTCCGAAGGCCACGCCCCCCCCCCCCAATTTCTGTCGCGTGAAAGCCGGCGCCGATGCAACACAATCCGATCACGTGTGCCAAAATCCTGGGGCATTTCAGCGCAAAAAGAAAATATTCGGGAAACCCGACGAAAGTGCAGCGTTCGGGCCCTTATTAAATGAGCCCCAATGTGACAAACTTTAGAATGTACATGAACTTGATTGCTTAGGAACCTTCCAGTCAGGAAGAAGCCTTATATCACCAGGTCTCATCATGGATTGGCTTCTTTGTTAATCATTAGGCTTTTTAAAATGATTTGAATCCATTTTCAGTGGGCCCTTTGGGGTTAACATTACAAAACAACATTTTTTTTGCATTTTTAAATGAACACATGCAAAATATAAGAAATGGATTCCCTATTGTTTTATGGTAATTTTAATACTTTATTTTAAAAAATAATATTGTATTAAGTCTGTGTTTTGTTATTTTCCACCATGAGGTCATAAAAGTCCCCTAGGGCAATGTATTTATCATTTTATCATGTTTTCCACAGCAACTGCGATATAAATAAGAGCCCTAGATACAAAAGCAAACAAAGGGCTGGGTCCAATTGATCCAATGGCACCATTGTTACCCGAGGTCGCTACATAGAGCTGTGGAGTGAGGGGAGGAAAAGAGCAGCAATAAACAATTTCTGATTTCTCCATTAGAATAAGTTTGGTAAAATGTCAATTAAGGTTAAAGCTAAGGTAAAGGTAGGAGCTGACAGCAGGACACTCTCTGGTGTTTGTCAGGACAGAACAAGATACCACATGAGAGGAAGTCTACTGTTTTGTGATATCAGCATAAAAATGGTGTACAAAAGCAAACCTGCTGATGATTCATGTAACAGAAGTAAAGGAATAGAACATTTGTACAAGTGTTTTGTAATTGTTTGCACAGACATTACATTTTTAGAAGCTAAATATGTAAAATGGTTATAAATTTTGATTATTTAGTTAATTATAAGGTATTTACAGGTACATTATATAATAATATACACTGTAGTTATATATGTAATATATATTATTGTGTATAGAAAGGCAGCAGTCTACATACACACATCACTTATTTGGTCCTTTTTACATTGTGAGGTATACATCATCTTTAGAATACCAGGTAAATGGCGATACATGGAGGGATAGCAGTTTCATATTTGGCCAATATACATGACATTTCTTAATGAAGTAAATTACTTTTTATGATGTTAGAAGCTGCTGGTCCTAAAGTCACTGTGTGGTGATTGTGACTCCAATGAGGCAAATCAGGCTCACATCGGAAGATCCCACATTGACACCTCTTCTCGTTAGTTTCCTGCCTTCATTGCGCATGCACTCTACTGACGGCACTTGTGCAGTGAAGCGTGGGTATAATAAGGGAACAAGGGATGATGTGAGTATAAAGTTTATTTTCTTTAACCAACACGGCTGTAGGTATTTGGAGAGGGTTGAGCCCTCTCCATAGCCGGTGAGTGCTTGCTTCATATTACATATTGCAGCAAACACTCATCGGAAACACCTGCCCAGTTTGGATGCTCTGCCTCCCCAACCCACCATTCTATATCATCCGCATTCGGCTTTAAGTGCATGCATACGTGTATCTATTCACTGATGGACTTCATTTAACCTAACAACACTTGAGGGGGTCTGCACAGAAGAATGTAAAAAAATCCAAATTTGGGTGCAAACCTTGTAGCCTTATACACAACCCAGGAAAACAGAAGGCTGCTACCAAATGTGACTCACCAAACTACTAACAAAAGGGGCTACATATTTTATTTCATTGCAATTGTCATGGGTGCCCCTGAGATCCATGTCGCAGATCGCAGGTACACCCGTGCTCCATGATGTGGTGTCCCTGCTCCCCGGCCCGGACTTACCTCTCCTGCCTCCTGCTCGGCTCTGGTCCCAAATAGGCCGCGATTCTGCTCTGACTGGGCCGTGCGCGTCCACACTCAATTGGGCACGCGCGGCGGTTCTTTAGGATTTAAAGGGCTAGCGTTCCTCTAATTGGCGCCGGCTAATCCAGCTGTCCTTTATAATCCGGCACCTCCCTTCACTCTCTGCCAGATCTTCAAGTCATTCCACTGAAGTGTTCCTCTTGTGCGTTTCCAAACGCCTCCATGTTTCACGTGTTCCTGTGGCGTTCCTGTGTTCCTGTGTTCCTGTGGCATTCCCGTGTTCCTGTGGTGTTCCCGTGGCGGTCCTGTGTTACTGTGGCGGTCCTGTATCCGGGGGCCATCCCTTGGTCCTGCCTTCCCGAGGTCCTGCCTTCCCTGTGTCCGGTTTCCTGCTTGGTTGCCTTGGCTGCCACCGCAGGCCTAGTTGCACCTGTGGAACAACTTGGTGGCACCCGCTGCAGCAAGACCATCCTGCTTTGCGGCAGGCTCTGGCGAAGACCAGGGGCCACTTAGACTCCGGTCCCGGGTTGCGGCTAGTACCAACATCCCCCGCGGTGGTCCAGGGAGTCCACCGACTCTAGCCCCCAAGAGACTCTCCCACACCCCCATGTGTGACAGCAATATTTTAATTTGAACTTTTCAATCATTTTAACATTCTGTTTTCACTTTGTCATTGTGGTATATTGGGTGCAGAGAGATTGAGGAAAACTTTCTTTTGGCACATGGCCATAAAATAACAAAATGTGAAAGCGTCTGATGGCTTTCCAAATCTATTGTGTGAATTCAAATAGTAGTAAAATAGTAGCCTGACTTATTTGGAGTTAAGGTAATGGATCTAAACCATGCTCCTCCAGTATTCTGACAACTCCTAGAAGCATGTGAGGAGGAAGCTTGGATTCCACAGAGAAGAAGGATCCATCTATTTGGGCTCAGCATAAATTAATCTTTTTCGTTTTGCAAGCAAATCATTCAGCACACTGAAGGTCTCCACAAGGATAATATTTTCTTATTATCAGTGATGATTTGACAGCCAAGAGAAGCTCGGTACATGATTAATCACCTTGTCATCTGTCACATCAGATATTTCTGTGTCTGTCTTGCTCCCAGTTTTGGTAATTACAGAAACTGATGTGATGCTGAGTACATCTATTACATTATATCAGCTTGTAACTAAACAAAACATATTGTGTGATGTTCATGTACATGATTTGGATCACGGGCCTGAACTTGGAAACTTTTTATTTGTGAGGTAAAATATGTTAGGAACCAGCATAAACATGACACTCCAGGGAGTGCTTTAGGCCCAAGTGGGATGAATCCAAATCTCATCACACTCGCAACATGTGCTGGCTGGATTATCTGGCCGGCGCTCTAAAAGCCGAAAAATGAACTGACCTGCTGAGAAACACACAACCTATAATATTTAGGTCTAACTGGTGAAACATGGAATAAAACTTCAATTGACCTTCATTTGGGGCATAATAATATGTGAAAAAAGCAACCTGATCGTCTTGAAGGGTACCATTGGGTAGAAGAAACTGCTCCTCTGGATCTGTAACCTTGGTCTGCAAGGCTTGGTGAAGAAGAGGCCCACTATTCTCTTCCTTACATCAGATGTAGCCAGGAAAATGGTTATGCATATACTGTATTTAGGACATGGGAAAAATGTAATTCTTGAAGAAACATCACATTGCAGGGATTCATAAGCCTGAAAGGCATTTCTTCTTTTCACAGGTGAATCTAATCCTTGAACATTATGCATGGCTATTCTAAATAAAGTATGTGCAAAAGAAGCCTGTTGTGAAGTTTAAATGAGAGAACCAGAGTTATCTCGAACAAGCAAGCCCAATTCTTCCGGGTTAAATGATTCAAGCCAACTTACCCTACTCATCTGCACCAAGACTCATGAGGCACAGATCACCTAGCTACATAGGTAGTTAATCAGAAAAAAGCAATCCATCCAGGTCTTTGCGGTGCTCATCTTTTTATTTGACAATCAAAACATCCAATGGTCTAAAAGCACAGATCAATGCATTTCAAGTGTCTAAGCACTCTTAATCATGACTGTCTGTGTTATACAGGCAGTCCCCGGGTTACGTACAAGATAGGGTCCGGAGGTTTGTTCTTAAGTTGAATTTGTATGTAAGTCGAAACTGTATATTTTATAATTGTAGATCCAGACAAAAAAAAATTTGGCCACAGTGACATTTGGAGTTTAAACATTTTTTGCTGTAATGGGACCAAGGATTATCCATAAAGCTTCATTACAGACACCTTACAGCTGATTATGGCAATCTGGGACTATAGTAAAGCATCCAGAGAGCTTCACCAGAGGTCAGAGGGGACTGTCTGTAACTACGGGTTGTCTGTAAGTCGGGTGTCCTTAAGTAGGGGACCGCCTGTATTCAAATCGGGATTATATACCAAAGAGGCAGCCCACGTCACAGTGGGAGGCATCATGTGAATAAAACCTGGATGAAATGACCTTCAATAAATACAGAATTCCATCCTAAACAATATACAAACCAGAACATGAAATAAAAGTTGAATCATAAGTTTACAAGTATTGACACTCTTAGGCTACATTCACACAAACGATTGGGACACATATACGGCCGATGTATATACGGCGTATATACATCCCCCATACACTTCTTTAGCCTCAAGGCGCCGTACAAGACGGGTACAGTGCAGCACACGTGCAGCACCGTACCTTTCCGTAGCCTGTGGAAAGATGGGACATGTCCTATCTTTTGACGGAATACCGTGCCATGCACTGTGTATTTATATGGAGAGGGGCGGGGGTGGGAAACGCTTATCCCCTGCTCCTCTCCCCATCGCTGATGTATGCCCGCCGTACTACGGTACAGCGGTTATACATCATGTGAACATAGCCTTGGAGTTTCTTTGTAAGAATCCTGAGGTTGGGAGTTGCATCTTCTCACTCTATACGAAGCTGTCCACTCCTGACACAAAACTCTTTCATATGACAAAATGGAAAGATGAGTTAGGACTGTCAATGGAACTCCCCCAATGGTGAGATATGGCATACACTACATCCAAATTATCAATCAATGCTTTATTGATAGGAGCTGGGTATATAGTATTGTTTAGATGGTATAAGGTACCTACCAGGTTGTTTATGATGCATCTGAACTCGGACTTGTGGTGTTTTAGGGACTGTGGACAAAAAGGGACATTTAGCCACAAGGGAATGCCACAGGTACTAGCGAGATTGTGGAGAACAGTTTGGGATCTGATGCACCACTTGAAGGACTGCCAACCACAATTCGATCCGGTAATTGCCCTTCTGAAAGGACGAGTAACAGAAATTTGTAAAACCACACGTCAACTGATACAATATATCCTTTTAGCTGCTAAAATCGCTATTGTGAGATCCTGGAAATCTAAAGTTATACCCTTTCCCTATGTTACAATTAAACTAACTTGGATTATGATTAATGACCAGTTAAGTAGCCTGTTATCAGATACCCAAGATAGATTTCACAAAGTGTGGAACCCATGGAAGGAGAAGTTGTCATCTTATCCCCCGGTTCCTTAGGGGCTATTGGTCTGGAAATACCATGGGCCAGGAACAAGCAGGATGAGGGGTGTGGAGTCACCGCCCCCCCCCCCAAGCTTTCCCAAATCACCCTGCTTGTCTCCCCCAGTTGTATGTTTCCCCTTGTTTTAATAGTGTGGGTGCTCTGGCATGATCTGTGTTCTCTAATGATTTACTTCCCTGCAGTGGAGGGAGAAGCTGGCTACTCCCTATACATAACATGTGTCATGGGAGACAAATGTCTCAAGGGAGACATTTGCCTAAGCTTTCCTAGTGACCATACAAGATCCCAAAACAAGATATTTACCTGCACTCCTAGGATGTAATCTCATAGGACGTAAATTACATATTAACTATGATATGGAAGGTCTATTGTATCACTAGTCATTTTGATCCACAATTGGACCCTGTTTGTGCCGTTTGTTTCTAAATCATCAATAAAATTTTGGTGGAAACAAAAGTTTACAAGTGGGGTAGATGGGAAAAAATACCTAGAAGGTCCATAATTAAAAAACGTGGATCAACGTATATGAATGTTACTCTGCACAAAGTAGATTTTGCCTTGACAGATTCTTCTGATTATTTGACACAACAGTCAGAACTGGATTCCAGTACATAAAAACATCCTATTACAGGAAGAAGAGACCTAAAAAGGCCTAAAAAAATGACGTGGGGGGAGAAAAGTTAAACAAACTGGACGGCATCCTCACCAGAAAAGTTCAGAGCCAGAAGCAGTCAGCATGATGGACGTTGTCAATGTTATGACAATGTGTGATGTTTTTGCAAGGGATTTAAATGTTAGAAAACATTTTTAACACCTGTCAGGAGCATTGGTACATCATTCTGCCACCATCCAAGATTGTAATATTGTAATAAGAATTTGTGATTCAATGAACAAGTAACTCTTCTCAATCTTGTTTCTTCATATACAACAACACCAAAAAGTTCTAATACATTACACCCATTACAACCTCATAGGGTCAAAAATCCTTCATTTTATCTGGTGCAGCCCAGGTCTGAGTCTATGACTCTTTTCCAAGAGAGAAAAGAACATGATCTACGAGAATTAAAACCAAGCCCAAGTACCATCCCTAATTTGAGGCCTTCTCTCAGAAAGATTCTAAAAGAAACTAATAATTGGACAGATGTTGCAATTAAAATGTTGAACAAGGAGGGTTCGATGGTCTTTATGGATTCCAACATGTATATATCCTAAGGGAATGAACTATAAAAATACATTTTTATTACTAATCATTACTAAGTCGAAGTTTATTCACTGCCCTTATTTTATAATTATCAGAAGAAAAAGTAAGGACCAACTTCATTGCTTGGTGTTTCCCTTAATGTTTGTTCCTGATAAATATTCTCTTCGTATCCGCTCCTATTTAACAATTTAACACTTTTTAGCATTGTTACATGTGTTTAACTCTAATTTTTATATTTACCTTATGTCTTTGAATTTTTTCCTTCCTAAATTTGGAAATTATCTCCTTTATGTACCAGGAATCCTCCATGACGTTCAGTTCCAGTAGATTTAGGCCTTTCATTCCCACCGATTATGTCCTCCCAATACATGAGCATCCAAGCTTCCTTGGTTCCCTTGGTAGCGCTTCCCATGTTTTTTATCCATGGCATGACTCTAGTGGGAAGGATCCCAGAAGGAGGAGTCCATTCCTAATTAATCTACGTCTTTGCCTTGATCACATGGACAGAACGTCTAATACTAGGTTATGGACACCTTTATATTATAAAAATATGAATTTTGATTTGACTTTTACTTCATGTACAGGTTTGTCCATTGTTTAGGATGTAATAATGTTTTTATGGATGGTAATTTCATTGGGTTTGTTTTCACATGAGGCCGCCCACTGGATGTGACATGGGCTGCCTCTAGGGTATTTAATCTCAATTTGAATGTAAAACGTCATGATCAAGAGTGCTTCATGCTTTCATTGATCTGTGCTTTTAGACCATTGGATGTTTTTAGATGAACACCGCAAAGACCAGTCTGGATAGCTTTTCAGGGATCTACACCTTTGACTGGTTTGTGCAGCCTTGTCATGGCCACAAAATTGTATGATTTCCATAGTTCTAGTTGACTTGAGAACTTTTTAACAGAATAGCAGTGAAGTCACATGGCAAGCCATTCAAATGAGGAGCTTCAGGTCCATATCCATATAGTTGTCTTGCATGTACAGAATAAGCGTTTTGAGAAGCTCATCTATAACAACTTCTAGGACAAGCTTATTTTTTGGGAGATCTTCAAATTTAGAGTGAGTCTCAGCTAACTTCCGACATGTTGATTTCCTTGTAATCGCCTCAATGTGGGTGCCCAAAGCTGCTCAACAGTAATTGTATCGAACGTCTTAATTCCTGCTGTAAAAGCTGGGAGAATGCTATGAACAGTGGCGTAACTACCGCCGTAGCAGCCGTAGCAGCTGCTACGGGGCCCATGAGGTTCAGGGGCCCGGGGATGCACGGACCCTGTGTGCAGTGCTTTGCAAAGTGGTCCGGGAATGCACTACCGGGTGCCTGGCAGATCGCGTCCCCCGGGCCCCTCCCTCTGTCCCAGCTACCACCCACCTCTCTCCAGGCGCACCCACCTCTCCTGGATCGTCCAGTCCCTGAACCCCCCCCCCACCACCTCGCTGACCGACCCGCCCGCCTGCCCGCCCACCAGCCACCTCCCACCTCCCTTACCAGTCCGCTGTCACAGGTGAGCGAGGCCCGCCTACCCCACTACACAGGACTGCACAGTTGACGACCACGCCCCCCGCCCTCCCGCCCAGCGAACACACCCCCCGCCCTCCCGCCCAGCGAACACACCCCCCTCACCCTCCCGCCCGGCGAACGGATCACCCTACCCCCTCCCTCCCGGCCCGAGCGCATAACCCCCTCCCCCCGCCCGAACAACCAACAGCTCCAACCCCCCCCCCCTCCTGCCCGAACAACTACCGGAACACCCGCCTGACGCCACGGCCGGGTGGTTACCCAAACAGCCCCCAAGCATCCTAAAAGGTAAGTATATTCATATGTATTTATCTGTGTGTATATACTATGTATATACTGTGTATATATTGTGTATATACTGTTTATATATGTATATATTGTGTATATACTGTTTATATATGTATATATTGTATATACTGTTTATTTATGTATATATTGTATATATTGTGTATATTGTGTATGTACTGTGTATATTGTGTATATATTGTGTATATTTATATACTGTGTATATAAATACACCCCCGCCCCTCTCCATAGGAAGTTATGGCGCACGGCCATAACGGAGCACCGTACCGCTCCCGTAGGGCGCCGTGAGCCCATACAATTGTATGGGGAACGTATATCGGACGTATATACGTCCCCCATACATGTGTGTGAATGTAGCCTGAGTTTGTATACACTCTGTATTAGTGTATAAATGTATATGAGTGCATAAATGTGTGTGTATACTTGTATGTATATGGGTGCGACAATACATGTGTAGAACTTTATGTGTATATAAGTATATAAAGGTGTATATGTATCAGTATATAAATTTGTGTAATTGTATAAATATGTCCGTGTAGGGGTGCATTCACAAGAACATATGGGGGATGTATATCTGGCTGCAAATTCGCTGACGGATATACATCCCTCATAGGCATCTATAGTGCCTGGGCTCGGTACAGTGAGCAAAACAAGTACTTACTGTTCCTAGCCGTGGCCGCAACAGAGATAGAGCGTCCTCTATCTATGGCCATAAGAACGACCATGCGGCTCTATTCTCTATGGAGAGGGGAGGGGTGAGCCGTGATCACCTCTCCAGCACGCCCGATGTGTGCCTGCCTGGCTATAGCCGGGCGAGCACACGTTTATGTGAATGCAGCCTACGTATGTATATTTTTTTTAAGGGGAAGGGGGGCCCCATGCAAAAATCTGCTATGGGGCCCAGTCTCTCCTAGTTACGCCACTGGCTATGAACACTTTGTCCCCTGAATAGAGCGGGACTGGAACACCCACATCATGCTGTAAACTTTGAAGGCGAGGGGTCGACCTCTAGTGCCATCACTTGCTCTATGGTGAAGAGCTGTGGGCCATTCTTATCAAGTAAATACGTCCTTGCCCCTTCTATGGTGTCCCATTGAGTAGGGAGGTTTGGCGTCCTTTCTGCGGCTTGTGGCGCAGCTTCGGCATTATTGGGCTTGTCATGATGAGCAGGCTGCATCGATTTGGGGTCTCTTTTACATTATTCCAGAATCCTCCAGCCATCAATAAGAGCGCACAGGTGTCCTGAGATAGGATCACAAGCTAAGAGTGGTTCAGGGTGCAGAAACATAGAGGACAATCTCTGTAAAATACCATTGGGGTGGGAAGCTCTTGTGTCTCACGCCCACTTTTGATCATTTTTTTACAGAAAATTTAATGGGGGGGGAAAGCATAGTATGGGATAATAATTTTAAAAGATCTGGCATTTTTGTTCAACCGACAATAAATAATGGAGGGGTGTTACTCTGCAATAGAACCTTAATATAATTTTTGCTATAATGCTCCTTTATATCTTTATACATCACCAACCATAAAAAAATCACAAGGTTAGAGCTGGTTAGTGTTTAATAGCTGCCCTAGAAGTAGGCTCCTTAGACCACGTTCTATATTAAAGTCTTCTTAGGTGACTATGTAGCGTCTCATTCTCATTGTGTCTGTTATTATAATCAAGTTACATCTAACTGCAGCCAGTAATAAGTTGTCTGTGTGTCGCCCTGAACATTGTTACAATCTCATTGCTTGCTTACTATAGTAATAAGTGGGTTTGTTGTAAGTACATTATATTGAATACGTTACCAATGTTACATTCTACTTTTTATCACCCTAAACAGTCAGAAACAAAGCAGAATGTATTCGATGCTGGAAAACACATTTGTTTTGGTACAGGAAATAAGACATTTCAGTTATGATCTTGCCGCTCAGCAATGGAAAGATACTAGGATGAAAAGGAAAATATGTCACTATCTGGTATTTCCTGGATGAAGCCCTGTGGCCACATGTGTGCCCACAGCAAGCCGCATCCCGGAGTGTTATTACACAGACCCTTAGGAGCTACAGACCTCAAAGGGAAGACGGGGGAAATGTTCATGCTCTGCACGTGTGTTAGGAATATGTTAACAATATCTTATTATTGCAGGTTCAAAATAAAATAATAAACATGACAATTCATTTTATAAATATCCTAAATAAAAAATGTGCACTGTGTGCTCTATGGAAGCAGATTATTTTCTTCTTCATTGTCAGCCGTCAACAAGTCAAAAGGATTCATCCGATGGCAGAACATGGCACTGCTAGTGGGCTCTTGTGCCTGGAATAAATTAAAGGACACCTGTCATCAGGTCTGTGTCACTTGTCCTGTCACTACTACCTGTTGGAGCAGCTCACAAGGATCCATCCCAGCCTTTATATAGTTATTTCATACATTATTCTTTGTAAAATCATCTATTTTTTATCATGTAAATGAGGCTGGTCACATGGTCAGAGCCAGTGATGTCACTCCTGTTACCCCTCCCCTCTCCTCCCCCTGCTCATGTCTGTGTGTAATGTATAGTAAAGCATGGCTAATGTGTTTGCTGCATCTGCTGACATGCTGCATCCTCCTAATACACAGACATCAGCTACACATGAATCTGACATGTTCTGCTGTAACATGGCTGCAGCCTGGAGCTGCTGTATCTCTCTTATATATATACACACACACACAGGCTGCAGGGGGTGTGGCCGCCAGCACCAGGAAGCACATCATTATACAGCCTCACAACATTGTACAGTCTGTCAGTCATGCACTGGGGGTGTGGCTGTGCCTCCCACTCATGAATAGAGTGGACAGCTTGAATATGCTAATGCTTCATTGGACATTTCACAGGTCATTTGCATACAGCTTTAGGACCTCATTGCTTAGGTTTACAGGCATGTAGAGGGACAATGAAGGGATAGAGGCAATGCTCTCTAATGGCAGTTTATGAAAATATATTTAGTTTAGGGGGGTTATTTTGCATGACGGGTTCTCTTTAAGGTCATTAGGTATTGTTATAGTAGCAATTTGTGTGGTGACACTGCTAGCAACCAAATGTCCCCACACAGCAAAAATGATGGACATTCCCAGGGAGCAGTGGGGTCAACACCTCAGATTCTGTAAGAACATGTCCGTAGCAATTCTCTACTCAATTGCACGAAAGAACTTTGTGGGGGTTTTAAGCAACATGAGCCTGTTATTTGGATTCTAGGTCTAAACTTGAAATCGGTTCCCTTTAAGGTCCTCCTCTTTGCCTTTACCTGATAGTCTTTAATTAACTCTTATTTGCAGAATTGTATTTGCATACAAGGGAGTATCAGGAAAGCTACTGTGACATCACAATTTAGTTTTGGTACAAGGGGTTGCTGTGACATCACAAATGTTTCCATTAGGAAAAACTGCTGTGACATCACAAGTGTGTTGCAGACGGCACAGCCATCACATAAGTCTGTGTTATTAATACCAATTTCATTGGGATAGCAATGGAAATGAAGCCACAGTGTGGAGCCTGGACCAGCACTGCGCCTCCCGTTACATAATCTGAACAGGTGGTTCCCTACTTAAAGGGGTTTTCCCATGAACACAAGTTAGGCCCCATACACAGGATAGGGCCTAACTTGCTCTTCGATGGGGGTCTCAGTAATGAGACCCCCACAGATCACGAAAACAAGGGGTCCGATAGGGTCCCAGGTACCTCAGAGTAATGGAGCAGACGGCCGTGCATGACGGTTCTGCACCATTAATCTCTATGGAGCTGATGAAAATTGCTGCACGCCCTATTAAATATAAGAACCTAATAGGGTTACCCATATGATACTTACCCTGGTAACATTTCTACCATGTGACCTTCCAGCAACCGGACTTCCAGGGATATCCTGTGTCCTGATGGCTTCCATGCCAGTAGTTGTGCAGATGCCCTTGGCATGCCCCTCCAACAGTAATGACCCCATGGCCCCCTCCAATGGCTGAAAGCCACCTAGAGGCTGTAATAACCACAGACTACACAGAAACTTCACCATTTTTTTCATATGGTTAAGTAATTTGAATAAAACAGTCTGAAAAAAGTATTTTTTGTAAATGTAGTAACTTTTTTTTTTTAAATGTAAACTTAAAAATTGAAGCTGCTCTGGTTTCTGGCTTTCCTTTATATAAGGTTTAATGTATTTTGTGAAAACCTATTGAATAACAACAATTATTATTATTTAGTTAGTTCTTTAAAAGATGAATATCACAAAAAAATGACTGGACACAAAGAGCACCCACGTTGGGGAATTAATCTTTAGTCTAACCACTATCTTAATGGTTGATTTTGAGTGTTGGTTTCTTGTCTGAAGAATTGCACAAGCCTCAAATGTTGAATCAACCCCTTGCCTACACCTGGTCTGGACTGGAGTTCATTTGCACCAAATAAAATTGTTACTTTTTGCCGTGGTTGTGCCAAAATTTTCAAACTTTTTCAAACGTCCCCATCTGAAAACTTATAGAAACTCCACTAAAAAAAACTAACCTGGTGAACTTTGTGAAATGGCATAAAAAAAGGTGCAAAAACACTAAAACAAAAATTGCACTGTGCTCCAATTGTATTTGTCAATTATTTCAAAATGTTATCCAGCCATTTTCAGAGATGTGGCTTCTATATATCAGAGAGTTTCTATCCCTCGGTGTTATGCTGCTCTCATATAGGCACCTTTATTATTACCCCACGTAGGGTCCATCATCATCTGCTGCACTTTCACTATGTGAAGCTTAGTGTAATGAGATTTGTACAGCTTCTAGATTTTTCTATGATGTCCAGAATATCTGTGCATTTACCTGGCTCCAGGTAAACATTATCCTGTTTGGAAATAATGTATAGTAATTAAAGATGAGCGAGCACTAAAATGCTCGGGTGCTCGTTATTCGAGACAAACTTTTCCCGATGCTCGAGTGCTCATCTCGAATAACGAACCCCATTGAAGTCAATGGGAGACTTGAGCATTTTTCAAGGGGACCAAGGGTCTGCACAGGAAAGCTTGGCCAAACACCTGGAAACCTCAGAAAATGATGGAAACACCACGGAAATGGACAGGAAACAGCAGGGGCAGCATGCATGGATGCCTCCGAGGCTGCTTAATCGCACCATTAGGCCAAAATTATAGACAACAGCATGGCGATGACAAAGTGACCGAATGAGGCTAGATAGCATCTAAAACATCCAATAATTGACCCTGACATTATAGAAGACGGCATGCAGAGGCAGCGGCAGCAGCGGCAGGCTAGAGAGTGGCATGGCGACATACCCCGAATGGACTCAGGCTTCAAACCAATTTAAAAAATTCCTTTTGGCGAGGATAATGTGTAGCACTGTATGTATCAGTATTTTGCCTGGTTAAGGCGGCAGAGAGGAACCAAAGGAGGTAAGCAAGAAGAGCTGAAATGATTTCCTATGTGAACAAAAGGTTGACGGTATATTTAGTCGATAACACAGCATGGTGGCGACATAGTGACCAAGTTCCATAACGTATCCGAAAAATGAGCCTGACACAGCTCGTTTGATAAGGGGACGACATGTGGAGGCAGCCATGGAGACGACTTCCATGATTAAGAGTGACAGTATGGGGCATCCATATTACGCTGCTGTGATTGAAACTTCAGGTCTCCAGCATGGCGGCGACAGATGCACCGAGTTCCATTATGTATCTGGTGAAACACCTGAAAATTCTGCCTGACACAGCTCGTTTGATAAGGGGATGATGTGCTGTATTTCCTCTCGCGCTCCAGCGACTGGGGTATAGACAGTTGAAAGTTGCGCATGGAGACATTGGTGGACGCTGTGGAGGATCGTAGAGGCAAAATGGACAGGAAATAGCAGGAACAGTATGCATGGATACCTTTTTTCGGAAATGGTTCCATGATTAAGAGCGACAGTATAAGGCATCCATATTGCGCTGCTATGATTGCAACTTCAGGTCTCCAGCATGACGGCGACAGATGGGCCGAGTTCCATTATGTACCTGGTGAAAGACCTGAAAATTCTGCCTGACACAGCTTGTTTGATAAGGGGATGATGTGCTGTATCTCTTCTCGCACTCCAGCTTCTGGGGTATAGACAGTTGAAAGTTGCGCATGGAGACATTGGTAGACGCTGTGGAGGATCGTGGAGGCGAAATAGACAGGAAATAGCAGGGGCAGTATGCATGGATACCTCTGAGGCTGCCTAATCTTGGGATGGAGCTGGCGGTCTGCTGCCAGACGAGCTTTGCCCTGTCCAAGCCCCTGTCTCTCGGCTCCTCCCCACCCAAAATGGGCCTGGGGGCCAGAAGCGTTCACTTTGAAAAAATTATAATTTTCAAAGCAGGCGGGGTCGTTTGAATATTTCATCTAGGAATAATGGAATAGCATAGCGGTTTTATTTTTAATTTTTTTCGGAAATAGTTCCATGATTATGAGCGACAGTATTGGGCATCCATATTGCGCTGCTATTATTGCAACTTCAGGTCTCCAGCATGGCGGCGACAGATGGGCCGAGATCCATTATGTATCTGGTGAAACACCTGAAAATTCTGTCTGACACAGCTCGTTTGATAAAATGACGATGTATGGAGGCAGCTATATGGACGACTTTGGGAGGCAGCTATGGAGATGATGTGTGGAGGTAGCAATGGAGAAAACGTGTGGAGGAAGCTATAAAGACGACGTGTGGAGGCTGCTATGGAGACAATTACATTTGGATAGTGCCTGTATGTGGCAGTCCAAAAAAGTTTTCAAACCAGAGGAGCAGGTAGGTGGTCCTCCAGAAAAATTAAATACATAGAGTACCTGTATGTGGCACTCCCAAAAATTGTTTAAAACAGAGGACCGGGTAGGTGGCCCTCCAGAAAAATTAAATACATAGAGTACTATAGCTAGAGCCAGTTGGCCCTGGCAAAAAATAGCCAGTTTCCTCTGCTTTAGTGTACAAAGAGGAGGAGAAGGAGGAAAATGAGGAGGAGGAGTGCATACATTATTCAGGTTGAGCTTCTTTCACCTGGTGGAGAATGGAAATCCTGAGAAATCCAGGCTTTATTCATCTTGATAAGCGGCAGCCTCTCAGCGCTGTCAGTCGACAGATGTGTACGCTTATCGGTGATGATGCCACCAGCTGCACTGAAAACCCGCTCGGACAACACGCTAGCGGCAGGGCAGGCAAGAACCTCCAAGGCGTACAGCGCCAGTTCGTGCCACATGTCCAGCTTTGAAACCCAGTAGTTGTAGGGAGCTGTGTGATCATTTAGGACGATGGTATGGTCAGCTATGTACTCCCTCACCATCTTTCTGTAAAGATCAGCCCTACTCTGCCGAGACTGGGGACAGGTGACAGTGTCTTGCTGGGGTGACATAAAACTGGCAAAGGCCTTGTAAAGCGTACCCCTGCCAGTGCTGGACAAGCTGCCTGCTCGCCTACTCTCCCTCGCTACTTGTCCCGCAGAAGTACGCCCTCTGCCACTAGCGCTGTCAGAAGGGAAATACAGTTTCAGCTTGTGCATCAGGGCCTGCTGGTATTCATGCATTCTCACACTCCTTTCCTCTCCAGGGATGAGAGTGGAAAGATTTTGCTTGTACCATGGGTCCAGGAGAGTGAATACCCAGTAATCGGTGCTGGAATAAATTCTTTGAACGCGAGGGTCACGGGATAGGCAACCTAGCATGAAATGCCATATGCGCCAGAGTTCCAACTCGCAAGAATTCACTGCCCTCACTGGCCTGACTGTCCATTTCCTCCTCCTCCAACTCCTCTTCTTCTGCCCATACACGCTGAACAGTGAAGGACTGAGCAATGCTCCCCTCTTCTGTCTCGCCAACATTCTCCTCCTCTTCCTCCTCCGATATGCGCTGAGAAACAGACCTGAGGGTGCTTTGGCTATCAACAAGGGAATCTTCTTCCCCCGTCTCTTGTGACGAGCGCAAATCTTCTGACTTCATGCTGACCAGAGAGTTTTTCAACAGGCGGGATGGTGAGGCTGATGATGGCGGCATCGCAACTGACCATCTGTGTTGACTCCTCAAAGCTACTCAGCACCTGACAGATATCAGACATCCACGTCCACTCCTCATTGTAGACTTGAGGAAGCTGACTGACCTGACTACCAGTTCTGGTGGAAGTTGACATCTGGCAGTCTACAATCGCTATGCGCTGCTGGTAAACTCTGGATAACATGGTTAATGCTGAATTCCACCTCGTGAGCACGTCACACAACAGTCGGTGAGAGGGCAGTTGGAGGCGGCGCTGCGCTGCCCTGAGAGTGGCAGCATCTGTGCTGGACTTCCTGAAATGCGCACAGATGCGGCGCACCTTCGTGAGCAAATCAGACAGGTTGGGGTATGTCTTGAGGAA
Organism: Engystomops pustulosus; assembly: GCF_040894005.1. NCBI lineage: Eukaryota > Metazoa > Chordata > Amphibia > Anura > Leptodactylidae > Engystomops > Engystomops pustulosus. Next base: position 59,088,282 of record NC_092415.1, read on the forward strand.
ACGCTGAACTATGAGATTTAACACATGGGCCAGGCATGGCACATGTGTCAGTCTGCCGAGTTGCAGAGCTGCCACCAGGTTACGGCCGTTGTCACACACAACCATGCCTGGCTTCAGGTTCAGCGGTGCCAGCCACAGATCAGTCTGCGCCGTGATGCCCTGTATTAGACTCGGTCCCAGCCTCCACCAAGTTAACCCAATGTGCCGTCAGCGATACATAGTGGCCGTGCCCGGCAGCACTCATCCACGTGTCTGTGGTCAGGTGGACCTTGTCAGAAACGGCGTTGGTCAGGGCACGGATGATATTGTCTGACAAGTGTTGGTGCAGGGCTGGGACGGCACATCGGGAAAAGTAGTGGCGGCTGGGGACCGAATACCGAGGGGCGGCCGCCGCCATGAGGTTGCAAAAGGCCTCAGTCTCTACCAGCCTATAGGGCAGCATCTCCAGGCTGAGTAATTTGGAGATGTGGACGTTGAGGGCTTGGGCGTGTGGGTGAGTTGCACTGTATTTCCTCTTGCGCTCCAGTATCTGGGGTATAGAGAGCTGGACGCTACGAATGGAGACATTGGTGGATGCTGTGGAGGATCGTGGAGGCGAAGGTGTGGTTTTCGCACTGGAGGTGTTTAGGCTGGGGTCCTGGGCAGGGGGCTGACTAGCAGAGGCAGCAGATGACACGGGGGAAGGAGCAGTGGTGTGCCCGGCCGGAGTTGAACGGCCTTGGTTCCACTGAGTGGGGTGTTTAGCATTCATATGCCTGCGCATACTGGTGGTGGTTAAGCTGGTAGTGGTGGAACCCCTGCTGATCCTGGTGTGGCACAGGTTGCACACCACAGTCCGTCTGTCATCCGGTGTTTCTTTAAAGAACCTCCAGACTTCTGAAAATCTAGCCCTCGCCATGGGAGCTTCACTACGTGAAACATTTGGCGCTGATGCACCAGCTCTGGCCCTGCCTCTTCCAACCTGTTCTCTTCGAGGACTCGCCTCCGTCTCCGAAGCACTGTGTTCACCCGGCCTATCAACCCAGCTTGGGTCTGTCACCTCATCATCCTCCGATCCCTCAGTCTGCTCCCCCCTCGGACTTCCTGCCCTGACAACTTCACCACTGTCTGACAACCGTGTCTCCTCATCGTCCGACACCTCTTTACACACTTCTTCCACTACGTCAACAACATCATCATCACCCACAGACTGTGACCGGTGGAAAACCTGGGCATCGGGAAAGAGCTCAGCAGCAACTGGATAAGTGGTTTGTGACTCTGGGAAGGGTCCAGAAACACTTCCTCAGAGTATGCCGGTTCAAATGCCAAATTTTCCTGGGAGGGGGCAGAATGGGGGAAAGGAGGCTGAGGTGGAGGAGTGCTGATTTCGGTGACATGGGTGGACTGCGTGGAAGACTGACTGGTGGACAAATGGCTAGAAGCATTGTCCGCAATCCACGACATCACCTCCTCGCACTGTTCTGGCCTCAAGAGTGCTCTACCACGAGTCCCAGCAACTTGAGACATGAACCTAGGGGGTGTAGCTCTGCGGCGTTCCCCTGCTCCCTCATGAGCAGGTGGTGTCTCACCCCCACCCAGGACCACGGCCTCTGACCCCTGCAGTAGTTGGACGCCCACACTCTCTACCCTAGCCCTTTGGGTTCAACATTTTCAAAATTAAAGTGTAAACTGTAATTTTTTTTTTTTTTTACAAAACGATTAGAAGAAATCACACAGCAACCACAGACGATGATGATGATTGCTAGTTTCTAACCTACACTGACAGCATACAACAGGATTTTGTGCTGTGCCTGTGATGACTTTCAGTTTTGAAAAAAACTGCGGCAGACTGCCTAATTCTACTCAAACCCCTAATAAATTGTCCCACTTAGGTGTTTGAGATGGATATGTGTGTCACTAAGAGCTAAATAGAACGTTCGCAAGTCTCCCTGCAAATTCGTCACAATATGGTACTAGCTGCACTACTAATGCCAGCAAGCCCAGAAAAAAAAAAATATATATTCTAGCCCTAACAAGGGCTGTTGGGTTCTTGTAGACACAATCCTGCCTAACAGTAAGCTAATATAACCCCCTTACGCTATCCCTGCAGCAGCTCTCTCCCTAACGGCAACCAGACAGAATGATGCGAGCAGGACGGGAAGGGGCTATTCCAGGGTCACTTGCTCAGTCCAGCCAACCACTGCTATCGACGTGTAATCATACCACGTCATGCTGGGTGGAGTGCAGAGTCTCCTGGCTTGTGATTGGCTCTGTTTCTGGCCGGCAAAAATCAAAACGGCGGGAGATGCCATTTTCTCGAGCTGGCGAAGTATTCGTCCGAGCAACAAGCAGTTTTGATTACGCTAATGCTCGAACAAGTGTGTTTGCTCATCTCGAATAGCATTCTCTTATAATTGTACATCTATACACTTCCCAGACTGGCTCATCACTTTAACATGACATAAAGAGAATATTTAATGCCCATTTTTACTCCGCTTCTGTCCGAAGCATTCTTCTTCTCAGCAGGCTGATTTGGTAGATGGACAAATAATTTGGTGTATGCACTGGGACACGCTGTCAGCTGTATCTAGAGATTGAGTAGATACACTGGGGACAGATTGTCTCTGGTATTCATGGGGCATGCAGTGAGAATGACAAACCTAATGAAGACACTATCCACAGAAGTCAGTATTGGAAAACTCCTGTCACTCAGTGTTATTATTAGTTTATTGCTTTTGCTTCCATGGAAACCTAAAGGGAAGAAAAACTCACAATGTGACTGATATGGCGCCATATCCCTAAAAACAAGGCAATTATTTTCTCTATTATACATGTCTGATTACATTGTAGAACAATATGCAGTATGAATAGATGTATAATGGGGCAGGAAAGTAACCAGACACAATAGCACAGAACAGCAGGGGCAGCGCCCCGATAGCTAGTACTACTTCATGTAAGGTTTCGGGAGGTAAGCAGCAGGGACTCCACTAAAGACACCGGGTGCTGATTACCAATTGCATGCATTTCCGGCGCTGATCCTTCAGCATGATACAGCGTGACAATGGAGAAATCAGAAGCGATAATAAACCGCTCCTGCTTCCCCCTAGGCTCTCCGGCATCCGCTCCTACTCCCGGGCTAAGAAAACTGCATGAGGTATAAAGTCAGTGGGTAGTCCAAAGAGTTGGGAGACTGCAGGGAGAGGCTTGTCTCACTTGTGTTAAGTGGAAATGTAATTGCAATCCCTACTTGAACGCAGCCACACTGTTAGGCTCCTTTCACAAGAGTGTTGCAGAGTTTCAGCAGAGTTCAGTGAATTTTCAGTCAGTTTGTGCGGAGTCTGTTTTTACTGCAGTTTTCACACACGCACTGTGGGTCTATCTTTACTATGGCATTGGATCAGAAAACAAACAGAAAAACCATGTTGCACTTGCAGGCATCTCTGAGTGCACTACATTTTCCATGCATCTCCATAGATTTGAAAATGGAAAAACACAGAAAAAAAGTCTGACAAAACCTATTAAATGCAATGGATCAGGGTCCAATGCAAGTCCTGAAAAATGCTGGTGTGTGAGCGGCTTTACTTTGTCAATCAGTAGCTAGATTTTTATGCAGCTTTGGCACATTACTTTGCCTTCACCAGAGTAAATAGATACAAGTTTTGGCCTATTGCCACCCTCTTCACACTTGCTCTTTTACCATTAAATGAATAACCACAAAAAATTCCTGCACAAGCAAAAGAAATTCCTCATCTTTGTAAAAAAAACTTGTTTATTTTACATAGTGATCGCCTGCTGGTCTACAGGCACAGAGTTCAACATAAACATGTTAAATATATGAACCTCATGTCGATTAGATACGCATCATCATTATGGAAAATAAATGCAGTAATTAGTGTTTTAATCCTTTACTATACAAATGATATTACATGAATCTGTTTAGTTGTGAAAACGCGATGAATGGCAGCGAAGCCGCCAAACACGATTTTCCATTTACTTAGTACACAAACTTATAGAACTCGAGATAAATTGGCTTTTGAAAAGACTTATAAAAAGATACACAATTTGATAGTTTCTGTATAAAGCCCTTTAAAAAAAAAAAAAACGATTCGCTTCATTTAACAGAAAGCAGGTAATAAAGCGGAATGATGGCACCGCCATTACAGGAGAGAAGCCGGCACTGTAAACAAAATCCATGACAAGTTGCATCGTCTCGTGTAGCATAGGACACCGCATCATCATAGGGTTTTGTTGCATAACCATGAAAAAACAAAGGAAATTCATTTATTGCCAGATATGCGTCAGCTGCGATTGTGAAATTTTGCATGAGCTCCCCACTTGGGATCTGATGCTAAAACCACAGGAAATAAAAGTCATTAAAAACATTCACATTTTGTCTCCAGTCACCTCACACGGATATTAGTTGTAGTCTAAAGAAAAGGCTAAAAAGTGCTACCAGAAAAATCCCTGCAATAATGGGATCCCCAATGCTTCATAGGACAAGGGCTGTATTCATCACATGCTTGATAGAAGGGGAAATGATCCGAATGGGTTCTGTGCTGGGCCTACGGGAGTGTAGGGTGTCACACAGATGCAAACTATTAATTATATCCAGCACGTACATCTAATAGTCCTTCACTTATACTTGCTGCAGACTGGTGGAGCACCCTGTGAGTGCCAAATACAATGGAACCATTTCCAATCTACTTAGTCTTGCCCCTTTACTACTACAAAGATTGCATACACCTGATTATCTGCACTTCCACCTATCCCTCCATATACATATTCAGAGCAGTATAAAAACCTTCAAAGGCAAACCCGTGATACTGCAGAGAGCAAGGTGCTCAGAGACGTCATCCGCAGCAACATCAGGAAAGAAAAGTCCATATTTTACCCCACACCATTTCATGTTTAGTTAAATATTTTTATATGGAAAACCTTCAGTGTCTCAGATTTAATGCCAGGGATCAATGAGACGTGTGTCCAGCGATGCACCTCTATGTATCCGGCAGTGAAATAAGATCTATAAGAAATCTGAGTGTCAAGAATATAAATGGATTAGATGAAGATTAGCATTTATTAAAAAAAAAAAAAAAACTTTTTGAAGAGGAATGAAATGTTTGGTCCAGCAAGTCTCCGCTTTATGGTCTTGAAATGTTGTACTCAAATACTGGGCTGGACGTTACTCTCTTAATGGCGACCTTCACCATCAATCGCTTCTCTTTGGGGCCTGCTATGAATCACATGATTTGTCCATCTACAATACTTCCAAAAGTGGTTTTGTGCAACTGCAATGTGGATTTCCAGTTCGCCATAAGCATGCAGAGTGACTCCTTCCCTCAGACACAGGTAAGAATTTATGCAAAGTCTTGCTGATACTTTTGGCAGATTTGTGCATTTGACGTCTAGTCTTTCCTCTTATAGATTGTCTCCGGGTTGGTACTGTGGTTCTGTAGCAGTAAAGTAGTCTTCTAAAAAGGACTGAATATATTCAAAGGTTGGTCTTTCATCTGGGTCCTTCTTCCAGCACAGCTTCATTAACTCATGCAGGGATTCTGGGCAGCCTTGAGGACAGGGCATTCGATAGCCCCGCTCTACTTGTTCCAGAACTTCCCGATTCACCATTCCTATAAAAAAAGGATTGAACTCCATCATCACATAATAACCATCAAACCAAAGTGAAATCATCTACTCAAAGGATAGGCCTCTGTCCACAACCAAATGTCTTCTACTGCAATTAACTTGGACATTAGTAAATAAATTCAATCAAAATCATTAGAGTTTTGTGTGCATCTCCGAGGTAACAGACTACAAATAACACCTATGTAGTCAGAGCTAGATGGTATAATGCCTTAAATACAGTTGGAACATGAAGATTCCATATATTATATAAAAAAAAGACAATTTTCTCACTATCTGACAAGAAATCAGAATAAATTTTGCCTGTTTTAGGTCAGTTAGGATTACCAAAATCTAAGATATAAAAGGGGAGTTTGTGTACACTAAAGGAATATGTACCGTCGTGTTTACAGCCACCAATTTTTCACAGCCACTCTGACTCAGGGAAAGTCGCAGAATAGGTTGACCCTAAAAATTGTCATCCCACGCTTTCCAATATACACTCATTAACCACCATGTACAGGAGCCTTTGTCTGCTGCTGTGATTGGTTGCGGCTCTGCCACAGGTAATTTATTTGAGCTGTGATTGGTTACTATAGGCAATGAGTATAAGACACTTATGTGTGAGGTAAGATGGATAGAGATACAGAGATAGGGGGGTAAAACAGTTCCAGTTGCCCATGGAAACCAATTAGAGATCATCTGTGATTTTATAAACAGCTGTGGGAAAATGAAACTGGAGCTCTGATTGGTTGCCATGGAAAACTAGAGCAGTTCCGCTTTCAGAATTTGACAGAAGCCCCCATATACAAAGTGACACTTGGAGAGAGAGGCAGACAGTCACTGGAATGAGAGTGCCCGAGTCACTAAAAAGAGACAGCCAGTCTATAGGTACATATAAAATATTTTTTGTTAACCCATTCTATTTTGTTACAGCTAAGAGCAGTTATTTACCATCCTGGGCAACACCAGGAGCTACAGCTAGTTATTTATATATGCCAAATGCCAGAGTTTTTACGGCATTTTTAAAACTTTGCTAAAAGTCAAAAGTTTATGTCTTACTGGTTGTAAGATGTAGGGTAACTGCCCGGTCTATTATATTGACACCTCTCCATCATATATGGACTCTTAATCCTGACAATGAAATATATCCCATGTGGATTTTGACAGAAAGGTGTTGGATACAGTACCTGGATATGGCACTCTTCCTTTGGTAACCAGCTCTGTAAGGAGGATCCCAAATGACCACACATCAGATTTTATTGTAAATCGCCCATATAGGGCGGCTTCAGGTGCGGTCCACTTAATGGGAAATTTTGCACCTAAAAAAAGGAAAAAAAAAAAAAAAAAAGTGTGAACAGATAATAACTATTATCTTGAAATGTTTTTTGTTAGGTCAGTGTACAGGTCATTAAACACAAGTCCCTGAGGTGTCAGAGGTAAACAGAAAGATGGAGCAGATTTATATAAACTGCTTAAAAGGGGTTGTCCGAGTTTTGGAAAAAAAAAAAAAAAAAAAAAAAAAAAAAAAAAAAAAAAAAAACACTAAAAGGTGGCTGGAGGGGGCTGCTTAAAACAATAAATATGTACTTACCTTCCGGTGCCCTCCGGTATCCAGCGCTGCTGTCGCTCCGGGCGCCATGTAAACAAACATGGCCGCCGGAGCAGCGCTGCATTCAGCTTCCGGCCGGCCGTGTACGCATATCCGTCCCTATACACAGCATTGTGTATGGTGGCCGGAAGGTTGTCGGGTCCGGCCGGAAGCTGAATGCAGCGCTGCTCCGGCGGCCATGTTTGTTTACATGGCGCCCAGACCAGAGCGACAGCAGCGCTGGATACCGGAGGTCACCGGGAGGTAAGTACATCTTTATTGTTTTAGGCAGCCCGCTCCCGGCCACATATAGTTTTTTTTCAAAACTCGGGCAACCCCTTTAAATATGGAACAGAAACTATCATCCACACTACCGATTCCTAAAATTGTGTGCAAAGTTTGGTTATGCTTTAAATCTTCTTGAAATATTGCTTTTCTGTATAAAATGCTTTGTACACACACACACACATTTAGAATGTAGAAAAGAACAAAACCGATACCTTGTCTAGCAGTGTATTCATTATCTTCTATCAATCTGGCCAAGCCAAAGTCAGCGATTTTACATACAAGATTGTCTCCCACCAAGATGTTGGCAGCTCTGAGGTCTCTGTGGATATAGTTCATCCTCTCAATGTATGCCATGCCATCCGCTATCTGAGATGAAAAAAAAAAAGAACAGAAACAGGCTGACACATGTGTTATGTTTGTCTGGAGTCACAGCAAATACACTGAATAATACTCGCTTACCTGTGCAGCCATGTCAACAAGCTGTGGTAGCTTCAAGTACTTCCCCTCCCCCTCTTTAAGGAAGTCTAATAGGCTACCTGTATTACAAGAGTAAAATAGGTCAATTATTTTTTTGACGCTTCTGAAGTGTACAGAATAAGAATTATACTGCTGCTATTCTCCACAAACTAAGTGCTAATCTCTGTAGACAATATGGCTGAGCTGTGATACCTGTAAGACAGGTCTGCTAATATTCTGGAAGAAACCTACTAAACTTGGTTTGTAAATGTAGGAAATGTACAGCATAATAGTAGATTTCAACCACTACATATCCGTACAGCCACAGGTCATGGTAGATACTAATTGTTGCAGCTCAGTAACACCGAGGTTAGGTTTTTCAGCAGTCTTTACTTCACTTAAACACACAAACGTCATTATTATAAAAATTGTAAATAACTTTCAAAGTAATGGTTCTTAATACATGGATCGCATTTAACATCGTAGTGCACACATCCAGTCTTGTCTTCTGAAAATCCCTGTATTATAAAGATCACCAATATAAAAGGTGACAGCGAGATTATGGATTAAAGAGAATTTGTTGTAAGAAAATGACCTATTGTTTCTCCCACTTCTGTTCAGAGCTTTACAATTACAGTGCTGTGATGGAGCCAACACAGAAGCTGCCAGCATCCGCCTCTCCCTGCTGGAGGTGGGAATAATGTGGATTTCAGCAATTAGACCTATGACAAGTATTGATCACGGTGCTAATGGACTAAACTGAGGGGGAATAACTTATAACCTTAAAAGGCATTTGCCCTCTAACACAAATTGCAAAGTTAGTGCTGGGACCACATTCACAATACAGAATAACAAACTGGCACCCATTCCTGTAATAGAATGATCACAATACCAATTGTGTCATCCCTGATGTGATATCATGTAAGACTCACCCCTGCGTCAGAGGTCTATCACAGAGGAAAAGCCGCAGTGGGAATTCTGGACTAAAATTCTGAGGCAGTTTACAGTAGAATACTGTACCGTATATAATAGGAGGAACACAAGACCCATGCCCATCAAATCCAAACCTCGTTCATCCAGACAATCCGCTTTACTTCCCCACACCTTTTATCTGCAATCCTCATTTCAACTACTGTATATGGTCTTCTATATATTTATACCATAAGTAAAAGTAACAGCTCCTTTCCCATGCTGGACATTGACCTCTATACAGGTCACAGAACATCTAGAATACTTAAGCAGAGAAATTCATTGGTGTCTAGTACAGTCTGTATGTTTCCTGTGAATGTACATAAAATAGCATATTTATAAAAAGGAACACGAGACGAGAAGCACATGACCGTGTTTGAATCACTGACATTTCAGATTTACGTACAGTTCAGTGCTGCAGTTTTGAGGGGGGGGGGTTAAGGTGGTCTCCTTGCATTATATATTATTACGACGCTGGGAGTCCTGTTCTCATCCCTGTGTTTGGCCTATGAAATACGACCAGCATGTGGCCCCCGATTCACGGAGCGGTCACGATCATGTGTTTCTATCCTTATTATTATCTAGTTTAAAATTAGTAAAGTCCCTGCTCTCTTTTCTAAGTTTAGGAGTACTGTGGGTGGTCCTACTCAGTGACTGAGGTACCAGACTGCTGATCCTAGTATTAGCTGCATTATACTTTTACTGCTTTTGCCTCACATTTATGACATAGCATAAGAAACTGACACCTATTTCTGTAAATGAACCATCACTATCCCTATTGTGTCATCCCTAACATCACTATGATATCCGGGCTGCTGATCTCATCCTGCAGAATGCACAGCATGAATCAAGTTCCATTAAGACATTAGTTTTTTATAGACACAATTAAGACAAGCACAACCAACCTTTTGTCATGAACTCTGTTACGATGAAGATGGGCTCTTCAGACACCACAGCGTAAAGAGGAACTAACTTGTCATGCCTGAGTTTTTTCATGATCTGGGCCTCTTGCAGGAAGGCTTCAGGCATCATCGTTCCAGGCTTTAGTGTTTTGATTGCTACTTTTGTTGTTCCATTCCAGGTTCCTATAAAACAAGAGAAAAAAAAAATTTATCAAGAAATTGACAAAAATGGTAAAGACGGACAAAAGAACAGTATATTATCTGTTCTTCTGTTCCCTGTGAATGGCTTATGCAAATGATCTGACCAAGCCATACCTCCCAAACATCCCAGATCAAGCCAGACTCCCAGATTGCGGGTTCTAGTGGGAGGTATGGCCCAGGACATCAACTCTATCGGCGCCAGGAGAAGAATTGCTATGGTGATAGAGAGCAATCGGCTCTCTGTAGTATCTGTACACAGCAGATCATGGCAGGTGCATTGTCATCATCACAACGCGCCTGCCGGGCACTGCTGTAACACAGACACGGTGGAGGGGGAGGCACGGCAGAAGCATCGGAACAAGGAAAGGCGAATACAGTTGGTTTATTTTTATGCAACAAAAAAAAGAGGCCATAATATGGAAAGCAGAGAATGGGCACAATAGGAGGGGGGCGGGGGGTTTACAGATAAAAATGCACAATAAGATGGGGCAGCAGAAGTGGGGCTATAATAAGGAGTGGTGCAGATAAAGGGGGTGGGGAGACCAGTGTGTAGAAGCAGAGTGGGGAGCATTACAGTAGAGCCATTAATCTAGGAATTATGTAGTGTGCAAATACTAGATGGTTGGATAAGGGGTGGGGCAAAAGGTGTGGTTTATTATGAAAATAAAAATTTGTGGAGTGCCACTTTTTCTGTCCGTCTTTCTTTGGGGACGGAGGTTGGGAGGTATGAGAAAACTGTCTGATATATTTACACTGATCAGCCTTCGGGTGTTGATTCTGCACAACAATCTGAGGCAGTATACAGTACAAGTCAGAAGGGTCCCATTGATCAAACCCCATGCAATCCACAGAATGGGGCACTGCAAGTCTTAATTTTTAGTCCCAAAGTACCCAATGAAGCACAGGCTGCTTGAGATGAGCACTAGTGCATCATCTACAAAGGTACTTCAAATACATTAGCCAGAATAATAAAAAAAATATAGAGTAAGATGCTTCATATTTTAGTCCCTTGAAAAGATAAGTGTCTAGGCGGACATTGCTGGCATCAAAACAAAAGCTGAAAATATTTTATAAATCAAACTATGATGTTGACTGCTGTGGAGAGAAAAAAAAAAAAAAATCAAAAATCAATGGAGGTCAAACATTTAATAAATTTGTCTGCCAAGTAAAAATACTGAGGATGAAGTCATATCTCAAACAATGATATTTTAACCCCTTCTGCTTTTCAGGTCTGTGAAGAAATACTTTCTTGGAATAATGTGCAGGTAGCGGCTCGTTGAGATTGCTGACAGTCTTCCATATTATATCACATCTGTATGTGGTCTTAGTGATTGTATTACAGTGTATTATAGATCACAACCACTACAAGAGAGCAGCAGGAGAAGACATACATAGCAGTGATGCGCCTGATACCTACCCATCCACACTTCACCAAAACAGCCTTGACCCAATTTAACTTCAAGCCTCAAAGACTCTCTGGGAATCTCCCACGCATCCTTCGCTAATCCCTGGGTTTGTGGTTTCACGGTGGGACACACAGTTGTTAACCTATAGCACAAGCCATCAGCGTGTTCTGTATGATGGAAAAGGAAGGACAACGGTTAAATATCAAGAGTGTAAAGGAAATATCAGAATCCACATTAACATAAGAAATAAGTGAGATTATTAAATGGATTCCACATTAAATATCAATTCCAGAACATCTTCTCAATGCACCTACACATTAATAAAACTGACAAAATGGGTGTTACTATTCAGCTTGTTAAAGTGGTGTATGTGAGTAATACACGTAACCAGCAACACCCACTTAAATTTTTCTCTCTAAATTAATACAGGAATACCAGAGAAGAGTGAATAAACTAAACATCTGAAGTCAACCACCCCTCCACACTTTCACCATTTTTCAGAATGTATAAAAATAGTCATGCAAAAGTTCTATAAGTTCTTACCAGAGTAGTGTTTTACAAGTTTCTGTAGTGATTCAAACTGTGCCCGTGTAGTGATATAGTATCCTCCGTTATCAAGTTTTCTGATCTTGTAGTGTTTCACATTGTCGCCTCTCACTTCATCCCAGTCCCGGATGGATAGTGAAAAAGCTCCTAAGAGTAATTGTGTACAAGAGGCAATGTTACCACTAAACCAACAACAAGACACCTCTGCCACGATTCACTACCGCTATGTAATCACTGCCTTAGACGTGTGCAATGCTACATGCCGGCTCTGCTTCATAGCAGAACACAAATAACATTCACCTCCACCTTATTGGTTAAGCCCAACCTTTATGGACCGTCTACGATCACGATGAACACGCTATTGCCTGCAGGATATTATTATATGATAGTAAATGTTTTTTCTACATCTATAGATTCTCAACTCAGAGAGGTGTCATGTGTGTTGTCGTTCTGTTCAACAGACTGAACAACAAATTACCTTTAGTGGTTTCACTCTCCCGAACTAAAAAGGTTCCTCTTTGATTCCCTGGGCTTAGTAGCAATCGTTCTGCATCCTTCCTTCCCATTTTTCCAAAATACCACCTGTAAATAACAATGTAAAGACTGACAATTCCTGCTGATTTACATTAAACATTCCCTCTTCTGCTTCTACATCTTATTTGGAGTAATATTTCTTTATTAGAATTATTAATTACTTCAGGAAAACCGACTTCAGTCCTGTTGTTCCTACAGATACCTAAAAGGAAAAACACCCACCAAAACCAAGTGTGGTAGACCAGGGGCACTTACTCATAGATCCAGGCACAGTGAGTGCAGTAATTTTCTTATATTTGTTATCCATGTCCGTCACCCCTCCAAAACCAACTTTTAAAATTATTCTAATGATCCAGAAGGGCTCTGTGGAGTAGTTACTAGAGGCCCTCCTTGCTGTAGCTTCACAGGCTTTTACACTGTGCAGGAGCACTACCCCTTCACTCTAAGATCACAGCTGGCAGAGAGAAGTAGACATGCTCCTGCGCAGGTTAACAAGCAGTGACGCTGAAGAATGGAAGGTCTCCGGTAATGCCCCTTCTCGACTGCAAATCTAGTTCACAGAGGTGCTAGGATAGCCCTTCAGGTTCAGAAGTATAATTTATAAAGTTGATTTTAGAAGGAAGGAGGCCATAGAGAACAAATATAAGAGGATTACCACAGTCACATGACAGAATCTATGAGTAAGTGTCCCTGGTTTATCACGTTTTATTTTTATGGTAGATTTCCTTTAAAAATAAAGGGGTGACAGTCTTCACACTGCTCTGACCCCTAGCCTGGCCACTGGAAACAGAGGAACTAATGAGCAGCTTCACACAAGTAAATTGCTACAGTTGTGGATCCCTGGAAAGCTACAATAAAGACAGAACAAAGACTTTATTGTACAAAGGTGGTGAATGACATTGGAAGCCTCTCCAAGCTTTAATATAATGAAGTCACTTACCAAGGATAAACAGATTTACTGGGGTCTATTAGTAGTATTAGTTGTACAGGCAAAGATAACATAAATAGGAACCATCTGAACAAAAATACAGAACTAGGATGATGGATTCATTAGAAGCCGCTAATAATTGCATAAAAAGCACCCGTAGGCACAACTGAACCCACTATAAAGCTTTCTAAATGCAGTTTTTTTAAGTCTCTCTTTGCTTGGCTTCCAAGGCAGCCTAAGGCTAAATGCACAAAGGTAAGACCAAGGCTGACTGCAGATTAACATGATCAGCCTCTGGTGTTAAAAATGTAAGTTTTTCTTCATTTTTTTCATAGATCCTAATAAACTACACAGTCAGCCTATGTGTGATCCATTGGGGGGGAAAAAAAAAAAAAAAAAAAAGGGGACCTGTATAGGACAGATCTACTTTTTATCATATTGATCGGGCCGTCATTTAGCGTGGCCGATTTTCATTGTTGTGTGCCCAACGGGTAAATTTTGACCAAGTTCATGCATTACATTTATTGCAGTTTTCGATGCAGATTCTAAGTGACTCTTATTTCATGGATTGCAAAGTCACTGTAATCTGGGACAGAGTAGTTCCACGCAGTTCCGTGCCAAACATCTGCTACAAAACTGATCCAAGTGCAGGGGTCCTAATATCAGCCGAAACCCCCAAGAGCTCTTTGTAACACAAGGCCCAATACCAGCTGTCACATAGAAGAAGAGACTGCTGTGTGTGACTGGCAGCTGTGGCTCTGCAGCTACAGGACATGAAATGACAGAAAGATGTTGTATTCTCCTCCATCACTAGTAATTCCATGTAGGAAAGTAGAAATGTAGCACTATCCTGTTCTACATGTGAAGCCTAGAGTGCTAATTAAACGACAATTTTACTCAATGTCCAACTGTAATAATTACTTTTTATTGTACCCAATGCTTAAAAGACAAGTAGATAAATATTGATTCTACTTACTCTTCAGCTTGTATGGAGTCCGCTGGGGCTACATAATTACTGGGTATATAACCAGTTTTTCCAGTGGCTATGGATCTTGCTTCCCACCAATCTCCTTCGCTGTATAGAAAAATAAAAGATTTCTATTTAAACTTCATGAAATACACAAATCATGGCAACAACTAATGCAATAAGTTGCTTCTTGCAGATCACCTGCCTATCTCAGCCTCTCACACATATTACAATACAATTGTGTATCTCAAGATAAATGTACACACAGTAAAGTACACATAGTAATTACATTGTAGACCTTTGAATGGCCCATTTCAGCTCCGATCAATAATGACTAGTCATTGCATAGCTGCATGTCATGTAAAAACACAAGAAAACTGTGATTTCCCTAGGGAATTGGAAAACTATTTCCCAGGGCCTGCTTTACTGAAATGAAAAGGAAGGAAAAGTGTACAGCCATATAAACTGTGGGGTGTGAAGATTATACATCATGAAATCCATCACATATGAATACTAATTTTCTGTTTCACATCAGCCTGGATGCATCAGTACTTGGAATAAAATGGGGTATTGAAGTGGTTGCTTCTTTAGGGAGCATATATAACACAAGCCACTTATACAGTAAAACATATGCCTGGATTACATATATCCGGTGGTATATCTGCCCACAGCAGGACCCGAGTTCCTACACACTTATTGGTTACCAAAACTGGCATCACAGCAAGTCCTAAAATCAAGCGAGCAGGTAGAGCGCATGCAATCTCTAATTTCTGTCTGGGTGTGTTATTCTTCGGTCAATGCGCAATAATAATTCCTTTATTTATAATGAGTATATTTTTATTAAAAAATAATTACACACCACTAATTAAAAAAAAACCTGAAAAATGGTCAAAACAAGAATGCTGCCACTACATGTCTTTTCTACAGTACAGATGAGGGAGTCAGGACAGTCTTATAAGTGAAAGTGAACCTACTACATAAGATGGAGACTTACGTGTTGTTGATGATCTGGAATCTTTCACCTTTCCTGAAAGAAAGATCTTCTGATGTTCTAGCTTCATAATCATATAAGGCAACAAAGACTGTAACGCCCCCTAGAAGGATCACAAGGGACCCAGTAAGGATAAGAAATGGGTAATCAGCAATACAAACAAGCATTTCCAAATTAAACCGGAGAAAAAGTGAAAAAAAAAAAAAAAAAAAAAAAATTGGTATTTTTTTCTAAATTACCCTGTTAGTTACACATCCGCATGCAGTGAAATAAGTAGATGACTAGGGCTCCTTGTACACAAAAGCTATGCTCACCAGGGCGGGCATACAATAAAGCGCAGGAGACAGGAGGGGTGAGTGCTGCCCATCTATCACCCCTAGTAGGGAGGAGTGCAGTACGACCGTACGTACGAAATACATCTAGCCCTTTCCCCAATGACGCTGCAGTGGGCACAGACATACATATTGCCCACTGAAGTGTACGTGGCTGTATGCTACCCGTAGCAAAACTGTTTGGATATCATACAGCCGAAATGTTCCAGTTGTGTGCAAGGGGCATTATAAAGTATATATTACAATGTGCCATGTAATGAATATCTACTGGAAGGACCTATTAGATGTGCATGTTTTCTGCATATCTGGTAACCTCTTGAGATTAATAACATAACAATAAAGGTTATTGTTTTAAGAAAAGTAAGATCTAAAAAAAAAAATAAAATTTGGATTGTGGCAAATGGACAGAAGCATAACAATGTATCCAAATGTATGTTATGCTAATTCTTCAGATCAGACTTTGCAATAGCTTGACATTGCTAAGCAGCTGACAGTGGGTGGAAGCAGCCTGTAGGTGTGAGTCTATGACAGGGATGTTTTACAAGTTACACACAAACACCAGCAGGATAGAAGAGCTGGGTGGGGTACAGCAATCTATGGGAGGAGAACATCTCTGAAAGCAGACTAAGCAATGAGAAGATGTAATGATTGCCATCTAGTAATCCTTGTACCAGAATCCACACGAGGAAGAGCTTTCCAGGAACATGGAATCATTGCTTCCCAATAAGACTATATAATGCCTGGCAGATTGAACTGCAGATTTGTGCTGTAACTGTGGTAAATGCCCTTAAAACGTTCATTTCAATCTGCTTTAAGTCAGCCGACAAAAAAATGGTCTTGGCCCTGTATCTCTGAGCAGTGTAAATGTATGGCACGGGTTTAATCTTCCTGCCAGCTGAATGTCAGAAGGTCTGTGGTTCAGACACTACTGGTAGTTGGAGGCTACTACTTTGACAAAAGCCTAAACACTGCAGATTTCCACCATATTTGGGGCTGCTGTAAAGCCTCATTACATGGGGGAGATTTAATCTGACAATTGAATCACAATACACAAGAACAGCCCGGGCTAGTCATTTCTGCAGCGCTAACCCACATTACCATAAAATAGACTGCAAATCAAAATTCAGCAAACATGGCTTTCATTCATCTCTGAGAATTCTGAGAAGAGCCAAGCAAACATTTTGTTAAATAACAATTTAATTGAATAAAAACAAAAACAGAAAAAAATCTTACCGGTCAACCCTCCGGGGTAAGGAACTGGCACTGGTGAAAACAGGGAAGTAGCCCCTCCAAACGGAGTCATTCCAGAAGACCCTCCAAAAGGCGTCATGGAATGACTGTTGAAGTTTGCGGGGGGTCCTTTGCCTGCTGGAGACTGAGCAACTTGTGTGGGGTCACCGCCATATTGGGCAATGGGTTCTTGTTTGGGTTCTGATCTGTACTTTATCGATGGACCTTTGTCCTCCTTGCTCTTAATACAGCCCATTATACCTGGTCAGGACAGAAGACAACAACGTGTTACTACACCAGAGCATCCACATGAGATTCATACAATGAACATTTTCTACAGACAATAGTTACATGGTGAAAGTTATTACAGGTTAATGGACTCTCTAGGATCTGCACAATCCGGTTCTGCAGGATTCAGTAAGGACTCGTAAATCAGCAGAAGAATTAGTATCGTCGTCTTACTAGGAGGGTAGGAAAAAGCTCCGTCCTGTTGACAACATCAGCTACACTTTACGCTACAGCAGATGTTCTTGGTATCACAGCTCAGGACCTAATACGTGGATGGGACAAAGCTGCAAATAACCCATGTGACAAATGGACATGACCTCACGACTTCAAACAGCTGATCGACAGGGGTGACAGGTGTCAGACCCCCATGATTCAGATATTGATCACATACACTAAAGATAGCTGATCAATTAAGTAATCCTGCAGAGCCTCTTTAGGTCTCAGTTTTCAGAGGCTGATGATCGAGGCCATACATTAGCATCCATCTTACAGGATGAAATTGTGCGGTCTACTACACTCTTCGTCCTTTGTGTGTGTACACAAATACAGAAACAAAGACACTGGGTGTACAACTAAATAACATTGGAATGGTTGGGGATGTCAACTTCCTGTTTGTTGCACATTAGTATATGGGGGAGGGGGGGGGGGACTTTTCAGGATGGGCATTGACCATGGTGACCATTTTGAATCCATTTTCCAATTTGAAGAGGGTCCGATAACACATCAAAATTTGAGAATTTCCCAAGAAAAATCAATGGTGTACATGGTTTTAACTATTATTTACAGGTTTATGACCACTTATAAAATGTTTTAAAAATTGTCAATGCAACCCTCTTCTCCCACTCTTCACACACTGATAGTAACACTGCAGAAGAAATGCTAGCACAGACTTCTAGTATCCGTTGTAGCAGATGCTGCACATCATCTGAAGGCAATTGTCTATGCTGTGAAGATGGGCGATATTAGGTGCCCATATAAGATTGACCACCTTGTATAAACACTGTCCTTTGGACTCCATCTGACAATTCTATGGACATGTTCAGTGTGTATCTCACAAACATCTTTGGCCGTGTGTATGCACCTGCCACATGCAAGATTGGCATAAACGGGCTCGACGGAGATCCACAAGTATACTGTTCATCCAACAGTACCATATACAGATTGCCTATGTAACAGCGTGTTCAGATCTCAAGTATGTGCTCTGGATATGCACTGTAAGCCATGTGCATTGCCTACAAGGTGCTATGTACTCCTGGGCTGTATGTAAAGGTCTCTGCACATTATTCAGATGACATTTGCTGCATGCACAAAAAAACAAAGTAGTTGTCTAGTATGAACTGTGTCAAGGCGGTGACATCTAGAACCTGTTCACACCTTGAGTTCTCTCCTCCTTATGAGGAGGTTGTTGAGTGCAGGGAGAACACAAGGATTTAGGCGCAGATCCCAACATTATACTAAGCCTTGTCAATAATGAAAACCATCTGTCCTGATGTCACACGTGCCTGGCACTGCTCCTTTACTAGGGACTTTCTAGGGTGGATTATATCCCCAAGCAAAAAAAAATGATTCACGTATTTCTAGATTATTCAATGCTTAAGAATCTGCCTAAGCGTAACAAGGGCTGCTCTTAATAGATTGCAAAGATTTCACAATAAAAAACAAAAAATTAGGTAAATGTTACATTTTTTAAAATTTAGGTTTCATAAACTATCCACCTGCAAACTGGAAAAAGTGGAAAAACCCATCACCATAATTAACCTAATTTTTGGCACATGGACAAAAATACAGCATTTCACAGATAGACAGGTTGGAATTCTATCCTGGTATTTACACTTTGGTTGTCCCTGGATACGACCATAAACTCCAGACCATGCCAAAGGAATCTGCCCAACCATAAATAGCTTCTCTTGTGCTGTATGCTTTACGTTTAAGTTTGCTTTTCCTCCAAGTTCATGTTTGTAGAGTGTAGCTTCTGATGGATTCTATACATAGAATATGAGAGGAAAACGGTTTTCTATTAAACTTATAGCTCTAAGGTTGGATTCTAATAAATATGTTCTACCTAAATAACTTGTATCTGTGTGCACTATATAAAGGAATTATTATTATAATGGTGATAAAAAGTTTTATGACTGTAAATTTATAACTTCCCGTATATACTCGTGTACAAAAAAAAAAAAAAAAAAAAATCAGAAAAAAAAAAAAACTCACTGGGGAGGCAACAGGGAAGTGATTTGCTGCTCACAGTAAACATGTGTCAGTGGCACTGTAGTAGCTCCCTTACTTAGGGCAGGAGGAATAAATGAATGTGGGGCTAGGGCGAACATGCCAGGGTCTCTAGTATGGCGCAGGTGCAGAGTGCCACCACTAAATGAGAACAAAGGGATGGCGTCTGTATCACAGGAAGATGTACTCAAGCCTTACACCATGGGGGAAGATGGGAACGGAATGGGGCACACACACCTGATGGCAGAGCTCCTGTGCCATCCATCTCCTTACTGCAAAAGGAGAAGTTTTCTTCAGGCCACAATCACGCCATTGGGGACTTTAACACAGACTCTGAACACATGGCCCTGACCATTGGGTGTACAAGCCCAGAAACTGGAGTTGTTCTGCTGAGTACAGTATGTGACCCGAGGGTTGACATCTGCTGAGCTGTATTCTCCCTCAGGTGAAGCAATAACTACTTCCCCCAAATATATTAAAAAATATATAAAGAAAACTGTTTTAAGGCTTATTGCTGGGAGGAGACTGCTGGGTATTACATTACTGGGTGGGGGGGGGGGGGGGGTCTGTGACCAATGCACTCCACCCCCCTAGGCTTATACTCAATAAGTTTTCCCAGTTATTTGTGGTAAAATTAGGGGCTTCGGCTTATATTCGGGTCGACTTATACTTGAGTATATACGGTAAATATGACCCATTTATATGGGAGTCGGAGTTCAGGAAATTGAGGCACACTCGGCAGAACAGAACCACCAAAATCTATTACATTTGTTAAATCTTGGGTACATGGGGCAGTTTCTGTTTGCACAGGATATGACCTGCAGATTGGATTTCATACAGACTTTACCCATGAGAGATAAAATATGACAAAATCTGCAGCATTGACTGCAGTGGACCAATTCCTTATAGGGATGAAAGAGCTGGTGAAAGGTCCTCTTTAATATTATGCCATTTTCATGCTGGGTAATGCCAGCTCCAAAACCATGGAAAGATCTGTCCAGGCCTGCACTAAAGACCCCTCGGGTCCACTCACATGTACGTCTGCCGGCTAATGGGTATTTTTAGAATGAGATAACAGAGGACTGTAACCCTCAGGACTGTAATTTAGGTTCCAGCACACACTTATTATGACAATGGCCTCTAAGAAAGTACAGATATCTGTGTTTGAGCCATTTTAATGCACTATAAAACAATGTAAGGTCCCTAATGGAATCTTAAGGAGAATGGTAGAACATCCAAGATGTAAAATGCATGATAAAAGAGTAGCCCCAGGGCTGTGCCTATACTCATGGGATATTGTACACACTATTTCCAGCACTGTACTGAAGAAAACAAATTCTGAGTCTTACTATTTAAGAAGATTACTTCTAATCGGAAAAGCCTTCTACACACATCTCCTCGGAGACTGCTTACATCCTCAATGCTGGCTTACTGAACGGAGCCAGAATGTAGTCCTTATCCATACAGTTTATTACTAGAAACACACACTTGCTGCAGAATCAGGGGGCAGGAACCCTTTCCCCACACTATACACAAGCTTGTGAAATCTAATCTAAAAGAACCTTAAAGGACACCTGTCATCAGGTCTGTGTCACTAGTCCTGTCACCACTACCTGTTGGAGCAGCTCACAAGGATCCCATCCCAGCCTTTATCTAGTTATTTCATACATTATTCATTGTAAAATCATCTATTCTTTATCATGTAAATGAGGCTGGTCACATGGTCAGAGGCAGTGATGTTACCCCTCCCCTCCCCTCTCCTCCCCCTGCTCATGTCTGTGTGTAATGTATAGTAAAGCATTGCTAGTGTGTGTGCTGCATCTGCTGACATGCTGCATCCTCCTAATATACAGGTGAGAGACACAGACATCAGCTGTTCTGCTGAAGCATGGCTGCCTGGAGCTGTTGTATCTCTCCTATACACACACAAATGTACACACAGGCTGCAGGGGGTGTGGCCACCAGCAAGCACACCATCATACAGCCTCACATCATTATACGGGCTGTCAGTCATGCACTGGGGGTGTGGCTGTGCCTCCCACTCATGAATAAGGTGGACAGCTTGAATATGTTAATGCTTCATTGGACATTTCACAGGTCATTTGCATACAGCTTTAGGACCTCATTGCTTAAGTTTACAGGCATGTAGAGGGACAATGAAGGCATAGAGGCAATGCTCTCTAATGGCTGTTTATGAAAATATATTTAGTTTAGGGGGTTATTTTGCCTGACTGGTTCTCTTTAAAAGGGGAATTATGGAATTTTAAAATGTATCACATTTTCTAAGAATAGGCGATCAACATTTGAAGCTCTGCATTCCAATGAATTGCTCCAATGAGCGATAGTTCTTGACAGATCAAATGCACATGTTATAACATTCTCTAATCAACGTGCAATCTCAAGATGTACAGCCAGGTCATGGTGCAGCAGCGGGTGTATGAGGACAGCTCATGGGATGATAACAGGAACAGAAGGAAAACCCCTGTATACCGTAACACTGTATTGCAGTATTTGTTAGTAAAAATCATTTTTTAAATAAAAACCTAAAAGCACAAATCAACCCCCCTTCCATAGAAAAAAAATCAATCAAATAAAAATCATAAAACATAGGTATTGCTGTGTCCCGATAGAGATATATATCTCTATATCTAGCAACTTTTTGCCAATTTTGCAACACAAAAAGATTAATAAAAAGTGATCAAAATGATCACGCAGTCACCAAAATGGTAACAATGAAAAAGTCATCACATTATAGGCCTGAGATACTGGTCTCAGAATATGGCAAAATTAGTAGATGTAAACATTAAAAATTTTCAAACAGAATAAAAGCTACCAACCCAAAGAATAAAAGGGGAGATTAATTAGGAGAACACAGTGAAAACAGGACCACCCCCCCCCCCCCCCAAAAAAAAAAAAAAAAGTTGCAAATGTCTTTTTTCCACTATTTCACCTCCTTTGAAATTTTATTTTTAGCTTCCCAGTACAAGGCATGAATTATTACATACAGTCACTACAGTATAAAGTATAACGTTACGCAGAAAACAAGCCCCTGTGTGTAGCTGTGTAAATATAAAAAAAGATATTTTAAAATGGGGAGCGAAAAATGTAAAGGCAAAAATGAAAAAAGGGCCGTTTCCCTAGGGCAGTGGTGGCGAACCTATGGCACAGGTGTAAAACAGCAGGGATCAATAAGTTACTGCTTAAATTGTCATGTTGGCACTCTGCAACATATAAGAGGGTTTTGGTCGAAGTTTGGGCACTCTGTCTCCAAAAAGGTTCGCCATCACTGCCCTAAGGGGTTAAAGTGAATGGGGCCCAGCCCCTCTGCCCAGTACTACAAGAACAAAGCTAAACGAAAATCATGTAATGTCACATTCAGACGGCAGTAGTGGGGACCTCACTGACTCCTATGGTGCCCAGTCACAGTGACCATGAACAGAGAAATATAGGACATGTCCTATATTTTATAATGTTACGGCGCCGGCCCTGTGCTGCCCCGTGGAGAGAGGAGGGATGAGCAACGCGCAAACGTTTGTCTGAACGAGGCCTAAATCTGTTCTGCTCTTCCTACACTCGCAACAAACAGGGATTTTTCTGTGACAGGTGCTGCCACGAGTCATTACTCAGAGTAGTCCTGAGAAGCCTGTAACTTTTATGACAGGGCCTGTTATCTCACATCTATTTCTGACATCAACAGCAATAACAAAAGGAATAAAGGCCACAGCTAACCAAATACACAAACGGGAATTTACATTCCATTCTACCAGACAGATGACATTTCATAGGAGATCCCAACAAAGAACGCAGGGGTTCTCTTTCACCATTGTAGGGACATGTGTGCCCAGGAATGTTTACAGCAGGTGTGAAGATACTATACAATAAGCAGCCAACACACAAAACTACAAAAATAACATTTTCATAGTGGAGGAGAAATATCTATATTTTGAAAATTTGAAAAAAATTCCATATGGAACAATTTGCAATCTTCCGCATATCTGTAACTTTCATATCCACGTGCTAAAACCTTCATTAGATTATAGCTAGGAATGAACTCTTAAAGAGAACCTGTTAACAAGAACAGGCACAATAACCCTTACTCAACCCTCCATTGTGCCTTTGTTGACAAGTACAGTGCAGGCGTCCAAGCTTAAAGGAAACCTACCCCCACAGATTAAGGTACCATATATACTCGAGTATAAGCTGACCCGAGTATAAGCCGAGGTACCTAATTTAAACACAGAAAACTGAGAAAAAACAAAAAAAAAACTATTGACTCGAGTATAAGCCGAGGGTAAGAAATGCATTGGTCCTTGCCTGCCCCAGCACATTTTTTCTGCTGAAAAACTCGACTTATACTCGAGGATATATGGTAGATGGGGTGATAGGAGTCTCTATTGGACGTGAGGATAGGCCTTTTAAGGTAGCTGGTGCTGAGGCTACATGGCGAGGCTACTCCACACCCCAGTAGCCTCCTTGATCCTTCTATCCGCATATCTTCGGCACACATGCACAGCAGCTTCGGAGCAGTTACCGGGCAGCCTCATAGCTGCACGCCCTCGTCACCGTCATTTTGCACATGCACAGAACACAGGCCCACAGCTCCGGCTACTCCATGCCTTAGTAGCCTCTTTAGAAAAGTGCAATAAAAGTTAGAAAAGGGTACAGGTGTGAGGGTCAATAGGTAGATCAGTGGTGGTAGGTTTCTTTAAATCTGCTTTCTCCCACCAATAAAATCGTTCCCCAAACCTTTTGTGGGTTTGTCTATATTGGCTCTGCACACAATGGGGTGCGAAATGGTGAGAAGATCTGCAGTTTCCCCAAATAGTGTGCAGTGCTAAATACCAGAATGCTGTCCCTCTCACTAGATGGTGCAGGGACAGGAAGTGGATGGAGCAAACGTCCTGTCAGCCCAGACTGAGATTTAAAAAGACACTGAGCTGTCAATCAAAAAAAGGAGGTGTGGCAGGCTGAAGCAAACATGGCTCTTCTACTCTGAAATTTACTTGTCTGCTCATTTGCATATCAGAAAAAGCTCTAATTAAGCTACAGTGCCTCCAGAAAAGTTGGTAGCACATAGCACACAAATGCTTACTTGTGAGGAAGCCAGAATGTATCTAGCTGCCAATACACTGGCCCACACCACTGAGAGGACCTACATGATATGTTCATGTGGTTTGGCATTTTGAGTATCCAGGAAAGAAAAATATTGTTTTGTCACTACCCTGGGCAGGGGTCAGTATCCCTAATTTCTAGCTTAGGTCCAAAGACATGGGTGGAAGCATTACCTCTGTGTGATTGGAAACTTCTGATGCATCATCCGGGGCTTTTTTTTTTTTTTTTTTAAATCCCAATTGTCAGTGATCATCATTTTCTCAAGTGCTGAACACAAATTATAATTAACATAGAAGGAGCCATGCTGTCCTGATGTCAGCCTCAAAACTGCAGAAACTCTGGACATCTGTGAGAAGATAAATACACGGAAAGACCACGCACATCTGCTCATAGTTATTGCGAGTTACTACAGAGCTGACACCATTAAATCTGGCGTTTTTCCACTGGTCAATTTTTTAGTCTTCAATAACAAAAGCCAAACGGTAAAAACAAAAATTCTCTTTTGCATGAACATCCCACACTATAGCATTTTTATTCTGTTTGAGTGTTACCATACTGATGGCAATAAAGTACAATTACCTGGCACATGAAAAGGGCACAGCAAGCAGCCGATAGGAACGATATTGTATGAAGATATCATACAAAACTTCTCGGCATAGCAAAGGCATTGAGGTTGCTATGGGAACCAGATTTATGGCTGGAATACGTTCTTGGAAACGCGTTAAGACTGACAAGCTGACAGCAGCATGAGAAGAGTCATCACGCGTTTGCCAATAATTCTGCCGTAAAAGGTCAAAGATTACTACATAACTACATAAAAATGTAACTAGATGGGGGAAAAAAAACAAGAATCTAAAAACAAGAAAATTATTTGATAATAAAGCAGTTTTATTCTACAGGTCCAAATTTTCTGGTATACATAGAACCCGGATCTATACCTGGACCTGAGAACTTTTGTATAGTTTTCGAAATTCTAAGAGAATGAAAACTAGAACTGGAAAATTTGCTAATACATTATCCTGCATGGGATAACAAACATTGCCTCTTAGCTACCTTGTAAGGTAGCCCCCATAAAATCAAGCATGACTATTAAGAAGTGTAATAATGTGGGATTACAGCCAAACTAGGATATCTATTCCCTCCCTCCACCCCCCCCCCAAAAAAAAAAAAAAAAAAAAAAAGAAGATTCCCAGTTGTAGACTGCACAGTTTCAAGCTTGTTTTCCTTATCCCTGAAAAACGTATTAGCATATTTCCCAAAATCCTCTAGTCATGCATTAATGGCTATAAATCTAAAACACACCTTCAAGGCAGCCTTGATGGGCAAAGTCTCGGCAAGGAGGACTCTTACTCCCTGAACCTAGTTTCCAGACCTTGCACAAGTGAAAGCAGCATAGTATGTGGGGGGCATATCATACATTTTCTGGATGATTTTCCAGTTTCCCTGTATGGGAACTCATTTTGAAGACTTCATTTTGGATCATTTAAATCTACCATCAAAATCAAGCATGGATAACCAAATTTTTAAAAGTTGATTTTAGAAGAAAAGAGGCCAGGGATAACACATTAAGAAGATTACCACAGTCACAGTGTATGGATGTATGAGTATCCCTGGTTTATCCATCCATGATTTTGATGGAAGATTTCCTTTCATGCAGCACAAACATGATGGTCACAAACATTTTTCCAGTTGAACAACCGTTTCACAGGGGTCATCTTAGTCTCTAAAAGGTTCGCCATCACTGGTCTGAGTGCCCACATTATAACCAAAAGGTTGTGAACTACTGCTTTAAGGGGTTTTCAGGTTCACCAGTTCTCTCACTTTTGACCCAGATGGCGTATAATAAAGAACTAATACTTACCTTTGTTTAATACAGGGCCTCTTGTCACCATATACAGAGGTAATGTGCTCTACAGATATGAGCAGAACCTGATAGACAATGTAGATACGGTACCGCTAAGCCTTTTTATACCAGGGCGCCAGGATGAACAAGGGATAAGGACTAAGGCCAGTAGAAGTAGTTTTTTTTTTTTTTTAATCTTACACCATCGGAGGTGAAAAACAAGATTTAAAAACCCCTAAGAAAAAAAAAAAAAACAAACTTCGATGGACCAAGGGCAGGGCAATACCTGCTGGTTTCCTTTTTACCAAGCCAGCAAGCACTGGCACCGTTATACTATGATTGTAACCCAACAGAGAAATATGTAAAAAGAAAACTGGTGCACAAGCAGGCAGCTGCGCATTACCTTGCGCTCTGTAACCTTTTACATGAGCATGCCTCATGCCATTATTACGCGACAGTATACGGCTCAGTGTTTCCATGTCAGAACCAGAAAAGGAACATGGAGAGAAAGTGTACTGTGAAGATCCATCCCTCAAATGTGTGTGAAAGAGGGATCACTTCAAAAGACAAAGTATAATGGAATCTTCTGATCCCGTTTTTTGACCCTTGTAGCTGATGATGTTGTTTTGCTGTATTATTCCCTACACCAGAAAAATAACTACCGTACTCCTAACCCCATGATAATCCCTAATCCAGCAAATCCTATAAAATGTAAATAGGTTCTACTTAAAATCCTCGGTGCAGTTTGTACCTTCTGTTTGGCCATGTGTGAGGCATATTAACCGGCTTATAAATGTTACATGCGATTTTCTGAGATCTGGAACAATCTGTGAGATCTGTCAATTTGATGAGAAATAAGAGAGCAATAAGTCTCCTTCCTTGTATAGCGGCTGCAGCCAGACCTCTGGGGCGGGTCACACAGAAGCATTTGCAGCGTCCTTCAGAAACGGGGCCACTGATTCTGGTATCGCAATGGTGTCCGTTCAAGAAATTTCTTAAAACTTCTGGGTATTAGCGTGGCTATTTTTACGTAGCATTTTTACTAATCAGGTCATACCTTTCTAATTCGCGGAAATGTCACCTATTCACTGCCACATATCTGCACAGTGGATTAAGCCTATTTTACCTGTGTCCTGCAGCTACTGTATTTGTGCCATATCCAGAAGTGGATCTAGAAGGTGGATTATTTTTGACATTTCCCATTCCATTTTAGCCCAAGCTTTGCTTTTTCTCAATAAATTGCAGCAATACCAAACATTTACTATTAAAGCCTTAAGGAAATCTAATAAAAAAGAATGGATAAATCAGGGGCACTTACTCATAGATCCAGGCACAGTGACTGCTAATCTTTATTATTGTTATACATGGCCTTGTTCCTTCTAATATCAACTTTCAAAATGATATTAATGTGCCAGAAGGGCTCAGGGGGCCGTTACAAGAGCAATCTCTGTGATCATGGATAATAAATATAAGATTACCACAGTACATATCCCTAGTTTATCATGATTGATTTTGATGGTAGATTTCCCTTATGGGGTTTTTCCAAATTACAACAAAGCACAACTTAATCCTTTTACTTTGCTAAAGATGTACCTCAGTCTGGCATGTAGGCACTACAGTAGCCAAGGGCATACAAGATATGGTTTGGCTACTACCAGCCATATCCTGAGATCTATATGTCTCACTAGAGTTCTGATGAGAATCTAGGCCTCACCTCCTTGGTGCTGTAACCATTGGGTTCAGGCTTCTATAGAGCCCTCTTTAAAGCAGTTGTCCAAAGTTGTGAAGTCATCCCCCATCAACAGAATAACCTTCCGTTTGCTGGTTATCAGGGGTCCATAGACCTCCCGCTTCTGTTCTCTAGCCATCTATCATTCACAGACACCGACAAAATGATGGTAATTTGGGAGCTGGTAGACTCCCTTTAAGAGCTACTGCCAAAAAGATACACATTCAATTTACCAATTTAATTGCCTAATGATACATTTTCGGTTTGTTCTTCCCCACAATGCTGAGCTTTTCTTTTTTAGAAGCGAGAAGAGCATTTTTGTGCTGGTTTAATGCACAATTGTTCACGCCGTCACAATTATCCGTAAATCAAATTAAATGTTAATAAGGGTTTGCGCCTATAAATAGCAATGACATTTGTACAAACTCACAATTAACGCTGCAAAAACAAAAGACACCACACAAAAACATTAACTGCAGGAAGTGCTACTCAAAGACAAGGAGTCTGTGTGACAAGACCAAGTGACTGGGGTGACCCCTCAGTGCTGAATTCTTTTATTCTAGTAATTGGGGCTTAGTCATAAAGATGTAGATCTGATCATGTAAAACATCACAATTGCAGAAAGAAAGAGGGGGAAAAAAAACAAAAAACCACACACAGGCATGGTATATAGAAGTTCTACACAAAACTAAAGATATAGGGTTGAGTTCCCTTTGGAAAACAATGCAATTATAATACCAAAATGTCTTTGTACTAATACTTAAAAGGGGTCATGGGGGGGTAGAACAGAACAGTGTGACTTTTCTACGAGTGGCACTCTGTATTGGAGTGAGCGGCTCTCGGGTGGATTATCTATATAGTTAATGTATACCAGGAGTAATCATAGCTAAGGACCTAAGCTTCGCTCACTGACCACAGCCAGCACTTATCACTCAATGACCTCAGCTAATAACACAATGACAACATGGAAGTAACATATGACAACCTAACGTATTAGCATATAAGAAAAGTCCAAAGTACATGTCCAACTAGAGATTACCTGCTACCGGCCAAGAGCAAACACCATTTGTCCTCACTCTGTCAATACGGAAAGTTGTCAAATACATTATCACAACCTGAATAGAAACTTTCATGTGAAAGACTTTGGAGCAGAGGTGAAGCCGATCTTATGAATTTGGTCTGTGTTCCTACATTATAAGAGCAGGAGACTGAGGAGGTGCTGCTCTGAAGCTTCAATACAACACAACCTGTAGAAAGCTGGGGTGCTAAAGCTACGGGTGTTTTACTAATACTAGAAACCCCTTTAAGGTTATACAAAATGATACTGTGGAGTTCCCAGAAACAAAGTTTTATAAATTCACAGCTACTATGTGAATAACTAAAAGAACAGCATCACGGAAGTAGCGACGACTACTCATCCATAGATAATCCTGCCCTCTTGGCCCAGCTTACTGCACGTTTAAGGAATATTTGGGGAAAAAAAACCAACTATCCAAGGTGTAATTCATATCACAGTAAAAGGAAGCCATGAGAAATCATGGAGCACGTCCACATACAGTTCCAAAAAGCAGGAATTTTTCTAGATCCCTTTGGCAAGTTTTAGGCTTTTACAAGAAGTGGCCTTCATGTCTATTGTATACATCTAGCAATCCGCCTGGAAGAGGAGGAAGGAAGTCTTGGAATCTGCAGTTTTCAAAGACATTCATGTGCCGCTCCTCTGCTATTTTGTACTAACATTACTGACAGGATGTCAAAGCCAGTGGACAGGTTGGATGCTTCCCGAGACATAATGGGTCAAATTTACAAAGACAACTGGCATAAAGGTGGTTTTCCAGGAGCCCTGGCACTGCCATAACAGAGCACTCAGAGCCAAAAGCAGTAAGCTCTGTGTCCCTTGTAACTGTAACTACAACTGTGACTCCCATTTACTTTCAGACTGGCCTGATGGCATCAGCCTCAACAGGGAGGAGCAGCCAACTCCATCCAGCTTCATGGGCTCTCATACTGCACCAAGCAGCTCATAGGAGTGGGGGCTGGGTCACTGCTTCCACAGATCAACTAATAATGACGTGTACTGAGAAAAGGCCATCAGGGGCAACTGCTACAAAGCCCCTTTAAATTTGAGCTTACATGCTGTGCACTTTACAACAAATTTATAATATCGTTGCACATGACTGCATATGGGGGTCGTATGCTAGCAGTACAAAGGCCGCCATAAGAGTACATGGTGGCTCGCATTGTACCGTGAATACACGTGTCACCATGTTGTGCCAATAGAGCGTGCTCCATCTTTAGCCGTAAATACGGCCCAGCAGCACACCTCCTTAAGGAGAAGCCAAGGCTGAGCAGCGCTCACTTCTCCACTCGAACATATGCTACACCTGGGTCCGGCCCGGCAGGAGCATACATTTGTGTGTAAAGAGCCTTAGAGAGTTTATTCAATGTGTATCAGCCAGCACCAGTCACTGATAAATCATATACATTTTTAGACGAGTTTTGTAGCATCTAACCCTTGGCATAAGTGAATATAAAATGACAATTGTCCTTTTGTACAAAGAGCTTTTCATCAAGATAAGCATACATTGTTTACTTGGTCTTTTTTGACCTCATAGGAGGCTCCTCCCTCCTGCTCCTATACAGAGGTCACAGCCTGATGAGCTGATTGCTGTTTGGAGCCTGATGAGCTGACATCAGTGGGAGAGGGAGGAGCTGTACAGGAGCACAAAGATGGGGCTGAGAACTGAGGAGTCTGCAGCACAGACAAGTCACATGTTTTTTTTTTTTTAAATGCATCCAAACCAAAGCCCAACCCCTGGGACTACACGGAGGATTCTGTCAGGGTGCAAGTTATAACACAATTATATTGTAATGCAAATGCTTAGAGAAAGCAGAAGGACATATTTTCACTGCAGGTGTAATGGGCTTCTGTAACCTGTCTTTAGTAAAAATGAGGTCTCTGGTAGCATGTTCCCTTTAAATTAGAAGCAGATTGCGGAACAGTATTTAAAAGGGTAAGGGAACCTGTCAATAGGTGAAAATGTGCAATCCTGATGGCAGGTTCCCTTAAAATATATGATTAATTTTAATCAGCACCTAGACAATGGGAAGAGAAAAAAACCCCCCTGAAAAATACCCAATTACAATAAAGTAGGAACAAACTGCTGCGTCTAAGCAAAGAATAAACAGAGCCAGGGCGGAAACAAAAGCACAAAGCTACAACATAAACAAGGTGGAACCAGAAAGTTGTGTACTTCATGGCCAGAAACATGCGTTAGTCCAGAGACAACATAAGAAATGTCATCCAGTTTTAGTCTGTTACATAGAACAGAGCACATCCGTCAGCACACAAAGCTGTACCATGAGCAAGCAGGAAAATGAGCAGGAACTCCACACCCTGCCTGGGAGAAGGATATCTTGTCCTGTTACTGCAGGAAATATACAGCTGACTAAATAGTCGCACATACAGGGGTTATTTGTAGCCCAGCGAGGCATCTAATATTCATATATTGAATATACCCAATAAGAAGTCACAGGAGACCCCTGATCAGTACTTTGGGGTGGGGGGCTTCTCAGCAATTAATTTAGCACCGTTTTCTATAATTGGGTGCTGCAGAAACATTTAGCCAGATCCAATTCATCCCAGATGGTGTAAGAGATAGTCAACCTCCTGTACACGTATCTGCAATGGTGCAGGGTGATCTCCAGGTAGTGGAAATGGGAAAATTCTGATTAGTTGGCTGGGATCCCGGGAACATCCACACTTTTCAATATATCCATACTCTTCGGCTCTGACATAAATGGGCCATCTGTTCCCTCCATCACCCACCACATGTAGCCCATTTCACTCCATGTAATCTGTCATAGATACAGTGACTGGAAATTAAACATAAAATCTAGCTCGTGACCTAACACCCAATAAAAGCAGTAGATCAATAAAGACCATGTACGGTAGTAAGGCAACGTGTCCCTATGCTTGACTACCACAAATCCATGTTACCTGATCTGACCAATCACAGAGTGGGGGGGGGGGGGGGGTGTCATCGCTATCACACTACTCCAGGAATACATCCTCTTCAAACGTCAACCACTTTGGAGAGGCAAGTCATCCCTGGTTATTTTAACTAAAGGATAATAGCGCCATTGCCAACAAGTGTCTAATCATAGCTGGTCCCATCACTATTAGAAGGCCACTAAATAGCCTCATACAGTCCAACGTCAGTTCCATAAGTGCAAATTTGAAGTCACTAACAACTGCATCTCCAAATCACAATGAGGAGGGGCCTGTGTGTGAATATGCTAGAATACATCAGGCTTTACTGGCGTTTATTTCGGACAGAGGCTCCTGAGTCTGCACAGCATTTGTTCCGTTATAAAATGCACTAAGAATAAACAGGAAAGCCTTGTGTAAAAATATGTAACAGAAGGAAAGCCCAGGTCACCGGCGCACCTAACAAGTCAGGTGCTTTTCTTTTCATGTACTTCAAAGTTCTTACCATTGTCCCGCTGGCTCCTTCTGTGCTTTGTTGAAGGACACAATGAGCAGCTGTAGACCCATCATGTACCTGTCAGGGTGGGTTGCCTAAAGCTGCAATTCAATAGGGGTACTTATGTCTTGTTACAGGCTAAAGATGTATTACCATGAAATATTTTCCATCAAGAACCCACCTTCAAAAGATTCTGTCCTGAAACAATAACCTGGCAGTGAAATGTGAGACATCAGGAATGTGATGGATGTGGATGTGGTGGGTCCACCTGCACAGGCCTGAACTATAGTCCGACCTAGTATAACCATGTGCACATCACACACTACAGGTGGCCTGGGACAAGCTGGAGCAGAAATCACTTCTACACCGATCAACATGTCCACTGCCGGGTGCCAACTTCCTGTGATAGACGTCATTATGGACACTAAAGAGTGCTCACCAGTTTATGACAACAAAACACTGTCCCCAATATCCCCTTCCTCCTGAATAGCTCCAAGATTTTACCTGCCCTGTTCAGCCAATGACTACAATAGGATTGGGATCCCAGATGACCAGAAGCCACATATGCAGGAATTGCTTCCGACACCAGGAACCAGCGGTGGCGCTCATGTGTGAACGTGCACAAGGTGGTCTTGACTATGGGTGAATTTTCTCGGTGTTGGAACACATGGCCTGGAGTGGTCACCCGCTAGCCCCGTTACTCCAGGTATATAATCTAGGGTTCACTAGAGGTGAACCTTAAGACAAGTCCCAGTGCACCTCGGTGTACACACAAACATGTTCACGCTGTCCTCTTCAATCATTCAGTAAGTCCGGGAGAAGAAAGAAGCCACTGAGCTCTTCTGAGCAGTTGTTGTGAGCTATCAGCAGACAGGACAGCAGTGCGTTTGTATGAAAGGATGTGAGAGGAGGGAGGGGGGAGCCTGTGAATGAATTCCTTTCCTCCTCCTTCTCTATAACTATTCATGTGGAAGAGGGTCAAAAGCAGGATTACTGGATTTATTTCCTCTTCCAATGGCAGCGCTGTTAACCTCTTATGGGACATTAGCAAAACCCCAGGTAACCTTTCATTGTATTCCTGGGCCTATAGCTTTAGACAAATATGGCTGATAGAGCACATGCACAACAGAACATGGATCAGCGGGGACGTCGCACTCCTACCAATCAGTCTTCAATATCTATCACCTAGCAAAATAATAGACACAAGTCACACAGGTCTATTCAAAAGCCATTAGCGATGGCTCACCCAAGACACAGAGGAAAGTTAAGAATGTAAAATAATAGTATCCAGCACCTAAAAAATTATTTTATCCATTTCCATAGTCATTTCTATGGCGCTCTGGTCCAGCGCTGTCTAGTGGTCTCAGTATTTAGATGGGGGCTCAGTGGACACAACCATAGCACCTGCTGCAGCCTCTGCCAGTTTCTGGCCCCTTTTACACTAAGGCTCTGGGGGCGTATATCTGACTGCAAATATATACGCACCCAAAGATACCTAAGGCACCCAACTGCCGGGCAGTGGCACACGTCGCAGCAAGAAGAGAGTGTTCCATCTTTCCCTGTACGTACGGCAGGGCACCATGCCTCACTATGGAGAGGTAGTGCTTATGCATCCGCCTATCCAGCGCACGGATGTATGCTCGCCTGGGCGGTCATACGTCAGTGTGCTAGCAGCCTACATACAGAGAGCGGAGGTGATGAGAGCCACAGCGACAAAACACCACAGAAAGGCAAGCCTAACTTCTTTCTTGTCTGCATCCAGGGCCTATGTATAATAAATGAAAGGCGTCAGTTCAGGGGTTTTCCAGGATAGATGTTCACCGTGGTCTGCTCACTTCCTACAATGGTTGTGCTTAATACTGCAGCATTCAAGTACGTATGGCCCATGACCTGGGGTGCTAGGTGCCTGACCTCCACCCATTAATCACCCACCCTAAGGACAGTCAAATGTCTCACCACTCACTAGTGGGGGTCTGAAGACTCGGCTCATCAGTCTTGATATTATAGATCATTTTTACTAGAGATTCTGGTCATGAAATTAATCATACACCCGGCAGGGAGCTGTCCCCAGGGCTCCCATCGCCCCATCACCTCTTTATGGAAAGTGACAATGGGGGTGAAAAGCTGCCATTCACACAAAACTTTTTGTGCAACTGGTGGAAAATAAAGCATTGATACATTGGGCTTTCTATCATTATGATGGCGAAACAGAACCACAATGTGAACACAGCCTGAAGAAGCCAATAAGTCTAGGTGCTACAAGCAGCACAATGTGTCAGTGAAGCTTCCTATAGCACAATGCTACACCGAGGCCTACACTAGGGAAGGCGGCTGCCAGATGTCAGGGGGATGCCCTAGCACAGCCCGGGGTCACAGGTAGCCGGCACAGCCCGGGCCGGGGTCACAGGTAGCCGGCACCGCCACAACTTGGGCTCGGGCCCAGAACTCGGCTGAAGTTGTGCCCCGGCCCCGCAGAACCCGGGCGAGCCGCGGCTTTCCTGAGGCTGGATCAGGAAGGAAGAGCGGGGAAGGGGTGGGGGATGCGGGGCCTAGTCCTGGGATTTCCGATCCCTGCCCAGCACAGGCACATACACAGCTCTGTTCACACGGGACCCCCGGTGCCGCCCGGTTCTGCTCTCACCTGGCTCTGCTCCAAGCCGCTCACATAAGTTACTTTCTCCTCACAGGGTGACGCCGGGAGATGCGGGGGCGGCGGCCATGAGAAGCCCGGGCCGGGCAGCGCTCACTGCATGTCTCTCCCGGAGCCCGGGGCCGTGCACTTTGATCTCTTCCCTCCTCCTGCAGGAATCACAGGCTGGTGACACATCCAGGATCCCTCTCCACACAGCGGCTCCAGGGGCGGGAGGGAGGAGGAGAGAAGGGAGCGGCGGCACAGCACACGTACCGTGCACACCCGCCGGCTGCTGGTATCACTGGTGCCGAGCCTCCTCCTCCTCCCCTGGTGCTCCTCCCCCTCCTCCTGTGCTCCCAGCTCTGAGGGGAGGGGCCGGGGAGAGGCGCGTGTCCCGCAACATGGCCGCCTGCCTGCTCTTACCTCAGGAGAGGCTACACACCGCATACACAGGCTCCAGGGAGGGTGTAACGTGACATACATGAACGGCTAAATTCACACTACCGTTACTTACCTCCGTTAAAAAAGTAAAGAATGATGGTTCAACGTGTAATGTACATTTTATGTCATCCGTTATGGTCAGTTTATGCAGGGAGACGTTATCCATGCGGTTTTTTCAAGAGGAGGAAAAGTACTGCAGCCTCTGTAATTTTTTTATGTCTAAAAAAAATGCAGTGGATAACGGATCCCCGCCTAAGGCCGCGATCACACGTACCGCTAGGCGTCCGTCATAACGCAACGCTAGCGCACAGGGGGAGGTCCTCGGCCCGAACATGTGTTTCAACGCATGCGATTGTTAAGCCGATTGAATGCGTTTCTCTGGAAACGCATGTGCGTTCGGGCCGAGGACCTCCCCCTGTGCGCTAGCGTCGCGTTATGAACAGACGTGTATCGGTACGTGTGACCGCGGCCTAAGGGTTCATTCACACGCGGAATGCCTGCGGTGTGGGCATACCACCATGTGCTGGAGATGTGGCACCGTACCGCCGCAGGGCTGCCATTGCCGTCTATGGGGACGTATATATGGCCGCATGTACGTCCCCAAGAATGGCCGTGTGAATGAGCCCTAAAGCTAACATAACGGATGACAAAAATTTACATTGATGTCAATGGGATTTTTAGGTAACATGTTAAAGAGGACCTGTCACCCCTCAAATATACCCCCACCAAATATGCCCCCCTAATCCGCTCCCCAGCCCCTTTATATTTATTCAATTTTTATTAAAATCTATGTTTGCAAAGGTAGTTTTAATCGATCAGACCTCTTACCAAATAAAAAGCCGGATCCTTGTATTCTGTCCCCTGGCAGTCGGCCATATTCATGAGAATCGCCGGCAGCAGCGCATGCGCTGCGCAATCGCTGCTGGCTTTCTGCAATGTGGCGCACTGACAGTGCTGACTGACAGGGGCGTGGATGGGGTGTGTTGGCCAGATCGATTAAAACCACCTTTACAAACATAAATTTGAATAAATATGAAGGAGCTGGGGAGAGGATAAGGGAGGACATATTTGGTGGGGGTATTTTTTTTTTGGGGGGGGGGTGACAGGTCCTCTTTAAACCTTCATTGCACTTACACTACCGTTCACATTTCCGTTTCTAACTTTCGATTAAAAAAGTAAGGAACTGAAATTAAATGGATCCATCATAAATCCCTTGAAGTCAATGTAAATTTTAATGTCACCCTTTAGAGAGTAATCAGTTTTTCTTCCATTTTTTAGGACGGATAAAATTACTTTGAGCTTGAAGTACTTTTTTCCGTTGAAAAAAAAATAATTCCTATCGGATTTCTCAGTCCGTGCCCCATGTAAACAAACAGGACGCGGAAGCTGCAATGCGCTCAGCCTTTGGCCGACTACTCCCACCTTACTTGTTTACATGGGGCATGGAGCCGAGAGATCGCAGTGCTGAACGCCGGGAGTTACCGGGAGGTAAGTACATTTATTTTGTTTTACCTGCCCCCTCCCGGTCTTTTTTTATACCCTTGGACAACCCCTTTAGGTTATCTTTTTTATTGTAGTCATTGGGGACTGATAGTAAACTTTTTACAGTTTTTTTAAATGAAGAAATATACATAAATAGTTAAAATATAGATATGCAAATCGAAAAATAGATGATGGATTATTGGGAGGTATAGAGAGAATGATAGGCAGAAATTAGAGATCAATAGGTAGATAGATAGAAATGGGATATCTATAAATGACATCTATGAGGGATAGAGAAATAAGAGTTCTCCACACAGAGACTGCCTATAAGTGTAGGCGTGTGGAGTCTTATAGCCATGGATGCTCCACTAGTGGATTCTGGAAAAATATGCAAATAGGTTTTCCAGGATGGGATAAGGAAAACCACGCTTTTTAGCTACCTTGTAAGGCCTTGTGACATGATGCAGGATTAATACCAAACCAGTATATCTATTCCAGAAGGAACAGACTCCTGACTGTAGGCAGCAGAGTTCAATCTGATTGGGTCTCCTCAGTACAGCATAGGGAATTAGTAAAGTCTAGTTAAGCCTTATCGTCATGCGCTGCCATCTTTTTGAAGCCGCCGGGAGCGATCGTGGGTGTTACCGGTAAGCCTTTGCTGCAATATGCAGCAAAGACTTACCGGCTATGGAGGGGGCTCAGCGCATGAACCCTCTCCATGCACCTCACTGAGCATGAGATGTTGCTTAATTGAAAGAAAATGTGCTTTTCTTTAAAAAAATAAGGACATTTTTAAGTGACCCCAAACTTTTAAGCGGTAGTGTACATAGTGCATATAGTGACATTATATCTAGTAGTCTGGATCCATAGATTAATTCCAAAGAGGAAAGTATGTGTATGAAATCCTCTGACATTCCAAAATAAAAACCTAAGCATAACTTCATAAGAGCCAGCCACAGATGCTTCCATAAAAAAGTCATAAAAACCCTGTCCATCTGGCACAGTCATATGCCAGCACTGAAGCAAAAATCCATACCATTTGCATTAAATGTGTGAACTTACAACATACTTCTGTTTTTATACTTGTATTCTGTGAATGTTATCGCTGTATTTAGGTGTGCAATTTAAATGGGTCACTTTATATTGGCTTCAAATGTTCTGTCTGTCAACATGTACTTTTCATTTTGCCATAAGTTTGTGTGGAAAATACATTATGACATAGTACTTTCCAAACCCTGTCCTCAGGAACCTGAGCAAGTATGTGAATTATTAGTGAAGCTGCTATTTTCATTGATAACGTTGACATTAACCGATTAAACACATGAGAACTTTGTCGATCTGCCAGGGAACACATAGAAGAACACATAATATATCAAGGAGTTTTTGTTAGGACGATGACCTATCCCCCTCTCTCACCTGAAATGAAGGTACAGAGTGAAGACTAATTATTATTATAATTTGCATTTTACAGTGACACATTTCTGTATGTAAATGACTAAAATGATCTGTGATGATAAGAGTTTTCATTCTCTCTAACTTAAACTGTTTACTGTCCAAAGAAATATATAGTCTTAGGTAATTTTTCTCTATCACTTTTATTTCATTGGCATCCTTCCATGCACTCTATAACTAGATGAGACAGGGAAACATTTTTCTTTTCCTAGTGAGTAGTCTTGTCTGGCATATAAGATTACATGGAGTTTCCATAACTTTGTTTCACAAGAAAATACAATTATTTTTGCTGACTTGTCTGACTGCCTGTCGTCATAATATAAAATTCAGACACACGGAATACAGGTAGTAATTCCGAGGCAATCTGAATTCTGTCAGGGAACGTAGCATCCTGATTACATTCTTTTTTTCATAATTTTGATTTATAGTAATATAGAAACATCAAAACATTGCCTGATTTTTCTAGATAACGTGCTACTGAGAGGTAGTAAAACTTTGATTTGGTCACAAATTGGCTTAATCAAAGAATGAAAATTTGGAATACTGTAATTAGGAACCATGTTGAGAATGCTGAAGCTTTTCATGTACCGTATTTTCCGGATGATAAGGCGCACCGGACTATAAGACGCATTATGAATAAAGGCCGGCTACGTGCATATAGTTGCATATATAAGGCGCACCGGACTATAAGGCGCAGGGTTAGAAGGAGGTCCGGGGGCGTGGTTTGGATGCCGAGCGGAGAGGTCGCAACCAGCTCTGTTAAAGCTACTCTCCACAGACCCGGCAACTGTCAGCACCCTGAATAGCCGCGGAGCAGAGGTGAGCGGTCACACAGGGAGATGGTTAGAAGGCAGAAGTTGGTTCGTGCTATGTTGGTTTGCGCTAAGGGAGCCTGTTTGTGCCGCGTGGTCTGCAGTTCCCGTACCCTGTGCCAGCAGATCTCCAGCGGTGTAAGTAGGGTCTGCTGCCCTCCTCCGCCTTGCCTCCTCCAGTAGCTGCCGAGTCCTCCTCTAGTACTGCTGGCCATGCAGGGTCGCAGCCGCGGCTCTGGTCTGCCGTGGCCCGGAGCAGTAGTCGGCCTTCATATATAATGCGCACCGGACTATAAAGCGCACTTTGGATTTCTAAGGAAATCTTAGGTTTTTAAGTGCGCCTTATAGTCCGAAAAATACGGTATATTATTGTGAAATATAAAATCTATGAGATGGCTGCCCAAGATCCCAGCCCAATTTAGCATAGATATAAGACATTCTGCCCTCTATACATTTACCTCTGCTCTCTAATCGGCTGCAGGAACTAAATTCCTGATTTTAGGAGATTAAAATACTGTATAAGCCAACCCGAGTATAAGCCAAGACCCCTAATTTTACCACCAAAAACTGGGAAAACCTATTGACTCGAGTATAAGCCGAGGGTGGGAAATGCATTGATCACGGACCCCCCCAGTATATAGCCAGCAAGCCCCCAGTAGTATATAGCCAGCCTGCCCCCAGTAGTATATAGCCAGCCCAGCCTGCCCCTTCTAGTATACAGCCAGCCCAGCCTGCCCCTTCTAGTATACAGCCAGCCCAGCCTGCCCCTTCTAGTATACAGCCTGCCCAGCCTGCCCCAGTAGTATACAGCCAGCCCAGCCTGCCCCCAGTAGTATACAGCCAGCCCAGCCTGCCCCCATGTAGTATACAGCCAGTCTGCCCCCGTATAGTATACAGCCAGCCCAGCCTGTCCCCATGTAGTATACAGCCAGCCTGACGGATTCGGACTATGCGCAGGATTCAACATTTCCCACTTACACCCACTTACAAGCACTAGGATGAAGAAGGTGAACTCCGGTGGACCTCAGTGGGGAAGTGACGGATGCAGGAACCCAGACGCACGAGCTACGTGAATAGAGCCAGTAGAGAATAAAACCGTCGATGTACTAGCTGTGACCTACATGTATATGTAACAGAGATATTCTGGACCCGTTGATTAGGACAGAGCTCTGTCCATCACAGCAGGATAACGATTGCTGGACCGGAGTATAGCTGCTGCAAAATTGGGTGTGCTGCAATTAGTCTCAGCCAGCACATAAAGCACAGTTCACACTAGGAATATAGTCGTGTCTTTTTAGGCAGCACAAGTTTTCCTATAATAGACAACATGTGTACAGGTTTATAACTACCCGGGGAAGACCTGTATCCTGTTTTGAATTTAGGCATCACATCGAGACAGTTAAGGAGCTACATGGAAATTCTGAGGTCATTTTAACAGTATGTAACAGGAAACAACAGAGAAGTGAGAAGGAAACTGGATAGAAGGTTTATCGAGAAGAATAGATGAGACGCTTATAATGGTATGTTGGGTGCGTAATTGACAAATTGCCAACCACCATGCTGACTGTCTAGAAATGTGTTTCCTTTAAATCCATTATTGTTGTGTACGTTTTCTGTTTCAGTTGACTATCAATTTTTAATTCATGCATGATTTCTTAGTTGGCATTGGTAAGTGAGCTAGAATTATTTCAGGGATATCTGTCAGTAGTAGGAAAAACCATTGAAAAGTGTCATCTCTTATATGACCTATGGTAACGCCAAACATTTAAATAAATCCTCAATTGATCTCCTGAAAGAAAAGTTATATAAACATCAAAGACTCCTACAAGTACAGCCCCCAGATACATGGTACATATACAGCTTTCTGACTTCTTACTTCACTGCAAGCAAAGCAAGACACAGGTAAGGACTGGGAATTGGAAAGCAACAGAAGGTCACAGATGCTCAAAGGTATACAAAGCTACCCAAAAACAGGCAATAACAACACAAATGGCTATATCTTGACGTGGCACGTAGAAACACAGTTCTGATGTCATATTAAAGAGGAGAATCCCCCTTTTAAGATATACAATTGTTTTTCTAAGTACCATAGAACTAGATATATTCAAATAAAGTTGCAGCAAAAAAAATTTAAAATACATGTAAAAGGGTAACATACAACCGAGGGTAAAGGTAAATGCAGTGATCTCTAACATTAGATCCACCCAACTGTCCCTACCTACTTGCCCCTCCTAGCTAGACAGGTGACAACTGGTCGACATGCGCAACACAGAGCCAAGAACATGACAGAACAATACAAAGTAGGAAGGTTGTACAAATATGGGAGGAAAAAAGTCCAAAAACTCTAGTAAGCTCCTATGAAGACTTATAGCAAGTACTGTTTAGTGGGCAAACAGTCTTCTTATTATAAAGTCCCGGTCCAGAAAGTGATTGGATTGGGCCTTTGACATCCAGAATGTGAATGAGTATACATCTGTCCATCACTGCTAGCTTAACCATCTGCAGCCCAGAACCAAGTCAACAGCAGCCAGCCGGGTGTGGTGGGAACCAATTAAGACCATCAGGAATTAAATAAGGCAATGTTCAGACCAGTGCAAGAAAGAATGTAAACTAAGTTTAAAATCGTAGTCAGCAGAGGATGGACAGAGGATTATGCTAAAACCAGAACAGGCACATATGTTAAAATACAGCTCTCCATTTCTGAATTTAACCCATTTTCAACAAAAATAACCAACGCAATGTAAAAAAAGCAAACATGCAATTATTGAACTAAACCACACATATTTATCATTAAAGACAAATTAGAAGAAATTTAAAAGAAAACACAAACGAAAGAGCATAGAACATTGAGACATTTATTACAACATAAAAAGACCATGTTAAATTAGGCACATACATAGAACGTACATAGACATAGAGGGGGATATTTATCGCTCTTCATAGCCCGCCGCTGCAAGTTCGCAGCTCGATACATCAAGAGGCTTCTGCCTCTTGATGTATCAGGGCTGCTGGCAGGGCAGCGTTTATCCTGGCTCTGCCTGGCGTAGAAAAAAATGCATGAATGCATGTATGAAAAGTCGCCGGCCGCGCCCCCTCTTCACGCTCCACTGGCGTGAAGGTGGCGGATTGGGGCAAATAATTGCAAAAGCCAGCAATAAGCTAGCATTTGCGATTATTTCAGGGCCTCTGCGCCACTGGTGTGGCGCAGAGGTCCTGCTAAATATGCCCCACAAGGTCTATATCAATACACCATTTTTAATAAAATGATAAATGTCCCCCTATGTATCTGTAGCTAAACGTGGGGAAGGGGTGATGTGTTGATGCCATAGATATTTTTAACATATATTGGTCAAAGTTAATTAAATTTTACTACTGATTACAATACTTTAATGGGAAAAATGGATTTTTAACATTTTGTCTACTAATTGAATTAAAAAACAATTAATTACTAGAACTATCCTATCAAGTTAATGACTTACATGTCGTGAAAATAGCAAAGTAAAAATTGTCATGATATATAAAGCTGTTCCAAAGATAAGGGCTGAGCCCTATTTTAATTGATGGTGATGTATGAGGGCCACCATCTTGGCTAAGATAGTTGCACCCCCAGGAGCCATTGGGGCAGCAATCTGTTGTCTTGACAGCCCGGGCAGCCTGAAAATAACACAGATTTGTAATTGTCCGTGACAGACCAATACAGATCATGTGTAAAACATGTATGACACTGTATAGTATGAGTGATCAGACCACCGAGGGTTCAAGCAAGCCTAAAAATTTTATAAAAAACCCTAAAAATTCAAATCACCCCCTTTCTCTTAAACTGATATAAAATGAAACAACTAAAATAAAAAAACAAGTTACCATATATACTCGAGTATAAGCCGACCCGAGTATAAGCCGGAACCCCTAATTTTACCACCAAAAACTGGGAAAACCTATTGACTCGGGTATAAGCTGATGGTGTAGTATACAGCTAGCCAGCCCCCATGTAGTATACAGCCGCCGGCCCCAAATAGTATACAGCCAGCCCCAAGTAGTATACAGCCAGCCCCATGTAGTATACAGCCAGTCCCCATGTAGTATACAGCCAGCCCATATAGTACACAGCCAGCCTCCATATAGTATACAGCCAGCCCCCATGTAGTAAAGAGGCAGCCCCCAGGCCAAAATAAATAAAATAATACTCACCCTCTGGTGTCCGGATCGTTGGTGCGGGTCCCGGCAGCTCCTCTTCTCTCTTCTCTCTCTTCCCGCGACTGCCGGGGAGCGAAGAAAGAAGAGAGTGCCGCTGGGACAGTCCGAATCAGTCGGATCCACCGATGGCCCGTCCCCTGATTTCTGTCGCATGAAAGCTAGCACAGCTGCGCCAAACACGATTCGCGTGTGACACAATCCCAGTGCAGACCTCTGTTAAATACCTGTCAAAGCCATCCAATCCCCGAAAATGGTGAACAGTCTGACGAAAGTGCGATCCGCGACCCTTGGTAAACAAGCCCCCATATATCAATGAGATCAGCTCTTCCTGCTCTATAACATATTGCCTCTAAGTATGATTTTTTTTTTGTTATAAAGAAATCAGGCAATAAAGAAACAATCCCACATATATTAAGACTCCATGTATGGGTCTTTTCTTTTTATAAAATGGAACTCAATGCCAAGTGACTACATGACTGTGGTTGATGAAATAAGGAAGTGGTGATGAGTCACAGAAGGATAGTTAGTACGTTTTACAAGCTTTATTACACTTTCCAGAATAATACTGGGAAGGTATTTAATGTGGTTTAACCACGCTTTGAGGGGACTTCTGCAAACTTTAGTACCAACTGTTTATAGGACATGGATTTTATTCATCTTACAGTCTTGGTTGTTACATAGTTTAGAATATATAATAGCTCCAGTCTGTGTTCTACCCAACTCAATTTTAAAATAAAATTGTATAGTAGATCTCTAGGATTTCTCTTTCTAAGCCATTGATTTCACTGCTAATAGATAATAAATAGATAATATTGTTGTTTTTGATGAAT
Source organism: Engystomops pustulosus (assembly GCF_040894005.1). Taxonomy (NCBI): domain Eukaryota; kingdom Metazoa; phylum Chordata; class Amphibia; order Anura; family Leptodactylidae; genus Engystomops; species Engystomops pustulosus. The sequence continues at coordinate 59,132,743 of NC_092415.1, forward strand.
ATCAGCTCTCTTTATGCTAAATTCTTTATACATATGAGATAGAACTGGGCTTGTCGCTCAGCAGGCAATACAAACAGTTTGAGGGTGCGGTCACACATAGCGCAATGTGGTCGTGCCTTGTGCCGAACGCATCTGCATTTGCAGTGAAACACATGTGATCGGTAAGCAATTGGATGTGTTTCACTGGAAACCACGTACTGCTCTTTTGGTAGTGTGTCTTCTCATAACGCTGTTTTTTTTTTTTTTTTTACAAAAGTGTATCCATTGTTTACCTCCCTACGCTGCCTTGGGACACAGGTTGACACAGCAACCACAAATACCAACCTACGGATTACCCACATTCTTAGTGTATGAGAATCCACAATTGGGTCAGAAGAACCTTGTATATCACACACATATTAAAAAGATATGTGAGAGCCTTGAGTCTTGAAGGAAATCTACCATTTTTCATTTTACTGAAAAAGCAGTAATAAAATTATGATAATGAGCCTCTGTCACTCCTATGGCTGCCCAGGTGCAATCCTCTTACCCTTATTATGCACTGCTTCAAAGAATGCTGTAACCACTGTGTTGTGCCTGACAGGCAGAAGTAATCAATCTCTGAACCATCACCTAGCTGCTATGTATGAGTCATGCAGCTCAGGTTGATTAGTCCTGTCTGGACAGTGAAACACAGCAGCCAGTATGCACCCAACATACCCTGTTTCTGTATCTGTGTAGCTACAGCATTCTCAAGGTATGTTTGGTTCACAATGCATAAAAACAAATGGTAGATTTCCTTTAACATTAAGGGAATTCTTCAGGTTGTTGCAGAAGAAAGGTAAAATAAATTCTTCATTTCTGTGGAAATCAGAGACCATAAAAAAAATGGATCCAGTTTAAGGGTAATTCTATCCTCTGTCACAATTAACTATGGTTTTTGAATAGAAAGTGTTTGTAGTATGCCTCATCTCCTTGTGGAGGTGATGGCTATAAGAAATACTCTCTAAAGGGTAAGCATCTTAATATTCTCTTCAGTGGAAGGTTCAAAGGGACTTTGAGAGGGCATTAACCCCTTAAGGACCAGGCCTTTTCTTGTTTTGCTTCTTTATTTTTCACTCCCCACCTTCAAAAATCTATAACTTTTTTAATTTTCCATGTAAAGAGCTGTGTATAAGCTTATTTTCTCCGTAACAAATTGCACTTCGTAGTGGTAGTATTCAATATTCTATGCCATGTACTGGGAAGCGGGAAAAAAATTCTAAATGAAGTGAAAATGATGAAAAAACACATTTGCGCCATTTCTTGTGGGCTTGGTTTTTACAGCTTCTACTGTGCGCCCCAAATGACAGGTCTACTTCATTCATTGGGTGAATATGATCACGGCGATACCAAATTTGTATAGGTTTTATAATGTTTTCATACATTTACAAAAATTAAAACCTCCTGTACAAAAAAAAATTCTTCATTTTGCCATCTTCTTGCGCTAATAACTTTTTCATACTTTAGTGTACGGAGCTGTGGATGGTGTCATTTTTGGCGATTTTTGATGATCATTTTTGATTATCAATGCTTCTATTTTTAGGACTGTGCAACCTTTTGATCACTTTTTATAGAATTTTTTCTATTTTTCAAAATGGCAAAAAAATGCCATTTGCGACTTCGGGCGCTATTTTCTGTTACGAGGTTAAACGCAGTGAAAAACCGTTATTATATTTTGATAGATCGGGCATGTGTGTACAGTATATATGCTGTGTGTTTGTACATGGCACTGTATGTGTGGGTATATGCTCTTTAAGTGAGCACATGTGTGTAACTCACATATGTGAGTATGCAAATATGTATATTAAGCGGAAAGGGAGCGCCATGCTAAATTAGTTGCCACAATGGGCTTCTAATTTTTCAAAGACATTAGTCCAATGCCTTTTTAAGGAGCTTGTTGACCAGACTATCCAATTTGGGGACAATATCCCTGTCACGATTGCTCCTGCGATCCCTGTCTCGGATCGCGGGCGCACCCGTGTCTCTCTGTGTACCCCTGGAGCCCGGCACTGCTTACCTCATCTGGCTCCAGTGGCGATCTCCGCTGATCCTGTGGCGATGGCCTGATATAAATTCCTGCCTATTCCTTTGACCCTTGCCGGATCTTCAAGCTTCCCCTGAAGAGAAAGCTTTCCTGTGTTCCTGTGATTCCTACGTTCCTGTGATTCCTGCGTTCCTGTGTGTCAGTCCATTCCCGTATTCCTGCGTTCCTGTGTGCCAGTCCGTTCCTGTATTCCTGCGTTCCTGTGTGCCAGTCCGTTCCTGTATTCCTGCGTTTCTGTGTGCCTGTCCGTTCCTGTATTCCTGCGTTCCTGTGTGCCTGTCCGTTCCTGTATTCCTGTGTTTCTGTGTGCCTGTCCGTTCCTGTATTCCTGAGTTCCTGTGTGCCTGTCCGTTCCTGTATTCCTGAGTTCCTGTGTGCCTGTCCGTTCCTGTGGTCCTGCGTTCTTGTGCGCCAGTCCGTTTCTGTGTTCCTGACCTGCATGCCAGCTCCTGCGATTCCTGACGTGAGTCCTAGTGTGCCTTCCTGTGCTGTTCTCCCGCTGTCTCCCCGGGCACAGAATGTCTCCTGTATTACTACCTTGGCAGCCACCGTGGGCTAGTCGCACCTGTGGAATGACTTGTTGGTATCCCGCCGCAGCAAACCCATCCCGCTCTGGGATGACCGGGTGCCACTTAGACTCTGGTCCCAGGTCGGCTAGTACCATCTCCCGCGATGGTCCAGAGGGTCCACTGACTTCCAGCCCTGACAATCCCAAACTTAAGTTTTTTAAGAATCAAAGAAAAGTCCATTTTTAAATTCTCTTAAAATTTGCTTAAAGAGAACCCGTCATGCAAAATAACCCCCCTAAACTAAATATATTTTCATAAACTGCCATCAGAAAGCATTGCCTCTATCCCTTCATTGTCCTGTAAACCTAAGCAATGAGGTCCTAAAGCTGTATGCAAATGACCTGTGAAATGTCCAATGAAGCATTAGCATATTCAAGCTGTCCACTCTATTCATGAGTGGGACGCACAGCCACACCCCCAGTGCTTGACTGACAGCTTGTATAATGATGTGAGGCTGTATAATGATGTGCTTCCTGGTGCTGGTGGCCACGCCCCCTGCAGCCTGCGTGTATAGAGAGATACAGCAGCTCCAGGCTGCAGCCATGTTACAGCAGAACATGTCAGATTCATATGTAGCTGATGTCTTTGTCTCTCACCTGTATATTAGGAGAATGCAGCACACACTAGCCATGCTTTACTATACATTACACACAGACATGAGCAGGGGGAGGAGAGGGGAGGGGTAACAGGGGTGACATCACTGCCTCTGACCATGTGACCAGCCTCATTTACATGATAAAAAAATAGATGATTTTACAATGAATAATGTATGAAATAACTAGATAAAGGCTGGGATGGGATCCTTGTGAGCTGCTCCAACAGGTAGTAGTGACAGGACAAGTGACACAGACCTGATGACAGGTGTCCTTTAAGTTTCACTGGCTCGTTGTATCCTTTCAGGACCATTTTTTATGGTTTTCAGTGATAGGGAAAACATGCTTGTTTTTAGATCTTAGAACACCATCCAGGTTGGTTTTATAGTCAGCAAAATCTTCAATATTTAATGTATCACGCATTGCCTTTAACATTGTCTTTAACAGTAGGTTCAGTTCCCCAGAGAAAAATAAGTATTTTAATTCTGTTTTTCCCGATGTACTGGGAAAAATATTTTACTCTAAAATCTAGTCCTAACCGAACCAGATTGAACATCTGAATTCATTTCTGAATCCGGCAATGGGCTCTGAAACTTTAGGTCTTTTTGATATATTGGAGGTCCCTGTTCAGGCTTAGATAACTGAATTTCTTGTCTGACCAAAGCTCTCAAATCCTCCAAGAAGTACATTTTCTCTTCTCTAAACATTTTTGAGACAAAATCCTTACAAGAAGCTTATAGGATTCTTGTAACTTCTTACCTCATATACGATATTCCTGGATATCAGTTTATCCTTCTTACTCTCCTTATCTTTAGAGAGGTCCCAAAAAATGTAACTGTATGGTCTCCTGGTTAACATGTACATATACGGATATACAGTGAAGTATGTCACTCGGCCACGGACCCAAAGTGCGTGCGTCCTGGTGCCTGAGTACTTCTGGCTGCTGCAGACCTCACCAGACAGTTAAAGAGTTCCCCATGGTGTCCGTCACCCCTGGAGGGAGAGCAGGCCTCTCACACATCCTACCCCGGTAGTGGGAGGATGTTGTGTGGGGCTTGTATCCTCACTCTATATGAAGGGGCTATTAGTTTAATTGGGTAAAATCTGGTGACAAGTTCCCTTTAAAGGGAATCTACCACAAGAATGAAGGACTGTATGCAAATGAGCCTGAGGGGCTCCTGGCTCCATAGCTGTTAATGGAGGCTGGAGACCCTCAGGTTAATTTGCATACAGTCTTTAATCCTGGTGGTAGATGTCTTTTAACTACATGATAGCTCAGGGGTTCTTTCCCTATTCTTTTTTTTGTTTAACTGTATTTTTATTGAGAATATAAAGTTTCATACATTTTTCACATATTGTCAGATTCGTGTTTACAAGTCAAAGTAAAGGTCAACAATGGCCAACAGAGGATCTGTGAGTCCATAACTCATCAGTCAACAGAAAACATTGCTTCTTTTAAAAGCTCATTGTACTCAGACATATTTTAAACTAGAATAGGGCTCGCTCGGAGCCAAAGATAAACATAACTCACTTACTACTACTAGGGGGATACAAGACAAAGATACACATGGGAAAGATAGGAAAAACAAGGGGGATCCCTTGGGGATGCACGTTCGTACCAGGGCCAATCACTTTCTTGGCCCACTGTCCCCCCCAGGAAAGTGTCCCATGGAGCCCAGACCTTAGTGATGAGGTCTACTCTGTTGTTCATCGATGCCATCATAGATTCCATACTCCTTACTGCTCTCACCCTTGCCATGAGGGTCGCCCTGGTGGGACGGGCCGTCTTCTTTCAATGTTGTGCAATCAAGCATTTGGCTGCTTTGAGGATGTGCAAAGCCAATTTTATGGACAGCTTAGATACAGGTTGTGGTGGTACATTGAGCAAGTAAAAAAGGGTATCGACAATGAGAGTACCTCTTGAAGCAGCTCCCAAACCTCCACCCAAAACCATTGAATGATTTTACAAGACCAAAAGATTTGTTGCAGGGTACCCCCCCCCCCCCCCAGTTCCACGCAGCGCCAGCATACATCTGGGGTCTAGGGAAATATCTTATGCAACTTGGTTAGCGTATGGTACCAAAAGTAAAGTAGCTTATATTGGTACTCCTTATATACAGTGCAAGTCAACGTTTTGGCTGCAAAGTGCCATATACGAGTCCAAGTTTCCTGTGTTATGGGCGACTGTACTATTCGTTCCCATTTAAACATATAAGCATGGGAATTCGTTGCTGTCAGATCTGGGTGCAAGAGGAGAAGATAAATGGCAGAAATGAGCCCTGACTGTGTAGTGGTTTTACAAAGATATTCAAAGGGAGTGGTAAGAGATGATGGATCTGTAGATAGTGAAAGTAGGAGGAGGCCGGGATGTCAAATTTGAGGGCTTGAAAGGCAAGTGCTGTCTGTGAGATATGGTCAACTATGTCCGCAAAGTGAAACAGGCCCTTGGTATGCTGATCGCTGGCCCTGTTATGGTATGGGGCATAAGAGGCGTATGTAAGAAGTATTGCATAGAGAATTGTTGGGAGACCAGAGGGAACCTGGAGCGCCAAAGTTTTAAGGTAAAAGTTATGGGTCCCAGTAGAGGGCCCTCTGGAGGTGAAATTCCAGAGGTCCACAAGAATGCATTGAAGTGAAATGGGGCTCGCCAGATTTCTCAATTTCCATTCATCTCGAGTAGGCTTACAGTGCCGACCACGCAAGAATACGAATCTGGGTACGGATGTACCGCCCAGTAATATTTGATATGGTCCAGTACTGACAGTCCGCCCTTAGATCTGTGGGCTAACAATACTGATTTGGCTACTCTATGGCGCTTGTGCACCCACACGAAGTGGAGGAGAGTGCCCTGCAGGGAACGCAGGGCCCTTAGGGGGACCGGAACAGGCAATGTATCAAGAAGGTATATGAATTTTGGAAGTATAGTCATTTTAATGGCTGCTATCCTCCTGAAGAACGATATTGGTAAAGCATTCCATTTGTTCAATAACGGCCTAATCTCTCTGAAGAGTTTTTGGAAGTTGTGTTCATACATTGAGTTATAGTCTGATGTTATATTCACTCCCAAATACTTAATGGATTCCTTTTGCCAGCGGAAACTGTAGTTAGCCTGCAACAAGTCTACTCCTGAGGAGGCACATTTATCGGCAGGGCTTCAGATTTTGAGGCATAAAAGGGGTTTTCTCGTCTGGGCAGTCACATTCAGTTTCATTAATCTGCCATATGTAAACATTTCTTCAATTAGATGTCATTAAATTTTTTTTTACCTGTGTGAAGATAATTTCTCATAAATCTAGTCATGTTGTCCTTTAGAAGATGGCTTCCTCGGATACGGCCACCTCTGCTGGAGTGAGTGAATAAAGAAACAAAAGGTTATTGTATATAAAATGTCCGGGAGTTACTGCAGGTCCCAAAGCCGTCCTGTAGTAATGATCGCTGAATCCTGGTGGTCGGCCAGGACTCTATAGCACATGTCTGGCCACCGCTGCCAGAGTGTGAGGTGGTCGTGTCCGAGGAAACTATCCGGTTTCTAAGGGACAACATGACTACATTTATGAGAAATTATCTTCACATAGGAACATTTTTTTTAATTAACGTTCAATTGAAGAAATGTTTACATAAGGCAAATGAATTTAATTAAATGTAAATGCCCAGATGGGAATACCCCTTTAACTTTATATTCTGATAAGCGTCCATATTGTTCTAGATGGGCTTGGAGGTTAGGGAGGGATATATGTGGCTGAGTCAAGGTAAGGAGGACATTGTCCACGAATAATGAAAGTTTTAAATCCCTGTCCCATACTTTAACCCCATGAATATTTGGATCTTGGCGTATTATAGATGCTAGGGGTTCTATGCATAGTACAAACAAAAGAGGGGATAATGAGCACCCCTGCCTAGTGCCGTTCTTGATGCATATGGGGCTGGAAGAGGCATGAGGGAGTTTTACCGTTGCTTAGGGTCTAGAAGAGTATCGGCCCTTAACTGCGTTCATAAATGGGCCCTGTAGGCCTATGTATTCTAATGTACGGAACATAAAAGACCAGTTTAGCCTATCAAAGGCTTTTTCCGCATCTAAGCTTAGGAAAAGCGCCTGTTCCTCTGTTTTGTTAAGGACCTCTATTAGGTCGATGGTTCTTCTTGTGCTATCCTCCCTTGGCGACATGGAATGAAACTTACTTGATCTTTGTGTATCATCTGGGGGAGTAGGGGAAGCATCATATTCGCTAAAATTTTGTGAAGATCTTAAGATCCATGTTAAGGAGTGCGATTGGCCTGTAATTGGCGCATTCTGCTGCATCTTTACCCAGTTTGGGGATCACGGTAAAATATGAGTGGGTAAGGATGGAGGGGAGGGGTTCCCCTACTTGGAAGGTGTTAAACAGGCAAGTCATATGAGGGAGTAGGACCTGTAAGAATACCTGATATATGTCAGGTATAAATATGTCAGGGCTTCTGGCCCAGGGGTATTGCCATTGGGCAGCTGGTTAATCACATCTTCTATTTCTTCATGTGATATAGGTTCATTTAAAGATCGGATTGCATCTGTGGAGAGCTTAGGGAGAGAGTAGGAGAGCAAAAAGACTGTAAGGTCTTCCTCTTTGTCCCCCACAAAGGAGGGGGAATCCGGAAGGGCGTATAATTTAGCATAGTAAGCCTTCAACTGATCTGCTATGGCCTTTGGGTCATGGATCATGGATCCTTGAGACCCCCTGATGACATGTGAGTCTCCTGCCTCTCCCGGAGCTGTCTTGCAAGTAGTGTGTGGGATTTGTTCCCTTTATCATAATAATGTTGCTTCCAGTATACCAGCATCTTTTCCACCTGTTTAAGTGGGAGTTCCCGCAATGTTTCCCTAAGTTCTACCAATCGTCTCAGCTGCTCCATTGTGGGACTTTCTGCCATATCAGTCTCCAGTAATCTAATTGCCTTGCACAGTTCCCCTTCTTGGCGCATCCTGTCCCTTTTGGATCTAGCCCCGCATCACTGCTTTATTTGCTTCTCACAACACTGCCTGAGTGGGTACTGAGTCTACGTTAAAGCAAAAGTATTCTGTGAGGGATGCGGATAGCTCCTCTCGAACATGCAGAATTTTCAGCAAGGCCTCATTCAATCGCCAATGGCAAGTGTGTATGTAAGTGTACTCCTCCCGTAAGTAGAGAATCAGAGGGGCATGATAAGACCAGGAGATAGTATCCACCTCCGCATCTCACATTAGGCGTAGAATTTGGATGTCTCCAAAGAAGTAGTCAATGCGGATGTGGGTACCATGGGGAGCAGAATAAAATGTGTAGGTTTTTTCCTTTGGATTCGATACCCGCCAGTGAGAAACGCCTAATTAGGCTGCAAAAGGCTGCTGCCATGTTGTTTTGTGAACTTGTGGTCGCCAACCTATTCATTGAGGCAGAAAAAATAAGATTAAAGTCCCATCCCAGTAACAGCATCTTGGCTATCTTGTTTAGTACTTTAGTGAGGAAGCGTAATTGGGAGTTGGGGGTGTACACATTACATAGGCGCATTGGATTACCATGCAGTGTGCCTTGTAAGATGAGATAGTGGTCCATCGAATCAACTACCACGGATGATACCTGTATTGGGCATGTTCTTGAGATCAATATTGCTTCACCAGCTTTCTTATTAAGTAGGCCTCGGGATAAAAGTGTCTGGCAAAGGCAAACGTGCCGCTTGTATCTAAGTGCGTCTCCTGCAAGTAAACTATGTCCGCCCTACTAGTTTTTATTTCCTTTAGAGCTAGCCTGCATTTGATTGGGGAGTTCAATCCCTTGACGTTTAGTGAAATTATTTTAACCATTACTACTATCCGATTATGCCCTGTTGTACTCACTTTGTAAAGATCTTACTCTCACCCCCGCTTAACCAGTGGAAGTGATCAGGGAAGCCTGCAAAAGGGTATGAAAAAGAGATGGGGAACGGAAGAGAAAGGGAAACAGGAGACGAAGAGGGTAAAAACAGACAGAGGACAAAGATACTAACAATTTACAAAAGGTATAAACCAAGACGGGAGGAAATACCACTCCCCTTCTGGTTGGGGTCTAGACCTTCCTTAGGGAAAAAGAAAGGAATGAGGAACCGGTGGGTGGCCGAGAATCCTCCTGGTCAGAACCAGGCTGGTCTCTCTACAACCCCAAGTGTGGGGAAATACGTGGCCAAGGCGTCACCCAAATAGAACTACCAAACCAAGGTATAAATCTGATTTAACAAAACTAATTAAACACTAATTCTGGCAAAAGACCCCTGTTACTAAAATGGAAGCATAATATATTACAATCAATTCGCCCATGTTCAGGCCATATGGTCTGGTAGTACAGTCTCAAGTCCAGAAAAGGATCTAACCGGGTCAGCCATCTGAAGCTTAAAAAGGAGAGTCTCTGGGAGATCCTCTGAATCGGTGTCTTCTCCTTTCATTATGTACTGTCTGCCATTCGGATGCTGGTAACGAAGCAGGTGTACAGAGTGTCCCATTTCCCAGTCTTGGATAGGAGGGACTGGTAATTCCCAGGTGTTGCAGAATGGGATCAGATCTTGAAAGGAGCGTAGGACCGCCGTCCGGCCATCATTAGTAGCTGTCAGGGCGAAGGGGTATCCCCACCTGTAGATTATTCCATGGTGATATAATATATCCAGCAGAGGGTGTAGGTGTCTTCTCTTTTGTTAGGTCAGCCAAGAGAGGTCCTTGTACAGCTGGATCTTTACCCCTGGAAACTGCGCATCCTCTGCTTTCTTGCCATAAACATGATGCGTTCTTTAAGTTCATAGTCCTGCAGCCTACAGATGATATCTTTAAGAGCGGAGTTGGGCCTAAGAGCTCTGTGGGCCCTCTTTAATTTGAATGGTGGTGTCCCCCAGTATGGTGGAGAAAAGGGAGTACAGCGTGCTCTTCACATCTTCTCTCCCCTCAGCCTCTGGGAATCCCCTCACCCTTATATTATTTCGCCTCCCCCTGTTATCCAAATCCTCCATTTGCCTAGTGATATCTCGCAAGGTTTCAGTTTGAGAGGACACAAGGGCTTACAGCTGAGTCATGTTGTATCTAGCATCGACTCTCCCCGTGACACATTTCTCACTTCTGTGAGTTCAGCTTTGATGGCATCTTAATCAGCTTAAAGTCCTCTTTGGTGGGGAGCAGGGGTGTAAGGATGTAAGGCCCCTTGAGAGAAAAGGCCTGCAGCTGTCACAATTCAGTATCAGCTGTGGGTCCTCCTGACACAGTGCATACTGTGCACCAGCTTCTGCCGCTTTCTAGCTCCTGGTCCCCCGTGTGCTTTCAACTGTATCGATTCCCTATGATACAGTTGAAAGCATCAGCAGAGCAAGGACTATACAGTCCCTGAACTGCCACTACCTGCAGCACTGTAAGGAAGGCGGACTGCTTATGTTGTGTATGTACTATATGTGTGTGTTTATATGGTGAGTATATGCTGTGTGTGTCTGTATGTTATAAGCCTGGGTATGTATGGTGAGTATATGCTGTGTATATACTGTATGTTTGTCTATTTGAGGAGTATATAGTGTGTTGTGTTGTAGTATGTATATATGACTGCATAAGACTGTTAGGTAGCAGTGCAATGACGTCTTTGCATTGCTGGCGCTGGCCACTTAGACAGCCGCCACTTGGGAGGAATCAGGAAAAATGTAAAAACATTGTTTTTGTTTTTAAACAAAGAGGTTTACTGAAAATGCTGACCTAAAGGGGGCATGTATGTAGGTATAAAGGGAATCAGGGGAGGCCGCTGCTGGTTGTATACTGAGTGGAGCCCGCTGTTGGTCGTATACTGAGTGGAGCCCCCGGCTGGTCGTATACTGAGTGTAGGCATATGTCAGTGTAGAGTATATTTGTATTTTCAAGTGTAATGTGCAGCACGATTTTAGGTATATGGGGGCCCCGACCCAAAGTTCGCATCGGGGCCCACTGGAGTCTTGTTATGCCACTGGTGGGGAGGTTTTGAAGGAAAGCCTGCAGGGAACTGACGTCTGTATTTGAGAGTGTGAACTCCCCAGGGTGATTCAGGAGAAGAAGCCTATGTAGGCGAAGGTGCTTGGTATCTAGTGAATGTGGAGGTCAATCCTACATCATCCCCTTCTAGGACAGGGGATCTTGGCTGAGAGGGCAACCGTTGTTTGTCTGAGGAACTCGGTGTCAGTCTTTGCAGTTGCGGCACGCGCTGAATGGCTGGATGTTCCCCTGCTTCCTTGCCTGCCTTTGCTACCATGCTGTAGCTTCTGCCCTGTGGGCCTTCCTGTGTCTGTGAGTACATCTCGTCCCTCCTTTCATCCCCTGAACCTGGACGGGGCTTACTAGCTGTTCCCCTTGCTCCAGATCTCCCCTTATCCTGGGCTGCCGCATTCCGTGTGATGGGGGGCCGAAGTTGTAGAGGGCGGGCGGATGATTCACCCTACTGCTTATGAGGGCCCAGACCAGAGGGTCCCACCGCCGCTGTAGGCAACATGGTCCTGGGCTGACTGGAGTGGTACTGCTAGGAGGAGATGCTCTGTTGTTGCGTGTGACTGGCAGCCAAGACTGGTGGCCAAGATGGCGCCCACTCCATCTTGTGCGGGGAACATCGCCTAAAGTAGGCGTCTAGGGTGCCTTTCCCCGGGAACATAGTGGTGTTGGGCCCTTTCTTAGAGCGTTTTCTGGTCTTGGGGGCCAGGGTATGCTGAGGCGATCGTGCTCATGTAGCACCAGGGGTCCGGAGTTCTCAGCTTAGGCGTCCATCTTGGCTGACGCGCTCCCGGAGTTCGTTCCCTATTCTGTCAATAGCTGTGAGTCCCTGTGCCCAGACCCCCTGTGATCAGACATTTATTCCCTATCCTGTTTATAGAGAATAAATACATTCACATATAGAAATGAGGAGAAGGTATGAATACTGACCAGTATACTGACCACTTTTGCTTTGATCTTTTATAGTCTGTATTCAACAGTTGAAAAAGACCATCGTGCGCCAGCGTATGATCGCCCCGCCACTGCAAATTCGCAACCCGATACATCAAGAGGCTTCTGCCTCTTGATGTATCGTGCTGCCAGCAGCACAGCGTTTATCCTACGCCAGGCGGGCCCTGGCGTCGAAAAAAACGCAGCCGGCGACTTTTCACATATGAAAAGTCGCCGGCAGCAGCGAGTGCGCAGGCACGGGGACAGTAATGCCCCGCGCCGGCCCAGTCCCGTCTGGCCGGCCGCGCCTCCCCCCCTTCACGCCCCACTTGCGTGAAGGTAGCGGATTGGGGAAAATAATCGCAAAAGCTAGCAATAAGCTAGCATTTGCGATTATTTCAGGTCCTGATAAATATCCCCCTACATCTCAAAAGGACAGTTTGACCGCCTGTAGACATTGGGGGTCATTTACTAAGGGCCCGAACAGCTATTTTTCGTTGGGTTACCTGAATATTACTGATTTGCGCCGTCTTTCCCTGAATTACCCCGGGTTTTTGGTGCACACGATCGGATTGTGGTGCATCGGCGCCGACATGCATGAGACAGAAATCAGGGGGCGTGGCCGTCGGGAAACCTGGCAGATTTGGAAAAAACGCGGAATTAAAAAAAAAAAATGTGTCGCTTGACACACGCTTACCTGCACCAGGAATAGGATAGTGAACTCTGGCGGACTTCAGCGCAGCAGCGACACCTGGTGGACATCGGGCGCACTACCTTAGTGAATCGCCAGAAGACCCGAATCCTCGACTGAGAACGCGGCGCTGGATCGCGACAGGACCAGGTAAGTAAATGTGCCCCATTATTTGCTTATGTCTATCAGTCTCTGACACCAAATGAAAGTCCTTTTCCCAATGGACACTTTTTCAGCTCTGGAATGTTTTAGGTGTTTTTTTTTCCATATAAAGTCTAATTTGCTATTGTAGGGCTTACAGATATGGAATACATTGGATCATTCAAGAGAGCTTTATATTTTCAATTAATTGTTGATGGAGTTACTGGTATGTTGAAGGGTTTTATAGGAAAATGATTTTTTTTCTATAAATGATAAGAAAATGATTTAGGGTAATACCCAACCTTAGCAATTTTCCCACCCAGTTTCAGTGCTTACAGAGTACCTGCTGCTTTCTGGTGACATCTCCATATACAGGAAATATGCACCTGGGCAGCACTAGAACTGATCCATGGGAATCACTGAAGGTCCCACCCATATTTATTAGCAGTACCATGCTAGTTGAAGACTAAAGTTTTCCCCTGGGGAATCCTTCTAAGATTATCTTGTAAGGCTTACATCTTACATAAACTCAAGTATAGAATATATCAATTGCAGAAAATCTTGGTTTCATATATATGGGGTGAGGGCTCAGGATCACAACTCATGTCCCTTTTTCGACTTTACTTAGCTTTTTGGCTTACTACAGTATAGGGCTCAAAGGGAATTGGTCAAGTTATTTGACTATGGTCCAAGGTAAGTATTTTTTATTTATTGCTTCTCTGGACACAACGATTTTTTTGGTGATTAAGTTTGCCAAATTGCCCTAAGAGGTTCCCATTAATCTGTCACTGTTTCTATCTGTTTGTACAAATTATTGTTAGGTGACACAAATTACATGTCATATTATTGAAAAAAAATGTTGTGTTTGTAAACATAAAAAACAACCAACACTTTACCTGACTTGACTTCTAAATGTATCAAGATCATTTACCGCCATCTAGTGGCCATTTATCATAATGTTATAAAAATCTGTTAGCTATTTTATTTAATAGTCTTTGAAGTCTAAAGTGTCTAATAGTGTAAGGTGTGTTCACTGACAGCAAATAGGTCTGCAGCATTTCTCCATGCACGTCTTCGTGTTGCATCCTCTGCTAGAAGCACTTCTTTTGGTGAGTAACAGTGCTGGATGCCTCTTTCCTTTTTATCAGAGACTCTGCTTTTAGGAAACTGTTAACCATTTGAGATCTTCATAGGAATTAAAACAAAATGGAGGTAACATTAAGAATGGTCTGATTTTGTCAGCAATAAATTCATTTGGTCTAAAATTGACACATTCACAAAACATAAAAAGACAAAACCCATCTTAAAATTTGTTATGTAGTTTCCCCCGAGTACAGAGACCCCCTCACATGAGGATTTAACTTGCTGTATGGGTGCATAGCAAGGCGCAGAAGGGAAGCAGGGTCAACCAGTAGGCAGTTTTTCCATATAGGATTTTGGGGTTTTTAGTTGGGTTATGGGTGCACTTTTGTGAGCTATAAAATATTTGTTTTTCCGTTTTTTTGCAGGAATAGATGCATTTTCAGTGCTACCATTTTAGTTTGGCTATGCAACTTTACAGTGAAGGGTTGTAGAAAAAACATCAATTCTGTAATAGATTTTTTACTTTTGTTTGGTGTTCACCGTAGTAACAAAGTTACTTGTTATCTTTATTTTATGGGTCAGTACGACTACTAAATTTTTTATATGTTTGCTTATGCTTTACTAATTTTGTCAAATAAAACCTAATGTGGGGGAAAAATCTATAATTTTTGCATCGCCATTTTTTTTGGAGCTTGTTTTTTGTGGGGCATGTTTGTGGTACTTTATAACAGGCGTTTTCTATGGACTGTCCTGGGGTCTTAGATCAGACCCCAGGGATGCCGAAGCAACAATCAGTTCCCCCTGAAACCACTTCATGGGGTGCCCATGGGGTGCACCCCATGGGGTGCATGGAATCTCCCTTCAGGCATTAAAATGCTGCAGGCGCGTTCGGAGCTCACTTAACTGCGGTCATGAGCTGAATCGGCATGGAGCGCTATATGTTGATCTTCATGCCGTAATAGTTTGTTAAGGAGCCAGTTGACCTAAAAGCAAGTTTCTCTAATAAAATGTTTGTTACATACCCCAAATACAGAGCACGCCTGTATTTTCTCATTTTGTGGCACTATATACATCTCTCTAACCAGATAGATTGCTTACAAAATAGGGACCCACCCACAGAGTGCTCAATATACAGAATCTAAGTTAATTCCATACTTAAAGGGGTTGTTTGGAGGTTGTTTGGAGGTTGGCTCAGCTGGCTGCTTTCTTTCAAAAACAGCTCCACAACTGACCATGGTTAGTGTGTGATATTGTAACTAAGCTCCAAGTATCTTCATACAGCTGAGCTGCACAAATCATTGTCAGGTGTGGTGTTGTTTTTAACCTCTGGACAACCCCTTGAAGAACTCAATGTTGGTAATAACCATAAGAAGTGCTTGGGAACATTTACTTTCAATATAAATTAAGGAATTAAGGATTAAGACAGAATTAAGGAAAATTTAGGACTATTTGCAGAGCATATTTGCCCCTTGGTACCACCAGGTGATCCGCTTCTTTTTCCCTTGCTTACTGGATTTACAGGTAACCTGTGTTACCTACAGTACAGCTGACCTGGAAATATAATAAAAGGATAGATACTGAATCACAATGGAAGTGGGCTAGACAATAAACTACCAGATGATAATAGACTACATATTGTCAATATAGCATAGAAATATTAACAACCCAGGATAGACACACTGCTAGCCTCTCATGCTGCTCTGTTTGTATTTTAAAGCTGAACAAGAACTCACAATACTCTTTGGACAATATAAACTAACAAGTAACAAGTGTAATAAAAGTGTAATACTGTATTTGTACTATAGCATTACACAGCACACTAGTGCCATCTGGTGTTCAGATATGGAAATCCTTGTTTCTTATACAATTGACAATACAACAGCTTATACCATACTGTCTGTGGGAAATTCAGTGTGGAAATTGTGAATTAGACTCACCGGTAATTCGGTTTCCATCTAGTCCTCCATGACGGCCCACTAGGAGGATGACCCTTGACCTCTGTAGGGACAGGAAGCAGAGAGGTTAAAAGCCTCCCCCCCACATCCTCCCGCCAGTGTCTACCAAATAACTACACCGGTGGAAGATACAACGTATTTTTTATTCTGCCTGTTTGAATCACATACAGAATTTACAACAAAGTGAAAGAAAACATGGGAGGGAAAATATATAGGCCGTCATGGAGGACTAGATGGAAACCGAATTACCGGTGAGTCTAATTCACAATTTCCATAACGTCCCCCATGACGGCCCACTAGGAGATCTACAAAATTAGTAGAATTAGGGTGGGACCACAGCCTGGAGAACCTTCTGACCGAAGGCGAGATCCTGTGAGTTGGGTAAGTCCAGCCGATAATGTTTAGCAAAGGTGGATGAAGAAGCCCAGGTGGCGACTCTGCAGATTTGTTCAAGAGAAGCGCCCCTCTTTTCTGCCCAGGAGGCGGATATGGCTCTGGTGGAATGGGCTTTAAGGTTAGGAGGAACTTCTTTCCCTTGTTCTGTATAACAAGAGGCTATGGCAGTCTTTAACCATCTGGCGATCGTGGTTTTGGATGCCTTTACCCCTTTGTTCTTCCCCTGAAACTGAACAAAGAGATTGTGATCTTTGCGCCAGGATTTTGTGGCTTTTAAGTACTCTAAGACCGAGCGCCTTACATCCAGGGAATGCCACGCTACTTCCTTGCTTGAAGAAGGATTCCCGTAGAATGATGGAAGAATTATTTCCTGATTCTTGTGAAAACCAGACGCCACTTTGGGAACAAAGCTTGGATCCAGAGTCAGAGTTATCCTGTCAGGGAGAATACACATATAGGGTTCTCTAATAGAAATGGCTTGGAGTTCCCCCAGCCTTCTAGCTGAAGTCACAGCTATTAATAGAGAAGTCTTTAAAGTTAAGTTTTTTATACTAGCGTCCTTTAAAGGCTCAAAGGGAGGTCTGGAGAGAGCATCCAGAACCAGGGAGAGATCCCAGGAGGGAACCCGCTTCAGAATCTGAGGCCTAATTCTATTTGCAGCTGCAATAAATCTTTTGACCCATCTGTGGTCCGCCAGGGGATGGTCGAAGAATGCACTCAGAGCCGAAATTTGGACTTTCAGGGTGCTAGTAGAAAGACCAATTTCTAGTCCTTTTTGCAGGAAGTCTAATACCTGTAAAATATTTGGGTTAGTCTGAGAGGGGGGATTAGCCCCACAAAAGGTCACAAACTTTTTCCATATTTTATGATATATGGCGAAAGTAACCTTTTTTCTACTTGCCTTCAAAGTAGTTATTACAGCCCGAGAGAGACCTTGGGACCTTAGGAACTCGAACTCAGGATCCAAGCCGCCAGACGGAGTCTTCCTGGATCGGGATGGAAAATCGGACCTTGGTACAGAAGGTCCTTCCGAATCGGTAGCATAAGAGGTTGCTGGACAGATAGGGACCTCAACAGTGGGTACCAGCTTCTTTTTGGCCAGTCTGGGCAGATCAGGATCACCCTTGACCCGTCGAGCAAGATTTTCCTGAGTACTCTCGCAATTAGGGGAATTGGGGGAAAGGCATACATGAGACTTCCGTTCCAACGATGGCTGAACGCGTCCATGTGGTCCCTGGACTCGCCTGCCTCCAGAGAAAAGTATTGTTGGCATTTTGAATTCTCCCTCGTGGCGAATAGGTCTATTTGGGGCATGCCCCAAATGCTGGTTAGATGTAGGAAGATCTCTTGGTTGAGACACCATTCGTTCGGTAGGATTTCTCTCCTGCTGAGATAATCCGCTTCTCTGTTTAGGGATCCCTTCAGATGAGTGGCTGAAATGGAAAGGATGTTTTCTTCTGCCCACTGGAAGATGGTACGAGCCAGCCTCGATAATACTGGGGATCTCGTACCTCCTTGTCTCCTTAAATAGGACACTGTCGAGATGTTGTCCGAGAGAATGTGGATATGATGATTCCTCAGATAGGCTGTGTTTGATCTTAGCGCTTCCCAAACCGCTCTTAACTCCCTGTAGTTTGAGCTGTTTCTTGCTTGGGCTAGAGTCCAGGACCCTTGCTCGTAGTGGGAAGGAAGGATTGCTCCCCAGCCTGAGCTGCTTGCATCTGTCACTATAGTGATGCTTGGGAGGTGGTGCCAACATACTCCTTTCCCTAGGTTCCTTAATTCCGTCCACCACAGCAGGTCCCTCTTTACGAAGGAAGGAATCCGGATCTTCTTGTCTAGACCTGAAGACTTCCTGTTCCAGAAAGTTAAGATCCAATTCTGAAGGATCCGAGTATGGCTCTGACTCCAAGCGACCGCAGGTAGGCATGCTGTGAGGAGCCCCAGGATCTTCATCGCCTGCCTGACTGGTATAGAGTCCTTCCGTCTGAATGAGAGGATCTGATGCTTTATGTTGGATATTTTCTCCTGAGGAAGAAAAGACATTTGGTGAGTTGAGTCTAGAATGATCCCTAGAAAGGTCTTTCGAGTGGAGGGTACTAAACTTGATTTTTTCAGGTTGATTAACCATCCCAACTCTGTTAAGATTCTTAGGGAAGACTCTCTTGCCAAAATTAGGTTTTGTTTGTCTTTCCCTATAATTAGCAAGTCGTCTAGGTAAGGGATAATTGATATATCTTGTAGTCTTAAAAAGGCTACCACCTCCACCATGATCTTGGTAAAGACCCTTGGAGCCGATGAGATACCAAATGGAAGTGCACGGAACTGAAAGTGTAAGACAGAGCCCTCGGGAGAGAGAACCGAGAATCTTAGGAATCTCTGAGATGAGGGGCGGATAGGTACATGATAATATGCATCTTTTAGATCTAATGTGCACATATAGGAGTCTGTGTGAATAAGTTGGGTAGCTGTTCTTACCGACTCCATGCGAAATCTCCTGTAAACGATGAAGCGGTTTAGCTCTTTCAAGTTGATGATTAGGCGATTTGATCCATCTGGTTTTTTGACAAGGAACAACGGGGAGTAGAATCCCAATTTTTCTTGTTCTTGAGGGACCGGCACCACTACTCCCATGTGGATTAGATGAAATACTTCCTGCCAAATGAAGGAATGTGTAGAGTGAGAGAGAGATGGTAAAGGGGCGATGAACCTTGGAGAAGGGGGGGGTGATGAGAATTCTATCCTGTAGCCCGATTCCAAGATGGTCAGTACCCAGGGATTCGAGGTGATCTTTGTCCACTGGGATAGGAATCCCAGGAGACGCCCCCCCACTTTGGCGTCATTGTTTCTTGTTTCCTGGACCCTCTGGGAGGTTAGAGAAAAGGAAACCCCTTCCCCTTCCTCCTTTGGGATAACTCCATCGTCCTTGCTTACATTTGCCACGGTAAGTCTCTCCGGTGTTCCTAAAAGGACGAAAGGAAGACTTCTTGGGTATTGTTTTGGACTCCGGAAATCCCCTTTTTCTGTCAGACGCCTTTTCAAGTATAGCGTCCAATTCGGGTCCGAACACAAAGTCCCCGGAAAAAGGAATGCTGCACAACTTGGATTTAGAGCGGATGTCCCCGCTCCACCGGTATGCTTTCCAGTAAGGCTTCTCTGGGAGTACCCTCCCGGATATGGGACTCTAATTTCCCCAGCCAGAAATATAATGTTCTCGCCACCAAGGTGGCTCCTAAGTTTGACTTAAGGCTTAGCATGGAGGTTTCCCATGCTTTCTTTAAAAGGGCTTCAGATTTTCTGTCCATCGGGTCTCTTAACTGAGCCGAATCTTCAAAGGGCAGGTCCATCTTCCTTGAGACCTTGGATACTTGTACATCAACCTTGGGGAATGAGTCCCAATCCTTTGATTCTTCTGGGTCGAAGACTAAGCGTTTCCTGAAATTCTTAGAGACCGCGATTTTCCTCTCAGGGTCTTTCCATTCCTGACTAATTAGTCCCCTAAGGGTATCGTTAAGGGGAAAAACTCGATGTTTCCTGGCTTTGAGTCCCCCAAACAATTCATCTTCACGAGAAAGAGGGGGTTCCTCATCTTCAAGATTCAATGTATCCCGCATAGCTTTCAGAAGGTCGTCCAGATCTTCATTTTGGAATAAGTAGCGGGAGCTTGTTGCCTGCTCACGATCCTGATGTTCCTGGTCTCCAGCCAGAGAGCAGGAAGGAGAGTCTGAAATGCACCCTTCTTCCTCTGAGGAGGAAGCCGATACTATCCGAGCTTTCTTACGTGGGGGGGCTCCTTGCGTTGCCGCCGCCACCGAAGAAACCACTTTCTCCTCTATAAAGGTCTTAAGTTCGTCCATAAATGACGTTTTCTCCTCCCGCATGAATTCTTCAATGCAGGTTTTGCAGATCGGTTTCTTATAGCCTTCGAGTAGGGTACGAAAGCACATACTGCATTTTTTAACAGGAATCCTGCTTTTTTCCGGTTTTTCTCTAGTCTTTTCAGACTTCCCTGATTTCTCTTCCTTGCCTTTCCCCTTAGAAACTTGCTCCTAGGGAAGGAAGGCAAGGAAACAATGACTTGGTGATCACAACATAACAATTGTATATCTTGCCACACAGCACCACTCACGTGCACCGGGGGGTGGAGTAGGCCCAAGTCTGCCTCATCAGCCATTTGATGTCTGGGACGGCCAGCCAAGAAAGAACCCGAGTCATAGACCTCAGACCAACTGACTACCCGCTTTTACGGATTTAAATACCTTCATGGGGAGCCCATCCCCCTGCCGGTGGCCTCCTCCGTGTCCCGCGCCTGGCGCCGCGGTCACTTCCGGTCGCGACCGGAAGTCGTCATCGGTCAGGAGGATTTCTGGGAAACGTAGTTCCCGCGTCCGCGCGAGAGTCTGGCGGACCAGCCCGCCGGAGAGGACGCCAACCGGACGATGTTCCTGTCCAGGGAGAGCCCGCAGCGCCGGGCCAACCGAGGACCTGTCCGGAGGGGAACTTGGACCGCAGTCGGCGTAACCCCAGGTAAGATAGGTGAGTATGGAGATTCCTTCTCCATTTTTTTTTTTTTTTAAAAACGTCCCCCCCCCCTCTTAGGAGGAGAGAGACCCTCTCTTGACCTGACCCCTGTAGGGACAGGAAGACACTGGCGGGAGGATGTGGGGGGGAGGCTTTTAACCTCTCTGCTTCCTGTCCCTACAGAGGTCAAGGGTCATCCTCCTAGTGGGCCGTCATGGGGGACGTTATGGAAATAAGAACTAAGAGGGATTTTCTTGCTCCCTATTGAGCATCATAGGAGGAAATAGATGTTCTTTTCCCCTTTAATTGATAAAATTAATTCGGATTCCTAATGGACTGTAAAAGAAAATAATTTATCTACCGGTTGTGAAGTGGCAATTTACAAAAGTGACTATGAAACATTTGTAACAACCTCACCACAGCCTGTATGAAGAGTGGTTGGCTTGGTTGGCCAAGGACGCCATGGTTGTATAGTTCTGGTGTAGACAACCTTCACACCCATCAGGATGAGGCAAGAAGAGGGAGACAACTCCCGGTATGTGGAATGGGTCCCAGCTGATGTTACAGTGGAGGCACTTGATTACAGTTCAAACTAACATTTTTCTAGAAGGGCAAAACTACTCCCTTTTTTTTCACTTTTCT
This sequence comes from Engystomops pustulosus, assembly GCF_040894005.1. Classification (NCBI taxonomy): domain Eukaryota; kingdom Metazoa; phylum Chordata; class Amphibia; order Anura; family Leptodactylidae; genus Engystomops; species Engystomops pustulosus. The sequence goes on from NC_092415.1 coordinate 59,154,292, forward strand.
CCATTTTAGAGGAGTATTTTCAGTAATGCAAATAAATAACGCCTAGGTTTATTAATCTTTACAGACAATGGGGCACATTTACTTACCCATCCCGTTGATGTCGCTGATCCAGAATTTCCGACGAGGATTCGGAGCTGCCGCAATTCACAAAGATTGTGTGTCCAATTTCCTGCATGTGTCGCTTCCCCGCTGAGGTCCGCCGGAGTTCACCTTCTTCTTCCCGGTGCATGTGAGTGCTGATCTTGTGACACAATTTCATTTTTAAATTCCGCGGTTTGCCAGAATCAGTTGAGTCGTCCGTTGGCCATGCCCCCCGATTTGTGTCGCATGAAAGCCGGCGCCAATGCGCTACAATCCGATTGCGTGCACCAAAAACCCAGGGCAATTCAGTGCACAACGGAAAAATACGGGAAACCCGACGGAAATGCGTCCGACGGACCCTCAGTAAATGTGCCCCAATGTTTTCTGTGCTTACATAGCCAAATTAGCCAGTCAAAGTAATCTTACACCATAAAGTAAACAAGGGAGGTGCAACCTTTTTTTGACACTGCCCCCAGATCAGACTATAATTGACACTACTGCCTCTCCCCCAGACCATACTATGGCTGACGTCACTGGCTGTGGCCAATATCTTGCACTTTTAGTTTGTGAGTTTTATGTTTTTGTTAAGATTGGTACACAAAAGACAGGGGATAGTGTGCCCTGAGCTTGCCCCAACCTCTGTCCCTTCCTATAGCCCCCCCACGCTAAACCGTGGGGCGACTACTTGAAGATTCGAGATACGCTGGATAAAAGTGAGGGAAGGGAAACACAAACAGACTGACAAACATAAAACACGAAAGAATCGTAAACAAGCCGGAGTCACAACGAGAGGGTACGTCAATAGCAAAATCAGTAAGCAAAGAGTCAAAGTCAAAAACTAGCCGAGGTAACAACAATACAGATACTGAGCGATACAACCTAGTAGCAGCGAGTGGAGAAAGGGATTTTCAAACACTGGCACAGGTGACTAGTGAAGCTGCAATTTATGCAGCCAGAACTCCACCTCCAGAACCTGATAGGAGCTGGACAGCATCTGGGAATTAACCCCTCATGGTGCAGAACAACCAGGCACCAAGCAGAGGTTCAAAGTCCCAGCCACTCCTAGACAGCGCGAGATCTTAGCAGCCGCTGGCCAGGACGAGAGGTGGAGTTTGCGCGGATACGCGCCGGGGTTCGGAGAACACTGCCGGTACCACCAGAAGAACCAGAAGTCCCAGCAATCTCCCTAGCGAACCTGACAGTTTTGAAGTGTGAAAAGGAAGAAAGCTGAATCAGTATCACCTTAAAGTTGCATCCCCATCTTTTACTCACTACCTATCTGCCCATATGTCTATCTACCTAAATGTCTACAACATTACATTTGCATTCTTTGATACATTTGTAAGTAGTTGCTCATGACAGTGTTGAAAGAGCTTAAATACTGGCAAAGTCTTATAGGTTGCAAAATGATTGTGTATATGACTGGGCCTGTGGCACTATCGTGTTCATAGGTCTTTTATCTTGAAGTACATTTCATATTTTCCAATGATTTAAAAATTAAGTTATAATGTTATTTCCTGCACAGTATCGTCCGCCTTTTTCCAGGAACAGGGCAGAGTTAAGGGGGTTGGCCACTTTACCTCTTGTTTTTTGTAATGTGTGGGAGGAAGAATATTAAGTCATCTCTAACTGTCCATGAGCAATTGCCAGTTAGAGATCACATGACCCTCCAATGGCCGCCATTTTATGGACAGGAATGTTTGGCTAATGAGGTAAAAGACAGGAGTCTCCACTTTACAAGAAAGTAGTTCAGAACTATTAATAGATGAATATTGGTAAATTATCTAATATCCTGTCCCACACTTACACACACATTACAAAAAACATGAAGTAAAGTGGCCAACCCCTTTAAGTGCCTTCTATCTTGTTAGAGCTCTGCACTTCCTTTCTCTTAAATGGAAGCACCAATCACTGTAAAGTCCAAGAAGATGTAAAGTAAATCTACAAACATTTATAAACCAGAAACGGTGTCTCAATGAAGCCTTTATAATCCCTCCCATTTTGATGTGTGGGACACAGTGCTTATACAGATTTATTCTAAGCTGAAGCAATTTGGTTTATTTGCTTTGTCTTGGTGCTGTCCTATGAGAAGGAGGCATTCTTGAATCATAATTCCTAGTTTTATGAGTTTTACTGTAAATTTACTTTGGATACTCTTGGGAGTTTTTCTTTGATTGAGTTTAATTGAAGTAGTCATGAGTCACAGCACTTCGAAATGATGTTATGTGCCGTCTGAAGGCCCTGGAAAGCTCTCTTAAATAAATAATAAAACATACTGCACATTACAAATATTTCAAAACCAGAAAAATACCATAACCTTTCTGTTGCAGATTGGGACATCTCTGACTTAAATTATTATTCTCTCCGAGATGTCAGAAAAAGAATATTTCTTTCTGTTATTTTCTCACTTTTGTGTTGCTGTTTTACAAGGTTCCCAAGCAAAATATTTTATTTTCTGGGTGCTCTATACCAATGTGTGCAGTGGAATGGGTTAACTTTATATCTGGGCAAAGTACTTTAGGACAGTGAACAAAAAGGGAAACAAATCTGAACCGCAAAGATCTAGACCTCATGTTGGTAGCTGTTTACGCTCCTCTGCTGCTTGCCTTGACCTATTGCTACACTCCTGACTCTGATTCTGTGCTGCCCATCCTAACCTCCTGCCTTTCCTTGACTACTATTCCACGTCACGTCTCTGTATCTTGCCTTGGCTACCACCACGGACAAAGTCACACCTGTGGAACAACCTGGTGGAACCATGCCGCAGCAAGTCCAACCCGCTTTGCGTCAGGCTCTGATGAAAACTGGGTCCCAAACTTAAATTCTTGTCCCAGGTGTCGGCTTACATCATCGTCCACGTAGGTCCAGTGGGTCCACTACCTCTGGAGCCTGGAGCCTCTGTAGCACATCCATTATTAAGAGGCCTTTAAGTGTCACTGTTAGAGGTGGGCGAATTTGTTGAAATTCGGTTCGACCTGATTCAGCGAATTTTTTTAAAAAAATTTGATTCGACCCGAATCGAATCCTCGACAAATCACATTAAAAAACAGGTATTGTTTTTTAGAGGCTGTGTGCAGAGAGCCTCTAGGTTGTTTTAGAACTTCTCAAGTATGCATAGGGAGCGTGGTTTGGTCTTCAAACAATGCTGTGTTTTAGTATGACACGCACATGTCAGCCGCTGCTCTTAGAATCGCTTCACTCTTCAATTACATGGGCACTTACATAGGCCAACTTCCCCAAATAAGCGAAGCGGGAAGGCAGCCTGACAAGGTAACGCCTGTGTCTGCTCAAAATGACTGAGCTGAGGTCCAAGATCCCACAATAACATCAAAGAGTGCACTCTTTTTACACTGACATCAGATGATTACGACAGAACTTGTTCTGTTAAACGTGGATATAGGTGGAGAAGGTGTCGGCAAAAGTAATTTTGCATTGACATCATTGATCATTTGGTCCATCATTTCATCTGTCAGTGTCCACTTTCAATCGGTCAATAATCCATCAGTATTGCTGAAGCCAAAAACAAACAGGAGTGGATCCAAAACAGAGATGACCAGTAAATGGGATATTTGCATGTCCTCTGTGTTCTGGATCCACTCCTGCTTTTGGATATCAATCCTGAGGCTTTTCATTGCTTCTGATAGATGAATGAAGGGGAAAACCAAACATAGTGGCAATGTCACAGAGTGGTGGAGGGTGAAAACAGCATTGTGGAAATCACAGAGTGTTCCCGGGGGCACATGTGATCGAGAGTGTTCCTTTCTCCTTCCCAGAGTTCTCTGCCCCATGTAACACTTTGTGCTCGTGCCCATTTTGGTAATAAAGGAGAAAAAAAACCTTTCTTCCCACTAATCACCGTAAACTTCGGATTCGTGACGAATCACATTTCACTGAAATTTGGACTGAATTCGACTCCGTTAGAAACGATTTGCCCATCTCTAGTCACTGTATTTAAAGGTGATATTCGTTTTATTTTTATCCTTGCTATCATAATTTTTTTTGTTGATGTGCTGTTGTAGTGATTCTTTGAGCTCCTTCCTAGATTTTATTCATGGCATGCATCTACTTATTATTCCTTTAGAAGTTATTTCCTTTTTTTGATCCTACAGTATTACAACCTATTAATAGATTTACATAATACATGTATTTGTCACCTTCTTTCCACCAAATTTCATTGGGGGTTGTGCTCCTACTATGTTATGTTTGTTCACCTAGCATTTCATTTTGTGTTTGCTCAATTTTATGTTCACCCTTTCTCCCATTCTCATCTTTGTGTAGAACTAAATCTTGTAAAATTGTACACCTCTTCTTTGTAATGATTTCTCTTACCTTTTTATTTATATGAAAGCAATAAAATTTCAGGATGGTCTTTGCAAGATTTAATGCTATCAAACAATTGCATACTCCTTTTACATTTTGTAAATTACTCTCCAGGATTTTAACTAATAAACACACCTGCTTGATGTAAAAAAATGAAAAAAAAAATAGCAATGGAGGTTTCAATATGTCCAATATCAGCTACCAAGTAGAGCTCTCTGTTGGGTTGGATGCACTTTTGTTCTAATGGACTTTCCGTGGTGATGTTACCAAGAAGATCATAAAGTGCTGTAGTTTAACTTTGCTTCTAAGGTATCCACCAGCCAGGACACTGGGAAAATATATGGAATGCCTATAGGATATAGGACAGCAAATGGCCAAAAGAATCAGATTAACCTAAGATACAGACAATAAAGTAAGAAAAGATATATAATTTGTGTACGAGCATGGTAGAGTAAGTTTGGTTATTGAGTTTTATTTGATTAGTGCTTTGGTAGTTGGTACTTCTCTTCCTAGCATCAATATTTTAGAAAGGAATTTCACTGGAGCTTGAGTGTTCAGCTCCAGTAACGTAATTATTTTTTTACATTTACTAAAGTTAATGAAGCTTTAGCGGGTCGGCAGCATGGCCATTTTGGGATGGGTCAGCACTCCAGATGACATCATGGGGGAGTGACAATCTTCCCCAAAATGGCAGTGCTACTGGCATGTTGGTGCTGGGTCTTGTGCTCTTTTGATTTAAATCCCGCTGGCGACTTTGCCAGCAACCATTAAACAGTTAAAACCCCCATTGGTGCTGGCAATATTGCCATAATGGTTGAACGGGATCCAGACCTGAACTGCTAATGAAGTCAGAGGGACCCAAACCAGTAAAGTTCAGTGCAAACCCAAACTTTGTGGTTCTGGTACTCTCAACACTAATTGTAATTGTGTCCCTCTGTAGTATCCATGAAAGTGCCCAGCTGCCTCCTGTCCAGTTTATTATCTACAAGGTGCAAAGAAACTTCATTGGTCTAAAGCCTTCTCCAGTAGCAGTGGGTCAGCCTACTAGTCGATGTGACTATGGGAAGATTGATTTAGAGTTACACTTTTGCTATTTTGTTTGTTCCAACAGTAGGTGCTCATCAAGTGAAGGCCCATCCTGGACTGGACCTATACAGTTTAGGATAGATTTACTACTAGCAGGCATAAGAGTCATGTGTATTACTCATAGGTAACAACTAGACCAAATATAAAATGTATTTTTTTAGGAGAAAGGTCTTTTTAACCTGGACTGCTTGATTGTCTAAGAAGATCCAATGCACTGTACTCTTGACTCTTCCCACTGCTATAACCAGGGGCATTACAATAGCTGTAGCCATAGAGGCTGCTACAGGGCCCGTGTTGCACTGGTTCCCAGGATGTACGGTGGGCTTTCTCTCCCTGTTGGCAGTAACAGCAGAAAGCCCACCCTATCCCTTGCCTGACAGAACAGCTGTCCGTCCTCCCCAACATCACCTGAAGGCACAGTTCACTGCCACCAGATGGTAGAGCCAAACCGCCCTCCCTCCTCCCACCCCACAAAAGAGTCACACACCCCAATCCCCCCTCCCTGACAGCACAGCTACCTGTCCAACGGCACAGCCAAAAGGTCTTCAACCTTCCTGCCACCATAATGGCCCTTCTCTCTACTCGGCGGCAGTTGATGGCCCTACTCCCCGCCAACCAACACAAGCACCTGACCTCCTGCACACCTGTTGGCACAGCCGCATGAACTCCTGTGTGTGCACCGGCACAGCACAAAAGAAAGTACATTTATATTTGTAACAAGCAGAAGGTAGTGTCTGGTAGGGCCACACACTAAGGCTGTTATTCCTGGACCTCCCTGGTATTCACTCTTTTACCCCCACATCTTTCACCCATTTACCCCTCACCCCGGATCTGGACTTTGCTGCAGAGAGATTGCAGGGCTGCTACCTCTTGTGGTGATCCCAGCGTGGATAATGGCTGGCCAAGCGGGCACAGGGAAACCGGTATGTGGTACCAAAGGATTAGACAAAGCTGGTAGTCAAAGTCAGTCCGAGTCGAGGCAGGCAGCGTACAAGCAGAAATGTAAACAAGCTGAGGGTCATGGCAGGAATCACAGGTTCAGAATAAAAGCCAGGGTCAAATACCAGGGAACATGGAGCATAAATAGAGTCAGAAAACAGGCCAGTTGTCACACATGGGAAGACGAGCAGATTCAGATACCATACAGCAAGTATGAACTGAATAACAACCTTGCTCAGGAGCGGCAATAGGGCATGCTGGACTATATGTGGGAGGTACATGCTGACAGGCTGGGACAGTCCAACTGGGAAACCTTTAACATAGTGGGTTCAATACATTTTTGTTGGACTTTGCATGTTGAATTTGGCACATGGTCCGCCAGAACGCCCCCTTCAGTGCAGAAATTTGAGTCGCATGAAGCATAGTGCAGCCCTGAAGAGGGGCAGCTGAAGCCTGTGCGTGCTCATGTCTCCTCATGCATTCTTCCTCTATTCCACACCACCACCCTCCCCTGCCTGCTCAATCCACATGATGGGAAATGGGGAGGGGTGAGGGAGCTGCATGAATGTGTAGGAGAGGAGCAGCTGCAACCTTTCCCCCCGAAACTCACTACACACTACTGGCAGGGAGCCAAGTAATGTGAATTAAACTTATATATGCTATTAAATGATTCATATTGCTGACAAAGACATTTTTAAAATCAGCAAAGGATAGGCCAGCGATGGCGAACCTATGGCACGGGTGCCAGAGGTGGCACTCAGAGCCCTTTCTGTTGGCACTCAGGCCATCACCAGAGATGACTCCAGGTATCTTCCTGCAGTCCCAGACAGCCCAGGACTTGCTGTGCACAGAGCTATATTAAAGTGACAGCTCTACCTGGGACTATTTTCTACTTTATTGTTGTCCTCAGGGTGCTGGTATCAATGAAAACTGTGACTGAGCAGGGAGTATAAATCACTAATTAAATTTCTGTGTTGCCACTTTGCGATAAATAAGCGGGTCTTTGTTGTAGTTTGGGCACTCGGTCTCTGAAAGGTTCGCCATCACTGGGATAGGCTATTGGAACCTGTCACCGGATAAAAATCACATTCCTGCTGACAGGTTCCATTTAATAGTAATAACCATTTAATAATACCACATCTTGTATTACACAGGTAATGCCTAATATGCTTCTACAACACATTGTAGTATGGCATGTATGGAATAAAATATTACATTGATTAATAACTACTGAAGAATTGTAGTAATGCCTTTTTCACATAATAGATTTGTGCTCAGTACCCTGCATCATGAGTTACAGTGCAGGTTTTTATAGAATTTGTGTTTTTGAATATATCAGGTATACAAGTTTTCATATCGTAGATTCAACATTAAAATGTCTTTCAGTAAAGTATGCCTCTGATTTTCTGCTATTTTGTAATCTCCATTGATCTAAGTGACAAATAGTTGAAAAATAAGAGCTTTCTCTTGAGAGGTCAGTTTAATAGTCAGTTGTGTACACCTATCAGTATCTGAAATGGAAAACCATTATTGAACAACATAGCACTGGATTTTTACGCCTGAACTACATATTTTAAAAGCATACCTCAAATCAAAATCTGATCTAATTTTTCACTGAAGTGCAGTCCAGTAGTGCAGTATTTTACTACCGCCAGTCATATTCCCGCATGCCCAGGAAGCTGAGTGATTTTGCAAGAAGATGCTGCTGGACCAGGGGGTCAAAAACCTCTGAAATCTTCAGTATCCAGACCACCGTATCTAAAGCGTACTAGGGTATTCTGGGAAAAATGAAAATATGTTTTCCAAGGTGGGAAATGCTTTATTTTGCTACCTTGAAAGGCAGCCCCCTTAACACCAAGCATGACCTACAAGAATTCTAATAAAGGATGTGGGATTGAACCAAACCAGTACAGGCGGTCCCCTACTTAAGAACACTCGACTGACATACGACCCCTAGTTACAAACGGACCACTGGATATTGGTAATTTATTGTACTTTAGCCTTAGGCTGCAATAAACAGCTGTAACAGTTATCAAATGTGTCTGCAATGAAGCTTTAGTGTTAATCCTGGTTCTTATGACATTCCAACATTTTTAAAATCCAATTGTCACAGAGACAATTACAATGATAAAATATACAGTTCCGACTTACATACAAATTCAACTTAAGAACAAACCTACAGACCCTATCTTGTATGTAACCCAGGGACTGCCTGTATATCTATTCAAGAAGGTACAGATTCCCACCGGTAGACAGCACTGTTTCGCCATGGTTGGGTCTCCTCAATACAGTGTAGGGAACTGGTTTGGCAGAGTGAGGTGTTTCACATCACTCTATACCTATAGTACTTTTTTCATGTGTGCGTTTCTATATTTATTTGAGATGCAAGAAAACAGTTTTCCACTCATATCTGTAGTGTTTAGAATCCATCAGAGCAGCTATCCTCTACAAACATGTAAAAACATAAAGCAGTGTACAGTCAGAATATACACTTTACAATCTTGTCTTAATCCAGTTTTCCCGATCACTCTACCAGTTCAAACATAAGTTTAGACATTCCTTACCCTCTTATCTATAGGGGAGAAGCTTCACTACAATGCATGTACATAATGAGCAGTCACCTACAGTCATGGCCATAAGTTTTGAGAATGACACAAATATTATATTTTCACATGATCTGTTTCCCTCTGGTTTTTATGTGTGTTTGTTAGATGTTTTTATCACATACAGAAATACAAGTGCAATCATAATATGAGTAACAAAATATTCTATTGACAGTTAGAATGAGTTAATGCAGCAAGTCAATATTTGCAGTAGCGACCCTTCTTCAGGACCTCTGCAATTGTCCCTGGCAGCTCTCAGTCAACTTCTGGACCAAATCCTGACTGATAGCCGTCCATTCTTGCACAACCAATGCTTGCATTTTGTCACAATTTGTTGGTTTTTGTTAGTCCACCCGTCTCTTGATAATTGACCAGAAATTCTCAATGGGATTAAGATCTGGGGAGTTTCCAGGCCATGGACCCAAAATCTCTATGTTTTGTTCCCTTGACATTTGGTTATCTCCTTTGCTTTATGGCAAGGGGCTCCATCATGCTGGAAAAGGCATTGTTGATCACCAAACTGCTCTTGGACGGTTGGGAGAAGTTGCTCTTGGAGGACATTCTGGTACCATTCTTTATTCATGGATATGTTTTTAGGCAAGACTGTGAGAGAGCTGATTCCCTTGGCTGAGAAGCAACCCCACACATGAATGGTTGCAGGATGCTTTACAGTTGGCATGAGACAAGACTGGTTGAATTGCTCACCTTGTCTTCTCCAAACAAGCTGTTTTCCAGATGTTCCAAACAATCGGAAAGGGGATTCATCAGAGAAAATGACCTTACCCCAGTCCTCAGCAGTCCACTCCCTGTATTTTTTTGCAGAATATCAGTCTGTCCCTGATGTTTTTTCTGGAGAGAAGTGGCTTCTTTGCTGCCCTCCTTGACACCAGGCCTTGCTCCAAGAGCCTCAAAGTCCGTGCAGATGCGCTCACACCTGCCTGCTGCCATTCCTGAGCAAGCTCTGCACTGCTGGTAGCCCAATCCCGAAGCTGAAACACTCTTAAGAGACGGTCCTGGCACTTGCTGGTCCTTCTTGGGCACCATGGAGCCTTTTTGGCAACAATGGAACCTCTCTCCTTGGATTCCTTGATGATGTGATAGATTGTTGACGGAGGTGCAATCTTTCTAGCTGCGGTACTATTCACTGTTAGGCCAGTTTTGTGCAGTGCAATGATGACTGCACGTGTTTCTTTAGAGATAACCATGGTAAACAGTAGAGAAACAATGATGTCAAGCACCAGCCTCCTTTTAAAGTGTCCAGTGGTGTGATTCTTATTTAATCATGACAGATTGATCTCCAGCCCTGTTCTCATCAACACCCACACCTGTGTTAATGAAGCAACCACTGAAACAATGTTAGCTGCTCCTTTTAAGGCAGGCCTGCAATGAAGTTGAAATTAATTTGGGGGGAAAAAGTTCATTTTCAAGGGATATTTCCATAATTCCATATTTCTTATATGTACTCATGATAACAAAATAACACATCTAATTCACTGTTATTAACAAAAATGGAACATTTCACAGATATAAATCCAACCTGTTTCAATCAGTCCTGCTGTACAAAATTTCAGTTTCCCCTAGACACGACCATGTAACTTCTGACTTAGGGTCGGGAAGCCATCTTGGATTTCTGTGTGACACCATGGAGCTGAGTTTCTCTCCCTCTACTCCCTGCACTCTAGCCCCGCCCCCTGCAGTCCAGGACAGAGCTTACTCACTGATGTACACTAATACACAGACATAGAGGCCCTGCTGGCAGCAGCAGCATGAGGGGAACTACAAGCTACAGATAGATAAGTTATTTATCTGGGGAGGCACAGCAGATCTAGTGTGTTGTGAAAAAGATGTAGGAGAGCTGATTGTGTCATTATGTGCAATCTCTCTCTTTCTATGTGTCAGATACTAATATAGTGTTCAGAAGCCAGATGAAAGTGTATATAAACCTGGACAATGATAATCTAACCACATTGTCAGAAAGATCATGAAGTGTCTGCTTAGAGAGTCCCTGTACACAATCTTGATTCTTACACTGACCAGCCTAGGAAGTGATAGGAGCTAAAACAGCAATAAAAATGAGTAAAATTGTGAAGGAAAGGGTTAAAAATTATCTTTATTGTGTAAACATCACAAGGGGAATGAAATTTGAGAATTTTCTTTCATGGGAAAACCCCTTTAATCTTGATTTTCTGGTCACTCTAACAGTGATGACATGAGTGAATCAGGAATAGAACAGACATGTATAGAACATTCCATAATTTCCCCAAATTCTTATGAAAATAAATATTCAGCACATATATCCATCATTGAACTAATTGTAACAATTTATTATATATTTTTGGAGTCATAGTCAGTCCATTTTATTCTGACACCACCAACATAATCCACAACTCTGACACCACAGCCCTGGACATTGCCACTGATCACAGAGCCTGGCAGAGGAGAGATCAGAGGTGAGCGTGGCTCTGTTTGTGATGTTTTAGCCATCCCTTTCACAAGAAAACTTTATGCTTTCTCCTTCAATATAAAAGGATTTCTATCCTGAAAACATCGTTGACTCAAGATGTTGACTATTAGTTTATCACTTGTGCATTGTGAAGAATACACTGGCATTTAATGAACTATATTGCTACACTTTTTATATTTTCCAGTAGAGCAGTAATCTCTTCTTTACTGAACCCTGTCAGACTTGTAAGATATATAACATTGTCACATGTTTTGGCTACAACTTGGTAATAAGAGCTAAGATCCCTCATTAAACTACAACACATCCAGTGTTGTTCTTGCTGTGGCATTGTTGGATTAATTTATTATTGAGTCACTCAGAAATATGAAAAGATAATTTTAGGAGAAAAATGGATTCCTGCCTCTAACCATCTACTTTCAGCGGGGATTACTTAAAATATCACTTCTTCATAAATCATTTGTGAACATGTCCTGAAAGAAAATGTCAACACTCCAATGTATGTCTACTTCTCCAAACAAATAAATAAGTAGGAAACCGCCTTTTGCTTCTGCTGCCCACAGTCTGAGATTTAATTCATGGTAGGCATCAAGAGATAATTCAAACGATACATCAATATAATAACTTTTAATTAAAAAAAAAAACTTTGGTAGTTTCTCTGATTGTTTTGATTAATGTTTGGATTAAATTAAGCTTCATGAAAAAAAAAACAGCAATTTAATTGATCTCAGTTTTTTTATTAATTTCTCATAAACTAATTTACAAGATTGATTTTAAAAAAAATGTCTTCCAAATTATGACACTATAGGGGGAGATTCAGTGCAGAGCTCGATAACACTAGTCTAGTGCTGTTGCAGATTTATCACTGTGATGATGAATCTGTCTCAGTTTCAGGCTCTCAAGTTCTACTTTTAGACCTATTTTTAGATGTTCTAACAGTGCAAAACAATGGGGCAGATTTATCAAGCTGTCTGAAAGTCAGAATATTTCTAGTTGCCCATGGCAGCCAATCACAGCTCAGCTTTCATTTTACCAGTTCTTCTGAATATTTTAAATGGGAGCTCTGATTGGTTGCCATAGGCAAATAGAAATATTCTGGCTTTCAGACAGCTTGATAAATCTGCCCCAATGTGGTACACCCTCCTTATTTTTTGGCACATGTACTATTTCATGCCCTACCACGTCTACTTTTCCTGATACCACACCTACTTTGGTCTAAAAGCCTTCATAAGTGTCAGAAGGCGTATTAGACCCTTTTTCCTTGTACAAATCTGGTGCAGGAGAGTAATGAATTGCCCCAATATTTCCACAAAATTAAATATCAATTAGTGTCCAGATATACAGTCTGACCTTATTATATAGCATGATAGTTTATACAGTTGAAAAAAGGAACGGACAGGATTTGAGGAGGAAGGGATTTAGGGGAAACAATTCTATAGGGCATAACCGTCAATGTTATTTAGGTGTAAAAAGGCTTCTAGACCCTTCTTGAAGATCTCTGCTGTCCCTGCTGTGATATACATTATAGGACAAATAATAATGAAAGTTGGCCTCAATATCATGCATAGTGCACCTGATTCATATAGACTGGAGCATGGTCTTCATGAATCTGGCGCACCCTGCAGGCGCCCAAAGTGCATGAACTGACTGCACTAGTTTTTTTCTTCTGCACTCAGTTTAACGGGCATGTGCCACAATTATGCCGGACTTCCAACATATATGTGCCAGCTGGCGGGAGCCGCCATTGTTCTCCCCTGGATGGCGCCTAGTATGACGCGGCCGGCACGAAGTTAATGAAGACAGAAGACCGGCGCCGAAGCCAGAAGAGGACCCGCGCGGACATCGGGGGAGCAGCGCTGCAGGTCGGGCCACCGGAGGGTGAGTATATAAGTTTATTATTTTCTTTTATTGCTGGGCTGGCTGCATATTACTGGGGGCAGTGCTGTATACTACTGGGGGCAGGCTGTATACTACTGGGGGCAGTGCTGTATAGTACTGGGGGCAGTGCTGTATACTACTGGGGACTTGCTGTATACTACTGGGGGCAAGCTGTATACTACTGGGGGCAAGCTGTATACTACTGGGGGCTGCTGTATACTACTGGGGGCAGGCTGTATTCTACTGGGGGCAGGCTGTATACTACTGGGGGCTGCTGTATACTACTTGGGGTAGGCTGTATACATACTGGGGGGGTTCTGTGACTAATACATTTCCCACCCTCGACTTATATTCAAGTCAATAGGTTTTCCCAGTTTTTGATGGTAAAATTAGGGATCTCGGCTTATACTCGGGTCGGCTTATACTCGAGTATATACGCTAATTAATATAAAATTTAGTGAATAAGCTATAGACCCCTAAAATTAAGTATCTATACATTTTATCTCACCCCGCCAAAAATAATAAGCTTTCATATATTTGCATTGCCAAAAAAAAATACATTTTATAGCTTGTACAATGTGACAATACAAATCTGCTGTGAATGGCACTACTTCCATTCCATGCCCGGCCGTACGCCCATACAGCAGTTTACTAGTACATATGGGGTATCATTATACTCGGGAGAAATTGGGCATCAAGCTTTTCAGAGCATTTCATTATTTAATTCATTATGAAAGTATCATTTTTGGCCTAAATGAATGTAATTTCCGGAAAAAATTCGAAAAAGTTTCTAAATCGCACTTCTATTTAGTTTTAGCCCATGTGAAACACTTGAAAGGGTTAATAGACTTAATAGAAGCTGTTTTATATAAGTTGAGGGGTGTAGTTTATATAGTGGGGTCAGGTAGAAGGAAGTGGAGAATTAGAAGAGGAGCTAAATAGTTTAATAGATTTACAGCAGAGGCAGGAGGAGACTGTGAAATAAGTAGTGAGGTTTCCTCATCCGGTAAACTGGTGAATGGCGTGATTGGGGACAGAGGCGTGGGAGGTCCAAAAGGAACTTAATAGACTAAAATTAAGAAAGGCTCCCGGACCGGACAATATTCCGGCAAGATTTTTAAGAGAATGCAGTCAACAATTAAGTATGGTGTTCGCTAGAATTTTTAATACCAGTTTAGACACCACTTATGTACCAAAACTTTGGAAGACGTCTATGATAGTCCCACTGGATAAAGTCAGGAGGCTGACAAATCTGAATGACTATGGACCAATCGCCTTAACGACACTCATTATGAAAGTTTTTGAATGATTAGACGCACTGCTGTATTTGCTAGAGAGGGTTTATTCACATTTAAACATTTTAGAAAATGCTGTTCTTTTAACGTTTTTTGACTTCAGTAGCGCCTTTAACCGTATTGTGCCGAAGTGCCTAGTAGAGAAACTAGTAAAATTATCTGTGGATCAGAAAACTGGGCACTGGATTTTGAACTACCTGAAAAATAGACCACAAAAAGTAGAAGTCGGGGGAAGCTCTGTCTAGCGTAGGAGTCCCACAGGGGACAGTTCTCTCACCATTTCTGTTCTCTGCTTACACAGATCATGAGTGCTTCGTACAAAAATAATCGGATGATACGATTCTGATTGGATTGATGAAAGACAGTGAGGATGGGTGGTATAGGACAAGTGTGGCTGAATTTTGTGACAGGTGTGCAGCAAACAGCCTCCAATTAAATCTGCTAAAAACGAAAGAAATTATTGTCGATTTCTCGAGGAAAAGGAATGACTGGCTTGATCCACTGACTGTAGAAGGGGTTGAAATTGAACGTGTAAGGGAGTGCAAATATCTAGGCATAATGTTTGATGAAAAATTTAAGTGGCAGTGTCAAGTGGACTATGTACACAGGAAGGCAACGGGCAAGCTCAGTTCTTCCTGAGATCACATAGGGCAGTGATGGTGAACCATTTAGCGGCCGAGTGCCCAAACTGCAACCCAAACCGCCCTTATTTATCGCGAGGTGCCAACCAAAAATTAAAGCAGTAAGTTAGTGCTCCCTGTTCTTCAACAACTTTCAATCAGATTAGCCTCCTGAGGACAGCAACATAGTAGAAAGATGAAAAATTTGCATAATTTTAGCTTCTTTCCAGAGTCCCTCTGTACACAGAGAATCGTGGGGCCAGCAGAAGGTCCTCCAAAGATAATTTGGCCCCGTCTATTCATTCTCCCTCTTCCTACAGTTCTAAGTAGAGAAGTAAGTATCATATTATGTCTGAAAGCAGCGTCTCTTAAGTTGCTTGTGTGCTAGAGTGATGGCCCAAGTGCCCACAGAAAGGGTTCTAAGTGCCGCCTCTGGCACCCGTGCCATAGGTTCGCCACCACTGACATAGGGCCTTCTCTGTGAACACCAGCCTCCTGATCACCTTCTATGAGTCAGTGGTACTTAGTACTTTAATGTATGGGGCTTGTGCCTGGGGTCCATGTCTATCTGCTCAAGATCAATGTAAATGTAGAAAAATTATTAAAAAAGCGGAGAGCATAATTGGCATGAAAATGGAACAAGGGAGAGTGTACTCAAAAAATTTGCTTGCATATTGATAGATCAATATTACCCATTATACAATCAACTTGAAGGGTAGTAAAGGGGCTTTAGTGGCTGATTAAAAGAAATTAGATGCAGGACGGATTGATATAAAAAAATCATTCATGCCAAATTCTATCCATTTGTCGAACAGGAAATAGGGTGGTTTAGGCATTGTTAATTAAAAGTTCTGGCCAACAGGTGGTTATTGTATGTTTTAATATGCATTTGTAGGGCTGACATGATGATAGGGTACTGCGTAGGTTGGGGGCGTTTGGGGGTCTTCTATTGTCCTATGTTATAACGTCTTTTAATTTCTTTTAATGGATTTTATTTCATGCATTACATGTACTGTTTATGTCTTTTATGGAATTGTATTTTTATTGTATCTGTATCTTAACCGGCTGTGACATCTTCTTCTCCCCTCTTTTTGGGGGGGGGCAATAAATTATTATTATTATTATTATGGTTTTACTATTATTTAGGCCTTTCAAAGTCAGCTTGTGAATTATGTCGATTTTCTTGAAAAATTTAAAAATCGCACCTACAATTCTAAGCCTCATAACATCCTAGAAAAATGAGAGGACTCATAAAGCAGACATTCCTGAAATGTTACTTATCTAGCTTTTTGGGTAGTTTAACTTTCTGTCTGGAAAGCAGAACATTTCAAACTTTGAAAATGAAGAACTTTTGCCGAATTTTCTTTTTTTTTTCCGAACTAAACACAAAACTTATCACTTAAATTTTACAATTAACATGTACAATGTGTAACAAGAAAACAATATAAAAATCACCTAGATATGTTAAAGTGTTAAAGCATTGCAAAGTTCTGACCAAATATCGTGACATATATCAGATTCTAAAAATCGAGTCTAAAACAAATGCTGGTGATAAGGGGTTAAAAAGTTTTTTTTTCTTTTTTCTTCTACACAATATTAAAAAAAATAACACAATGGGGCAGATTTACTTACCCGGCCCATTCGCGATCCAGCGGCGCCTTCTCTGCACAGGATTCGGGTCCGGCTGGGATTTAAGAAGGTAGTTCCTCCGCCGTCCACCAGGTGGCGCTGCTGCGCCGAAAATAATCTTAACGCCCCGGAATGCACCATCCCATAGCAGGTGAAGGTGAGCGCTTCCCAAGCGACACATTTCGGTTTTTAAATGCGGCGGTTTTTCCGAATATGTCGGGTTTTCGTTCGGCCACGCCCCCCGATTTCTGTCGCGCGCATGCCGGCCCCGATGCGCCACAATCCGATCGCGTGCGCCAAAAGCCCGGGGCAATTCATGTACAAGCGGCGCAAATCGGAAATATTCGGGTAACACGTCGGGAAAACGCGAATCGGGCCGTTAGTAAATGACCCCCAATATTTTTCTATATCACATTGCTAGTACACTCTTATAAGGGGGAATTTATAATATGAAAATGTATTATAATGATAGATGTTGTATTTTGTACATAATGGGCCACATGTATCATAGTTTTGTCTCTCTGTGGCTAACTTTTGAGACCTGTGGTAGTTTTTGCACCTTATGTATGATCCTGTCTTTTTTTCCTGTGATACATGTTTTGCCTATCCTGGCAGGCGCAAATTTTGGCTTATTTTTGTGACTTTTTGTTGCAAATGTCTCAAATCCACATGGACACAAGCAATGTGAGGGGGTTATATGCAGGAGTGGACACAAGCCATGTGAGGGGGTTATATACAGGAGAGGACAGAAGCCATGTGAGGGGGTTATATGCAGGAGTGGACAGAAGCCATGTGAGGGGGTTATATACAGGAGAGGACACAAGCCATGTGAGGGGTTATATGCAGGAGTGGACACAAGCCATGTGAGGGGTTATATGCAGGAGTGGACACAAGCCATGTGAGGGGGTTATATGCAATAGTGGACACAAGCCATGTGAGGGGTTATATGCAATAGTGGACACAAGCCATGTGAGGGGGTTATATACAGGAGAGGACACAAGCCATGTGAGGGGTTATATGCAGGAGTGGACACAAGCCATAAGAGGGGGTTATATACAGGAGTGGACACAAGCCATGTGAGGAGGTTATATACAGGAGTGGACACAAGCCATAAGAGGGGGTTATATACAGGAGAGGACACAAGCCATGTGAGGGGGTTATATACAGGAGAGGACACAAGCCATGTGAGGGGGTTATATACAGGAGTGGACACAAGCCATGTGAGGGGGTTATATGCAGGAGTGGACACAAGCCATGTGAGGGGGTTATATACAGGAGTGGACACAAGCCATGTGAGGGGGTTATATACAGGAGTGGACACAAGCCATGTGAGGGGGTTATATACAGGAGTGGACACAAGCCATGTGAGGGGGTTATATACAGGAGAGGACACAAGCCATGTGAGGGGGTTATATACAGGAGTGGACACAAGCCATGTGAGGGGGTTATATACAGGAGAGGACACAAGCCATGTGAGGGGGTTATATACAGGAGAGGACACAAGCCATGTGAGGAGGTTATATACAGGAGTGGACACAAGCCATGTGAGGGGGTTATATGCAGGAGTGGACACAAGCCATGTGAGGGGTTATATACAGGAGTGGACACAAGCCATGTGAGGGGGTTATATACAGGAGTGGACACAAGCCATGTGAGGGGGTTATATGCAGGAGTGGACACAAGCCATGTGAGGGGTTATATGCAATAGTGGACACAAGCCATATGAGGGGGCTATATACAGGAGTGGACACTACTGTTAATTTGGGATTAACATGTTGCATTTTTAATGCATTTTAAAACCTATTACAACAGCTGAGGAGAGTTGATTTTCCTAATCACATTACTGTTAACATTTGAATTTACAAAACGTATAGTAAACGCAATGTTAGCACATGCGTTAACGTGGCGTTTATATTACATTTTGTAAACGCAAATGTTAACAGTAATGAAATAAGGCAAATCACCTCTCCTCAGCTGTTGTAATGAGTTTAAAAATGCATTAAAAACGCAATGAAACCGCTACGTGTGACCTCACCCTTAGAAGTAACCATTAAAAAAATTAAAAATAAAAAAAAGAGGTTATTGTGAAAAAAACGTTAAACAGTTAAAGCATGTGAAATAATTCCAATTTACATGTTAAAATCGGGTCCATGAAAAAAAAAAACTTCCTTTGCACCTGCCCTGGACCAGGTGTAGATTTGCGCCAAAAATGGCGCAAAAACGGCAAAAGGCGCACAGAACATCTGGAAAACAAAGATACATAAGGCACACTGCACAAAGGTGCAGACAAGGCATACTTGAAAAAGAGTTAAAAGTTGCAAAAATGACGCGAAAACGACAAAAGTCGTTTTGACAATTTGCCTAGCTGAAACTATGATACATGTGCCCCAATATGCCGATGGTGCTCACCGTAAGTTCATGGTCCGACCGGAATGCACTGTACCGCTATTCACTAAGATCATGCGCCCGACATTCTGCATGTGTCGTTTCCATGCTCAGGTCTGTGGGAGTTCACTTTTTTCTTCCTGGTGTATGTAAGCGCATTGTCTTGCGACACAATGTTAAATCCCGCCCTTAGTCCAAATCAGTCAGATTGTCCGACGGCATGCCCCCCAATTTCTGTTGCTTTAAAGCCGGTGCCACTGAGCCATGATCCGATCACGTGCGACACAATCCCCTGCTAAATACCTATCCCAGCGGCGCAAATCCGAGAAGTCTGATGGAAATGTCGAGAAGTCTGACAGAAATGTCGAGAAGTCTGCCTTCTGTTTTCTTCACCGCATTGCGCCGAAGTTGCACTATGTAGTGAGTACAGGAGCCAGTGTGGCTGCCTGCTTTATGGACTAGCAGTCGCTAGTGAGTTGTTTCCAAGTTACAGGGGAAAAGTTGTTAGTAAAAAAAATTATTTGGGACACTAAACCACCCACAGGTCCTTATGGAACATTGTCCCTGTAGTATTTTCAAGTGTTCCCTGCTGCGCCCGTGCATTGCAACAAGCAAAGCCACATAGAACACCCCAGCTTCACTGCTCAAGCGCCATAGATATGGTGCATGCACAATGAAGCCGAAGTATTATCCTGGCTTCACTTGCTGGATCAAGAGAGGTGGCACCTCTTCGCATGGGATCTTCGGATGTGAGTCTGATGTGCCTCATCGGACTCACTTCTATGTAAGTATATACATATGTATGTACGTTTTTATGGTTTAATCAGCAGGGCCTCTCTGAGATCACTTAGCTGGCAAAAGCTACTTCAGACTGCAGCAACAGTAGTTCTTCATTAGAACAACCTATATTAGTAGCTAATGAACATCCTGGGGCAGTCTTCTGGAACTGTAACATATGGCATTCATAAAGTAATTTCTTTCTAAAAATCCTTGTAGTTTTCATCACGTTGCCTGCTTTTGATACGTGTTCAGGATTTTGACAGCTTACGATAATAAGACCACTTCTGTGGTGGAAAGAGGTTTTATAATGCATAAGGCACTGAGACGAGTGTTTCAGGGGACCTCACTATGTTATTGCAAGACTCATTCTGCTCTCTTGTGGAGCTTTTATTCTTGATTGAATGAAGGTATCTCAAAGGTATCTGGAAATGTGATTTAAATGCACAAATTTGTCTTACAACTTTGCATAATAGTTCAATATTGGAATCTTATATTCCCCTGAAGATGTTACTGCTCTGAGAAATTGTTATTTAGATGCTCTTGCAATCACCACATGCTGGTGGCTGACAGGCACATGTATATTTAGAGGTTTGTAGGTGAAAGTGTAGCCTGTGAGCTAGGACAAGAGCATGGCTGTGGTCTAAAACTTGTGTCATGGTAGCATTATGTCCTGGGGTTGGCCTCACCCACCCTTGTCATGGACCAGAAGGGTGAAGCAAAGAAAAGAGTTTGTAACAAAACAAGTTTATTGTAGAAAACTCTAACAGCAGCAACTAGGGTAACAGGCTGGCAAGTAAATCCTAAAAGACAGGTGGCAGCAGGACCTCTCCGCACAAGAGCAGTAGATCAGATTTCTCTTTCTGTCTTCTGGAACTGGTGTGTGCAGCACCAGCTCTAGGAAAACTAGTGAAAGACTAAGACACACTACTCGGAATAAATATAGAGTATAAAATAGTACATAGGCACCTATAAGGAACAGTAGTGGAAAACAGCAAGAAGACAAATCAGCTGACATAAGAAATGAAATGGCACATGATACAATAACATTGGAAAATGCAACTTTAAAGGATATCTACCATAAGTAGATGTTCTCCGGACTTTTGTTATTATAACCGTATATTAGGCGATTGCGGCAATACAGAGTTATACAAATTTTAATTAGCCTGGGGTGCTCCAGCCACATCACCAGAGTGCCTCTAATTTTGATTTATTTACTCGCCCTGTTGCGCTAGTAGTCGCGCCTGTTGAATAAATTAAAATATGAGAACTCTGAGGCGCTTCGGGGACATAGCAAGAATGCCCCAGGCTATTTACAATCATTTACGAAATCTGGGTGTATAAACTTATAATAAAAGAAGTCCTGATGAGCATCATTCCTAAGTATTTTTTTATAGTATATGTCTACCATCAGTAAAACTGATACTAGATGTCCTTTAACTAAAGGGATGGAAGCTTTATTTTAGTACCTGTTGAGAATGGGCCAGTAGAAAGACACCTTAGTTGCTGGGACCAGTGGGGTGATCAGTCCTATATAGATTCACTTGCATGAGCACCAACTTGATTTAGTAATGGCCCAACTCCAGGACATTACACTCCAACATTAGGAAAGTATTTTTGCTTCTTCAATGTAAAGCATTTTTATTTGATTCATGAAAAGGAATGGATCCTTAACTTCTTATAATTTTAGTGCAAAAAATTAGACCTTGCGCAGATATGTCCTCATGTACCATTCTTCTCAGCTGGCCCTTTTCTGTTATATAATTGCTGTATTTTTAATGTTTAGTAAGGGTATATTTACATATATAAGGTCTAAACATTGACCTCTGGAACGGATGTTAAATAATGGAGTGACACTGATGCCAGAATGGATCCATTGCTTTCTATGGAATCAATTCTGTTCAAAATAGCATCAGTAGTGGTGCTGGAACAATGCAGAAGCCAGAAAAAAATGCTAAATGCAGGACCTTTTGATCCGGCTGTTTTTTCCCCATAAAAGTACCAGATGTGTGTCCTGCTCTCGCATGAAACTTATCTTTCAGCAAAGTAGCTTTTCATTGCTCTATGACCTGCTAGAGTATTTGTTTTCTTTCTACACCACCCAGCACTACCACTGGATTTTCGCTAATATGGGAAACTTGAAAGTAGTTTCTGAAAACATTATGAAAGTGCTCTATACCATGTTGTTTTAATTCTGGGATTATTTGTGAGATGCCATTTTAATTGAATATTTACATGTACTGACCACATGTAACTGCTATAGAGGGGTCCAGGTCAAGCTAATAATCACTGGAGCGATCTGTGTAGAGGCTTAACTGGAGCCAATGGCATGACCTATACATCACAAATCCTAAGCCCACCCACCAAAAGAGAAGTGCAGAAGAGGATTGGCATCCGTATACACTTAGATGAGCAGTAATCTACATGCAAAGTCCTTCAAAATCACTTTGGATTTTCATGTGGATTGCCAATGTATCCCACCGGAAAAGTTCCCCTTCCCAGTGATTGTGATTCTTGCTCGTAGTGTCAAACTATGCCTGTCCCTACTAATAGCTGAAATAACTAATTGTATTTGCATTTTTAAGATAGAGGTCACATGTGTCCCTGAAGTGTCCCTGTCCCTTTATGAATTTTTTACTAATATTGGGATATAATGGTGTACTAATTTTGTGTATGTGACCTTAAAGGACATCTACCACCAGGATCAAGGATTGTAAACTGCACCCACTGACACATTGGGGTGTGCCCCCTCTGGCGGGATCCACTCTTCTTTAAGTTTCATATGCCCTTGTTTTAAAGGCTTTAAAATGATGCATCTGTGCATCTATCCATCTGTGGACATCTATGAAGCCAAGAGCCTCTCAGGCTCATTTGCATAATTGTTAAAGCCTTTTTTTTGTAAAAACAAGGGCATAAAAAGAGTAAAATCAGGTGAAGAGCAGATCCTGCCAGAGGGGGCACACACCAGCATGTTAGTGTGCTTGGTTTACAATCCTTCATCCTGGTGGTGGATGTCCCTTAATAAAGTATTTATACATATATTGCTGGTTAATTTCTTAGATTTTGTCAGGTATTGATAGGTTAACCATGTCGTGAAATGGAGTACCTTAGAACTTAAAGAGACTGTACTTTCTTTGTCTCATGAACACATCATCCATATTCCACACACCTCAGTATGAAAATCAGAGTCTGCGGCATAAAAATGCTAAGTTATTTAAATATCTCCCGTATATTATCGAGGGAAAAAATGTACAATCCAATGAGAAATGTATTTAGTAATGCCCAAGCAATGGAATGAAATGACCAATATCTGCTGGATGCATTCACTTTGTGCAGTCTAGAAAGCACTATACATCACTCAATTACCTCTTATGGATATTAATGATGACGTAAGTAAGATTTATGGGGCATAACATAATTTAAAATATCCCAACTCACAGGAAGCTGATTACTCACGAAAAAGTTGGCTGTACCGTATTACAGTTTATGTTCATTAATGTGTTTACGCTTTCTCAAATTTTTATGGCCTTCATATTAGGAAGAGTTATTTTGAGAAATGATGCCGTTCCTCAACCCACATTATGTACATAATTATAAATATTTTATTAGAAAAAGATGTAAAGCACATTTTTTACACGTAATGATCATTTACCCAGGTTACTTTTATCATAAAATAGACAGATAAAATAAAGTGTTACTACCTCCAAAGTTTTGCATAGTAATGAACATGAAAATAAAAACACTTTCAGTGTTACTAAGATGCACATTTGATGAGAAAAGTAAATCATTTTTTTTTAAGTTAAGTTATTATAGTGTAGATTAAGCCATAAGCAGCACAGGCAATTCCTAGTAGTGTGATCACACCAGCAAAATCATTGATGTGTTGCAAATGCAACAGTATAGGCTAGATTAACTCAAACTATAAAAGACAGTGATTGTTATCCAAACTATGGATTCTTAAGCATGCAGTTAATTGTAAGCAGTTAGTGATATTACATGCATATTCCTATGTAATGCTGCTGTTTGAGAACAGACAATAAGATTGGAAAGGAAAAAAAGGAAAGGATAAATGTTTAAAGCTAGACCTGCCCAGATGTCCTACCTATTTGCTTAGCCTGCCCTAGAAGATTGGTGACAACTGGTCAAAGTGAAAACAGATGCAATAAACAGGACAAACAAACATAGAAGACTGGTTGTCCAAATACAGTCCAAAACCAAAAGAACAGCGCAGTACAGAATCAATGTATAGTGATAAGACAAGAGTCAAAAGATCAAATAATACAGGAGTCCAGGAAATGCTAGCAAGCTCCAAAGAAGACTTATAGCAAGCCCTGGAAAGTAGGAAGACAATCCTCTTATGAGATACAGTCTCAGTGCAGAAAGTGATTGGAACAGTCCTCTGAAATCCAGACAAGCCAGACAAGCACGGAAGAAATGTGAATATCAGATTAAATGTAGATACAATACCGTGCTTTAATTGTGTTCCTAAATGCAATTCAAGCCCAGTGTGTGAGCGCAAACACCGTGAACCTATTTGTGCCCACTAACCCTAACTCAAGTAAACCTGGCCCCACTAACCATAAGCTACTGACCCACCAAAATTGTACAGCGTCCTCCATTATTAAAGGGGTTCTCCGGGTATGTATTTTTTTTACCAGTAGAGTTACTCCCAAATGAATATGTGTTTACACCTAAATGCTTCCTCATTCCTGATCACATGTTCATAGGTGTAGGTTTGGGTGCAGGAGGCCTTTGGCTGTGGATTGCACACACAGGGGGAGATATACAATGCCTTCTCTGACAGTTTTCTGGAGTCAGGTTAGACGAGCATCATATTTCTACATGAAGCAGGGTGTATTTGCATCACATATAAAACGATGATGCTTGGACATCCTATTCCAGCACACTGTTCAGTTTTGTGAAATGTGACCAGCGCATGGTCCATGAGAAACCCATACACATGACTGGGTATACTAGCCCTGGAGTCTGTGGAGGAAAAGCAGGAAGAGGGATATATGGAGAGAGTGTGAGGTAAACAGTGAGTATTATTCAAATATAACAAGAAATTCTTTCCAAACAATAAAAAATGATCCACCTTTACAGGGCAGCCGAAACAGGCAGGGCAGCAAGGTGTTAAAGGTGTGACAGTAGCACCAGATGAAAACCAGATAAACACTTCCCTCCTCCAGGACCCCTTTGGCTGGGTAGCCTAGGCACTATTGGTAATTACAGCACTGCCAGGAGTGAAGGAAGGCAGTGTTCAGACTAAAGCAGCATAGATTGCAAACAATGTACAAAACCAGCAGTGCATCTTTTGCTATACTTTGCAGGCGATGGAGGACAATGAA
Source organism: Engystomops pustulosus (assembly GCF_040894005.1). NCBI lineage: Eukaryota > Metazoa > Chordata > Amphibia > Anura > Leptodactylidae > Engystomops > Engystomops pustulosus. Next base: position 59,179,714 of record NC_092415.1, read on the forward strand.
GCTTGTACTAAGCAGATTTTACATTCTATAACTGTTTTTAGTAGGTCAAATAATAGATCACACACCAAGACATATACGAGTTACTTGGTTCTTCCATGATAGTAGTCTATACCTTAAATATAGTAGTAACCACTGAGGGTCACATTTGACATTCCTGGTGCCCTAAGGAAATACTATGTCTTGGAAAGGAGCAGGGAAACTTTTGCACAGATTTGCTCCAAATGGTAGAGCAGAAAGGATACTATAGCTTTAAAGGGATATTCCAGGAATCAGCATAATTCATATACAAATGGGTCCTTAAAATATAAGCCTATATGTGATTAGTTGTTATTTAAAATTTTGCTCCCGTTAGCAGAAAAATGCTGGTGACATAGACTGTAACGAAGAATTAAAATACTACCGGCCCTTTAATCAGTCCTTTAATTTCCTCCGCGTGGTCCATTGCAGAGCAGACACAGGACAGAAGATGGCCGCTGGTCACATGTCCACATCACATGTCCTGCAGCTGCCTGGGCAGGTCATGTGATCTCTACTAAGTTTGGTTGTAGTCGGTTGGTTGCAGTGCATCCAGTATGGCCGGTGTTTTGATGATGTGCCATGATGGCAGTTACACATCATTACTATGGTAACAGAGCAAGAAAACCTGTTACATCATCACTGGGAGCAGAGCAGAAGAGAGAGGAGGAGTTACTGAGAACTAAAGGATCTTGGGATTTGTAGTTTCAAGTGGCAGCCATCTTGGTGATAACTTTAGAGAGGACATAATATTTTGTGAATCATAAAATCAAACTATTTAAGCTCCATTTTGTGGCTAATGACATTAAGTTTTGTTACATTCATTTATTTATAGCATTATGGGTTTTTTTTGTATCAGACGTATATATTCCCGGAATACCCCTTTAAAGGTAGCTTGTTACCAGCATATAAGCAGTAAACTATAAGCACCCCTAAGTGGCTTATCAAATGATTCTTTTAAGGTAGTATTATCCGTTATCCTGGGAAGTATAATTGGATCTTTATCTGCTGCTTGTATTCCGAACTATGTCTTTGACTGTCTGCATCTCTGGTTCTACAGAAAACTGTAACTGTGGTGTTTTTAAAGCTGAGATTCTCATCAAATTTACAAGTTTTGAGGATGCCCAAGATAGATACATGTGAAGTGACCCTTCCCCTCCAGCCTCTCATGTGATTTATCTCCTCGGATAACTGCCATGGTATGACACCTGCTGCTTTGCATTTATCATAAAAATGTGTTATTTTAGAGGTAAATGCATTATATCAAACATGAATGAAGGGTAGACAATAGGAGATATTCATTGCCCTACATCAGGTTGCCCTACCTCAGGAGATTACTGGTGAAAATACCGGTGACAGGTTCCCTTCCAACTGCATTGATTTATAAAGCGCTACAGAATTTGATGGCGCTATATAAATAAAGATTATTATTATTTAATGTTGAGGACATTTCTAAGCACACAGGAGGGGTGGCACCTTACATTTTGGTTGGATTGATTGCATCTCACTCTGATCTCTGTGAGCCCAAGCAATACTAATAGTCATGAATCAAATCTCCAATTTCTCAGTAGTCTTGTACCTTCCCTCTTTCTGTGTTATATTATTCATAAACACTATTTTTTATACATTGGATATCACACCAAATAAGGTGAATATATATTTTGTTATTCTTTAAATTTTTCTCCTGATTTCTGGATGTTGATAACCCAGTAGTTGTACACCAAACAATCTGACACTTATTCCCTATCTTGTGGATACTGGATAAGTGTTTTTAATGTTAATCAGACAATTAACATGCTAAAATATTTATCAGTTTTGACCCAAGCTACCGTACACAGGAAAAGATTCATAATTATAGTAAAAATAGTTCAAAAAACATAGTAAAATGTGAAGATCTGTCGATGATAATGAGCTGATTGTTACAATTTAACAGAAAACATGAATAGAAAACTGTCAACAAGGAGATAAAACCAGGTTCTTCTAAATACATTGCAAATGCTAATCAGGTTTTGGGCTTGACTTTGTGTTCATCATTTATTTAGCTACCGTCTTTGCTTCTGTAAATGTACACAGTGACTCACAGAATGAATATTTGTTGTCTTTGTATGGTGTCACCTTTACACAATATACAAATACGTTTTCGGATTGTGTTGTGCAGAAGTGGAAGATGTTATATAGTCTTAAGAGACAGTGAATGACTTTGTACCACTATTGAAGATATAGATGCACAGGCAGAAGACTATCTGCTATGTGCTCAACGATAGAAATGTTGTGTTACTGAAACCAGCACTCTTGATGGCAGCAGCTGCTTCTCTATAACCAAGTAATAAATACATGTCATCCAAACCATTTCAGCCTGACTTTCCCCCAATGAAGTGACTATAAAATGTCCTGATTTATGCCCCTGCACATTCAAAATTTCAAAGAGAGACTGCTGGACCAAGGCTTTAGGAGAGATCTGAAACTTTCACAGCATATTAATCAAAGAGCTCCTATGGGAAGCCGTAATAAGTGTTTCAGGAGTCACTGAAATTAGATTGTGCTTATCACTCCATGGGTTTCCAACAAAACACAAGCAGGCACTGGGTCTTGCTCTCATGTTATTAGAAGTGCAATGATTTGAATTGATTCTCTGAGAAGTACTGGAGAATCAAATTATTTCTCTGATGCATACAATGGGCTTGTAGCCAGTTGTCAGTATAGAGACCTATGGCCGATGGCACAAATTTAATTCATTGGACAATTACCCAGTGTGCTTCTTGTCTGTGCGCCATTAAATGAGTAATAAATGGCACTTTACACTCCCTTTTAGTTTTAAAGATGCTGACAACTCTTTTTTGACCAATGCAGCAGTTCTTAAAAGTCAGGGTCAGTAAAAACTAATCAGGTCAAATTTTCCAAACTGTCAATCTTGAAGATGCCCAATCCATATTTCGTTTCTGCGTAGAGATAAGGGCTTTTACGAATAATGTGTTAGATGCATGCTTTGTCTTCATAAAGTGGAGTCGTGTAGGCATTGTAAACATACACTCACCGGCCACTTTATTAGGTACACCATGCTAGTAACGGGTTGGACCCCCTTTTGCCTTCAGAACTGCCTCAATTCTTCGTGGCATAGATTCAACAAGGTGCTGGAAGCATTCCTCAGAGATTTTGGTCCATATTGACATGATGGCATCACACAGTTGCCGCAGATTTGTCGGCTGCACATCCATGATGCGAATCTCCCGTTCCACCACATCCCAAAGATGCTCTATTGGATTGAGATCTGGTGACTGTGGAGGCCATTTGAGTACAGTAAACTCATTGTCATGTTCAAGAAACCAGTCTGAGATGATTCCAGCTTTATGACATGGTGCATTATCCTGCTGAAAGTAGCCATCAGATGTTGGGTACATTGTGGTCATAAAGGGATGGACATGGTCAGCAACAATACTCAGGTAGGCTATGGCGTTGCAACAATGCTCAATTGGTACCAAGGGGCCCAAAGAGTGCCAAGAAAATATTCCCCACACCATGACACCACCACCACCAGCCTGAACCGTCAATACAAGGCAGGATGGATCCATGCTTTCATGTTGTTGACGCCAAATTCTGACCCTACCATCCGAATGTCGCAGCAGAAATCGAGACTCATCAGACCAGGCAACGTTTTTCCAATCTTCTACTGTCCAATTTCGATGAGCTTGTGCAAATTGTAGCCTCAGTTTCCTGTTTTTAGCTGAAAGGAGTGGCACCCGGTGTGTTCTTCTGCTGCTGTAGCCCATCTGCCTCAAAGTTCGACATACTGTGCGTTCAGAGATGCTATTCTCCCTACTTTGGTTGTAACGGGTGGTGATTTGAGTCACTGTTGCCTTTCTATCAGCTCGAACCAGTCTGCCCATTCTCCTCTGACCTCTGGCATCAACAAGGCATTTCCGCTCACAGAACTGCCGCTCACTGGATGTTTTTTCTTTTTCGGACCATTCTCTGTAAACCCTAGAGATGGTTGTGCGTGAAAATCCCAGTAGATCAGCAGTTTCTGAAATACTCAGACCAGCCCTTCTGGCACCAAAAACCATGCCACGTTTAAAGGCACTCAAATCACCTTTCTTCCCCATACTGATGCTCGGTTTGAACTGCAGGAGATTGTCTTGACCATGTCTACATGCCTTAATGCACTGAGTTGCCGCCATGTGATTGGCTGATTAGAAATTAAGTGTTAACGAGCAGTTGGACAGGTGTACCTAATAAAGTGGCCGGTGAGTGTATGTTACAATAATATGGGCCCCTGTTTATTTACAAAGGCTAGCACAAGCATTCTGAGCGAAGACATTGTAATTTTTATTAGGGTCCTAAAATTTGTAAAGTAATAAACTCCATTTATTGTTAGTGGACTAGCAATCAAGTGATGAAGCAGCACCCCGTATAGATTAGATGAAGAATTTTATCCCACCATAATAGTGCAACGATTCACCAATTCAATCAAGGCATTATCAAACCTTGATTGAATTGGTGAATCATCGCACTTTTATGGTGGAATAAAATTCTTTATCTGATCTTTACGTAGTGCTGCTTCATCAATTGATTGCTTTCCAACTTTGGGATCGGTGTCAGACCCCTTAAGAAGACCTGCACCTGAGCTTTTCTTATACACAGTGCTGCTCCATATTCACTTTTTGGATTTATTGTTACTGGACTGTTACCTTTAAATATTAGGAATGTGTGTAAAAGTACTTTTGAAGTGTATTTCATGGTTGTATGGCTGTGTGTACACATGCAGAATGTGAGAACATATATACTTAGTGGAGCATAGTGTCAGGGGAAGTTTATGGAGTTGTATTTTGTGAGAACAGAGAGTCTACCATTAAAATCAGGGCAACATGAGCCAAAGGAACTTACTTAGTGACTGTGATATACTTCTTATATTTTTTATCCATGGCCTCCTTCTTTCTAAAATGAACTTTGAAGTCATAGTGTTTGTGCTGGCAGTGCTCATGGAGCTGTTTAGTGCTACTGCTGAAGAAGAGGGGAGAAGACGAGCTGTGGAAGCGTGGAAAGTGAGTACTTATTTTGTTGCAGTGTGCTGGCTACCTACATACTGGGGGCAAGGAGGGCTTCAGTGTGCTGGATACCTATATACTGGAGTGGGCAAGGGGGATTGTAGTGTACTGGCTTCCTATATACTGGGTGGGGAGGGGGGCTGCAGTATGCTGGCTACCTATATACTGGGAGGAGGGGGGCTGCAGTATGTTGGATACCTATAAACTGGGTGGGGAGGGGGGATGCAGTGGGCTGTATACCCATATATCGGGGTGGAGCAGGAGGATGCTGGATAACCGGGGGGTTGTATTGTGCTGGATACCCAAATAATTGGGTGGGATGCAATGTGCTGTATACTGTATACCTATATACTGGGGGGGGGGATTTATCATGCTTTAAAGCTACAGTTGGGAATATTCATTGTTTGGATTTGTGTGATCATTGATATGTATACAGATTCATAATCACACATACGGCATATAACTGATAGAAAAGGGCAAAGGATATACTTTGGGATGCGTTGTATATATTTTAATAACTGTGGGTATTTTTTGAGATTAGCCCTGCACAAAAAATTACCTAGAAACTGCCCTGCCAGAGCCTCTCCAACCCGGAGGAGATGGCTTCTGGATCTGCTAAGAGACCAGAGCCTATAAGTAGACCTTTGCCAGCCAGGGGAATATTAAGAAAGACATTAAAATTTCCAGTCTTAATAAATTCCCTCAGTATGTTTTTTGTTGGATTGGAAAGTGGCCTGCAACCTAAAAACTGGATCCTCTGCCATAGATTTCACTTCTTTAGACTGTGATCCATTTTTGATGAAAAAGAAAAAGGAGAGTAACACAATAGATGTTTCTAAAGAAACCAGAAGTCTTATATCCAGAAACAAAGTATTGTATGATACATTAAGGTACAATAGCTAAATCAATGATCCTGCATTGTAAACATGTTATTCTAAGGGTATTCTACACATTTATTCACCATCTAATAGTCTTATATTGCTGAATATCTGCATTACTACAGTTACTGCAAATGTTCCTAAGTTTAATTATGAATTTCTAAACCTTATTAAATATTTGGTTCCATCCACTAAATCTACATTTTTGATGAAAAGGTCAGTGTTTGTGTGAAAGCATAACATTATACAATGTGATCAACAATCATTAATAATGCAAGAATTATTTCCAGACGAGATAAATACACGAGAAAGGTTTCCTCAAATAGCTGAGGCGTTTACTCCACATAAAACCACTTTCATGTTTCTACATTTTCTTTCTGGCTCTCTTTCTAGCTGTCATGAGCAGAGCCTGCTCCTTAAGGCATCTGTAGATGTAAAGAAGGCCTCTAGTGTCGGGATACACAATACTCAGAGAACTGAAGCAGATGCTTCCAGCGCTGGTGATTGCTCCCTTTGGCTGTTACTTCTTGTTGACTAACAAATGCCGCTGCTGGATTATTTTTTGTTATTTTCCTGTGATTCTTTTTAAATGAGGTTTTGATTCTTCTTTTCTTTCGGATCTAGTTTGTTACTTTCAATAGCTACAACAATGGCTGATAGCAGGGCGCACAGAGAGAGACCACATCTTCTGGAAGGATTTAATGCAATGAAGTGTCTTTGTATTTACATAGGTATCCTTTTACACAGGCAAATACAGGATCTCCACAAGAAATGTAGAAATGTCTGATATTTGTTCATGTACTACTCCTTTAGAAGTGAATCTATTCATTGCAATTTCACCACCAGTCATTGGGATCAATCCCCATTCTTTAGACACCCTTAAAGGACATCTACCACCAGGATGAAGGATTGTAAACCAAGCACACTGACATACTGGCGTGTGTGTACCCTCTGGCAGTATATGTTCTTCTTTTATCTTCTTATTCCCTGGTTTTTAGAGAAAACGGCTTTTAAAATTATGCAAGCAAGCCTAAGGAACTCCAGGCTCCAAAGGTGTTAATAGAGTCTGGAGCCCCCAAGGCTTATTTTCATAATTTTTAAAGCCAGGGAATAAGAAGATAAAAGAAAGGCAGATCCTGCCAGAGGGACCACACACCAGTATGTCAGTGTACTTGGTTTACAATCATTCATCCTGGTGGTAGAAAGCTTTAAAGTAGATCTAGACAGTTGAAAACCCAATGACACTCATATATTATACCATGACTTGTGATTGGCCTATGTCTGTGCAGTAGATGTCGCAGGTAACATGTAGCAGTGGCAGTCAGTACCCAGAATCATGTTACCTGCTGCAGTCGATGTCCAGTTGCTATTCATGTTGTTCACTCCTATGTGCTGCCTGACCATGACCTTTTGCTTGTCACCATGATTCTTTAGGATTGTTGCCTGCTCTGACTATTGGACTAGTTGTAGATAAGGACAAAATAACCTCATAAAGTTAGCGCGCTAGCAGAGTGACTGGTTGCAGATGGAATGAAGACCAATCTATTTATTTGCAAAAATGGTGGACTAGACATGTTTTGGTGGAAAAGCACTCCCTTCCTCAGGTCAAATTACATGTACACAAATGTACCCATTTGTTAAGGGATGGCATCCATAGAGAAAATCCTCAGAAAGAGCTGTAGTGCTGTAAGATAAAAACCTTCATAGGAGCTATTCCTAGATCCAAGCGAACATTGTGTTTATGGACTGTTTGTGACTACATTGTCTGACCCCAGGTGATTTACATCGGCCTCTCCTGACCCACCTGGGTCAGCTTCATTCCAGACTGCAGCAAAGTCCAGATTAGTGTATTGGGGTAAAAGGGTTAATACTGGAGAGGGCCAGGCATAATTCCCTTATTGGATGGCCCACAGTCAAAGCAGTTGGATAGTATAGTACAGTGATGGCAAACCTTTTAGAGACCGAGTGCCCAAACTACAACCGCTTATTTATCGCAAAGTGCCAACACAGAAATTTAATTTGTGATTTATACTCCCTTCTCTGTCACAGTTTTCATTGATACCAGCCCCTGAGGACACCAATAAAGCAGAAAATAGTCCCAGGTAGAGCTGTCACTTTAAAATAGCTCTGTGCACAGCAAGTCCTGGGCTGTCTGGGACTGTAGGAAGATACCTGGAGTCATCTCTGGTGATGGCCTGGGTGCCCACAGAAAGGGCTCCGAGTGCCACCTCTGGCACCAGTGCCATAGGTTAGCCATCACTGGTATAGTAGGTCATAAACCCCTTCTTTGTTATAAAATAGAGGAAGAAAAGCATAGTAGAATGTGGGGGATGGATGCCACTCTATTGCACCCATTTCTGGCCTTCCTTAGTGTACACGGTGACCAATATATGAACAGTTACATCATTAGGGAAACACCCTGAACATCCTGAACACCTTGAGCAGCAAATCACTGCCTGCTTCTCATATTTGCTCCTCTTCCCGTTTTCAGGGGGCAGGTGCTGAACCAGAGGACGAGGACTTATCTCACTCTGTAAGCAAACAGTATTCTTACAAGAAACTTCAAAAATAAGATGTGAATGCAGCCTTAGTCTTCCAAACAGACACTTTGATATTGAATGTACACATCTATGTATCATCCAATGGTGAACTAAGCTTAGGAGAACAGCCCAAGACTTGGGACAGGAGCATATCCCAACTCAACTCGTCAATTTAGCTGACACTCCATCGCAAGTTCTTGTAATGTGATGTGCAGAGTGAAGTCAGTAAAATAATGAAAAATAAGTTTAACCTAGTTTGTAAACCCTCCCTACCCTTCTCTGCACTTTTTTCATTTCGTCTCCCCGCTAAGTTTTACACCTAAATAAAGAGTTAAAAGGTCATTAGTCCTGCGCTCTCTAGAAAATATAGAAACACTTTGAAGGTTATAAATAAGCAGCAATACAATGAACAATGACGGTACAATTATTTCCTACGGGGTGTTTCACTTTGCAGACAATTACTGTGACAGACATTTTTTGGTCAAATGGGGTTTCATGCAGGCAGTTCACATTAATAACTGTAAATTGGCAGGACTATTACCGCAGCTACAAAGTTGGCTGTGCCAATTAGCCTTTAGCAGAAAAGATCTTTTTGACATTTTTGTTTCTCAATGCGAAAGTTGCAGATTTAATCTTTTCTCTGATTCCTAAATTGTGTGGTGCTTGTCAATTATCAGTTTTTTTACTGTTCAGCCAGTATTACCAAGTCATTTCAGAATAGTTTTCTTGCAGGTCTCAAGGTCCACTTTAATGTACTTAAAGACATTCAATGCTACCTCGTTTTAAGGTAGATGTACTATCCCTTTAAGTCATTAAGCTCTTCATCTTTTGATAACTTGTCATAATGAAAAAATGTACTGAAATCAAACAGCAACCAACTATGTTGAGCACCTTTGCCCTGCACAACAGGAATAATAGCTGACATCTACAAGACATTTACTCATTATTAAGTGTTGTGGTTCAGGATATAGCTGCTACCACCTCCCAAGGAGAACTGATCAATAAAACCTCCATAGCAGATACAGTGACTGCTAAAGTAAGCCTGGAAAACAATCAGGCTTTGACCAAGTATTCTGTCTTAATATTTATATCATTCAATAATTATTAAAATCACCTGCATCTAAAGTGTAGACGTGCAGCAACAATCTTAAGGGGAGATCTATTGCCTAGAAATGTACATTTATTTTGATTTAAAAAATTACTTTTGATTGTGTGTTTCTTCCCTATTCACATTCCCATGACATGGTCCAATTAAATGGCTAAGACTTTTGGAGTACTTACTTTCTCAAAGTCAGATCAAGGTTCCTTAGACTCACCCTTATAGTATAATTAAAAATATACAAACATGTATTATTTTTCCTAAATGAAAAGTGTGGGTGACAGACATAATAGAAAGATGTTTCATTCTTCTTTGTCTAAAAATAAGTTTCCTTCAGCACTCATAGGAGAGATAGATCAAGAAGTCAAACTTTCTAGTGATGGAACTCCTTACAGAGCTGAATTATTGAGAGGAATACTATCTAAGTATGTAAAATGTTAAAGTGGTTGACCAGTTTCAAAAATAAATGTTACTACTCATATAATGATAAGTCATACAATTTTCAAATATACTTTCTATATCAACTCTTCAAAGTTTTTTAGATCTCTATTTGCTATTTGAAAATAAACCACATTCTTGTTGTTGATATAACTAGTCCACGGTCATGGATGTCCACAGGGATTTCTATCCATTGGAAGCAAAAACAAAGCTTTCTACAGAATTACAGCAGAGATATGTAACATCTTCATTTGATTGCTAAAACTGGACAACTCCTTTAAGCTGCAACATCCTCTCCCTATATATCTGCTGGCTTTGAAGAGCTTTCTAATATACGGTATTATTAATTGTAGAGAATAAAGGGGAAAGAAATACGGGACAAATATAATAATAGGACAAATATGATATTTTTGAAGTGTATTACAATGTTTAACCACTTCATTACTTCATTATTGTTTACCCCTAGTGTTGAGTGCACCCGAATAAGGTTTGCGCAACAACGATAACCCGTGATCATTGCTAGTGCAAGCGCAGGCTCTTTCTAGCCGTGGCACATACGCGCCACCATATTAGGGCAGGATCGGCTCTCCCATATAACATCACAAGGATTGACAACCCTTACCAAGAGGGCAGCGCGCGTGTGCCTCACTTTTATTTAAATACAATTTGTCCGGCGCTCAGACTTTAGAGATACAGTCAAAGTGACTGCTTTTAAAATGCTCACACATTAAGGTATAGACTATTTGGACATGTGGATCTGGGGAAACAAATTACAATTTTGCTTTTCCAAAAGAAGATTTGGATTCTGAAGCTTACTTTTCACACTTGCTATGTGCCCTAGGAAAAAATAATGTCACCAGAAATTCCAATACTTCTGCCATTTCCAGCCATGCATATGTGTGCTTGTTACATATTATTTGGGTTTGGTACAAGGCATGAAATGACTGGAGCGCATTATGGATTTTGGAGGCCTTTTTATTCTATTGCTGGTTTTCTGCCCCCACACTGCTATTACACATGTTGTATCAGACCAAAACATTAGAAACACCATCAAAGTGCAAAAGTTGACACCCAGAATGTTAGCTGTCAGAATAACCATTTTCTACAATTTTTTGTTGTAAAGTATTAGCCTCTTTTTCATATTCAACTAAATCAGTGTAGTACTTTCTGTACCTCAAGAATTGACTTTTAGGAATAGCATCCAACCAAACAGGTAGGTGGCAGCTAATTTTTAAAATGAAGCTATTGCTAACTGTTGGTTTACTAAAGGACCTAGTTTTAATAGTTTCATTCCTTACATATACAGTTATGTCCAAAAATACAATGCCAAATACAAAATCCCAGCAATGAAAAATGGTGGTGGCAGCATCATGCTATGGGTTTTTTTACAGGATGACTGAATGAAATGGAAGGAAATAACAATGTGACTAAGTACAGAGATATCCTGAATGAAAACCTCTACCAGAGTGCTCTGGACTTCAGACTGGGCCGAAGGTTCACCTACCAACAAGACAATAACTGTAAGTGCACAGCTAAAATAACAATGCAGTGGCTTTAGAACAACTATGTGACCATTCCTGAGTGGTCCAGCCGGAACTCTGACCTAAACCCAATTGAGCATCTCTGGAGGGACTTGAAAATGTCTTCCTCCAATGTTCACCATCCAACCTGAGGGAACTGGAGAGGATCTGCAAGAGTGAAAAATTTAAAAAGGTCTGAATGCTTTTAGTATCCACTGTATATAACACAGTTTACATAACAATATGACTCATATAAAATATCACATATCCACAGATGCCCTCCTAGGCCCAGCCACAGGTACACTACATATATAGTTTTGTAGTGAGGAGGAGAGGGTGAGCCCATCTCCATCTGGACAGTACAGATTTTGGGCTGTCCTTATTACTCAATCCAAAGCTGGGGTGGTCTTATATAAGGTAAGCAGGTTTTATAAATGTAAAAGTGTTGCACTGTGCCTTATTTTAGCTTTCCTTGTGAAAGTTGATTTTTTAATAGTGTTGCACTCTCTTAATTAATCTGGTCCGTTTTCAGGATCTGACACAGTAGCACCTATTTTTCTGTGATGCACTTGGTTTAAGGCTGTGACAGAATTGTTGCACATATAGGTTAGAAATGTGTTGCAAACTACAAACATAGACTACCATGCCCCTTTAGAGCATAGTATTAATGAGTGTCACACAACATGCAACCATGACACAATTGTGCGCAGAACTCCAGTTTCTTACACGAGTGTGTGCAGCTGGAGCGAGCTGTGTGCTGAAGTCTGGAGTGGCTGTAGCTCCCGCTCCACGGAGTGGATACTCCGTGTCCCAGTAGCCTCTTAAGAAAAGAAAAAGTTCTGGGGCACAAAAAGTTTTATTACAAAAAGCATTAGGCTTCAGTACATTACAGTAACCAACCACTGGATCTACTTTAGTAGGTAAATCCGTGATGGTAGGTTTCCTTTAAGAGCAAACAATCCATGAGATTTTAGCATTAAAAATACCGTCAACTTTTGTCCATTCTCCAACAAGCAACCATTTGCTAGGTTAGTATATATGCTGCAAATATACAAGTTGTATTTATATTCAAACAATTATAATTATATATTGGATAAACTAGAAAAGCCTTTGGGATCTATAACCTGAAATGAATTGAAATCTTTCTAGATACTATATATGGGACTATATAGAAAAATGATTAAGGACTTCCTGTAAATCTCATGTGAGCTGTTCCAATATCATATGCTAAGCTTCTTTATGGTATGTAAGCTACAGAGTTAGAAATGTGGGAACTGAACTTAGCAAAAGCAAGACCTTGAATCCTTTCACAATTTCCCAGAGATCATTCTAATGTACTCTGAAAATATCTGATGACAAATAGGATATATGAATTGGATGACAAAGGATTGTTACTTACCTTTCAACTAACCAAGGTCATTGGTTTTCATACATTTACAAGAATGAAAATGGCATTGGATCTGAATGTATTTTGAGTTGACATAAGAACACTTATCCTTCATCGACAAAGAGTATTTTGTTATAATACAACTTACCTAATCAAAAACAAAAGACATGACATCTTTTCATTATAAGTCCTTCTATTGTTCTATAACCTCTTAAATCTGGAATATGCTTTTTAAACAATTGCTTCTTTCAGTTCTGATGACATGTTTCCTTTCTTGTAGATGATTGGTTGGCCACTTACATCTTCCGATTTTTTTTTTTTTTTATAAAAATCATGGTCGTTAAACTTTAGAAACATTTTTTCAGTTCCCAGGGACACTGTCATACAGAAAATCTGCTATGATTATATATATGTTGGACAAGAACCTTGTGAACCTCAGGAAAAGGTGACTGTATTACGTATCAATGACTGAGGCCCTTTCAAAGTTTCATATTCATCCCACTTGGCTACAGTTGACCTGCATTACGCTGCACAGAGGTTCTCCGAACTGCTGCCCACAGTGTCTCAGTCTTTTCGTTCTTTGGAAGTTTGCCACTAATTAACAAAATGTAAAAAAATTACACGATTCTCTCCTATTCAGGTTCTGAGTACGTTCTAAGTCAAGTTTAAAGTAGAAGCAAAAGTATAAGATCTACGCTGTGAACTGAGCGTGTAATAAAATAAAATACTGGAAATGATTCTTGTTAGTTTACAAGAGAATCATATTTAGCATGTAATGGTTCGCATCAGTGGTGAGAGATCATTCATTTCTTACATTTAATGACACCACCAAAAACCAACATTAAAAAGAAGCAGCTGAGCAATGGTTCCACTCTCCAGAAGCCACAAACATATGTATAAAAATAAATGTCAGTGCTCCCTCCTACCAGTCTAGTGCCCCTTTCCGAGGCGACCAGTCCCTGGACTCTTATCCAATTAGGAAAAAGGGGGTTTAAACCTACCTTAAAGAAAATTACACCAATTGATTGGTTGTTAATCCAATAGTCCGATTCCAGTAATCCAGCACCACTTCCAAGGCCAACATGCTAGTCCCAAACCTTCAGGTGTAAGGTTTATTCTACTCACAAAAAAAGATAAAAAGCGCACATGTAAAATCAAAAGTCCACCGGATGCCAAAGCACATCCCTCAACCTAGGTTTTGCCTCTTCCGGCTTCATCTGAGGCATGTTTTATACTTACACCGAAGGTTTTGCACTCTTTGCATCTCTTTGCCCAATTTCCTACTCGTTCCCACTTAGGAAAACTACACAAGAGAGCATGTTGGCCTCGGTGCCAGATTACTGGAATCGGACTATTGTATTAACAACCAAAGAATTGGTGAAATGTCCTTTAAGGTGGAATCCCTTTTTTCCAATTGGATAACAGTACAGGGATTGGTTGCCTCAGAAAGGAACCCTAGACTGGTTCAGAGGGAGCACTGACATTTATTATTATACATATCATTAATTTCTGAATGATACAAGGTAATGCCTCCCGAAGATTCTTGGCATGGATTTGATGATTTGGTGTACAAGCCCTGAATAATTGCAATTACTGGTGTGGGCATGGAAAGGTGTGAATGTGATACAGCCAGAATTGAAGTGGGCTAGTGCAGGGCAGGTTGCACACACGCTAACCTAGAACCTGGCATAGAATTATACAACGGCACAGCTACCCCACCAGAGGGGTGGGGACTTCATCATACAACGGCGCTTAATTAGCAAATGCTAATTGCTGTATATGTAATATCCGTTCATTGCATTTTCTAATAGATAAAGATCTTAATATTAATTCATATCTTATAAACACTGATATAGTGTCTGTCCTTGCTGCTTCTTGGGGTGTACTGTATGGATCCATAACACATATATCTGCAATCCATTAGGCTGTGCACGAAATCCAGTACTAAAATTGTAATTCATCATCATGAATAGCATTTATACTACTATCAAGCAAATATGCAAATAGTTTTTTTTATTTTCCTATGGGACGAGGAAAACAATGCCTCTTTTTGCTACCTTGAAGCAAAAGATATGCAAGATACTATCAAGCAAAAACAAAGATATTTAAAGGAAAAAGATAGCCAGTCTGATTTTATACAAAAGTAGACCATAGAATATTATTCCAAACTCCTGAAAAATAGGTTAGTCCAATGAAAGGAACACTTCAAACTGCTGCTTATTATATAATGAGAAGACCTGATTTACTATTCTTTAATTTCCCTAATTTTAGTATTCAATAACATAGTAATAAAGTAATTGAAACATTGAATACATTGAAAAAATAAATGCATCTGATAAACCAGCAACATCTGAGAAAAGTGCAATATGCCTCAATTTACATTCAGTCTATTACAGCTGGATTTGCAATTCTTCGGTCTACAGGCACATAATCTTTGGTTTCCTAAGCCCCGCTCCATCTACCTCCCACGGCTTCTGACACAGAACATTTTGTAGCTTTTCTGGTTTCTTTAGAGACCAGAATATAATGCTCCTGCCCTATATAATTCATCCTCTCTCACTTAAAGTTATATTAGTTGCTCTTTCTCATTCCCCAGTTAATTTTCCTTTGGCAATGGAAGAAATAAGTTTTCTGTGCTGTGTAGCTAAAAGTTGGCTCCTAACACCTTACAGCCTACAGCACCATGATAAACCTACCTATGTAGTTTTTACTATATTGCCATAGATGGGTTTTTTTACGTAAAGTTTATATTAATGAATTTAAGTCTTACCATTTTTGCCATGTGTAAGAAGATGTGATAAAAAGAATAGTAAATTCCACTTAAACATTATTGTAGTTTTTTTTCTACCAAGTGATTCAGGACTAGAAATGTGTGTTCTGTGTTTTAAGGTTTAATTGTGTACATTTACATTATCTATGTCTATGATGTAATGCAATGTGCTTGGTAGACAAAATATGCCGTGAAGAATACTACTTGCACTTGTACATCAGCTATTATGTAGTTATGATTTTTATGTTTAGTGTAAAACAAAATCTAGCTTCATGTGCCAACTACAGATCCATCTCTCTGCTCAATGTGGATCTTAAGCTTCGTAGATGTTAGCTAATTGTCTAGGGCCCCTGATGTCGGGCTTGCTCCACCTTGATCAGACAGGTTTCATGCCAGGGATAACATGAATAAAGCCTTGAATATGGACCACCTGGCTAATACTAGAGCTATACCTATCGTTGTCCTCTCTACCTACATTGTAAAAGTGTTTGGCCAGATGGGATGGCCGTTCCTGGTGGGTACGTTGAGACACCTGGGTCTGGGTATGCTGGCTATGTGAGCTATTTACTCATTCTAGTATTCATGCTGTGCATTCGGACGTTACCCGAAGTGACAAGTGCCTGCACACATGGTTTCCTGTGATTTCTTAATAATTGTATTGTCATTACATGTCTTGCTTTTTGTGTACCTTCAAAAATTTTTAACAAATCTTAATATGAAAAAAAAAAACATTACTACCTAGTACCTTGCATGGAAATACAGAAACACAAAATAAAATCTCAATGGAATCAATATAAATTGATTGAATACATATAAATAAAAGCGGAATACCCATATTGACATTTTTATAATTGTACATTTTCTAAAAATTATTAAAAACATCATACATTTCCCAAAGCTATGCTATTAAAACTACTACTTAATAAAAACAAATTACCTCTTACACAGCCCTGCAAATACAAATGTGAAAAAGTAATGGATGTCAAAATGTGACTATGCATACAATTTATGTATTGTAATTTAGTATTTTCTGTTATTATTTTCATGATTGCACTGACCCAGCACTGAAAGATATTAGGTAATTTTTTTGTCACTTACCAAATCATACATAAAATTTATTTTGGGTTTAGACAATTTTCAACACTTTTATGACTTACGAGATACAACAGTATACTCACAAAAAGGAACGGCACAGCATAGAGTTATATGAGTGTATACTGAGGCCAAGTGCATCCAATTGGACACCATATGCAAAACAGAAGAAAAAGCGGATGCACAAAATTGGCCCATACAAAAATACTTTATTAGAAAAATATATCAAGGATAACAATGAAGACACCACAAAATAAAAACAATTAAAAATGTGTGACAAAGGCACAATGACTCCCACTGGGAGAGGGAACCAAGTCCCAAACCCAGAAGCAACCCACACCACTAACTCCAAATACCGTCTAGTAACCCCATGGTCATGTTGTTATGTACAATACCTCACTGGAGAACCAGGTAGAAGTTCAGTATAATCCAAAAACAAAATGATCAAAGTAAATGAGGTAGGTGAGGCGGGGGGAGGAAGGAGGAGTGTGGGTGGGAGACCCCACGCGTTACGTCACGTTACCGTGACTTCCTCAGGGGTAGTGATGGTGCTAGGGTTCTGTCCCGTTTATATGAGAAAACATATGTTGTCAGGTGTGTAGAGCATGATGTCCGTTTGATCACGCAGGGAAAGTGAACCCTGACCTGGAAACAGAGTACCACACATGCGCTGTGGTTTGTATGGTACAAGAACACAGGGAAAGAGAGAAAGTGCGGATGCTCCAAGTGGTAGCAAGCCACTTAAGACAATACGGTGCATAAGGACGCCAAAGCCACGATTATGCGCATGCGCCCGGCAAGGAGATAGTTGCTAACGGAGCTTGGCAAATGAATATAAATATGAATCCCATGTACAAATAATCAAATATCATACCCAAGTAGTGCTATCGCTAATAAAGTTAAAGAATGAAAAACAAAAAACCTGCATATGAAAAAGATGACATACATGATAGGTGCTCTGTGCAAATCACAAATAAAGATTAAAAAATCTATTTCATGTAATTCTCAGTGAAAATTTAAGAATAAAAATGTGCAGAGTCCAGGTAGGTATGGAGAGAATGTAAGCCACAATCGATCAATAGCATAGGTCTATGTCTTGATATGGATTCAAGAGGTAGAAGTCTGACCATCCATCACTTGGAATACAGCAGGTAAGTGGAGACATCAAAACAGGTAAGTAGAATAGACGGCCCCTTTTGGTTCATGATGTGGGTGGTGCACTAAATGTAACGGGAGTACAAGGATTAGTAAAGGGGTACATGTGTGGACGAGAGGGAGGAGTCAAAATGTACAATAATGTACAAGGAGAGAGCAAAGAAGGGAGAGAGAAAGGAAAAAGAGAATGAGAATGAAAATAGCAGATAAAGAAGAACGAAATACAACAAATGCAGGAGGACTTTGTAGGAAAGGGACATTACTTTGTGGAAAATAACTAAATAAAATACATTTTACAAGTGCAAAGACCATGCAGTCTTTGGCGCATATTTATCATATACCAGCACACAAGCATTTGCGCAGTGGGATACATCAAGAGGCTTCCGCCTCTTGATGTATCGGGGCAGGTGGCTGGGCAGCGTTCATTCTACGCCAGACAGCAGCAAGTGCACCACATATAAAAAGTTGCCGGCAACATAAAGTGCGCCAGCGTAGGGACTGTAACCCTCACACTGGCCAACTCCCGTCCAGCCGCACCCCCCTCACGCCCCACTGGAGTGAAGGTGGTAGAGAGGGCAAAATAATCACAAGTGCTAGCAATAAGCAGAGGCCCTGATAAATATGCCCCTTGGACTTAAGACAGGAAAATAGAGTTATTATTCAGCATTAGTTAATAATGATAAATCTATTGTATTTTACTGCACAATGAAAATTGTTAAAATGACCGCTGTAAAAAAAAATTCTAACTGCATTTTTTAATGTATGATCCTTTATTATGATTTTGTTTTTATCTGTTTAGGTCATGAAATTAATTGTGCAATTTCAAAGTCCACTTTTGTCACAAGCAAAATAGTTACTATATGGCTTTTTGGAATAAAGTGAGTAAAAACAAAAATTAAAAGTGGTTGCAACAGGGAAGAGTTAAAAATGAACAGGGAACAAAGATTTATTGGTTGTTTGAAAATGTAAAAAAAGATTTGCTTCAGGTCAATATTGTCTATGGAATTAGAGTATTAGTATTTAGTATGTGGTCTGAGACCACATGGAACAGTGATTATTCAACACCTGTTCACACATGGTGAGCCTTTTTTCCTGTTCACATGGTGCGGTATTGCATGGTGCCCGCCACCTCTGTGGTGCGGTGCTGGTGGGGACCCGGAGCCATGGGGGCTATGCCTGCCAGCATGGGTGCTGGGGGCCAATCGGATCTTGGTCTCTGCTGGTGCTGTGCTGCAGCGGTGGTGGATGGCATGTGATGCTGCACGTAATAGCGTAGGGACCCACCATAAAGAGGTCACCGTGAAGTGGTTGGTGGGCTTATACAATTTGATCAAAATGTAACTAAGAACCTCAAGTTTATTATATAATGTAGCCTACCGCAGTAGATCATTGTGTGATGTGTGGATGTGCGGTCCAGTTCTTTTTCTCTACCTATGTTGGTATTTACCAGGCCCGCCTGCCTCGCCTCACCCACCCACCTTTTACGCGTCCGCTCCGCCCACCCACCTCATAAGCGTCCGCACCATCCTGCCCACCCAGCTCATACACGTCTTCACCTCCCACCTCGTATGCATCCACCGTGCCCACCTTGTATGCATCAGCCCACCTTCTGGTCCGTCCGGCCTGGTCACGTGACTGACATGACCAGACCCAACGTTGGAACAACTGAAGGGGTGGCTGGAGGAGCTGCCGTTTACCACTGAAGAGAAACTAAGAGGATACTTCTACAGGTAAGTTAACAGATAGCAGGCATTCAGTGTAAAATCTGATGCCTGCTTTCTATCGGAGACCAGTGCTGGAATCAGTTGGATGTGAGTATAATACATATCGATAATATAATATTGATACCAATACTTAGTGTAGTATCACAATACTCGATATAAATGCAATACTTTACCATGACATTTTTTTTCTAGGTATCTGCTTACGGTAATGGAATGACTGCTGAATTTATACACATAATAATAATAATACACAATGGGGATCATTTACTAAGGGCCCGATTCGCATTTTCCCGACGTGTTACCCGAATAATTCCGATTTGCGCCGATTTTCCCTGTTTTGCCCCAGGTTTTTGGCGCACGCGATCGGATTGTGGCGCATCGGCGCCGTCATGCACGCAACGGAAATTGGGGGGCGTAGCTGAATGAAAATCCAACGGATTCGGAAAAACCGCCGCATTTAAAAAAAAAAAAATTGTCGCTCCGCACGTGCTTACCTTCACTCAGCCCAGCTCGGTGTACTCCAGTGTGTTCCGATGCTCTTCAGCGCAGCAGCGCCACCTGGTGGACGTCAGAGGAACTACCTTAGTGAATCCCGGCCAGACCCGAATCCACCGCAGAGAACGCGCCGCTGGATCGTGATTGGGCCGGGTAAGTAAATCTGCCCCATTGTGTACACATTCCCTGCATGTTTTGTAAGTGTCTGTAAGTATTTATTTTGTGTGTTATACATTTTTACTATGTACATTTAATTGTATTAATCATATGCTTAACTCGTCTTAACTCATCGACTTTAGACGTCAGTGGGCACAGGTCCCGAGTCTGCAACGACGTCTTTAGATGTTTCTGCAATTTTCTACTGCTCCCACGCTAGCTGCTGGAGCAGGACCCGGTCTCTGGGTGTCACTCACACCCGGAGACCTTAGGGAGAAGAGAAATTGCACTGAAGCACCGCCATGCACGAAGGAGCAGAGCCAGCACTGCGGCCGACTCCATAGGTCTAAAGGGGTTATCCAGAGCTGTTTAATTAGATCCAGTACAGCTCTGATCAGAATCCCCAGTCACAGGTGGCCATTTCCCCTGTAACTGGGGCTTTTATAGTTGCCTCAGTTACAAGGGAAAACTTGTAAATGAAAAAAAAATAAAGTAAAACTTAAAAAAAAAAAAGTGAAAATGTCCCCCAGGGGTCTTTTATGACCTCATGGGGGACATATAAAGTAAACACGCACACACATATTAATAAATATATAAAAAACCTGCTACACTACAAAAAGCATCGCCATAGTCGCCCCATTTGCCCAAGACAATACATACTATATATCAAAACGACCGAAACAAAATAGGAAATTCATTAAAAGAGTTCATTTGAAAATGTAAAAAATAAATGTACCGTATATACTCGAGTATAAGCCGACCCAAGTATAAGCCGAGACTCCTAATTTCAACACAAAAAAACTGGGAAAACCTATTGACTCGAGTATAAGCCGAGGGTGGGAAATGCATTGGTTACAGCCTCCCAGTATATAGTCTGCCAGCCCCTGTAGCATACAGCCTGCCCAACCCCTGTAGCATACAGCCTTCCCAGCCCCTGTAGTAGGAAAAAAAATAACACTGTACTCATCTTTCCGACGTCCCCTATAGGTCCTCTTCTGTCTCAGACTGTCTCAGACAGAAGAGGACCTATGGGTGACGTCAGAAAGGTGAGTTTTGTCTTTATGTTTTTAGTTGACTCGAGTATAAGCCGAGTTAGGGTTTTTGAGCACAAATTTTGTGCTGAAAAACTAGGCTTATACTCGAGTATATAAGGTACTATAAATTACAAAAAAGCCTCCACACTTTTAAATAAAAATACAATTAAACTTTTATTACCGTATTTTTCGGCCTATAAGGCGCACCGGACTATAAGGCGCACCTCTAATAAATGCCTGCTAAGACATCTAGGTTCAAATATAAGGCGCACTGTAGTATAAGGCGCAGGAGCAAATGCAGTACCTAAAAATGACCAGCAGGTGGCAGGCTTGTGCACAGTTCAAGCCAGCTACACTTCCCGGGAAACTTGTCTTCAGCGTGTCAGAGAGCTCCGATCTCAGAGGTATGGGCTGCTGGGGGTTAATGCAGGGTGATGCAGCAGGGGTTAAGCGGTCTCCCTCTGCCCCTTCTCCTTCCCTCCTCAGCCAGGGTGTTATTCCTGTGGGGTTCCCTGTGGCTCCTTCTCTTTCCCCTGTTACAGGGCTGGCAGGTATGGGGGATTGTTTACTGATGATGATGATTGCCTCATGGCCGGCACTATGGCAGCTCCGGTCTCTCCGTGCTAGGGGAGGGCAGGATGGGCACAATGTTAGTTGTGGTGCCATGGCACTTCAGGAGCTAGGGACGCTGTATACTGTGTGGGAAGGTGCAGGACATTTCTGGGGATGGAGCTATTAAACACTGGTAAATGTACAGTACATCTTGTCTGTAGTACATTTCTGTATAAGTTCATATATAAGGCGCACCGGACTATAAGGCGCACCTTTGATTTCTGAGAAAATTAAAGGATTTTTGGTGCGCCTTATAGGCCGAAAAATACGGTACCTTTTTAACTAGCTCTATGTGTGTCTCCCCCCCCAAGAAAAAAAAAAATTGTCAGAAATGGCTTGTCGCTAGAGACTTTTCAGGCCGCGTCACTAAGAGGTTAAAAAATAGTGAATAGTGGACAGAGGAGACATAGTACCATGTAAAAAAAAATGGAGAAACTATATACAATGCACCCAGTGCAGCATTAACCCCTTAACGCTCTGCGCCATAACTCTATGGCGCAGAGGTATAAGGGATGTATTAAGAGGGCTCACGGGCTGAGTCCTCTTTATACAAAGGTGGGGGTTTTTGCATAAAACCCCCACCGCTAATAACCGCCGTCGGTGCTTGCACCGATCGCGGCTATTAACCCTTTCAACGCCGCTGGCAAAGTCGCCGGCGGCGTTTAAAAGACGGCGGCGCGCGGGCGGCGCCATCTTTTTTACGATCGCCGCGCCCCCGAACGTCATGGGGGGGCGGCGATTGGTTGCCATGGTAGCCTCGGGTCTTCGTTTGACCCGAGACTATCTGGCATCTGCAGATTCGTTACAATGAGCCAGTGGCTCATTGTAATGAATGTGCTGCAAAAATGCCATATATTGCAATACAGAAGTATTGCAGTATATGGTAGGAGCGATCTGACTATCTAGGGTTAATGTACCCTAGATGGTCTAAGAAATAGTGAAAAAAAAAATTTTAAAAAAAGTTTAAAAAATAAAAAAAATTTATAAAATATTAAAAGTTCAAATCACCCCCCTTTCCCTAGAACGGATATAAAACATAATAAACAGTAAAAATCACAAACATATTAGGTATCGCCGCGTCCCAAAATGCCCGAAATATCAAAATATAAAAACGGTTACGGGCGGCGGTGACCTCCGAGGCGGGAAATGGCGCCCAAATGTCCGAAATGCGACTTTTACACCTTTTTACATAACATAAAAAATGAAATAAAAAATGATCAAAATGTCGCACAGACCTCAAAATGGTAGCAATGAAAACGTCGCCTCATTTCGCAAAAAATGACCCCTCACACATCTCCGTGCGCCAAAGTATGAAAAAGTTATTAGCGTCAGAAAATGGCAAAAAAATGTTTTTCTTTTTTGTACACATTCGTTTAATTTTTGAAAATGTATTAAAACACAATAAAACCAAGAATAAAGTAGGCGTGTTATTTGGAGCGCAGAGTGAAAGTCGTAAAAACTGAGCCCACAAGAACGTGACCACGTGCGTTTTTCTTTTCAATTTTTCCACATTTGGAATTTTTTTTCAGCTTCGCAGTACACGGCATGTTAAAATAAATAACATTATGGGAAAGTAAAATTTGTTACGCACAAAATAAGCCCTCACACAGGTCTGTACACATAAAAATGAAAAAGTTATGGATTTTTGAAGTTGGAGAGCGAGAAATAAGCCGAAAAACCCTGCGTCCTTAAGGGGTTAAGAGCCACTGCGATGGGGTTACAAAAGGTACAGAATATGCAGCAAATCCACCTGGCATGTAACCAGTAGTATGAAATCTACAACACAGGTGCTTCTAGTACATACTTTAGTGGAATAACGGGTGCACTTTGAGCATTGAGACACACATGCTCTTGTCCACTACACTGACTGCTATACTTTATATTATCATATGCCCTGATTTGTATTTTTTACTTTATTTCTGTCTACTCCCCCTTTTTATTGTTGTAAAATGTACAGTGCTCACTCTTTATACTAATGCAATTATTGCCAGTGTCAGAATACAGCAGCCATGTTATTTCTGACCATTTTATTTATGCGTATTTCAGGCGTAGGCGTCAGTTGACTGCACTATTAAACAAGTCAGAGCCGGGGTCGCTGTGATATGCATGCAACACAGCTCTGTCTCCTGTGATTCACAGAGGTCTATAAATCACTTTGGCCACCGCAGTCTCGTATTAGTGAGATGTTGGCACATTTCTTTTTGTGTGACCTGGCAGATTAAAATATACATCTTTTATTAAGGCCAGCAAAAAACATTGAATGGAACCAATAAATTATTTTTGGATGACTCATTTGTATCCAATCTCAAGATAGAAAACTTTTTATTAGTTTTTTTTTTTGGTTGAGACTAGAGATGAGAGAGTAAACTCGTATTTCCCCTGCTCGAGATCGAGCATTTAATTAAGAAAAGACAGTGAAGAACAGTGAAGAATAGAAATTAAAACAGTGAACACAGTGAACACAGGATCATTTAAGTGAAGAACACAGTGAAAGAACACAGTGAAGAACAGATTGCAGATGTTCCGAACATCTGCTAACTTAGCTGAAGACACGAGTGCCGGCCCTGGATCAGACATGCAGGAGCGGAGGCTGAAGTTGAGCGGAGCGGGGGCTGGAGCGGGCATGAAGAACACATTGCAGATGTATGGAAACATCTGCAATGTATTCTTCACACATATTGTTCTTCACATACTATTGTGAAGAACACCGTTCGGCACACTTGTCTTCGGATAAGTTAGCAGATGTTTGGAACATCTGCAATGTGTTCTTAACTGTGTTCTTCACTGTGTTCTTTCAGTGAAAACATCTGCAAACATCTGCAATGTGTTCTTCTTTAGTGTTCTTTCAATGTGTTCTTTCAGTGAAAAATGTTCAATGGGGTTCGTTATTCTAATACGAGCACTCGAGCATCGGGAAAAGTTCGACCCAAGTGCATTTTAGTGCACGCTCATCTCTAGTTGAGACATTTATGATCAGAACTGAAGACACAAAATGTGACATGTGAGGTGGAACATTCAGATATTCCACTTTTTCAAGTTTTTTCTAATGGCTTTGCAGAATTTAGCAAACTTTTTTCTGAAAATGCTAAGAAGTGTTGGTTATCGGGAAAACAGCAACTTAAGTTATTGACCAAAGTTAAAAGGCTTAGTTGGAGATGTTCAATATAGATAATCACTTAAAGGTAATGTTCTTAAAAAAAAAGATTCTTTACGTCAAAATTTTATGCTTAAGGAAATCTGTCAGGTATTTTGACCATACAACATTTCATGGAGTGTAAGGTACTTGCCCTAGAGATCTGTGTAACCATACCTTTGTGTATTGCTATTAGTGACAGGACTGTGAAAACTTGATTTATATTCTAGGATTGTTACTAGAATTATAGCACTGGAGGAGTTCCCTCAAATGGCTGGGCTGTGAAATCTCTCCACTGCACTGTCCACTCTTTAGTATTTTTACTATTTAACATCAGACCTTAAAGAGGTGTTCTAATCTGGACATTCAAATTTAATTAAATTTAATCTGCCTTATATATACATTTCTTTTATTTGATGTTATTTAAAAAAAAGTGTCAGTGTTCAAATGATTTCCCATAAATAAGGTCATATGGTTCCTTATAAAAGGACAGCTATTCTTGGATATGACCACCACTCCTGGAGTTATTGTACAAAGAAACAAATTATTTTTGCATATGAAATGGGAGCAAGTTACTGCATGCTCCACATTCGTCCTGTGGCAATGAATGTTCAATGTGGGTGGTCGGGCACCTTAACAATACATGTCTGGCCACCGCTGGAAGAGCATAGTAGTGGTCGTATCTAAGGACGACTATCTTGTTTGATAGATCTAGCATACTATAAATTATCTAGTATAACTTGGTACCTCAAAACTGTCTGAATCCCTTCATTATCCTGTGATTGGTGTGTTTGACACTTTCTCCTTTCACTCTGTAGTTCGGTAAAGTTCATGTTCTTTTAAACCAATAAGCTTGTTAGAAATAACCACAGAACTGTCAATTTAACAAGCAGAAAATATAATTTTCCCAGTGAAAACACAGGTTTGTCGAACTAGAAGGAAACATCTGCTTGTCTCATTTCAATCTTTCGGCTGCTTACAAATGACTTTTAGTGGCTGTAGGCCTTTTAGGAAGAGAGCAAGAAAAGCAATTTTCTTACTAAGTAGAATCAATTTTCTGTTACTGAATTGTCACCAGTACATTGCTTGGGCTTGTGTTCATGTAGACCACATTGTAGTATTACACATCACATTTTCCTTTCAAATACATCACATCCTTTTTAAATCCAATATTATTTACCATATACTTTAAAGTTATATGATATTATATGTTGGACAACATAATGTTTAACAATTGTAGAAGTTGTAAAGCAATGCAATGCTTATTTATATATATATATATATATATATATATATATATATATATATATATATATATATTAGACTATTGCCAGTTGATTACACTGAATTCCAATTCCTATTACAGTAGGGTCACAAGTAAAGTGTGTGACTTTTAACAGTGTCTGGGCACCACAGATCGATCGCCGAATTATGTATTTGTAAAACTATCCACTGTATCTTGACATTTAGAACACACTTGTGGGATAAAATCCTAGTTATACCAAATACTGTCCTTGAGAGATGTTTCCTAAGTCCCCTAAATAAGTTTCATTTTGAACCATCTTTATTTATATTTTTCACTGGTAACGGGTTCCCATAGACACTGTAATGTAGACTGCAAACATGGTTTTATAAAAACTGTGTGTTTCGTTGTTCAAGAAATATGACACATTCATTTTAAAGGCGTTTGCCCATTAACACTTCATGATTCCTCTAGTTCTGTGTGGTGACATTGTGGTTAGATTATCAGGGTACAGGTTTATATACATTTTGATTTATCTTATGAACATTCCCTAGTATCTGAGAAATAGAAAAAGAGATGAGACAGATCAGAGATGAGAGATGATGAGATCCATGAGATGGATATAACACACAACAACACCCTCAGCTCTGCTAACTCACCTAAAAAACACAGTTCTGCTATATACCCCCCCTCCAGATACAGATCTTATCTGTCTGTAGTTTGTAGCATTACTCTCCTTACCTGTGTTGTTTGCTGGCAGGAAGTCAGTGTGTGTCTGTGTGTGTCGTTCTGGAATACAGAGGGGCTAGAGGCAGAGAAGAGAGCTCAGCGCAGCATCAGACAGAAAAACAAGATGCCTGCTGCCCCCTAAACTAAGAAGATCCAGGGTCGTTTCTAGGGGTAACCAAAATTGTGTACAGCAGGATTGATAGACAGGTTGGAATTATATCTGTGAAATGCTGTATTTTTGTTAATAACAGAAGGGGAAAAAGGGAAAAATACGTTAACATCACTTTTATATTGAGTTTTGTAAACGCAAATGTTAACAGTAATGTAATTAGGCAAATCACCTTTCCTCAGCTGTTGTAATGTGTTTCAAAATGCAAATTAAAATGCAACATGTGACCTCACCCTTAGATGTAACCAATAAAAAAAAATGTAAATGCTAAATTTTCAAAAAACAGGTTACTGTGCAAAATTGTAAACATTTAAGACATGTGAAATAATTCCAATTTACATGTTAAAATAGGGTCCCTGAAAAAAATCCTTCCTTTGCACCTGCCCTGGACCTGGTGCAGATTTGCAGCTAAAAAGTTGCAAAAATAAGCAAAAAAAAATTATACATAAATGAAAAGTCGCACAGAACATCTGGAAAATAAAGATATATAAGGCACTGCACAAGGTGCAGACCAAGGTGTACAAGAAAACGACAGCAAAAGTCACTGTGAAAAGTCGCAAAAACGCCAAAAGTTTCAAAAATTAGACCATTTGACTAGCAGAAATAAAGATACATGTCCCACTATGAGTCTCTATCTGCATTGTGGTTTTCAATAGGATCTAAGACACAACACAAATGTGAACCATAGGACTGATGCACCACCCGCTTTTATCTTCAGTGTTCTGCCCATATTTTTAATGGACAGAACTCCAAGGGCTCATGAACATATTTGTATTGAACTATCCATATTGCATCTATGTGTCTCTATTTTTATCTTTAGTATTTCAACAGTTTCACATTTGTTTTCTCACATCACCTACAGACTTTAATGGGCTAATTTCTGAGCAAAAAAAGGTACAATGTGCTATTTAGTAAAATGGAAATGACAAAATCCATTAAAAATGAACATATGCTCTTCCCTATAGACTTGGATTGGTCAAGGTTCTATACACAGAAGATAAAAAAGAATGTAAGCACAGACACTTATGCACATTTTCTCATTGTAAAATTGTTTATTTCACACTTTTGTAAAAACCCAGATTTTAATTGTTTTTCTGGGAAAATCAGCCATATTTATGGAAATAAAACAATAGCTAAATCGCTTGGTAAAAGTCTGATAATTATTCAGTAAAACCTCATAATGACCTGCTGTCTGATCCAGCACATACAAAGACGTAAGCAGTCTGTGTAGTTCCCAATTTAGGACTTTAAATAAAATGTTTTTTTTTCTTTTTATACTAAAAGTGCTCATTATTCCTGGATATGTAGTTAGCCGTAATAAATTTCGGAATATTAATATTCTCAATGAATCTCAGCAATATCAAAGGGCCAGTTAGGAGTGGATTATAAGAAGTGAAGGAAATACTTTTGATTTTATCAGTGAGATCAAGTGATTTGCATTTTCTTCAGTAACACAAATTTTTCTTAATGTTCATTTTTTGTTTGGATATCAAACTAAACCACAGAAAGCAAAATCGCATTCCAAGGTTTTCTTTCATTGTAGCATAAAATGATTTCAGCTTATTGCTACTCATATTTTGACAGAATTGAAATACCATATATACTCGAGTATAAGCCTAGTTTTTCAGCACAAAAAAATGTGCTGAAAACCCAAACTCGGCTTATACTTGAGTAAAAAAATATATCAAAACTTACCTTCTGGCTTCCCCCCACTGCTGGCTATATACTGGGGCAGGGGGCTGGCTATATACTGGGGCAGGGGGCTGGCTACATACTGGGGGATATGGGCTGGCAGGCTATATACTGGGGGGCAGGTGCTGGCTATATACTATGGGGGAGGGTCCGGCAGGCTATGTACTGGGGAGGCTGTGACCAATGCATTTCTCACCCTTGGCTTATACTCGAGTCAATAGGTTTTCCCAGATTTTTGTGGTAAAATTAGGGGCCTTGGCTTATACTTGGGTCGGCTTATACTCGAGTATATATGGTAAGTAAATATATTTATGTCATTCAAATATGCGTAAGAATGTTTTTCTTCTTTCAGGATACTAGAACTTTTGTAGCTTTATACAATCAGCTGGTTAATGTTAAACACAATTTTATGGCAAAAATCCTTTCAATAGGTGATGTTAACTTTTTTTGTATTCATAATATATGAAAAGCATATGCTGCCTATAGTGGTGTTTGCAGACAGCAAGAAAACTTAAGAAGATTATTTCATCTAGTGGCTACAGGTGAATGATCTGGTGAAAATGAACCCCTATGTTGTTAACAACAAACCAAGAAAATATAAGAGCAACGCCAGCGTTGGAAATGTATTCAATAAAAGAATACTTTTATTAAATAAGCATTAAAAATTATAAATAAAAAAAAAATCGAAGAATGAATGCATACACAGTTTGGACTCCTATGATGGTCCAATCTCACGGACTGAACACAGTGTAGTGAATGGGAGTCCTTGCATCATAGGGAAATATGACTATTGAGTCTATAATTGAGTCTATATTGATATCATCTACTAGGTTCTTATTTTTTTACCAGAATTTCATGCAATTTGTGGCATATTGTTACATCCTATGGTGGTCGTCCAATATAAAGCACTTATTTTACTCAGCTTTACATTGGAAAGTGGTTGTCAGATTGTTGGGGGTATGACTATGGTGGTCGTCCAATATAAAGCACTTATTTTACTCAGCTTTACATTGGAAAGTGGTTGTCAGATTGTTGGGGGTATGACTATGGTGGTCGTCCAATATAAAGCACTTATTTTACTCAGCTTTACATTGGAAAGTGGATGCCAGATTGTTGGGGGTATGACTGTTGAGTGATCCAGCATTTGAGAGAAGGAGATCAAAAAGTCCTCCTTGTGAATATGTGTGATGAGCCTACTACAGGGCTTCACAAAATCACTGTCCTAGCATAGAAGTGACTAGAGCACATGTGGATAGGAGATAAGTGTGTTTCATGGGACCTACCACAATCTTTTTATTTAAAAGGAATCTTATTTTCACTAAAGACTGGCTGCAAAAGCCCATTACAGCTGCAGTGCAAATATACTTTCTGCTTTCTCTAAGAATATGCATTACAATATAATTGTGTGTTATAACTTACCTTACACCCTGAAGAATCCCCATTGTAGTCCCAGGGGTTGGGCTTTGATTTAGATCCATTTCAAAAAACAATGTGACTTGTTTGTGCTGCTTAGTCCTTAACTCTTGGCCTCCACCTTTGTGCTCCTGTACATCTCCTGGCACAACTGCATTTTGTTGCCAACCCCACCACAAATTTTTGGAGCTTCCCAGTACATGGCGCAGCATATTAAATGGTGCTACTAAGAAGTACACTTTGTTTCGCAGATAGCAAGACCTTATACAGCTGTGTACACTGAAAAATCAAAATGATATGGTTTGTGGAAGGAGTAGAGTAAAAACCAGAAACAAAAAAACCTGGAAAAGCTAAAGGGGTTCATTTATGTAATAAGTAAATGTGATACATCACGGGGACACAGAAACATGTTAGAAAGCAGAAGAAACCAATTGATAAAGTTTGTTACACATGTCCACTTTTCCAATTTAAATTGTGTTTTGTCCAGCGGTTGTGTTCCAATCTATGTCTGGGTTTCTGCAGTAGTGTCAGGCTGAGCAGAAGCTGGATTCTATCTGATGCTTTTCAGTCGGCAGTGTGAACAGTGCTCTATTTGCTCTGCTGCTGGCTTTCTGTAATCCTTACTCTGAACCATCAAGTGATAACGCTCACACCTTCAGAGATTTGCCCCTTTAACCTGGAGCATATGTCACACACTAAGGGTACATTCACACGCGGTATGCCCGCCGTGCGGGCATACCGCCGTGTGCTGGAGGTGAGGAGGAGGTGACCCCTCCTCCCTCCATAGGAAATAGCGGCACACGGCCGCACATCCGCCGAAAGATAGAGCTTGCTCTATCTTTTTGCGGTGTGCGGCCCGGATCGGTGCCACACATGTGTGGCACCGGATCCCCGCCGTGCCGCTATTGCCGTCTATGGGGACGTACATGCGGCCGCAAATTTGCGGCCGCATGTACGGCCCCGCAGACGGCAGTGTGAATGAGCCCTAATAAAAACTCTATGTGTGCCATCATCCATTGCTGGTCAAAAGTTTGTCTTGCTAGTTTGTTTGTCTGTACCTTGCTTGCTATTTTTTTTTTTTTTTTTTTACATTTGCCTAACGTTCCTGACTATTTTCATATGTAAATGATTCTTTACTTTTTATGCCTTCTCAAATGGACCTGGATTATCGACCCCCCCCCTTTGTGTTATTTCCTTGTCTTATTATATGTCCACACTTTGGTGCAGGGAGGGACTGTCTTTGTGGTTGTCCCGTATCGCCTAGGATAAACAGAGGCAGGCAGACAAATCCGTTTGGGGGGCTGAAGTTTTAGGGTTCACTGTCTTGTTTGTTCACCATGAGTTAACTGTCACCATTACAGGTAACTTTCCTTGTATGATTGTGCCTACACAGCTTTCAATCATGGAGTAGGACTCATAAGCCCATAATGAATATTCATACCTTATTGACCTGCGCTATGACAGATTTCTATTTAATTTAATTTGAAAAAAATTGAGCCCCTATTGGCAATAAATATACCAATAAATTAACTGGAGCACAATATTAAACCTACAGTATTGTAAACACGTTTTATGCCTGTACGATAAAAGCTTGCCGAGATTAAATGTTTTTCATAATTGGTAATGCTCAGAATGTAAATCAAAGATTTCAAGGGGATTATAACATATTGGGGGACACAGATATAAATCAACAGTCGGCCAAAAGTGCAGCAGTTCCCTGAGCTTAGTATTGGTAAAAACTAGTAGCATACATGTATCACACCAAAGTATTTTAGAAATAATAAAGACGTTCCATATTTCATTTGGTGCTGGTTCTTGTTTATGTAAACATTGATGTAATTAAGTGGAAAGACTATGAGATCGATGATTTTTCACTGAAACACATCCAATCCATTCATTTTTAAGAAATCATCTCAGGAGACAAGACAGAATGTTCATCACATCCACTTAGCATGGGGAGGAATTACTTTTGTACTAAATGCCGTTATTGTGGTTTTGCTTCTCGGAGTGGAAGGATGCTCAATAAACCATTCAGCTGGTGCCAATGTGTTAATTAAGGTTTTTGATGCATGCCTCTGAATAGAATAATCAACCTTTTCACTACAAAACAGTTCATAGGTCAGCAGCTCATGAAAATTTCAATGATCCAATTTATTTACCATTTCTTTACTGGAGGGGAAGCAGCAAGGCTTTAATCTATTCAAAATCAAAATAAATCAGCAAAAGTAATGTCATGACTTCAAACATTGAAAATTCAGCACATCTCTTGCTTTAAGTAAAGGACTCTAGCACATTTCCTGCACGGCTTGTATACTTAACCCCTTAACGACTTGGCCTTTTTTAGTTTTTTCACTTCCATTTTTCACACCCCACCTTCAAAAATCTATAACTTTTTTATTTTTCCACATAAAGAGCTCTGTTATGGCTTATTTTCTGCGTAACAAATTGCACTTCGTAGTGACGGTATTTAATATTCCATGGCGCATACTGGGAAGCGGGAAAAAAATTCCAAATGCAGTGAAAATGGTGAAAAAACACATTTGCGACGTTTTCTTGTGGGCTTGGATTTCACAGCTTTCACTCTGCGTCCCAAATGACATGTCTACTTTATTCTTTGGGTTGCTACGATCACAGGGATACCACATTTGTACAGGTTTTATAATGTTTTTATACATTTAAAAAAATTAAAACCTCCTGTACAAAAATTTTTTTTTTGATTTTGCCATCTTCTGGCGCTAATAACTTTTTCATACTTTGGTGTACGAAGCTGTGGGTGGTGTCATTTTTTGCGACTTTTGATGGCGTTTTCATTGCTATCATTGTTAGGACTGTGCTACCTTTTGATCACTTTTTATTAATTTTTTTATATTTTCCAAAATGGCAAAAAAATGTCATTTTTGACTTTGGACGCTATTTTCCGTTACGGGGTTAAACGCAGTGAAAAACCGTTATAATATTTTGATAGATCGGACATTTTCGGACGCGGTGATACCTAATGTGTTTATGATTTTTACTGTTTATTAATATTAATATCAGTTCTAGGGAAAGGGGGGTGATTTGAATTTTTAGGTTTTTTTAATATAATTTTTTTTTTTTTTAACTTTTTTTTACTTTTACTTTAACTATTTTTCAGACTCCCTAGGGTACTTTAACCCTAGGTTGTCTGATCGATCCTACCATATACTGCCATACTGCAATATGGCAGTATATGGGGATTTTACTCCTCATTCATTACAATGTGCTGATAGCACATTGTAATGAATAGGTTAAAACAAGACAGCATCGGGCCTTCGTGAGGCCCGATGCTGTCATGGCAACGGATCACCGCTCCCCGTGACGTCATCGGGGAGCGGAGATCCGCGCCAAGATGGCGGCGCCCATGCGGCGCCATCTTTTTGAAGCCTCCGGCAGCATTGCCGGAGGCGATCGCGGTGAAAGCACCCGCGATCGGTGCTAGCACCGATCGCGGGTGTTACCGGTAAGCCTTTGCTGCAATATGCAGCAAAGACTTACCGGCTATGGAGAGGGCTCGGCCCGCGAGCCCTCTCCATGCACCGGGACCCGACGCGCGCCGTACTAGTACGGCGCGCGTCGGGAAGGGGTTAAAGACCATATTAAAAAGCCCAATGCTTTTATACAATGAAATATCCTAACATCCTAATGCTCTCTGTAAGCCTTACAACTGTTAGGGTTTTGTGTTTTGACAACTCCTCCTCTTACTCCTTGTTCTCTGATCTATGGAGAACTCTGTGCACAGTCACTGGCAAGCAAAGTCGGTTTTACTGGTTGTACGCGAGCAGAAAGAATCTTAGGATCTATAAGAGCCCAATTCTGGGAGTTGCAGAGGGACTTTGAGACGGTGGGTAATGTGCCATCAAGGAGACCTTACGTAAGTGTTGGTTTAGACACCACAAGACTAGCTTGTTGACAGAAGAGACTGTTGGTTTTAGTTGCAGTAGACAAAACTATATCTACCAGAAGATCTACAGAAAGACATCTCTCTTATAAGTGGGTGCTATTTACTATTCTGCAGATTGTGAGCTCATTCATGCTTGTTCAGTGTCTGCACATTACAGTTTTCTATTGTGATTTGCTCTCTGCAAAGTTTATTGTACCAGGTCCTGTACAACAATTTTCTAAAGAAAAATCTTACTTACTTAAAGGAAGGTCAGCGAAGGTATTTACACCATAACGACAGGTGGCAGAATAGTACATCATAGTGCCATTATATGTGTTTAAAGAAGGCTCTTCAAACATACTGGATGTTTGCTGTTTTATGCAGCAAACACCCAGCATTAACACCCACAGTTCTGGCACAGATTGCAGGTGTTAACCTGTTATATTTCACAGGCAACTCACTAACATGCTGGCAGTCGGTCTCCAGGACAACTCAAGTCAAAATTGGCATATACTCTGATACATCTATATTGCAGTATATGGTAAAAATGATCAGATCCCCTAGAGTTAAAGTACCCAGGAAGGGAGGTGAGGGTTACATATATATATATATATACATGCAGAGAAAAAAAATGTAAAAGTTAAATATACATTTTTAATTAAAGGGCACCTACCACCACGAATCTACCTATAAAGGTAGATCGGGTGGTAGGTGGATGTATGGGACGTGAGGATAGCCCTTTTTAGAGCTAATCCTCACGTCCCCGCTAGCGTCACATAAACTTTATTGCCCTAATATGTTAATTTAATTAAGCGGCTACCGGGGCGTGGAGTAGCCGGACACGAGGCTACACGGCGCGGCTACTCCACGCCCCAGTAGCTGCTTTCCCCCGCCTACCCTGTGATCTTCGGCGCGCAGCTCCTGGCAGCTGCGCGCCCTCGTCCGAGAAGCCGGAGTTCTGCGCATGCGCAGTAACTCCGGCCTCGTTCCCGAGATCGCGCATCTTGGCCGGAGTTACTGCGCATGCGCAGAACTCCGGCTTCTCGGACGAGGGCGCGCAGCTGCCAGGAGCTGCGCGCCGAAGATCACAGGGTAGGCGGGGGAAAGCAGCTACTGGGGCGTGGAGTAGCCGCGCCGTGTAGCCTCGTGTCCGGCTACTCCACGCCCCGGTAGCCGCTTAATTAAATTAACATATTAGGGCAATAAAGTTTATGTGACGCTAGCGGGGACGTGAGGATTAGCTCTAAAAAGGGCTATCCTCACGTCCCATACATCCACCTACCACCCGATCTACCTTTATAGGTAGATTCGTGGTGGTAGGTTCCCTTTAAACTCCCCTTTTCCTAGAACTGATATTTATTTATTTTCATATCAGTTCTAGGAAAAGGGGAGTTTAATTAAAAATGTATATTTAACCAAATTCCTGATCTTTCAAAATATAAAAATTGTTATTTGCAATGGTGAACCCCATAGGAAAAATATTCCCCAAATATCCGAAACACCATTTTGCAAAACAAAGAAGTTTAAAGAAGCTTAATAGTAAGTGTTCAAAAGGTGAAGACACTAGCTCGTACTGCAAAAAATATGCATTATACAGCTTGGTACACCAAAAAGTTATTAGTGTCAGAGAATTTTATTTGGGTACAAAAATGTTTTCATTTAAAAAAAAATCTATTAAAACCTAATAAAACCTATATGAATATGGTATCCCTGTGATCGAACCTACCCAAAGAATAATGGAGAGGTGTCAAAACAGAACCCACAAGAAATGTTTCAAAAGTGTTTTTTGAAATGTTTTTTCCCATTACACAGCCTGGAATATTTAAAAGGAAATGGTCACCATGTTTTTCACAAGCATTACTCCCATTACTTCTCAGCATCAGCAATTAATGTTGTGTTACCAGGGTGACATCATCTAGTGCTTTTGCCTTCAAACATTTCCAAACAGCATGCCTCAATGGACTTTTACACCTCCATATACTCTGTGCCAAGCCCCCTTGACTCATTTTAGATATGGCTATATGCGAAACAAGATTACAAAGTTGATATTATAGGGATGTAAGGTAAACAATTTTTAGCTAAAAGAAGAGTGTCATTTAGTTAGTAGGACTCTCTAGGAACCAGCCACTAGCTGTATTTGTGAAAAAATGTGGTGACAGGTTCCCTTTAATACTGTTACTAGGAATTACAATTTGTTACACAGAAAACAAGCCCTCAAGCAGCTCCACACACAGAAGTATAAAAAAGGTACAGATTTTAACCCCTTAAGGACGCAGGGTATTTTTGCTAACGAAGACCCGAGGCTACCATGGCAACCAATCGCCGCCCCCCGATGACGTTCGGGGGAACGGCGATCGGAGGTAAGATGGCGGCGCCCATGCGCCGCCAAATTTAAAGTGCCGCCAGCGACTTTGCCGGCGGCAAAGAAAAGGTTAACACCCGTGATCGGTTCAAGCACCGACCGCGGGTGATAGCGATGGGTCTTTGCTGCGATATGCAGCAAAGCCCATCTCTGTATGAAGAAGGCTCAGCCCGTGAGCCTTCTTCATACAACCTTCACAGCTCCATGGTGGATATATCCGTCACGGAGCGTGAAGAGGTTAAAGGAGAGAAGAAACACGAAAACCAAAACTGTCACAGTCGAGAAGGGGTTAAAGGCCATAAAAATCCATCTCTATAAACCAGGGCACTTACTCTGTGCCTGTGCCTTGTGGGGGGTGTTACAAGAGCCTCTCTGTGCTCTAGCTTCACAGGCTTTTACACTGTCTCACCCTCCCCCCCCCCCCCCCATGGCACTTATTTCACACAGTGGGAAGGGCTCCTGCAGAGTGTAACAGTCTGTGAAGCTATTGCATAGATAGACTCTGGTAAAACCCCACCAGACCCCTTCTTACTCAATATCATAATTTTAAATGATGCTTTTAGAAGGTAGGAGGCCATGGATAACAAATCTAAGAAGATAACCACAGTCACAGTGTCTGTATCTATGAGTAAGTGTCCTTTATCATGCTTCATTTTTAAGATAGATATCCTTTTAATGTTTTCAAGGGCATGACCCAATCTACGGCAGTTGTCCATAGCAACCAGTCATATGAATTGTTTTTTTTCTTCAACCTGTACTAGAACACAAATTAAGCTTTCATTAATTGTTTTTATTCAAGATACTCTGATACAAATCCCTCTGTGTCATACACAAAACCGGGAGAAGACAAAGCAAATTGGGCAATTAATTGTTCGATCCAGAGCCAGTTCTAATAGACTCAGTTCTAATAATATTTTTATAAGGATATTAATTTGTGGACCTGTAAATGTAGGCCTGTTTTATCTGCAGGAAGATATTGTTGAGAATACGATAGGGCTTAAGTTTAACCATCCCTATAATTAAAAAGAATATTAAGTGGCTAGTTTACACACTTCAGGAAATGAATTATTATTCCTAATGAGAAACAGGTGATTAGTTCTCAGAGTAAATCCGATGCTTGTTGAAGTATCTCAATAAGTTGACAGTTTATTTCAATATATTTCTGTTCAGCTTGAATGATCACACAATTAAATGTAACCTCCAACATTCACAATGGTCAAGGAGGGACACTAGAGGTTTCTTTTACTACTTTTTTTTTCACTTTTTTGAAAAAGTTGACAATGGTGTTCAATACAGAAGGAAAGAAGTACAAACATGTTTTCATAATAGGTGTCAATATGTGACATATGCCACAATGTGTCAAACAGAGCATACTTCAGAGCCTCCTATTAGATTCTGGGAATATTGAAAATGCATCAGTCTTTCATAAATCTATTAACCCTAAATGTCAATTACCATAACCCCTTTATGATCCGAGAGGCCCCCATTAAGGAGCCCTATTTTATATTAAAATGTCTGTTCAAAGGTCATGGAGACTTTGCCAATTAAGGCCACATTGTAGGCACATGGAGACCTATTGCCATTGATGCTCCATTAGGGGATTCTAGGAAAAATGCAACTGTTTTGTTCAAATAATTTTGTAGATTTTTTAATATGCATCATTTACTCACAACTCATACAATAGATAAATTACAACATTATATATCTGTAAAGGAAGAAACAAAATAGATTGATTTTCTAAAGGACATTTACCACCATGATTAAGGATTGTTAACCAAGCACACTTACATGCTGGAGTGTGTCCACTCTGGCAGGGTCTGTTCTTCTTTTAGCTTCTCATGCTTTATTTTTAAAAGGCTTTTAAAACTATGCAAATGAGCCTGAGGGGTTCTGAGCTACATAGCTGTTAATGAAGCATGGAGCTCATCAGGCTCACTTTTTTTCTTGAAAGCAAGGGTGTAGAAAGCTTGATGAAGAGTGGATCCTGCCAGAGGGGGCACACACCAGCATGTAAGTGTGCTTGGTTTGCAATCATTAATCCAGGTGGTAGATATCCTTTAAAAGTGCTTTTATTTCTTAAAATTAGAACAACTTATAAAAAAATATATAAATTCAGAATTTCTGCAATCATACTAAACCCAAAATGAGACAAACAAACAAAAAAATAAAACCTAACAGAAGCGACAAATTTGCAGATTTTCACCACCATTAAAAAACAAGACCAACACTATAATTTTAAAAAAAATAATTAATATGCTTTTATAATGCTTTATTGAAAAAAAAGAAAAAAAACCTTTTCATTAACCCAGGTGATGCAGTTGCAGTCCGTTTTGGCCTTTAGGTTTTAAAAACCATAACTTTTTCCTGTAATGTAGCTGGTTGAATGCTTGTTCCAAGTTGTGTTTTTTTATAGTGTCAAACTTATACTATGTTCTATGTCAGTGATGGGCAACCTTTTGAGCTTGGTGTGTCAAAATTTGCCAAAAAACCGAGCATAACTCGGGTGGTGTGTCACCTTGACAAAAAAAAAAAAACATAATTTTGTGATATTTAATTTAAATAACAAATATGTATAATTATTTAACTTCTAGGGTACTTTAATCCTAGGTTGTGTGATTGATCCTACCATGTACAACAGTATGGCAGTATATGGGGATTTTCCACATCATCTATTTATTGCAATGTGCTGGACAATTTCTCAGACTCCTGCACCTGGCCGTGTAGGAGCCGAGGATGAAACTTAACTCTCTGGCGGCCGCGTGTCACTGAAAATGGCTATGCGTGTCAGCACTGACACGCGTGTCATAGGTTGGCCATCACTGTTCTATGTTCTTTTTAAGCCAAAAATAATAACAAATTTATATTTTTTATTTTATTATTATAAAAATAATATAAAATTAAGCCTTTGTCATTGTACAGTATAAATAACATGTTTGACGTAGCTTTCTTGAGTACATGAACGTGTTTTGTACAAATGGGAAGAAGCCTAATATATATTTTTTTCTAATCTTTAACTAAAGTTACACACTAAAAATATCTTATCAAACTCATTCATTTTATCAATCCATGGAGCTGACGAGGGCTTGTTTTTTGCAAGAACTAAAAATACACCCTACTCTGTAGTTGTGACTCTTTAAATAATTTATTATGGGAAACAGTATTTCTATAAATAAATATAATACTCTTAAATAGTAATGAAACCGACAGGATCAACAAATAGTTGACTGGCTTTTCTTATACAAGTCTTATTATTTATTCCCCAGCATGAGGTGTCCTAGAATTATTAATAGACTCATGATGAAATGTTTTATTTAAAACTAAGGCCAAAATAAATTACTTATAAATTACATTAACCCCTTTGTGGCAAGGTCTTTAATAACTGGACCATTTTTAACAAATTTTCATACTTATTGGTTTAAAGGACATAATTTTCTTTTTTTGAGCAATGCCATCAAAATTTGTGTTGCATTTTTATGTTACACATAGGGTTAGTTAATAGAAAAAAAAAGGGTAAAGTTACAAAAACTGGAATGTATTTGTGATCTATAGTATTTTCTTCAGCTTTACAATAAATAAAAATAACCATTGCAGATTAATTCCCTAGGGTTTGATTCTCATTTTGATATATAATATCTGTAGTCTGTGGCAAACTGGGTATTTATTTTATTTCACTGGTGAATATTAATGTGTATTTTTAAATATTTATTAATATGTAATTTTTTTGTGTTGCCCTTGGGGGGCATTCCCACATTTTTTCTTTTTTACATTGTTGGGTCAGAGCTGGACATGGTCTGATCAGACCCAACAGCTCTGATTAACCCCTACAGTCCTGGTGATGAAGTGACCTCTAGGTCTGTAGAGCCAGCGGCAGTGTCAGCTCCCATCTCATCATAGTGTCACTAGAATTTATACAAATT
This sequence comes from Engystomops pustulosus, assembly GCF_040894005.1. Taxonomy (NCBI): domain Eukaryota; kingdom Metazoa; phylum Chordata; class Amphibia; order Anura; family Leptodactylidae; genus Engystomops; species Engystomops pustulosus. The sequence goes on from NC_092415.1 coordinate 59,220,227, forward strand.
GATTTTGCATCCTGACAATGACCCAATGTAAACAGCCAATTTCACCAGGAACTGAAGAAGAAGGAGTTCAGAAAGTGATGATATGGCCCTCTGACCAACATCACAGAGACTGTCTAGATATCATATAGAAAAAGACAGATTTAAACACTCCTACATCAACAGAACATGTATGGTTAGTTCTCAAAGATGTTTGGAACAACTTCCCTGCCAATCCCTCTCGAGAGACTATCTACGAGAATTTGGAGTCTGTGAGAGGTTTTGCCCATTCGACCAGAAGAATGTTTATGAGGTCAGATACCAACGTTAGAGGAGACCTCCATGCTTTAAACACTTATTCTATGTCATTTCTAAGGTGTTTTATAGGGTTGAGATCATGGATCTGTATGTGCCAGTTAAGTCAGGTATTCTTTCACCACATGTCATTCTAAGGTAACATATAACTTATGTTTTGTTCTGTAAAACCAATTTTTCATGCAAAAAATGTTTGGCAGTGTATGTACAATGCTCTATGGCAGTGATGGCGAACCTTTTAGCGGCGAGTGCCCAAACTGCAACCCAAAACCCCCCTTATTTATCGTGAGGTGCCAACTAAAAATTAAAGCAGTAACTTATTGCTCCCTGTTCAACAACTTTCAATCATATAGGCCTCCTGAGGACAGCAACACAGTAGAAAGATGGAAAATTTACATCATTTTAGCTTCTTGCCAGTGTCCTTCTGAAAATCGTGGGGCCAGCAGGAGGTCCTCCAAAGATAATTTGGCCCTGTCTACGCATTCTACCTCTTCCTAGAGTCCCAAGTAGCGAAGTAAGTATCAAAATATGACTGAAGGCAGCATCTTTTAAGTTGCTTGGAACTGCAGGAAGATTCTTTGAGTCCTGCCTGGTGTGCTGGGGCGATGGCTCGGGTGCCCACTGGCACACCAGTGCCATAGGTTTGCCACCACTGCTCTATGGGGACGAGGCTGTGCTAAGAAGGGGTCTCCTGATGACAGGTTCCCTTTAAAGCATTTAATTGTCCAAAATGTCCTGGTGTGCTGATCTAATAAGATTCCTTTTTATTGAAACTAAGGGGCCAAGGTCGAGCTCTGAAAAAACACCTATGTAATTTCTAACACTGTACTGATGTTAATACCAGATATCTGCAGTTACTGAGTTAGCAGAAAGTAAGTGCCCAAAATGCAATCCCCACCCCAGAACTTGGTTACCCTTCTGTATATTGTTACTCATTTTTTGTCTTTGTTTTGGCCCAACTTTGTTTATTCTATGCACTTTGCATTTTGTGGGTGAATGACTGTACTTTGTATTTTTATTACGTCCTCCTGTTTTTATTGGTATGACATAGATTATCTTTGGCTCCACTATATAGACCACAAAATACAGATGTGACAGATGACAAACATAATTATTAGGGTTAGTAAGAGAAGAAAATTCTGCATGCATTTTGTTGCTTGAGCTAAACAAGCTCCCAAGCATAAATATTATTGAATATTAAATATATTATTCAGTAAAAGAAAATTCTGCTAAAATATACTTGTCCTTAATTTATAGTGTCTCACAGGGATCAAGGTGCAAGAGCTGAAGGAAGCAAAACACTCAACCCAACGGTGTAACCGTTGTTGCTATGGAAACTAACAAAGTTAGAGTAATTGAAAATGTTTCGCTATTCTATACGGAGGTACAGAGAGTGGGAATAAATTGTGCTGCAAAGCATGAAATACAAATAGTCATGATATATCCTAATTCTTACAATTGTTATGTTATTAAGTGGCCTCAATTCTTATGTACTATAGGTAGAAAACACGAGGAGATGCTGTTATTATTATTTGTTAATTATAAGTGTTTGGTTATGCCTTATTTAAGACTACAACATCTTTGAATTCACATTCCTTAAGTACAATGGAACATTTCATTCAATATCTTTAAATACCTGTATTTTAGGTACAAAATTGTGTGATTCTGTCGCTATTTTAATTTCTATGCTGTGACCACGGCTCCTTTGTAAAACTATGACTGCAGCTTTACTCGACTCTGTTCTGCCTTCTATGACCTCTGGCTTCTACCTTGATGCTGGGGCACATCCCATATTTGTGGAGTTCACCACTGAGGTCAGGGATTGGTCCAGTGGAGATCTGACTTCAGCTCCACAACGGAGCCATGGGAGCTGCTGCTACCATTAGCAGAGGACCTGCAGAGGTATCTGAATACAGCCATAGTTGAGCTTTTTCCATTATCCACTGTAACTGGTCACTTTAAAGTTACATTACTATTACCCTCTTTCTATCCTTATTTTAATTGTCCTTAGTGGTAAAACGTTTAAGGAATTGGCAACTTTATGTTTTTCTCCCATGTGTGGAAGGCAGGATATTATATTATTTACCAATATCCATCTATTCAGAAATGCCTTGCACCTCATCCGCTGCCACTCTTGTTTATAACATGACTAGAGATGGAGCGATATGTGTTCCCAAGTTCCCATGATCAATCAATCTTCCCGTACCTTATGATTGTATTTACGAATACTCTCTTAAGGTCCAAAAAGGTAAATTGGATGTGAACAGTTCATCCATCTCCTGCAATGTTATGCACTGGAATGGCAGATGATAAGGTAAAATACATTTCTGCTTTACTACTTTACTATACATATATGGAAAGTGGTGTAGATCTAATAATATATATAATCCTCCTGCCCCACACATTACAAAACTTGAAGCAAAGTGGCCAACAACCCCCTTTAAGATCCTTCAAAGTGCAGTTCAGAAATGTGGTTAATAGGATAAGAGACTTTGGATACAATATATATACCCTGTATCCCCCATTTGAAATGATAAAAAACAAAGGCAGCCCATAAGCACTTTACATATCTGCTGCTTTTAAAACTGCTTGTACAGGTGATGTTCATGTAACTTCAACTCTAAAATTAAGCAGAGCTAAGCTAAAGATCTGGAGAAAACCCTGAGGAGAATCCTTCAAGGAAAAGAAATGTAATTATAAAGAAACTGGTCATATCTGATGTGTCATATACTACATGAAAGTGAGTGACAATGACAATGCAGGTCATAACTACATGTCTATTATTTTATTAATTGTTAATATATTTTCATCAAAGGCAATAGAAGACCCATTTATTAAAAGATTCCAGTTTACACATGTCTCACATTAACTTCATTTTGGAAGACATTACTAAATTTATTTTTACTATTTATTTTTACTATTTTACTATTTTTATTTTAATGCAGATTATCTTCAGTGTTCAGGGACTGCCATGGGGACCAGGTTTGTGCAATCTATTCATAGGAGCTTAGCATTATTCCAAAACTGTGTGCTGCCTGGTCTTCTGGCGAGGTATATAGATGATATTGTTTTAATTTGGGACCACTCACAAGAAGAACTTAAAGGAAACCTACCAGGGTGAGCTGGTGCCGGTACTTACTTTCGTTAGTGTTATTAACCGCTGTATCACTGTTTTAACACTTTTTAAAGTTTATAGCTGTAGCTGCTTCCTACATAGGAAGTGCCGGAGATGTCGCGTGCGCACGGTCGCGCGCAGCGACGAAGCAGCTTCAGCTATAAACTATAAAAAGTGTTAAAACCGCGATACAGCGGTTAATAACACTAACGAAAGTAAGCACCGGCACCAGCTCACTCTGAGCTGGTGCTTGGTATTTACAGCTTACCCCTGCCATTTGAACTGGTAGGTTTCCTTTAACAGTTTTTTCCATTAACTTGACAAAATGCCATAAATCTGTAAGATAAAGATTGATTTCTTAGATCTACAAATACATCCAAAGGGAGCACAATTAATCAGTAGCACGTATCCTAAATCAAGAGCAAGAAATGGATTTATACTTTTTGATAGTTGTCATCTCTCTAGATGGTTGCTTGATGTGCCATATGAGCAATACAGAAGGTTTAGCACTACTCTACCATGACAAAAGATTTGAGAGGGAAGCACATATATTCACAGAACAATTTCAAAACAAATATTACCTAGAAAGGGGTATTGGGTATTCCCATTTTGACAAATTAATGCTATTGTTTGTATGATGAAAACTGTTAAAATTTCTCAAATGTACTTTCTGTATCAATTCCTCACAGTTTTCTATATCTCTGCTGGCTGTTATAAATGGACTTCAAGTGGATAGAAATCTGACCATGGTCACACAAGTGCAAAGCTCCTGATATCATAACCAGAGGTGTGAGATAGAGTAACCAGAGGTGTGAGATATAATGAGCCGTGCACCTGTGTGACCATGATCAGATATCTGCCCACTGGAAGTAAACATAGAAGCTCTCTATCGAATGACAGCAAGCAGAGATCTAGAAAACCACAAGGAATTATACAGAAAGTATATTGGAAAATTGTATAACCTTTTGTAATTCAAACAATAAAATGTATTCTCTGAAATGGGAATACCCCTTTAAGGGGGGAGTGGGAGAATACACCTGCCACCAAAAAAGAAGTAGATACAACAAAAATAGTTTTCCTTTATATACGAAATATTAACAAATTTAACAGATTCAACAAATTTAACAGATTCAACAAGATTAACATTTTTTACAGGACGATAAGACAATTGGGACATTGCTTCCAAACAGACAACCCCAGGGACCCCTAATTTAGGGAACAAAATAGCACCAACTATGAAAAAGAAAAATCAGAATCAACAATGGGGTTTGCAATTTGTAGCAAATTTACAAACTTTGCGAAAAAAAAACGAATAAAAATCATCTCTTCATCTCACAATTATGTTTACATAAATAATTATTTACTAGAGATGAGCGAGCATACTCGTCCGAGCTTGATGCTCGTTTGAGCATTAGCGTACTCGCAACTGCTCGTGGCCCAGACGATTATTTCGCCAGCTCGAGAAAATGGCATCTCCCGGCGTACTGATTTTTGGCATCCAGAAACAGAGCCAATCACAAGCCAGGAGACTCTGCAGTACACCCAGCATCACGTGGTACACTTACATGTCGATAGCAGTGGTTGGCTGGCCTGATCAGGTGACCCTGGAATATACTAGCCGCTGCCCGCGCTGCTCGGATCATTCTCTGTCTGGATGCCGTTAGGAATAGAGCTGCTGCTGGTCAGAGATAGCGTTAGGGTGTTCTATTAGATTACTGTTAGGCAGGAGTGATTCTACAAGAACCCAACAGCCCTTGTTAGGGCTACATTAGCATTTTTCAAAAGTTAAAGTGACAGTCACAGCACAAAATCATTTTGTGTGCTGTCAGTGTTGGTTAGAAACTAGCCATAGCAATCATCTTCTGAGGTTGCTGTCTGATTTCTATAAAACCAAAAAAAAAATAATTATCAATAGACTTTGGAAAATGTTGAGGACGAGGGCGTGGGCATCCAATTACGGCAGGGGTCAGAGGCCGTGGTACTGGGCGGGGTGACACACTACCTGCTGATGAGGGAGCAGGGGAAGGCTGCAGAGCTACACTCCCTAGCTTCATGAGGCCACAACAGTGCGAACAGGTGATGTCGTGAATTGTGGACAATGCTTCAAGCCATTTGTCCACCAGTCAGTCTTCCACGCAGTCCACCCATGTTACCCAAGTGAGCACTCCTCCAGCTCCTCCACCTCAACCTCCTTCCCCCCAGTCTGCCCGATCCCAGGAAAATTTGGAATTTCATCTGGCATACTCTGAGGAACTGTTTTCTGGACCCTTCCCAGAGTCACAAACCACTTCTCAGGTTGCTGCTGAGCTCTTTCCCGATGCCCAGGTTTTCCACCGGTCGCAGTCTGTGGGTGATCATTTTTCTGGAAGGCAACCTACCCGCTCCTCTGATTTGAAAACTTTTTTGGACTGCCACATACAGGCACTATCCAAATTTAATTGCCTCCATAGCAGCCTCTACACGTCGTCTTTATAGCAGCCTCCACACGTCGTCCTTATAGCTGCCTCCACACCTTGTCTCCACTACTGCCTTCACACGTTGTCTTCATTGCTACCTCCACACGTCGTCTCAATACCTGCCTCCCCACGTCGTCCCCTTAGCAAATGAGCTGTGTCAGGCTACATTTTCGGGTGTTTTACCGGCTGTGATTTTCTGCCGTTTTATATGGGTCACTCATTTTCACAATGCATACAAAGCTGGATGAGTGCGCATCTCCCCCCCCACATGGCTCCACACATCATCCTCATAGCTGCCTCCTCCCTTAGCATAAGAGCTGTGTCCGGCAAAATTTTGGGTTGTTTTAAGGGCTTCCACATCAAACTTGTTAACTTTGTCGCCACCCTGCTGTGTTATCCACAAAACATACCGCCAAATTTTTATCTATGAGGGATATTATTTCAGCGCTACATGCGCATCTCTTTACGTTCCCCTCCGCCATAACCAGGCCAAATACTTATAAGAACAGTGCTACAGTTGATCTTACACAAAAGGTTTTTAGAAATGCTGTTTGTAGTCCGAGTACACTCTGGTTATGTCACCTGGACAATCGCCAGCCTGAGGCTGCGGCCGCTGCCTCCACACGTCGTCCACATAGCTGCCTCCATATGTCCCCTTAGCAAACGAGCTGTGTCAGGCAGAATTTTCGGGTGTATTGCCAGATACGTAATGGAACTCAGCCCATCTATCGCCGCCATGCTGGAGACCTAAAGTTTCAATCATAGCGCCACAATATGGATGCCTCATACTGTCGCTCTTAATCATGGAACCATTTCTGAAAAAAATAAAAATAGAACCGCAATGCTATTCCATTATTCCTAGATGAAGTATTCAAACAACCCCGCCTGCTTTGAAAATGCTAATTTTTTCAAAGTAAACGCTTCGGTCCCCCAGGTCCATTTTGAGTGGAGAGGAGCCGAGAGGCATGTTCTTGGACATCGGACCGCCAGCTCCATCCCAAGATCTAACTAACATCGTTTTAACTGCAGCAACTTTAATCTACTACTATAACCTTTTACCTCTAAAATCTATCTTTTCACTCCTCTTTTCTCACCTCCTTACGTTCACCTCGGGTGCACGTCGTTCCTATAGCTGCCTCCAAAAGTCGTCTCCATAGCTGCCTCCACATGTCGTCCCCTTAGCAAACGAGCTATGTCAGGCTCATTTTTCGGGTGTTTCACCAGATACGTTATGGAACTTGGTCACTATGTCGCCACCATGTGTTATCAACTAAATATACCGTCAACCTTTTGTTCACATAGGAAATCATTTCAGCGCTTCTTGCTCACCTCCTTTAGTTCCTCTTTGCTGCCATGAACCCTGAGTCCATTTTTGGATATGTCGCCATGCCACTCTCTAGTCTGCCGGTGATGCCGCTGCCTCCGCATGCCGTCCCCTATAAAAAATGTTTCTTTGGTTCCTAAAGGCGTTGGAATTTTTTTCTTATAAAATAATTCTTTTTTAAATAAAATAATAATAATCTTTTGGGGACATATACAAATAAAATATAACAGAGTACAAAGTCATATGGAACAATAGGAGCAAGGGCCTTGCTTGCAAAAGCTTTAAAAACTATAAAACCAATTTTATTATAAAAATAACTTTTCACATGTACATTCTAAGTATCAAGGGCCAGTTCCATCAGGTCCCTGTCAGGCCGCTTACCCAGCACTGGGACCCCTGGGCTGTGCCCCTCACACCCCTAATGTTTCTATTCTCTTTCCACATTAGCAGTTAAATTTCACATCTGTGGTACAGAAATATACTTCACATATTTATTTGTGCTAGTAACTATTACACATCTTAGTGATTTATGAAATATGATACAGATTATAAGAGATGGATACCCGCATCTAATCTAACACTGCAGAGGTAAGCCTTGCATATCAACCAAACGGAATAAGCAAGTTGAGCAATATTCATCTTTTTCACATATAATGCAACCAGCTAGAACATTGAATTGGACATATTTGGGCGTATTTACTAAGGGTCGCGGATCGCACTCTCATCGGACTGACGAATTGTGTCGCAAGACAATGCACTTACATGCACCAGGAAGAAGAAGGTGAACTCCGGCGGACCTGAGCGGGGAAGCAACACATGCAGGATATCTGGCGCACGGTCTTAGTGAATCGCGGCACAGTGCATTATCGTCGGACAATGCACTTTCTGTGAACTCCAGCGGACGGGTAAGTAAATGTACCCCATTTGAACAACGATTGGATTGAACTATGGACTATTTTGTGGAAAAATTTGAACACAAAGGTAGCTCTGCCAATATCTAAAGACCAAACAATTCCTAATATGATGTGTTGATTATATAAAAGCTACAATTTGGAAAGTAAACACATTGGGGCAGATTTACTTACCCGGCCCATTCGCGATCCAGCGGCGCGTTCTCTGAACAGGATTCGGGTCCGGACGGGATTTATGAAGGAAGTTCCTCCGCTGTCCACCAGGTGGCGCTGCTGCGCTGAAAATCATCTGAACGTGCCGGAATACACCGAGCTGGACCAGGTGAAGGTAAGCGCTTCCCAAGCGACACATTTTCGGTTTTTAAATGCGGCGGTTTTTCCGAATACGTCGGGTTTTCGTTCGGCCACGCCCCCGATTTCCGTCGCATGCATGCCAGCGCCGATGCGCCACAATCCGATCGCGTGCGCCAAAATCCCGGGGCAATGCAGGCACAATCTGCGCAAATCGAAAATATTCGGGTAACACGTCGGGAAAACGCGAATAGGGCCCTTAGTAAATGACCCCCATTAAGTCCACAGTTAAGTCCAATACCCGCATAATTATTGGCACGATAAAACAAAGATACTTTGTGTACAAGTGTAATAAGTTATATAGGGATATGTGTATGTATTTTTTAAAAGATGTATACACAAAATATTATTACAATATTACCTTTGCAATATGGTCTTATAGTGGAGATTTGTATGAGGAAATGCTTATGTTAAATCTCCATAAAAGATAAACACATGTAATATAACTATGCCATATGTAACATAAACCTAAAGTGGAGATTTGTTCAAGAAATGTTACCCTATATCTCTCTTAATAAAATAAATCTTTTTAAGGGTAGTAATTGTGCCTGAACTAATTTTGTATTTATATCCATTATTTTTTCATAATAGAAGGTAAATATACTCTGGTTTTAATAGCTATGAAGACTTGTCTGGAAGCTCCTGAGATCTCCCACAGGGTTGAACTCAGTAGGTATACATATAGGAAAACAAATCATGTCTGACTGCTGATGTCATAGGTCATTTCTGTATGTGTAGTTATATGCTGTTACTGTGCCATTGCTGTGAGGATAAGGGTCAGATAGATAAATCTACTTTATCTACTTTATTTTAATATCTAAACAAAAGATTACAATAAGAAATGTCTCTATTTCACTGTTTAGGCAGTGATCCTATATTCCTCTTCAGCAATGGACAAATATATGTATAAAACATGAAATAGTAATAAATATATCATATTATTTATGGTACTTCCCATAATTAGTTTAAATAATATCTACCTTCAAAATAGAGGATGGTAATCTTCTAATATTTGTTATCCATGGCCTCCTTCCTTCTAACATCAACTTAAATTATGCTAATGAGTTAAGGGGGCTCTAGTGGTATTACCAGAGCTCTTTTGTGCTGCAGGCTGTTACAGTGTACAGCAGCATTTCCCCACTCTTAGGCTACATGGGGGCATTATGGGGGGGGCGTATATTCGGCTGTATATACGTCCCCCAGAGACGGCAATGGGCGCACGGCACTGCTGGGAGAAACATGTCCTATCTTTCCCCGTAATACGGTGCCACGCCATACATCGCTTTCAAGAGGGGCAGGGGTTAACAGCACTCCCTCTCTCCCGGGCATCGACGTGTGTCTGCTGTAATATTATACGGCAGGCACACTGTCCTGTGAATGTAGCCTTGCTATGTGCTGAAATTTCCTCTGCTGCACCTACATTACACAGGGCAGAGGAAGGAGAAAGCCATGAGGGAGCAGGAAGGAGGGTGACACAGTGAAGGGTGAGAGAAGCTGTAAATAATGAATCCATAGAGGGTGAGGGGGTCTTTATATAAAATAACCATAATGGGGGCTGTATATAAAATAACCACATAAGGGGACTGGTATTATAAACTAGAGAATATTTTAGAGAACGGCATTAATTTCTTAATTTTTAATGCGGCAAAGTGCACTTCCCTAGGGGCCTACTGAAACTTGCAGACTACCCTGATCTCTAACAACCCTTTTGGCTCATTAGGATAATTTTAAAAGTTGATTTTAGAAGCATCGAGGCCACAGATAACAAAAATAAGAAGATTAACAGAGTCAGATTTCTTTTAAAGGTTGACGCAAAAAAGCAACATTACTTTTCTGTACATGCACCAAGTTGTACTACAGAAGCCAAAAAATATAAGTCACAAAGTTTTTCCATATTCCTTATATTTTTTTTTATAAATTTTTAGTGATCCAGGGTTACACTGTATCCTTTATGTAAGTGTAAAGTTACACTTCCCTAGAGATGGAACTGATTAGCTGCATAGGACTGATCTCTGCCACTGTTGGTGCCTGTGCTGCTTCAATTTAGACAGTGTGGTACACAGGGCCCCCACTACGAAGTTGGCAAATTTTGTGGGCCACCAACAGAGTGATAATCCCGCCCTGTGTGCAGAGTGAGTTCCCTGCACCTGTGAAGGTTGGAGTGTTTCCTGTGACTTAGGGCCCCTTCTCCTCCACGGGGCCCCCTGAACACAGTCATACTAAACCCCCTCTGATGGTGGCCCTTGTGATACACCTTTGCTTCAGTGTGCTTGTACTAGTACAATGTTGACTTCACTGAGTAGCAGAGTAGGAGTAGAGGACCCAGGTAAGTGTAAATGTCAATGTGGCCCTGGGCAGTGGATCTATAGATTGATTTGTGACAGTAAACCTCAAAAATTCTTCAAGAAAATTTCACAGACAAACAGTAATGGAAAACCCCTGCTTTTCTTCTACTGTGCTTTTTTGTAATATACTGCAGCCTCACTGAAAATCAGATATTTCTTTCTGCATTATTATTCATGTTTCCACACTTTGGATGTATATTTTATATTTTATTGAGCAGATGTTTTAATTATAACTTATGAAACTGTTTACTCTTCATAACTGTGTCTCATTTAGTGGGAGGTAAGTCATTTTCTCAGGTCATGCTTTTAGAAACAGCTTTATTGATTCAGTTTGTAAACTATGTAACATTTTTATGCATAATACATTGAATATTACTACATGCAGTACCGAATTTGTAGCAAGAACTATGCAACATTTTCTCTCTATCTATGTACAAGCTTAACAGAATATGTGAGAGGACTCAGAAAGTACACTACTGCCAGATGATTTATCTGTATAGAAAGCCATAGTTGAAAGGTTTCCATTATTCTCAGAACTTGCTTTGCCTCTCAATTTGAATACCAACATTTCAGAGGATGTCATATTTAAGAGCTCGGATTTAAAAATTGGATTTAAAAATTGGTTCGGGAAATGTGAGATGAAGAATTGAGTTAGAAATCACTCACCCAGTGTTTGCCCGTGTCATCGGTTTCCTCCATTCGTACTACTAGGCCGAGAAGACGTTGAATTTCCCTCTGGTTCATTTTTATCTGGCAGTGTGAACAATGGCCCACTTACTGCTGCTGAGTGAATTCATCACATCTGTCTCTCTGCAGACGTGATGGACCAGCGATAATTAACACCATGTGACTGATAGAGGCTGCTCCTACCACCTGGGGCAGAGTTCCTGATCATGGTAAATATTCTGTGCTCATTTTAACCTCATTTTAAAGTTACCTGCTTGGTATTCTGTTTTGCTCTGTTATCCAAATCTCTGCTTTTCCGATTTTGGCCATTATTTTGTGACTATCCCTTTGTTCCCCGAATCTGCTTTATATCGCTATCTTTACTGTGATCCGGGTTGTCAACTATTTGCTTGATTTATGTGTTTGTCTTGTTTCCCATCTCACTTTGGCCTAAGAAGGGACTGTCTTGTATTGTTTAGGATAAGCAAGCAGGGCTTTCAAGGGGCTGGTGCCTAGGGCTCACCGTCCTGTCTTGTCTGTTTACCCTCCATCCTACCCCCATCCATTATACCTAGTGCCCCTGTATACTACATCTCAAAGCCCCCTCAATGGGTTTTCTGTAATGTGGCATTCTTTCATACTTTCATAGCGAAACACGTGTTTCGCTATGGCGCTTTATCAAGGGGAGTCTTGATCACCATAACGAAACATGTGTCGGGGTATACGGAATGTGGTTTTTCCCTGGTATGGTATCTTAAGTCCTTCTGGGTTATGACCATACAGGTCACCCAGTTAGGCCCGTTCCACACTTGCGAGTGTGATGCGATGAACTCGCATCACACTCGCAACGCATGCTGCTGGGAACGCATGGCCCGAACGCTGCACACCGGGAGTGAACTGACAAGCTGAGTTCACTCCCGCGGTGCAGCGTTCGGGCCGGGCGTTCCCGGCTGCATGCGTTGCGATTGTGATGCGAGTTCATCGCATCACACTCGCAAGTGTGACTCTTTTTGTTTGCTATTTAAATTTTATTAACCGCATATTTTATTAACTGTATAATTGATTGTGTGACCTACCTCTTGGCTTATATGTGCCAACACTTTGGACACACACACTTTTAATTAGTTGTAGCCCATGCTTTTTTTTGTCTTATGTGTATGTGTTTTTATCTGTGTATCAATAAAGATTTGGTTCTATATTTCATGACTTACATATTTTTGTGTTGATCAAGTTTTTGTGGTAATCATTAAAAAGGCATAAATACCTCCATCACAGTTTCAGCCAAAGGCATACATACTGCCATCACAGTTGCGCTTCAGTCAAAAAAGAAAAATAAAGATGCCCTAAATCATAGCATCTGAAGAGATTACTGAATTAACTCTTAGTGCTAAGTTGGAGATGGCACACATTTATTACTGACTTGTTCTAAAATTCTGTCAGCCGAGCAGTGTAGGGAGCACCAGATTAATGAAGACCATGCGCCAGTTTTAATTAATCTGGTGCACTCTGCACACTCCTCCGGCAAACTGCACATTGGGCCAACTTTAACAAAAACAGTGCAAACACACTAGGTGCAGTTTGCCTGTGAAATTCATGAATTGTGGCACACATTCCTTATGAATCTGGTGCTTCTTTTTCTGCCTCGACAGAGTAAACCAATTTTTTGGCACACCTTTACCATAGAGCATGCAACACAATTCTATCCAACACTTCATGTAAATGTGGCGCACGGTCAGACTGTGTATCGGAACGCCCCTTTCAGTGCAGATTTTTGTGCTGTGTCGGGTATTGAGCAGCTTTATAAATACATGTGCAACCAGTTTGCACTGAAAAGGATGTGCAAAGTCAGACAGAAAAACTGGTGCAGGGGCATTGTCTTGTTTCTTGTGGGCCAGTGTCTTGTTTCTTGTACTACTTTTTAAGTAAATCTCCCCCTTTATATATTGGTATTATTTCTATTTCAGTTCCCCACTGATATGTTTCATTGCCAATAGATTGGCAATTAAGACCTATGGGAGAGTTCTTTATGTATAATATTTGTGTAATAAAAAACAAACAAAATGTGTAAATATTCCCAAAAATAATGTTTAAAATCTTGTTTTATAAACTACTGATGTAGACATAGGGTAGCCGTTGGAAGACATTGACAGTGCCTTATTTAGCGATATTTAGGGTTTGCCTCTCATGATTTACGGTTTGAGGAGAAATGGAATGGAGGGGGAAGCTGAGCAACACTAATGAAGTACAGGATCAGTTATTAATAGACTTTATAACCCAAACCTTTAAAGCAGCTTTTTATTTTTCTGAAATTAATAGAGCAGGTGATAATAGTAAACTTTGTCATATACTTTATTAAAGGAAACCTACCATGAGGAATCTACTATCAGAAGTAGATCTGATGGTAGGTTCCTCCTGCCTGCCTCTGCCCTAATCTGTAATTTAATAATCCTGGAACCTAACCTAACTGGTCAAAATATTTATTTTAGTAATATGTAAATTAACTGCAGAGGCTACTGGGGAGTGTACAAGCCTAAGCTCCCATTGCCGGCCAGGCTAGTACCCGCCCAAATAGCCTCTGAAGTTAATTTACATATTACTAGAATACAGTTTTTAACAAGTTAGGTTAGGTACAGGATTATTAAATTACAGATTAGGGCAGTTGCAAGAGGAATCTACCATCAGATTTACTTCTGTTAAGGTTTCTCGTGGTTGGTTTCTTTAAGTAAAACAGCTTCTCTGTACCATTTTTGCCCCTTCTTTCTCCTAATTCTCTTCATCAGGAGATAACACTATCCAGTGACTCTGTGTGAAGAGTTAAGCCATTAGACATTTATCACATTCCTGTATCTTTTAGCTGTCAGTGGATACAGGAGAGAAAGCTGATTTACACAAACTGCTTAAAAAAAGGGAAAAGCTGGGCAAAAAGATGGACACAGGAACATATTTTTTATAAAAGTAGTGTAATACAAAGTTTACTATTATCTTAACAGTAGTTACAAGTTTTACATTTAATAAGGGACCTGAAATCGTAGTGTACATAGAGAATACAAAACAAAGAACATCTCAGACTATTATGAGATGTCAAAAGTGCCACCTTCAAAGAATTCTCACCCTGCGATTCCTGACCTAAATGAACATTGCATGGCACATAGTGAGGCAGAATGTAGAGCCTTTTAGGTTTAGTCCTTTGTGTTTAATGAGAATGGCTTTAATACTGTACATGCTGCTTATGATATTTTCTGTTTGACAGTTGTGATATGAGCACTGGGGAGTCATCAGAAAGATTGCCAAACGGGATAATGTCTGTAATTAATTTATAAATGAAGTCCCTCATACATTATTTTAATAATGGAGATGTATCTGATATCTTCAGTGGAAATAAATATGTCTGGTGTCACCTCTCACAGGACGCTGTGTGTCATCAGATAGGATGAAAGCGTTCTCTCTAAGCACAGCTCCAAGTTTTATTCCTTCCCTAGCTGGCAAATACCCACAAATCCAAATAAAGTTTTAGAAAGAAACATATGTGTACAGTTTACAGTGTTGTGATATTTGTGTAAACTTGCTACCAGTTTATCAAATTAAACAGTTTTAAGCAAACAAAACATAAAGTATTTCTAATAGATGCCTTTATGTTAAATAAAAGTTCTTAAAGGGAACTTGTCATCAGGATGATACATTTTCAATAACAGTGTCAGGGTTCTGGGTCAGTGGACGCTCTGGACCACCGCGGGAGGTGGTACTAGCCAATACCTGGGACTGGAGTCAAAGTGGCATTTGGTCTTCACCAGAGCCCGCACCAGAACACAGGAGCAGGAACTGGAACACAGGAACGGAACACGGGAACACTCAGGAGCACAGGAACAGTGGAACGCAGGAGGGCTTTCACTTCACAGGAAAAGGCTTGAAGATCCGTCGGGGAATGATGGGAGCTGCCAGATTATATAGCAGACCCGGAAATGACCAGCGCCAATCACCTGTGCGCTGGCCCTTTAAAGCTCCGAGTGCTGGCACCTGTACGCACTAGGAAGCGGGGACGAGCACGGCCTACTCCGCACCAGAGCCGGATTGTGGAGAGGTAAGTGCGGGCCTGGGGATGAGGCAGAGCCACGGAGAGGGTCACGGGTGTGCCCATGATACATGTCACGTATCACGGGCACACCCGTGACCCTCTCTGTGAGATACAGGCTCCCATATACTTCATTTAATTCTAATTTCCAATCTGTTTTTATAATTAAAATTACTTCTTCCACTCACTTTTAAAAGTATGTAAAACTTTACCTGCCTCCCTGCAAGCAAACTGCATAGAGTTATGGGTGCAAGTCCTTTTTTCATCATGATCATTATCTCATCTCCTCTCTGCTCTGCTAGCTCTTTCCTGTTACCCCCTCCCTCTTGCATCCATGCAGTATTATTGTATTTATATTATTGTACATTGCGGGCAGTATTATAGTAGTTATAGTCTTGTACATAGGGAGCTGTATTATAGTAGTTCTATTCTTGTACATAGGGGGCAGTATTATAATAGTTATATTCTTGTACATAGGGGGTAGTATTATAGGAGTTATATTCTTGTACATAGGGACAGTATTATAGTAGTTCTATTCTTGTACATAGGGGCAGTATTATAGTAGTTCTATTCTTGTACATATGGGGCAGTATTATACTAGTTATATTCCTGTACATAGGGGGCAGTATTATAGCAGTTATATTCTTGTACATTTGGGGCAGTATTATAGTAGTTATATTCTTGTACATAGGGGGCAGTATTATAGCAGTTATATTCTTGTACATAGGGGGCAGTATTATAGTAGTTATATTCTTGTACATAGGAGCAGTATAATAGTAGTTATATTCTTGTACATAGCGGGCAGTATTATAGTAATTATATTCTTGTACATAGGGGGCAGTATTATAGTAGTTATATTCTTGTACATAGGGGCCAGTATTATAGTAGTTATATTCCTGTACATAGGGGCAGTATTATAGTAGTTATATTCTTGTACAAAGGGGGAAGTATTATAGTAGTTATATTCTTGTACCTAGGGGGGTAGTGTTTTTGTACTTTGTTTATTGGTGTGTTTTGGGATTTGCATAATAGTGTGCCTCTCTGAAGGGTAGTGGTATGACAATGCAGACCTTGGACTGAAAAAGGTTGTGCACCTCTGCTTTAAATTAAGTCTATATGACAATGAAAAGGCCTTATGCTTCTCTATATTTTATTTAACCTATAAAATACATTCTGTTAGTTGTTTTTTAGGGGTTTTCCACCATGAGAAGCAGCAGCTTATCGCCAGGGCATGAAATCCTTTCCTGACTTTGTGGGTCCCCTCTACACAACCCCACACTGAGTCATATAACTTTTTAAAGGAGCATTTCTACAGATTACATTTCTCCATGGAAGGAAGTAATGATTTTGAGGGTTTAACTGTTGGTAACACCGGCAATCACAAGAGGACCTACAAGTGCCTCTAAAATGGTGAACATGCTTGCACAGCATATCTTGCTGTAGAATGCTCTACCATTAGTTCAATAATATTGAATAGAGCATGATCAGACCTATCTTGTGGACATTTATTATGTAATGATTACGCAGCACAAAGCATGGCAAATTGGTCCCTTTCCCCAATGGGGCTCACAATCTAAACAACCTAACAGTATGTTTTCTGCAGTGTGGGAGGAAACTGGAGGACCCAGAGGAAACCCACGCAAACATGGATAGAACATACAAACTCTTTGCTGATCTTGACCTGGGTGGGATTAAAACCCAGGACCCCAGCACTGCAAGGCAGAAGTGCTACCCACTCAGCCACCATGCCGTCCAAATGTATTGGTAAACCACAATTATAAGCACAATTGAAATGTAATGCTCAGTTATGATAACTATGAAATATCATGGAGCAGTGTTTTCCTATAGTCAGTGCTGGCATCAGTCAATCAAGTGCTGCCCAGCTACTATGTTCTTATTTCATGTCACGATGCAAAATGTTCACAAAGAACGAAAGAACTGGATCAAGCATTTGGTACTGGACTTTACTGGGAATGTAGTGATGTACCTCCTACAGTGTTCCTTCTGTTACTGAAGCTGTACTGACAAAATAAGTTTAATGAAAGAATTGTGCAGTCACCGTTATTACAGCTTACACCGTATATTAACTAAAATATTTTATTCTTTTTGTGAAGAGGAAAATACTAGACTTTATAGGGCTGCATCACTGCAGTTTGTTATCCAATGTGTTGCTTTAAAATGGTAAGTCAACAGTTTGTGTACTTTGATACTTTGATGGATGAGCAGTTATAGATGTCTGGGCCCGCATTATGGTACTGGGTTTTGCTACCTTTTTGTCTTGACCATTTTTGCCAATACCTTTTACTCATAGTTTGGCTACTCTTTAGAAGGAAGTCCTAGTTGTTGTCTTCTTGTAACACAGGGATATGTCGTAAACATGACAGCAGAAGCTTATTTAGAACTGAATATAGTGGCTTATGAAGTGATGCCCCCCCCCCTTCAGCATCCAAAAGTGACACATCTCAAGCAATAAATGACTCTAAAAAGGACATTTTTGCGCTGCGTTAATCTGGTGAGAGAAGCTTAGCCACAGATTCTGCTGCAAGTTTTTTTGCAGTGATTCCGACCTGTGTGTCCTCAACCTAAAGCTAAAAGTGATCTGTGCCCACAGTTATATATTTTTTCCACACTTCTGCTGCTAATAACAACACACGCATAGATATGGTTACACAAATCTCAACGCAGTGATTAGCACTACAGCCTGGGCTCAAGTCCCATCTGTCACGTTGCTGACCCCGGATTGGACTTGACGTTGCATCTCTGCCGCCTGCCCTGACCCTGTGCCTGAACCTGACCACGAGATTGTCTCCTGCTAAGGAACCTTGACCTCGGCTGCCGCGAGCTAGTCGCAACTGTGAAATGACCTGGTGGTATCCCGCGGCAGCAAGACCATCCCGCTTTGCAGCGCGCTCTGGTGAAGACCAGGTGCCACTTAGATTCCTGTCCCGGGTGTCGGCTAATAGCATCTCCCGTGGTGGTCCAGAGGATCCCGAATCCTGACACCATCCCAGTTTGTATGTTCTCTGTGTTTGTGTGGGTTTCCTCTGGCTCCTTCGGTTTCCTCCCAAACTCTAAAACATACTGGTAGGTTGATTAGATTGTGAGCCCCATTGGGGACAGGGACTTATATGGCAAGCTCTGTGCAGAGCTGCGTAATCTCTGTGCGCTATATAAATTAAGGAATTAATTATTATAATGAAATCTCCAGGGCTGCTATTCAACACTGTATGAACACTCCAGTCAAAGCTATTTTCTTAAATAATGCATGGTGCAGGGCCTGAGGGGAAGATCATGACTTTAGGTTCTAGAAAGGTTCTAGGAATTCAATGAAAATAAGTCATGCTCCTCCCTTCAGGCCCTGCACCATGCATTATTTAATCAAGTAGCTTTGATTCTTTTAAAACTTGATTTAAATGTAGCCATAGATCAAATTCAGGTTCAATAACAAAAGAGCCTTAGATTGAGCCTTCCTCTTAACAGTCTCTAAAGCCAGATCACAGAGCAGCAAGGGTAGCCCCTCAGGCTAGTATAATTTTAAAACCTGATTTTAGAAGGAAAGAGGCCATGGATAACAAATCTAAGAAGGTTACCACAGTCGCAGTGCCTGGGTCTATGAGTAGGTGTTTATCCATGCTAGATTTCCTTTCATAACCATACTGGGAACACACTACTACCACAGATATTTCAGGGACGGCATACAATTGAAGCACATTTAAGAGTATAATCTGCTCTTATAAGGCTGAAGTTATCAGCTCAGCTCAGCAGTGACGAGATCTTGTGATGTGGATAATAGGGGCCGGGAGACCCCTCTCTCATAATACTCAGGCTTCACATTGCTAGGTCACTGTTATTTATATAGATTTTCTTTAATATTAATATGTGTCATTCTACATATTCCTTAAGACTACAGATGTCCTGGAAAGTCTTCATTCGACCCCACCCATATTTATAATAGTCTGATATGAGGCATCGGTACAGCTGATTTTATGATGTATTCCCCCATACTGTGGAGTTCATATATAGTAATGTAATTCTTTCTAGTTTTCTCAGCAGTAGAGATGAATAGATCTGTGTCCACCTCATCTTACTATTGCCTGTCCGTGCTCACGCTGAGGGTTTAATTTCCGTAATCTGCATGTTTCATTCTCTCCGGATTACAATAACAATAAAGTCTATTTTTATTCCTTGCATCACACAATTGTCACAGATATTTATTGAGAAGGTTTCGAGTGTTTATTTGTTGAGAGCATCTTCCACTTAAAGATTCTGTCACTGACAGTGTCTGTAGTATATTCTAGATTTATTACTTACATTAGACATAATTGTGTTTCTTTTCACTCGGAGATATGTCAAACCCCTTGTGTGTATTTTACTTAGTGTTTTATTATAGACTTGATGCAACAAATCCACTATACTATAGATTTACGAAGGAGGAAATATTGACAGCTACTACTGAATGTGTATCAATTGCGTCCCGCACTTAATAGCAGTATTGCGGCAAGCGGTGTAGTGACAGTGTGTTACACTTATCTCATTAAGGATGAAATGCACAAGCATCTTATGCTAATGTTGTTCATTCTTTTTTCCTTCCTTCCATTAAAAAGCCCAATTTCCAGTATCTCAGAATTCTGTGTCTTTTCAGGAAGTGGGGAAATAGGCTAGACTAACCACAAATTGAACAATGAGTTCTAATTGATTATTCATTACAGCTTTTAAGAGATCAGGCTTTGCACCTTCTTCCATCAGTCTTCTACCCACCTCTTCTTAGGGCTGCAAATAATATACTGTAAGGGTCATACACACAAGTAAATATACATTCTTAAATAAAGTCTACCAAAAGAGGGAAAGAAAAGTATAACCCAAGAGATGCACACCATGAAAAACACAAGTAGAGGACAAATACTTTATTGAACACTCGAAAAAAACACTATAGGGGTTAAAATTCAAAAGTTTACAACAAGTGAATTACACAAAATGGGGCATTGCAGTGAGGCTACAGCCCTCCAATCACCCTATCCACTGGCAATTTTGGGACATATCGTCACCCTGGACCACCCAGGGTGGATTAAGACTGCCATGGGCGCTGGGCTATATGTATTGTATAGCCCCTACAAGTCTGGAATTCACTTCCTGTACATGATATAGAATCAAGCTTCTTTCAATCTGTGGTTTCAGGACCGTTGGGGGACCTTCAAAGGTCCTGAAATGGCTCTTGTGTACATGTGCATTGAGAGCATGAACAGATGTATGAGGATTTCTCAGTATAGACTGTGGTGAATGGTTTGGGTGGCCATGGGCCCCCTAGAAGGCTTGGGCTCCGGGCTATATCCTAAATCGCCTGAATTGTAACCCACTGGGACCACCAATGTGGGTTTGTTGTTGTTCAGCATGCATTGTTCTAGTTATGTGAGGATGTATTGGACCTTCACATAGTCATATGGACTTTGTATGGTCTTTGGTTCCCTTTAGTAGGATATTTAGTATGAATATTTGCATGCATTTATTATGTTATCATATATATTTTTAACATTTATCATGTTTCTCAGTGAGATACAGATCCCACCATGTTGAGTGGGTATGGTGGTTGGTGAGATGTAGTCTCACAGGCTCACTTCATCGTTTTATTTACTTTTTTAAACAATTTAATTATTTTAACCCCCTGTAATGTTTGTTCCCAGTATTCAATAAAGTATTTTTACTCTACATCTTGTGTTTATGTATGGTGTGTGTCTCTTGAGTTACACTTTTCTTTTCCTTATCTGGTAAGTCTAGTGTTGTATCATGACCACACCCTATATGTAAGTTTTTGAGTAGCGGCTGCCATCTTCTGGCTCTCTATAAAGCTACTGTCTTGCTCACGGTACAGTACGGTAAGTTATATTGCACAATACTGCCATTGAAAAGGATGGCTGTCACGGGTTCTCCTGCGACCCATCTCCCGGGTCACAGGCGTACCTGTGTGCCTCCCTCTGCCTCCGCTCCCTGCAGCAGCTCTGCTTACCTCTCCTCATTCCACTGGTGGTCTCCTCGCTCCGGTGCACGTTTCCCCGCCTCCCCGCTGGCGTACTGTGATTTCTGATATATCAGATGCTGAGTGCTGTAACTTAGCACTCAGCGTCCGATATATCGTCCCAGCTTCAATTTTGAGAATACACTGCGTGTCAGCTGTAACTTATAGCTGACATCTCAGTGCAACACCCACAGTCGGGTATTTAACCTGTTAAATGGCGCGATTGCAGCATTTACTTGGCTAACAAGGGTCTCTCCCCCATGATTGACCTACCCCCTCTTGGGGGGGGGGGAAGTGGGGGCTGCTCGTTCTCATGGCAGCCGAGGTCTGAGGTCTGAACAGGGCCCATGGGTTGTCCACAGGCAGTGCCTGTAAGATTCCATCTATGATGGGGTCTTAAAGCATGTGCTTTAGGCTGACAGAGCTAATAACCTGCAATGCATCAGTATTGCAGGGTATTATCATGTACACGCAATCAGATGATTTCCCCCATGGTGAAACTAATAAAAAAGTAAAAAAAAATTGTTGTTAAATAAAAATAAATTTAAAAAAATGTCCACAAGCCCCATAAACATATAAATAGACATATAACACAAAAAAGTCTAAATAGTAACACAAACCCCACATATATTGCATCACCGCGTCTGTAACGACCTGTTGATTTAAAAAAGATCATTATTGATCCCGCTTGATGAACACCGTAGAAAAAAACCCCACCAAAAATTCTGATTTTTACATATTTCTTCCCACAAAAAATACAATAAAAGGTGATCAAAAAACATATGTACTCCAGAATGATACTGTTGCAAAGTACAACATGTCCTGCAAAAAACAAGCCATCAAACAGCTCCATAGCCACAAAAGTAAAAATGTTATGCCACTTGGAAAACATTGATGCAAAAATTTAATAAAACGTAAGAGAAAATATCTAAATATGGTATCCCTGTAATTGTATTGACCCATAGAATAAAAATAGCATGTTCATTAGGCTATATGGTGAACACCAAAAAAAAAAAGTGAAAAATCCAGTACAGAACTGAAAGTTCAAAAATTTTCAATAATAGGGGATACCAACGCCAATATGGTAACACTAAAAAATACATCTCATCCCGCAAAAAAAATGCTGTCACATGGCCCCAATAATGAAAAAATAAAATTTTATAGCTTTCAAAAGGGACCAATGAGGAAATCCTGGCAGCTCCAGGGCTCTCCTTCCCTTCTGCGCCTCTCTGTGCACCCATAAAACAAGTACCGGCCACATGTAGGGGGTCTCTGTACTCGGGTGAGATTGCATAACAAATTTTAAGATGGGTTTTTTCTTTTTATCTTTTGGAAATGAACGTATAACCGACAAAATTTGACCATCCTGAATTTCATCTTCATTTGAATTTAATTAATATGAAGATCTCAAGGGGGTAATGATCTTCCTAAAAGCTGATTCTGATAGTTTGAGGGATGCATATTTAAAAATGGGTTGATATATAAGGGGTTTTTAATATCATACATTTAAACACAGTAATGATCCCCAAAATAGTAAATTCTGAAAATACAGAAAACTGACATTCGATTTGTAAACTGCGTGACATAAAAATAAATTATCCAGACATTTCAAAAATTCTAAAAATGTAAAGCAGATATATGGAAAATGTTATACAGCAACTAATTTAGGTGGTAAAACTATCTGCTTGAAAACGCGATGATTTAGAATTTTGAAAATGGCTAATAAGTTTTTCTTTTTTTTTTTTTAAATAAACGCAAAACTTATCAGACAAAATTTACGACTAAAATGAAGTACAACATGTGAAGAAAAGAAAATCTCATAATCGCTTTGTTAATTAACAGTGTTCAAAAGTTATAACCATATAAAGCCACGCAAGTCAGAATACAAAAAATGGGGATGAGCTCTAAACGTCAAAATGGCTGCGTCGTGAAGGGGTTAAAGAAACACTTGTGATTTCACTTCTACTTTTCTTATATCCTTCCTTCTCCATTATACAGGTAATATTACCTTATTTAGGATACCTTCACAGGGCCACACACAAGAAAGGATAGAGCATGCTCTATCTTTTCCTGGTGTACAGCGCGGAACCACCACCGGACCGCAATTGCTGCTTATGGGGATGTATATGGGGATGCATATACATACCCACAGACGGGCGTGTGAATGAGCCCTTAGTTGTTTCTTCCTATCCGAATTTTCCTTAGGCTGCTTTCACACAGCTGTATGCGCGCCCAGATTGCACCGTAGTCATCTATGGGGACGTATTTCTGGCGGCAAACTTGCAGCCTGATATATGTCCTCACAACAGCTGAGTGAAAAGGGCCTTAGGCTATGTGATCTCAGTGACCAGGGGGTTTGTGTAGCTGGCCAGAGGTCTCTCAGTTCCTGCTGATGGACTATACCAAACTGACTCTCCACAGAGAGGAGCACAAAACATATTATAGCTACAGATGATGATGTGAAAAGTTCTGTCATACAGTAATAGCAAGAGAGATGACGTTGTAGCCTACTGATAACTCTGGTGTCCTAACATTTTGTAGGAAAATAAAGTCACACAGCAGTTAGAGATCATACAGTCACTAGCTGATCATGGGATTATCTCTTGTAGCATTATGGGTAAAATAGAGGTAGCAAAATCTAACAGTCATGATGGTGTCTGATGAGAGCAAATCTCAGGTTGCAGGGAAATAAGTGATGTTTACAGGGTGCAGTCACACGTGGCCTTTACATTGTGTCTTAAAATCCAATTCAACAGCTGTGCGGAGAATGGCTCTAATTGCATTGAGTTATAACATTGCTTTTAGATGTATGCAATGTTACCACAATCTAAATTAATTGTGTTAACATTGTGTGGACATAAACAGAATGGGGCACATTAACTTGCCCGTCCCATCGCAATCCCCGAGGTGCGTTGTCCCATCCTGCATGTGCCGCTCCCCCGCTCAGGTCCGCCGGAGCTCACCATCTCCTTCCCAGTGCATGTAAGTGCGACACAATTTTGAAAGTTAAATTCTGCGGTTTGTACGAATCAGTCGGGTTGTCTGACGGTCACGGCCTCGATTTGTGTCGCATGGAAGCTGATTCGATTGCGTCCACCAAAAACCCCTATGCAATTCAGGGCGAATCGGAAACATTCAGGAAACCTCAAAGCAATATGGCAAATCTCCTCCTCATACACAGATACAGGTAGTCCCTGACTTAAAGGGAACCTGTCACCAGGGACCAAATTTTCACTAAAGACAGGTTGCACAGACAACTCAATGCTCTGATTTAGGGTCAAATAGTGGGCAACTAAAAATGTATTCACAGGACTGATAGAGACAAGTTGGACTTATATCTGTGAAATGCTGTATGTTAGTAATAACAGTGATTAGAGGAGTGTGTATATTTAAGAATCTTGCCTTTGTGGGAATATTAGGAGATAAAAGAAAATGGTTCTACACATGAAAATGGAAATACTTATAGATTTCTATGAAGTGAACTTGCAAAGAATGAAGTCTGATATCCCAGTTAGTATAGCACATACAAGATCAATATTATATAGTTTGTAGATTTAACATGTCCACTATGTAGTCCATCAATTTAAGAAGCTGCAGTTTATTTATTAATAATAATCTATTTACATTATCAATGCAATCTCCCAGTAGATTTACTAAGATGGAACAAGTACTGCATGGAACTATCAATATGCAGCATGGAAACTATTAATAGAGATAAAGCAATCTATAGAGAAACGTCAAACCATGAATATCCAGAAATCTAAAAATAATTTGGTTATTTTAATAATGACTCCTGTTCCCTGATTCTTATCTCAATCTCAATACATTAAAACTGAATATCTAAGTCATCTCCTTTAACATTTTCTGCCCATAGCAATCATCAAAAGAATTGATAAATTGTAGTTTATGTGCTAGGTACCTTTTGTACCATAGATTATGTTTGTTGCCTGCTGGATGATAGCAGTGGGGACTCTCACCAGGCATACATTTTTGCCCATCAATACCTAAAATAAGACAATGGTCATCAGTTAAATCAATAGAATGATGGTCCTACTCACAAGAGCTTACAATTTATAAGGAAGAAGGGCTGACACAGAGTTGAGAGAGCTTGAACAATGGTTATAAGGTAGGAAAAGAAATAATGCTGCATGAGCCAGCCACCATCTGCTGTCTATAAGTAAGTACGTGGTGCATGGACATACAAGGTAACCTGCAAAATAAAGGAGGAAAGGAGTAAAAAGTGGGTTTAGTAGAATGATAGTGAAATTAGTTAGGGGATGGGATAGGCCTTCCATATTTGAGACTGAGGTAGTTGTATATTTATCTGTAATATCTGCAGGGTATTGCATTATAGAGAATTGGTGCAGCTGGGGAGAAGTCATTGAGAAGTGAGTGAAAGGTGGTACCAAGTAAAGAAGATATTAATCTAAAATGTCAGATCAAAGAATGAGGTTAAGGTGGTAAGTTGAGTTGATGGAGGAGTGATAGGATGATGCAGCACTGTGGATGTGGGAGATGGTGGACAAGGGTTTTTTTAATCAGATTTTTTTATTAACATTGCCAACAAATTTTCCATTTTCATACACAGAAACAAAAGCACAAACAAACCAACAGGAATAGTCCACGGTTCATTCAAGTCCATAGGTGTAAGTTTCTCTCTTTATGTAGCGAACAGGTACCAGTTGAGCATAAAAGAAAATCCCCACAAAGAGTAAAGGTTAATAATAGGAAAAGCATGTCAAAGGATGTACAGAAAGAACATACACAGTCAGTGTGGATGATGGTTTAAATTGTATTTAGACGGTGTTGGGCAACCAGTGCAGTGACTTGTATAGACTGAAATCATCCATGTACTTTTTAGCTGCTGTATTAAACATAAACATTTATTCAAGGGTTTTTCCCATGAAGACAAGATTCTTAAATATACTCAGAATAACGAAATAACACATTATCTAATTATTAACAAGGATATAGCATTTCACAGATATAATTCCAAAATCACTCCTGGTGTACACAATTTTGGATAAGATCGTAAATCTTCTTCTGTCTAGGTTTGGGCATGGCAGATTCTTCTCATGAAAATCTCTTGTCTGCACACTGCTGTGCTCTCTGCTCTCCTGCCCCCCCCCCCCCTGCATTCCAAGAGAAGCTCCCACAGACATCCCGCCAGCAACCAACACATTGTGAGGAGACTAAATCTACAAGCTACAGGCATGATAAGGTCTTTGTAGCAGGGGACTGTGTGTTTTATAGCTCAGATGTAGAAGAGATGTAGCAAAGCTGAAGTGTGTCATTGTGTGTTATATCCATCTTATGGATCTCATCATCTCTCATCTCTGATCTGTCTCATCTCTTTTTCTATGTGTCAATTACTAGTACAATATTTAGAAGCTAAATGAAATATATAAACCCTGTACCCTGATCTAACCACATTGACAGCGCACAGTATCTCATAGCACAGAGGGATCATAAAGTGTTTGCCACCATCACTCTGGAATCTTACACTGACCATAACTGAGTGATAGGAGCTAAAACAGCAATAAAAATGTAAAGTAAGGGGGTTAAATATTATCTTCATTGTATAAACATTACTGAGGGGTTATTGTTAGCATTTAACCCAATCTCTTGCACAGCGGTAAGGTAGGTCTGGCAGTGCTGGATCCTCCAGACTTTGGACTATAAGAGCCATGCACTTTTTAGACTTTTAAGAATTTTCTTGCTGAAAAGTGTGTCTTATAGTCCCAAAAATATGGTAAATTGAAATCATCAGTCCTTAATCAATACAATTCAATTTACATCAATGGGGCACATTTACTCACCCGCCCTGTCGCAATCCTCGCTGTGTGTTGTCCGACAAGGATTCGGATCTTCCGTGATTCACTAAGATTGTACGCTCGATTTCCTGCATCCGTCGCTTCCCCCGCTGAGGTCCGCCGGAGTTCACCTTCTTCTTCCCGGTGCATGTGAGTGCTGATCTTGCGACACAATTTAGTTTTTAAATTCCGCGGTTTGTCCGAATCAGTCGGGTTGTCCGCTGTCCACGGCCCCCGATTTGTGTTGCATGCAAGCCAACGCCGATGCGCCACAATCCGATTGCGTGTGCCAAAAAACCGGGGCAATTAAGGTCAAAACTGTAAAAAGTCAGGAAACCCGACGAAAACGCGGTGTTCGGACCCTTAGTAAATGTACTCCAATGTATTTACTGGTATTATAAGTGTTAGATGGATTCATTCTTTAGGAATGAGAATTGTTTGTGTAGGATTTGGGTAGGATTTTATACTTTCAACAGTACGGCAGTGAGTGTATTGTACGAATGGATCTGGAAATAAATGGCCTTCCTTCTTTTTATAGTTTTATTTAATTGTGCAGTTATTTTACTCGGGGAATATAGAGATTTTAGGAGACTTTAATCTATTTTGTTGGAAATAAACCTAATATAATCAAGTTCCATTTCTGTTGATTGTGTTGTATTCGTTCTTGTTGATATTGAGTGGCAGCTTTTACATTGCCTAATTAATGAAGTACTGCCCGTAAGGTAGTGAGCCAGACAGACTTAATATGTTTCCGTTCAAATGACTAAAACTCATCCTCCATTACTGATATGAGATAATTGAAGAAAATGACATGTCAATATGTTACATTACTAACAATTTCTTCTTGCTAATGACTTTTCTGAATAGAAAGTGTAGATAAACATTTGTTTTGTTCCTGTTTCAGAGGTTCTTCAGGATATGAATTCTATATTGTCTAAGACAACTGTTAACAGCCTGTTTAAGTGACTTAAAATGCACACAGTATGAAGAGAAGCAGCAGCAATCCTTAGTTATTCAGTGAAAACAAAGATTGACTCTTCATTTACAGAAACATGGAACGTTTCGACATGGCGTCTTTCTCGAGCATGTCGAAACGTTGCATGTCCCGATCACAGCTGCATGCCTGCTTTAGCCTGAAACTAAAACTTTACCAGGCGTGTGGGAATGTTTGGGATGGAACCTTTAGCCCCTGTATAAAAGCAGAGTCTTGCTTGTTGGGCAGCGCCCTAATGGGAATGGTGAAAGAGATGTTTATAAGTTCTTTTTTATTTTTTAAACTTTTAAAAAATTTTTACTGAACTGAAAAAATTAAAGTAAAGTTTAAAATAAATCAGAAAATGCTTCCGTGGTACTCCGGTGCTCAAGGAACTTACTTCATCCAGTGTTATGTAGTCAAATAGGTTACAGTTTATTCATTAAAAACAACGTGTTTTGGTCCAGGACTTTCCAGGATGACGCGTTTTGGTTCCGGAAGCCTTTTCAGTTTTATCTATTAAGTAATCATCTTCCGGTCAACCGGGAACAAGAAGGATTGCTGAAAACTTGATTGTCTGCCTTTTTATTGCTGTAACGCACAAGGACAGAGCCCCCGTTTTAATTGTCTTTATCCCTTCTTCCTATACCATCGGATAGTGTAGCCTCAGTGGTAGACTCAGCTCCCTATCCAGATTTCAGCTAAGTAAAGTTTTAGAAAGTGTTTTTAAAACTATAAAATTGAAGACAGTTGTGTTTACTGTGCTGTACTGTTTCCTTATGGGTTCTCTTCATGCATTTCCTGAACATTGAGTGTTTATTTTAGACCGATAAAATCAATATCTTGTCAGCAAAACTGGTTTTCTTCTCGTCAAGGGTTTCTGAAAGTCACTAATCAAATCCATAATCCAATTTTTAAGAACATATCAACAAAATAAGAAGTTATGAATCATGATTTTGACTAGCATAAAAATGAATTTGGTATAAATATTAATACATTTAATTAAAAGAAAAGTAAAACAATCAAACTTTTAGGCCGAGTTCACACAATGGTTAGTAGTATTCATTGAGTATTTCCCTTATTTATATTGCCAAAATTAATGCATAAAGCATAACACGAGCAACATTTATGTACCTATAAGTCAATAAGTAAGGAAAGGTCATTGTTTTTACAGACAAGAAGATGAGCCGACTATCCGGACAGTCATTTTCTGTTTTCATCTGGGCATGAGCAGCGTTTACCCATTAATGACAGCTACAAACTGCGGTCCATGGCAAGTACTATTACAAATTATTGTACCACCAATTGATAAAAGACTGGATGACACTTTTACATGGAATTCAATATTCTTATCAATATACCGTGTATACTCAAAAATATGCTGAAAAACCCTAACTCAGCTTATACTTGAGTCAAGCAATAAACAAAATGTGTACTCACCTTCCGACGTCCCCCCCGACGGGTCCTCTTCTATCCATTGTGGCTCCGGCATCGGCTCTGTGTCCCTGCGTGGGCAGGCATGGTGACATCAGCCGCACGCTGACATTCGGCATCGGCACACCACAGGATGCCAGCAAGCAGCGATGGACACGGACACGGAGCTGCGGGGTCGTTGGGAGGTGAGTACACTTTTTTCCCTACAGACATTATATTGGGGGAAGGGGCTGCAGGCTATATACTGGGGGTGAGGCTGGAAGGCTATATACTAGAGGGGCTGGCAGGCTATGTACTAGAGGGGCTGGATGTATACTAGGGGACTGGCTGGCTATATACTACAGGGGGTGGTTGGCTATAAACTACAGGGGCTGGTAGGCTATATACTACAGGGGCTGGTAGGCTATATACTACAGGGAGCTGGCAGGCTATATACTACAGGGAGCTGGCAGGCTATATACTACAGGGGCTGGTAGGCTATGTGCTACAGGGAGCTGGCAGACTATATACTACAGGGGGCTGGCTGGCTATATACTACAGGGGGTGGCTGGCTATATACAACAGGGGGCTGGCTGGCTATATACTACAGGGACTTGTTGGCTATATACCACAGGGGCTAGAGGGCTATATACTATAGGGGCTGGCAGGTTATATACTGCAGTGGCTGGCCATATACTACAGGGGCTGGCTGGCTATTTACTGGGGGGGGGGGCTGGCAGGCTATATACTCAGGGGGGCAGGCAGGCTATATACTGGGGGGCTGTGACCAATGCATTTTCCATCCTTGGCTGATACTCGAGGCAATAGGATTTTCCAGTTTTTTTGTGTTAAAATTAAGGGTCTCTGCTTATACTCAGTTAGGCTTATACTCGAGTATATATGTAGATATTAGTCCAATTTGGTATTTGTGAGACCAACATTAAAGGAGAAATTATGTAGTAGACAAAAAAGTAGTAGCCTAAGATACAGTACAAATACTGCATCAGAAAAAAATAATAATACAGAGTTGTTAAGTGTTAAGTTTGTATAAGACTACAATGTGATAGAAATGTTGCTGTGTGGTCTTCCACTTCATCTTGTGCTGCAGTCTTTCTACTGTTTTTTTTTAAATTATCTATAGACCATCCTCATCTGATTCTATCCAAAGATATTATGCTTTCTATACTCGCCTTCTCTTTTTACCCAACCAACATATTTAAGTTTGACTTAAAAATTTCCAAAGTTCTAAAAATCAGTGTAATCTTCTTAAATCCAGATAAAAAAATGTAAAACTTTCATCTTTCTTGCTGCCTATGGTGGAAACTAAGAATGACGATCCATTCACACACATACCGTCACCTTGCTGACCCCCAAAGATATACAAATGTTATACATATAAAATTGCCCACTGCTCCAGGACAGGGGCGTAACTAGCAGAGGCAAGGTCCCATAACAGGTTTTTGAATGGGGCCCCCTTCCCACTTAAAAATATGCATTTGTATACTCGATCAAACATTTATACACTCCTGTATATAGATCATACACACACACACATACAGTGCCATATACAAACGTACAGCTGTATATACATGTACCGTATATACACACACCATATACCTTATACACAAACCGCATATACACATCACAAATACAGCATATAAACATCACAAATATATTATATACACATTATGCTGTATAATGTGCAGCAAAATATATATATACTGGTGTACTTCCTCCACTCTTTAGTGTGTCAGGTAGAATGACGGGCCCACTGACACTGCAGGCCCCATAGCAGTTGCTATGGTTGCTACCACTGTAGTTATGCCCCTGATTATGGATGTGCATTCAGCCCCTTTATATGAATATATAACATAAAGTTTATGAAGGTAAAACTAAGTTTTTCTGCTCTAAACTCATTGATAAACTCGGTGTGTTGAGAACAATCCTGAAGGAGTAGAAAGCAATAAAAGAGTGACTTTGTCTACTAAAAACCTGTTAGAAACCTGCAGCCGAATTCCAGCGGGGATTTGAATCATAAAAAACACAAATACAAGCTGACAGCCATATCTGTTAAACTGCCTCGTTTATCTCGCCTTTCTCACCTGGGCTTTCTGCGATTGCCGGGTTATCTTTCTTTACAGCAATGAACATTAATGATGCCAGCTCCCTCTGCAAAGTGTACGTTATATGAGGCATCTTCTGCCTCATCCTGACATCAACATTTCTTCTGAGTGCACATCAGGATATATTTCTATCCCAACCTGAACTGCTGAAATGTAATTAAGATGAACACATAGCAAACAATAACTCTTTCACCTATCAACAGGATGACATAGACCTGAGATGTCATATGGGGGTATAGATATGTTCAGACAAGTATGTTCTTGACAGTTTTAAAGTAAGCCATTTTTTATTTCTTAGATGTAGGCTGGTTTCAAATGGTTGTAATATATCTTCATGTACTCATCTGTAACACCATCCATTCCCATGTTTCTGCATAATTGAACTACAACCCCCTAGGATCTGTTTTCAATATATGACCACTGGGGGTTTGACCATTGAGCATGACAGAAGGGTCCCATCGTGGCCTCTGTGATTGGATAAGTAGTGTAGATGCATGACGGATGCTCCACAGGACTCAGAGAGCCCTATTTCCATCGGTCCCATAGAAATCTATTAAGCATGCTTTCACACAACTGATCTGCTTACACAAGAGGCTTGGGGATCCCTATTCTCATTATCCAAAAGGGTCCCCATGGACTTTTTTGACACATTTGCTTCAGTTACTACTGGCATTCTTTTAAAATTGTAACTTTGAAGGACATTTTCTAAATAGTTTTGTTTGTTGAAAAGGAATGGCAGTTGTCATCGGTGTGTACACACTTGGGGCGATGTTGACATGTCCGCCAGTTTTCTGGTAAACGAATCAAAGACGAGTAAAAAGCCCCATTTCCAAAATTTTTGAATTTTTTTCTTGCAAATCACTAGAGGTGTAACAAGGAGCGAGCCGTGGGGCATGATCGTCGTATTTGCAATAGCTGGTGACTACATCTGAAATTTCATTCCTGCAGCGGAACTCACCTTCAGCCTGTAAGTAAATCCTGCATGCAGCACACTCGTAGGGAGAATTCAATACATCAGTCTTAATAAATTCCCCCAATTTTGTAACTAGCTAATTATTTATATGGATACTACACAAGCACATGGGGGGATATTTATCATACGCTGGCGCTAGTGCGCCAGCGTATGATCGCCCCGCCGCTGCAAATTTGCAACCCGATACATCAAGAGGCTTCTACAGCCGGAGACTTTTCACGTATGAAAAGTCGCCGGGAGCAGCGAGTGCGCAGGTGTGGGGACAGTAACGCCCCGCACCGGCCCACTCCTGTCCGGCCGCGCCCCCCCCCCCCGCTCGGGCCGGCCGCGCCCCCCCTTCACACCCCTTCATGCCCCACTGGAGTTAAGGTGGCGGATTGGGGATAATAATCACAAAAGCTAGCAATAAGCTAGCATTTGCGATTATTTCAGGGCCTCTGCGCCACTGGCGGTGCGCAGAGGTCCTGATAAATATCCCCCATGATGTTTATATGTTTAGTTATTTGTTTATTTATTTTTCTGCTTATTTCTTATAATTTTTAGCATATGATTTATACATATATATATATATATATATATATATATATATATATATATATATGTGTGTGTGTGTGTGTTTTTGCCTTTTTTATGTTACCTTTTAAAGTGATAGTTTATACCATAGACTACAAAATTATTTTATTGCAATATATAGAAAATCCCTATGTCAACTTATGAGGGTTTCATGGTGTGTGATCAGAAATCTCTCTTATCACTGGCACAACTGCTATGTCTCTGTTATATAAAACTGCAGAGACTCAGTAGCTTTAGTGTCTGCTCAGGTCCTGAGTTGGTGACATAAAAATGCTCAAATATTCAGAAAACTTTCAATCTAGCCTTTCTTCTATATACTCTATAGAATATATAATACATTCATTTTCTTATCCTCCATTGTTAGAACTCGTTGAATATTGTGTATTTATAATACAATAGTCCTCCTATTCCTACATTACATGTGTATTTGATGGAGGTAATGCTGATGTCAAAATCCTCCGTCTTCCTTCTATATAACAACAACTGTATCTTTACGCCAAGATTAGTCTCTGTAATATAATTCTACTCTACTTAATTCTGTAAAAAAAAATGTTTGCCATATTAAAATCCCAGTTGCCTAGACAACAACATAGTGTGATGTGAGAACTTGTATATTACGCTCCCTCATTGTGAGCGCTTGCTGTAAGAGAACTGATGCAGTGTGCCATGAGCTCTTATTTCCCATGATGTATGCACACACTCCTTATAAGACTGATCATCCCGCTCCAGGGAAACCTAGTAACCTGGTGGTGATGATGATCAATGAAAGAAATAATACAATATTATTACTAATAATGGTAATAAATATTGTAATTGTTGGTATTGATGGTCAAGCTATTAGTAGCTTCTGTAGCTTTTAGACCACCATATCACAGCAGGAACAATGTTTGTAGACACTTGATGCTGTTCTACAATCAAGGAAAAAATATTTTCTTTGAAATCACAAAAGCAATTGGGGCTAATCCGTGAACAGCAGGTAACACTTCAAGCGCTGAGCGAGTTACCTCCTCTCCAGAAACTACATGAAAGAGCTACTAGTGATGTATTGTCATATTTGTTTTCCTGAGATTATATACAGCTGTGCTCTCTGAGGATGAAGGACTTAGGATACAATCTTGGCACCTATCGTGTGATGATTGCACTCTGCATAATGCACTTGCCACCTTTGCTCTCCACTCAAGTCACTCTGCTGGGATTACAGTGTGAAGCCCATATACAAAAACATACACACGATAATATATATTTTTTATTGTGTATTATTAAAAAGGAGACGTCGGCATTAAAAGCTTATAATATTTGCCCGTATTGTTGTTTATTGTGAAACTAAATATAACAAATGAAAAAGATTAACCGATGGTCATTATTAAGACTTGGCAAGCAGCTGAAAAAGATTAAAGTAAATCAACACTTACTCATAGATCCAGACATGGTGACTGTGGTAATATTCTTATGATTGTTATCCATGGCCTCCATCCCTATAAAATCGACTTTAAATATAAACCAGAAGGACTCTGGGGGATATTACCACAGCCCCTTTCCACTGTAGCTTCATAGGCTCTTACACAGTGCAATGAGCACTTCCCCTCTCCACTGTATCCTTAAACTTGCTCTGCTGAGGGATCTTGGGGGGAGGGAGAGTATAACAACCCGTGATTCTGCAGAACAATGGGGCTCTGATAATGCCCACAGAGAAGTGTTGGCTCATTAGCAAAAGTTGATTTTAAAAGGAAGGAGGACATGCATAAAAATATAAGAATATTACTACACTCACTGTTTCTGACTCTATGATTAAATGGCCCTGGTTTATCATGCTTGATTTTAATATTAGATTTCCTTCAATAAAATAGAGGGGTTTAACCTGCACAATGAATAAATTCACCTAAATTATAAAGCCAGGAACATCTAGTTAGCTTTCAGGCAGGAGGTCCAGGGTCTACAGGGAGTGTAGAGGAGGCAGACTCACCTAGATCATGGTGCATGAAGGGACCCAAATACCTCCTATGTCCCATATAAAGGTCAACAAGATAAATCAATCTCACACATATTACATACTGGACTGGGATATGTACATCACTTTTGAGAGTGAGTGAGACTGGCCATACGCTATTTCCTACTATGTCATAGACCCACAATTAGGTGTTACCACAAGCATTGCTTTTCATTATAGCCTAGCACACTACGAGATGCCCTATAAATATGCCACATATTTTAGGCAATGTTTTTTTTGCTTCTGACTTACAAGTGAGAAGTCTTGTCTGCTGTGCTCACTTCCCTCACTTCCAGGTAGGAGACTGAAAGCAGCATATTTATTGCCTTGTTATATATTGGACAGGTAAAGAAACACAAGAGAACAGATTATTAAGTGAACATATGGTTATAAGAATTTTTGAAGTTTAGTTTCCTTAGTTTTATGCCTTCACTTTTATACCTTTAATTTCTTTCAAATGTTTTTATAACATTTATAAGTAATCTTTAATGGCCACAAGAGAACGGTAAGAAACTCAAGTTCAAGATTTTTTTTTAACATCTACTTCAATTATCTTCTATGAAGGAAAATGTTTAGGAAACTGAGTTTATTAATAAGATAATGGAGTTTGGGTGCTGATTGAAAGGGAATAATACTGAAAAATGTCTTTTTATTTCAATGTCTTTTCCTAACAAACAAGGATTGGCTGCCCCCCCACCCCCAATTTCAAATAAATTTAAACAAGGTAATGGTCATACTGTACAGTAATTTTGGATACATCTACAGACCTTATCTGCAGACCTTATCTGTGAGGGAAGATTCTTATTGGATACAGTTATTTGTTGTGGTTAACATTAGACAATGCTATAAAAGGACAATTTAGTTTTACTTGGACATTTGTACGTGCGTAAGGGTGGTTTATAATAGCCCCCTGGCAAAAATAAACATGATAGGGTTTACATAAATCATTTCTTTCCCCAAAGGTAGCCATGAAAAGATAAGCAAGAATAACAGGATGACAAGGTTATCTTTTTTTTGCAAGTTATGGATTTTTAGTATTAGATAGGAACATAATATTCAGTATTTTATGGTCAGTGAAAAATCTCACTTTATGTTTAAGAAATAGTTCTATTTATTGGCAATGGAATCATTGGATACATTTGACAGATAATTTGGGCTTATTATAAATTGTGAAAAAGCCTTTTATTGAGGAATTACATTAGATGTAAAAATATTCAAACATGTTGGGGCATTAAAAGTTATAAATATTGGAAGATTTGTAAATCTTTATTTTTTATCTTTGAATATTTTTTTCTTCTGCATCAAAATTTCTCCCCTTTTATCTAAAAAAACCCCTTGATAGAAAGAATTCTACTCCCTCAAGTAAATTGATGCAAAAAGTGTATTTACTACTTGGGAGTATTTGGAAAGATTATTTTGAAAAGCCCCCATAGTTTTAGATTTGGTCAAAAATATATATTGAGTGAAATATTTAGATTGTTTTTTACACCTTGAACTATTCATCCTTATTCTTAGAAAAATTTTGAATATTTGGTTATTAATAGGATTCATATGACTTAGCTATGCCCCATATTTTGTATAGGAAAGATTCCATTGGCTTAGAACTGGAGAAGTGCATTGGACCGTGTCGAAGTGGATATTATAAAATTTCTGGCAAAGGTAGTATAAATATTATAATTTGCAAGCATGGCTGTAAGTGTTTTTTTTCCTACTTTTGGATTGGGAAGTAGGAATTAAAAATGTAGATGGGAGAAATAGACAAATGATCAAATCTGTGAATATATTAAAGGTTTTATTTCATACCTAAGTATTTTTTTGGTAATGTTCAATTTTTTGGGCGTATTTATCTATGAAAAAAGAACATAGAGTATAAAAAAAACTAAGTAAGAATCTTACATCTGTAACTTGATATGGGAATACATGTCACTTAAATTACTTCTACATCTATCACCCCACAAACACACAAAAAAGAAAAGAAACAAAATCACACTATTTTTAGTGACAGCTTGAAAGCATTTTCTTACTTCCCATCACTGACATCGTAATCTTGACCCTGTTGTCTGTGAAAACATGTACAAGTTCCAGTTTTACAAATAAATGTTAATTAACAAGTATAGACAATTCCTACTCCAAGTGACCCGTGGAGAGTTCAGGATGATATATGAACTGATTATTACACAAGAACATTGACAGCCAGCTTGGACAGACTCTAGTGAATTTAGTTAAAAAATATCGCCTGGAGGAAAGGAGTCAAAGTTAGCAAAAGGTCAGATGAATTGGGCATCAGTATTTAAGAGGCCATTGTGGTTGAAAGAATAAAAAGAATGGACACATAACTGAAATGACACATACAACTGGCAAGTGTGAGGAGAAAAGCAGAAGAACTGAACTATAATGATGACATTTTTGAACTCCCTATTTTTTTCTGGGGATGGGGATTACTTGTTATATTTTAACAATCTTGTAGATGAAAAAAAATGCAAAAACAGGTCAGAAATCCAGCAAGCAGATTTGAGGAGGAAAAGCTTGAGGTTGAATATATAGCATTTTTTTCCAGTGGAAACTTAACAATTGCTGACTTAAAAAAGTTCTTGACCGTTTGAATAACTAACTTCTTGTTTTATACTCATATTTAATACAAATAAAAGGAGGTATCCCACTATAAGTATCTCATTGCTAGAGGGTCCAACCATTGAGCACCTTTTACTTCACATCTTACGCAGGCCCTTAAAAGTGAATGTAATGCGTGCTATGTATGCGGCCCTGCATAGCATTGACACAGAGGAGTTAAGGAGATTTTCAGCCGCTATTATCACAAGAGCTGGAGATAGGGTGATTAGTTTAATTTGTGGGATACATCAGTTCATTAGCCAGATATAAAACTTTCCTGGGGATAGATTTCGATGCCAGTTATTCTTTTATCTACCCATGTGTTAATTTTGCTTTATCTATTCTAGTTTCCCTACTTATGATCTGTCTTACTAGCAGCCCTTCCCTCCTGCTTTTGTGCTGTGCCATAATCTGGTTGTAACATGGAGAGTTGTCCATCAGGGACATGTAAACCCATTGGTCACTTAAAATTTAACTTTTATTAGTATTCGCTAAAAGGTAAATAGGCTCCGTCCCAAAAAGATATTTAAAAGTTAACAGAGTGCAGATGCCCCGATCCCCCTGAGGACGCCACGGCATGTGGTGAAACATGTCGGGGGGGCTAATCTGCTAGGTTTTAATTCAGAGGTAGTAGACAGCTGGACACCCTAGACGTAGGATTGGTCAGAGACATAACTAATCTGTGGCAGTCGAGATAACCGACAGTAAACATAGAGAGGGCAATATTAAGAGCTGTAGACCATTGTGGGGCTAAATCACATATACCAATCTAGTGAAAACGGCCTCCCCAAGTAGTCTCAGCTCCTGAACCCCTCGATCTGAGGACTGAGTGCAATATCAGTCCCCCTTAGTGAGGTTGATGTACACTGCCAGTTACATCCTGACCACCCAATTAAGGTGTAAACGCCAGCATCTGCACTCTGTTAACTTTTAAATATCTTTTTGGGACGGAGCCTATTTACCTTTTAGCGAATACTAATAAAAGTTAAATTTTAAGTGACCAATGGGTTTACATGTCCCTGATGGACAACTCTCCATGTTATATTTGAATCTAAACCCAGTCACAATGTGGTCCATGTGAAAAAAACTCTTTTGGTGACTGCACATAATCTGGTTGTGACATTGGTTTTTACTCTGACATACTTGAGGGAATTTATTAACTGTGTTGTGAGACATGATTGTGGTGTTTCCGACTAGCTGCTGGCTTCTACGCTGTAATAGATCGACGTGTAGCATAGATGTAATATATTTGGAACATGGCAGTACTATACACACATCAAAAAAGTAATACTATTTTTGGTGCATGGTTGTTTTACATCAGAATTGGGACACTCAAGGGGTATTCCCACGAAGACAAGTTTCTTAAATGTACTAAGGATAACAAAATAACACATTTTCTACAGCATTTCAGATATAATTCCAACCTGTCTCTATAGGTCCTGGTGTACACAATTCCAGTTGCCCAGAGACACGACCCTGTAACTTCTGACTTTAGCGTCGGCAGCCATCTTGCCTGAGGCTTCACAAAGCTTGTTCCTCTGTCTCTGCTCCCTGAACTCTAGGATGGAGCTCACACTGACACATACTTTGACATCCTACTGGCAGCAGCTGCATGATGAGAACTACAAGCTACAGACAGATAAGCTATTTATCGGGGGGGGGGGGGGTACAGAATATTTAGTGTGTTGTGGAATAGCAGAGATGTAGGAGAGCTAACATTGTGTGTAATATGCTTGTCATGGATCTCATCATCTCAGATATGTCTCATCTCTCTTTCTATGTGTCAGATATTAGTACAATGTTCAGAAGGTAAATGAAAGTGTATATAAGCATTGTACCCTGATAATCTAACCACATTGTGGATGGATCATTAAGTGTCTGCTTAGAGAGTCCCCACCTACATTAGGAAATCTTACAATGACCATCACTGAGTGATAGAAGCTAAAACAGCAATAAAACTGAGTAAAATTGTGAAGTAAAGTGTTAAAAATTATCTTTATTATGTTAACATCACTAGAAGGTTAAGATTCAAGAAATTTCTTTCATGAAAAGCCCCTTTAAGCCATGTTAAATTCCCCCACTGTCTCAGATTCACTTGACTTGCTGACCTTGGGAATGTCACACATTTGGGGACTGTCACCTAGGGTGGTTGTCAAGAAGCAGAGATTGTAGAGGGTTTATTATAAGGCTGACTCTTCCGCTCCCCTCTCCTGACAAGAAACACACATCATTCACTTAAAGACAACCTACTAATTATTATCATGGTTGCAATTGCCCCTGATATTTTCAGTACTTTGTAATATGGTATCTGTAAGTTTAATGTTTGCTGCATCAGTTTTCTGTACTGTGTGTAAAATGTTTTAAAATGTTATCCATGATTAGGAATACTTTTAGTAAAAAAAAGTCTCTCCATAGAAACACTGCAAATGAGCATTGCTAAACAGTCTGTTAAACCATCCATGTCTAAGTACAAACTACTTAAGTAGTGTTTACCACTCACACTGAATATGACTAGTAAAACCTAAATATCTACTCTCTGTGATCTCTATTCCTCATTGTACAGTGATTACAACATCTTACCTTCCTTTTAATGCACTCTCGTTGTCTCTATCTGGCACTGGTTATTAGCAATGATCACAAACATTCCTGCTTCCCTTCCTCTTCATGATCCTATACTGCTATGAAACTACAAGCTTCCAAAGATGAGACCATGGAGTCTCATCAAGATGTGACAATAGATATATAAAAATTATTATCTAGTTTTATGCTAAATAGTTGCATGCCGTATAAAGTAATGTACATGCATATCATCAGTCCATCAGTGAAACTGTAGTCTACACCTTCTCAGTTACTTGCTCTTGATACCCTATCATCCAGATCATGAAAGTACTTGAACCGCACCAGAGATTGAAGTGCATGCCAAAATTCTAAATCAATGACATTAATCTTGAATGTGATAAATGTGTCTCTTGGACCTAGTAGAACATTAAAATAGGCACAACCAAAGTCAATTATATAGATACAGTATACCAGGATTTTCACTATCCTGAGAATTGCATTAGCAGTATAAACCACTTATGTTAAAAGAGTCTGTCCACCAACACCTGGTGCCCTTAACCACTGAGGCAGGTCTCACATTTTGAGCCTCACAAGTTTAGGTTAGATACATGAACTGATGATGTTAAATAAACAGAAGCGTCATTGTGGCTAATTTCCTACACTTGTTAAACAAATCCATCACCCTGAAAATGCTTTGCATTCTGTCGGAAACACTTA
Organism: Engystomops pustulosus; assembly: GCF_040894005.1. Lineage (NCBI taxonomy): Eukaryota > Metazoa > Chordata > Amphibia > Anura > Leptodactylidae > Engystomops > Engystomops pustulosus. Next base: position 59,261,506 of record NC_092415.1, read on the forward strand.
ATAGATACAGGGAATACTGTCAATCACTGATAGGATGCCCCCTATGCATTAAAAAAGGCAGATTAATAAATAAAAAAATTGCAAGTTAAGTTGAACATTTCCCCACAAAACTTATATTTAGTCTTCTCAGTCTTCCTGTTCCATAATATGTTGCCTGCAGATTGTAATGCATTTTCATTAAGACGGCTTCACTTTAAACTGTGAGGCTGGATAGATGGTGGTTAACATATATCAGTGATGGCGGACCTATGGCACAGGTCCCAGATGTGGCACTCAGAGCCCTCTCTATGGGCACTCATGCCATCACCCCACGCAGAGTTCACCAGACAGGACTCAAGGCCTCTTGCAGTACTAGGAGGTCCAAGAACCTGGAAGGAAGCTACAATGATAATCCAAACTTCTTCTCCTTCTTTCTACTGTATTGGTGTCCTCAGGTGCCTATACAATTTAAACATGTGACAGAGCAGGGAGTAATAAGTTACTGTTTAAATTGTCGCATCGGCACATTGCGAAAAATATATTGGTTTTGGATGTAGTTTGGACACTCGGTGTCTAAAAGGTTTGCCATCACTGACATATATGATGCATCGATGAATGCAATAATAATATGTGGTAAATGTATGGCTGGTCTCATTAAATGAGCATTTATTTAATTAATGATCAATTATTACATAGGCTTCTATGTAGTTTATACAAGGCTAAGAAAACTGAAGGTCAACCTGCAAATATAGTTATCCATTCGCTTTCCGTCTTAGAAGAGAAATATTGTATAATCGTTATTAAAATGTTCATTTATGGTAAGTCTGACCACTGCATTAATAATAATCAGATGTGATGAACTTATTCTATTTTTGGACAAAGAGGGAAACACTGTCCCTTATTTTATTCATAGGCTTTCATGGGTTCTTACTTATGATTGATTTTCTTAGCCTTTTGCCATTAGCCATTTCATTAAATATGTACATAGAGAACTAAAACCTAACACCTTTTATCACTTATATTGACCTTCTGACGAGTCTGAGTAAGATATGTACCATAAAATATAAATTATTCATAAGCCATTTACAAAGAATTAAATTCTTAGGGCAGGTAATCCTACAAGAGTAGGAGAAATGTCAGAATGTAATTTATTATACACAACAGGTGCAAAAGCCTTTCATCTTCAACAGGAATGTCAAAAACAATCAAGCCCACCTCTGTTTACATCTATTTTTTTTTTCTCAAGAAAATTAATAATGTGTTCAGTGAATATTCATTTCAACCAAATTAATGCTGAAAGCAAAACATCTAAAAATTCTGAAACATGATACATTGCCATATTATACTCACATTCTATAAAAAAAACCAAGGGAAGATTTATAAACCTTTATAAAGTTGCAATGCCCCTTACACCACCTCCATGCCATGTGGTCATGGGGGGGTGTAGATTGGGACAGTTTATAGTGCAAATCTACAGCAGGCAGGGCCTAGCACATAATTGTATGGCTCCTCAGTCTGGCCCCATAGCCTCTCGGTACATCCGGTGGGACCAAAGGTGTTGGGGTAACATCAAGCCGGTTAACATCAAGCAGGGTTACATTAATTTTCTTTTTGGCAAGTTTGGATCCTTACCTATTGGTAATTCCTATAATGGAGAAAGTAGTATAGGTGATTAAAGGAGATTACTGGAATCAGAAATTAAGGAACCCGATAAGGTCCAAGTTTGGGAAACCCTAACTACAGTGCTGATGGGAGTATAGTAGGCTCTTCAATGTCTATCTTTGTATATCTACCTAACAGTGATGCATGTAAAGCTGCAATACTCCGTCCTAAGAAGTGAGACAAAAATATACATTATTGAGGCCTCAGCACCTACCATCTAGGTCATCAATAGCCTGATCTCGGAAAACCTCTTTAATAATAGGTCTTTATTATGTTTATACAGTGTTTTGTGTATGGTGCCTGTATGCCATGTTAAACATTGTCTATTCTTCCATAAGTACCTTAAAGTTTCTGCTTTTATAGTTCCATATTACAGAGTCACAATGAAAACAATTGCATCAGGATTGCCTTTATCTCTGATTTGATATCAAAAGCACACCAAGGAGGATTAAGAGCACATATATTTCCATTAGCAAAGTATTATGACTGTAAAAAACATTTGAGAAGATCATTTCCTTATTGGTATCAAGAATTGCATCTTATTAACAAGATATCTTGTTAATGACATATAGCATACAGTGCTACCATATAAGACATTTATATCTTTAGGAGGGAACATTTCTGCCATGTTACATCTAAGATTTTTCTTTTTAAATCTGTCAACGTTATATTCCATTATTAGAATAAATTCAGATAAATCCATTAGAACACAGGGGAAGAGTGTGGGCCACACATTGTGAAGTAATGAGACCTACAGTAATGTAGATGTAAAGAGGGCTAAGGGGGAGAGATCATACTCTTGTACAAAAAAAACTATGTGGAATCTAATAACACATCTTTGAATATTGAATTTGGAGTTATATGTCAAAAATAACTATGTCATTGATGAAAAATAATTCTCCTTTTCATTTCCTGAATACCACAATAGGGCTACCTTTTAAAGGAAGAACCATTTTTCGGGCATCCAAAGCGTCCTCCAGAATGCTATTTTATATAAAAATTCCATCCATCGGGCATTCTTCTTCAATCAAAACTTTTACACCAGCTCGCAGGCATGGGTATGGGCAACACTTGTGCCCCCATGGATAATAACTTATATCTGGGCTAAAAAGGAGATAGTGTTAAGAGAGGAAACTTCCATACGAATGTTTGTACTCTGTAATGTAATATTATAGTTCTATTTGTCCCCTATGATTTGTAAAGCGCTACGGAATATGATGGTGCCATATAAATAAAGATTATTATTATTATTAATCGGTACAGTGGACCTGGTCAATAATTATATGGCTAAGGTAATTGAAGATGTTCTAAATTCTCTGGGTTAGCACTGTCAACTGTTTGCCAGTTTCTCTGAATGTTATTGATTTGATTTTAGACTATTCCTACCCCACGAGATACAAGAATGTCTGATCACATTTATTGATTTGTCTGATCATGAGGATGTTTAGTAAAACCAACAGCAATGGGAAATCTATTAAGGTGGGGCAGCTGATACTAAACCATTTTTAAAAAACATTCAATAATTCTGGGTACAGCATAAATGCTACAATTTGTATGAATATCAGAGAGAGGCAATTGGTCTTCAGAGTGAGAATCAGAGAATGTGGTCATAGGAACTGAACATTAAAAAGAGCTCACCAGTAAGAAAAAAACAATTTTTGAAAATCCAGAGAAGGGCCAATGGAAGAACAGTCTGAATTCTGGTTTCCAATGATGCAGAACATCAAGAAATCTAAAGGGGATTGCAGACATTTTTTGGACATTTTTCTAATAGACTAAGATGTTGGAGATAGAATGAACAATGGCCCTCCTATTATCTCTTGCAATGGATCAAACTTGAGAGACACGTTGGTGCACAGTCAAGACAGAGTTGGCCTTGTATGGGGTTGATGGGCATCTACAGATGTGGATCATGTAAAGCAAGTAAAGCCATCAGGGTCTCCAAAATCTTTGGGTGAAGCGCCATAGGTAATACTCATCAGAATGGCTGTTTTATTAACTGTAGAAAGCATCTATCTGACCACAAGCGTATCCAAAGCCCAGTATGTGGGGAAAAAAATATATTGGAATTCTGTAGAGATTTACTGGACCACATCAATAACACAAAAAGAGGACACTCCTGTAGCATGACACATGTGGGAGTGTCCTATATCAAACTTTAAGGGATCGCCCCAAAAGGGTATGAATGGAAGAAGAGTGTCTTGCAATGAGAGGCCTGTTGGATATTTATCTTGCGTACCTTTAAACCAAAGGGTTTGGAAAAATAACATACCTTTAACCAGTTTCCTGTGATGCCACGTCCCCATGTGATCAGTAGGTGGTGGCTTTTGGGCACCCCTTCTAGAACTGGCTTATGTATTATATAGCTGCCATACACACATATAATATATGACCCTGGTATTTGAGTTAGGTAACCTTAACAATGAGTTGTTAACTGGGAGCTACCACTTCACTTAACTGTTGGCTCCATAGTGTATCTCTATAGTAACTGAAAGCACAGCATTGAGGAACTGTTCTAGGTACCGTTTCTTCTTTTGACAGTCTTGTTAGTGTGCTGATTCTTGTTTCATACTAGTTAGATGGACACAGACTACTTTCAGTGTGCTGTACGAAAGCACTGTGAGATTTTAGTTACACATTTTTAATCTGAACAATCGGGAGGAGACATATTGGATTGTGTGTTACTGGGTGTGCTATGTCAGGGGATCCTACTGCTGCTTCCAACATTACAGTATCATTGGGAAGTATTGTTTTAATTTATCAATGTCCTAATGCATAATAAAATCCTTTGTTTCATACCCATGGACTTGTTCTTTGGACATAATAATGTTAGTATTGTTGGCAATCTTACCCCAGTAGGTGTCAATACGTACAAAACAAAATCAAGTCTCCCATGTTTAGTTTGATGTGAGTATGTCTGCATTTAGTGGAGGTTATTGTATACATTGTACAAGCTCAAATATCCTGATAACTCTTTTATATATTATCTGATATTGTACATTTTTGTTACTGACTTCAGCAGACAATGACAAGACATTTGCAGGAGTCAATGAAGCACTGTGCTGTGAAGATCTATTTTAGACCTAAATTGAGAAAGAAAATATGGATCCAAGACATGGCTTATGCATCATAACATCATAAACTGAGGTAAATGTCAAGTCAGACACGGATAGATAGAAATATAGATGTAAAAGTCTACCTATTTATTCTTACTACACAAATTTTAAAAGAAAATCACTAATAATTTGAAGATAAAGAACAATGAATTGGACTGGATACCTCTAACCCAAAGTCATAATGAATGTCAATATCCTTTATGCTAACATGTCTCACACTGATGGCTGTGCTGAGATCACATTTCTCGTAAGGAATTACTCACTAAAAGGATGATCCAGACATTACTGCTAAACAATTTATAGGGTTAGAAAAACAATGAAAAAAAAACAAAAGAGGGATAAAAAAATGATCACTGTAGATTTGTACATACCCTCATTGTAGTATGTTCACTATCTGAAGAATCATAGATTTTATATACATTTCTCAGTCCTATGCTATATTAATAAAAGTGCTTCTATTTACTAGTATGCATTATTGGGGTCCATACCTTTTTAGGGGAATGCACGTAATTTATGTCATTGTATGTTTAGTAGAAAGTTGATAAAGAATTACTTATGACTAATCATTGAATGAGTGGTAGTAGGACGTATCTACTCTATATATTGTATATGTGTAAGTAGATGTGGATGTAGATAAAACAGAGTATTCAGACTCTAGAATAAAAGGTTGCCCTTGTGGTTTTGTTACAACCTGGGAGTGCTTTTGTAGATGCCCACACATCTGCATTGTGTGAGTAACGGTATGTCTTATTCTCTAATATAACACTTCAAATGGAGCTGTCTGATTCATGTTTCATTCTCAGTGCATCAGCTGCAGAGAATCTGTAAACCTTTGAGGGTCTGGGAATGTACCCCAAATGGACTGATATTGAGGGCCTATTTAATCAATAGGTCATCTATATATTTTAGATGGCAAAAACACTTTCATTTGTCGTATATATTTCAAAGTACCCTCTAAAGACACCTTATCATTATGCTCCAGGAGCTTTGTCATCTCTACCTTTCTCCTCCTTCTGTATCTGTCTGCAGCAAAAGTCCCCCGTTGTTCTCCAGTAAGGGACATAAATAATGTCACCTCTTTTCTAAACCTCATTACTTTCATCCATTAACTAGTTAAATGAAATTTGCCATAAAATTACAGCATGATTCACAAGGCTGTCAATGTGGTAATCTTCTTATGTTTGTTATCCATAGCCTCTTTCCTTCTAAAATCATCTTTTAAAATTATGATAATGTTACCAGAGCCACTCAATGCTATAGCTCACAGGCTGCTACTGTCTCGCCCTCCAGAGGCCTTTGCTCCCTCTGTGCTTCGCTCCTCCTTCTTCCAGTTGTCATCTAACACTGTGGATGGGGTGAAGTACTGCACAGTGTAGCAGCCTGTGAAGATCTGGTGACTCCCCATAGCACCTCAGACTCATTAGCATAATTAGAAGCCTTAAAAAGTAATAAGTTGATTTTAGAAGAAAGGAGGCAATGGATAACAAATATAAGAAGATTACCACGGTCACAGAGCCTGGATCTATGAGTAAGCGTCCCTGGTTTATCCTGTTTGATTTTGAAAAGAAATGATAAAACATGTACAAAATTCTCCAGATGTGTTTATACGTATCATTTGTTTCTAGGTTTCATGTTCCATTAAAGGGTCTAGATATCCTTGTGATTCTATATACTATTGCCAGCATAAAGTAGGTCTCACTGGGAAATTGATACCAGCTATTGCTTATAGAAAAAGGTTAAAAAACACACATAAAATGTCAAATGTCAAATTAAACCAGGGTATTTAGACTTTTTATGCTCATATACACACTGAATGCAGACTTTATGCCGTCCTCTCTGCGAAAGTTATTCATGCATGGCACATAACATTGTGACGTCTTTTAAGTCTTATATATTGATTGCGCCACCTATTACACATGAATATTCATTGAGGAGCTTCAATAATCATCAAATCTGATATAAGAGCCTTGGATTCATCGGTATAAAAGTATATTGCTATCTATTTTGTATGACAAATGAAAAACCTATTGATAATTCTACACATGTCTCTGGAAAATCCAGTAGCTATGTTTTAGAAGTGTTTGAATCTAAAATCGGAATAGTCATAGGAGTCCATCATTAATATTCGTATTATTACTATTTGTTTGTTCATTGTATAGCACAATTCAAATTTCTAACAATTTTGTGTTGCCCCCTTATGTAGGCTCTCCATCGCAGTTATTAATCCATTACAAGTCATTGGCATCTTTACAAAGGTCAGTATTTTGCTGGGTCGATAAAGAAACACTACTTTTGTATGTGTCCTGCTATTTTTTATGTATTACAGTAAGTTTATTCGTACATCTATTGATGTGTATAACTTTACTACGCGTCTCCAGAAGTTGAATAGAAAACCGAAAAGCAGCAGAAGTACGTTGCAGGCATTTCTCCACAAATTTATGAATGGACTCGTATTCTAGTGTCTGACAATAGGTCCTTACTTTTTTCCCTTCATACTCTGGTGTGTAACTAAAAAAGAGCCACATGGTGGCGCTCTTTAATCAGTTCTTATTCGCCATAGACGTAAGCACGGCAGACATTTCAGAAATCACCTGAAAAGTTAAGCTTCTCTCTTAAACTTAATTTACAATGTTTATGTGACGTTGAGTTATAAGTGCTCATTTCTAGGATTAATATAATTATCTGACCTTTTTGCCAATTAGTTTTTTTTATTTAGAAAAATGGTATTGTCTTTGGCCTTCAGACTATTATTCATCACCGTGGATCTACTTTAATTACGTTACATCCTAAGGTAGTCTTATCTGTTAAACCTACTGTAATGTGGGTGACGTTTTAGTAGATATTCTTTAGTGATGTATGAGTTAGATCCAATAGGGAAAAAAAACCTCTTTTAAATGGATGGTGATGGCATTCCATATTCTTGTAAATGTCTGTGTAATACAGTATTATTTACTCCGGAACAGCCTGCTCTAGGCATATTGTCTAGGGAGGATCTTGGTGGGCTACCCACGTAATTGTGATGATCTCACGTCATTTTCTGTAAATGAAAAAAAAGGGAAAAAAAAAAGAAAGAAGATAGTGATATTTAATCCTCAGGCTGCTTAATAGGGGATTCCCCAAAGTGCCCCAATAAAATCTATAATGTACCTTACTGTGGGCAGTTACCAACTATTTCACTAATAATTATAATGATGTGGAAAATAAACAAAGTAAAAAATCCATAGTATTACGGAACATTCTAGTATACCACGCACACAATAAGTGTAAAGAAATGTGATCATAGTATAAAACAGTCTCTTTCTACGAAAATAGAAACCTCTTTATAGGATTTCATCTTTTAGAATCACATATATAATCCCATATGTAAAATGTATAGATCTCTTAAGGAGCACAGGCAGCTCCAGTTTCAGCACCAGAAAATGAACAGCTCCTTTAATTTCAGCCAAGACATAAGTGAAATCTGTCAATTATTATCTTCTTTAAAAAAAATTAAGCATTTAATCAGACTGTGGAGATGTTAGGGAAGCATTGGCAGATGGCTGGTTCCAATTTAACCCATTATAGTGAGAGTTTGGCACATAAATACTTAGTTTTCATAGATATATAATTGATATATGTGCTACGTAAATAAGCATTTGAGCTTTGTGGATGGGTTTTCTCCTTTTTGGTTGTAAGTTACAATGCACTCGGGATACTTTTGCTCTGTGCTGTCAGAGATAATTAATGGGAACATTTTGCCAAAAGAGAAAAAAAATATTGATGTGTAGTTAAACTGAAGGGAATGTGTATGTCAGAATATTTATAAGAAAACTTATGACTGTGTTCGGATGATGTGTGAGGAAAGATGAGAATTGTTATCATGTTCCTGGAGGAATTGGCCTGATGACGTCTTTTCTGATACTGGATCATTACGTGACTTACACTCTGAAAAAAAGGGAAGCTGTTTGATCCATGGATAAAAATCCGTGCGCCACCGAATCACAGACAATAGCTGGTATTTAAAGGTAATATGCAGACAAACATTTACAAAGCAACCTCTTCCTAAAGTGGCGTTTGCAGTAACTATCCTGCATGTGTGTGTATATATATAAATATATGTACATACATACAAGAGCGGAGGGCTGGTCAACTTGAATTGCAGCACAAGAAGGAGAAGAAAGCAGCTAGAGAAACGCCTCAGGAGAAGTATCTTAGAGAAGATCTGATCTCATTGTCAGCATCTCAGCCCAAGACTCATAACAGGCTGCACCAGGCTCTCCCTGCCTCCCTGGCTCACTGCTTTTTTATATCTCATTCGTATTTACTTCCCAGCAGCTACAACTTGTTTTTTTTTTTCTTTCATTTACTTTTTCAGCTAGGGAGGTTATATTTTATTCTTTATTTTGTTATTCCCCAGCTTTTTTTTTTCATCTCCGTCGGAATCCACCTTTCTTTTTCCCCTGGAATTGTGGCTTGCATCAAACTTTTAGTCCATATAGCAGCAACCAGCCAGTTACTGTGTAATCTCAACCTTTCAGACAAGGCAATGCAGTCCACATTCTAAGAGAGAGCGGAAACTTGCAAGACACTTGGCTTTAACTTGGGACCTGACATCTCTGTTTCTGTGACACAGTGGAATTTTTGTTTTATATGGTAAGAATCTTGCATGCATCACTCTATGAACCGTTATAACAGAATCTACTCTTTAGATGTAAGACAATGGAATGGTGAATGTATTGTATTTTGGTAAATATTATGCCTGCCCTACTTGCATATGCATTGATCTAATTGAGGTCAAATCACACATCGATCTGAGCTAATGAGAAGTGCTTGTTGAAAGTGTTTCCTTCACGTCTTCCCGCAGAATGACAATGTACAGGAAAGCACTCTTCGCCTGGCTGTTGGTGTATGGAGTTATGCGTTGCACTGTCCACTCCTCACCTACTGCGCTCAAGTATCCGGCACTTAGGTAAGTATCAGACTAATTATTATCATCTAAACCTGTTGTTATGTCATTTAAATCCTCCTTTAATTTGTTGTATAGCATTTCAGTATCTTACACAGGAGCAAAGAGTCTGACATTATACTTCATGTGTTGCTTCTTCTGATTTACTACAAAGAAAACTAGAGAAGGGAGTAGACTTGCACTACATGTCTTCATATGCAGTAGTCTGCGCTATAAGCAAAGACATTACCTTATCAAAGGGACTCAAAGAGAATAATATTTAATGATAAAGAATGCTCGACATATTTAATGCATTATTTGGCTTCCTTTATAACATTCGTGGAATTCCCCTCTTATATTTTGGATTTTAAATATAGGTTTCTAATGGAAATAGGTAGCTTTGCGGAAGATTGTTTCGTATTGCTGTGCACTGTGTACTAGAATCAGGGTTAGGATCAATTTTAGTACATCTTTAAATGACAGAACATGACAGTCGGGGGAGTCCCCAGTGCTTCGTGCCTCTGACTGCTGGCTGAGAGTCTCCCTCCTTACAATGGAACAGGTGCCTGATATCTATTGTACAAGCAGATTCGTCAAATAACCAGACTCTAATGAAAAAAAAAAATTTTTTTTCATAAAGACTCTTTACTATCCTAATAATTTTAGTTCATAAATTCCCATAGGAGCTAACTATATATTATAGGATCAATAGTGCTTTAGTAAAAATAATATAGACTGTTTGCCTTAATATAAATAAAATTTTCTTCAGTGTATTATTTCATTTTTACACATAGTGCCCCTGGTCTCAAGATACTGGCACCTAAACTAGTTTATGCGAAAAGGGAAAAATTTTTTTAAAAAAGTGCAAACATTTTTAAAAAAATGAAATCCTACTAATGCCTTCCCACCACCTTACATTAAGGAACATGACGCACCTTGTCCCACCCTTAGATTCTTTACATTGATAAATAGCAGAAGGAGATTTTAGTAGTTGTCCAAATAATCAATGTTTTTATTGCTTTTGTCAGACCTGGTATTATTTCGCTTCTGAATTTTTTACACAATTCACTTCTACGGTTTATAAATTATTCATTGTTTGCTCTGAAGATTGCTTACCCCTCTCAGTAGATTCACTGTTCCCCCGAAGTGGAAAACAAACACTTGGGAGTGCAAACAAAGATATTAGAAAATAGGTCACTAAGTAAAAAGAGCAGTAATAAATCATTTGCATGTGTTGTTTTATGTATATTCTATTGTATTCATCTCCTTACTTGCTATAACCCTGTTGAATTGTTAAATAGAAATAGTATTTCTCAGGGCAGCTGTTGCTGAGTGCAACTCCTATCATTCAATGCCTAGAATGATGGGAGTTTTAGTCTAGGAGCAGATGAAATACCAGAGACTGTTTGTGCTTGTTGTGTGTTTAGTGGCAGTGGTCAGCGTAAACTGTTTGGGTGTGCAATGTTCTTGGCTATGTTAATCTACATAATACCCAGGATCATTTGCCTGTGGTACAGAGAATCTGACACAGCTAAACTGTGATCCAGATTTAGCAAGAGTGAAACACTTTGGAAACATCTATTATTAATAATGCTGGCAGAGCAAACTGACAAAAATAGCTTACGGTGACCTACATCCCGGCAGATACAAAGTAAAAAAAAAATCTTAAGGAGGAACTTGGCATGAAAAGAAACAAAACCCGACAAAGTCAAGACCCAGTCTTTCCAAATATACCCCTCCTTCTGTAGAGGGGATCTGGGTAGTGCTAGTTGTAAGCATTTTCAGTGCTTTGTGGCCAATGCTTAGTGCTCTGATTTAATGTTTGGAAGCTGAAAGTGTGTTTGATGATGCTGTTCTGCCAATAAAGGAAAGTTGTTTCCCTCATCCCCCCCCCCCCAACCTTTTCTAATCTTTCCCTTCCTCCCCTCCACCTCCTCTCTCTCTCTCCTCTCAGTTCCCTGTACTAATGATTGTAGGATTTGGCAGCTCGCTCTGGCCCAGCCCCAACCTCAGGTCAGCTCACAGATGGGCTGCTCTTGTTATTTCTCTCACGCCCACCTACAGATTGATAGGGTCTCAGGGGGTCTTTTTCCATCAGCGTCTGGCATCTCATCACCAAACAATATTCAGAGAAAAAAGACCAGTAATGTAGACACCAGAAATGATCCTTTGCCAGGGATTACACTGCTCCGAAAGGCACTGATCAGGTCATTATGCATTTTTGATTAATTAAGAGGCTTACAATTCATTCTCCTTTCTTTCTCTCTGCTCATTAGGCTTGAAGATGAAGTGTATGATGAGGACGGTAACACTCTTCCAGACTTTGCTTTTGATAACGATCCGATTGGTATTGGAAACCCTACCTCGGTCTTAGATGATATGTACTCCTTTTATTACCCATCAGAAAAGAGGTGAATCCCGACTTTTTCCCTAAACGAGATAAAATCTAGTTAAAATGATGTGTTGCATAGTCACAAATAACAAAATAAAATCTGCAAACACAATAACCCTGCTTCTGTTTCATGTCAGACCATATTGCGACTTCTGCAATGCATCTAAATTATTTAACAGGAGGTGCACATTTAAAGGGAAAATGGAAATTTATGGAAATTAATAACATTCAGTGCTAATCAGGTGGCATCTTGTATTTAAGCAGCATCCTGGGAAATTAACAAACAAAAGAAAGCCGTATACAGTATGTATATATAGCGTGGATGTGGGAGGAAAGGATATTTCAGGAGGAACATGTGGACTAGAGTAAAACATGACCCTGTGACACATTAGTCTAGGCATAATCAGGAAGCTGTAATGGGTCAGCTGCACCCACCCCTCCCCGACTCACATACACACATTCCATTGACAAATGCTTCTTGCTTGAAAACAACACATGTTGATGTCAGATTTCCAGGAATCATCTTTCCTTTTTTTATTTTTTTTCTTTGCTGTTGTCAGACATGCTGATGATCTATTAAACAAAGCCTATAGGAATTTACTGGGGCAATTGTCTGCGAGGAAATACCTGAATACTCTGATGGCCAATCGCTTAGGGTAAGGTTGTGCTCTTAAAACGTAGTATTTGTACACATCCATAGAGGTAATACAAAGATATCAGTCCAAGTTCAGGCTGTAATCAATATTTATGAAGAACAGATCCGCCTTATGTACTGGAACATATGGACACTGTAGCACTAAACATCAGACAGTAGACAAATCTAGTTTAAGGATTTCAAATACTAAGATATTTGTTTTTTTAGCATCCCCATTTAGCAGGGCTGCGGAGCTGTGCCGTACCAATAATGCTATAATAAGCTGCCTTGTTTATTTTGCCTGGATTCTTACATTTACATTTTTGTGGTTGAGCCTCTTCTTTTATTGTCCAATATGTCATTGATTTTCCATTGAAAAATCTACCAGTGGTGCGCCCTCTCGCAATATAGATTTCTGGGTTGGGTAACATTTTAATAACGCTCAAGGGAACTCATCGCATCTTCATAATGAATAATTCATGTGATGAATATATTGTCTCCACACTGTCATCTTAAATTATCTGACTTTAATGGCACACTATGTGCATCTCTTTTTACTTAGTAAAACCTGTGACTTCCCGTGTCAGAGCTGTTACATTTGTTGATTTTGTTAAATCTGCCTTTAAATTACCAGTAAGTAGATGCTAAATGGGAAACCAGTTTTAAGGCTTGAGCAGGGGCTTAAATCACTAGATCACAATGCTGAACATAATAATGTGTGTTAGCATTAATATTCAATATGAGGCATGCGCAGATGGTGCTCGTATTTGAGCATCACTTACATATGGCTGTGTAGCCCAAAGTAAGTATTCCCATTTATCCACTACATGTTTCTAATCTGCTTAATGGTTACGCAGGGTTTAGGCTTAGATTTCTACCTCTCTGATGACTGTGAGCAATGGAGCACTTGCAATAAGCAATGTCTCCAATTTAGGGGACATTAGCAAGCCACTGCTGATCTTGTCCCAATCAGTATGTCGATATCCTGTTATATATCTCACAAGAAGAACACAACTCTTTTTATGTTGTTGACAGGAAGCCCCTAGAGGCAATTATTGTAGCAAAAGGCAGGGCAGTCCTGTAGTGATTGGTAATGAGACAGAGGCCTTTGGGAGTTGTCCAACACAAGGATCAAGGCATAGGGTTGCCTAATGGAGCTTGGGTAGACAGATGTTTGTCTCCTTTGTTCAGGATTTATGCTGCTATAATTGGGTTTGACATTAAGGTATTTTTTGATATGACGTGATTATTAAAACACACTCTCATGCTCACAGATACATACATACACACATACAGACACGGCATTGTTTGGTATTTGGCTGCACACATTATCCATCTGTCAGAGATCACGTGTTAGAGGAGATGAAATAGAATCTCCTTATTATAATTTATGTTCTCTTTGTTCTAAGGCGAGACAATGTCTTTGACAAACATATCATTTGGAGGCCAACATATTTCTGGGTAAAACGATGATATATGTAACTAATTACAAGCTGAACTTCTCCTGACTTCACAGTAATGAATGGTATAACTGCAAGATAGCAGCTGATAGCTCAAAGTGTTTGACAGATAAAGGAGTAAGACATCTATTTGTCATATCCCTCTTGAGACTTTATAGACACCTCATACAATCCATTTTTGGGGACAGTTTTAATCTGCTCAGGTTGGAGAAAATAACATTGCTGCTACGTATCTGTTGATGCCGATATTGTTATGGGGTAGTGAGCATAATAGATGTCTTATATATTGATGTCTTATAAAGAAGCACCTACCTATAATGGTACAATTAAGAGAAATTGTGATTGACAATTATTGTTGTGAATATTCAGTAATTTGACATTAGATGGAATAAGGTGAATGTGTTTTTAAGTACTAACTAGAACTGGCCATTGGTCATGAAAACTGTATATGAGCCTTAGGTAATAGACCCTTTCCCCAGCATGAGCTAATACTGCTACAGGTGCCATTTAACATTATTGGGTCGTTGAATATTATTCCCATCTTGCCATTTTTTTTAATCTACTGTAATGCAGATTATTAAACTATCTGTACCCTATTGTTGTTTATAGCAAACATGTCTCATTGGTTCCTTGCTGCATGTTATATACTACACAAGCAATTAAATGATTCCATACACATGTTCATATTTTTGGCACCTGTTGACTTTAACAGGGTGGCTGTCATAAGGAGAGCTCAAGATTGGAGAACAAGGTGACAAAATTGTGGTGTCTAAACAATTGACCATTAATAATTACTGAAGTTAATGCCAAATTCAATTGATCGGAACGTAGAAATGATATGACTAACATGTTCGGTGACCCTTCAGTGGGGCCGTTGCCACTGCTAATGGATTGTAAATGAGCATGGTTAGCTCTACTGAGTGGTGCAGCATGCTCAGTATCTTGCACCATGCGTCTCTGACACACACCCTGGTAGAGAACAGAGCTCGGTGCATGTAGAAAGATGCCACTTTAGACTGCAACTCTTGCTTTTTGCCATTGCAGTGCATTGAGTAGCAGCCTGGAAGAGGACTCGGAACCACTATCAAAACGACATTCAGATGGCATCTTTACTGACAGCTACAGCCGCTACAGAAAACAAATGGCTGTCAAGAAATACTTGGCAGCAGTCCTGGGCAAAAGGTATAAACAAAGAATTAAAAATAAAGGACGACGAGTAGCATACTTGTAGCGATGAGCAACCAGCCAACCTGTGTATACAGCCCAACAAAACGAAAAAAACTAAAAAAAAATCATCATCAAACTGACTGAACAATCATCGCTCCTGTGTTATCTACAAACATGTATTTATGTATTAAGTAAAGCCATTAAATGAATATTTTGATAATAATATTGTTTTTCTTTTGTACAAAGCACTAGAGAACGCACAGATCTACTTTGTGGACCAATTAATAAGTTATATATGTTCTATATAAATATAAATATATATATATATAAGTGACAAAGAACAAATACAATGTGTGCACAAATCTAAGAATTCGCACGAGCTGTTTATGTTTTTATATAAAAAGAAATAGAAAAAAGACAATCATTGTTTAAAATATTTTGCTCCTATTTTTGTAACTTGAAAATCAAATGGATAGTATTTTTATCCGCAACAGGATTGAAGACCTTAATTTTTAACCTTTTGCTGATGGACATAGACATTGATGACCTAGTGCAAGGGATTATGATATTGGAGAATCTCTCTAGGTGATTCTGCCATCGGTGAGTCTCAGCACCGGTTCTTATAGTCTCTTTATAGTCTCTGGTTCTTTAGGACCACTCCCCCTCTTGTTAGATTTTTCCAAATGTTGTGCTGTCTTTAATTCCACTTTTCTATGTATTTATGTTGACTCCAAATAGTTCTACAACAGCTCTATTAAACAAATTAAATTTTCACTTTGGTTGAAGTTCAGAGTCACTTATTAAACTTTCTAATTGGACCAGGCACATAGAAACATTGTCCTAGTAGTAAGTATCGCTAGTCAAGTGAAAGTATGAAAGATGGAAATAGGCACAGCACATAGCATATGGAACTGCCCAAAATGAAGTTTACGGTCTTGGACCTGTTTACTAAAACGTAATCCAAGTTCTTCTATAGGTCCATTACCCAACTGACAATGGGCAGCTTGGTATTGGAACGTGATACAAAGTACAATGTGTTTCTCTCCAGTGCTGTCCATGCTTTTCTTCATGTGAATCTACCAAAAATATTTTCTTCAGCTCTGAGTTTAGGTATTTGTTTTGCTGTTTCTTGTAGAATATTATATTATTTTTTTCCTTGCCCTTTCGCCATTTTAGTACTGTCATTCCGCAAGTCATTTATTCTCCTAATTGTAAACACCCTCATGTTATGTTTATGCAAGCTCTTATTGTAAAGTTAGGAATCCCTGTTGTAGCTCCTACTAAATAATTATGCACTACTACTAAAGTTTTGTTCTTTGTTTTTTGAGTCTTTAAAAGGTAAAAATGTATTTTTCTACATTATGGCTTATTGCTTAGTAAAAGTACTTTCATAAAACAACGTTTTGTCATAATATAATGTGTAGCATTCAAAAAGTATTTACGAACAAATGTAAAAAAGATTAAAAAAAAAGAAAACAAAAAGTAAAAAAAAAAAAGAATCGCAAGGAAACTGAGGTCTCTCTTGCTGTCGTATGACCATGCCTATGTTGGAGGAGATGTCTAGAAAATGTAAATACTTTTTTTTCCCCTTTTCACCTAAATTTATCTAAAGAGAAAACTTCATCTGAGTCACCAATGTCTAAGTCAAGAGCAAGATTGCTGCTAGAGAAAGTGTACCAAACCTTTCAGCTTTTTCTTCCTTCCAGTTTGACCAGGAATAGGTGAAGGTTCGGAGGAGCTTGACTAGAGTCTCATTCTTGGCCAGCCCCTGCCAGCTGATCCTATTGCAAGCAGTAGCTGCACATAGGAGTTTGGTCTGCATGACATCAATATTACCTTCATTTTGCGTTTTCCTCAGGCAGTGTGACACAGGATGCAGTTTGCAGCTTTTGTGCCTTCCCTCGCCTTTTAAATTGCCACGAATCACAGATGGCTTTTTAGTGGCCCTACAATGCTGCAACACATCGGCTTGTATTTTAGTCTCATCTCTGTGTTTGTTTGTAGTGGATAGGATTATACTGTGTGTTAGTTGTATAGATGATGTAAGGTTTCAGTTGCTTTTCCAGTTGAGTGTAGTAATTATTGCGTCATCTATTTAGCATTCAATCCTTTGTACGATTTACAGCGAAGCCAACAGCCTTACTAAATTAAGTGGATCGCTTCTACATCGATCTACGTAGATGTAAGTCTATATTTTGTGTGCAACAGATTCTTAATATAAAAGTGAATATTATTACATAACTATCTAGAACTAAACAATTGATTAATGTTATATAAAGTGTGCAAAGCTTGTGTTAATAAATTTTTGTATCCAATGCAATTTTGTCTAATGTTTGAGAAATAAGATCTATGATCAATTCATTTTTTTGTGCTACGTAACTTTTCATTTCTAAAAATGGAACCATGAGACAAGAGTGTTTTTATGCACATAATCACCCAAAGTTTTTGTATTTGTCAAAGCCAAAATGTTTTTGGATATTTTTTTGTAAATACATTATTTTTTGTTTAAATACATTATATCAAAGCTATTTTAATATATGTAGTTGCTTATTTATAGAGGTTCTCTGGTTCCACATAGATGTTGTAAGAAGAGTTCTTCCCAGTGGAGGAGTGTGGTGTGAAGTTTGTGAAGCCAGAATTTATAAGGTTTTGCATCATCTTTGTTTAAGCAGTCAGTTTTGGGGCTGCACTGGAATATGCTCTTTGTTTCCATATGCAAGCATATTCAATGGAAAATGAATTCCCAAAGACTCTATAAGTTCCATCTTAAGTGATCAGTAAGACTATTTACAGCACCGGCAGTCATGTATCTGATGATGGAAGTGTGATGACGTAGACAATGAATGTCTGAAAGAAGACTTATGGAAGCGCATATTATAGTAGAAAGAAAATGGAAATATTAGATTCCATTTTTAGAACTAAAGGTCTCTTGGGGGAAAAACAAACGTCTGTGTGTGAGTAATTCTTGAGGGTTTAATGGATACCAGACTACGTGGACTAAAATACTTCCTTACCCCATCTTTTAGACAGTAATGATTTACTAGCAAACGTTTGGGGTGATCTGTGTAGCTGCTTACTTTACTAAACTAAGAACATACTTATCTCACCAAAAACTATAGTTATATCAATTTTGGTATTATGAATCCATCCAGCAAGGGGCTTTAAAGCAAAACCGAATAATGCAGAAATAGATCAGTGTGTAAAAGTAGATGAGCTAATACAAGTTAATCTACTATTATATTTCCCAACTTTACCTAAAAGTATTGTACGCTGCAGCTAAAAAATAAATATATTGTATGTGACTGTACAATTAAATACATTTGGTTATTTTAAATAGACTTTTACAGACATTTAAAGGGTCACTCACGTGAAACAATTTTATTTTAATAGATTATGGGGTTAACATAACATGAAGGGTAAATATTTCTAATTCCTTAAGCCTTCTATGAACATACAGCATAGGACAAATTATCCAATGTAAGTGTGAACAAACACTAGACCCATACAAGTTTGTGATCTAGACTACACGTGAACATATAATACTCATTCAACATGCTTATGATACAAATAGTAGGTATCAGGATTTTAGAGGATCCCCCAAAAATCTGATGAATGTTACCAGCTGTCAATGTGTCCACATTCTTATCCAACAAAGGATACCTAAGGTCTGTTTAATATGAAATCATAAAATATTAGATATCCACAGGGTGAGCAGTAATGTGACATCTAATCGGCACAGACAATAAGATTGCATGACATGGTAAGTAAAGGAAATGGGAGCAATAATATTTCTTCACTTTGACATTATGTAACATAGCAGATCAAATTCACATTATATAGCACTATGAAATATTTACAACATCAATACCTGATTAAGAATTTGGGATCTAATTTGAATGTAATTTAATAATTATTATGATTAATAATTATTTTATTGAACAACAACAAAATAAAAAATAACTGCCTATTTAAAACTTTTTGTTCAGCATTAAAACATAATTTAGTTTGCTATAAAACATAATTATTCATATTCAAAACATAATTATTTATTCATATGCTGCAGGTGACTTGCACTGAATGGAAAAATATTAAACTCAATGTGGGAAATGTATCAATGGGTCACAGGGTATTCCAGTGTAGAGTCAGATTAGTCTCCTGTTGCCCCAAATGTATCACTTTGTTGATAAATATGGGGTAGAGTAAGACAGCCGAGTCCTACTTTGCACCATCTATTAGTTGGTCTAATCTCTGTGCCACAATCTGACAGACCATCTTTTTTTTTTGGCACACAGACAGTTTCCATGAGGCCACAGCCCCTTTTGAGAGGCCACACCCCTTTATTTGTACAAGGGTCGAAAACAAGGCATTTTTGATGTGAATGATCCCAGAATCCTGGTGCAAGTGGATTCATAAATAGAAATGAATAAGTTCTCCTCAGTGAACCTAACCTTGTGTTATTGCCAATATATAATAATTCATATTGACCTCCAAAAAAGCTTACCTTGCTAACTGCATGACCAAAGTTGCAGAGTGCAGCTGTAGGTGAGCATCGGATGTACCCACATGCTATAGGCTATACAACATTTGGAGCTGTTACAGGCAAGAGAAACAAAGGAAAAAGCTGAAACGTTTTTACCAAATACAACATATTCTTTGGATGATAAAATGAATTTAGACATATTCGGCAAATTTACTGAAACTGTCTAATAGTTAAAGAATATATGGTTACAATAGAAAGTTTGTAGTCCCCTTACTTATCACCTTGGCTGGTGTTAGATGATAAATCTGCCACATCTCTAGACTGCCTAGTCTATATATACTGTAACTTAGTGATGACCAAGCTAAAATGTGCAATTGTCATTCTTAGGTTATCCTTAGCTGCTAGCACACATTTTATGCTTCACAGGATGACGACTATATAAATCCCCTGAAATGTGCAGGGCCCTAGTAAAGCACCCTTTAAAGTCTAAGTGGCCCCGATGTATTGTCTCTTTATGCCTTAAAACCCCATATTTTAGCTAGTCAAGATTAGAACATTCATTTCTGCAGAAGCTGTGGCTGCTGCACAAACACTGCTATTTGCAATATGGGAGAGATATTAAGTAGACAGAAATTTATTCATACAACATTGACATTTTATTTGTTAAACTCCTACTCACAAATACGACATTTGGAGCCCCCAATAGAGCAACAGGTGTTCAGAATGTATCAGGGACACTTAGTGCTGTAAGTGGGACAGTGTGTGGTTCTCTAGCCATATGTTAGGTGGCTCCATAGCACAGCGATGTGACTAATTGCTGCATGTTAAAGGTTAATGTGCATACATTAGTACAGTACTATAGGAGATCATTGTAGGATTTATTTCTTGTGGGCATTATGGGAATTTAACATCCTGGAGATACATTTGATAGCTGCTGGTTCACTACCATGATAATCTATTTTTACAGTTTGTCTTGCATAAAGTACAGTATAAAAGTACATCTGGTACTTCTTATTCAACATAACCAGAAGGGAGCCTGTCACACTGCACAGGTAAGTGGGCCCTGTGCTACCTTAAAGGGGCCCTGTAAGACCTTGTCAATACACAAACTCCAAAATCATTTATATTTTTTCACCAGAGATCAAAATGATGATAAGGATACCACGTGAAGTGAGTGTTCAGGGACCGAGAAAGGGATTATATGTCTGTTTACGAAGGAGTGAAAGATCAAATCCTGTTCCAGTGTCTGGAAACCAAGATCATTGCCCATCATTTTTTTAAACTCTGAAAGATAGAAGTACAGGCAGTCCCCGGGTTACGCACAAGATAGTTTTGCTTGGTCAATTGGTCAAGTTAATTTTGTACGCAAGTTTGAACTGGTATATTCTATAATTGTAACTCCAGATGAATTTTTTTTTTGTCTCGGTGACAATTGATTTCTCAGAATTTTGTGATGTCATGGGAACAGGGATTATCAATAAATCTTCACTACAAACACCTTACAACCGATCATTGCAGGCTGGGACTACAGTAAAGCATCCAGCAGGGGTCCTGCTAGGGTGATCAAAGATCCGTGGCACTGGCCCCAATGCATGTGTATTACACTTTCAGTAATGCCCCCTCCTGTACATAGCCCCTCATATATGGTTGTGCTAATAACAACTTTACTGAGGGTATATACAGCTACAGAAAACACAGGAGAAATTCTGACTTGTTACATCCAGTGACTGCAGGTAACGCGCCCTCCGTCTTCTCCATTAGGCATCACCACGCCATATGTTCCTCATTGTCCCTACATCTTAGTTCCCTGACAGCATTATCCTGCTGCTGACCCAAACAATCTCCTTTAAATACTGTAAGGGTGCGTTCACACGTTTGTCTTGCATTTAAACAACACCAGGTGCTCGTTACCAATCACATGTGTTTCACTGGAAAATATATGAGATCAAACCGAGGTGTGTCCTAGTGCCATGTGTGAATGTGCCTCACACAGTTACCCAAAGTAATGTCCCCCACACAGCCCCCCAGGAATGTCCCCACACAACCCCTCCAGTAATGTCCCCCCCAAGTAATATCCCCCACACAGCCCCCCAGTAATCTTCCCCACACAGCCCCTAGTAATGTCTCCCACACAGCCTCCCCAGTAATGTCCCCCACACAGACCCCAGAAAGTAAGGTCCCCAAACAGCCCCCCAAGTAATGTCCCCACACAGCTCCCCAGTAATGTCCCCACACTGCCCCCCAGTAATGTCCCACACAGTCCCCAGTAATGTGCCACACAGCCCCTCAGTAAGTAATGTGCCCACACAGCTCCTCAGTAATTAATGTGCGCACACAGCACCCCCAGTAAGTAATATTCCCCACACAGCCCCCCAGTAAGTAATGTGCCCACACAACCCCCCAGTAAGTAATGTCCCCCACACAGCCCTTCCAGTAAGTAATGTCTCCCACACAGCCCCTCAGTAACTAATGTGCCCACACAAACCCCTAGTAAGTAATGTCCCCCACACAGCTAGCCCCAGTAATGTTCCTCACACAGCCCTCCAGTAATGTCCCACACACAGACCCCCCAGGAAGTAATGTGCCCCACACAGCCCCCCATAAAGTAATGTGACCACACAGCCACCCAGTAATGTGCCCACAAAGCCCCCCAGTAAGTGATGTCCCCCACACAGCCCCTCAGTCAGTAATGTTCCCACACAACCCCCAGTCAGTAATGTGCCCACACACCCCCCCCCCACAGTAAGTAATGTGCCCCGCACAGCCCCCCAGTAAGTAAAGTGCCCACACAACCATGCAGTAAGTAATGTGCCCAGATAGCCCCCCAACTAAGTAATGTGCCCACACAGTTACCCCCAGTAAGTAATGTCACCCACACAGCCCTTCCACTAAGTAATGTCTCCCACACAGCCACTCAGTAAGTAATGTGCCCGCACAACCCCCAGTCAGTAATGTGCCCACACAGCCCCCCCACAGTAAATAATGTCCCCCACACAGCCCTTCCAGTAAGTAATGTCTCCCACACAGCCCCTCAGTAAGTAATGTGCCCACACAAACCCCCAGTAAGTAATGTGCCCCACATAGTCCCCAAGTAAGTAATGTGTCCACGTAACCCCCAGTACGTAATGTGCCCACACAGCCCCCCAGTAATTAATGTGCCCACACAGCCTCCCAGTAAGTAATGTGCCCACACAGACCTCCATGTTCTCCCCCTTCCCTTAATCCCTATCATCTCTTCCTCCACGCATCACAGATGCAGCTCTGTGCACTACTTTGCCCTGCAGGTCATGTGATCATGACATCATCACAGGTCCTGCAGCCTCCTGGGACCTTCAGGGGAAAGTAACGTATACGCTCTCATCAAGATCTGTGTCCTGAGGATAAGGATGGTGATGAGAGCGGAGGATGCCCATGCAGTGGGGCAGATGTCCTGCTGACCAGGGAAGATCTGGGGCTCCTTCCAAAAGATCTGAGACACAAGCCCTGGATCTTTTGACCTAGAAATGCCCCTGGCATCCAGAAAGCTTCACCAGAGATCGAGTGGGCAGAGAGTCAGGGACCACCTGTATGTTGAAAACTATTTCCTTTTATATTCTGAATTATAGTGTATAAAATAGAATATTGTGCATCAAATTGCCTGGGCAGCTTCATCCCTCCATGGCTTTATGACCCATACTTCGTGTTCACCTACAGTTGCATTTGGGTCTTGTTCAGTTAAGATGTTAACTGGTTTTCTAAATATAATAAAGAAGCAATACTTACCTCGGTCCTTGTCTGTGGGCCCCTCCCGCCACCTCTGCTCTCTTTTGGTACACATAGGCCCAGCGATGACATTGCATCAATAATGTGCATCAATATAAGGCAAATGCAGGCAATACACATCCCGTGGAAGGAGCGCAGTGTGGACATCATGTCACACATACCTCCATACATCACCGGTGATAGGTGGCACCATGGTGTACAAGAGACACGGGCCAATTAACTATTATAGGAAAAAGTTAAAAAAAAAAAAGAACCAGCATCCTTTATATAAAATCCATCATTTTATTTGTCTCATTTGACATCTACTATATACCAGTGATATATATTTTAACACAAAAAACGGAAAAAACCTATTGACTCGAGTATAAGCCTAGGATGGGAAAAGCAGCCTTCACCCAGTATATAGCTTGCCAGCCCCCTGCCCCTCATAATATAGTCAGCCAGTCCCCAGTATATAGCCTGCATCCTGCCCCCAGTATATAGGCAGACAGTCTCTAGTATATAGCCTGCCTCCTGCCTTCCAGTATATAGCCTGCATCCTGCCCCCCAGTTTATAGCCTGCCTCATGCCCCTTAGCCCCCTGCCTGGCACAAAGAAAAAACGTTGTACTCACCTTTCTGATGCCCCCTGCAGGTCCTCTCTTTGCTTCCTGTGGCCAGTGGCAGGACCTTGCGCACTGACTTCAACTGCCTGCTGACATAATAGTGTGTGCACTGCCACCACGCAGGGCCAGTCCCTCCCGGCATACATGCAATGATGTCAGCAAGCGGCTGATGACAGTGTGTGTGGGGTCGTCACGCAAGGACCTGCCACTGGCCACTGACAGAAAGCAAGAAGAGGATCTGTGGGAGGCGGCGGAAAGGTGAATATTGATTTTATTTTTATTATAGACTTAAGTTTGAGCCGAATTTAATTTTTCCAGCACATTTTTGTGCTAAAACTTGGCTTATACTTGAGTATAAATGCTGGTAATGAGAAGTCCTGTCATCCTTGTCATGTTTTGCCTTGTCTTCCTAAAAACTGTTATCATGGTTACAATGTCTGAAGAAGTATGAAGCAACAGCATTTTACAATATACATGGGAGTGGCAGTGGTACTGTAATGTATTATCCGACATGAAATCAGATTAAACATTTCTAGTTTTAGGTCAATTAGGGTTACCAAAATTATTTATATTTGCTATAATAAGTTTACAAACACTAAGATTACTATGCCTTTAAACAATTTGAGGCAGCTCATATGATGATGTCATGTTTTTGGAAGCTTCTGAATGGGACTGGTTTATTAGCAAAATTGGAGTTAATTGGAGACCCCTGTGGATGCATGTAAAGGCACACCTAAAACATGGACATATGCCAGGAATTGTGACTTTGTCAGGACACTTTTAGAAAAGTGTATTTTTCTAAAAGGTTTTAAAAGTTTAAGTGCACAAGTCTGAAGAGATGTTCTCCAAGATGATTGCTTTTTCAAATCGGAGTGTAGACCAAAGTGAAAAATTTAAAAAAGTTAATAGAATTTTTATCACAAAAAAGAAAGAAAGAAAGAAAATAAAATTCCCCAAAGCAACACCTCAGAAATATCTAATAAATTTAGGGTCTCAAGACCATAAAAAATTGCATTTCCACAAAGACAAGGTTCTTAAATATACTCAGGATAACAAAATAACACATTCTCTAATTCACTGTTATTAACAGAAATACAGCATTTCAAAGATATAATTCCAACCTGTTTCTATTAGTCCTGGAGTTTACAATTTTGGTTGTCCATGGATGTGACCGTAAATCTTCTGACTATGGTCGTATTCATGAATAGCTTCTTTTTTCTGCAAACAGCAGTGCTCTCTGCCTCCTGCCCCTCCCCCTGCATTACAAGACCAGCTCAGACACAGGAACTTCCTTCTGGTAAGCACTATTTTGCACAGTTTAATCTACAAGCTACAGACAAGATAAGGTTTTTATCCCAGGGGAGGGAGCCAAACTTCACTGTGTGTTATAGGTGAGATATCAGAGCTGGAGCGTGTCAATGTGTTTTATATCCATCTCATGACTCTGATCTTTTGTGTCTTTTTCTATGTGTCAGAAACCAATAGAATGTTCATAAGATAAATAAAAGTGTAGATAAACTCTGTAATCTGATAATCTAAGTCTATTGTCAGCACACGGCACAGAGGAATCATGAAGTGTCTGATTAGAGAGTCCCCGCCAACATCCTGGAATTTTACACTGACCAGGGAATTATAGGAGCTAAAACAGGTAGAGGATAAAAAATCATCTATATTGTGTAAACATCACTAGGGGCTTAAAATTTGAGACCTTTCTTTCATGGGCAATTTAATATTAATTACCATTAAAACAGAAAGACCAAAACAAAACACAAGGGTCCCTATTATGCAATGGAGACAAAAGAGTTGTGGTGGTAGAGAGTTGTAATACAGCAACTACACTGGATTAAGTTGGTGGTGAATTTTATTGGATTACATTTGGGAGTGTCATCGCAATATTCTATTGCAAAGGAGAACAAACAAAGTCAGGATTATAAACTATCGATTTAACTTTGAATGGGACTGATCATGGAGAACCCATTTAATCCTACCATATGCCCGATTGTCCAATGCTGTAGATCTACCCATTGGCCTAGCTATGATTAAACCATCTCATTTCTATGAATTAGTATATGAGTTATTATCAGTCATGAATCTTGAATATTATATGAATTACTTAATCTTTAAGTTATCTGCTCAATGGGGGGAATTTGTTACCTGTGTTGTAGGACACGATTGTTTTTTTCTGACAAGGAGTCGGCTTCTACTTTGTCATATATTAATGTGGTGGACGGTCGGACAATATTTGGTGAACAGATGTACTATATGAGTGTCAAAAAATGAAAATGATTACTTTTGTCGTTGTGTATAACAGAATCGAGTCTGTAAGGCTACATTCACACTACAGTATCGGGGACGTATATACGGCCGACGTATATACAGCCGATATACGTCCCCCATACACTTCTATAAGCTCACGGCCCTGTACGGGAGCGGTACGGTGCAGCACCGTACCGCTCCGTAGCCCGGGGAAAGATAGGACATGTGCTATCTTTCCCCGTATTACGGCGCCGTGCGCCATTAATTCCTATGGAGAGGGGCGGAGGTGAGCTGCGCTCACCTCCTCCTCCTCTCCCCGCGATGCCGTGTGCCTGCCGTGCTACGGTGCGGCGGGCTCACCGCAGTGTGAATTTAGCCTTAGCCATATTAAATTCCGCCTATATGTTTTAAGCACTATTTTTATGATTTTTTAACAATGTTTGTAGGTGATCTATATGTTTCCTGTATAATTCATGTTTATCATGCAGTTTTGATTATATACTCTATTTCCTTCAAGTTTGGTGCGGTTCCAGGGCCCCCAATCCAACTGAACAAACTATTTTTTAATGTAAAAGATGTTGTTTTGATCAATACATCTATATTCATTGTTTTGTTTTCTTTTATTGATATCGCTTTAAAGAGATATATTATCCAAAGTATAAGACCTCTAGAGATTCATTATTATGTTTTCTCCTTTCTTTTTTTTCTCAAAAGAATGAAGCGAGCTATCTCCTGGAGTATAGCTCCACCTAGTCTCCATGTCCTATGTCACTACCTAGGCCCTCTCTCGTGCTCCATGGCTCTCGCTGTGGCACAATGGCCGAGTGAGTCACTGTATTATCTCAACAGACATGAGTTGGAGTTAATTTTTGGTTTTTAAAGTTTATTAAAAATTTATTTTTTTTATTTGTTATTTATTTTTTTACATAAAAGATGGAATCCTTTAAACAACATTTCCAACCCTATCTAAGGAGGATAGTTATTTATTGGGCTAACTTATTGGGGACAGGTTCCCTTTAATTTGGTTTGGTTTTGGTTTTCAAAGTTTGTTAA
Organism: Engystomops pustulosus; assembly: GCF_040894005.1. Lineage (NCBI taxonomy): Eukaryota > Metazoa > Chordata > Amphibia > Anura > Leptodactylidae > Engystomops > Engystomops pustulosus. The sequence continues at coordinate 59,288,995 of NC_092415.1, forward strand.
AAACTAATTTTTGTATTTTTTTTCCAATGGTATTTTAAAAAGTTAATTAATTTCCAATTTCCAAAGGTGTAATGATTTCAAGTATTATTGCAAAGGTTTTTTTTATATTGCAAATGAAAAATATCCCTGTTTAACCTGTACAATTTACTTGTATCTTTTTTTATTATTATTACAATATGTACCAAACTGCAACGCCTCTCAATAGTAACAGTCTCCCTTGGAGTAAAATAAATAACACAAAGAAAATACTTGGTATCCAAGTCTCAAACTCCATGAACTCCTGTGACGTTATTTCCACAATGAAGTCTTTAGAACTTGTTATATAGAAAAGCATCACACTGATTTCTATTTTTGCTATACTGTGACAGACGTCTTTCAGTCTTTTGTACAGTGATATTATAAGGTTATATTGTGTGCTCTGAAGTTACCAACGCTACAATCTAATGTAGAAAAAAAAAACTACCAAGAGTATATATCAAGAATATTGCTTTATTACAAAGTACATTGAGGAACTCACTAAATGTCCTCCTCAGCAAACTACAATTTCCTGAATCACCAGTCAAAGCAATTAATTCCTCATTAGCTAAACCCATGTGTGTAAGCTTGCTTTCTAAAAAACTGTTTACTACAAAATACTTTGTTAAGTTTAACTCACAACATTTCTCTTAATGATGGTTCTTACGTAAAGTTATTTGCTTTACAATATATTATCCTATGGATTTTTCCATAATAAATATTCAGTTTAATGATTAATGTTTCATTGATATAAGGGGTACCGTCTTATTATTACTTATTTTTCTACAATTACCTGTATGTTTGTCGTTCTGTGGACATACAGGGTTTACCGGACTGAAACTAGATACACGGAACTGACATACTGAGAGTTATTTATTATATGCCGGCACTCGTGCTCCAGCCTCCTGATGTATGCCTGCATAGCATTTATTTCTATGGCAGGCCCTACCTGGTGTAGAAATGAATGCGGCTAGCAAATTTTCACGTATGAAAATTTGCCAACTGCAGAGAGTGAGCAGGGACCGTCCAAAGCCAGCCCACTCCCTGCTGGCTTCGCCAACCCCTGACCGGCCGCGCCACATTAATCTATTACAGTGTAGAAGTCGAAAGTTAGTCGTAAACACCACAGTTGTGTACTTCAACACAGGTAATAAATTCCCTTCAATTTGTTTTACATTTCTAAAGTGTATGACTTGGTTGAGATCATTTATCTTAAGTTTTTTTTCTAGTGTATTTGTGACTTTTTTGCCACATTTGCACATTAATTCGCACCTAATTTTCTACTTACCAAGCAAAGTTAGCTGCAAGGGAATTTTTTTTCGGTTTTGCCTCTGATATATCTTTAAAATACAGATGTGAAAGTATGAAAAAGTCACAATTTTGGAGCTAATCATGGTAAAAAAAAGTCACAAAGAAACTCTAGAAGAAGCTACAAAAGAGTTTGAGACTTTTGTGGGAAAAAACAAGAGAAGACACACAAATGTCCTGAATAAAAATGAACAACCCCTTAATGTTGTCTAATATTGAAGAACATGGATGTCACCAATTTATGAACTGTAATTGATTTGGTGCATCTTGCTAGAAGCTAGGCTTCATTTCTTCCAATTTTAGTCCAATTCAATTCACAAATAAATTCTTGTAAAATAATTAGACCTGGTTTCAATAGGAAAAATACATAGGGCCTATTTATTAATGGTGGTTTTTGAACCTGTTTTTGTTGGGCAATTCCAGGGTTTTTTGAGTGCCTGTTTCAAGTGTCTGCGCTACAAAAACCTCAGTTTTCCAACACTCATTTTTTATGTTGCCCAATTTGGGTGCAGTTTTTGAATCCCAACACATTTCCTGCACTTCCACTTTCTCAAAACTTTGTTTTGTACAATTTTTGGCACATAATCAGACAAACAAAAAACAAGCCTGTCTACCAACTTTTAAACCCCTTAAAGGATGTGGTTTGTCATTCTGATGCAAATTTTTTTCTCCAAATACATAAAGGCCTTGTGCCACATATCTTAGTGCAAAACACAACTAAAATAGGGCACCAAAATATAGACCTTGCACCCCACATTAATAAATGTGCCCCATTACTATACAGTTTACTATAATGTAAAAAATATACATATTTTATGGTGATTTCAAGCGCAAAATAATATTATGCAAAAAAGTCTTAAAGTTGAATTTGTTAGAATCACAGGAAATTGGGGGAATTTATTAGACCTTGAATGGCAGTTTTTGGACACATAAAGCATGAAAAAGTCACAAATTCTGGCACAAGCCATATATTTTGCCATTTTTATATAATTAGGTTTTTATATAATGAGGGCATGTACTGGCAGGCTAAATACTTGGTGCATGGGCTTTCAGGCTATATACTAAGGGGCATGGGTATGGTGGCTATATACTGTGGGGGTACGAGCTGGCTGGCTATATATTGGGGCGATGGACTGGCTGGCTATATTCTGGAGGGGAAGGGAATTGGCTAGCTATATACAGGGGGGAGAGGGCAGGCTTGCTATATACTGGGTGGAGGCTGTGGCCATTACATTTCCTACCTTAGGTTTATACTAGAGTTGATAGGTTTTCCAGTTTTTTGTGTAAAAATTAAGGACCTCAGCTTATACTCGGGCCGGGTTTTGCTGGAGTATATATGGTAAGTAATTAAAATTGCAAAGTATATAATTCTGCACAGTGTTGTAGGTGACAAATCAGCTAGTTTTCATCATAAATTTTTTAAATAGGTGTACATATATACACACACCGGCCACTTTATTAGGTACACCATGCTAGTAACTGGTTGGACCCCCTTTTGCCTTCAGAACTGCCTCAATTCTTCATGGCATAGATTCAACAAGGTGCTGGAAGCATTCCTCAGAGATTTTGGTCCATATTGACATGATGGCATCACACAGATGCCGCAGATTTGTCGGCTGCACATCCATGATGCAAATCTCCCGTTCCACCACATCCCAAAGATGCTCTACTGGATTGAGATTTGGTGACTGTGGAGGCCATTTGAGTACAGTGAACTCATTGTCATGTTCAAGAAACCAGGCAACGTTTTTCCAATCTTCTACTTTCCAATTTTGATGAGCTTGTGCAAATTGTAGCCTCAGTTTCCTGTTCTTAGCTGAAAGGAGTGGCACCCAATGTGGTCTTCTGCTGCTGTAGCCCATCTGCCTCAAAGTTCGACGTACTGTGTGTTCAGAGATGCTCTTCTGCCTACCTTGGTTATAACGGGTGGCGATTTGAGTCACTGTTGCCTTTCTATCAGCTCGAACCAGTCTGCCCATTCTCCTCTGACCTCTGGCATCAATAAGGCATTTCCACCCACAGAACTGCCGCTCACTGGATGTTTTTTCTTTTTTGGACCATTCTCTGTAAACCCTAGAGATGGTTGTGCATGAAAATCCCAGTAGATCAGCAGTTTCTGAAATACTCAGACCAGCCCTTCTGGCACCAACAACCATGCCATGTTCAAAGGCACTCAAATCACCTTTCTTCCCCATACTGATGCTCGGTTTGAACTGCACTATATATACTGTATATACACACAGTACATAAATAACTGGGCAGATAGAAGGAATAATCAAGAGTAAGTTATAAACTCTGGTATCCCATAGACTTTAAAGAATTATCAAGCAATAAAATTGATACTCACTCTCTAGAATCTCCTAATATTAGATATTTAATATTATCTCACATATGCACAAAATAAGATTGCCCCAATGTACAGATATTTGTTAAAGAGTAAAGAATATAGTAGATAATAAAAATGCATCTCAATAAAAACATCTCAAAGAAACAAAGCATAAAGAAATAATCCAAGAAAAAAACTATTCAAGAAACATAAATATATCCATGATCAGCGAATCAAATCAATTCTATAATGGGATGCGGCTCTTTCTCTCTCTCTCTCTCTCTATATATATATATATATATATATATATATATATATATATATATTTGTGTGTGTGTGTATTTTTAAGCACAAATCTATAATTTAAGATTAAAACTGACCCCATTGGTTAAGGTGGATATATAAATAAAGTAGTTACTATTCTATAGTTCATGGTTCAAACCTCAGTTCAACTCTTCATGACCTCCGTCAAATGGATTTTCTCCTGGTGTCCCAGGCTTCAAAATTAGATTCCGTGCTAGATTAGACAGGAGAACTGCTCCTGAAAAAATTGGTGTTTGGAACTGAGGAAATCTAAGCTATGTAATGAGTAAATAATAAAATAAGAGGAAAGATTTGTTGGATACTGTACCCTCACTAAAACCAGAATAGTAAAAACTATAGCATATGTTGTGGTGTTATTACACAACTACATTATACTAGAACACATCACCTTATGAATCTCATTCTACACATGTACTTTTTTATATATAATATTAAAAAATAACACTCCAGTTATAAATGTCACCAAATTTTTGGTTTCACACAGTGTTTTCTCACCAGTGGTTTCCTGTCCCTGAATGAAGTGGTCATTCTACAGCATTCCTAGCATAAAGTAGCAGTCACCTTATTTTCTATGTTGCTTTCTTGGGCTGTTACTAATCCAGTTAACCCCTTAAGAACCTGGCCTACACGTAAAGAGCTGTGTGATGGCTTATTTTCTGCATTACAAATTGCACTTCTTAGTGATGGTATTTAATATTCCATGCTGTGTACTGCGAAGCGGGAAAAAAATCCAAATGCAGTAAAAATAGTGAAAAACCGCATTTGCGACGTTTTCTTGTGGGCTTGGATTTTATAGCTTTCAATGTGCTCCCCAAATGACATGTCTACTTTATTCTTTGGGTTGATATGATTACAGGGATACCGAATTTGTATATGTTTTATAATGTTTTCATACATTTACAAAAATTAAAACCTCCTATACAAATGTTTTTTTTTTTAATTTTGCCATCTTCTGATGCCAATAACTTTTTTATACTTTGTTGTACGGAGCTGTGGGCAATGTCATTTTTTGAGACTTTTGATGATGTTTTCATTGCTATCATTTTTAGGACTGGCAAAAAGTGGCATTTTTCACTTTGGGCGCTATTTTCCATTATAGGGTTTAACGCAGTGAAAAAACATTATATTTTGATAGATCGGGCATTTTCGGACGTGGCGATACATAATGTATTCATGACTTTTACTGTTTATTAATATACATATCAGTTCTCGGGAAAGGGGGTGATTTGAATTTTTAGGGTTTTTTATTATAATTTCATTTATATTATATATATTTTATATATATATTTTTTAACTTTTTTTATTTTTACAATTTTTCAGACTCCCTAGGGTACTTTGACTCTAGGTTGTTTGATCGATCCTAACATGTACTGCCATACTACAGTATGGCAGTATATAGGGATTTTCCTCCTCACTCATTACAATGTGCACATTATAATGATAGGGTTCTTGGGCAACGGATCACCGCTCACCAATGACGTCACTGGGAGCAATGATCCCCGGCAAGATTGGGGTGCCCATGTGCTGCCAGCTTTTTGAAGTCCTGGGCACTTGCTCTTCTCTGCGCTTTATTACATACACACCTGAATGATCGTAGCGCCTTTTGTACAGCGAGACCTTGGTAACAGATGTTTGTAGTCACTGCTTGGCAACCAAGTATTGCGATATGTTAAACGACGTGACGTCATTTCCGGCACCTGTATCCGCACGATTGCGGTATTGCCCGCTACCTTAGCCGGGCATGTGCACACGTGGGGGTAAGTAAGACAGGGGTATTTATGGGAGCTTAGCATTCGAGGGGGCACTTCTACCCCTGAGGAAGTCTCCAATAGAAGATGGAACGCATGGGGAGCCCTCCACCTCCTCCATTACCACTCCACCACTCTGTAGACCGACTAATACCATGCTGACTGGAGCATTGCAGTCTTACATGTTGTGTAATGTATTGTAGCACCTTAGACTTTTGACCTTTTGTACTGCTTTCATGTTCTGAATAATTGCTCAAATAAACCAGTGGTACCTACCTGATACCTTTGACATTTTTTGAGCACTTGGTCAGACATTTACATTTGATAATTGAAGTGGTGTTTATACACTTTGTGAGTGTCGCACGTCAGTAAGAGGTTAATCCAGCTATGTCCAGTGGGAACTGGACATAACTGGACTCCTAGCTGACAGTCCCTTTTAACTTCCCTACAGAGGCTCTGATCCTTTCCTGACAAGCAGGTCACAAAGCTTCTATTGGTTACACTTGATGATTGCTACATACAGAGCTAGTTATGGAGAAAACAACACATTAGGTGGACCTGAAGATCTATAGAACCTTTAGATCTATAGACTTTGATCAGATTGCACCATATTGACCCCTTAAGGACGCAGGGTTTTTTCGCTTATTTCTTGATCTCGACCTTCAAAAATCCATAGCTTTTACATTTTTCCGTGTACTGAGCTGTTTGACGGTTTATTTTGTGCATAACAAATTTTACTTCTCTCTCACATTATTTATTATTCCAGTGCGTGCCTGGGAAGCTGGAAAAAAATTGGAAAAAAAAACATGTTCATGTCCCATGACGTTCGTGGCAGCCCGTGAGCCCTCTTCATACACCCCTTGCACCTCTGCGGCGTACAGCTACGGCTTGGAGAATCAAAGGGTTAAGTAATAAAACAACATTTTTACTGGATACCTATATCCCAGAAATGGCATTCATTGCTATTTTTTTTATATGTTCAGTGGCTGGATAACCCCTTTTAAATGAGACTAAACTTAGTTACTGTGAGTTTCTCATAACATTAGGAGCCCCAGCTCCAAGTTTTAAGTGCAATTACTGTACATACTTTTCATTTTGCAAACATTATTATATAGTTGGCCTTATAGAAAATAGTAATTTTCTGAACAAATAAAAATAATAACTTTTACATTTTCTTTGACTCTAAACCATAATCATCAACAATAAAGTTTAACTAAACATTTAATCAAATTTTTGTTTTTTTTAAAGTCTAAGTCCTAATGATAGAAAAATGTAATCTACTTTTATTAACTTATTTTGTAGTGTTTCTTTTGTATGTTTCATGAAAGTGCATTTTTTCAAATAGGTAAATTGGCGAGATTTCAGATAAAAGAGAAAAATCTATAAACAACACTTCATGGCCTACCTTAGGGTGCTTGTAGTTAAATGGGGTAAATTCTCATGACATTATCCTATCACTTTCATCAGGATTATCACTTTTCCAAGAACACTGCATCTATGGGGACACTTATCAGGTTTGAAATTCCTGCTTCCCTTCACAGTCGGATTGAGAATGCCATGGGCCCTGAGCTGTATGAATATTTAACCCCTACAAGTCTGGAATTCACTTCCTACATATGATACTAGGATAAAACTTCTAGGGAATGCAGGATACTTTCAATCTGTGGTTTCAAGGTCCTTGGAGAACATTGAAACATCCTGCAGTGGCTCTTAATATAAAATTTGGTGGGTGGTTTGGGTGGCTATGGGCCCCCTATAAGGCTTGGCCCCAGGCTACCGCCCAAACCGTATATATATATATATAATCCACTACTTTTCACAATGCTCCTGTCCGGGGCCTGTGCATGCACTTCAGCCTGTGAACATTCACCTTTGAATGTTTGAGGTTTTCGGGTATATCTATGCTACTCTCTTGATACATTGTAAGGTCTTATCTGTATCTACTGCAAAGAATAAATTCCCCCTTGTGGGGAAATCTAGAAGCTGCAGAAATAAATCCTCTTGGTCTAACAAAGAGACATCTAACTATGTAAAATAACTGTACCAATTTAGGAAAAACGGAATGTACTTCATATTATGACTATTTTAATGTTGAATAATATTTACCTGATAATCATCATTTTATGGTTTGATTTCATGTTGTTCCTACAGTATGTGCTGTATGTCATAGCTATAATTACATATATTATCCTAGCTCAATCAATGTTCTCTAATGAGTTTATACTGTGTTTTATTCATTGACATTAGGCAATTTAGTTTAAGAGCTGCATTCATTTAAACTTGCGTTTTATTTTCATCAACTAATACAGCACAATCATATGGTTTTATGCTAAGAAATTTACACAGCTGCTCTTTTGATGATGTCTGCCACCTACGAAGTGTAAATCATGGCAGACTGTTTTGTTAATGTGTTAAGTATGCTACGTAGCTAGTTATCAGTATGTTGCTTTTCACTCACTGTGTTTAATATATATTTGGAGTGATGATGGCTTTTATCCAAACTTCAGTAGTTCATCTATACTAATTCCAGTTGTGTTGTCTATTTTATATATATATATATATATATATATATATATATACTCACCGGCCACTTTATTAGGTACACCATGCTAGTAACGGCTTGGACCCCCTTTTGCCTACAAAACGGCCTCAATTCTTCGTGGCATAGATTCAACAAGGTGCTGGAATCATTCCTCAGAGATTTTGGTCCATATTGACATGATGGCATCACACAGTTGCCGCAGATTTGTCGGCTGCACATCTATGATGCGAATCTCCCGTTCTACCACATCCCAAAGATGCTCTATTGGATTGAGATCTAGTGACTGTGGAGGCCATTTGAGTACAGTGAACTCATTGTCATGTTCAAGAAACCAGTCTGAGATGATTCCAGCTTTATGACATGGCGCATTATCCTGCTGAAAGTAGCCATCAGATGTTGGGTACATTGTGGTCATAAAGGGATGGACATGGTCAGCAACAATACTCAGGTAGGCTGTGGCGTTGCAACGATGCTCAATTGGTACCAAGGGGCCCAAAGAGTGCCAAGAAAATATTCCCCACACCATGACACCACCACCACCAGCCTGAACCGTTGATACAAGGCAGGATGGATCCATGCTTTCATGTTGTTGACGCCAAATTCTGACCCTACCATCCGAATGTCGCAACAGAAATCGAGACTCATCAGACCAGGCAACATTTTTCCAATCTTCTACTGTCCAATTTCGATGAGCTTGTGCAAATTGTAGCCTCAGTTTCCTGTTCTTAGCTGAAAGGAGTGGCACCCGGTGTGGTCTTCTGCTGCTGTAGCCCATCTGCCTCAAAGTTCGACGTACTGTGCGTTCAGAGATGCTCTTCTGCCTACCTTGGTTGTAACGGGTGGCGATTTGAGTCACTGTTGCCTTTCTATCAGCTCGAACCAGTCTGCCCATTCTCCTCTGACCTCTGGCATCAACAAGGCATTTCCGCCCACAGAACGGCGGTTCACTGGATTTTTTTTTTTTTTGGACCATTCTCTGTAAACCCTACAGATGGTTGTGCGTGAAAATCCCAGTAGATCAGCAGTTTCTGAAATACTCAGACCAGCCCTTCTGGCACCAAAAACCATGCCACGTTCAAAGGCATTCAAATCACCTTTCTTCCCCATACTGATGCTCGGTTTGAGCTGCAGGAGATTGTCTTGACCATGTCTACATGCCTATATGCACTGAGTTGCCGCCATGTGATTGGCTGATTAGAAATTAAGTGTTAACGAGCAGTTGGACAGGTGTACCTAATAAAGTGGCCGGTGAGTGTATAGTGTATTACATACTTTCATATATGTATTACATGCATTTCAGACATGTAAGACAAGAATACAATTGATTTAAAACGTGCACAGGCAGTTACATATTTGTTGGCTCTGCCTGCTCACACTTTATGACATCATTATGCCGCACCACCGCCACCTGATACAGTGTGCACTGGAGGCAAGTACTTCGTTTATTGTTTTCAATATGACAAGGGGCCTTGTTGGTAGATTTGAATAGTGTGGTTTGGCTTTAATAAGGGGAGGTTGCTGCTAGACATTTCATTAGTAAGAGGAGGCTGCTTGACATTTCATTAGTGAGGGGACACTACTGGACATTTCATTAGTGAGTGAAGGCTGCTGGACATTTCATTTGAGAAGCTGCTGGACAGTGTCTTAATAATGGGGGGCTACTGCTGGATGTATATTAATATGGGGGCTGCTGCTGGACGGTACATATTTAAGGGGGGGGGCTGCTGCTCAACAGTGTATATATATATATGGTATATGAGTATGGTGTTGTGTGTATATGTATTTGTAGCATATATGTATATGTTCAAGGTTATTGTGCGGTATGGGGGTGGCTGCGAGGGTCAGGCATTTAGGCCCCCGATCCAAAGTTCTCTCCAGGGCCCACTGGTGTCATGCTACGCCACTGATCTTTACTAAATATACTGAATACTGCAAGTACTGAAAGAAACCTTTGCATCTGTTTTAATATAGTTTGTTCCTATATTATGTTTTATGTTTACTGCAAGCATTTTAATAACAATTTTAACAAGGAATTTGGACTATAAACCCCATTCACACAAGAGGTATTCTGTCAGTGTGCAGCACTTTAGAATTCATATATTGTTAATTATTTCTTCAAATTATGCAAAATAAAGCTGCAGTTCAATTTGCATCACATAGGGTCATGGAAAGGGGGGAGATATACCATATTGAGGGGGTCCCCAAGCCAGGTGTACCAATTATACCACTGTAAAGGGACCCTATAGTGGTAGATAACAGTCGCTCAAACCCTATAAGTAATTACATTACTTTGACAGTCCACACACTTGTGAAAGCCTTGTTTATGGTCAAACCATTCATACTCACTGCATACTGTGTCATATTTCAAACTCCCAGGCCTGACTTTAAGTAACATCTGTAACGGCCTGTGAGTTACAATTGTATTGCAGTATATGGTGGGATTGATAAGATACCCTAGGGGTCTAAAAATACAGTAAAATAAATTTTAAAAAAAGATTAAAAAAATTACAAAATAACTAAAAGTTTAAATCTGACTCCCCCCCCCCTATTCCCTAGAACTGATATAAAAATAAATGTAAAATTAAAAAAATTAGTAAAATCAGGTATCATTCAGTCCCCAAATTGCCAGATATACCAAACTATAAAAATGGGTATTCCCGGTGGTGAAACACATAACAGAAAATAGTGCCCACATGTCAGAATCGAGACTTTTTTACCATTTTGCATCATATAAAATTTTTAATAAAAAGTGATCAAAAGGTTGTACATTATTTGGCATGAATATTAGGGTAGCATAGACTATAGTAGGAGACAGTTTTTATGGAAACAGTGATTGACATGGTCTGTCTGGCTTGACAAAGGGAGACAGTAGATAGACATGGGATAAGAATGGGGGACCAGTAGGGAATGGGGTATCACTTAAAAGCATCTTTTGCAGCTCCCTGACCCTCCTCATCCTGTCATCCAACACACAGACCTATTCTACAGGACTTTTGCATCCTTTTCTCCAGCTTGCAAGGAGGAATGAAGGGATCCTGAAAGATTAACTTTACCTCTTCTTCTGTTCTCCAGCTGTAGGTCACAATACGAATGCTTTTATTTACTGAATATAATAATTGTAAATAATAAATAATGATAAATATATAAATATATGCCGTTTTGTCTGTAGCATCAGTCTGAACCCTGCAATGGTTAGAAATCTGTTTTTTTCTTATTAAATGGGGGGTCCATTAGGTTAGTGGCCTTGACTTTATTGATGACAACAACTCTGTGCTTATCCATGTTTGTATCAGCTTCCGCAGCCCCAGTTTCAGCACCAAGGACTACGGCCAGGGATTAACCTAGCCACTTTGACAGCGAACTATAGAAAGACGCCCCCCCTGTCAAATAGTTATATACTATGCTTACTGTAAATAATCAACAGCATTCTTTTGTACCACCAATGAACAGAATACAATACGCTCCCTGCTACTCTATTCATATCTATGTCCCTCGGAGAGATAATTCAGCACTTGGCTATCTCCATCAGTCTCATAGATAGTTAATGGAGCTGCAGTACGCATGACCATCCTGCAGTACACATGTCCATTTGCCCCTTTAACACCTTAAGGACACGGCCTAAAATGGCCTTTAGGACACAAGCCTATTTTTCAGACCTGACATGTCTGATTTTGTTTGATAATAACTTCAGAACACATTAACTTACCTATGTTATTTTGAGATAGTTTTTTCATGACACACTGTGCTTTATGTCAGTGGTAAATGTTAGTTGATATGATTTATGTTTTTTATTGAAAAAGGGGAAATGTAGCAAAAAAGAAAAAAAAATCAGCAAATTTCCTCATTTAAAATTTTCGGTGTTTCACAGAAATGAAAGCAAAATAGTAAGTAAAATTTTTAAAAATATTTGTTTTCACTAATATATTAATTTAGGCCTATAATGTACAAATTTACAACGGGTTGTAGGAAAAAACACCCCCTCCAATTTGTTGCACAATTCCTCCCGAGTACGGAAAAACCCCACATGTGGGTGTAAACTGCTTTTAGGCCATATAGCAGGGCACAGAACAGAGCGAGCACCATTTGGTTATGAGTGGATAGATTTTCCTGAAACATTTTTAGGCCACCATCATTCATTTACAAAGACTCTGGGGAATGGGAACATTTAAAAACTCCAACAAGTGACCCTATTTTGGAACTACACCCCTGAAGGAATTTATTAAGGGGTATAATGGCCTTTTCCTACCGCCTCTGTGTTTCACAGAAATTAAGAAGGGATACAAACGCTGAAGATCTGTGTAGGTGTAAGTATATATAATAACGTACAAGATCTGCTTTTGTATATACAGTATATATATCCCTAACCGCTAGCCCTGATCACTTACCCTAATCGCTGACCCTAATCACTATAGATATTCAGCAGCCCTAACCACTATCCCTAATCACTAACCCTCATTACTATATATATTCAGCAGCCCTAATTACTATCCCTAATCACTAGCCATAATTGCTAGCCCTAATCACTAGACCCAATCACTGTATATATTCAGCAGCCCTAATCACTAACCCTAATTACTATATATTCAGCAGCCCTAATCACTAACCCTAATTACTATATATTCAGCAGCCGTAATCACTAACCCTAATTACTATATATTCAGCAGCCCTAATTACTAGCCCTAATTGCTAACCCTAATCACTAGCCCTAATCACAATTTTTATTCAGCAGCCCTAACCATTAGCCCTGATCACACACACAAAAAAAAACCATAAAAAAATGACAGCTCCGGCTGTCACACTGAAAAATGATAAGGAACAGGGGTGTGAACAGAACCAGACCCGGGAACCAGCTCTCCACTGGATTCCCTGACCAATCACAGTGATCGTCGGGCAAAAATGGCTGTGATTGGTCCCTGGCCCGATGTCAGTGCTGATCAGCTGTTGGTGATAGCTGTCGTTATGGACTTGTCACCATGTGTTTACGCTTTCAATGTATGACGATATAGATAGTCTTTATGTGCGAAGCACCCGCTGAAAAAGACTATCTATATCGCCTTGCGTCGCTAACGTGTTAATACCGCAGCCCTTTTCTGTTTTTTACTCCTTCTAAATGCCATAACATTTTTATTTTACCATTTCCAGAGTTGTACGCGGTTTGTTATCTGACAGGCTGTGTTCACTACTGGAACCTTTAATATTCAATTTAATGTTCTGGGATGAAGAAATTTCAGATGCAGTAGAATTCACAAAAAACGCTTTGTTTTGTTTTTACAGCTTTCATAACACAGTAAAATAACACCCCTGCTGTATTATTTGGGTCAGTTCTGTCAAATATATTTATATAGATTATTTATGTTTCAATATCTATAAAACAAAGTGAAAATCTTTTGAAAAAATTTAGCTGTAATACCACATGCCAAGCATCATGTATATATAATAGTTACTTGCACAAAGGCGTTCATAGGATTTAACTTTAATGCACCCAAACATTAAAGCATTTCAAAATACAACTTATCCCACAAAAACAAGCCCTCAAATGACCATAGAAAGAAAAAAAACTATAAAAAAAACGATATGTTTCCTGATATCCAGGGCCCAAAATAGGCTAGGTTATATCTTTTCCCTAACCCTTGGCTATAATTTCCAGATTATGTATTAACACAAGTCAAAATGACAAAATGGCAAAATGACAAAAATAAGATTATCAGGTGGTGTAATTGTCACACATCTCTCTGCTTTCAGAGATAAAATACTAGTAAAAAGAAACTTAAGGAGCTTAATACTCTCTTCATGGATTATAATGTCCCAATTAATGTATAAAGATTTGCCTTACATTATGTCGCTCCGCTAGCAGAAAATAACTCTAGTACTACTTCTAGTAAAGAGTTAATCTAAGTCCTCACTACATATGTACAGAGCCGGAGCTTTACTTTTACCTTTTTCTGCTGCTGCTAGTGAAGAACACAAAAAGATTCTTGCTTATATAACAACGTCCAGCATTAAGTTAGATCAGTCACCTGCAAGACACTCACTGGGGCACTTTTACTTACCCGATCTAGCGAGTTCATTGTCTGACGATAATGCACTGTGCTGCCATTCACTAAGATCGTGTGCCCGATATCCTGCATGTGTCGCTTCCCCGCTCAGGTCCACCAGAGTTCACCTTCTTCTTCCTGGTCCATGTAAGTGCGTTGTCTTGCGACACAATATGAAACTTAAATCCCGCGCTTAGTCTGAATCAGTCGGATCCACCGGAGGCCCGGCCCCCGATTTCTGTCACATGAAAGCCAGCTGCGCCAAAATCAGACCGCTTGCGACACAATCCCAGTACAGTCCCCTATTAAATACCTGTCAAAACCTGTCAAATCTCGAAAATGGCGAATAGACCCACGAAAGTGCGATCCACAACCCTTAGTTAATGATCCCCACTGTGTAAACATGCTAAATACTCAGGCTCTGTTAACATCTACTTCCATATAGATGTACTGTATACATCCAATCTTTGCCAATGCATAGTTCAAAAGGGTAGAGTTCGTGCTTCCCATCAAAGTTTTTACCTTGATAAAGTCTGAGCATAGATTCTTGAGAAAATGTGGTCTTAATTTAGGTAGTTAGAGTGTGAGGGGTATATATGATATATGTGGGGGTACAGTGTAGGCAGTTGTGGGGTGAGGGGTATATTTGATATATGTGGAGGGGGGCACAGTAAGGTTTATATAATATATACCCCTCATACCACAACTAACCACACTGTGCCATATACACTCACCGGCCACTTTATTAGGTACACCATGCTAGTAACGGGTTGGACCCCCTTTTGCCTTCAGAACTGCCTCAATTCTTCGTGGCATAGATTCAACAAGGTGCTGGAAGCATTCCTCAGAGATTTTGGTCCATATTGACATGATGGCATCACACAGTTGCCGCAGATTTGTCGGCTGCACATCTATGATGCGAATCTCCCATTCCACCACATCCCAATGATGCTCTATTGGATTGAGATCTGGTGACTGTGGAGGCCATTTGAGTACAGTGAACTCATTGTCATGTTCAAGAAACCAGTCTGAGATGATTCCAGCTTTATGACATGGCGCATTATCCTGCTGAAAGTAGCCATCAGATGTTGGGTACATTGTGGTCATAAAGGGATGGACATGGTCAGCAACAATACTCAGGTAGGCTGTGGCATTGCAACAATGCTCAATTGGTACCAAGGGGCCCAAAGAGTGCCAAGAAAATATTCCCCACACCATGACACCACCACCACCAGCCTGAACCGTTGATACAAGGCAGGATGGATCCATGCTTTCATGTTGTTGAAGCCAAATTCTGACCCTACCATCCGAATGTCGCAGCAGAAATCGAGACTCATCAGACCAGGCAACGTTTTTCCAATCTTCTACTGTCCAATTTCGATGAGCTTGTGCAAATTGTAGCCTCAGTTTCCTGTTCTTAGCTGAAAGGAGTGGCACCCGGTGTGGTCTTCTGCTGCTGTAGCCCATGTGCCTCAAAGTTCGACGTACTGTGCGTTCAGAGATGCTCTTCTGCCTACCTTGGTTGTAACGGATGGCGATTTGAGTCACTGTTGCCTTTCTATCAGCTCGAACCAGTCTGCCCATTCTCCTCTGACCTCTGGCATCAACAAGGCATTTCCGCCCACAGTACTGCCGCTCACTGGATGTTTTTTCTTTTTCGGACCATTCTTTGTAAACCCTAGAAATGGTTGTGCGTGAAAATCCCAGTAGATCAGCAGTTTCTGAAATACTCAGACCTGCCCTTCTGGCACCAACAACCATGCCACGTTCATAGGCACTCAAATCACCTTTCTTCCCCATACTGATGCTCGGTTTGAACTGCAGGAGATTGTCTTGACCATGTCTACATGCCTAAATGCACTGAGTTGCCGCCATGTGATTGGCTGATTAGAAATTAAGTGTTAATGAGCAGTTGGACAGGTGTACCTAATAAAGTGGCCGGTGAGTGTATATCATATATACCTTATTAATAATTCATTAGGTCCTGGCTGCAGAATTTATATGGATGGACTGCATATAAATGTATGTGGGAGCAATGTGTTGCAATGCATATACATGTATGTGGCCTTGATATGCTCCTGCAGTGTATATACATGTGTCTGGTGGTTATGTGCTGCAATGTATATACCTGCATGTGACAGTGATGTGCTGCAGTCTAAATACATGTATATGGAGTTGATGTTCTGTAATGTATATACATATATGTGGCCTTGATGTGCTCTTGCAGTGTATATACATGCATATGGTGGTTATGTGCTGCAATGTATATACCTGTATGTGGCAGTGATGTGCTGCAGTGTAAATATATTGGGCCATATTCATATATTGTTCCATATTCATATTGGGCCTGATATTATTTATTCTGGGGGGGGGGGGTATGTATGTAATAAGCTAAACATAGCAATATATATAATATAAATAAAATGGGGGTGGCTATATGTGAGGCTGTATATAAATAAACTGGGGGGCTTCTAAATATAACAAAACCGGGTAGGGGAAATCTACTGTATATATGGGGCATCTACTGTATATATGGTGTACATAAAAAATCCTTAAAATTTTTAATCAATGGAGATTACATTATGAAAAATATGGCTCAATGCAAGGAGCTAAAAAAACTTCTTACATTTAAAAAAGGCAGGACAACTAGAGATGAGCGAGCACTAAAATGCTCGGGTACTCGTTATTCGAGACAAACTTTTCCCGATGCTTTTCTCGAATAACGAGCCCCATTGAAGTCAATGGGAGACTCGAGCATTTTTCAAGGGGACCAAGGCTCTGCACAGGGAAGCTTGGCCAAACACCTGGGAACCTCAGAAAAGGATGGAAACACCACGGAAATGGACAGGAAACAGCAGGGGCAGCATGCATGGATGCCTCTGAGGCTGCTTAATCGCACCATTATGCCAAAATTATGGGCAACAGCATGCCCATGACAAGGTGACCGAATGAGGCTAGATAGCATCTAAAACATGCAATAATTGACCCTGACACTATAGGGGACTGCATGGAGAAGCAGCGGCAGCAGTGGTAGGCTAGAGAATGTCATGGCGACATACCCTAAATGGACTCAGGCTTCACCAAAGGAGGTGAGCAAGAAGCGCTGAAATGATTTCCTATGTGAACAAAAGGTTGTCGGTATATTTAGTCGATAACACAGCATGGTGGCGACATAGTGACCAAGTTCCATAACATATCTGGTGAAACACCCGAAAAATGAGCCTGGCACAGCTCTTTTGATAAGGGTACGACATGTGGAGGCAGCCATGGAGACGACTTCCATGATTAAGAGCGACAGTATGGGGCATTCATATTGCGCTGCTATGATTGCAGCTTCAGGTCTCCAGCATGGCGACAACAGATGGGCCGAGTTCCACTATGTATCTGGTGAAACACCTGAAAATTCTGCCTGACACAGCTCGTTTGATAAGGGGATGATGTGCTGCATATCCTCTTGTGCTCCAGCGTCTGGGGTATAGAGCGTTGAAAGTTGTGCATGGAGACATTGGTGGACGCTGTGGAGGATCGTGGAGGCAAAATGGACAGGAAACAGCAG
Source organism: Engystomops pustulosus (assembly GCF_040894005.1). Classification (NCBI taxonomy): domain Eukaryota; kingdom Metazoa; phylum Chordata; class Amphibia; order Anura; family Leptodactylidae; genus Engystomops; species Engystomops pustulosus. Next base: position 59,306,849 of record NC_092415.1, read on the forward strand.
GGGCAGCATGCATGCATGAGTTCCACTATGTATCTGGTGAAACACCTGAAAATTCTGCCTGACACAGCTCGTTTGATAAGGGGACGAAAAAATTAAAATAGATTGAGTGCCTGTATGTGGCACTCACAAAAATTGTTTAAAACAGAGGACCGGGTAGGTGGCCCTCCAGAAAAATTAAATACATAGAGTACTATAGCTAGAGCCAGTTGGCCCTGGCAAAAAATAGCAGTTTCCTCTTCTTTAGTGTACAAAGAGGAGGAGAAGAAGGAAAATGAGGAGGAGGAGTGCATACATTATTCAGGTTGAGCTTCTTTCATCTGGTGGAGAATGGAAATCCTAAGAAATCCAGGCTTTATTCATCTTGATAAGTGTCAGCCCGTCAGCGCTGTCAGTCGACAGGCGTGTACGCTTATCGGTGATGATGCCACCAGCTGCACTGAAAACCCGCTCAGACAACACGCTAGCGACAGGGCAGGCAAGAACCTCTAAGGCGTACAGCGCCAGTTCGTGCCACATGTCCAGCTTTTAAACCCAGTAGTTGTAGGGAGCTGTGTGATCATTTAGGACGATGGTATGGTCAGCTACGTACTCCCTCACCATCTTTCTGTAAAGATCAGCTCTACTCTGCCGAGACTGGGGACAGGTGACAGTGTCTTGCTGGGGTGACATAAAACTGGCAAAGGCCTTGTAAAGCGTACCCTTGCTAGTGCTGGACAAGCTGCCTGCTCGCCTACTCTCCCTCGCTACTTGTCCCGCAGAAGTACTTGTCCCGCAGAAGTACTTGTACCCCTCGCTACTTGTCCCGCAGAAGACTGACACATGTGCCAGGCATGGCACATGTGTCAGTCCGCTGAGTTGCAGAGCTGCCACCAGGTTACGGCCGTTGTCAAACACAACCATGCCTGGCTTCAGGTTCAGCGGTGCCAGCCACAGATCAGTCTGCGCCGTGATGCCCTGTAATAGCTCTTGGGGCGGTGTGCCTTTTACCGCCTAGGCTCAGCAGTTTGAGCACCGTCTGCTGTCGCTTAGCGATGGCACTGCTGCTGTGCCTAGAGCTACCGACTGATGGCGCCATGCCCACGGATGGTAATTCGGAGGTGGAGGTGGGGTGGGAGGAGGCATAGTAGGCCTTTGAGACCTGGACCGAGGTAGGCCCCGCAATCCTCGGCGTCGGCAGTATATGACCAGCCCAAGGGTCAGACTCGGCCCCAGCCTCCACCAAGTTAACCCAATGTGCCGTCAGCGATATATAGTGGCCCTGCCCGGCAGCACTCGTCCACGTGTCCGTGGTCAGGTGGACCTTGTCAGAAACGGCGTTGGTCAGGGCACGGATGATGTTGTCTGACACGTGCTTGTGCAGGGCTGGGACGGCACATCGGGAAAAGTAGTGGCGGCTGGGGACCGAATACCGAGGGGCGGCCGCTGCCATGAGGTTTCGAAAGGCCTCGGTCTCTACCAGCCTATAGGGCAGCATCTCCAGGCTAAGCAGTTTGGAGATGTGGACGTTGAGGGCTTGGGCGTGTGGGTGGGTTGCACTATACTTCCTTTTGCGCTCCAGCGTCTGTAGTATGGAGAGCTGAACGCTGGTGGATGCTGTGGAGGATCGTGGAGGCGAAGATGGGGTTTTTGCACGGGAGGTGTTTGGGCCGGGGTCCTGGGCAGGGGGCTGACTAGCAGATGACACAGGGAAAGGAGCAGTGGTGTGTCTGGCCGGAGGTGAACGGGCTTGGTGCCATTGAGTGGGGTGTTAAGCATTCATTTGCCTGCGCATACTGGTGGTAGTTAAGCTAGTAGTGGTGGAACCCCTGCTGATCCTGGTTTGGCACAGGTTGCACACCACAGTCCGTCGGTCATCCGGTGTTTCTTTAAAGAACCTCCAGACTTCTGAAAATCTAGCCCTCGCCACGGGAGCTTGACTACGTGAAACATTTGGTGCTTATGCACCAGCTCTGGCCCTGCCTCTCTGTCTGGCCCCACCACTGCCTCTTCCAACCTGTTCTCGTATAGGACTCGCCTCCGTCTCAGAAGTACTGTGTTCACCCGGCCTATCAACCCAGCTTGGGTCTGTCACCTCATCATCCTCCGATCCCTCAGTCTGCTCCCCCCTCGGACTTCCTGCCCTGACAACAACTTCTCCACTGTCTGACAACCGTGTCTCCTCATCGTCTGACACTTCTTTACACACTTCTTCCACTACGTCAATAATGTCATCATCACCCACAGACTGCGACCGGTGGAAAACCTGGGCATCGGAAAATAGCTCAGCAGCAACCGGGCAAGTGGTTTGTGACTGTGGGAAGGGTCCAGAAAACAGTTCCTCAGAGTATGCCGGTTCAAATGCAAAATTTTGCTGGGAGGGGGCAGACTGGGGGGAAGGAGGCTGAGGCGGAGGAGCTGGAGGAGTGGCGATTTCGGTGACATGGGTGGACTGCGTGGAAGACTGACTGGTGGACAAATGGCTAGAAGAATTGTCCGCAATCCACGACATCACCTCTTCGCACTGTTCTGACCTCAACAGTGCTCTACCATGAGCCCCAGTAACTTGAGACATGACATAATTCAAATCAAACCCCTAATAAATTGTCCCACTTCGGTGTTTGAGGTGGATATGTGTGTCACTAAGAACTAAACACAACGGTCGCAAGTCTCCCTGCAAATTCCTCACAATATGGTACTAGCTGCACTACTAGTAGCAGCAAGCCCAGCCACAAGCAAACCAAAAAAAAGTAAAATATAACGCTATTGTAGGCCTATATCTGCTGTTGGGGTTCTCCTATGGCTATTTTCTAGCCTACACTGAAAGCACACTGCTTTGCCAGATTACTTTGAGTTATAAAAAGAAATAAACGTAAAAAAAAAAAAAAATCAGCAGACTCTGCCTAATTCAAATCAACCCCCTAATAAATTGTCCCACTTCGGTGTTTGAGGTGGATATGTGTGTCACTAAGAGCTAAACACAACGGTCGCAAGTCTCCCTGCAAATTAATCACAATATGGTACTAGCTGCACTACTAATGGCAGCAAGCCCAGCCACAAGCAAACCAAAAAAAAGTAAAATATAACGTTATTGTAGCCCTAAGAAGGGCTGTTGGGTTCTTGTACAATCACTCCTGCCTAACACTATTCTAATAGAACACCCTAACGCTTTCCCTGGCCAGCAGCAGCTCTCTCCCTAGCAGCATCCAGACAGAGAATGATCCGAGCAGCGCCGGCAGGGGCTAGTCTATTCCAGGGTCACCTGATCTGGCCAGCCAACCACTGCTATCGACGTGTAAGGGTACAACGTCATGCTGGGTGGAGTGCAGAGTCTCCTGGCTTGTGATTGGCTCTGTTTCTGGCCGCCAAAAATCACAACGGCGGGAGATGCCATTTTCTCGAGCTGGCGAAATACTCGTCCGAGCAACGAGCAGTTTCAAGTACGCTAATGCTCGAACGAGCATGTTCGCTCATCTCTAATGACAACAAATACCAGCTGTGAGGTCTTAAACGGCAAGTGCCTTTGTCACTCAGTCTTTGTATCTGTGCTATTTTTTTCTGTTCCATGATGTTTTCATTTATTGCTATTACAAAAATGGAAAAATAACAACTTCTTTTTTTGTTTTAAATAGATGTTTAGTGATTTGGTATACAAAATCAGAGATGCAGGCGGTACCTCTATAGTACAGAGATAATATAGTAGGGAATAAACAGCAGATAACGAAAAAAATCACAGCTATGTCTTTAACTGCTTGCTTTTTGATTCTCATGTGTAATATTCTCCCTTATCCGCTCATTGCCTCTTTTTCTAATTCCCCTTCATTTGCCATACAGTGAAATTATGAGAATATCAGCTTAATTGCCACTTGCCATTCAAGAACGGAGATATTTTGTCTCACAAACTCCATTTGTGCAGAGGGTCAGAGGCAGCCGTGTCGATTTTCTGCCAATTAGGTTATGTAGGAATTATATTAGGGCAGGACTGGAACTTTGAAGTACAAAAAAACCTTATCAGACATGAAACTCACAGCTCTCATAACTGCATATTATGCCATTTACCCCATAGCACATAATCCAGACTGTCCAACGACATCCGACGGCCCACCCCCGAATTTGTGTCTAATGAAAGCCGCCATGATTGCACCGAAATACAATCATGTGCGCCAAAAACCCCTTTTAAATCCCTGGGGCGCAGAATTGAAATCGTTGGGATGTCCGACGAAAGTGTGGTCCGCGTGGCCCTTAGTAAATGAGCCCCATACTGTCAGCTCTGCATGGAAATCATTTTTAAAGAATAAAGTTTATGGAAACTTCACAGAACAGGTTGTATAGTGGGTTAAGAAAGGAGGGATTTTACCTGAGTGGAGAAACATATGATAAAATCATATTATTATACAGTATACATATAATAATAATGGTTCTACATTAAGTAGAGTATTGAAGTCTAGATTGTAGTGGTGCTCATTACTATTATGTACAGTAACTGCTTTGTGTATCAATATGTTGCTGTAATACCAAGTTCTAGAGAAGAGCAAAATGTAACCCTTTTTTCATATGGAATCAAAAGTGTATTATGATATGGGGAGATTTTTCTATGTGAACTGCATAACAATTGCCCACATTTATTAATAGTGAAGCAAACTTCAATATGTACAGAGTGCACCGGATTAATGAAGACTGAGGCACCGTCTTTATTAATCAGACACAGCCTGCAAAAGCCAAAAATGCTTAAACTGTCCGCACCAGGTTTTTTCTGGTGCACTCAGCTTAACGAGTGTGTGCCACAATTATGTTAGACTTGCTCGCAAAATTGTGGTGCGCGATGCGAATACGCACCAGAAGGCCCCTTTAGGTGCACAGTATTGTGTCGCGGCAGATACAGTGCAGACACAATGCTGGCGCACACACTTAGGTGTGGGACAATGTTTTTTGTGTAAGCCTCATTAGTAGGGTAGTTGGTGCTTAATAACCAAAACGTAAATAAAAAACCATAGTAAACATATCAGATACAAATGGCGAGAATTATCATTGCTTCTTCTTTCTGGTGTGGAAACACTGAGCTAATCACAATTTCTTTTGCACTGCAAAAGACGTGAAGTGGAGCAGCATGGGGAGACCAGAATTGTGTCTGCGCACTGTCGAAAAACCTGTGAACATTCACTAGTAAACGTTCTCATGTTTTTACCCAAATCTACACCAGGTCGGACATGGCATAGTTTTGTCCACCGTAGAAGTACGACTAGAATATATATATAATGATGTCTAAGTCTCAAGGAATATCTGCCTTGGCGGCAGGGCTTTCTCGTACCCAATGGAGCTATGGTGTATAATCTCCCACTAGAAGTCAGTCAGGCACTTAGTCCATATGATATACTTTACTTTCCTCCTCCTTTCCGTGTCGAGATGAGATGAGGCTGCTTGCCATGGTGGGAAGCAGTGATTCTCTTATGGAATGTTCCATGGGTTTTTATTATGAGGATTGTCTAGATTTATCTACAGAAGCTTAGAACTTAGGTTGTAGTTGCTGTCTTTTCCGACTGTGCTAGGCCACCTTGTACAAGCTTTAAGTAGCCATCTGCAATCAAGCCACATACTCTTTTATGTATTTATTTTCTATCCACACTGAGGATTGTTAAGATGGTAATAGTAAAATGCATATTACTTAAAAAAGTGGTTATTTAGGATTAAAACTGCTATGGGTTTCCATGGTTTGTGTGTTGCATTTCAGCTCATTTCACTTGTTGGTGCTGAATTGCAGTAACACATTCACCCAGTGAACATGTGTTTTTTGAAAGAAAACAACCATTTTTTTGAAAAATCAATTTTGAATATGCATGTTAACCTCAATTTTAATATGTAGTACACTTCACTCCTTCTTCACTACTAAATCACCATTGACTGAGTTCATTAAAAACAGGTGATTTATCATAGATAATTTCTGTATTCCACAAGTATTATGTATAAAGTTGAGCTTACTGAATGTGAACATACTTTATAATATTAGCAACATTTTCCATATGACAGTAGTTTACATACTCTTTAAAATAATTTACGCGTTGAAGTGGAAAGAAAACCCCTAACCTCTGTATATTAAGCAAAAATGAAATATTTGGTTTAACTGTAATTAGGATCCAATTCTGTCAAACACTGATAATATTGCCGGATAAAATTCATGTATTTGAGGACATACAAAACCCAAGTGTTGGCTAAAGAGTAAGACAGATGAAAGTATCGGAGGGAGACAGGTTCAATAAAATTGTGTAATTAGAACATCAGAAGGTAATCAATGAGTACACAGCAAAGCTAATGAATGATCATTTTAATTATCCCCGTTTCTAACTAATGATGTCAATATTTAGACATCTGTAAATGTTTTGATGCAAACAAAATTAGTTCCGATTTTAAAAAATTACATCTTGTTATAAAAGTATTTATTTTAAAACAAAAAGTAAAAAAAAATAATTTGAGGTTACATGCAGCTTTTAAAGCAGGCTCGGAGACAAGTCTATGGACATACAAAAAATGTACCATTATATGCTTAGCCTTATTATTTAAGGGGTTTTATCTATAAAGAAAAAAAACCCTCATTCACAGGATGGGGAATAAATAACCGATTGGGGGAGGGGTGACTGGTTGCTTCACAGTCAGCAGATTGGGGGACTGCATGTCTCCCTGTGCTACCCTATACTACAGAGGTATTTGGTGATCAGATTATCCTATAAATTCTTGAGAAACCCCAGCAGAAATCAGTGAGTTTTCCCAATAATGTATTGATTCTTTGGGACATAGACAGTGTAGGGGGACTTGCGGTTTCCCATTGTACCATTCTTGGGGCAGTCTCATGGGTAAAGGATAGACTTCTTTCATCATTTTTTCATTTTTATTTAGTTTTTTTTAATTTTTGACCTTCTAAAACCCTTCATGTTTTATGCGTAGTCTAATGAATTGTTTCAACAGAAGAAATTGTACTCCCTACAATACAGTTCCAAAAGTAGAGGAATGGTTAGAAAAGAATGGTAGACTGAATATTCATTTGTAATATTTGCTTTTATTCACCCTGCAATTTTAGAATTTAATCATTTTAATATGTAAGTATTCTTAATTAATGTTACAGGTAAATTAATGCGATATGTTTTCCCCTTATCAGGCTCTTTTCTTGCTCCACCATCTACTCAATAGTTCACTTCACTGCTCAGAATTATCTATAATGCAGATGTCTTGGAATGTTATCTACAGAGGAGATTACATAGAAGTCTATTGGCAGAAAGAGGAGATAGATTTCAAAAGTGGACCAAGCTGATAGCAGGAAGAGATTTACAAATAATGATATTTGTCAGGCTCAGGGGATTGTGAATCCTCTGGACCACTGCAGACAATGACACAAGCCACTACTCGGGACCGGAGTCTAAGTGGTACCCGGTTTTCACCAGAGCCTGTCCCAAAGCGGCTTGGACTAGCTGTGGCGTGGTACCACCAGGTCGTTCCACAGGCATGACTTGTCTGGCCAAGGTCGAGGTACAGAAACGGCAGACAATCTCGTGGTCAGGTCCAGGCACAAGGTTAGGGCAGGCGGCGGAGATGCAGCGTCAGAGTCCAATCCAGGTCAGCAACGGGAAGTCCAAGCAGAAAGGTACGGGAGCACAGGCACACAGGACGCAGCAGCACGGAGGAACACTGGTAACACAGGAAAACGGAGTGGCTCAGGAAGCACAGGTGACTCAGGAGACACTGGAACGCAGGAGACACTGGAACGCAGGAGACACTGGAATGCAGGAGACACTGGAACACAGGGTAATCGCTATGGAGCTTTCTTTGAGGCTATTAGGCACAAAGATCCGGCAAAGCACGAAGGAAGGTGCTGGACCTTTAAAAGGGGAAGTGTTCAACCAGCGAAGCAATGAGCGGCGCGCTGGCCCGTTAAATCTCCAGAAGATGGCGCACGTGCCCTAGGAGACGGGGACGCACGTGCACTTAGGTGGGCCAAGGATCTGGAACAGGGAAAGGTGAGTGGCGCTGGCGTCACGTCTGCGAGCCACGGGGGGCACAGGTCAGCCTGCAACCCGCTATATGGGTCGCGGGACCACCCGGGACACTATTTAAAAGTTCTGGTGAGAGCTTGCCCGCCCACCTGTACTCAATCGTATTCTGCATACAGTGTTGTCTCCAGGAGCTGTGCTACATGCAGAGTTACACCTAATCTCCCCTTTGTACCACACTGGTTGGCTGAAATGTTTGCCAGCCAAGTCCTAGCCAATGAGTGTTAGGCCCCTTTCGCAAGAACATATGAAAATGGTCGCATGCTACCCAGGGCGGGCGTCAGCACTGGGCATACTTGGGCAAGTGCCGGGGCCCAGGATTCCTTGGGAGGCCCTACATAAGGCTTTACATAAGCAATCCATGAGATTGAGGGGAGATGTATATAAAATAACCATGAGGGGCTGTTTGGGATGATAAACTAGAGAATATTTTAGGGAACAGGAGACTGTTTCAGCTTCTGTATTTTTAAAGCTGCCACAAGAGTTTACAGCAAAGGGGTCTACTAAGGCTCTGTCACCCAGGGGCCTACTGAAATCTGGAGCTGACCCGGATGCTACCCATTTCGTACCATTTTTATATGAGTAGCATACAGCCACATTCATTTCAATGGGTAATACAGCCATCCATTTACATGGCCATATTGTCCACTGTAGCGTGAGCGAAACAATTATTACTGATAAGTCATGAATTTGTGATATGTTGTGGTTACACCCAAAAACCCTTTTTATCAGCTGTTTTACACTATAAATGGAGCTAGAAAAAACACTAATTTCTGCAGTGTAGCCCCTATCAAGCCCACTTCAGGGGTTGTTGTAGTGCATGAGAGCTCCTACATGTTTATTTATTTCGCACCAATAATAACATTAGTAATTTGGAGAAATTGCTATTTGATCTTTGTGGATTTGGAATATGTAGCATGTAGCATATTATCGACCATTAGTAAGTTTTAGTAACCCTAAAAATACACTAGGAAAACACAGATTTCCACCTGTAAAAAGTAATTGACTTGAGAAATTGGCACCAACAGGGAACCACAGATGTGGTAATTGCTCCAGCTGTGACGTTAATATGAAGACCAAGTGCCTTTATTTCGGAGGCCAGTCAGTAAAATTGAGACAATTTATTAATTATAAATTGATGGTTTCTATATATCATGGTGTAAAATAGTCCTAGTCATGGTGTTTCCTATAACATAGATAGAAATGCTCAGAATCAGATTGACTTCTCTTAGATTAATAAACGACATAAGGAAAGTACACAGAGGGTCCCCAGTGTGCTGATATACACAGGTAATGGACAAATACATGTCATATCTAATAGATAAAACATAAAATGTTACTTAAAAAGTAATTTACTCTTTTAAAAATGAATACATTTCAGTAAGTGTTTTTTAATGTAGTAATACTTTTAATGCATTGTTAATTGTGGCCATGGTAATGTGGTATTTTCATCTGAGAATGGTTCTTATATTTCATTTCTAGGTTATCCTTACCCCCCCCCCCCTCCCTCCTCTTTACCTTTTTGATCTGGTTAATTGTTGCCAATGGGATTATGCAGTATAGTTTCTGTATTGTATCACCTGCGCCAAGTTGCTTCTCTATGCAATAATCATCTAATGCTTCTTACCTCATTTGGTTGTTCTTGTGACTGAGTGCCACCCTATTTTTTGTGATATTAAGTCTGCAGCTATTGAACAGTGTAGAGGATATTTCTCTGATCCATTGTGTATACAATCTGAAAGCCTGTTATATCATGCCTGATAAAGGGACCTTAGCACTCCTGAAAGATTGCTTGCAACTCCTTGTAACATCCAGTAAAAGGTATCACAAAACCCAAGGAGGTTATTTTATTTGGTCTTTAAAAAGCAAGAAGTTTTTTTTCCAACTGAATAACACATGACTAGAGATGAGCAAGCACTAAAATGCTCGGGTACTCGTTATTCGAGACAAACTTTTCCCGATGCTCGAGTGAATAACTTGAATAACGAACCCCATTGAAGTCAATGGGAGACTCGAGCATTTTTCAAGGGGACCAAGGCTCTGCACAGGGAAGCTTGGCCAAACACCTGGGAACCTCAGAAAAGGATGGAAACACCACGGAAATGGACAGGAAACAGCAGGGGCAGCATGCATGGATGCCTCTGAGGCTGCTTAATCGCACCATTATGCCAAAATTATGGGCTACAGCATGGCGATGACAGAGTGACTGAATGAGGCTAGATAGCATCTAAAACATCCAATAATTGACCCTGACACTATAGAAGAGGACATGCAGAGGCAGCGGCAGTAGCGGCAGGCTAGAGAGTGGCATGGCGACATACATCAAATGGACTCAGGCTTCAAACCAATTTAAAAAATTCCTTTTGGCGAGGATAACGTGTAGCACTGTATGTATCAGTATTTTGCCTGGTTAAGAAGCGCCGATATGATTTCCTATGTGAACAAAAGGTTGAAGGTATATTTAGTCGATAACACAGCATGGTGACGACATAGTGACCAAGTTCCATAACGTATCTGGTGAAACACCCGAAAAATGAGCCTTACACACCTCGTTTGATAAGGGGACGACATGTGGAGGCAGCTATGGAGACGAGACGACATCCATGATTAAGAGCGACAGTATGGGGCACCCATATTGCGCTGCTATGATGAACACTTTTCCTATGATGACAGGTTTCCAGCATGGCGGCGACAGATGCGCCGAGTTCCATTATAAATCTGGTGAAACACCTGAAAATTCTGCCTGACACAGCTTGTTTGATAAGGGGATGATGTATGGAGGCAGTAAAGTAGTAGTAGATTAAAGGTGCTGCAATTAAAACTATGTTAGTTGGATCTTGGGATGGAGCTGGCGGTCCGCTGCCAGGCCAGCTTTCTCCTGTCCAAGCCCCTGCCTCCCGGCTCCTCCTTACCCAAAATGGGCCTGGGGGCCAGAAGCGTTTACTTTGAAAAAATTATAATTTTCAAAGCAGGCGGGGGCTACAAACAGCACTTCTAAGAACCTTTTGTATAAGATCAAGTGTAGTACTGTTCTTATAAGTAATTGGCTTGGTTATGGCGGGTGAGGGGAATGTAAACAGATGCACAAGAAGTGCTGAAATAATATCGGTAAATGATAAAAGTATGGCAGCATATTTTGCGGATAACAAAGCAGGGTGGCGAAAAAGTTAACAAGTTTGATGTGGAAACCATGAAAACAACCCAAAATTCTGCCTGACACAGCTCGTTTGCTAAGGGGATGATGTATGGAGGCAGTAATGTAGTAGTAGATTAAAGTTGCTGCAGATAAAACTATGTTAGTTGGATCTTGGGATGGAGCTTGCTGTCCGCTGCCAGGCGAGCTTTCTCCTGTCCAAGCCCCTGCCTCTTGGCTCCTCCCCAACCAAAATGGGCCTGGGGGCCAGAAGCGTTTGCTTTGAAAAAATTATAATTTTCAAAGCAGGCGGGGGCTACAAACAGCACTTCTAAGAACCTTTTGTATAAGATCAAGTGTAGTACTGTTCTTATAAGTAATTGGCTTGGTTATGGCGGGTGAGGGGAATGTAAACAGATGCGCAATAAGCGCTGAAATAATATTGGTAAATGATAAAAGTTTGGCAGTATATTTTGTGGATAACACAGCAGGGTGGCGACAAAGTTAACAAGTTTGATGTGGAAGCCATGAAAACAACCCAAAATTCTGCCTGACACAGATCGTTTGCGAAGGGGATGATGTATGGAGGCAGCTATAAGGACGACTTTGGGAGGCAGCTATGGAGATGTGTGGAGGTAGCAATGGAGACAATGTGTGGAGGCAGCTATAAAGACGACGTGTGGAGGCTGCTATGGAGACAACTAAATTTGGATAGTGCCTGTATGTGGCAGTCCAAAAAAGTTTTCAAACAAGAGGACCGGGTGGGTGGCCATCCAGAAAATTAAATACATAGAGTACTATAGCTAGAGCCAGTTGGCCCTGGCAAAAAAGAGCCAGTTTCCTCTGCTTTAGTGTACAAAAAGGAGGAGAAGGAGGAAAATGAGGAGGAGGAGTGCATACATTATTCAGGTTGAGCTTCTTTCACCTGGTGGAGAATGGAAATCCCGAGAAATCCAGGCTGTATTCATCTTGATAAGCGTCAGACTGTCAGCGCTGTCAGTCGACAGGGGTGTACGCTTATCGGTGATGATGCCACCAGCTGCACTGAAAACCCGCTCAGACAACACGCTAGCGGCAAGGCAGGCAAGGACCTCTAAGGTATACAGCGCCAGTTCGTGCCACATGTCCAGCTTTGAAACCCAGTAGTTGTAGGGAGCTGTGTGATCATTTAGGACGATGGTATGGTCAGCTATGTACTCCCTCACCATCTTTCTGTAAAGATCAGCTCTACTCTGCCGAGACTGGGGACAGGTGACAGTGTCTTGCTGGGGTGACATAAAACTGGCAAAGGCCTTGTAAAGCATACCCCTGCCAGTGCTGGACAAGCTGCCTGCTCGCCTACTCTCCCTCGCTACTTGTCCCGCAGAAGTACGCCCTCTGCCGCTAGCGCGGTCAGAAGGAAAATACTGTTTCAACTTGTGCACCAGGGCCTGCTGGTATTCATGTATTCTTACATTCCTTTCCTCTCCAAGGATGAGAGTGGAAAGATTTTGCTTGTACCGTGAGTCCAGGAGAGTGAATGCCCAGTAATCGGTGCTGGAATAAATTCTTTGAACACAAGGGTCACGGGATAGGCAGCCTAGCATGAAATCTGCCATATGCACCAGAGTCCCAACGCGCAAGAATTCACTCCCCTCCTTGGCCTGACTGTCCATTTCCTCCTCCTCCAACTCCTCTTCTTCTGCCCATACACGCTGAACAGTGAAGGACTGAGCCATGCTCCCCTCTTCTGTCTCGCCAACATTCTCCTCCTCTTCCTCCTCATCCTCCTCCACCTCCTCCGATATGCGCTGAGAAACAGACCTGAGGGTGCTTTGGCTATCAACAAGTGAATCTTCTTCCCCATCTCTTGTGACGAGCACAAAGCTTCCGACTTCATGCTGACCAGAGAGTTTTTCAACAGGCAAAGCAGCGGGATGGTGAGGCTGATGATGGCGGCATCGCCACTGACCATCTGTGTTGACTCCTCAAAGTTACTCCGCACCTGATAGATATCAGACATCCACGTCCACTCCTCATTGTAGACTTGAGGAAGCTGACTGACCTGACTACCAGTTCTGGTGGAAGTTGACATCTGGCAGTCTACAATCGCTCTGCGCTGCTAGTAAACTCTGGATAACATGGTTAATGTTGAATTCCACCTCGTGGGCACGTCGCACAACAGTTGGTGAGCGGGCAGTTGGAGGCGGTGCTGCGCTGCCCTGAGAGTGGCAGCATCTTTGCTGGACTTCCTGAAATGCGCACAGATGCGGCGCACCTTCATGAGCAAATCAGACAGATTGGAGTATGTCTTGAGGAAATGCTGAACTATGAGATTTAACACATGGGCCAGGCATGGTACATGTGTCAGTCTGCCGAGTTGCAGAGCCGCCACCAGGTTACGGCCGTTGTCACACACAACCATGCCTGGCTTCAGGTTCAGCGGTCCCAGCCAAAGATCAGTCTGTGCCATGATGCCCTGTAATAACTCTTGGGCGGTGTGTCTTTTATCGCCTAGGCTCAACAGTTTGAGCACCGCCTGCTGTCGCTTAGCAATGGCACTGCTGCTGTGCCTAGAGCTACCGACTGATGGCGCCATGCTTACGGATGGTAATTTGGAAGAGGAGGTGGAGGAGGGGTGGGAGGAGGAGGAGGCTTGGTAGGCCTGAGAGACCTGGACCGAGGTAGGCCCCGCAATCCTCGGCGTCGGCAGTATATGACCATCCCCAGGGTCAGACTCGGTCCCAGCCTCCACCAAGTTAACCTAATGTGCCATCAGCGATATACAATGGTCCTGCCCGGCAGCACTCGTCCACGTGTCCGTGGTCAGGTGGACCTTGTCAGAAACGGCGTTGGTCATGGCACGGCATGATGTTGTCTGACACGTGCTGGTGCAGGGCTGGGACAGCACATTGGGAAAAGTAGTGGCGGCGGGGGACCGAATACCGAGGGGCAACTGCCGCCATGAGGTTGCGAAAGGCCTCAGTCTCTACCAGCCTATAGGGCAGCATCTCCAGGCTGAGTAATTTGGAGATGTGGACGTTGAGGGCTTGGGCGTGTGAGTTGCACTGTATTTCCTCTTGCACTCTAGCGTCTGGGGTAAAGAGAGCTGGACGCTGCGCATGGAGACATTGGTGGATACTGTGGAGGATGTGGTTTTCGCACGGGAGGTGTTTGGGATGGGGTCCTGGGCAGGGGGCTGACTAGCAGAGGCAGCAAATGACACAGGGGAAGGAGCCGTGTTGTGCCCGGCCAGAGGTGAACGGCCTTGATTCAATTGAGTGGGGTGTTTAGCATTCATATGCCTGCGCATAATGGTGGTGGTTAAGTTGGTAGTGGTGGAACCCCTGCTGATCCTGGTGTGGCACAGGTTGCACACCACAGTCTGTCTGTCATCCGGTGTTTCTTTAAAGAACCTCCAGACTTCCGAAAATCTAGCCCTCGCCACGGGAGATTCACTACGTGAAACATTTGGTGCTGATGCACCAGCTCTGGCCCTGCCTCTTCCAACCTGTTTTCGTCGAGGACTCACCTCCGTCTCAGAAGCACTGTGTTCACCCGGCCTATCAACCCAGCTTGGGTCTGTCACCTCATCCTCCTCCGATCCCTCAGTCTGCTCCCCCCCTCGGACTTCCTGCCCTGACAACAACTTCACCACTGTCTGACAACCGTGTCTCCTCATCGTCCGACACCTCTTTACACACTTCTTCCACTACGTCAATAATGTCATCATCACCCACAGACTGCATCCGGTGGAAAACCTGGGCATCGGAAAGTAGCTCAGCAGCAACCGGACAAGTGGTTTGTGACTGTGGGAAGGGTCCAGAAAACAGTTCCTCAGAGTATGCCGGTTCAAATGCCAAATTTTGCTGGGAGGGGGCAGACTGGGGGGAAGGAGGCTGAGGTGGAGGAGCTGGAGGAGTGCTGATTTCGGTGACATGGGTGGACTGCCTGGAAGACTGACTGGTGCTGTGCCTGTGATGACTTTCAGTTTGAAAAAAAAAAAAAGCGACAGACTGTGCCTAATTCAACAACCCCTAATAAATTGTCCCACTTAGGTGTTTGAGATGGATATGTGTGTCACTAAGAGCTAAATAGAACATTCGCAAGTCTCCCTGCAAATTCGTCACAATATGGTACTAGCTGCACTACTAGTGCCAGCAAGCCCAGCCACAAGCAAAGAAAAAAAAAATATTCTAGCCCTAACAAGGGCTGTTGGGTTCTTGTAGACTCACTCCTGCCTAACAGTAAGCTAATATAACACCCTAACGCTATCCCTGCAGCAGCAGCAGCTCTCTCCCTAACGGCATCCAGACAAAGAATGATGCGAGCAGCGCAGGCAGGGGCTAGTCTATTCCAGGGTCACCTGATCAGGCCAGCCAACCACTGCTATCGACGTGTAAGGGTAATACATCATGCTGGGTGGAGTGCAGAGTCTCCTGGCTTGTGATTGGCTCTGTTTCTGGCCGCCAAAAATCAAAACGGCGGGAGATGCCATTTTCTCGAGCTGGCGAAATATTCGTCCAAGCAACGAGCAGTTTCGAGTATGCTAATGCTCGAACAAGCATCAAGAGTGTGTTCGCTCATTTCTACACATGACAAAACTTTTTACTTGAGGCCAGAAGAAGCCAAAGGAGTGTGAACCGGCTGCCCCATATGTTCCCTAATAGGCTTATCTCTGCCCACTTTGTTGAAATAAAGGAAACATGTTTTACTGAGTTGGTGAGTACTTCTATATTCATTTGAACTCTGTACTGACTATATTTTTTGATACTTAACAGGAATGAGCACTTCTAGTACTATTTATTTCTTTTTATCTATTTCTTTCTATTTATTTCTGATCCCTACCCGTGGATATATGGACAACTGTGCCACCTGTTCTTTGTTGTGAACATAACCTAGAATAATACAGGAGGACAGGATAATCAAGCAAAGATAACTTACCTTTTTTGAGAAATAATGGGATGGGAGCAAAATAGAAAGAAAATCAGACACAATCTAAAAATTCAATATTGAGTTTTAAAGCAGAGAATGGACTGCACTGCCAAAAGGGAAGAATATTTTATATATGGATGGATATTTGTATTTAATTAGAGCAGGGGTCAGGAACCTTTTTGGCTGAGAGAGCCATAAGCGCCACATATTTTAAAATATAATTCTGCGAGAGCCGTACAATGGGGCTTATTTACTGAGGGTCCCGCGGCCGCATTTTTGTCGGGGATCGCGCCACCCGCCGCAGAACATTATAATACACCCGCCACCCGCCGCAGAACATTATAATACACCCGCCGCAGAACATTATTATACACCCGCCACCCGCCGCAGAACATTATAATACACCCGCCACCCCCCGCAGAACATTATAATACACCCACCGCAGAACATTATAATACACCCGCCACCCCCGCAGAACATTATAATACACCCGCCGCAGAACATTATAATACCCCAGCCACCCCCCGCAGAACATTATAATACACCCGCCGCAGAACATTATAATACACACGCCACCCCCCGCAGAACATTATAATACACACGCCACCCCCCGCAGAACATTATAATACACACGCCACCCCCCGCAGAACATTATAATACACACGCCACCCCCCGCAGAACATTATTATACACACGCCACCCCCCGCAGAACATTATAATACACACGCCACCCCCCGCAGAACATTATAATACACACGCCCCCCCCCCCGCAGAACATTATTATACACACGCCACCCCCCGCAGAACATTATAATACACACGCCCCCCCCCCCGCAGAACATTATAATACACACGCCACCCCCCGCAGAACATTATTATACACACGCCACCCCCCGCAGAACATTATAATACACACGCCACCCCCCGCAGAACATTATAATACACACGCCACCCCCCGCAGAACATTATTATACACACGCCACCCCCCGCAGAACATTATAATACACACGCCACCCCCCGCAGAACATTATAATACACACGCCACCCCCCACAGAACATTATTATACACACAAGACTGCTAGACTGTTGTTACTGCTAAGCCGGACCATGCGCCACATTTATTACTGACGTGCACCACAATTTTGTCTTAGGTCCTAGCTATTTTGTATCTCAGCTGCTGCAGAACCTCACATTAATGTAGAAATGCAGTGGTGGGGGAAGATATGAGGGGATGATGCAGAGGGGTCTGTAAGGGACACTCAGGACACTAAGGGGTTAGTGCACAGTGTGAGGAGACACTGGGGGGAGGGAGCACTTATCTCTGGCTGATCCCCGGCTGCTGAATCCTTCTCCTCAGGTGCTGCATGTCTCCTCAGTATGCAGCTCTCTGGTCTCCTCTGTCTGAATCTCCCGCGCTGCTACATCCAGCCCTGGGATTGGCTGCAGGCAGACAGTCTCCTCCCCTCCCTCTCTCACACA
This sequence comes from Engystomops pustulosus, assembly GCF_040894005.1. Taxonomy (NCBI): domain Eukaryota; kingdom Metazoa; phylum Chordata; class Amphibia; order Anura; family Leptodactylidae; genus Engystomops; species Engystomops pustulosus. Next base: position 59,324,387 of record NC_092415.1, read on the forward strand.
CGGAGGAGACTGCTGCAGGGAAGGAGACAGAGGCGCCGCCCCAGAATTAACCCCGCGGACCCTGCGCTGCTCTGCTGAATACATCCAGGGGCATTACTACAGCCAGGGGCACAACAGGAGCCAGATAGCAGATGCCACGGCTGTAGTAATACCCCTGGATAGGAGCCCTGGCTGCGAGCCAGATGCGGCCATCAAAAGAGCCACATCTGGCTCGCGAGCCATAGGTTCCCGACCCCTGAATTAGAGGAATTTTTGTCTCTAAATTGTCAAAATACTCATGAATGTTATGGGGATGTATATCCAGCCACACAATTTGCGGCTGCATATATATCCCCATAGACGCCTATGGCACCTATGCTGGATGTTGTTCTCAACAACATCTCAACAACATCTCAGCAAGCTTCTTCCTTTTTCCTGCAAATGTCAATTATCACAATACAGCTCATTTATAGTTCAGTCAGATAACAGGACATGTTCCTGTTTGCATTTATAAACATTAGTCTGTCTTTTTTACTTTGCATTTGGAATAATGGCTTCTTCCTGGCACAGTGGCCCTTCAGCCCATGTAAATAGAAAATAAGTTACACTGTGGATATTGACACACTCTGACCAGCTTCAGCCAGCATCTTCCCCAGGGCCTTTTGTTTTTGTTCTTTAGATGATATGCACATTGTATATAATTGTTTGTACAGATGAATGAAACACCTTCATACATCTAGAAATTGCACCCAAGGATGAACCAGACTTGCAAGTCCACAATTTTCTTACTGATGTCTTGGCTGATTTCTTAATTTGCAGAAAAAACTAAAAAATTCCTTAAAAATGTTCTCTCTTTTATTATTGTGGCATTTGGCAAATGTAAAATTTTTGGTAATCCTAATTAAACTAAAATTGAAAAGGTTTATTCTGTTTTCATGTCATGTAAATTTTAGGTAGAGTTCAATAGAGTCCTAAAGACAATGCTGCAGTCTGAAGATGGTGGGTGGTTGTTAGCTGGTAAAATTTTTGAGTAGGGTGCTGTTGGGTTTTGTAGTACTTTCAATTGCAAGAATACTGCTGGACACGTTGCTATATTTATCTTCAAAAATACAGCAAAGACTGAGAAATATCCATATTATTGCACATTATTGTATAATATAAATGTAGTCATTACATTTCTTCAAAATTTTCCACGGCAGTAGTTATTGACTGGCACAATGAAAAATGATTTTGAAAACAATGGTTTTACATTTGTGCATTTGTTTGTTATTCGGTAAACATTTGATCTTCCTACTAACATTTATTATTAGAGATGTTATAGTGCTAAATACATTTTAAATAGATTTTTAAGTAATTGGTGTAGGAAGGAAAATCCTCTTCAAACTGACTACACTTCTGTTATGTGTGGGTGACTTATAATGGATCATTTCACTGACTCTATATTGGAACATAACTCAATTTGTTCAACTGTTACTGTAGAAACCACAAAAGGTTTTCCCTGGCTTTTCTCCTATAGAGATTAATAAAACAAAATGGATGAAATGACTAGACAATATTTTCGGTCTATAAAGCCATGTGAATTTTTAATGTAGCAATTAATTTTGTTTGTAAATCGAATAAAACACAGTTGTATATAACATAAGAAAAAATAAGGTAGCAACAAAGATCTTCTGAATTGGAAACTATACAAAATGACAAGCATGTACTTTGCAAAATGTAGTTCGTAGTGACAGTAATTAATATTCCATGCTGTGTACAGGGAAGTGGGAAATATGTTCCAAATGTGGTATCATTAGGGAAACAAGCATTTGGCCCTTTTCTTGTGGGTTTGGTTTTTACGGCCTGAACTGTGTATTAGGAAAACTCACGACTGGAATACTGTACACACAAAAAGAACTACCACACAAGTCTAGGTGCAGGCTGACAGAACAGAGAGAATAGGGGAACTAACCCTGCGCTGATCTACAGACTAGACCCTACCAAGGCAGAAACCCCCTTACAGGTAGGGAGCCTCTGCCGCAGGAACCTCCTATCTACCCTGCAAGGCCCTGGGAGGTGAGAGGAACCCAAATAGGTCTGTCAGCCACTGTGAGGTGGTACGGACAAAAACTGCTGTGTGGGAGGACAGAATTCAGACAGGGGGAAAAAACAGGACGAGCAATGAAGAAACAAACACGATTTACAGCATAGGAAACTAAAGCAGATGCAAGAAAAGAGAACTAAAGATGTACAGATGTACAGACACAAGAATAAGCAGAACCGCCGGGTCACACCAGAGGGTACGTCAAGGTCAAAACCACTAGTCAGGGAAAAGTAACTAAATGGCGAATACAATACCAGGGAGAAGCAACAACGCTAAGGGTGAAGACACACATGGCGTTTTTGGGCCGTTTTTGGGCCGTTTTTACTAAGTGCGTTTTCAGATCGTTAAAAACGCATGCATTAAAAAACGCATCCGGTTTTTAAAAACGCATGCGTTTTGGTCCGTTTTTCATTGCGCAATTTCGGAAAAACGGACAAAAACGCACGCGTTTTCAAAAACGCATGCGTTTTTAAAAAAACGGATGCGTTTTTTTAACGCATGCGTTTTTAACGATCTGAAAACGCACTTAGTAAAAACGGCCCAAAAACGCCATGTGTGTCTTCACCCTCAGGGAGCACAGGAGAGCAGGAATCCAGCTAGGCTGTGTGTTCCAGAAGGACAAACATTGGCACAGGTGGAAGGTCCAGATCCAATTTATGCAGCCTGAGATCTGCCCCGGAATCCCATAGGAGCAGGAACCCAGGCTGATTCAGAAGACAGACAGCATTAACTTCCCTAAAGTGCACGCGCCCTGGATGCCCGCTGCCCCGAGCGTGCAGCAGGGGTAACTCGTTGTGGACAGGGGACGGGAGTTTGTGTGGAGATGTGTAGAAACTCGGAGAAGACCGCTAGCATTGAGGGTGGAAGGACCAGCAGACATGGTGGCCCTTACAGCAGATCTGACACTGTGTGCTCCAAATGACACATCTCCTTTATTCTTTGGGTCAGTCTGATCACAGGGATATCAAAGTTATATACGTTTTTTTGTGTTTCAATAAATTAAAACTGTCAGGTTCGCTAGGGAAAGTGCTGGGACTTCTGGTTCTTCTGGTGGTGCCAGCAGCGTTCTCCGAACCCCGGCGCGTATCCGCGCAAACTCCACCTCTCGTCCCGGGCAGCGGCTGCTAAGATCTTGCGCTGTCTAGGAGTTGTGTTCGGAACTGCTGGGACTTGTGCTACCTCTGCTTGGTGCCTGGTTGTTCTGCACCATGAGGGGTTAATTCCCAGAAGCTGTCCAGCTCCTATCAGGTTCTGGAGGTGGAGTTCTGGCTGCATAAATTGCAGCTTCACTAGTCACCTGTGCCACTGTTTGAAATCCCTTCTCCACTTGCTCTCAGCATTAGGTTTTACTTGCTCTGTATCTGTATCGTTGTGACCTCGGCTCGTTTTTTGACATTGACTCTTTGCCTACTGATTTTGCTCTTGACATACCCTCTCGTTGTGAATCCGGCTAGTTTACTATTCTTTTGTGTTTTATGTTTGTCAGTCTGTTTGTGTTTCCCTTCCCACACTTATCAGTGTATTTCGAGTCTTGAAGTAGTCGCCCCACGGTTTAGCGTGGGGGGGCTATAGGAAGGGACAGAGGTTGGGGCAAGCTCAGGGCACACTATCCCCTGTCGTTTGTGTTACCCAATCTTAACAAAAACCTTTTGTACAAAAAAATTGTTTGTTTTGTCATATTCTGACACCAATACATTTTTACATGGAAGTCTGTTATAAGACTGATATCATCACTATCCACTTTCTGCTTTCCCTTCTTCCTTTTTTTTGGGAGGGTGGGATGAAGAAGTCTGCATCCCTATCAACCCCCTACCTCCACCCCATAAAGTCCATATGGTATCCAACTTATTGTCCCTGCCATGTGCAATTGCCTCACAGCGTTCTGCTAACATCATTAAATTCATTTTATTTTCCCATTCTGCTACCATGGGGGGCAGTGCATACATAATTATTATGCAAGCAATAATAAAGCCCTTCATGGTGAACAATATTTAACTCCCAACAATCCCAGCTCTTATACCCAAGATACACTGCTTCTCCTTAAATGGTAAATCTACCAAAAAAAAATTACTGATTTTTGTTTATCATATCCACCCAATATCTGAACATTTTATGACACCTCCATACCATGTCGATCAGATCTACCTTCACCCACATCTTCTACATTTTCTTCCTGTGTTTTTAAAAAAGTGCTTAATCTCTTTGGTGTAAAATAGGCAGAATCCAGCAAGAATGATTGGGAGATCACATAAGATCTATTTTTTGTCACCATGTCAGTTGACCTTAAAGGAATATTCTTATCTGGGCATTCACATTCAGTTTCATTAACCCCATAGCACAATAAGACGTACCCTTACGTCTTGCTGCACATGCTGCACGTCTTGATCACGGGCTGAGCCCTCTTCATACTCACCGGGCATTTGCTTCATAATGAAAGCAAAGCTGCCGGCAGCATTAAAGAGCCGGCAGCGCGTGGGCGCCGCCATCTTGGCTCCGATCGTCACTCCCCGTGACGTCACCGGGGAGCGGCGATCCGTTGTCATGACAGTCTCGGATCACTCAAAGATGTGCAAAATCCCCATATACTGCCATACTGTAGTATGGCAGTGTATGGTAGGATCAATCAGACAACTTAGGGTTAAAGTACCCTAGGGAGTCTGAAAAATAGTAAAAAAAAAAAAAATTATATTAAAAAACCATAAAAATTCAAATCACCCCCCTTTCCCTAGAACTGATATAAATATAAATAAACAGTAAAAATCCTAAACACATTAGGTATCGCCGCGTCCGAAAATGCCCGATCTATCAAAATATAATAAACGGTTTTATTGCGTTTTACCTTGTAGCGGAAAATAGCGCCCGAAGTCGCAAATTGCATTTTTTAGCCATTTTGAAAAATAGAAAACAATCTATAAAAAGGGATCAAAAGGTCGCACAGTCCTAAAAATTAAAGACTTGAAAACGTCATCAGAAGTTGCAAAAAATGACAACACCCACAGCTGTGTACTCTAAAGTATGAAAAAGTTATAAGCGCAAGAACACTGTAAAATGAAGAATTTTTTTTCTTTACAGGAGGTTTAAATTTTTGTAAATGTATGAAAACATTATAAAACCTATACAAATTTGGTATTCCTGTGATCGTATTGAGCCAGTGAATGAAGTAGATCTGTCATTTGGGGCGCACAGTGAAAGCTGTAAAAACCAAGCCCACAAGAAATGGTGCAAATATGTTTTTTCATCATTTTCACTGCATTTAGAATTTTTTTTCCGCTTCCCAGTACACAGCATGGAATATTTAATACCATCACTACGAAGTGCAATTTGTTACGCAGAAAATAAGACATCACACAGCTCTGTACATGGACAAATAAAAAAGTTATAGATTTTTGAAGGTGGGGAGTGAAAAATAAAAACGCAAAAACCAAAAAGGGCCTGGTCCTTAAGGGGTTAATCTGCCATGTATAAACATTTCTTCAATTAGATATTATTAAAAAAAATTACCTGTGTGAAAATAATTTCTCATAAATGTTGTCTCTTGTAAAAATGTAGTAATATGGTCCCTTAGAAACAAGACTGTGTCCTTGGATATGACCACCTCTGCTGGAGGGATTACACAAAGAAACAAAAAAGTTTTTGTATATGAAATGTCCGGGAATCACTGCATGTCTCACAGCCGTCCTATGTAACGATTGCTGAATCCAGGTGGTCAGGCAGGACTCAATAGCGCATGTCTGGCCCTTGCTACCAAAATGTGAGGTGGCCATATCTAAGGCAGCTCCAGAAGACCCCCAGTGTAGGGCTTAGAAGAGAGAAACAGATTGGCCATCAGGAATATCTCAGTTACTGTATTCCTGATGGTAGGTTTCCTTTTAAAAGTCTATGGGAACCTGTTAGCATAACCTAATCTTCCCTTTAAGAACCACCAACTGTTCGAAATATGTAAACTGTGTATTCTCCAATGAGGCCTGCAAGATATTTTCAGTGCTTTTTACTCCAGAAAACTGGTGTGGATGCACTGATAAATGTTCCCATTGTTTTTAATCCTATTTTTGTGACATATGCGGGAACCATATCCTTTTTGGGATCTCTGTTATTATGAAATTTATAAAGCTGCTTTGACTCCTTTAATTCCCACTATGAGGATAAATATAACATTGCACTGTACTTGTATATTATGTGCTTTGGCAGGTAACCTGTCAGCATTTATAGTGCATCTTCTTATGATTTTGTCCTTCACTTTACATTGCCTGAATGAAATAAACAACTTTATCCACTTAACTGTTGTAGGTCATTGATGATTACCTACCTTAGGAAGTCAGCATGAAGCAGATATGTTTAGAGTTTATAGTTGTAAAAGAGTGAAGGAATCTGATGAACAGACCTTAATACAATGGCAAGTGATCAATTTGGCTTTGGCTAAGAAGAGCATTGTGAGTCATTTAAATATTTACCTTTAGGCTAATAATATGAGCTTAGGACCTTTTCCCCCTGTCATACATTTATTAGTAATATGCTGTGGAAATATAGCTTAATTGTATAGAACAACAATGTCAAGCAATATCCCTAGGGAAATGCATAAGTCTACATGTTTTGTGATCGATGACATTATTCATTCTCTTTAATCTTAAGCTTGTTAAGGAAGTGACATTTCCTACGTACTGCGCATCTCCATCTATGACTGCACAGTCAGCGTAATTTGCTTTTAGAAGAGAAAGTTTTTCTGTTGCAAAAATAGCTCGAGTTCACTTTTTTACAAACATTTCAGACTGTCAGGAAAGAAACAAAGTCCTCTCCATAAATTTCAGCTCTTCTTCTGCTTTGAACCATTTTCAAAATATTTTACAATACAATTTGGCAGTTTGCATATGAACAGAAGGTTTTTTTTTTCTAAACCTTACGGCTTTCACCACCCACTTCCAGTGTTATGTCAGCATTAGTTCTCAGGGGGAGGAGATGAGTGACAATAGGAAAAATTATTTCATGTATAGGTGGAAGATATTGTATCTTAATGAATGTGCTGGAAACTGACTCTTATACCTTCAGACTGTTCATTTACAAGGGACATGGTGGTCCTACCAGTGCTTGACAGGTTTCACTCTATACACAGTCATGGATGGGACTACTCCTATGACTTCCTAGCATAGAAAGCTGAGCTTTAAAGGGGTTGTCCACTTTCAGCAAATAATTGATACTATTTGTATAATGCAAAGTTATACATTTTTCTAATATCCTTTCTGTATAATTTCCTCACAGTTTTGTAGAGCTCAGCTTGCTGTCATTCAACAGGAAACTTCTATTTTTGGCCACTGGAATTTAACAATGAAGCTTTCCATAGCAGGACAGCAAGCAGAGATCTAGAAAACTATGAGGAAATTATACAGAACGTATATTGGAAAATTGGTAAAACTTTACAGTGTACAATAAATATAAATTATTTGCTGAAACTGCATCTTTTAGCAATACGCTATATATTTAACTATTCAGTCCCTCTTGGTCTATACCATGCTATTTGCATGTCAGACTGCATTCTCATAGGTAGTAGATTACAATACAGGCAGTTTTAGTGGTAGCCAAGTATTCTGCCACAGAAATACCCTGGAGAAGACCCTGATAGGTTGTGAGTGCAGTCTCCGTATAAACTGGATGGTAGATAGTAGAACTCACTGACATTCATTCCACAGCGTTGCCATTTGCATAAAGGGAGGATACAATGGATGTGCTTTAGGTTCAGTTTAATAGCTTTACCTTAGAAATGACATGCCATGCGGTCAAAACACATTGCTACTGCACAGTGAAGATGAACATGTCTGCTACAGTCACAAATGGAGGACAGCATGAAGAAGGAGGAAGTGATGTCACAGAAAGAGGAGGAGAATCTGGGTAACAGTGCATGATGGGATAGCTAGCTTAAAGATACAACAAGCAAATGATCAAACAATAAAAACTTTGACCACTAGGTGGCAGCTTGAATAACATGAGTATGAACATATAATTGCAGACTGAATAGACCAATAACAACATGGGCAATATGACAGGCTGTCACAGCATACTCCCCATCTGAAATCCCTGGATTTCACTACATATAAAGATCAGACATAATGTAAATGTCCTTTGGTTTAGAATGATGATTCTGAACCCTGCAAAACAAATGCAAATAAACAAACAACAATAACTAGAAAACAGCTGACCAGGAACAGTTCAATGGTAGATAATAGCTCGCAGCAAGCCGCTGTCCCTGGCATAGTTCCGTGTTGAACAACTGAGTCAATGTACTTGCATTGTCCCTCCTGCTTGACTTATTCCTCAACGGGTAACAAGAGGACAGTCTCAGATATAGGCCTAATGAATGTCTTGGGGACTCCTTGACGTGTGGTGGTAACTTCCACCTTACGAACCTTACCATCCTCACTAGGAAAGATTTTAAAGATGAGCCCCATGGGCCAAGAATTCCTTTCAACTTTCTGGTCCTTCATCAGGACAAGATCTCCCACTTGCAAGTTCGGTTTGACCTGCTGCCACTTTCTTCGTCCTTGAAGAAGAGCCAAATACTCCTTTTTCCATCTGCTCCAGAAGCAATTGGCCAAATGCTGAACATGTTTCCACCGTTTCTGATAGATGTTATCAGATGAAAACTCTTCAGGTGGACTTGGAACAGATCCAAGTTTCTGAGTGAGGAGAGTTGCTGGAGTGAGAAGAACAGGAGATTCAGGGTCTGTAGATAAAGGGACAAGAGGTCTGAAGTTGACAATAGCTGATACCTCAGCCAGGAAGGTGGTTAAGGTTTCATGGGTGAGCCTTGAGGAGTTTAAGTCTCTGAACATGGAGTCCAATATCTTACGGGTGATGCCTATCATTCTTTCCCATGAACCACCCGTATGAGAGGCGTGTGGAGGGTTAAAGACCCACATACAACCGTTGTCGGCCAAGTAGTTTTGAACTGGCTTAACATCTATCTGCAATTCTCGGCAGGCACCTGTAAAGTGGGTCCCACAGTCAATTGCTTTACTGGTCCTCTGATGGCGAGAAAACGTCTTAAAGCATTGATCAAACTGGAAGTGTCCATGGACTCTATAACTTCAATGTGTATAGCACGTACACTCATGCATGTAAACAACACTGCCCATCGTTTGCTCTCAGCGTGACCACCTCTGGTTCGGCGTGCAGACACTGCCCATGGCCCAAAAACATCCAAACCAACATAGGTAAACGGTGGCTCAGTGCTTGTCCTGTCAACTGGCAAGTCCGACATTTGCTGTTGCTGCAATTTCCCTCTTGACTTGCGACATGTAACACAGTTGTGAATTATGCGAGCAATCCGTCTTTTTGCTCCTACTATCCACAGACCTGCGGCTCTTAAAGCACCCTCGGTAAAATGTCTGCCCTGGTGCTTGACCCTTTCGTGATAATGCCGTATGAGCAATGTAGTAACATGGTGATGGCCAGGAAGAATGAGAGGATTATTTTCATACACTTCTAACTTGGCCTTGTTTAGGCGGCCACCAACCCTCAGCATACCATGATCATCAACCACTGGTTTCATTTTGATAAGTGGGCTGCTTTTTGGAATGTCCTGTCTGTCACGAAGACATTTCAGTTCATAATGAAAAGCACTCTCCTGTACATTACGTATCACTAACATCTCACTTAGTGTAATGTCTTCTGCAGAGAGAGGCTTGCGACACATGTGCCAACCACGACATTCAGTGCTATCGTTACTGGTATGAAAACACTGTGCAATATGAACTAACCTTGCAATGGTGCGTACAAGTTTTAGCCATCTGGAAAAGTGCTCAAATTGGTGACAGTTCAAGCCGGACCTCCTTTCAGTCTTGTTGATGAGGGTACTCACTTCAGGATGTATCTCAGGATCGTAGTCAGGATCTTGGAGACTGAAGACATCTTCGTCAGATGCTTTTTTATTCTCCTTCAGTAAGAACTCTGGACCTGTCAACCAAGAAGACTTGGCAAAGGCGCTAATAGACGATGGTCTGGTAGCACAATCTGCAGGGTTGAGGTTAGATGACACATAGTGCCATTGTTCAGTGTTGGAGGATTTTCTAATCCTTTCTATGCGGTTACTGACATAGACATAGAAGCGTTTAGTCTGATTGTTTATATAACCTAGGACAACTTTGCTGTCAATGTAGAACTGAACGTCATCCACATGAATATCAGGCTCATGCTGTATAGTCTGCAATTTCTGCAGCAAGTACTGCACCACACAGTTCAAGTCTTGGGATGGTGTGCTCAGGTTTAGGGGCTAGTTTAGCCTTTCCGAACAGAAATCCAACATGAACTTTATTGCAATTGTCAATTACCTTCAGGTAGGCAACAGCTGCGATGGCCTCAGTCGATGCATCTGAGAATATGTGGACTTCCCTTCTCTGGCTTGTGATGAGAGATGCTTTAGTGCAGCAACATGGTATGTGAACCCTGTCTAAGGCATGCAGGGATTCTTTCCAGGACTCCCACTTTCTCTGCTTGTCATGGGGCAGTGGAGCATCCCAGTCCTTGGTAGTCTCTGAGAGCTGTCTTAGTAGGAATTTTCCCTGCACAGTCAAAGGTGCAACAAATCCCAGTGGATCATATAGGCAGTTCACCACTGAGAGGACTGCACGTTTAGTGAACGGTTTGTCTGTACAATTGACCTGGAAGTCAAGAGAATCATTTAACAAGTCCCATCTCAAACCCAGACTTCTCTGAACTGGAGGGATGTCTATGCCTAGGTTCAAGTCTTTGAAATCTGTTGCATGATCACTGGGCTGAAAGGCTTTCATGACAGCAGTACTGTTGGAGGCAATTTTGTGTAACCTCAAACAAGCTTTAGACAACATACCTTGTGTCCTTTTTAGCAGATCTACGGCCTCTTCTGCTGTGGGCAAGGACTTGAGTGCATCGTCCACGTAGAAGTCTCTCTCGACAAAGTCACGAGCGTCTTTGCCAAACTCTGACTCGCCATCAGAAGCAGTCCTTCGTAGGCCATATGTAGCAACAGCAGGTGAAGGACTGTTACCGAATACGTGCACCTTCATACGATATTCAATCATTTCTTTTCTAGTGTCGTTGTCTCTGTGCCATAGAAACCTGAGGTAATTTCTGTGGTCTTCTCGTACAATGAAACAATGGAACATTTGCTCAATGTCAGCAGTAATGGCAACTGATTCCTTTCTGAATCGCATAATCACTCCTACCAAGTTGTTGGTCAGGTTTGGACCTGTTAGGAGAACGTCGTTCAGGGACATACCATGATGCTTGGCACTGGAGTCAAATACCGCCCTGATCTGGTTTTCGTGGGTGATATACTCCAAAAGAAGGAAGATACCAGCATTCTTCATGTTCTTGCAAAGGTGGAGCTGGTTCTGCGTGGTCCTTGCAAAATATCCTTTCCATAAAGGCAACAAAGTGATTTTTCATCTCAGGCTTGTTCCTTAACGTACGTTGCAAGGAGATGAATCTGGATAATGCTTGTTCCCAATTGTTAGGAAGCCTGGCTCTTTCAGCCCGGAAGGGTAAGGGTGCAACCCAATGGTTAGATTGATCCTTGAAGCATTCACTGTCCATTATTTTGATAAACTCTTTATCTTCTATGGACGAAGCTACTCTGTTGTCATCTTGTGTTGTGCGAAACACTGATCCTCCTAAGTCATCATAAGGCGTAAGAATGATGTCTCCTTTACCTCGTAGTGATGAGGACATGGCCTAAAGTGAGTTGTGCGACCATTATTGAGCACAAAGGTTTTAAAGGAGTTCACTTGAGATGGTTTAAGATTCTTATCTGAACCTACATTGCCAATGATTACCCAGCCTAGATCAAGTCTTTGTGCATATGGGGCATCATCTAGGCCATTATGAACTCTCATACCTTATGAACTCTCAGAATGTCTCTCCCAAGCAAGAGAAGGATGTCAGCATTCAAGTCCATCGGATGGATCTCATTAGCCAGGTGTCTCAAGTGGGAAAGATGATAAGCAGCTTCAGGAGTAGGAATTTCCTCTCTGTCATCAGGTATCTGGTCACATTCAATTAACGTTGGTAGGGATATGTGGATATTCCTGTTAATTGGAGAAATAATGTATCCAGTGGCTCTTCTGCCAAGTGTCTGTACTCGTCCACAACAAGTGTTAAGGGGGTATGGAATTGCTTCTCCCTTTATACCGAAGATTTCAAAGAACTTGGGTTTTGCTAGAGACCTGTTGCTTTGTTCGTCTATTATGGCAAACATCCTGATGGCCCTTTCAGGTTGCCCTTCTGGGTAGACACTCACCAGACACACTTTGGCACAGCACTTGGAACCATTTTCTTTGCCACATACTTCCATGCAGGAGGAGGAGACAGTGGTAGTACCTGAAACTTGAGCTGGTGGCTCCCCGCCATGCACTGTGACGGCCTTAGATGCTGCTTGAATTTGTGGGATGTCAGGAGAAGGGGTATGATGCATGGCTACAACATGTTTGTCACTACTGCATTCAATACACTTGATGACAGCCTTACAGTCTTTAGCAAAATGGTTTAAAGAAGCACAACACTTGTAACATACTCCTAGTTCCTTCAGCATGTCTCTGCGTTCTAAGCCCACGACATTCTTTCAGTGAATGAGGTCTGTTGTGTATGGGGCACATACGGTTAGGGTCTTTGCCTTTATGGACAGGAGCGTCATGTCTAGTGTTGTAGGATGCAGTCAGTGGTAAGTCTGTCTTCCTAACAGACACTGTTCCTCTTAAGTCTCTACGTTTGCTTGTTTGGTTTTCATACCTTGAGCATGATGATGAAGCTGGCAGAGTAGATTCTGTGAAGTCAAAGCTGGGATCATTCTTCTTCCGAGCTTGGTCACTGATGAATCTGCAAAAGTAGGAGAAGGGTGGAAATGACACGTTGTGTTCTCTTTTGTACCTGGAGCCCAGATCTGCCCATTTTTCTTGCATTCCATATGGTAGCTTGGACACTATTGGGTTAACACCGTGAGCCGTATCAAGGTAACTCAGTGCTGGCAGACATGGATCTGTTTTGACTAACTCCAATTCCTTCAATAGGTTGCTTAGGTCTTGAAGCTTGCGGTTGTCCTTGTTGGTGATCTTTGGGAAGATATGAAGTCTCTTAAATAAGGCACTTTCTATAGCTTCAGAACTGCCATAGTCTGCTCAAGTCCCATGCTGCAGAAAGACCTTCCTGTGAGTGGCCCGCATGAACTGCTCTCAATGTCTTTACACGTTCTGCAGAATCTGGGCCTAGCCAGTTAACTAGCAAGTCGAGCTCTTCCTTGGCAGTGAGGTTAAGATCATTGATTACTGCTTCAAAGGTGGATTTCCAGGCTCTATAGTTTTCAGCATGGTCATCAAATTTTGAGAGACTAATGTTTATGATGTCTGGTGATAAACTGATGTTTATCAGTTCTCTGTGCATCATATATCTGGCAAAGTCCGACATATCTGATGTCCCACCTTGTGTCACCAGATTACCTTGCAATATCCCTGGAGCATGTAGATTCTCTGCCATATGGGGCTGAGATGAATCAAGATGAAATGAGGTAGCATAAGGGTTAAGTGGCACTTTAGTCTCAGGATGATCCACTCGCATGATGCTAGAGATTACCTTGTTCTGGGTAGCTGGCGTCATCTGATACTTTACAGCCGTGTGGTAGGTTTGAAATTGTGCTGGAGATGATTGTTTTAGCACATAGTTGGTGGTGCGGTCATCTGGGCCTTCCACTTCTGCAGGGATGGAGCAGTCATGGTCAGTAACTTGGACTAATGCTTGCTCAAGAACCTTTAACTTGGCTAAGGCGGCTTCTTCCTCCTTTTACATTTGGAGAATTTTTAGTTGGGCTTCTGCCTCTGCTTGTCTTTTCACCATTTCTGCTTCTTTCTTGGCAAATGAACTTCTGACACTAGCTTCCTCTGCATCAGCACAGATTTCTATAAGCCTGTCGTGTTATGCAGACCTACTGGAGCGGGAGGTTCTGGAAGATGATAGTGTGTTTGGTTGAAGTGGACCGTTGAGATGTTACTTCTCGCAAGTGTGCAATGCAAACTACTGCCTTATTTTTGGCATCTTTCACTATGGTATCCTGTGTAGGAAGTAAAGTCTTTCTCTTGAATAGCTCTGCTGTGGCATCATCAAATTCGGTATTACTCAGGAATGTGATGCACTTTGCAGACAGCCGCTGGTAGCGATCATAGGTGGTAGATAAGCAATTTAATGTTGTGTCTAATTTGGCTGCGTCACTGTCATAGCGTGAGATGGCTTCTACACAGTGTTCAATTCTTTGCCATAAATCATCAAGATTATCACAGAACTCTTCCTTAAGTTCTCTCTGATCTTTCGTGTGGGTTTGGTAACACGTTTAGATCGTACCATTTGTTCTTCCTGGAACACCAACTCTGTATCTTGCACATCTGTGTGTCTGGTAACAGGGTGCACTTTGCTAGGTACAGTGACATAGGATTTTATAGAGCTTTTTGTGGACATGTTAATCCTTGTCAATATGGTACTGTCTCTTTAAGATGGGTTGCAGCTTGTTCACAATGGTGAGGAAGCCACGTGCTGCTAAGATGGTGGGCAGCTGTATACTTGCATGCAGACTATGTGTGGATCTTGCAGGGCCTGCAGATTCAGCTGTGTTTTGCCTATTCTGCCACAGATATATACGCTGGAGAAGACCCTGATAGGTTGTGAGTGCAGTCTCCGTATAAACTGGATGGTAGATAGTAGAACTCACTGACATTCATTCCACAGCGTTGCCATTTGCATGAAGGGAGGATGCAATGGATGTGCTTTAGGTTCAGTTTAATAGCTTTACCTTAGAAATGACATGCCATGCGGTCAAAACACATTGCTACTGCACAGTGAGGATGAACATGTCTGCTACAGTCACAAATAAAGGACAGCATGAAGAAGGAGGAAGTGATGTCACAGAAAGAGGAGGAGAATCTGGGTAACAGTGGATGATGGGATAGCTAGCTTAAAGATACAGCAAGCAAATGATCAAACAATAAAAACTTTGACCACTAGGTGGCAGCATGCATAACATGAGTATGAACATATCATTGCAGACTGAATGTACAATACAAGACCAATAACAACATGGGCAATATGACAGGCTATGTCACAGCATACCAAGCCTTCCATGGGGCCCATGGCCATCCAAACCACCACCAAATTTTATACTGAGAAGGGCCTTCACCCATGAAATTTACATAAATCTGTTCTTGCTTAAAATATATATGTACACGAACCAATTCAGGACCTTGAAGGTCCTAAAACCACAGGTTGAGAGTAGAAAGAAGTGACACATTGGGGCACATTTACTTACCCGGTCCCTCGGAGTTCCCAAAAGTGCATTGTCCATCCGGAATGCACTGTGCCACGATTCACTAAGATTGTGCGCCCGATTTCCTGCATCTGTCGCTTCCCTGCTCAGGTCCGCCGGAGTTCACCATCTTCCTCTCGGTGCATGTAAGTGCTTGGCTTGTGACCCAATTTTGAAGTAAAATCCTGCGCTTTGTCCAAATCTGTCGGATCATCCGACAGCGGCGCACGATGGAAATCGTTGGCTTGTCCAACAAAAGTGCGGTCCGCATGCCCCTTAGTAAATGAGCCCCATTCTTCTTTCCCCAAGAAGCCTAATTCTAGTATCATATGTAGCAAGTGTTTCCCGGACTTGTAGGGGCTACAATAATCATAAAGCCTAGGCCCCATTTCTGAATTTGCCCCTTATTCTCATGGTGACTCGTTCACTTTAACTCTAGAACTATGGTTGTTATATATATATATATATATATATATATATATATATATATATATATATATGTATATATATATGTATATATATATCATTCTTATATTTTACATGTAGCATACTTTTTAGTATACAAAACAAATACATTCCTTAAAACTTACCATAAAAACCCAGTGTAATTTTCAACCAGTATTTGTCTTAGCTTCTGTTCCCATTTTCATGACACAGTATCCAAATATTTCATTTTTATATTTTTGTGCATTTCAACCATAATTTGATTTGCAACATTTTGCTTCTCAGCAAGCAGGATGACATTCAATAACCCACACACAGTAGAACATTATATTCTGTGTTCAGAATCGTCTACTACTTTTCAAATAGCCATAAAATATATATTTTCTCATTACAGCCAAGCATTACTAAAGCTGTTCCTCAAACATCAGAGAAACTTCAAACTTTCTTCTTTCTTTCAGTCACAAAGAACTGCCATGAAATATTTATACGATTTCTAATAGGAAAATGGTTGCACTGGGAGCTACTAGATTTTTCACAGTTACCCGTAACTGAGAATTACAACCCACTCCAACAGAGAACACTCTGCTTACTTGCTGCTGGCTTGAAATGAAAGGGTTAACTCATGCCACAGCGACTGTGGCATCATGATGCTTAATAGACGAGTGCATAGAAATCAATCAGACATTTTCTTACATTTGTCTTATTTGCAGTTCGTCAATCAAATCACCTTGCTGAGTGGAATAGATTCATTTTGGATATTCTTAGCAGGTAATAGAGATTCTACATCAATATGTCCTGGGGTTTAGTTACGCTGCGTTTAAATTCTGGAAAATGAGCCATTATGCTTGTATATTTAAGGAAATTGTGTATGGGATTAGATCTAAAATCATATTTTTGAAGTGTAACAAACTTGTAACAAAATTGTATAAATCAATACTACAGATAATAATAGTAAACTTGTTATATACTTTACACATGTTCATGTGTCTTTGTTTTTCCTCTTTCTATACTATATCTACAGACAACTGAGAAATAAAGGAGCCAGAGAAAGTGTCTAATGGCTTAACTATTTACAGCCTGTCCCCAGGTAGTCTAAAATCATCAGAGAGCTGATCCATCAAGGAAAATATCCTCTAGGCATGAAAAGAGTTAATTATTAGACTCCTGGTAAGGGATCAGCAGACACAGTTAGGTTCAGTTACGCTGAGTTCAGTATTGTATCACAGTATTGCTTTATATGGTGAACTGCCCACTGGTCTGTAAGACACTGTTAAAATTACCCAGAATGACAGGTCTGGAATCTTGTACACACAATACCCAATAACACAAATAGAGGTTATTAGCATTTAAAGGGTTAATGACAATCAGTGGTTACCAGTGGGTGTTTGAAGGGTGCTCAGTCTATTCAAACTTCCTTAGGAATGCACACAAACGTATGGGGGTGTCCCTGATGCTCGGCAATGGGCGGCACGTGCGGCACCGTGCCGTTCCGTTCCATAGCCAGAGAAACATAGGACATCTCCTATCTTTTGCTGGAATACGGCGCCATGCGCCATATATTACTATGGAGAGGGGTGGAGGTGAGTGGCGCTCACCCCCTCCTCCTCTCCCCGGCGCCGAAGTGTGCCCGCCGTGCTGCGGTACACTTGGGCACACGTTAATGTGAATGTAGCCTTAATTCAAGGTGAAAATCTTGATGGGCTGCTCAGCAGGCTTTCGACCACCTTTTCCAGGAGAGCCCAAACACTGAAAAAAACTTCTTACTGAAGTCCCGGTTTGGGGGGACCCAAAACCACTATGAACATTGTAGTTCGGGTTCACTGAATCGTACACTGATCTTCTCTTCAGCTGTATACTGGACCTGAGAAGGTTTTTAGTTACACTTCTCTTTAACCCCTTACCACTCTGCGCCGTAGTTGTACTGCGCTGAGTCCCGCGAATAGCGCTCAGCGCAGTACAGCTACTGCGCAGAGACGATGCCGGTTCAGCGCTGCACAGCAGCCGAACCGGCATCGTTAGCCGCGGGATTTCAGCGGTAATTTACCGCTGACATCCCCGGCTAACACCCGCGGTCGGAGTGGGCTCCGATCGCGGGCGTTTAACCCGTTAAATGCAGCCTTCCGGGGGTTTGAGGGGTGCAGATTTGAAAATGGGTTGGTTATATAGGGTTTTTTTGATGCTAAATATGTAAAATTTAATTTCATACAGTATTTATCCCCAAAATAGTCAATTCTGAAAATACGGAAACTCGCTATTCGATTTGTAAGCCGCGTGACGTCAAAATAAATTATCCAAACATTTCAAAAATTATGAAAATGTAAAGTAGACAAATGGGAAATGTTATTCAGCAAGTTATTTAGGTGGTAAATCTATCTGCCTGAAAACGCGGTGATTTTGAATTTCGAAAATGGCAAATTTTTCTAAAAATTCATAATTTTTTTCTTTTTTTTGTAAATAAACGCAAAACTTATCAGCCAAAATTTACCACTAAAATGAAGTACAACATGTGGGGAAAAAACAATCTCAGAATCACTTTGATAAGTAACAGTGTTCAAAAGTTATAACCATATAAAGCGACGCAGGTCAGAATCCAAAAAATGGGACTGAGCCTTAAGCTGTAAAATGGCTGCGTCCTTAAGGGGTTAAAGAGGAAAGAGCAGAAGAAATGCACCGCTGGTCTGTATGTATACAGAGATACAGCAGTGATGTCACCACCATAGTGCCCCCTATGAAGCCTCTGCCTGCAGCCTGTGTAAGTGTTACACAGACCACACCCAGGACCTGCAGTGTCTGCCCCATCACCCCCGGTCTGCATGTATACAAAGATATAGCGGTGATGTCACCACCACAGCGCTCCCTGTGCATCCTCTGCCTGTGGCCTGTGTAAGTGTTACACTGACCATAGCCAGGACCTGCAGTGTGTGTCCCCGGCACGTTACCGCCAGGTCCAAAGGGGTTAAACTGAGCTGCTGGGTCTAAGTAGACCCAGTCCAGCTCTGGTCAGAATACCCAGTCACAGGTGGTGGTTTTCCTCTATAACTGGGGCTCTTACAGATGCCTCAATTACAGAGAAAAACTTGTAAAAAAAAAGTAAAATTAAAAAAAAAATGAAAAGTGAAAATTTTGCCCAGGGGTCTTTTATTAAGTAAAGTAAAAACACACACAAACTATAAATATTCATAAAAATACATATTACCCCATATAATAAATAAAAAATCCCTGCTACACTACAAAAGTCATCGCCATAGTCACCCCGTTTGCCTGAGACTATACATATTATATATCAAAATGACCAAAATGAAATAGGGAATTCATTAACCCCTTAACACTTAAGCCACTTTTTCAAATCTGCCCTGTGTCACTATAAGAGGTTAGAACTTTGGAACGCTTTAACATATCCAAGTGATTTTGAAATTGTTTTCTCGTGACACATTGTACTTCATGTTAGTTAAAAGATTTTGGTGGTATGTTTTGCATTTATTTATGAGAAAATCAGATATTTGGTGAAAATTTGGAAAAATTCTCAATTTTCGAAATTGAAAATGTTCTACTTTTTCCACACATGAGTCATAACACCAAAAAATGTAATAACTAACATTCACCAAATGTCTACTTTATGCCTCTGTGGTTTTTTATACATACTATCATTTTTGTAAGATGTTATGGGGCTTTGAACGTCAGGTGCAATTTCTCACATTTTCTTTAAAAAAGCAAAATCCTGCTATTGAGGGACCTGCTCAGGTTTAAATAAATAAAAGGCCTAAATAAAACTAAAACCCCATAAATTATCCCATTATAGAAACTACATCCCTCAACATACGTAAAACAACTTTTAGGAAGTTTGTTAACCCTTTAATTGTTTTACAGGGGTTAAAACAAAATCGGATGCAATTTCAAAATTAAATTTGTTTTGGCTAAGTGAATGTGTTTTTCATAAAATGTACAAATTCTCAGTGGATAAAATACCAAAACGCTCCACAAAATTTGATACCCAATCTCTCTTGTGTATAACAGTACTCCATATGTGGTGGTAACCTGCTGTATGGGCATATGCCAGGGCATTGAGGGGGGAATTGCACCGTTCAGAGCAGATTATGCATTGTCACTTTATAATGGCTATACAATCTTTGTTTTTTTTGGCAATTTGGACATATAAGGGCTTATTTTTTGCGACATGAGATGCACTTTACAAATACGTCATTTTAGTGGGTCTGTAGCTTTTTGATGAGATTTATTAACTCTTTAATGTATGGAGGAAAAGAAAATTGTCAATTTTGGGTTTCTTTTTTTGTATATTTTGGGGTTTGGGGTTTGTACACCGTATACTATAATATTTTTATTCTATAGATCACTACGATCACGGTGATACCTCATTTATATAGGTTTTAATATATTTTACATTTTTACAGGAAAAAAACCAACATAAAGAAAATCTCATTTGTTTTTACATCGCCATCTTTTTGGAGATATAACTTTAATATTTTTTGTTGACAGAGCTGGTTTAAGGCTTATTTTTTACATGTTGAATTGTCCTTTTCAGTGGTATCATTTTGGTGCACATAACTTTTTTTTAATCACTTTCTGGAACATTTTTGTGAAGGGATTTTCATGAAAATGTACATTTTTGTCGATGATTGTTACGGACGCGGCGATACCAAATATGTGGGGTTTTGGTGATTTTCAGTTTTTTTTTCCTTTATTAGATGTGTATAGGGAATGTTTGTGTTTAGGGGACTTTAACTTTATTTAATTAACTCCTTAAGGACGCAGCCATTTTACAGCTTAAGGCTCAGTCCCATTTTTTGGATTCTGACATGCGTCGCTTTATATGGTTATAACTTTTGAACACTGTTACTTATCAAAACGATTCTGAGATTGTTTTTTACCCACATGTTGTACTTCATTTTAGTGGTAAATTTTGGCTGATAAGTTTTGCGTTTATTTACAAAAAAAAAGAAAATATGATGAATTTTCTGAAAAATTTGCCATTTTTGAAATTTGAAATCATTGCGTTTTCAGGCAGATATATGTACCACCTAAATAAATTGCTGAATAACATTTCCCATTTGTCTACTTTACATTTTCACCATTTTTGAAATGTCTGGATAATTTATTTTGATGTCACGCGGCTTACAAATCGAATAGCGCTTTTGCGGATTTTCAGAATTGACTATTTTGGGGATAAATACAGTTTTGAATGAAAATTTACATATTTAGCATCAAAACCCCCTATATAACCAACCCAATTTCAAATCTGCACCCCTCAAGCTATCAGAAACAGATTTTACGAAGATTGTTAACCCCTTGAGATCTTCATAGTAATTACATCAAAATGGAGGCAAAATTTAGAATAGTCAAATTGTGCCGGTTATACATTCATTTAGCCCTAAAATTTACACATTTCCAAAAGATAAAAATACAAAACCCACCATAAAATTTGTTCTATAATTTCTCCCGAGTACAGAGACCCCCTACATGTGGCCATGACTTGTTTTATGGGCACACAGTGAGGCGCAGAAGGGAAGGAGCACCCTGCAGCTGCCAGGATTTTACTTTCCTCATTGGCCTCTTTTGAAGGCTGTAAAATTTTCGCTTTTGCGCTATTAGGGCCATGTGACGGCATTTTTTTTTGCGGGACGAGATGCTTTTTCCAATGTTACCATTTTGGGGTTGGTATCACCTATTGTTGAAAATTTAGGAACTTCTTTTTGAGAGCAGGAGTAGAAAAGCATCAATTCTCTACTGTTTTATTTACTTTTTTTTGTGGTGTTCACCGTATATCCTAATAATCACATTATCTGCATTCTATGGGTCGATACGATAACGGGGATACCAGACACGAATACATTTTCTTGCGTTTTACTAAATTTGTAAAATAAAACCCTATTGTGGGGAAAAATCTATCATTTTTGTATTGCCATCTTCCAAATGGCATAACTTTGTTACGTTTTTGGCTACGAAGCTGGTTGATGGCTTGTTTTTTGCGGGACACGTTGTACTTTGCACCAGTATCATTCTAGAGTACATATGTTTTTTTGATCACTTTTTATAGCATTTTTTGTGGGATTGAATAGGTAAAAATCATAATTTTTGGAGGGTTTATAACAGTTTTCTTTTATGGCGTTCATCGTGCGGGTTCAATAATTATTTATTTTTATTCTACGGGTTGTTACGGACGCAGTGATGCTATATATGTGGGGTTTGTGTTATGATTTAGACTTTTTTTTTAGTTATATGTCTCTTTATATGTTTTGGGGCTTTTGGGCATTTTTGGTGATTTATTACTTTATTTTTTTATTGAATAATTTTTTTTTTTACTTTTTCACTTTTTCCACCATGGGAAATGAACAAGCAATCATCTGATTGCTTGTTCATAATAATACCCTGCAATACTTATGTATTGCAGGGCATTATCAGTGTCAGCCTATGCACTTGCATAGGGTGGCACTCTGCCAGTAAGATGACGTCACAGACGCCATCTTACCGGCAGTTCCTGCAGGTAACACTGGGGTCCAGATCGGACCCCAGCGATACCGTAGCAATGATCGGTGCCCCCCGAAAATGAATCGGGGAGGGGGCGATCGTGGGGGAAAGACACCCCAGATGCATGTTAGATGCCGCGGTCGCGATGACCGCGGCATTTTACGGGTTAATCACCCGCGATCAGAGACAACTCCGATCGCGGGTGTTACACTGGGGTGCCGGCTATCAGTCACAGCCGGCACCCCGTGTTTCCCGATGCCGGTTCGGCTCAAATCTTGAGCTGAACCGGCATCGGCTCAGCGTCCGATATATCGGACGCTGAGCGCTAAGTCACTGAGCGTTAAGAGGTTAATTCTTTTTATTCAAAAGTGTGTTTATTTAGTGTTTTTTTTATCTTTTTTTCTTTACTTTTCCAGGTTAGCTTGAACACTGTATTATGTGTTATGTATTATGTGCTGCGCATGCTCAATGTGTCCCAGCCAGAAGGCAGGACCCGGCTCCCCGGAAGAAGATCGCACAGCCCCGGGCAATGGCAGTCCCGGGGCTGCGGTCAGGAGCCACGGACCCCCCCTGTTAGGTGTTAAGGGTAGAGGAGGGTGTCGGCTATAGTTTAGGAGCCGGCGCCAGAAGTTTGACGTTCTATTACTGCATATTGCAGGAACTCACCTCACGCCATGCAGTAATAGTACGTCAAATGTCGGGAAGGGGTTAATGATGTTCAATTTGAGTTAATTTGAAAATTTTTAAAAAAGTAATATAAATTACATAAAAAGTCTTTTTTCCAGATTTAACCCCAAATAAAACTAAAAATGATAAACAAATGTTTAAACTTTTATTACCTTTTTAACTAGCTGTATGTGTCCCGAAAAAAACACTGCTAAACCTGTGTGATGCTGTGGCGCGGGCACGATTTAAATTCCTGTTCAAGCAGTTTGTTGCTAAAAGGAACGTACAAAGTACTCCAGAAAACTGGTGCACGGCCCTTAGTAATTGTGTAGTATTTTGCCCAATGCATCTCAAAACACAATGCAAATGCATCATGTGAACACAGTCTGAAACAGTTTTTGAATCTTATGCTTACAGTGGATCATTGGAGAGACTCCTCCTGGGTCCTGCGCTAATCTCTCTGATCTCTAGTAACATACTGGGGGCTATGGGAAGAGGCGTTATCTTGATGGCTCCAATAAGGGGAGTAAGCACTGATTGTGCCTAGGGCAGCATAAACACTAAAAACGGCCCTGATTGTTATATATAAATGTGCTCACTTTGACATATTATCTGTACATATTATTTGTGTATAAACCTTTGCTTTGACGTGTGTTCTATGTAAAAATGTATGTTTTCATTGCATTTTCAATGCATTTTTCTTTTCAATAATTTGGGGCAGATTTACTTACCCGGTCCATTCGCGATAAAGCGGCACGTTCTCTGCGGTGGATTCGGGGCTTCCAGAGATTCACTAAGGCAGTTCCTCTGACGTCCACCAGGTGTTGCTGCTGTGCGGAAGTCGCCAGGGTCCACCGGAGTTCACGATCCGTTGCTGGGTGCAGGTAAGTGCTTGTCCAGCGACACTTTTTTTCTCTGAATCCATCGGGTTTTAGTTCGGCCACGCCCCCAATTTCCGTCGCGTGCACGCCGGTGCCATTGCGCCTCAATCCAATCGCGTGCAACAAAAACCCGGGGCAATTCAGGGAAAATCGGCAATATTCGGGTAACCCGTCGTAAAAACACGATTCGGGCCCTTAGTAAATGACCCCCTTTGTGTTTGTCATGATGATGGAGGTACGGGCTGTAAACTATTAATCAAGATAAATGGAATTGCCAGGTTGTCTGCTTTCAAAAAAATATTTAGGTTTTATGGGTGCCTTTACATTTTAATATGTTTAATCTCTATATTTTTCAGGTTCTGATTATCTTAAAATTGCTATCTAAAGAACAGATTTTTGGTTATTTCAGTTTTACTGATTTTGTGATAATTTATTTATCTGAACATATGACTATGAGGTCATAGATGTTCATGTATTTAATTTAGGAGGTGTGAAGCTAATTATTTTCAGTTTGGGGCACATTTTTTGTCATCAAAGTACATTTTTATGCATTTCTTTACACTTTGATTCAAAATTGCACAAAGGTGTCTTCTTCTTTAAACTCCTTAATGTAATTTTGAAAATGGGGCAAGTGTCTGCTTTCAGAAAATATATGGTTTGTTTATGGTTTGTTGGAGTTTTGGTTTTATTTGCACACATGAAAATTGTAAAATTTGCTCTGTGCCACTGGTGCTCCCATGATCCCTGTCTCGGAACGCGGGAGCACCCCCGTCTCGCTGTGTGTCTCCGGGGCTGCCGCAGCTCCGGTCTCGTCTGTCCCAGCTCCTGCTACCCAGCGCACTGCCATGCGTGCACGTCCCCACCTCCTAGGTGTTCCTGTGTGTTCCTGCTCCTGAGTTCCTGTGTGTTCCTGTGTGTTCCTGCTGCTGAGTTCCCATGTTCCTGTGTTCCTGCAATCCTGTCTTCCTGCGTTCCTGTCTTCCTGCGTTCCTGTCTTCCTGCGTTCCTGTGTCTGTGTTCACATTCCCATCTGCCTGGACCTCCCGTTGCTGACCTCAGATTGGACTTGACCATGCATCTCTACCACCTGCCCTGACCCTGTGCCTGAATCTGACCACGAGACTGTGTCCTGCTAAGGTACCTCAACCTTGGCTGCCACCGCGGGCTAGTCACACCTGTGGAATGACCTGGTGGTAACAGGTGAAGACCAGGTGCCACTTAGATTCCGGTCCCAGGTGTCGGCTAGTACCATGTCCCGTGGAGGTCCAGAGGATCCACTCATTCCAATCCTGACACTCTGTGAAATAATGACACAACATTACCAGAAATGCCTGGCAGGAAAAGGGCTGAAGGGCTAACACCTGTGAGCAGTGCTAGCACCAGTACCAATGGGCTAAGACCTACGAGCAGTGCTAGCACCAGTACCAGTGGGTGTTTGAAGAGGGCTCAGCACATAAAGGAGCCCAAACCTGCTATGGGTCCACCTAACCCTACTCCTAAACTTGTAGTCAGCTGTGTACTGAAACTATGAAGATTTTTAGTGTAACTGCTATTTACATAA
Source organism: Engystomops pustulosus (assembly GCF_040894005.1). NCBI lineage: Eukaryota > Metazoa > Chordata > Amphibia > Anura > Leptodactylidae > Engystomops > Engystomops pustulosus. The sequence continues at coordinate 59,349,790 of NC_092415.1, forward strand.
AAATGGTTCAATTGTTTAGTTATGACAAAAAATATTAAACATTTTGTTTAGTTTTGCAATGTATGGCAATGTATACAAAACATATTCACTGCAACCAGTGGCCATCTGTCCTAAAACAAGCTTTATTTTGAAATTCTTTTTATTTTCAATATGTTTATATATATGAAATAGTATAAACTTTATAAACTATATTAAAAAGAAACTTTACTATAGCAATCCAATCTTATTTGTACCTCAAGCATCTACTGTATCTAATAAAAGAACAGATTAGAGTGCTGCTTTTTGCCAAGTGTTTGCTTCATAAGTGACTCACACTAAATATATAGTAATATGTCTTGTGATGAAAATCCTATTTATAGGAACAGCATAGAGTGAGATCTTCTTTTTCTCACATATAAATGCAATATCAGCACAGTAGGCTAATATATACGACTATATATAGTATAATTTACTAAGGTAAGATACTTTAATATTAGCATTGCACATACTATACAGTATTATTAGAATAAGTGAGCACTACTGTGTTATTGCACAGTTGTAGACGCTTATGTGTGATATTAGTTGATGATTTTTTTATAATTTAAGAAGTAGTTAATAATGTGAAGATCTCAATTTTGAAAGTATATAAAGAGGGAAAATCCTTGTGGTGAGAAAACAGGGCACACATATAACTGTAACCAGGAGTGGATTTAGGGAATTTATAAGGCATGATTATGTTTTATATGAAAAACTAAAATTATTTATACTCTTCCCTAACAGATATAGATGTTGCACTATCCATTTACACTGTATTACTTTAACAGCTGTTGACAATAAAACATTTCTGAATTTAGGTTGTGGCCTTGTGGGTTATAAAGATAGGATTAATATACTGCTCAAAAAATACAAACGTCCTAGATCTGAATGAAATATGAATGAATGAAATATTCTCATTGAAAACTTTGTTCTATTCAAAGTTAAATTTGCTGACAACAAATCATAAGAAAATCATCAATGAATTCAAATTTTTAAACAAATGGAGGCCTGAAATTGGAGACACTCACAAAATTAAAGTGGAAAAACACACTACAGGCTGATCCAACTTTGAGGAAAAACAAAGACAAATTGAGGCCCAGTATTGTGTGTGGCCTCCATGTGCCTGTATGAACTCTCTACCATGCATCACCATGCTCCTGATGAGGTTGTGGATGGTCTCCAGTGGGATCTCCTCCTAGACCTGGACTAAAGCATCCGCCAACCCTGGGACAGTCTGTGGTGCAACGTGAAGTTGGTGGATGCAGAGAGACATGATGTCCCAAATGTGCTCAATCAGATTCAGGTGTGGGTAAGGGGCGGGCAAGTCCATGGCTTTAACACCAGCCAGTTCTGCATAAGGAAAACCCAGGATCAACTGCACCACTTTATGATCCCACAACGGGTGTGGGGATCTTATCTCGCTACCTAATGGAAGTCAGGGTACCTCTGGTGAGCACATGGAGAACTGTATGGACCTCACACCATTAGTGACCTCAAATCCCACCCCACACCTTAGTGACTAGCTGCCCAACCGGCCATGCTGAAGGATTTTTCAGGCAGCAGATCCCTCTCGATGGTGTCTCAAGACTCTGTCGCATATGCCATATGTGCTCAGTGTGAACCTGCTTTGATCTGGGAAGAGCACAGGGCAAAAGTGGCAAATTAGTCAATCCTGGTGTTCTCTGGCAAAAGCCAAGCATCCAGCCCAGTATTGGGCTGTAAGCACAACCCATATTTGTGGACGTATCCTCATACCCTCCTCATAGAGTTGGTTTCTAACTGTTTGTGCAGACACATGCTCATTTGTGGCAGTGTAGCTTCTTTTCCTACAAAGGTGGAAGTAGCAATTCTGCTGCTGGGTTGTTGCCCTCTAATGGCCCCCGCCACATCTACTGGTGTACTGGCTTGTTGCCTGCCTGCCAAACAAACACACTAAAAATTCTTGCCACAGCTCGCATGTTGTGTGCCATCCTGGATGAGCTGCACTACATGAGCCACTTGTGTGGGTTGCCACACAATACTCAGTCTCATTTTGTCTTGTTTTACGGACATTACATCAAATTTGGATCAGCCTGTAGTGTGTTTTTCCACTTTAATTCTGCGGGTGACTCCATATCCAGGCCTTTATTGTTTAATCAAGTTGATTTCCATTGACAATTCTTTGGTGATTTTTTTTGTCAGCACATTCAACTTTGTACAGAGCAAAGTATTCAATGAGAATATTAAATTTATTTAGATCTAGGATGTGTTATTTTAGTGTTCAATTCAATTTTTTTATACCATTAACCGACATGAAAAAGTTAAAATAACCACACAATTAGTACACACTAGGTCTGATTTATAATGATGGAAATGTGAATGATTTTGCAGCGGCAGATTAACAATTTATTCCTTTAAAATGCTTTGTGTCACATTTATCAGAGCAATTGTGGTGCATTTTTCTGGCATAAACAAAGCCAAACATAGGAACTATAAAGTTAATGTCAAGGTAGAGAACTGGGTGCTGGCCGTAGACTCACTCACAACCCCTGTTACCTACCTAAACAAGCTTTGCAAGGCCTATTGGCTAGGGACCTATTGTTGAATGTTTTTTGAACCTATTGCTTCAACAAACCCTACAGTGAATAAGTGCATGAAATCTGACCAAACAACATGGAATAGACAACACATAACAGACAGACAATAGAAGTCAGACAGAATTGGGTCAAATTCAAGATGGGGGGAAAAGCAAAAAACAAATAGAAATAGAATAGTCAAAATAACATAGCAGATACACAGTACAGCAAAAGCAATAGAAACAGAAAGAGACAACAAGTGTCAGGAGATTTGTAAAACCAGCAAGGTGTAATGAAACTGGGCAGATAAAGAAGGGCATTCCTGGTCACCGTCCCCAACAACTGACCTGGCCATCCATTAACCAGTTAACCATTTGCTGGACAGAGCTGAACTGCAGAGAAACCAGGAGTGGTCCAAGCAGTGACAATACAGCAGTAAACTCAGCCACAATTCACACACAAAACACTGGGGAAAATCAATGCCAGCTAAACCAGCTAGATGTTACAGTATCCCCTTTTACATGTGAGGCCACAAGACCGTCATTATTTCTACCAAGTTTGGGAGGATTAAGGCGATGGTCCATCTAGATGGGAGGTCTTAGAGTTGGCACATACCATACATGTAGCTACAAAATCACAAACATACCGTTACTATGAAGGCCGTCAAAAAGACCTAGCGACAAAAACACTTGGTATCAGCAACATCAGGGTGTCCCAACATGACAGAACCCTCCATTTTATTCTTTGGCAAAGATTGAGGGGTACAAACAATTTAACTGCAGGAGAGTTTCTGGGTTCCAGATCTTGAGAATTAGCAATACATGTAGCAAGGTCAGGATCAATGGTAGCTAGCATATTACCAGAGGACAAGATTTTTTCAGCTGAATTCTCAGAGGTAATAACCTGAGCATTACCTCGCATAACCTCACACACAGAATGAGTTAAACTGAAAATCACTTTCTTTGGATGCTTAGACCCTGGGGAAATACCAATCTCAGTGTTGCAAGGCATATTTCAGGGTAATGACTCTACAGACTGTTCATCCAAAACATGAGCACAATCAGAAATATACTTTGGCAACTCATTTTCCTCTACCTGACAGTTAGAAACAAGCAATAAAGTGCAATTGGAGAAACACTTTGTCCCCCATTCAAGCAGTTCCCCAGAACCCCAAAGACAGTGTTATGCAATGCTTACTATGGGAGACCCAAAATGGCATCAGAGAATAAATTACTCAAGACAAAAAACTACCTGCTCAGTATGAATGAGTCAACTCGCATAAAAAAACCCCTGAGGATTCTTGAAACAAACTTTACTATACCTTAATGGGGCAGAATTTGCTCTAGTAACAATCAAGTGAGGAACCAGTTTAATTAGTTTCAGGCCGAAAAGTGAGAAAAATGCAAATCAACAAAATTGGTGAAGGACCCAAAATCTATCAGGATTTGTTCAGACACAGACTTATTTTCAGTATTCAAAAGTCTGGCAAGCTTAGGAGGAGCCATAGAGGGTACCTGGGTGCTTACATGGCCTCCTCGACTACCACTCAGACACAGTAGATTTTTTGGATGGCTTGGGTCTGGTGGGACAGTTCTGCAGGAAATGATCAGATTTTCTATAGTAGAGACACAACGCATTCTTCAAACAATGTTTCCCACTGGCTTTAGCATCCACGGTATAAATGGCGTATTATATAAATGGAGACCCATAGAGTAAAGATTTTTTTTATTTTACGGTGAACTGCTAAAAATAATAAAGCTAAAAACCTTAAACCAGGATTTTCTTTTCCCCCACCAAGAAAGAGTTAATAAAATCCCATCAATTGTCCACGTTACAAAAAACTAAACATTTTATAGCCTGTAAAATGTGACAAAGCAAATCTGCTCTGAATGCTGTCCCTTCCATTATATGATGTGCAGCTATGTGGTATCAGAGATATTGGATATCAAACTTTGCAGAGCCTTTTTTAATTTAATCTATTGTGAATTTTTGGGTCAAAATTAATGCATTGGCTAAAAATAATTATAATTTGTAAACTGCACCTGCATTTTGTTTTAACCCCTGTGAAAAACCTAAAGGTTTAACAAACTTCTTAAGCACAAAAAATGTGCTGAAAAAACCCCACCTCCTCTTATACACAGCTCATTAAAAAAAATAAACTTACATACTCACCCTCTGGCACCCAATGCTCGGCAAGGCTACCGATCCTAGTTGCGGCTCCTCTTCTGTCTTCTCTATGTTGTATTAGCCGGCAGAGAAGCATCCATGCGATATGCTGGCCGGCGCACACCATGATGCAGTTATGTCGCCGCTGATGATGTCATAGTGTGTGCCGGCTGGCAGATCGTGTGGACGCGTCTCTGCCGGCTGTTACAGCAAAAAGCAGAAAGAAGAGGAGCCACGGGGACCGGAGCATGGGGGAGCTGCGCTGAGCACCGGTAGTACCAGAAGGTGAGTATGTAAGTTTGTTTATTTTATCTGCTTGGCGAACTGCAGGTTGGCTGGCTGTATACTACATCGGGATGTCTGGCTGCATACTAAATAGGGCTGGCTGACTGTATACTACATGTGGCTGGCTGTATACTACTGGAGGATGGCTGTATACTACTGGGGCTACCTGGCTGTATACTACTGGGGGCTAGCCAGCTATATACTGCTGGGGGCTGGCTATATACTGGGAGGCTGCGACCAATGCATTCCCCACCCTTGGCTTATACTCAAGTCATAAAAATGTCACAAATTGCACAGAAAATTCTAAACCTGAGAGGCTGAATAAAACCCATGCCAATTTAAAGCAGACACTAATGAAATGTTAGTTATGAAGTTATTCTGATGACTGAATAGAAGATAATATAGAACACTGAATATTGAGAATTTTGCCAAATTTTGGCCCTTTTTATAACTAAAAGATCATCAAAATTTTTCAACTAATTTAAAGAACAATGCATCACAAAACAATCTCAAAATCCCTTGAACCCTGAATATGTTATAGCGTTCCACAGCTATGATAACTTATAGTGACACAAGGAAGATTTAAAAAACCCTGAGCAGAAACCCTAAAAATGCATAATGCCACATATTGAAAAAATATATATTTCCCGCATGATGAATAATAATATATATTGTCCTCATAATTAACAAAAACATTTAATTTTTTTTTGTACTCACTGTGCTATATTACCAGTTTCACTTTTCCAGTTTACACCCTTTAACTGCTATACATGGATCTAGACTTGATCTGCTGAAGATAGGGTCACAAGTCCACTTGTTTTGGTCTCAGTGAAGATAGCAGCGCAACTTAAATTTACTTTAAATTTAAGTCAATAAAAGTTTGTACAGTTAAAAGTCTCGAGGTTTGTTATTAGGAGAAAACTTGGTACTGGCGCAGGTAACCTATGCAAGAACTTTTTATGTTAAGCCAAGTTGATTTATGAGTATTCCATGATTCATAATGGGAGGGTTAGTACAATGGTTTCCACAGTACAAGCTCATCTGGTTAATTTGCAAATTTGCAGGTTGTAGGATCTCACATAATTTTCCTGCAGAGAATAGGACAGGTAAATATTTCTCAATGATTGTATACATTGGGGCACATTTACTTACCCATCCCGTCGTGATCCCCGCCGTGTGTTGTCCGACGATTCGGGTCTGCCGCAATTCACTAAGATCGTGCATCCAATCTCCTGCATTTGTCGCTTCCCCGGCTGAGGTCCACCGGAGTTTACCTTCTTCTTCCTGGTGCATGTGAGTGCTGATCTTGTGACACAATTTGCTTTTTAAATTCCACGGTTTGTCCGAATCAGTCGGGTTGTCCGACGTCCACACCCACCGATGGCGTGCGCCAAAAACCCAGGGCAATTTAGGGCAAAATGGAAAACCCAACGGAAATGCGTCCGACAGACCCTTAGTTAATGTGCCCCATTGTGTTGTAAAATGTATTTGTTAGGTGGAAAATACCACCTGTTCATTTGTTTTAGAAGTCAAAGGGGCACATGTATCATAAGTCTGCCTTTGTCAGACTGTTTTTTGGGGACTTTTCTTGGCTTTTCTGCCCTTCAGTCAAGTTTGGTCTTATGTGAATTTGCGACTTTTCAAATCAAAAGTCTCCAGAAGTTCGAAGCTAACTTCTATGCCTGGCCAGGGTCAGCTGTAGATGTGCGTTAAATTTGCTACTTTTTGCAACTTGTGATAACTCAGGGAACACAGCAGAAAACAAGGCAATCGTGAACTTTAAAGAGAGATGGTTTTAGGCGCAATAAAAAAGTTGCAAATGAACGCAATAAATAAATAAAAATTTCAGCAAAAGGTAATCCAAAAGTCTGATTCATGTGCCCCAAAGTCTCAAAGGTCTTGATAGTAGAATGGATTATGCAAATATGCATCTGACCTGATAGCTTACACAGTGTAACTTGTCAGCTTTCTTCTGAAAGATCAGACCAGGACTGATATTGAAAGTTTAAGACTCTTAGGTCCTTTTTTTAACAGTTACCAATGTGAGTGTAATGTACTTTGCTCCACACACTAAGTGATGTGATCTATGTGGACATAAATTATCCGGCTAATGCTAAATTGACTGTTTCCATTTCTTTTATCATAAGAAAATGCCCCCTCTCCATTAAGTTACATGGAATAAATAATAAGGCCACCAACTGATATGTGCAATAAAGAAATTTTACTCATGCAAACCACTTTCTATGCCAACTATAATAATCTTATCGATTTTGCATCTTAGGACAAGTATGTATAGTATCCGTCCTCTTTTTGTAGGTTTTGCATATGTTTGGTTTTTTATTTTACTTGCACTTTTTATAAATTTCATTTACCCTTATTTTGGAAACATTACATACACTATAACCCCATTTTAAAAAAATAGAAACGTGTGGAGGCCTGTATTACATGCTAAATGTTTTTCTATTAGACAATTACGTTAAGCCTATTTATAAAACAAAGTTATATTAAGCAGCAGCTAATATGTCACAATGGGGCCATTTGTTTACTTTGTAACTCTCATCACACATGTTTTCTCAATCTGACTCTAACAAATCTGTAAAGATAGCTCCAGTAAACCACATTCTGCCTTCCAATCTGCCATGCAGAGAATATTCACATGGTCAGCCCTAATTGATTCAAATTCTTCAGTTTTTATCATCCATCATCAGAATGCTAACAAATGCACAATTAATTGCTAATTCATACTAATTATTCATATCATCATACTAGGTACAGAAATTATGCCTAGTACTAAGATATGTTTAAGAACCCTTAATAATTATTAAAATTAAAAGCAAAAGTGCATAACTATAGTAATTAGTAATTCATTTAAGTTTAATGTTCTTTTTATTACATGACTGCTGTACAAATCACTACAGGGACCACCTTTTCTGCACAAAGATCAAGAAAGGCTATCCTAATCTCATAGGCCAGTATGCAAACATGGTCATTTGCACCCTTCATGTGCTATTTCATGTTTATTTTAATAGGAAGGTGAAAATAATGATTTGCATACCAAAACAAAAGTACATTAAATGTTAGCTTAACCCCTTAAAGACCAGGTCCCTTTTCAATTTTTGAGTTTTCATTTTCACTCCCCACCTTCAAATATATATAACTTTCTTACTTTTCCATGTAAAGCATTTTGCGAAGGCTTGTTTTCTGCATAACAAATTTCACTTGGAAGCAGGAAAAAAAATTCCAAATGCAGTGAAATTGGTGAAAAAAAGCATTTTTCTTGTGGACTTGGATTTTACGGCTTTCACCAAATGACATGTCTACTTTATTCTTTGGGTCGGTGTGATCACGGGGATACCAAATTTATATAGGTTTTATAATGTTTTCATAAATTTTCAAAAATTAAAACCTCCTTTAGGAAAAAAAATCTTCATTTTGCTATCTTTTGGTGCTAATAACTTCTTTATGCTTCAATGTACAGAGCTGAGTGGGGTTTTACTTTTTGTGAGATGAGATTATGTTTTCAATGCTACCATTTTGAGGACAGCACGACCTTTTGATCCTCTTTTATAAAATTTTTTAAGTGTTGCAAAATGACCCAAAAAGTGGTATCGATTTAGGACGCTCTTTTCCATCACAGCGTTAAACGCTGGGACTAACAGTTTTTTTTTCATTTTGATAGATAGGATATTTTTGGATGTGGCGATACCTAACATCCTTTTTTTATAGTTTATTTCTATGTATACCAGTTCTAGGGAAAGAGTAGTGATTAAAATTTTGGTTTTTTTATTAATTTTTTTTATTGATTTTTTTTTTTTTTTTTACTATTTTTAAGACTCTTTAGGGTACTTTAACACTAGGTTGTCTCATTGATCCTACCATAAACTGCCATACTATAAAATAGCAGCATATGGGGATTTTACTGATCATGTATTACAATGTACCACTGGCACATTGTAACGAATGATTAGCTGCTATACAGCCTCGGGTCTTACAAAAAACCTGAGGCTGTCATAGCAACACAGATCACTGCTTTTCCCCAATTACAGGTGTTACCGTTGGGTATTTGATGCAATATGTAGCAGAAACTTACCGGGTATGGAGAGGGGTTTGTGAGCCCTCTCTGAACACCTGCAGCCAACGTGTGACATAAAGATACACATGTCATAAAGGGATTAATGTTATGCCCATAGACCTTTATTACCACACTAAACACCATAGCCATTTACTGCTAAAATGTCAGAATTCTTGCCAGCTGTGAGCTTGCAACTGGCCACCAGCAAGACCTTGCAGGACTCCAACAAAAAAGAGAGCTTGCCGAAAACAAACTGATTTGCTTCTTCCTCTGCCTCAGGAGTCCCAGTACAACTCTGCCCCCTGACTGATTCCCACATCTCATCTCAGCATGCTAACTTTACCAGTTTTCATAAGTAATAATTGTTCCCAATCCAGACATCTCCAGCAGTCACCAAACCTTCAGTAACAAGCGGTAATGCAGACTTCATTCCTTCTTTCTTTTAACAAACCTGTTTTTTAAGTTTACAGACAGAAGGACAAAGTAAAGATATGGTCAATGCCTTATAATAGCAGTTTATAAAAATGTTAGTTTTTGGGGATTCATCTTACTGACAGTAAAATTAGCCCCCCAAAACAATATATATTATCGTTAGAAAGCTTTCACCCTATCCTTATGTTGTCTCTCTCCATGCCTGTAAACTTAAACATTCAGTTTCTTAAGTTGTATACACCTGAGATGAGTCTGATCAGCATTTTGCCTGAAGCTGAGTGACCTGCACAGCCATGGTTATGGTCCTTGATAGACAGCCCATATGATCATCTGACAAGAAGAGCTATGCAGCTGCCCTATATGCTCCTTCATCATGCTGAGGAGAGGAGCAGGAGGTCACTGCCACCAATCCTCTCACCTCTTTCTTCCTTCTTATAGAACTGTTTCATCTGTCAGCAGCAGTGTGCCTAGGAAAAAGTAAAGGATCCCCTGTATATCCCCTGTGTATGGGGAAAGGGATGTCAGATACTTTGTGTAGCTGATGTCTTATCTGTGTCTCTCACAGACAGCAGCTAAAGCAAACTAACCCCCATTGCAATGCATGACTTTACACAGAGAAAAGAGGAGGGAGGAGATAGGAGGGGTAATAGGGTAGTTACCTCCTGGCTCAATTTCCTAACTCCATTGCCAAAGTTAATATGCATAATAAAGAAAAAGGTGATTTTACAACAATTGATGTATGGATGAACAATATAAAGGCTGGGATGGAATAGGTAGTGGTGTCAGAGTTAATGAGAACATCTGAAAGGTTTCCTTGAAAAGCAAGGATATATTTTTTGCTTTACTGATATACAGGCAGTGCCTGGGTTACATACAAGATAGGTTCCGGAGGTTTGTTCTTAAGTTGAAATTGTATGTAAGTCGAAACTGTATATTTTATAACTGTAGATCCAGACAAAAATTTTTTTTGCCCCAGTGACAATTGGAGTTTAAACATTTTTTGCTGTAATGGGACCAAGGATTAGCAATAAAGCTTCATTACAGACACCGTACAGCTGATCATTGCAGCCTTGGACTATAGTAAAGCATTCAAAAAGCTTCACCAGAGGTCAGAGGGGTCCGTCTGTAAGTCGGGTGTCCTTAAGTAGGAGACCGCCTGTACTCCTTTAATCAGTAATAACATTTATATGATATTATAGAAAGGGGATGTAGCCTAAGTTTCATCAAAAATTATACCAATGTACCTAACTTTTTGCACATTTTTTAGGGTCCACCAAACAAATAACTAGGTGAACTGTTTTGAAAAAAAAAAGTACAATATTACAGTGAACACTTTATAAAATACACAGTTAAGAGTTTGGTGTCTCCCTTAAAAAAGACCTGGCCACCATAGACAAAGTAAGAAACGATTTTACTAGTGGAAGGAGGAAGATTTAACCCGGTGCTGCACTTTTCAACAAATGCACAATGGGAGGGTGGGGTGTGAGTAAGGTTTTTTGTGCTCGTTCTTGATGACAGGTTCCCTTTAAGAAGTTTGTACCAACCTCAGTCAACACAGTGCTGCACCAATTTCACTTTGTTATTTACATTATTAGGTGTTCATCAAATAATGTTTTTGTGTACTTACAAGATTTTCTGGCAAAATTCCTTATGAAAATAATTGTATAATTAAAAAGAATGTATACTGAAAATCATAGACAAAATGTTTTTAACATCCCAGAAGTTTCCCCTCAATCCTTTATCACTTGATAACCTAAAATTGTTCTTTTTATTCAGTGCCTTGGATATCCTCAGGTTTAATGAAACCAAGTTATCTACTGTGCTAATAAGAAATGTTGCCTTGGAAACATGAACTTTTATACTTGTACTTTTAGACTGATATTTTTGAATGTCATAAATGTGATTAGCAAAGTTAAGCAGAGCTGATAGTTTTGTACGAAAGTAAAAATACATTGATTTTAAAATGACTAATTATATCTATGAACTTATAGAAAGCAGTTTAAATGAATATATATTGAGATATTTTAACAAGGTAATCAAAGTAATTTGTTGCTATTGCCTTGCACTTTGATACTTACAGTTTAAACATCCTACTTACTTTCAAAAAATGGGGGAGATTTATCATCAAGTTTCTAAGGTAAAACTGTTCTAGCTGCCCATAGAAACCAATCAGAGCTCAGCTTTAATTTTATTACATCTGTGAGAAAAAGAAACCTGAGCTCTGATTGGTTGTCATGGGCAACTAGAACAGTTCTACTCTAAGCGACTTATGATAAATCTCCCCCAATATGTATATTTACTTTTATTATAAAGAATAAGCAGTGTTAGTGATTACCAAACAATAAGCTGAATTGCCCTATAGCATACCCATTGGGTTCATTTACTAAGGGCTCCGCGGCCACAACTTTGTCGGGTTTCCCGCCTTTTTCCATTTTGCGGCGAATTACGCTGAGATTTGGCGCATGTGAACGGATTTTGGCACAACAGAAATTGGGGGGCGTGGCCGTCGGAAAACCCGTCAGATTCAGAAAAACCGCAGAATTTAAAAAACGAATTGTGTCGCAAAATGAAGGGGGTATAATACTTATTTATTTAATTCCCCCCCCCCCCTTTACTTTTCAGATGCTGTTTACTATGTTGGATTTTTTTAGACTATCATGGTAACTAGAATTTTTTAAAATCTATTTTCTATATAAAAAAAAACAAGATACAATAAAGCAGCAGCACCTTTTCTTTGCAAGCGTCAAGACAGCTTAGTTTTAGGCTTTCCCATCCCAACCTGTATGATTGGGTATTGGATTGTAACTTGCTATTCCCAGCTCCTCTTGTGCAGGTTGATTATAAGATGGTTTAGTGTAAACCTTTTGAATGACTATCACTAAACCATGGCCTTTATAATGAATACTGTTGTAAAAACAGTGCCATTAGTAAAGTGAAGTTAAAATAAAGGTGAAGATAAAAGTTGAAATAAATATTGTATTACAAGAAACTCCCCTGATATGCAATGGTCAACCATTTTGTTAAAAAGAAAAAAGTGGTAATTGACCTAGTCCACCAAAAGCAACGTAGTACACCAGAAAAGTTTAATTAAATACAGATATTGGACCCCATCCTGGGTCCTGCTGGAAGTTACTAGAGCTATTTGGCATGCTTTCAAAAACATCTTCATGTTTCTTATAACTAATTAGTCCTGGAAATGTACTTGGAGAAATTTTAGCCCCTTACATTGGGGGAAAAAAAAAATTCCTAAAAATTAGCTAATTTCAGCTAATGTTAGTAAAGACTTTGACTTGTAGGAGATCACTGCTTCCCAACTCTCCCACTAAAATGAGCTTTGTTTACACCACGTAACTAATTTTAATTTTTTTGCTACAGTATAAGTCAAACTAATATTAATTTAGCTAAGCAGTTTTGATTTTAAAAAGGTATCTGATTGGTGGGGATCTGACTTTTGGGACATAAAAATGGATAAAGATATCTATGTCAAAAACCTCATGGAGGAAAAAATACAATAACATGGGATTGCTCTGCCCCTCTTTCCTCTCCATGTATCTTGAATGTTGCTCTAATAACACATGGAATTATTTTCAGTTATTATGATATTAAAAATAGTTACCAATCAGATGTAGTTTTTATCATTTTCCATCTTCAGTAAGCATGAGATACATTGCAATAATTATGCATTATTAATATTGCTTAGAGCAATTACAAAGATGAACGTGTTGCGTTCAGACAATGTCGTAAAAGGAAATCTAAAATAGATCTACTAAAATGCTAAAAAGAGAATTTTTACAATATGTTTTTTTCAAATTCATCAAATAGCGTGTCAAGAAAGGTCAAAAGCACAAAAGATAATGCATACAGATATAGTTTGTTCAACAGACCCACAAATAATGGTGCTGAGATATTTCCTGCTTACTGTCAAATAAGAATGATTGTGGTATGCTAAATCAATAAAAGACACTTATAATGACTTCATTTGTTCATAGTAATGCATCTCAGACACTGGTGCAATAACTGCTAAAGATACTTAGGATGCATTTTGGACCCTAACAGGTCAGCAACTTTTTCTCTTCTTATATCCAGCATATCTAGCACTTTGACGTTTACTTTGACATTCACCGGGTTTAACTGTTCTCATTACTGCACCTATACTGTACATACATTCATGTCTCGCTGTGTCCCTGCAAACATTCCAAGAGTTTGTCACTTATAGACTGGGCTCCTACTACGAAGATCCAATATTTATGTGGAATTAAAATAAAGCATTAGGGATAGTAGGAGTAATCTAAAAAATTTAATATACCACGGAAAGGCATTCACAGTAGTTCCTCTTTTATACACATGATTTATTATTTGTCATTTGTCTTCCTAATTTTCAAATACAAAAATTCCATTGTGGTCTTAACTTATTTAGTTGGCGACAGAATAAGTGATTTGCAGACCCGAACTGCAATGTATGGGTCCAAGCCGAACATTTTGGGTTCAGGTTCAGTCAAAATGTTGCAAAGTGGAATAAAAAAACTTAGGAACTTGTTGCACCGAATCGACAATGTTTTGTGCGCCTATTAAACTAAACAGTTGCATATCCACTGAAGAAACTGCAGACATTAACACCTTATGTGCCACAATTATCAACCTGTCCAAGCCACTATAATAAATCTGATGTGCAAAGAAAGAGCTCCTAAGGCCCCTTCCACACTAGCGAGTGTGATGCGATGAACTCGCATCACACTCGCAACGCAAGCTGCCGGGAACGCACGGCCCGAACGCTGCACCGCGGGAGTGAACTCAGCATGTCAGTTCACTCCCGCGGTGCAGCGTTCGGGCCGTGCGTTCCCGGCAGCTTGCGTTGCGAGTGTGATGCGAGTTCATCGCATCACACTCGCTAGTGTGGAAGGGGCCTAACACCGTCCAAAACACTAGAATAAGTTCCCGCCTCATGTTAAATCTACTCCAGTGACTTTATTGGAAGTTTGTGGTTTACATGTGTGAAAATGTAGTCCATGCTGAGTTTTTTTTCTCACTGTTTTACATTTTGTGAAAAAAACCCTCTACTTGAAAATAATGGGTCAGTGTGACATGTGGACATGCAAAACATACTAAAGGCTAATAGCTACTGCATAAGATTTTTTCTAGGGCCACTGTAAATTTTGAGCTGCCTCTGGTCTTGGCACACATAGCTAGAAATTAGTTTTTTCAAGGTCACTGTAATGCACTGAATTTTTGCTACTTCGTGGAATGTACAAAAAATGTAAAAACATTATTTATAAAAAAAATCTCTATAAATAAATAAAAAATAAAAATAATAACACCTCTACAGACTTGCTTTCAGTGCAATCATAGCAAAATGTAGACTGAAGATAAAATGATATTGTTGCCACATGGGAAAAAATTGAACACAAAAAACAATTGTTTTTTACTTCAATCCTCCAACAAAAAAAGGGAATTAAAAGTGATTCAATAAGTTTCATATACATCAAATTATGGTGGCATTCAAAAACACAACATCCACTTACTTGAAAATTTTTATGACTACTATCCAGTCATCCATGTAGATAAGAGTAGTTTTGATAACTTTGTTGGTGTATTTAGTGACCACATGAAGTTTAGGCAAGGAATAAGCGAATAACCATTTCAGGATAGGAAAAGTGCAACTGTTCCTCCAATATCCTCCTTCTGAGATAAATATATCCAGGGAGAGGGGACATTATTATAATCATCATTGTAGGTACAAATCCCCTACTTTCGCTAGCCTCTTCTTGAATACCCTAATTGAGGGTTATTAACTCTCCAGGAGGTACAGTCTCAAAGGATTTTCTCATATGTGTAGGTAGCGACTGCTTCACTCCACTTTTTAGGTTATAGACAGGAATTATTAACCGGTTAAGGACCGGGCCCTTTCCTGTTTTTTCATGTCCATTTTTCACTCCCCACCTTCAAAAATCTATAACTTTTTTTATTTTTACACGTAAGGCCCCTTCTACACTAGCGAGTGTGATGCGATGAACTCGCATCACACTCGCAACGCAAGCTGCCGGGAACGCACGGCCCGAACCCTGCACCGCGGGAGTGAACTGACATGCTGAGTTCACTCCCGCGGTGCAGCGTTCGGGCCGTGCGTTCCCGGCAGCTTGCGTTGCGAGTGTGATGCGAGTTCATCGCATCACACTCGCTAGTGTAGAAGGTGCCTAAAGAGCTGTGTGATGGCTTGTTTTCTGTGTAACAAATTCATTGCACTTCATAGTGATGGTATTAAATATTCCATGTCATGGAAGCGGGCAAAAAATTCCAAATGCAGTGAAAATGGTGAAAAAATGCATTTGCGCCATTTTCTTGTGGGCTTGGATATTATGTCTTTCACTGAGCACCCCAAATGACATGTCTACTTTATTCTTTGGGTCGGTACGGCGGGCGGTCGCGAACTGGTTAATATCCCGTCATGGAGTTATGGTCCATCTCAGCCTAAGGCCACATACATTTTTTGAATAAAGCAAGCCAGGATATCATATAGCTATTACAAAATGGGTTCTACCATTCTTGGACACAGAGATATAAATATCTCAGAATGTGAACATAGGAAATTGTTCATGTCTGGTATTAATGTGATCTGGGGATTCATCTGGATCCATTGACAGCAGAACCCTGACCCTATGACTTCCCATTGTGAATCTAGAACTCCACCAAGGTCTTGGATCTGATCCCAGGTAGGAGGGTCCCTAGAGACCTCCTGTGGGTGTGAAGGGGTGTGTCTGCACCTATTATAATCAGAACACCCTTTGTGCTCATGGTCTTGCCTGGGGTATCCCTTAACATCACAAGCACAGGAAGGATTTTAACGTGTGGACTATCTTTCCCCATTAGGCCCTCACAAGGTAACTAACCCACTGTGTGCCGATACTTGTAGTCCTGCACTTTTGTTTTGTACTCTGTTAAATAGTTCCATATGATTGTATCTCATTAGTACAGTGTAGGGAACTGGTCTAGCTAGGTTAGAGGCCCAAAAAAAGATATTAATTCTTCTTATGGAGATTACCTTTGCAGGCCACCATATGCATTATCACATATGGTTTGTAGTTTGCCTACACTTATCATGTGTAACAGCCCCACTTTTTTCATCCCCAGTAAAATCCCTTAATCATTTAAGGAACACATTGGAGAAATCTTTCATGCTACTTATGGCAAGTAAGGTTTTACAGAAAGTGAAGTTGAAGTAATTTATTACATTCGTCTTAGCCCTCCCGCTAAATGTAAACGATAACAGGGGTCAATGAGCACGGAGAATGGAAATGCTTTTTATGTTTTTCACATAGTTAATGTGGCTGTTAGCAGATCAAACAAATCTTTTCTAACAAGAGAACACATTGCTGCGTGGAAAGCTTCAGGCAAGCTTTGATCATGACAGGTTAGTATACATGGGTGCTGGAACATTAAGTTCTTGTTGCACATTTCAGTAACTGTATTATAGAAGCCAGTCATTTTGTGTATGATAGCAAAAACTGTCAAGTACATTTCATATTCAGTAGGCATACAGTAAATGTTCACATCTCTATCTTCAATCACATTGTTGTTTCTTTTGTCACAAACATTATTTCTATTGAGTACAGAACCGTACCAGGTTGAATTTTGTCTGTGACATGGGGATTTTGGGGTTTTGCATTGTAGAAATGTAAAATATTTGAGATTTTTATTATTAACAATTCATCGGCCAGTTTGGCGGGGAGAGTTGTGCCTACTATAGGGGTGCCTACAGCTTACTAATAACTTTTTCTTGGGAAGAGATACATAAAAACATCAATTCTGTGTTTTGAAATAGAATTTTTTTTTGTAATTTTTAATAAGTTACCTTTATTCTATCACTTATACAGGGGGTCCCCTACTTAAGAACACCCGACTTAAAGACGACATCTAGTTACAAATGGACCTCTGGATGTTGGTAATTTACTATACTTTAGCCTTAGGCTACATTAAACAGCTATAATAGATGTCAAATTTGAAGCTTTATTGTTAATCCTGGTTTTTACAGTACAACATTTTGAAAATCCAATTGTCACAGAAACCCAAAAAAATTTCGGCTGGGGCTACAATTATAAAATATACAGTTCAGACTTACACACAAATTCAACTTAGGAAAAAACCTACAGAACCTATCTTGTACGTAACTCAGGGACTGCCTGTAGTTTGTTCTATGTTTTACATATTTGGGAACAATTTTGTATTTTGGAAACACCATCTTTTAATAATTATAATTTTTAATTTTTTTCCGTTTACAGGCATAGTTGAAGTTTTGCTACTTTCTTTGGGACCATTTTGAAGCACATAACATTCTTTAACATGGTTTGAACATTTTATCTGGCAAGTAGGTGCATAGGAAGATTTTATTTACTTTAAAAAAAAAATTATACCATTTTTATTTACTTTTCAGTTTTCCTGACCCATGGGAGGCCTCAAACAGCAGTCATCTGATCAGGTGTTTAATATTGTTTTATTGCAATGTATAATAACTGAACATGCATACCTTAAATGTCAAATCCTGCTTTTGGCAGGATGTAACAGGCAACTACTAAGGGCAGCCTCAAGGTCCCTGATTCGAGTCTTTCCACTATGCTGTTCTTTTTCAAAATAAGTCATAAAGTGGTTAACTTTATTTTGATCACATTTATTTATTTTTAGATTTTCTTTTTTTTGAAGTCTCATTTGGGAACTAGACTTTGAGTTCTTGATACCTCATAGATTACCTATGCCACAGATGATCTCACAGCTGGCTTTGTAGCAGTGACAAACCGCCTGGTCAATCCAGCTTCTGCAAACCACAAGGTTTTCCTAACAAATACTAACCAAGGCCTAGGGTCGGCTTGTTTAAAGTGAGGGTTCTCAATAGGATAATCCTTCTTATTGCTATTTAAGCTATTGAATTAGAGTGAGGAAAGGTCTGTTTTTTTAAGGAGAGATTTTCTTAAAAGAGTAAAATAAATTCAAAGACTAGAAATTTATAAGGCTTCCAATTTTAATGTTAGCACTAATATATAGAATATTAGAAATATTTTACATTTTTGTTTGACCTACATTTATCTAGTATTAGAATCATTGAGCAAACATAAAGCTTTGTTCCAAGGTCTGCATAAACATTTTAGTTAGCTTAACTTTGTAAGTTTCAGCAGTTTTGTTAGTTGCATATTAATTAATTACCAGCTGGGACATTCTAGGTTTGTGGAGATTCATTGCCAGTTAATAGGCTTAGGTAGCGAATGTCAGGCTGGCAGCCAATGACTTTGGCTTGAATAATAACACTAGGTTTTTGTGATTTTATATGCCTACAGGCAAGTGAACTGTTAGAACTATATTTTCTTTAACCCCTTCGCGTCTAAGCCATTATATAGCTTCAGGACCAAGCACAATTTTTAAAATCTGTTCTGTGTCACTATTTGCAGTTATAAATTTAGAACGGTTTATCATACCTAGGTAATTTTGAGATTGTTTTTTTGTGACATGTTGTACTTCACGTTAGTGGTATATTTTGGTTGTTATGCTTTGCATTTATTTATTAAAAAGTAAGAAATTTGGTAAAAATTTTGAAAAAATGGCAATTTTTTGATTTCTAAATGTTATTCCCATTTTACAGTAAGTCTAACCACCCAAATTAGTAACTAATTAACATTTACCATAAATCTACTTTATGTTGGCATCATTTTTTAAATGTTATAATATTTTATTTGGCCATTAGGTGACTTTCTAATAGAACAGCAATTTTTCTAATTTTCAAAAAAATGTAAGATTCAATGATTTTAGAGGTCATTTCATATTGTAAAGGGTTTTACAAGTTATATTTTGTGGAACTCCTCACAAATCATCCCATTTTTAAAACTGCACCCCTCAAACTGCTCAAAACAGTCATTGATAAGTTTGTTAACCCTTTCAGTGTCTCATATGAATTGAAACAAGATGGAGGTTCCATTTGGAATTTTCTAATTTTTACAATTAAGTTAATATTTAGCCCTAAAATACATATGTCCATACAGGATAAAAGGAAAAAACCTCACAAATTTTTGTTTGTGCAGTTTCTCTTTACTATGGCAATAATCCCCATGTGGATGTAAACCGCTTTATGAGGCCACAATAGGGTAAAGAATAGAAAGAGCGCCATTGAGCTTTTGGAGGGCAGATTAGGCGAAGGACACAGATCAGGTGCCAGGACACATTTCAAAAGTTCCTGAGGTTTCCAGAAGGGTGAAACCCCCAACAAATGACACCATTTTTGAAACTACACCCCTGAAAGAATGTATTTATGGTTATGATCAGCCTTTTGATGCTATGGTTGTTTTACAGTTTTCTGTTGAAATGTAGCGTGAAAAAAATCTTTGTGCCATTTTTCACAAATTCAGCATTTATAGGACAGATTTGTCAGATGCAGAGCATGAAAGTGAAACCAATGGGCTTAATTTTTATAGTGCAGTTTCTCCTGAGTTCAGAAATACGCCCAAAGTGGCATAAATATGTTCACTGGACATACGGCAGGGCCTGCAAGTGAAGCAGCAACCTGAGGCGTTCAAAGACCAATATTTGAATGATTGATTCACCAGCCCCAAGTAATGTTCAAAGAGACCGTGGACCCCCAGAATGATGGAAACCCCCCACAAATGACACCATTTTTGAAACTACACCCCTGAAAGAATGTATTTATGGTTATGATCAGCCTTTTGATGCTATGGTTGTTTTACAGTTTTTTGTTGAAATGTAGTGTGAAAAAAAATTTTATGCCATTTTTCACAAATTCAGCATTTATAGGACAGATTTGTCAGATGCAGAGCATGAAAGTGAAACAAATGGGCTTAATTTTTATAGTGCTGTTTCTCCTGAGTTCAGAAATACGCCCAAAGTGGCATAAATATGTTCACTGGACATACGGCAGGGCCTGCAAGTGAAGCAGCAACCTGAGGTGTTCAAAGACCAATATTTGAATGATTGATTCACCAGCCCCAAGTAATGTTCAAAGAGACCGTGGACCCCCAGAATGATGGAAACCCCCCACAAATGACACCATTTTTGAAACTACACCCCTGAAAGAATGTATTTATGGTTATGATAAGCCTTTTGATGCTATGGTTGTTTTACAGTTTTTTGTTGAAATGTAGTGTGAAAAAAATTTTTGTGCCATTTTTCACAAATTCAGCATTTATAGGACAGATTTGTCAGATGCAGAGCATGAAAGTGAAACAAATGGGCTTAATTTTAATAGTGCTGTTTCTCCTGAGTTCAGAAATACGCCCAAAGTGGCATAAATATGTTCACTGGACATACGGCAGGGCCTGCAAGTGAAGCAGCAACCTGAGGCGTTCAAAGACCAATATTTGAATGATTGATTCACCAGCCCCAAGTAATGTTCAAAGAGACCGTGGACCCCCAGAATGATGGAAACCCCCCACAAATGACACCATTTTTGAAACTACACCCCTGAAAGAATGTATTTATGGTTATGATAAGCCTTTTGATGCTATGGTTGTTTTACAGTTTTTTGTTGAAATGTAGTGTGAAAAAAAATTTTGTGCCATTTTTCACAAATTCAGCATTTATAGGACAGATTTGTCAGATGCAGAGCATGAAAGTGAAACAAATGGGCTTAATTTTTATAGTGCTGTTTCTCCTGAGTTCAGAAATACGCCCAAAGTGGCATAAATATGTTCACTGGACATACGGCAGGGCCTGCAAGTGAAGCAGCAACCTGAGGCGTTCAAAGACCAATATTTGAATGATTGATTCACCAGCCCCAAGTAATGTTCAAAGAGACCGTGGACCCCCAGAATGATGGAAACCCCCCACAAATGACACCATTTTTGAAACTACACCCCTGAAAGAATGTATTTATGGTTATGATAAGCCTTTTGATGCTATGGTTGTTTTACAGTTTTTTGTTGAAATGTAGTGTGAAAAAAAATTTTGTGCCATTTTTCACAAATTCAGCATTTATAGGACAGATTTGTCAGATGCAGAGCATGAAAGTGAAACAAATGGGCTTAATTTTTATAGTGCTGTTTCTCCTGAGTTCAGAAATACGCCCAAAGTGGCATAAATATGTTCACTGGACATACGGCAGGGCCTGCAAGTGAAGCAGCAACCTGAGGCGTTCAAAGACCAATATTTGAATGATTGATTCACCAGCCCCAAGTAATGTTCAAAGAGACCGTGGACCCCCAGAATGATGGAAACCCCCCACAAATGACACCATTTTTGAAACTACACCCCTGAAAGAATGTATTTATGGTTATGATCAGCCTTTTGACGCTATGGTTTTTTTAGAGTTTTTTGTTGAAATGTAGCGTGAAAAAAAATTTTGTGCCATTTTTCACAAATTCAGCATTTATAGGACAGATTTGTCAGATGCAGAGCATGAAAGTGAAACAAATGGGCTTAATTTTTATAGTGCTGTTTCTCCTGAGTTCAGAAATACGCCCAAAGTGGCATAAATATGTTCACTGGACATACGGCAGGGCCTGCAAGTGAAGCAGCAACCTGAGGCGTTCAAAGACCAATATTTGAATGATTGATTCACCAGCCCCAAGTAATGTTCAAAGAGACCGTGGACCCCCAGAATGATGGAAACCCCCCACAAATGACACCATTTTTGAAACTACACCCCTGAAAGAATGTATTTATGGTTATGATCAGCCTTTTGATGCTATGGTTGTTTTACAGTTTTTTGTTGAAATGTAGTGTGAAAAAAAATTTTATGCCATTTTTCACAAATTCAGCATTTATAGGACAGATTTGTCAGATGCAGAGCATGAAAGTGAAACAAATGGGCTTAATTTTTATAGTGCTGTTTCTCCTGAGTTCAGAAATACGCCCAAAGTGGCATAAATATGTTCACTGGACATACGGCAGGGCCTGCAAGTGAAGCAGCAACCTGAGGTGTTCAAAGACCAATATTTGAATGATTGATTCACCAGCCCCAAGTAATGTTCAAAGAGACCGTGGACCCCCAGAATGATGGAAACCCCCCACAAATGACACCATTTTTGAAACTACACCCCTGAAAGAATGTATTTATGGTTATGATAAGCCTTTTGATGCTATGGTTGTTTTACAGTTTTTTGTTGAAATGTAGTGTGAAAAAAATTTTTGTGCCATTTTTCACAAATTCAGCATTTATAGGACAGATTTGTCAGATGCAGAGCATGAAAGTGAAACAAATGGGCTTAATTTTAATAGTGCTGTTTCTCCTGAGTTCAGAAATACGCCCAAAGTGGCATAAATATGTTCACTGGACATACGGCAGGGCCTGCAAGTGAAGCAGCAACCTGAGGCGTTCAAAGACCAATATTTGAATGATTGATTCACCAGCCCCAAGTAATGTTCAAAGAGACCGTGGACCCCCAGAATGATGAAAACCCCCCACAAATGACACCATTTTTGAAACTACACCCCTGAAAGAATGTATTTATGGTTATGATAAGCCTTTTGATGCTATGGTTGTTTTACAGTTTTTTGTTGAAATGTAGTGTGAAAAAAAATTTTGTGCCATTTTTCACAAATTCAGCATTTATAGGACAGATTTGTCAGATGCAGAGCATGAAAGTGAAACAAATGGGCTTAATTTTTATAGTGCTGTTTCTCCTGAGTTCAGAAATACGCCCAAAGTGGCATAAATATGTTCACTGGACATACGGCAGGGCCTGCAAGTGAAGCAGCAACCTGAGGCGTTCAAAGACCAATATTTGAATGATTGATTCACCAGCCCCAAGTAATGTTCAAAGAGACCGTGGACCCCCAGAATGATGGAAACCCCCCACAAATGACACCATTTTTGAAACTACACCCCTGAAAGAATGTATTTATGGTTATGATAAGCCTTTTGATGCTATGGTTGTTTTACAGTTTTTTGTTGAAATGTAGTGTGAAAAAAAATTTTGTGCCATTTTTCACAAATTCAGCATTTATAGGACAGATTTGTCAGATGCAGAGCATGAAAGTGAAACAAATGGGCTTAATTTTTATAGTGCTGTTTCTCCTGAGTTCAGAAATACGCCCAAAGTGGCATAAATATGTTCACTGGACATACGGCAGGGCCTGCAAGTGAAGCAGCAACCTGAGGCGTTCAAAGACCAATATTTGAATGATTGATTCACCAGCCCCAAGTAATGTTCAAAGAGACCGTGGACCCCCAGAATGATGGAAACCCCCCACAAATGACACCATTTTTGAAACTACACCCCTGAAAGAATGTATTTATGGTTATGATCAGCCTTTTGACGCTATGGTTTTTTTAGAGTTTTTTGTTGAAATGTAGCGTGAAAAAAAATTTTGTGCCATTTTTCACAAATTCAGCATTTATAGGACAGATTTGTCAGATGCAGAGCATGAAAGTGAAACAAATGGGCTTAATTTTTATAGTGCTGTTTCTCCTGAGTTCAGAAATACGCCCAAAGTGGCATAAATATGTTCACTGGACATACGGCAGGGCCTGCAAGTGAAGCAGCAACCTGAGGCGTTCAAAGACCAATATTTGAATGATTGATTCACCAGCCCCAAGTAATGTTCAAAGAGACCGTGGACCCCCAGAATGATGGAAACCCCCCACAAATGACACCATTTTTGAAACTACACCCCTGAAAGAATGTATTTATGGTTATGATCAGCCTTTTGATGCTATGGTTGTTTTACAGTTTTTTGTTGAAATGTAGTGTGAAAAAAAATTTTATGCCATTTTTCACAAATTCAGCATTTATAGGACAGATTTGTCAGATGCAGAGCATGAAAGTGAAACAAATGGGCTTAATTTTTATAGTGCTGTTTCTCCTGAGTTCAGAAATACGCCCAAAGTGGCATAAATATGTTCACTGGACATACGGCAGGGCCTGCAAGTGAAGCAGCAACCTGAGGTGTTCAAAGACCAATATTTGAATGATTGATTCACCAGCCCCAAGTAATGTTCAAAGAGACCGTGGACCCCCAGAATGATGGAAACCCCCCACAAATGACACCATTTTTGAAACTACACCCCTGAAAGAATGTATTTATGGTTATGATAAGCCTTTTGATGCTATGGTTGTTTTACAGTTTTTTGTTGAAATGTAGTGTGAAAAAAATTTTTGTGCCATTTTTCACAAATTCAGCATTTATAGGACAGATTTGTCAGATGCAGAGCATGAAAGTGAAACAAATGGGCTTAATTTTAATAGTGCTGTTTCTCCTGAGTTCAGAAATACGCCCAAAGTGGCATAAATATGTTCACTGGACATACGGCAGGGCCTGCAAGTGAAGCAGCAACCTGAGGCGTTCAAAGACCAATATTTGAATGATTGATTCACCAGCCCCAAGTAATGTTCAAAGAGACCGTGGACCCCCAGAATGATGGAAACCCCCCACAAATGACACCATTTTTGAAACTACACCCCTGAAAGAATGTATTTATGGTTATGATAAGCCTTTTGATGCTATGGTTGTTTTACAGTTTTTTGTTGAAATGTAGTGTGAAAAAAAATTTTGTGCCATTTTTCACAAATTCAGCATTTATAGGACAGATTTGTCAGATGCAGAGCATGAAAGTGAAACAAATGGGCTTAATTTTTATAGTGCTGTTTCTCCTGAGTTCAGAAATACGCCCAAAGTGGCATAAATATGTTCACTGGACATACGGCAGGGCCTGCAAGTGAAGCAGCAACCTGAGGCGTTCAAAGACCAATATTTGAATGATTGATTCACCAGCCCCAAGTAATGTTCAAAGAGACCGTGGACCCCCAGAATGATGGAAACCCCCCACAAATGACACCATTTTTGAAACTACACCCCTGAAAGAATGTATTTATGGTTATGATAAGCCTTTTGATGCTATGGTTGTTTTACAGTTTTTTGTTGAAATGTAGTGTGAAAAAAAATTTTGTGCCATTTTTCACAAATTCAGCATTTATAGGACAGATTTGTCAGATGCAGAGCATGAAAGTGAAACAAATGGGCTTAATTTTTATAGTGCTGTTTCTCCTGAGTTCAGAAATACGCCCAAAGTGGCATAAATATGTTCACTGGACATACGGCAGGGCCTGCAAGTGAAGCAGCAACCTGAGGCGTTCAAAGACCAATATTTGAATGATTGATTCACCAGCCCCAAGTAATGTTCAAAGAGACCGTGGACCCCCAGAATGATGGAAACCCCCCACAAATGACACCATTTTTGAAACTACACCCCTGAAAGAATGTATTTATGGTTATGATCAGCCTTTGGACGCTATGGTTTTTTAAGAGTTTTTTGTTGAAATGTAGCGTGAAAAAAAATTTTGTGCCATTTTTCACAAATTCAGCATTTATAGGACAGATTTGTCAGATGCAGAGCATGAAAGTGAAACAAATGGGCTTAATTTTTATAGTGCTGTTTCTCCTGAGTTCAGAAATACCCCCAAAGTGGCATAAATATGTTCACTGGACATACGGCAGGGCCTGCAAGTGAAGCAGCAACCTGAGGCGTTCAAAGACCAGTATTTGAATGATTGATTCACCAGCCCCAAGTAATGTTCAAAGAGACCGTGGACCCCCAGAATGATGGAAACCCCCCACAAATGACACCATTTTTGAAACTACACCCCTGAAAGAATGTATTTATGGTTATGATCAGCCTTTTGACGCTATGGTTTTTTTAGAGTTTTTTGTTGAAATGTAGCGTGAAAAAAAATTTTGTGCCATTTTTCACAAATTCAGCATTTATAGGACAGATTTGTCAGATGCAGAGCATGAAAGTGAAACAAATGGGCTTAATTTTTATAGTGCTGTTTCTCCTGAGTTCAGAAATACCCCCAAAGTGGCATAAATATGTTCACTGGACATACGGCAGGGCCTGCAAGTGAAGCAGCAACCTGAGGCGTTCAAAGACCAATATTTGAATGATTGATTCACCAGCCCCAAGTAATGTTCAAAGAGACCGTGGACCCCCAGAATGATGGAAACCCCCCACAAATGACACCATTTTTGAAACTACACCCCTGAAAGAATGTATTTATGGTTATGATCAGCCTTTTGACGCTATGGTTTTTTTAGAGTTTTTTGTTGAAATGTAGCGTGAAAAAAAATTTTGTGCCATTTTTCACAAATTCAGCATTTATAGGACAGATTTGTCAGATGCAGAGCATGAAAGTGAAACAAATGGGCTTAATTTTTATAGTGCTGTTTCTCCTGAGTTCAGAAATACCCCCAAAGTGGCATAAATATATTCACTGGACATATGGCAGGGCCTGCAAGTGATAGGACAATGCAAGGATTTTGAAGCTTTTAGGGCTATTTCCCTATAGGTTTTGCAGGTCCCAGTTTGATTTACATAGGCCCTTATAGCCAGAAGTACCTCTGTTTTATAAAAGACCACACTAAATATTTTTTAAGGGGTTTTGTATATACGCTTGTATTGTTCTCTTGTTTTTTTGGAACAGATGTGGTGAATATCTGAAATATTGAAACACATTTTTTATCAAAAATGTCCACTTAGTACATCATTTTCATGCAACAGCAAAAATGTGGAAAAATATACTCTGACATTTATAAGGTTATTTCCCCTGCTTTCATAAAATAAACCTTTATATACTGCCTGGACACATGGCAGGGCCTGGAAGTGATAGAACGCCACAAGGATTCTGAGGCCTTCATTTACTTGGTATTCATCTAGGGGTATAATGGGAATTATGGAGGTGGACGAGATTAGGGGTTCAGAGTATTCAAATAAAAAAAGAAAACAGGTAAAAAAGAAATTTATAAGTCCAGGGATGTGTGGTAAATGCGGA
This sequence comes from Engystomops pustulosus, assembly GCF_040894005.1. NCBI lineage: Eukaryota > Metazoa > Chordata > Amphibia > Anura > Leptodactylidae > Engystomops > Engystomops pustulosus. The sequence goes on from NC_092415.1 coordinate 59,377,071, forward strand.
AGCAGTTTTTAATACAAAGACCAGGGTGGGAGGGACATGTGTCGCACTGATATGTTGTGTCTTTGCGTTTGCCATTTTTGTAGCAGACAACACATCTTTTCTGGGGGTGACTTTTTTTTGCAGTGGGGGGCACTACTCCAGGAAAGTGCTGCCCAGGAACAATTCTGCAGACAGCAGTCGCAGAGGCAGAACTTTCTCCTCCCTCTGCCGCATTATCACCAAAGAGAAGACATTTAATTACCTTCTCCTGGTATTCCAGGTATGATCCCTGGTGACCAGTGCTCCTAAAGATGACATAGGAGTTGTACAATGCCGTTTGGATAAAATATACTGCCAGCTTTTTGTACCATATTTTACATTTCCGCATGGCATTGTACGGTTTGAGGATCTGGTCAGACATGTCCACTCCCCCCATAAATTTATTGTAATGCTGAATGCATAGTGGTCTTGAGATAGGTTCTGCTGTTCCGCGGACAGGGACAAGGGAGCTGCTGGCATCATGAATGCTAGATAGCATAAACACTTCTTTTTTGTCCCTAAATTTTAAAAAGAGGACCCCATCACTGTGAAGTGCTCTGCTCTCCCCAACCTGCAGGGTTTGGCTTATTAGGGTCTTGGGAAGGTGCCTCTGATTCCTGCGGATCGTCCCACATGCGAGTGTTTTTTTCTCAGCCAGGCACTGAAACAAGGGCACACTTGTGTACCAATTATCCAGGTACACGTGGTAACCCTTGTCAAACACTGAATGCAGGAGGTCCCAGGCAATCTTCCCAGTTATTGTGAGGGATGGAGTACAATCAGGGGGCTGAATTTGACTGTCCCTTCCCTCATAGATCCGAAATGTGTGAGTGTAGCCTGTTTCGGACTCACACATTTTGTAAATCTTTATGCCATATCTGGCACGTTTGTTAGGCAAATATTGCCTAAACTTTATTCTCCCCTTGAAGTGCACAAGGGACTCATCCACCGAAATCTCTCTTTTTGGGGTGTATAGGGAAGAGAATTTTTGGCTTAGAAATTTAATCAGGGGCCGAATCTTATACAGTCTGTCAAAACTGGGGTCATTTTGGGGGGGGCATTGGGAATTGTCTGCAAAATGGAGAAATTTTTGGATGGCCTCAAAGCGAGCCCTGGGCATTGTTGATCCATACAAGGGGGTATGATGTAAGAGATCTTGAGACCAATAGTCCCTTACTGATGGTTTTTTTGTAAGGCCCATATTTAGCACTAATGCCCAAAATTTTTTAATTTCTTCTCTAGTGGTTGGATACCATCTATATGGCCTGGCATAAAATGAATTGGGGTTAGTTTCTAAAAATTGCTGGGCATATAAGTTGGTTTGCTCAACAATCAAGTCCAGCAGGTCATCTGTAAAAAATAATTTGAAATGGCCAATTTCAGATAACCCTGCTGTTTGTACTTGGGCTCCTGGAACAGCGGTAAAGTCAAGTACTTGGGGGACATAGGAGGTTGTGGAAAACCAGTTACTTTCTGGAGGTGGAGGTAAAACTGGAGTTATGGCCCTCCTAACCCTGCGAGGAGGTTCTTCATTATCAGATGAGGAAGAAGAAGAGGAGGACAGAACAAATTCTGAGCCTCCCTCACTCGCTGATTCTGTATCTGAGGCTAACATAGCATACGCTTCCTCAGCACTGTATGTTTTTTGTGTCATTTTGTCTAATGCACTTTATTTGAAACTGTAACAATGTGTAATGTAATTTACTTGCAAATGTAACAATCGTTACAGTGACACTGACTGCTGCTGGTGGACACAGATGAACTGTCACTGTTCAAAACTGTCAGTCTGACAGTGAATAACGCTGTTGGACTCTCGCTGACACTGAAACTGGCTGTGACGGACGCTGACTGGCTGTGGCGGACGCTGACTGACTGTGGCGGACGCTGACTGACTGTGACGGACGCTGACTGACTGTGACGGACGCTGACTGACTGTGACGGACGCTGACTGACTGTGACGGACGCTGACTGACTGTGACGGACGCTGACTGACACTAATTGATTATAACACTAACACTGACTTTTTTTTAAATTTTTTTATGTATAAGTTTTTTTGACAAAGAACAAAGAAACTGAAGCTCCCTTAGATTAGGAGACTCTGACGGACGCTGACACTGAAACTGGCTGTGACGGAAGCTCTCTGGCTGTGGCGGACGCTGACTGACTGTGGCGGACGCTGACTGACTGTGGCGGACGCTGACTGACTGTGACGGACGCTGACTGACACTAATTGATTATAACACTAACACTGACTTTTTTTTAAATTTTTTTATGTATAAGTTTTTTTGACAAAGAACAAAGAAACTGAAGCTCCCTTAGATTAGGAGACTCTGACGGACGCTGACACTGAAACTGGCTGTGACGGAAGCTCTCTGGCTGTGGCGGACGCTGACTGACTGTGGCAGACGCTGACTGACTGTGGCGGACGCTGACTGACTGTGGCGGACGCTGACTGACTGTGGCGGACGCTCACTGACTGTGGCGGACGCTCACTGACTGTGGCGGACGCTGACTGACTGTGGCGGACGCTCACTGACTGTGGCGGACGCTCACTGACTGTGGCGGAAGCTCACTGACTGTGGCGGACGCTCACTGACTGTGGCGGACGCTCACTGACTGTGGCGGACGCTCACTGACTGTGGCGGACGCTCACTGACTGTGACGGACGCTCACTGACTGTTGCGGACGCTGACCGACTGTGACGGACGCTGACCGACTGTGACGGACGCTGACCGACTGTGACGGACCCTGACTGACTGTGACGGACGCTGACTGACACTAATTGATTATAACACTAACACTGACTTTTTTTTAAATTTTTTTATGTATAAGTTTTTTTGACAAAGAACAAAGAAACTGAAGCTCCCTTAGATTAGGAGACTCTGACGGACGCTGACACTGAAACTGGCTGTGACGGAAGCTCTCTGGCTGTGGCGGACGCTGACTGACTGTGGCGGACGCTGACTGACTGTGACGGACGCTGACTGACTGTGACGGACGCTGACTGACACTAATTGATTATAACACTAACACTGACTTTTTTTTAAATTTTTTTATGTATAAGTTTTTTTGACAAAGAACAAAGAAACTGAAGCTCCCTTAGATTAGGAGACTCTGACGGACGCTGACACTGAAACTGGCTGTGACGGAAGCTCTCTGGCTGTGGCGGACGCTGACTGACTGTGGCGGACGCTCACTGACTGTGGCGGACGCTCACTGACTGTGGCGGACGCTCACTGACTGTGGCGGACGCTCACTGACTGTGACGGACGCTCACTGACTGTTGCGGACGCTGACCGACTGTGGCGGACGCTGACCGACTGTGACGGACGCTGACCGACTGTGACGGACGCTGACCGACTGTGACGGACGCTGACTGACTGTGACGGACGCTGACTGACACTAATTGATTATAACACTAACACTGACTTTTTTTTAAATTTTTTTATGTATAAGTTTTTTTGACAAAGAACAAAGAAACTGAAGCTCCCTTAGATTAGGAGACTCTGACGGACGCTGACACTGAAACTGGCTGTGACGGAAGCTCTCTGGCTGTGGCGGACGCTGACTGACTGTGGCGGACGCTGACTGACTGTGGCGGACGCTCACTGACTGTGGCGGACGCTCACTGACTGTGGCGGACGCTCACTGACTGTGGCGGACGCTCACTGACTGTGGCGGACGCTCACTGACTGTGGCGGACGCTCACTGACTGTGGCGGACGCTCACTGACTGTGACGGACGCTCACTGACTGTTGCGGACGCTGACTGACTGTGGCGGACGCTGACCGACTGTGGCGGACGCTGACTGTCACGGACACTGACTGACTGTGACGGACGCTGACTGACTGTGACGGACGCTGACTGACACTAATTGATTATAACACTAACACTGACTTTTTTAAAAAATGTTTATGTATAAGTTTTTTGACAAAGAACAAAGAAACTGAACTCTGACGGACGCTCACTGACTCTGACGGACGCTCACTGACTCTGACGGACGCTCACTGACTCTGACGGACGCTCACTGACTCTGACGGACGCTCACTGACTCTGACGGACGCTCACTGACTCTGACGGACGCTAACTGACTCTGACGGACGCTCACTGACTCTGACGGACGCTCACTGACTCTGACGGACGCTCACTGACTCTGACGGACGCTCACTGACTCTGACGGACGCTCACTGACTCTGACGGACGCTCACTGACTCTGACGGACGCTAACTGACGCTGACGGACGCTAACTGACGCTGACGGACGCTAACTGATGCTGACGGACGCTAACTGACACTGACGGACGCTATCTGACACTGACAGACACTGACTGATGCTGACGGAAGCTAACTGACACTGACGGATGCTAACTGACACTGACTGATGCTCACTGACGCTGACGGACACTAACTGACACTGACTGACACTGATACTAACTAACACTGACTTTTTTTTTTTTTTTTAGTTTTTTTGACAAAAAAAAAAAGAAACTGGGAACTCCCTAATAGTGTGGGAGTTATGGGGGATGATCACAGAGGGGCAGCTGTGATCAAAGGGTTAAAATGGTGGATTTTGACTATGAGGGGACAGCAGAAGGACACAGGCTCCGTTCTCTTCACTTCACAACGCTGAATGAGGAGAATGGAGCTTGCAGCCCTCCTCTGTCCTCCTCTTGACACGTGATCGCTGTCTGATTGGCCATTCTGTACAGATCGGCCAATCAGAGCGATCGCCGGCAAGGGACGGCTGTGATAGGTCCCTTGCCAGTTACTAGGATACCGGACCCGGCGGCCGGCGCCGAGATCGCGGGTCTGTGTCACTGTCACTCGTGACAGTGACACTTTAAAGTTGTGACGTGACTCTACGTCTAGGTGCGGGAAAGAGCCGCATCCTATGACGTAGAGTCACGTCAAGGTGCACAAAGGGGTTAATAAAATATGTGACCATAATGTTTTTATTTTTACTAATCTTATTATTATTTTTATACTAATCTTACTTATTATTTGTATAGATTTTTGTGAGATTCCCTACAAATATAACATTAGATATTGGCTCTATTCAAACATAGATTATATTGATAATTTAAATTAAATCATAAACAAAAAATAGAAACCATTAAGCCCCTTTCACTGGAATGTATGGTATGCTCTTTTTAATCATGTATTTCAGTGACATATTTGGTTGCATATACATGACGTTCTTTAACCGTATCTGCCCCGTATAAAATATGGTGGGTTGGCAAATGATCTTATAAGCTTGCTGAACCCCCAAATCCATGGATATTAAACATATATATGGCAGCATATGATGCACATGTATGCAACATGTATTATAAATGATTTATGGTACATAAGGCTTCCATGGGGTGTGCGGAACGGAAATACACCATCTCGCTCACTCTACAGGATGGTGCACAGAACGGTCTTCTAAATTGACGACCATATTGCCTTTTGTAATGAAAATGGCTGCGTGCTACCCGTATGTGTTATAACACACTAGACCTGGAAAATAAATGCAATTGGAGGAACTGGAAAATGTCAAATTAAGCATATTTGGTGCCATGAAAAAACTTCCACTGCATCTGAAGAATGGTGTCAACTAAAATCTGAGAGCGCCAGAGAGTGCTGTTACAAAAGAAACACCTACCTGAAAGTGATGTGGACAGGTGGGCATCACAATGTAAAGGAGTGGGGGCATAAGGAAGTGAGGGGACTTGAGAATATGGGCAGAGAGTATAATGGTCTACAGTAATGAGGTCATAGGGAAGTCATATAATATAGGAGGGGGGACAAATATGGTAAGTCTGTAGAAGTTGGGGCTCCATTGGTCATAGAATGTAGAAGTCTTAGTCTATGGGAAAAAGGGTGAATGTCATAGTCTTTAGGAAAAGTAGGTTAACTAAAGGATTGCATTAGTCAAAAAGAAAAAGTTTAATATATTATCTCCTTTGTTAATACAGACCATGCTATTTGTCAAGTATGAATTGGTCTTTAGCAGGAGCATAATATCAAGGGCTGTAAATACACCCTTAATTGGGTAAAGGGTTTAAAAAAAGTTGTTTACTTTACTTGCTTTAAGTGCTGTCAGATTCCTCTGCTGATTAATTCAGAGCTTGTGAGCCGCACCCAGTGCTAGCTTGATGAGAGCTGATGGACAGCTGCCTTGCATTATCTGATACCAGAAAAGTTGGGTGGTTCATTCTGGAGCTCTATGTTAGAATTAGCTGTGGGTTGAATGGTGCAAGGGCTAGTCAGCTGCTGGGGAACTAAAGAGCCAATCCCCAATTCACGGAATGCTCGTTTTTTATTTCTTCTGAGACCTGGCTTTGTGTAACATAGTCTGATATGGTAATTCTGTGACCTTTATTTCTTCTGCTTGTTACTTTTACCTGACTCTGTAAACCTCAGCTTTAGCTGGTACTCTGTATTCCAGTATCTGAACAGTATCCTGTATCCAAACCTCTAACCAGCCTGAGACAGTACCATGAATCCCAGTGTGAACTGTAACCTGTATCTAGTCCTGATTATCCTTAACCTGGAACCCCACATCCTAAACTCTGTGTCCTGAACCTGTATCTGGAACCCCATATTTGGAACCTGTATCTGGAACTTTGTATCTGGAACCCTATATCCTGAACCTGTATCCAGGAAACCCAAATCCAGAGCTCTGTATCCGGAACTCTGTATCCAGGACCATGTATTTGGAACCATGTATTCAAAACATTGTATCTGGAACCCCATATCCAGAACCCTTTATATGGAACCCTGTATCCTGAACCTGTATCTGGAACCCTGTACCATGAATCTATATCTGGAATCCTGTTTATCTTGTACCTGTACTGAATCAGGTGTACCTAAAGACCTGTTTATCTGACCAGTTTACCCTGTCTGTGCTTATGCTTATCTGCTTTGACTGGTTAAATATCTATTTATTTGAAACTCTGACAAGTGCTTCTTTATATGTTTTTGCCAAGGCTTAACACCTGCACAATGATTTGAAAAATTTTCACAGATTGTGCTTAAGGTACAATTCTACTAAAATGTTCATTGGATATGCTTTGGATTTGTGCACCTGTAGTAAGCTAAGGGCAAGGATGTATCTTTGCCATAGTGCCATAGAAATTGAATCAGTATTTACAAAGTCTCCATAAATATTTACAAATTCCAGTAAATATTATTTACAGCATGAAAAGGAATCCTTTCATTAAACATAAAATATAAAATATACAGACACAACGAATAACATAAAAATCCTGATTACAACTCTGGCCTAAAGCGTAATCACTGACCACTATGTCTAGCTAGCTTAGCTGCATAAGTATTATTTCACAAATCCATTAGTCAGAAGAGTAAATGTTTCATTATGTGACAGACCATACTGTACTCACTTCTGCATCATCACAATGTTTTACATTGACTATCTTGGCATTAGTGCATGCTATTTACTGACAATAGAACCTTTACAACCTAGGTATTAGTGTATGCTATTCATTGACAGGAGAACCTATGGATCTAATTATTATTGCATGCTACTGACAGGAACACTTATACAATCTAGTTAATAGTCTACACTATTCACTAATAAGACCACTTTTACAATCAAGGTATTGGAGCATGAAATTCACTGATAGAAGCATCTATACAATCTTGGTATTAATGTGTGCTATTCACCGATAGGAGCATCAGTACAATCTAGGTATTTGTGAATGCCATTCACTGACATGATCATGTTAATAATCTTGATATTAGTGCATGCATTTCACTGACAGGAGCATCTTTACAATCTTGGTATAAGTGCATGCCATTTAATGACAGGAGAACCTTTAAAATCTTGTTATTAATGCATACAATGTACTGACAGGAGCACTTTACAATCTATGTATTAGTGCGTGCTATTAACTGAGAGAAGGACTGTTTCTGATGCTGAAAATTATACAGAGACAGGACCTTCAAGATCTTGCTGGATGATGCAGTAAATGCAAATATTCCTGTATGGTCTTTCCAATCATTGGTGTAAGCAGTTTCCACCTGTCTCTAATTATAGCTGCTTCCTTTCTTTACCTAAATACCCTGAAAAGGGCAATAGCTGGGTTTTGAGAAGCCCTTGCCTATCTAACTGACCCAATGAAGAGCATAAACCTCTCCCTACTCTGTCTCCTGTGTGTGTAATGGTGTACGACATGTGACCCTACTCATATACTGCACATATCCAGCTTGACCAATCACAGGCATACCTACAGAGCACATGACTGTGGTTTCCAAGGGATGGCAATATGTTTTTTTTCTGAAACAAAGACCCATATGCCAACCAGCAGGGGTGTTCAGACTCAGGGGTCTGTGGGTGCTAAACCACCAAATTCACTAATTATCACCATTTTCAATATAAGGCTATAGATTTAAGTAAGAAATGTATTATTCTCAGGCTCATACACGTATCCTGAAGCTTTTTAACTAAAAGTGAAATAGTTCAAAAAGAAATGTGACACTAAAATTGTTCAATAAAATGACAAGTCAACTGAAGAAGCTAAAATTACCAAACTCTGCACAACACTGCACAATGAATTGTGTTACTAGAAAACTTAGTTGCAAAAACATATGTCGTGAAATAAAGGTGCAAATTAACTGCAAATAACTTGTATAAATTAATAAGTTAAAGTATTTACCATGACAACTTTTTAGACTTTTACTTTACAAAGTAAAGTTTCTTTATCACATAAAATTGAGAGTTTCAAGTGCAGAGAGAATTTGCTATGACCCCACGTGGTCATAAAACCTAAATTTGAAAGACAATAAAAGCAATGTTTATTAAAAACCACAGCTAAATTCTGCCAATGATATGCAAGTTATAGTTCTGGGGGCTTTATTTGAGCAATCAAATTGATAAATATACTAGAATCTATTTAGTATCCAGGAAAATGCAAAGGGGTTCCTCCAAAAAATCTATCTAGATGGGGTGTCCTTGTAGGTAAAAAGTATGCTTTGGTGGTGCTGGAGTATTGATCCACACTTGTCGTTAATGACTGGAAAGGGCGGAGTTAAATTCAGCTGAACAAGATTCATTACACCAATAAGTAATAACATTTTTTGATATTTCCATAAGAAATATGAACAAACATTAGCTGTTCTATGTTCGGATATCAGCCTATCTTAACAGATAACTTTTTTGTCTTTTGACAAAAGTGTATTTCATACATATTTCCATTTGTACTACTTATCTGAGGGTTACCCTGGGAATGAATAGTTTATATTTATGAATACTCTGTTTGTACTTGTATTTTTATACTTTCCCTTATACTTTTAACAGGGATCTGCAGAACCTTGCTTCATCAAAAACCATGGAGCAAGTAAGATTCAGGAGGCATTTAGATTTTAGCCCGTTATCATCCGAAGCTTGTTTGCAGCTTATTGATCAGACTCAATGGGGGTCATCCGAATTTTACCGTTTTGCACCAATTTTCCCTGAATTGCCCCGGGTGTTTGGTGCACGCCATGCACATAACGGAAATCGGGGGCGTGGGCGTTAGAAAACCCGACAGATTCGGAAAAACCGCGGTATTTTTTAAAAAAAAGTGTCGCTTGACATGCGCTTCAGCGGACTTCAGCGCAGCAGCAACACTTGATGGACATCGGGTGCACTAACTTATTGAATCGCCGGAAGACCCAAATCCTCCATAGAGAACGCGTCGCTGGATCGCGACAGGACCGGGTAAGTAAATCTGCCCCAATGTTTACAATCTCACATGTGTCACGATAATTGGTTATAATTAGTTAACATATCCAGGTAATTTTTATATTGTTTTCTTGAGACACATTGTACTTCATGTTAGTTGTAAAAGTTAAGTGATAAGTTTTGCGTTTGGTCAAAGTTCAAAGTTTTAAATGTTCTGCTTTCCAGGCAGATAGTTAAACCACCCAAAAAGTTTGATAACTAACATTTCCGGAATGTCTGCTTTATGTTGGACAACTTAGCTTTCAAATGACTTTGACAGGCTTTAATAATAGTTTAACCCTTTAAGTGTTCCACATGGGTTAAAACAAAATTGAAGTGCATTTTAGAAACTTCTGAATTTTTGGGGAAAATAAATTCATTTAGTCCAAAAATGACACTGCAACGTTCGATGCCCAATTTTGATGTTTGATGCCCAATTTCTCCTGAGTGTAACGATACCCTATATGTGGTGGTGACTACTGTCATGGAGTGAAAGCAGCACCATTTAGAGCAGATTTATATTGTTACATTGTAACAATTGTATAAAGTTTTTATTTTTCTGGTAATGCAAACATACGAGGACTTATTATTTGCAGGGTGAGATACAATGTATAGATAATTCATTTTGGAGACCTATAGCTTATTCATGAGATTTTATTAACTATTTCAAGGGGGACACAAACAAAGTTATCAATTTTTATTTTGGATTTTTAGCACTTTTTTTCCTGATCGCCATAACATAAAAATAATATTTTATCTTTATTCTCTGGTTCACTACGATTGCGGTGATGCCTCATTTAAAAAGTTTTTCTTATATTTGCTCAATTTTACTGAGCAAAACCAATATTGGAGAATACTGGATAGTAAAAAATTTTTCAGGGGCATAACTTCTACATTTTTATGTTGACAGATCTGGTGGAGATCTTATTTTTTGAGTTTTATATAGTTTATATAGTTTATTTGGATTTTTATGTAACTTGGGTTATTAGGGAACTTTTAATTCATTTATTTATTTAACTATTAGTATAATATATAATATAATTTTTACCTTTTTTTTTACATTTTTAAATTTTTCCAGACTTGGGCTTGAACAAGCATTCAGCTGATCGCTTGTTCAAGCCTTTACACTGCAATACATTTGTCTAGCAGTGTATAATGTAAGTAACTGAGCATGCTGATCAAAGCTGCTTCCTACTAGGAGGTGAAATCAGGAAATGCAGAGGTGCGGACAGCTCCACGGGGACACACTTACATGCTTGACTACAGTGTATAAGGGATTAAACACCTGGGATCAGAGTTTTTCCAATCTCAGGTATTAGTGCCAGGTCTGGGCTATGATGACACAGCCCATTACTGGCATCAGCAGGACCCACAATATTCTTCTAAAGCACCAAAGTAGAAAGGTGGCGTGTCAGAAGAAGTACCCTTAATGGCCTTTCTCGTTAAGTACCCTTAATCTTGAGTTGAAAGGTTTGACCAGACTTAGAAAATTATAGCTAATTTCTTCCAAAAATATGTATTTTAACTTAGCTTTTAATGGAAGGGCCACAGACATGAACAGTGAGTTCAGATTCTAAGAAGCCCTTCCTTTCTTATTTGTTCCACCCTAAATGGTGGCCAGTAGCTTGGTGACATTTCCTAACTAAGGCAAAGTGCAAGCACGTTACAGGACAAATGACAAAAACAGAATAAAATAATCGACAAGCCAGGTCACAACAGAGAAAGTTATGAAGTGCCAATACACAAAAGCAGAAGAAAAATCTGAACAGAAGCCAAGCCAAAGCACCTTCCCAAATTGAATATGAGCAGAAATTTTTTTGTGAAGCCAGAGAATGTCTATCCCAGATGGCTGGAGCAGAGATCGGTCGACCACAGCATCAATTGTCCGCAAGGCAGGAGTACACTACCTTCCTCGCAGGTCCGAGAAAAATGACTATTTCCAGGGCGCACACCGATCCAAGATTTTGGTAAAACAGATACGATTTTATTCAATCCATAAAACCGGTTTAAAATATAGACAACGCGTTTTGCGTCCTCTCCATCGGACGCTTCATCAGGTCTAAATAGAGTGATATATATGTCCCCACCCGGACGTCCCATTATTGCTAGTATGGGATCAGCAACTAGTAACATTTCCCATTATGTGGATCTCCACCTCCAACGTTGTAAAACTCCCCAGTTACCTAAAAGATTCCAACCAGTTTATCAGCGAATTACACAGTCTAGAACTACCGGCTGTATTTTCCTCCCTCACGTTAGACGTTACAGCCCTCTATTCTAACATACAACATAAAATCGGAATTAAATGTGTAGAATCATATCTCAACGCAGACACATCCCTTACAGCTAATTTTAGCTCTTTTCTCCTTCAACTACTCACTCTAGTCTTAGAGAACAACTTTTTCGCATATAACACCTCTGTGTTTCACCAAAAATGTGGAACAGCTATGGGCACAAAATTAGCCCCTGTCTATGCGAATTTATTTATGGGGGCCTTCGAAACTAAGTATATGTTATCGGACCACCTTTTTAATCAGTATATTAATTTTTACCGACGATATATCAATGACTTGATCTTAATCTGGGCGGGATCAGCAAATGACGCTATTGCCTTTTCCAAATATCTCTGTGAAAACGAATGGGGAATCTCTTTTTCTGCCGAGCATCAAACAGATTCCATCACATTTCTTGACCTGACCCTATACATCAGAAATCATTCTATTTACATGTCAACCTTCTTAAAGAAGGTAGACACTAACAGTTATTTAAACTATGATACTTGACATTATAGAAAATGGAAAAATAATATACCGTACAGCCAATACAAGAGGGTCAGAAAAAATGTATTTATATACTTGCTATCCACGATCCTGCTTTCGCTCCTCCGTAAGGTGTTTACAATGTATAACACCGATGACAGATCCCCCGATCACGTGACCATTTCCCCAATCACGTGATCCGATCACATGACCCGCTCGGTATGACCACTTCCGGTCCCTTGCATTCCAAACAAAATTGTTTGCGTTCCACCACAGCGATCCAGTGAGTTCTTATTGTATACATTTTTAAAAAAAATAACTTTTGGGCTTCTTAAGAATAGTTGATATTGTTGAATATAGATTTTATTATGCCCCAAAAGAGGGGACATATATATCACTATATCAATAATGTGAATTTAGACCTGATGAAGCATCCGATGAAGAGGATGTGAAACGCGTTGTCTGTATTTTAAACCAGTTTTATTGGATTGAATAAAATCATATCTGTTTTACCAAAATCTTGGATCAGTGTGCGCCCTGGAAATAGTAATTTTTCTCGGACCTGCGAGGAAGGTAGTGTACTCCTGCCTTGTGGACAATTGATGCTCTTGTCGCCCGTGGCATACGTCTCTGGTGTGGACTAGGCAGCACCCGATGTGTTCTACAACAGTGTTGTTCCTGCATGCACAACTACTAAAGGTGAGCGTGATACCTTATGTATAAAGACGCACTTGGGGTATCCCAAAATTTATTGCACCAGGGAGCGCTTGTTTTTCTTTGTTCTAGTATCTGTCGACCACAGCAAGTTAACTATTTCTGGACCTGACCTGATATGCAGACGAGATTAGTGCGGTGCATTTAACTCAATCCAAACAGCAAGACAACTAAACCTGTGTACACATACAGCAGTAAAATAACATGCATAGATAAAATCAGCATCTCCTCAGCTGCGTCCCACGGACAGCATAAAATTGACATGGATGTTAAATAGCTCCTGTGAAGTGACTGGGGTTGATCTGCAATACTATATATAACCTGCAGACAGGTGTAATGTCATTTGTATAAGAACACATCTATATTTTTTGTATGTTGTACTGGCTTTTAAATACATTATTTGAAGTCACATTAATGTAAAATGTGTACTTATCACTTTTCCTTATTGATCTTTGTTACTGTATGCAGTATATTGTAGTGATATAGCACTGTCAATTTCATTTATACACTATATGTTGTTGTATATTCCATCATTTTTCAATGTAATAGCAACATTCTGAGAATGTACCTTTATTGGAAATATATGTTTTTGTCAATTTCTTCAATTTATTGATGCAATTATCTCAGAAGCTCTATATAGCTGATATATTCACTGCCAAATTACTCCATCCAAGTTGTGAGTAGTGAGCTAATGTTGTATTGAAGAATAATTAGTTATATTGACACTTCTTTATTAAATGTGTAAAAACTAATATTTTTCTCTGAAATATTGATCAATACCCAGTATAATCAAATGCATATTGCTTCATTCATTATTAAATCAATAATTCAAGTGTATAAAGGCTAGAATTAAACATTAAACTATTTTCATACAGAAGTCTGCACAAAATATATAGCAAGTGCTCAATAATACACAAGTAAGAATGCAACATTATACACTCCCAAGGTCTTGTATTCGCTCACAAAGAAGCACAAAATAAAAAACCAATAACTTTCAGTATATAAAGATATTGAAGGCCTAAGCATATTTATAATTTCAAGCTTTCAATGGTAATTCAATATCTAAAGCATTTGGAAGATAAGATTATCATTTCAAGTAGGACCCAAAGTAATAAAAGTAAGAAGATTTTTTTCAAATTAATAGTTGGGAATTTTTTGTACACTGAATTATTTTTGCTGTGTATTCTAAGAACCTGAAATGGCTTTCCAACATGTGTTGCCCTACTTTCTGAGCACTGTGATCACAACTAAAATCCTTGAGAACCCCCTTTTGTATGGAAAAGTTGTGCACAATTGTAATCAACACTCCATTCTCTTTTAAGCAACTGTCAAAGTGGCGATCTCCAGCAGTTCCACAGAAGGTTGTGCATACATATCATTGCTTTGTTCACATGGGTCGCCCAGGGACCTTAATTTGTTCTGAATCCATAGGTCTGACATCTTCAGATGGACATGTTAAACTTTTCAATAAATCTGTTGGGCATATCTCTGCATGTATATGTACCTGTAAAAATGCCTCCTTTGAGAACTGCAGCCTTTCCGCTGTTCTCACCATATTGCCCTCTGCATACTTGCACAACGTACTGTTTCTCACTCCTCCATTCTGTCCTTATGGTATTACCCACGGTTCCTCTCCTTTTTATAGTCTCCCTCACTGACAGACACAGGGATATAGGAGGGGGAGAGCAGAATGAGTCATAACTCTCCTGCTTCAACCCCTCCTATTCAGCAGAGCTCAGACAGTTTGCAGACAACACTAAAGTAAGTAGCAGGAATGTTGAATTACTTGATGAACATTCAGGGATTCTTTTTAAGCCACAGAGGCAACTTATGTAAAGAAATGGCCAAGCCCTTTAAAGGAAACCTACCACTTCATAAGGTAGGTATGAGATACAAACACCGGGCACCAGCTCAGGGTGAGCTGGTGCCGGTGCTTAGTCTCGTTAGTGTTAAAACCGCGGTATCGCGGTTTTAACACTTTTGAAACTTTCTAGCAGAAACTGCTTCGGCGCTGCGCGCGACCGTGCGCGCGCAACGCCTGCGGCGTTTCCAATGTAGGCGCGCGCACGATCGTGTGCACGAAGCGCCGAAGCAGTGCCTGCTAGAAAGTTTCAAAAGTGTTAAAACCGCGATACCGCGGTTTTAACACTAACGAGACTAAGCACCGGCACCAGCTCACCCTGAGCTGGTGCCCGGTGTTTGTATCTCATACCTACCTTATGAAGTGGTAGGTTTCCTTTAAGTACTGTACTTGAAATATGGACAATTGCCCCTGTTCTTTAAACAAATTATAGTCAACTATGATCCTAGGTGTTTACACTAAACTGCTGGCTTAAACTGCATTTATAGTTTCAATATGGACATTGTTTAGTTCCTGAAGCCCATATGGTCCAGACTCTAAATGCACCCACCTTAAACCTATTTTACCTGTGAATTTAAAGGAAATCTACCATCAGCATCAAGCACGATAAACAAAGTACACTGACTTTGGTATTCTTCTTACATTCGTTATTTATGGCATTCTTTCCTCTAAAATCAATTTTTAAAATTATGCTAAAGAAACTGAATGGTTCTGGGAGCCTTTACCAGAGCTTTTTCATGCTGTAGCTTCACAGGCTGTTAAACTGTATCACCCTCCGGAGCCCTTTGCTCCTTAAGTACGTTCTTCCTTTCAGCTGTAATCTTTAACAGTGGGAGGGGGAGTTCTCCTGCACAGTGTAACAGCCTGTGGTGCTGCAGCACAAAATGACCACAGCACAAAATGACCACAGCCACGGTGCCTGGATCTATGAGTAACTGTCCCTGGTCTATCATGCTTCATTTTGATGGAAGATTTCCTTTAAAAGACATCTACCACCAGGAACAACAATTGTAAACCAAGCACACTGATATGACGGTGTATGCCCCCTCTGGCAGAATCTGCTCTTCTTTTACCTTATTATGCCCTGGTTTTTACAAAAAAAGGCATAATAAACCAGGGCAACAAAAGTGGATCCTGCCAGAGAGGGCACGCTTCAGTAAGGCAGTGTGCTTGGTGTACAATCCTTCATCCTGGTGGTAGATGTCCTATAAAGTGTGGGACTCCTGCCATTTTCCATGAGAATCTGGTAAATAAGTTCTACAATTTATACTATTTTAAAAACAACATATTTTTTTCCCCCAAGTCAAAATGAAATAACCATTAGCTACAAATCTAAAAAATGGCAAAATACTTCTATCTTATTTCTGTATTTTTCTTTACTTGTCTATAAAGAGTTAATAATGTTTTTTGTGTAAATTAAATAAATACCGACTCCTGGGTGAAGTTACTGAGCAGCGGTATAACAGGTTGTGCCTTTCTAACAATTTTCTATTTAGTTCAAGAAGTTGGTACACAGTAAATTGTTTTTGGACATAAGTTAATGACCCCATCACTGACAGGTGTGTGTCTTGTTTCTTCCATTTCCATCAAATTCTCTGAGTAATCAGCATGTATGGCCTTGGAGGATGATCAATATAGAGGAGCTGACTTTATTGATTCAGCTGAGATCTTTGATGCTGTGATTCACCACCACACATTGCTATTCTTCTGGCCTTTAGTGTTCTGAGAGCAGCAGTGGCAGAATGGTTGTTTAATTGTGGTACTGTATGTCAGTTGTAAATAATGATCAAAATAGAGTCATGTTAAGGTCAATACTTAATCTTTTTACCCGAATTCAGTTCTTTCGCAATTCTTGAGTGAAAATATAAATTACATTGTGTTTTAGCCACCATCTGTGTTGTTGTTTTAACTGAATTTATAAGTAATCTGCTCTGTGGATTTGTTTCTTTTTGCTTTATTTAATATAATAAAAGTGTAATAAAACAAATGGTGATTATTATTTTATGAATAAGATATGACATTATATTGTAGGTTTTGAAAAGTGGATAATTTGTCAAAATAGCAACTCAAACAAGTCAATGTAATAGACAAATAGCATGATTAACATTTCAGTGTAAAACCAGGGAAATGCAATTGGAGTGACTTGATAAAAGCTTTCCTGAGATTTGAAATTCATTACATAAATAAAAACACCAATACAATCCAAAATAGTTTAGCACTTTTGTCCTTTTGTGTTTTCTTTGGCCAAAGCATTCCAAGGGTGGTTTCTTAGTATTTTTTATACTTTACAGTACATTTCCAAAAATCGTTTAAAGGTATTTGTTCTTTGTCATTAGTAGTCTTGAACGAACCCGAACCCAATCTTCAATAGAAGTTGGGGTCTGGGGTTGGCTTAACCATGACAACCCTCCTCAAAATGCCTGCTCATGATCTATTAAATTAAATACCACCGGCGACTTTGCCACCAGCATGTAAAGAGTTGACATCTGTGATTATTTGTGTTAGTTATGTCATAGACCGCCACACCACATAAATTAGCTACGGTAGGTGTAATGGAAGGGACACAGACAGTAAGTCCTGACACTGAGCACTCCAAACAAGCCCTACCTACTTACTTGTTTCACTCAAACAAATGTCCAGTAACTGGGCATCAGCCCTTTGCTATGCAAACATGTCACTTGATAAAAAACTCAAGCAGAGAAGAATAGTCATCAAATCAAGTCACAACAGAGACAGCGAGAAGTACCTAATCACAACAGCAGAAAAGCAGTCTAAACAGGATACCAGAAATACAGCAACCAGAGTCTCTTTTACATGATATAGAACAGATCAAGATAAACTATGACTGGAACAGAACTAAATGTGAACAGAACCAATATCTCCTCTCTGGACTGAGTAGAGAACACGTCTTTCCAACAAGTCCACCAACTGTTGCTGGAACAGTCAACTCCTAGACAGCCAGCAAGCTAAGCCTGTATTCACACAACCAAAATATAATGACATGCAGCAATCAAATAAGCATCTCCTCAGTCACACAGCCTGAACCAAGGAATACACTGACATGGATTTTACAGTAGGCTAGTCTTAAAATCTAATGTGTTCATATGTGAAAATGATGGGTGTAAATAAGTTTTTACATAATTCAAATTAAAAAAAACTCAAATTGATACAGCCCTAGTGGATTCAACATTCTGGGTAAAATGAGGTGCTGGTCACTCTGCTTCTAGCATCTGGACTGTAAAATTGTTAATGTATAGTAGAGAAAAAGCTGAGTAAACAAGGAATGACTGAAAAAGGTTCATAAAGCTAATGGAACGTTATGTGACAAATTAACATAGCCATGTGTTGGCTTCTTTTGCATGTTGAAAAAGCTTAAACATTTTTTCACAGCTTTAAGCCAGTGAACACAACATATTTCATGTACAATGCAGTTTTCACCAAGAATTCATCTCTCTAGAATTCAACACGTTATAGGTTTTCAGGCATTTTACAAGGATGAAACATAAGTTAAAGTGAAATCTCGAAATATAAATACATATACAGTACAGACCAAAAGTTTGGAGACACCATCTCATATAAAGAGTTTTCTGTATTTTCATGACTATAAAAATTGTAGATTCACACTGAAGGCATCAAAAGTATTAACACATGTGGAATTATATACTTAACAAAAAAAAGTGTTAAATAACTGAAATGATGTCTTATATTCTAGGTTCTTCAAAGTAGTCGCCTTATGCTTTGATTACTGCTTTGCACACTCTTGGCATTCTCTTCATGAGCTTCAAGAGGTTGTCACCAGAAAAGGTTTTCACATCACAGGTGCCCTGTCAGGTTTAATAAGTGGATTCTCTTGCCTTATAAATGGGGTTGGGAATATCAGTTGCGATGTGCAGAAGTCAGGTGGATACACAGCTGATAGTCCTACTGAATAGACTGTTAGAATTTGTATTACGGCTAGAAAAAAGCAGATAAATAAAGAAAAACGGGTGGCCATCATATCTTTAAGAAATGAAGGTCAGTCAGTCTGAAAATTGGGAAAACTTTGAAAGTGTCCCCAAGTTCAGTTGGAAAAACCATCATTCACTACAAAGAAACTGGCTCACATGAGGACCGCCCCAGGAAAGGAAGACCAAGAGTCACCTCTGCTGCCTCAGAAATCGCAGGTTAACAGCAGCTCATATTAGAGACCAGGTCAATGCTACACAGAGTTCTAGCAGTAGACATGTCTCTGCAACAACTGTAAAGAGGAGACTGTGTGCAGCAGCCTTCATGGTAAAATAGCTGCTAGGAAAAAACTGCAAACAAGGAGAAGAGACTTGCTTGGGCTTAAGAACACAAGGAATGGACATAAGACCAGTGGAAATCTGTGCTCAGGTCTGATGAGTCTAAATTTGAGATTTTTGGTTCCAACCACTGTGTCTTTGTGCGATGCAGAAAAGATGAATGAATGAATTCTACATGTCTAATGCCCTCAGTGATCTCATTATTATTATTATGCCTGGTTCCCACCATGAAGCATTAAGGAGGAGGTGTGATGGTGTGGTGGTGCTTTACTGGTGACACTGTTGGAGATTTATTCATAATAATTGAAGGTACACTCAACCAGCATAGTTACCACAGCATCTTGCACCAGCATGTTATTCCATTCGGTTTGCGTTTAGTTGGACCATCATTTATTTTTCAACAGTACAATGACCCCAAACACACCTCCAGGCTGTGTAAGGGCTATTTGACAAAGAAGAAGAGTGATGGGGTGCTACGCCAGATGACCTGGCCTGCACAGTCACCAGAACTGAACCCAATCGAGATGGTTTGGGGTGAGTTGGACCGCAGAGTGAAGGCAAAAAAGTCAACAAGTGCTAAGCATCTCTTGGACCTCCTTCAAGACTGTTGGAAGACCATTAGAGGTAACTACCTCTTAAAGCTCATCAAGAGAATGCCAAGAGTGTGCAAAGCCTTTATCAAATCAAAAGGTGGCTACTTTGAAGAACCTAGAATATAAGATATACTTTCAGTTGTTTCACACTTATTGTTAAGTATATCATTCCACTTGTGTTCATTTATATTTTAGATGCCTTCAGTGTGAATCTAGAAGTTTTGTAGTCATGAAAATACATACTGTAAAATTCATTGAATGAGACGATGTGTCCAAACTTTTGGTTTGTACTGTATCCATATTATAACTAAGAAGACTTTCATAATAAAGTATACAAGAAAAACAATCACAACACTCCCCTGACACAATATGAAATATAGTACTGTGCCTATAATTAATCAAACCCTGTTCATGCGAATAGCATTCCCCATTGGCAAATGTCTCTTTCTGCAAGATAACTGTCCCCCTGCAAAAAATAGTTTAACAGTATAGTGTATTAGAGCATTATGGTGCATGCTTATAATTATTGGGCTTGGGACATATAGTTAGCGCCTTTTCTGAAAATAAGATATAAGAGTTTATGTTGGATAACTGCTTTTTATCAGTACACTATTCAAATATTAAAATGGCTTACTGTAAAATGTTTTTAGTATTTAAAAGAGATGCATTTGTTTTAACAAAAATGTCTTACACCCAATTTTCACATAGCAACAGTGCATTGCTTAGCAAGTATCCTACGTCTGTTGTTATAAAAGGTGTTTGATGAAAATATAAATTAAACAACTTTAAAAAATATGAAGAACTTACTAATTAAAGTCTGCCATGTATTTCATAATAATTTTCTCTGTGTTCCTGAGATAAAGTCATAGCGGGGTATTTATCAGGGCTTCTGCGCCAGGATACTGGCATAGAAGCCCATAAATAATTGCAAATGCCAGCTTATTGCTAACACTTGCAATTATTTCCCCCTTTCCGCCACCTTCACGCCAGGGTCCTACGTGGAGCGGGACCTCAGGGGGTGCGACCTACTAGAGAGTAGCCGTGGCCGCACTAGCTGCAACCGGCAACCTTTCATACGTGAAAAGAGGCTGTATCCAGGGCCGTTTCTAGCCTTTTTGCTGCCCCCCACCAAAAAAAAGTAAATATCCTTAATATAATTCCCTTAGTAAATTATAGCATGTACATTACCCACAACTTATTATATACCAGACCCCCTGAACTGATTACATACAGGACCCCATAATCAATATAGTTATATGCCAGCACAGGGTATACAGCTCCCCCAGCACAGGGTATACAGCTCCCCCCAGTACAGGGTATACAGCTCCCCCCAGCACAGGATATTCAGCTCCCCCAAGAACAGGGTATACAGCTCCCCCCAGCAGAGGGTATACAGCTCACCACAGCACAGGGTATACAGCTCCCCCACAGGTTATACAGCTCCCCCAGCGCATTGTATACAGCTCCACCAGCACATTGTATACAGCTCCCCCAGCATATTGTATACAGCTCCCCCTCCTCCGGCAGCACATAGTGACCCCCTGTAGAACATTAAAAAAAAAGCCTTAAAACTTATCTTTAGGCTCCAGACCCATCACTCCCACAAAGCTGCTGTCACTTCCTCCTCATCTTCTCCCGCTGGAAACCGCGTGCTGACTGTGAAGGGACACAGGCTAGCATGCGTGATGACGTCACGCCGGCCTATGTTCTGCAGAGCGGCACACAGAGGCAAGTCTGTGCTGCGCCACTCTGCCTCTCAATTACATTGAGGTCTTAAAGGTGTCAAGGTAATTGATTTTATTTTGGTAATACAGACTTGCCAGTGTCTAGCAAGTCCGTACTACTGGTGATCCACCACTCCCAACAGGGGTCCGCAATCTGCCGCCTGGGGCTGTATCTGGCAGATTGGCAGATGCGACCCTGGCTGTATCTGGTTGTGCCCGGAGAGTCAGGGGGGGGGGTTATCATATGCCTTCATATGATAAATACCCACAATAATTCTTGTATAGACTTTTTGGAGTTTTAAGTAAACACATTCCCCACTTTTGCATTTAGGTTATAGATTATAGATTTCACTGGAGTGAATATCCCATCATTTATAATGCTACAATCAGGAAAAAGACTAAACAGGAATGGTTAGTTTGGAAAGGAGGTCTGTATAAAGTGTTTTCTATCCAAAAGGACATAGTAGATTAAATTTTGCATCTGAACATGATTTGAGCTATAACCTGTCCCGGTATCCTGGCACAGACTATAGTAACTGACCCATCCTGATCCTTGCTCAGTTTTAAAAAAAACAAGTGTGTGTAAAAAGTTGCAATTTTTAATAAATAAATACCATTTATTTATCATTGTACAAATTTCCACATTTTCTTTGGTTTTTAACAACAAGGATGTGTGGCATTTTTTCTTTTCTATTATATGTTTAGTAATAAAATTATTGACTCTCTAGACTTTACACACTGGCTTGTTCTTCTTTTTGGTTACACGTTGTATTTAGTGTGTTGGCCTTGCGATACCATTTATTTATCATTGTACAAATTTCCACATTTTCTTTGGTATAAAAAGTTGCACTTGCCTCTCTGTGTACCAGGAATTGCATTTTTTCATGCCTTTTAAATTAGATGAGTGGCGTACAAGGCATAATAAATGCTCTATTTGAGTTGAATTTCTCTGTAAACAGAAGTATTTCAACAGTTAAATATTAAGTCAGTTATCCACCGGTCGAAGCCTAACTGAAACTGGGTCCTGCCACAGGATAAGGATTGCACACCAGGAAATCTAAAGCAGAATGGCTGGAAGAGAAGGAGGCTGTTGACAATGGCAAATTCAACACAGAACCCAGACTTCCAACTTAAAGTGAGAAAAATGTTTCCAGAGTGATGTGAGAGAATAAAAAGATGCAATGTTCAAAACAAAATATACTTGCACTGAGCAAGTCATGGATGAAATTGCTTTTATCATAGTGCTTTAGTAAATGTTGATACTTTAACCCCTTCAAGACCAGCCAACATAAATATACATTGCCTGGTTGTGAAGGGATGTATAGAGAGGGCTCACGGATCTGGCCCTCTTCGTACATGGCAGTTGTCATCTGCTGCGGTTGATGCTGGCACATAACAGTGCTGCATATGGGCGTCACCATCTTGGATGGCTGATCCCTGCCCCACTAATGTTTTAAAAATTACAGTTGTCAGAATAAAGCACCGAAAAGTGCTTTTTTGTAATTTTTTAAAAGTTATTATGACAAAGCTAACAATTTCAATGTGGTATCTCTGCAATTGTACTTATACAAAGAATAAAGGAGAGGTGTCATCTCATCCACATATTGGATCTGTAAAAACAGATCAGAAGATGGCACAATTGTGGTTTTATTGCAAACTCCATTAGATTTGGAATTTATTCCAGATTCCCAGTACAAGGCACAGAATAAAAAACGCCACTAGAAAATTAAATTTGTCTCACACATAAAAATCCCTCATATAGCTTTGTAAACAAAATAATCAAAAAGTTACGGAAGAAGCAGAGTGATAAAACGCAAAAAAAGAAAAAACTTGGTCTTGAAGTGGTTAATATAAATTGCAGCGTTATAAATATAGAATTTTCTATTACAACAGAATTAAAAATATAGCATTACTTTTATTTCCGTTATATCATTTTTATCTGTGACCCCTTTGTCCTTTGGGTTCATTTTTCCTGGCATTACATTAATTGATTATGAAAAACCTGAAAAAGTTTAACACATTCTTTCAGTAATGTACTTTCCTTCCTTTCAAAACTATTTAACTATTTGATCTTTTTATTTCTTCCCCCTAATACTTTAATTATTTAGTCTGATTAGTAGCAGGATGGCTCATCTATTGATCACTGAAAGGCAAACAAAAAGACACATTGATATTCTTCAGAGGCTGCATGTAGACTCTTTTAGGCTAAAAATGCTATGCAGAGTCATGTCATGTTTATTTATATAGAATCTGTATAATTCCAATGAAAAACAAACATCAACCATTTAGAGTGGTAAACTAAACATAACCCAACTTAAATGTCACCGCATTTTCAAAAATCAGCTTGTGACAAATTCTGATAGAGCCCTAATAACAGACACCCTTCTTTTAGCTACAAATTGTTTCACTTACATCCCCATAAATCTAATATCACATCGCATCAGAGGGGACGTGCCCTGCTCGACCAGTCCCTCCCATCTACTCCTCCTTTGAAGAGTGAGATGTTATCTAAGTTCTTTTCCCCAGTTGGCCACTTCATGTCATGTGACCAAGGTGATGTCATCTAAGGCCCTGTTACATTTTTGTCTGATCACAGCATGCCTCCATGGACTTCTACTCCTCCATGGAGGCTGCTGGGATTTCATGTGATAAGATATACATATGAGGTAGACATTTTAGATGTAACAGGACCTTAGATAACATCAACCTTGTCACATGACATTAGAGAGAAATCCCGGCACACAGAATCATGTTAGCTTTCTTTATTCTTCATTCAAATGGTACAACTACAGCAATAGTGTACCATTTGAATGAAGAATAAAGTAAGCTAACGTGATTCTGTGTGCCGGGATTTCTCTGTATATGTGGAACTTTCATCTTGTGCCGACCCCCTGAGCACCACTGGGAAGTGTGCCATCCAAAATTTTGTGTTACTGTCCTAGCAGTTAGACCTGTCGATCATTGGACTCACATCTGTTGATTTTCATTCAAGTTTACAAACTGATTTTTTAACATTGCAATGCTTTATAATCATAGTTTTAATGAAGTATTTATTTTGGGTGAGTTAAGTTAAATGGAAAGTTCTCTTTAAATCATTTACAGTGGTAAAATAAAAATAACCAAACTTAAAGAAGTCCCGTTGCCATAATTTAACCCTTACACCAGTAATACCTGCTGGTAAAGGTTCACATCACCTAAAAGGATATGCCACTGAGGACCTATACTTTAATTACTTTTAGTAGTTTTTCTAATTTGCAAATGAGTATAGATGAGTCATATTCTTAATAGAAGGCTTTCCGTGAACCATGCCCCATCTTTTGATTGGTAGTTAAGCTAATCTCAGCTTGAGCAAACAGGGAGTCCTCTCCCCGTCAACATCCTGCTCTATAATGGCATCCCTCTCATTGCATGGTAAATCTAGCAGTGAACACTGTGTGGGAAACTGCAAATCTTGTTGATTTCTCATGCACCCTACGATGGGCGGGGCCAAGTGATGGTGGGTGAAGTCATGCAGTGGGCAGAGCTATCATAGACAAAGTCATAAAAAGTTTGGGGAACCATTTTATTGGTGGGAGGAGGCAGATTTAAGCTGGGACGCCTCCGCTGCACTTTTCAACAAAGGCACAGTAGGGAAGTGAGCAAGGTTTATTGTGTCTGTTCTTAATAACACATTCTATTTAAATAATGTGGATATAGTTCATATTAAGAATCAGCCAACCACTTACTCGGTACAATGCTACCATAATTTACAGCAATTCCTTATGCCATGGAACACAGTGGCCCACATTTCTTAAAACATTTGCACCAATTTTTAGTCTGACTTTGCACTGAAAAGAACTTGCAAACTAATTGCACATGTATTCATGTGTCACAGCTGCAACGTGTCCACCAACACAGAAAAAATGTGTACCTAAATGACCCTGTTAGTGCTTGTCGGAGTTTGTGCCACATTTATTAACAAAGTCCACCAAAAATATGGTGCACACTTCCAGAGCAGTGCAGGGTGCACCAGATTAATGAAGACCATGCACCAGTTTTGGCTAATCTACCATCAGACGAAGGCTCAGCACGAGACGAAATGTGCGTTTGGGACGCAGTCATCCCCAGACTTCAGAGCTGCACTACATCTTTTACTCTGTTAAGGATTGGGATTTAACTATATGTGCCTATTTGCTAACTACTATATGGCACAAGCTTTGGCTGTGCAATACCCACTATCAGTGCATTAAAGGGGTATTCCAGGAATCAGCATAATTCATATACAAGTGGGCACTCAAAATATAAGCTAATGTGTAATTAGTTGTAATTTAAAATTTTGCTCCCCTTAGCAGAAAATGCTGGTGACATAGACTGTAATGAAGAATTAAAATGCTACTGGCCCTTTAATCAGTCCATTAATTTCCTCTGTGCGGTCCGTTGCAGGACAGAAGATGGCTGCTGGTCACATGTCCACATCACATGTCCTGTACCTGCCTGGGCAGGGTCATGTGATCACCACTACGTTACGTTGTTGGCTGTTGTCGGTTGGTTGCAGTGCATCCAGTATGGTCAGTGTTGTGGTGATGCCAGTTACACATCATTACTATGGTAACAGAGCAAGAAAACCTGTTATTTCATCACTGAGAGCAGAGCATAAGAGGGAGGAGGAGTTACTGAGAACTAAAGGATCATGGAACTTGTAGTTTCCAGTGGCGGCCATCTTTGTGATAACTCCACCTACTTTGGAGAGGCCATAAATTTTGTAAATCATAAAATCAAACTATTTAAGCTCCATTTTGTGACTAATGACATTGAGTATTGTTGTATTCATTTATTTATATCATCATGGGTTTTTGTGTCAGACGTTCATATTCCCGGAATACCCCTTTAAGCATGAGGGGCTCAGTTATCATATTTCAACCAGTCCTGTCCTGTATCATTTACTATACATTTCCAATGTATGTCCGGGATGACTGCCTTCATCTGTGTATCACTTCTTCAGGTCTACATCTTTTTGTTACTTCAAATCATCACTTTTTAAGTATTTTATATATTGGTTTGGAAATGTATTTGTGTTAATAAAGACTACCATATATCTTCACTTCATTCTACTGTCAGAGTCTTGCCTTCTTTCTCTTTTTCTGAGGAGTACAATTGGATAATTGTATTACAGTCTTTTGGTGCTATTATCTATGCAGGAGTATACTTTGTCCTTGGAATCAGGCTGAATCCTCTCCTTCCACCTGTTTTTCTGCTCCTACTTTTTGACAAAACTCATAGAGCTTATCAAAACATGGAGAGAAAGCAGCCATTTCAGCACTGAGGTAATCTGAGGGGGATAGCAAAGAAATTGCTGCATGTAGGTAATTAAGATAATATGCAACATTGTTTTTCATTCCAAGAGCTATTGTTTTGTGAAAAAAACATTTACAGTTACTCTTTAATACTGTACATTGGGATTCTTCCCCAGAATAAATACTTCATGACATAAACAGAGCAGACACAGGTGCACATGAATTGCCTACGGCTAAGTAGTTTGGAGCATCCGCACAGTGAAACTGCATATGCCTACGTGATACAACTCTTCTAGTATCATAACTGGTAACATCAATATCTTGAATGATTGTTTATATTTTCAATATACCATATTATTTTTAGGAAATAGTTTTTGGTTGCAGTTTTTCTCAAAGCATTTCAAATACCGTATATACTCGAGTATTAGCTGAGTTTTTAGCACATTTTATGATGTGTGAGGGGGCCGGACAGCTATGTGAGCAGGGTGTTGGAACCTAAATCACCTGGGAAAGATCCCTGGCCGAGAGGCAGAGCAGGGGAGGAAGGGACGAGCAGCTGACCACAAGAACTGAGCTCAAGCACGTGCAAGGCTGAGCCTGCAAACAGGGGAGATACAGCACCTTGTGCCAGCCTGGGAAGCAGTGCATACAGAGCTTCAAGCAGACAGGAAGGTCGGCAGGTCAGGAGTGAGACTGCAGTGTAAACACAGGAGTTCTGTGTCTGCAGAGTGAAAGAGCAGTCCGAGCTACAGCAGCTGAAGTGTGTTTTAGCTTCACTAACAACTTTACTATTATACAAGTCTTGTGACAATCAGATACACTACTCCCCGCTAAACCACTAGACTGCTCACTATCTGCAGCATATAATAAACTGCCTGTGCTCAAGTAGAACAAGTGTAGTCCTGACACTCAGTCTGTGCTCCTAACATGTGGGAAGAATGCAAATATTTTTCCCAGGTGTTAAATGGAAAACAAAACCTCCTTTTGCTACCTTGAAAGGCAGCCCCCTTAACATCAAGTATGACCTACAAGAAGTCTAAAAACATGATGTGGGATTAAGGAGAACACCTACTGTCTGACCCTAGTCAATAGCCTCTCACACAGCCAAATCAGTTCCCTACACTGTACTGAGGAGACCCAACCAGGTCGAAACAGTGCTGTCTACAGTTGGGAGTCTGTTCCTTGTGGAATAGATATACTGGTTTGGCTTAATCCCACATTATGTTTTTAGACTTCTTGTAGGTCATACTTGATGTTAAGGGGGCTGCCTTTCAAGGTAGCAAAAGGAGGTTTTGTTTTCCATTTAACACCTTGGAAAACTTATTTGCATTATTCCCAGAATTCCCTAGTGGAGCATCTATGGCTTTAAGTCTCCACACGCCTTTAAGGTGGCCTTAAATGGCATTGTCTCCTTAAGGAGAACACCTACTGTCTGCTCCTAACATGTGTGCATACAAGGACTGTTACATCTGCACATTAACATCCAAACAAACCGAACTGTGGCTTAAAGTGGTGTAGTAAACCTACATGGAAGGGTATAGAAGCTGTTAATAGGATTCTGCTTTTAATGTGTTGGGAGCAATTTAATATCACTGCCATCAATGCTGCATTAACTAATGCATTTTATTAATCAGGAAGCCTAATGCATTTCATACCCTCGACTTATACTCGAGGCAATACGTTTTTCCAATTTTTGTGGTAATATTATGGGCCACGGCTCATATTCGGGTCGGCTTATACTCAAGTATATACGGTACATCTTTTTTTATTAGAGGGTCCTTTACTCGGAAAGTTTTCATTGCATTTAACCACTTCAGTTCTCATTTTTGCATTCCTATTTTTTACTCCCCCCCCCCCCCCGACTACAAAAGCTATTACCTTTATTATCTTGTATTTATAGAGCTGTATGATGACTTGTTATCTCTAGGATAAATTGTAATATTCAGTGGCACCATTTAATAACCCGTGCAACATACTGGGAAGCTAAAAATCCAAAAATCCTTAAAATCCAATGGTGAAATTGACAAAAAAATGAATTTACAGCATTTTCCCTGTGTGGTCCAAATGTATTTAGCTTTTATCATGTTTTAGTAGATTTTAAATGATGTAAATTCATTGTACAGCATTGCCGTTTTGCATTTTTCTGATAATTTTCTTCAGTGTAACCACTGTGTAATTATTTTTGAGGCCTAGCCTAAATTTTATATAGCAGTTTGGGAACTATGACCATTTCATCACGTTTTATTCAAAAATTTAATGATGGAAAAAGGGCAAAAGAGCTGCGATTGGTACATATGGATGCTATTTTCCATTATGGCATTTACGGGATAGTATCATTGTTTAGGACATGGGGATACCTAATTAGTTTTTGATTGTTTATTCTCCCACATAAATTGTTTAAATCTCCCATTGTCACTCACAAGTCTAATAACATCTTGATGAAATGTAAGCTCTGAGGAAAAATATTTAACAGCAAATGCTCTGGGGAATATACTCTTTAGTCAGTAATCTTTGCTATCAATTATTACAATAGCACCACATATATTTTTAACTATGTTTATTTATTTTCTATGTGCTGCCGTGGACGTCGGAGGAACTGCCTTAATGAATCCCGGCCAGACCCGAATCCACCGCAGAGAACGCGCCGCTAGATCGCGAATGGATCGGGTAAGTAAATCTGCCCCATTGTGTATATACTGCTGACTTGTAATGACATGCCTCCAGCACCCCATTACAGAACAGGCTTCATGACAGGCCTAGGAGTGGAATTGAAACATTTTGGATCAAAACTATTTGGTTCAAAAATAGGTAATTTTCTAGTCATACCTAGACTAGGCAATGACTGGTAGCAGCCTTTATACTATACTGACTGTTACCAGTGATTATATTATAGAGTAGACTTCCTGCTGGAAGAATTTATACTATACTATGGACTGACTGGTGGAAGTTATTACACTGGACTGTGGACTGACTTGTAGCAGCGGTTATATTAGAGTGTGGACTGACTGGTGGTAGTGATTACGCTGCACTGTGGACATTATACTAGACAGTATAATGACTGGGGGTTGTGTTTACATTAGATTGTGGACTGACTATAAGTAACATTTCTTCAGACTCTATAGAATCAATGTTTATGGCAATGGCTCTGTTTAAGGGGAAATGTGCCTGGCCTTTTGCTATGAAGAGAACCAACCCATTGTTTTTTTTTTTTATTTTATTTTTAGAAATGAAAAGAATCATGTTATATGGAAGAATACAGATCTGAATACCTGTCCCCTCCACTTTATTTCAATGCGGTTGTGGTTCTTAACAATACACAGCTGACTACCCATACTTCATAAATGGCAGTATCCATCACGGCTAACTTGGAGCGGCATTTAAACTATACAGTGGACTGACTGGGTTTTGGGCATACTCTTAAAATCACATGAAGATCCCAGCATTAACATTTATGTTTTACATGTAATTTTAATTGCTAGAGCTGGAAAGTAGATGGTAAAGAACAAAAGTTGACCTATTTCTGTTGACCCTTTATAAAACTATTATCTAACTCCATATAGTAATGCAATACAATTATTGTGTATTTCTGGGTTTACGGGCCACTTGTAGCTGTTTTTCCTTCCCCCATGTTTAAACCAGTGATGTAACTATTTTTTAATCAAAATGAATATGTGCTATATTTGCTTATCCTCCAACCTTATACACAAAAAAAATATAATTAGATGTGCTGTTTATTTTACAATTTGAAGGCCACTAATTCCAGCATATATAGTCTGAAAGTGTCTTATTTTCATCTTTGAATTAGACCTGGTCATGATCTTGAATCATTTTTGTGTATTATGTTGAATCATGGCTTTATCAACGTGATCAAGTGTATCTCAACCATCTGGAGATAAAGGTCATTTTTACATTGAGAGGGATACCTGGTATTTTGTATTAGCCTGTCATCGCTCTGCCCCCTGAGACACTGTTCTTGCTGGGATTAATGAAAATTTAAATTGAGGATTAGCAGAACTGGAAAGCTCTCAGTTGGAAATCCTTTCAATTAAACTAAAATCTATTCTTCTACGAGGACTTCCCTGAGTTTAATTGCATCTATAACCCATAGAAATATCACCTGTTTACTTTTATCTGACCCAATATCTAGCATAAATAGAACATTTATTGCCCTGTATGCTATGAATTTTTCTTCCTCTTTTCTTCAAGAAATGTGACTATTTGGTTTTAAAACATTAAATTATGTAAAGAAATATGGCCACCAGAATTCATACCAAAAAATATGAAACATAATAATCATTATATTTACATTTTAAGTGTTGCCTAGTTATAGGCAACCTGAAGGTAATGACCTATTATAAAGATACATACCTATATTGTATATACACACATACTGTAAATCATGTTTTCTTTCCTATTGCGTCCCGCTACAACTTCACAGGGTAGCTGTCTTATTGTAAAAACACCAAGAATCCCATTAAAGGCTTGAATGCAGCAATTAATTGGTTTATTTTTTGCTGTAAATTTTCATTATGGAGGTATTTTATTTATTTCTTTTATCAAATTTGAACTATGTGATTTTTAAAAATATTTTTTATATAGAAAAAATTGTGACTTAATAAAACAATAGATGAGCATATCATCTTTCGGCACAAATCCAAAATTCTGTGGCATGACCAGGAGGTCATGAAAGCCGTGAATGATCTCCTGAAACAATTGACATTTTAGTAGCGTTTTGAAACGCAATCCAAAGGCTCCACTCGTGATCACATGTTTTGGCAACATTGGGTTTCCAACAAGTTAACTAAACGCAAAGGAAATGCAATCTTATCTCCACATTACAGGTGGAGCCTCCGGATTGCGTTTCAAAACGCAACCAAAATGCCAATTGTGAACGTGGCCTCAGGGGCTCTGATAAAATAATTGATTCAAAAATTTTCCTGAAAATTTGAGAGAATGCTGTTGAATTTGTGATTTTTCAAAATTACACTTATAAAATTATGCCAACACAAAGTTAAGATACAGTAAATATTAGTAACTAATTTTGGTAAAGAGACCAGTTTATAAAACAAAACATTTGTCAGGCTTCAGGGGTACTGGACCCACTGGACCACCACAGATGATGACCCAAGCCGACACCTGGGACCGGAAGCTAAGTGGCACCCGGTTTTCACCGCAAAGCAGGTTGGACTTGCTGCAGCACGGTACCACCAGGTAGTTCCACAGGTGCGACTTTGTCCGCAGTGGCAGCCAAAGCAAGGTACACAGATGTAAAGCTGGATTGTAGTCGGGGACAGACAGGAGGTCAGGATGGGCAGCACGGGATCGGAGTTAGGGACGTAGCAACAGATCAAGACAGGCCGCCTTTGCACCATAGGAGACAGAGACGCGTGTACACAGGCGGAGGACTGGGAACAGAAGCGGGGAGAGGTAAAAAGAATTTTGAAAATAGCTAATTTTTTTAAATGTTTACCAAATTAAACTTTTTTTTCATAAATAAATGCTAAATATGTCAGCCAAAATTTCCCAATAACTCGAAGTACAAAATGGCACAAAAACAAGCTCAAAAACACTTGGTTAAGTTAAATAGTTCTAAAGAGATTACTGGATAAAGTGACACATACTGATTTAGAAAAATAGGCCTTGGTCATCAAGGCACAAATGAGCTTTGTCACTGAGGGGTTAAGAAATTGGTCTGTTTGGGCTTTTAGGATAAATCAATACATTCACAAGCATTTTCCAATGGCTTAGTTTATATGATAAAAATAACATCATGAATATAAATATTAACCCTTTCCTGTGAGGATGTCATAAAATAGGTATTTTATATTTTTTGTATTATCTTATAAAACTTTATTCAACCTTTTTTTACTGTCCCACTAGGGAACTTACATATGCAATTGCATCAGCTCTTTTATAATAAAGTGCAGTACTTCTGTAATGATGTGTATTAAAATTGTCTGGATTTCAATGACTTCTGGTTTGGCATAATAGACCTGATTAGTGCTAATTGTTATGGTGGTGCAGGGAGCAAGGGGGCTGATAGAAGGAACCCTCTCCCCTCTAACTCTCTAGTTTCTACAATCATCCTTGATTGAAACACTAAAGTGGATAAACTGCTCTGAACAGAATATTCCACAATTTAGGGAAGATGCTGCAGCAGCCAAACTGTGTATAACAGCAAGTTTCCCACTTAAGATTATGCTTGCTGTTACGTCCACTGTATACATGCAAGCACCAAGATGAGTGTGCCTGTCTTGATATGGGTAGTCAGTTGTTATCAGGATGAGCATGCTCGCCCTTCATCTGCAACTAGAGATGGGAGAATTTGTTAAAATTCGGTTTGTCCCGATTCACAGATATATTTCGAAAAATTTTATTCGACCTGAATCGAATTATGATGAATCACATTGAAAACAGGTATTTCTTGGCTGCAGAGAACCTGTAGGGTGCCATGCTTAAATATGCATAGAGAGCATGGTTTGGTCTTCAAACAATGCTGTGTTTTAGTATGACATGCACATGACAGCTGCTATTAGAATCGCTTCACTCTTCACTTCCATGTGCACTTAGAGAGACCAACTTTACCAAATAATCTAAGCAGAAACGAGCTGAGGGCCAAAATTCCACTATAACATGAAAGAGTGCATTCTTTTTACACTGACATCAGATGATTCCATAGATTAGAGTGGCCATGACAAATTATGGAGGAAACTGAAACATGGTAGGCCACAAAGTGGAGGTGGCAGCAGCAGAAGCAGCAGCAGGAGCCCACAGGTGGCAGCAACATGGTGGCAGCAACATGATAAGTCAAAGAGTGGCACAATGATAAAGTGTGAAGGTGGCATCAACAACCTAAGCTCGTTCCTGCTTAGGTGGCAGCAACATGGAAAGCCACAGAGTGGTCCAATGACATGGTGTGGAGGTGGTGGCAGCAGCATCAGCAGCAGCAACAGGAGGCCACAAAGTGGCACAATGATAAGAGTGTGGAGGTGGCAGCAGCAGAATCAGCAGCAGCAACAGGAGGCCACAAAGTGGCACAATGATAAGAGTGTGGAGGTGGTGGCATCAGACACACCAGCAGGAGCCCACAGTTGGCATCAACATGGTGGCAGCAACAGGGAAAACCACAGAGTGGCACAATGATATAGTGTGGGGGTGGCATCAGCTGCAGCAGGAGCCCCAAAAACCCACAGCAGAGGCCCCATTGTGGCACAACAATGAAGTTTGAAATGAATTTGAATTCCAAATTTACAGATTTTAATTTGTAGATACGAGACACCACATCCATAATACATTACAGTTTTCCTGAAAATATCAGGTCTTTGACAAAAAAGAACAGCAAAGGTGGCAGCATCAGCATGAGGGCAGAGGTGTGGAGGTGGCAGCAACATGGTAAGCCACAGAGTGCACAATGATATAGTGTGGAGGTGGCATCAGCAGCAGCAACAGGAGGCCACAAAGTGGCACAATGATAAGAGTGTGGAGGCGGTGGCAGAAGCAGCATCAACATGAGGCCACAAAGTGGCACAACGATATAGTGTGATGGTGGCACCAGTAGCAGGAGCCCGCAGGGTGGCACAATTATATAGTGTGAAGGTGGCATCAGTAGCAGCAGGAGCCTGCAGGCTGGCACAATTATATAATGTGAAGATGGCATCAGAAGCAGGAGGAGTCTGCAGAGTGGCACAATGATATAGTATGAAGGTGGCATCAGCAGCAGGAGCCCGCAGAGTGGCACAATGATATAGTGTGAAGGTGGCATCAGTAGCAGCAGGAGCCTGCAGGCTGGCACAATTATATAGTGTGAAGATGGCATCAGCAGCAGGAGGAGCCCGCAGAGTGGCACAATGATATAGTGTAAAGTTGGCATCAGCAGCAGGAGCCCGCAGAGTGGCACAATGATATAGTGTGAAGGTGGCATCAGCAGCAGGAGCCTGCAGGGTGGCACAATGATATAGTATGGAGGTGGTGTCAGTAGCAGCAGTAGCAGGAGCCTGCAGAGTGGCACAATTATATAGTGTAAAGGTGGCATCAGTAGCAGCAGGAGCCTGCAGGCTGGCACAATTGTATAACATGTGCCACTTTGTGGCCTCATGTTGATGCTGCTCCTGCCACCGCCTCCACACTCTTATCATTGTGCCACTTTGTGGCCTCCTGTTGCTGCTGCTGATGCCACCTCCACACTATATCATTGTGCCACTCTGTGGCCTACCATGTTGCTGCCACCTCCACACCTCTGACCTCATGCTGCTGCTGCCACCTTTGCTGTTCTTTTTTTGTCAAAGACCTGATATTTTCAGGAAAACTGTAATGTATTATGGATAATACACTAAACTATAGCCCCAAAAAGGTATGGCAATGTGCGTTATACAGATACCCTACAACTGACACTGTAATTTCAGCGAAAATCACTGTTTATACTATGTGGATTTCACATGTAAATCTGGCTCTAAACTATAGCCCCAAAAAGGTATGGCAATTTGTGTTGTACAGATACCCCACAACTGACACTGTAATTTCAGCGAAAATCACTGTATAAACTATGAGGATTTGACACGTAAATCTGGCTGTAAACTATAGCCCCCAAAAGGAATGGGAATTTGCGTTATACAGATACTACCCCACAACTGACACCCAGCGAGAGGTCCATAAATCACTACTGCAGATGCATGAATGTGAAACAGATTTTTTCCTATTTGATTTTGTCAATAAATAGAACTGCTATTTGGGGTATACAGATCCCCTTAAAGAACAACCAGGGATTGGTCCATAAATCGCTACTGCAGATGCATGAATGTGAAACAGATTTCTTTCTATTTGATTTTGTCACTAAATAGAACTGCTATTTGGGGTATATAGATCCCCCTTAAAGAACATCCAGGGATTGCAGCAAGAATAGCTACTGCACAGTACAGTAGCAGCAGTTAGACGCTACAAACAGCACATCCAGTGTAAAATGCCGGTATTGCAAATGGCCGACAGTTTTATAGGGCTGTGAGCCTGTGTGACAGGCTGTGAGCCTGCCCATCGCCGATTAACTTGCAGGTCTGCAGATGTCATCGGGGGTGTTCCTTTCTCCTTCCCAGAGTTCTCTGCCCCATGTAACACGTTGTGCTTGCACCCATTTAGCTGAAAAAAGAGGGGGAAAAAAACTTTGTTCCCGTGAATCAGCGTAAACTTCGGCTTTGTGACGAATCAAATTTTTTTGTGAAATTTGTTTCGAATTCCACTTCTTTAGAATCTATCCGCCCATCCCTATCTGCAACCATTACCACCAGCAGCCAAGCCCTTTCATATATAATTACAGTGTTGTTACTCTGCCCTTTTTAGACCGTAATCCGGCATAAGCACACTCCAAAGAGGGGAAGGGACGGGAAGTGAGTACCAAGTAGACATGACAAAATATAGGACATTTCGTATATTTTGCAGCGCAGTCACCCGGCTCACACATGGTAAGGTGGGAAATAGGGACTTTTAAACAAATGACTATATTTCCCTTTGAGGTCAATTGAGCTGCGTGCTAAAAACGTAAAAACGTAATGGACAATGAAATAAGTGTTGATTAAAAAAAAGGTAAAGTGGTTGGATACAGTTTCAGACACTTCAGTATATTTATTGTTCTAAAACTGAAGATTCACTATTTCAGTTATCATTGTTACTTTTAAAAAAGGACTCATGGACCATAGATCTCAGCATGGTATCCCCCTATTGCTTTGTTCTTGTTACCACCATTGTGAGGGTTTTCTTTTATCTCAAACTATTTTACTCTTATGGAAGTTCAAATGCTCCTGAATGAAAACATTGCTTCCCTAAAACGATCTGATGTGCAGATTTAAAAAATTTTAAAGTGATAACATGGTCTATATTAAGTATGATCAGGTTGACATCTATGATGGATTTGTTCATTCCAGTTGCAAACTAAGTATCCTCCTCCAAAGGTCTGAGGAGATGACAGGCATCCTTGATGAGCTGCCAATGTCTAAGCTACAGACTTACACACTTAGCTTTGCTGTACTGAGCAAGGCAATCATTAACAGACCTGTAAAATCTGTCCAGCTGAGTTTTATCATGTGGGAAAATCATACAAAAAGTGATGATATAGCTGCAACAAGGGCATTTTTGTAAATAATTTATATTATGGACAAGTATGAGGAGTGCAAGGGTAAAGCAATATCACTATGAAAGAATGTTGCTCACTATAAAAAACAAGTTTCACACAGCCAGTACCCAAAACAGTAGGATCCATCCATAAGTCAAATCATATAGTAAGCGTAACATTTTCAGTCATCATAAATTCAGGTGAATATTATATAAAGAATCTTATTAATGTTTAAAAATCCTAGAAAATACTGAATGTAGGTAAATAATTTTTAGAAGTCTAGTATTTTGCTTAAGTGAAAAGTTTGCCTTGCTTGTTTTCTTGTCTGTGCCTTCCTTTGCTTTTCCTTTGTACTTCTTGTTTTTCAATATTTGGCTTACATCCCTGTCTCAGTTTTGTTGATATTGCATTTGTCTTGAGTTTAGACCTGAAGTTGAATTAACTGGATCATTCATTCCTTGTCACTGGAACTCATTCTGCCACTTCAAGGTGGGGTAAAGTTTGTTTCAAGAATACTCAGGTTTCCATGCAGGCTGACTCAGTTGAAAGTTTTGCTTTACACTGTCGTTGATTGGGATTCTGGGGAGCGACGTTTTATTTTTTGCATTAAACTGCGGGATTGAGAAAAATGTATTGCTGGAGAATATTGTGTCAATGTTTTGGACATTAAGTATGCAGAGTCTTTACCTCAGCTTAGGCCTCACAACTATGAGATTGATATTTTCCCAGGAACAATGCCTCTAAGGTTACTCCTGAAAAAAATCTTGCCCCCTTGTATTTTAAAAGCTACCATTGGTTATGTTTTATTGATCGCGCCCATGGTAACTTACCGGTAACACCCGCGATCGGTAGACCGCATAGACGCCGCCATCTTGCCGAGGATCGTCGCTCCCTGTGACATCTTCGGGTAGCTGCAATCCATTGCCATGACAGCCTCGGGTCTTCCAAAGACCAGAGGCTGTCTCGTTTTAACCCTTTCATTACAATGTGCTATCAGCACATTGTAATGAATGAGGAGGAAAATCCCCATATACTGCCATACTGATGGCATCATGATGGTTCCCACAACCTCCTTTCCATCATGATGGACTATAAGCTTTTTTAAAGAAAGATTTTAACAAGATAAAATAAAGAATTTTGAATTTTACTTACTATTTTTCAACATGCCAGTGCTGGAAGCTTTTCACTCTTTTCTGATTCAGGTCTCTGGCTCTGGACCAGCCTTTGCTCCATGTGCATGGCCCCAAAGAAAACAATGGGGCAGATTTATCAAGCTGTCTGAAAGTCAGAATATTTCTAGTTGCCCATGGCAACCAATCAGAGCTCCCCTTTAAAATATTTATGAGCACTGATAAAATGAAAGCTGAGCTGTGATTGGTTGCCATGGGCAACTAGAAATATTCTGACTTTCAGACACTTGATAAATCTGCCCCAATATATGAACTAACCACAGGCAGGTGAGCCAGAATTTCAATACCATATTTTTTCTATAGTATTTTATGAATTAATACCCCTTTTCTAATATTACGGCAATATTCAGCAAACCTAGTTTTAATTTTCCAACCAGTTCTTCCTCACATATTCCATCCCACAAAGGCATATCATTAGTATATTACATTTGTAGTGTATAATTCTTAAATGCAATTTTATGTCCATTGATTTTAACTTCACTTCTATGTCCTAATTTTCCTCCCTTCTTTGTTTCTCTGCATGTTTTGAATCTCCCACAATGCAACCTTCATTAGTGTTTCCCAAACTTTTTCTAATATAGCTGTCCCTTAAGGATGATGACTTTCTAAAATAGATTTTAGGCTTGTTATAGGAAGTAATTCACCAATCACAGGATCACCCAGTACTATATGCTCTTATTTCTGTATAATGGATCTCACTTCTAATGAATCCTTAGAATATGTAGCAATAAAAAAAGGATTAATTTTATTCTCTTCTACATTTTCTTTATTTCTCTCCACCATCTCAAACTAATTTTCAGGATAGCCCCTTTCCCTAAACCTTTTTTAATACTATCCATCTGTTTTTCCATATTCTCTTTATTCATACAATTCTTTCTATCCTTTTAATTTGACCCCTACGTATATTGTTAATCCAAGGTCTATGATGCAACTATTAAACTGAATATAACTATTTACATCGACTGTCTTAAAATAATTTCTACTCTTAATTTTATATCCTTCCCAAAAAAGCTCCAGATCACAAAAATTAAATATGGACTTTCTCATATGTAAAATTTTTATATGTCATTTTTATGAGATTTTGAGATTTATAATAGAGGTTAGGAATAGAAAATTAGAGGGTTTAAGTGAAATCATTGAAGATTTTAAGACAAAATTGGAACCATTTAAAGGACTGGAAGATTATATATACAGAAGCTCTATATAGAGCTTTCAAACATTTGTCAAAAAAACATGATGTTAAAACCAAAAATTTCAAAAAGTTTGATAATGTTAAGAAAGATTATGCGGGGAATACTGTTTATAGATGGCTTAAAAGGAACATCAAAAGTGAAAATACAGAGGAGAGCACTACAGGAGGTCCAGACAAGATGATTCCTAAAGTTGAGAAGGAGGTAGTTTACCTTTCAGATAATATGAATTGGAGAAAAAGAAATTCCAGTCAGAAAGAAATGGCAAATCTGCCAGCGGCATTTAAAAGAACGTCATGGGGGGGGTGGGGGCAGCGGCGATCGGTTGCAATGACAGCCGTGGGTCTTTGTCAGACCCGAGGCTGCATGGTTTCTGAACATTCGTTACAATGAGCCAGTGGCTCATTGTAATGAATCCTATGCAAGAATGCCATATAAAAAAGTTAAAGTACCCTAGATGGTCTAATAAATAGTGGAAAAAAAATGTAAAAAATTAATAAAATATTAAAAACTCACCCCCCTTTCCCTAGAACTGATATAAAACATTCTAAACAGTAAGAATCACAAACACATCAGGTATCTCCACGTCCCAAAATGCCCGATCTATCAAAATATAAAAACGGTTATTGCCGGCGGTGGCCTCCATAACGGGAAATGGTGCCCAAATGTCCAAAACGCGACTTTTACACCATTTTACATCACAAAGCATTTATATGTGAAAGTATGTCTACATGGGCTTCATATAGTTAGTAATAGTTTGCTTAGGGGATTATTATTTTTCCCACTTGTAATTACAGTTTTTAATTAAGACACATATTGTTATTGTATGATGTCTACCCACCTTTCAGTTAAGAAATTATGAAAATGACCTCAGGGCTCTTTTGAACATTTACCATTTTAATTGTTAATCAGGTTAATTATCTTTTCTCGAAAGATATTTTTAACTGGATTAAATTTAGGGCTGTATTAGATGAGCAGATTAAATGACTTGTTAGTGAGTAGAAATGCACATTTTAAATACAATGAAGCTCAAATCTCTAATAATTATATTGTCACAGGATAACTAATCACTCTTTATTCATTCACCCCCAATGAAACAGATTTTTTAATATGTAGGTAGAGTGAGGGTGATGGTCGAGGTATGAAAAAAAGGTGTGTACAGCCATACTGTAGCACCTACAAGATCTTCTATTTAATCATCTACAGAGCTACACATTCTTTATACTCCATCTGAATAAACCAAGGCATTGCCTTTGGTCATGTACAGAATGTTAAACGGTTGAGTATTTATACACACACCACCAGAAACCTACACATAACCACATGTATCTTCTACCTGTATCTTCTACCATTTGCTAGATTACTTATAATAAGAATGTTTTAACCCCATAAGAATGCAACCTTTTTTTTGTTAATTTTTCGTTCACCACCGTCAAAAATCTATTTTTACTTTTATATTCTTCTGCATAACAAATTGTACTTATTAGTGATGGTGTTTATCATAATGTGTACTGAGAGGGGAAAAATAATCCAAATGCGGGGAAATTAGTTTGAAAAAGATGCATTTGCAGCATTTTCATGTGGGCTTTTTGTGAGTTTTTGGCTTTCAATGTGCGCTCGATATGATCATGGGGTTACCAAGTTTATACAGGTTCTATTGTGTTTTAGTACATTAAAAACATTGTTTTGCCATCTTCTGATGATAGTAACTTTTATGCTTCAGTGCACAGAGCTGTGTAAGGTGTAATTTTTTGCAACATGATCTGACATTTTCATGGCTATCATTTTGAGCACTGTCCTTTTAATCACTTTCTATGATTTTTTATGGGGTTCACCGCCTGGTATAACTGTTTTTTATATTGATAAATCAGACACTTTGGGATGTGTCAATACCTAATATGTTTATGATTTCACTTGTTTATTTTTATATCAATCCACATAGAAAAATGGTGATTAGAACTTTTAGGTTTTTTAATTTATTTTTTACTTATTTTTTTATCTATTCTTTTACAGCTTTTTAGACCCCCTAGGGTACGTTAACTCTAGGGAGTCTGATTTCTCCTACCGTATACTGCAATAGTAGTATGCAATACACTGCACTGCAATACATTTGTATAAAGCATTGCTTGTTAAAGTCCAAGTTTTTAAAAAAGGTTAAAAGGTAAAAAAAAAATAAGTCTAAAAATATTTTATAATACATAAGACATTAATACTACCGAAAAAAATTAAAATTTTATAGCCTGTACAATGTGACAATGCAAATTGTCTCTGATAGAGCTCCCTCTCTTTATTACCCTGATGTGTTCACACTGGCACACACAGGACATATTGGGTAACAAACTTTTCAGTGTATTTTGGTATTTTATCCTTTGTGACTGTATATATTTTTTGAAAAATACATTAATTTAGTCAAACAAATTACAATTTCAAAATTGCATCTCCATTTTGTTGTAAAAACTTAAAGGATAAACATGTTTTGTGAAAGTTGTTTTATGTAGGTTGAGATGTTTAGTTTCTATAAATCATGGAATTTGGGTTTCCATAAATCATGAAATTTTACTATTATTTAGACTGCTCAAACTCACTTGAAACCCAAACAGGTCCCTCAAAATGTGAGTTTCTCATGAAAAAGTGAAAAATCACACCTAAAGCCTCTTAACATCCTACAGAAATGAGAGAACGCATAAAAAAACATTGTAGTTATTTGGGTGGTCTAGGCTCTATCTGCCTAGAAAGCAGAAAACTTTCAAACTGGAAAAAGGAGGATTTTCCATAATTTACACCAAATTACTGTATTTTGCAGAATGAAATACAAAACATGTCACCCAAATTTTTAAAATAACATGAAGTACAAAGTGTCATTCCAAAGTTATAACCAATTATAATGACGCGTGTCAGATTTGTAAAGATGGGATGCGTAAGGAAGGTACAAAATGGCCAAGTCATTAAGGGGTTAAAGTAATTTCTTTATCAAACACAAGAAAAAATGTAGTTTTTCCACATTATCAAATCACAAAAATATTTTATTAAATCTTATTAAAATTCATATATCACAAACAATTAAAAAGAGTATATTCCTTAATGAGCAATAATCAATTTTTATTTATTTAGAAACAGACAAAACCAGAGACACACATTTAAAAACATTTAAAAATATAATGTACACAAAATACAAGGCGGTGACCCAGGTATAGGTCAAACGCACACCACCAATGTTCAGTCACCTGACAATTACACTGGACCTCCCTATGATGCTGATATGAATGCATACATAACAAATAATCATATGAATCCTAAGGAAAATACCTGTAAACACAAGCCTATAGAGGTCGTACTTATGATGAGAATTCTAATTGCACTAAGCCCCATATGATCATGCCAATTACGCTATCCGAGTGAAACTCACAACAAAGTGCCTGTGCAAAAAAGAGAAGTAAGTAGTGAATGAAGGATATCACCCAAACGTAACTATTTCACCACTGGATATTTCGGCAATAGGCAAGGTATCATATGGAACCCCTATTTGGCTGGTATACTGGCGGGAGGAAAAATTAGAAAATTGGCGGGAGGCTCCTCTACTCATCCAAGTTTTTAACTCAAAGTAATCCCTATAATCACCAGTTATATCATCAACATTGTGATCAGAAAAAAGGTAACCATATGTGAGGGGAATCAGGTACCGTAAGTTGCATCATATTAGATCTATAAGGTGGGCTTATCCATGTTAGCACCAGCATGCCCCAGCATCCCAACGCTCTTTTGGCCCATGGCTTTCTCAGGGGAATATTTCCAATATTTATCATTCCTTTGTCAATTTTCCATCATCAAAGCTGTACATTACCGTGTATTTTTTCGAGTTGAAGTTTTTAATCATTTTTAAAAGCTTCGATTTAAAGAGGATTTATTGATAAAACTTTAACAAATCTTTCTACATTTCATGTTCTTAAAAAAATAAGTTTTTGACTATATGGAATAAATTGTATTGGTATTTTACGTGAGGGGCTGAATACAAATTTGTGAACATTAACATTACCTATAACATGTGATTGCTTGATTTTTTTAACCCCTTAGTGAAGCAACCTAAAAAGAATCTAATGACCGGGGCATTTTTAGCAAATTTTCGTATGCGGCGGTTTAAATCCATAACTTTTTTTTTTGCAAGCTACCTTAATATTTTTTACGGTGTTTTTGGGATACACAGAGCTAGTTAAAAGGTAATAAAAGTTTACTTTTTTATTTTATTTTTAGTTTTATTTGGCGTTCAAAGCAAAAAAGGCTTTTTTGTGATTCATTGTACATATATTTTTTTATTCTCAAATTAACTCAAATGAACATTACTTATGAATTCCCTATTTTCTTTCAATTGTTTTGATATGTAATATGTATAGTATCAGGCAAACGGGGCGACTATGGCAATGTTTTTGTAAAGAAGCTGGGGAACTTTTTTTGTATTATATGGGGACATGCCAATGTATTTTTTTTTGTGTATGTGTGTGTTCACTTAAAGACATTTAAGTCATTAAAGACCCCCGGGGACATTTTTACAATTTTTTTTATAATTTAGATTTTCTTTTACAAGTTTTTCCCTGTAACCCGGGCATCTTTAAGAGCCCCAGTTACAGAGGGAAACGACCCCCTGAGACTGCTAATGTTTATCAGAGCTGTAATTAGTTTAATTAGACTGAGCATCTCTGTTTAATCCCTTTAAACCGGCTCTGCTTCAGCGCTATGCTGTCAGGAATGGAAAAGGGAGAAGCGGTAGAGACAGAGACCCGGTCCTGCTCCTGTGGCAAGCAGTAGAAAGCTGGAGAACATCTTTAGACTGCAGACTCCGGACCTGCACTCGCTGACTTTAGACATCAAAAAGAGGTTAATATAATACACTGCAATACTTCTGTATTCAAATACATTATCTGTGACGTGCAAGGTTTTAGGTCCTGCTTTTTGCATCCCATATGGATGTACCCAGATTACTGATACTACCCAAATTACTGTGGGGAAATGAATGGTAAAAATGAATGAATACTGGCATCAGAGACAAATAATAACTTTATATATTTTTGAAAATATTTAATTTTTGAAAGTCCAAATAGATATTCACTGAAGAACTCTGAAGACGATAGGTTTAACAGGCAAAGGTAATTATATAATATGTGATTAAGCCAGAATAATCCATATAATCCAAATGTTTGCCTGGTAATAGTCATTTTATGCAGTGTTTTGTGTCATAAAAACATTTCAAAAAGCTTGATTGATCCCAGACAGCCTGTTATGTTACAATTTCGATTATTTAGGAAGATGAATAGAGACTACTTAATTTTGCACAGGTTTTCTGTGCTATGCTCAAATTCAAGC
This sequence comes from Engystomops pustulosus, assembly GCF_040894005.1. NCBI lineage: Eukaryota > Metazoa > Chordata > Amphibia > Anura > Leptodactylidae > Engystomops > Engystomops pustulosus. The sequence continues at coordinate 59,421,835 of NC_092415.1, forward strand.
TTTTTTCATCATTTGTTAGTTTTGGTAAAAATGACTAAATTCAAAAATGAATGTAAATCCAGAGGTCACAATCAAGAAAACAAATATCTATAGCTAAAAAGCTCATTTACATTTTTAACTTGTCAAATATTTAGTGTGAAGTCCCCTGAAACTCTTATCCCCTTCAAGAAATTATCCTTTAGGAGTTTTAAAATGGATTATTATAAATTTGTTTCAGATGTATATAAATGATTTCTGGAGAACAATGCTCAATTTCTACCAGTTTTGGTAATTATCCACCCAGCATGCCACCTTGGGGCTGAGGGTAATAGGGTGGGCTAGTGGGGGTGTAAATGTCCCAGGCCATCTTATTTACTAAAGTTTTCAAAATGCCAGACTTCCCATAGATTCCCATGTTTATTTTTTAAAATTATTTAATTATATTTACCTTGTTTTAAGAGGTTGGCCACATATACCAAACTTAACCGGGTAAGTATAAGACCAACCCATATTATACTTACCCTGTTAAAGTTTTCCTATTTTCACTGAGAACCATGGGTCCCATATGCCGCAGGACTCAATACCTCCTGAGTCCTGCTGACTCTTGGTGGATGGAGAGGGCTGTGCAATATTTAGCCTATTAAAGTTTGGTTTCATTGACTGGCCTCTTTAACTACTTGCCATACCAGGACATATCAGTATGGCATGTTGCAGCAGTGGGTGTATGAAGAGGGTTTATCATGAGGGTTTAACAGTGATCGCTGTAGAGGAAAATAGATTCCAAATGTTTGAATTGCCACTTTTTTTCCATTTTGCAAACATTTAAACAAAATGTGATCAAAAGGTTGTACAGTTCCTAATATGGTAGCAATGAAAACTTCCATTATCTCATTCTGCAACTATGACAGTTTACACAAATCCATACACTGAAATATGAGAAAGGTATTTTTGCCGCAGAATATGGCCTTAATTTGGTATCACACTGACCAAAAGAATAAAAGAGGAAAAAACCTTGGCCAAATAGATTAATCATAACATTATTATACCTGTATTGTGAATGATATAAAAAATAGAAATAAAGATAATTAAAAATTGCAATTTTAGTGCTCCCTACCTCTCAAAAAATGTAATAGTGATGAAAAAGTTTTTAATCACAAGTCAGGACAAGTTTCATGGGTGCTCCTGCGACCCAGGTCTCAGAACACGGGCAAATCCGTTCGATGACGCCTGTGGTCCAGCGTGCACCTCCCTGCCCAGTTGCCTTAGAGAAAGTGTTCTATTGAGACTTGTGATTTATCCATTGTGACCCCCGCTTTGTTTGCCTGCCTTGACCTTCTGCCATGTTCCAAATTCCGATCCTGACCTCCTGCCTGACTTCAACTCCGTCTGCAGTTCCTGTACCTTGTCTAAGCCACTACTGCAAGTAAGTCGTACCCAAGGAGCAACATACTGCTGCCACTTGGGTGCCACTTGGACTCCCAGGTTTCGGCTTACTTCATTGCTTGCGGCTGTTCAGTGGGTCCACCATCCTGACAACAAGGAAAATGAGTAGCCAGGATATTACTCTATATGTTGTGTCATGTACAACATTAATGTTTTTTATCAATATTATTTTTGACTTGTATCTGGTACCGCCAAATGGTTATGTAATTAAAGGTTATATAATACATAAAATGAATATAATCCAATGCTTATGAATTTGATTAATGATAACCATGGCCACTAGGTACAATGCTTTCTGCAAAGCCACAGTTAAAGGAAATCTATTGTCAGAAGCCCCTTTTTCTGGCTCACCAATCTACCCATAGAGAATAGTGTGCACATTGCAAAAGAGTTTTTTTTTATAGTAAAACTGTCTTTTTCTGAAAAAAAGATAAGTTAGATTAAAGTTTACTTTTGTGTATGCAGAGCTGTTTCCCTAGTCCCCTGGGAGTGGCCAGTGAGGAGTGGTTTCTCCCATACTCTCGGGAAATGGCTCTGTCATGCATCGATATCTAATTTTAAAAAACTCCCATACCCACCTTATCTCTTCCCCCCATCGCTTCTCCCCTCGGGATGTCATACTTGTCTGTCCCACCCAGCTCTGCATACAGAAAGGTAAACTTTCATCTAACTTATCTTTTTGTCAGAAACAGACAGTTTTATCATGAAAACTCTTTGGTAATGTATACACTATTCTCTACAGGGATATGGGGAGCCATAAAAAGGGCTCCTGATGATAGGTTCCCTTTAAATGGTCTGACATTTATCTTACCTAACTATTAGAGATGAGCGAGCACTAAAATGCTTGGGGACTCTTAGTTTTCGAGACGAACTTTTCCCGATGCTCGAGTGCTCGTCTCGAATAACGAGCCCCATTGAAGTCAATGGGAGACTCGAGCATTTTTCAAGGGGACCAAGGCTCTGCACAGGGAAGCTTGGCCAAACACCTGGGAACCTCAGAAAAGGATGGAAACACCATGGAAATGGACAGGAAACAGCAGGGGCAGCATGCACGGATGCCTCTGAGGCTGCTTAATCGCACCATTATGCCAAAATTATGGGCAACAGCATGGCCAACAAAAGGTTGACGGTATATTTAGTCGATAACACAGCATGGTGGCGACATAGTGACCAAGTTCCATAACGTATCTGGTGAAACACCTGAAAAATGAGCCTGACACAGCTCTTTTGATAAGGGGACGACATGTGGAGGCAGCCATGGAGACGACTTCCATGATTAAGAGCGACAGTATGGGACATTCATATTGCGCTGCTATGATTGCAACTTCAGGTCTCCAGCATGGCGGCGACAGATGGGCCGAGTTCCACTATGTATCTGGTGAAACACCTGAAAATTCTGCCTGACACAGCTCGTTTTATAAGGGGATGATGTGCTGCATATCCTCTCGTGCTCCAGCGTCTGGGGTATAGAGAGTTGAAATGAGACATTGGTGGACGCTGTGGAGGATCGTGGAGGCAAAATGGACAGGAAACAGCAGGGGCAGCATGCATGGATGCCTCTGAGGCTGCCTAATCTTGGGATTGAGCTGGCGGTCCACTGCCAGGCGAGCTTTCGCCTGTCCAAGCCCCTGTCTCTCGGCTCCTCCCACCCAAAATGGGCCTGGGGGCCAGAAGCGTTTACTTTGAAAAAATTATAATTTTCAAATCAGACCGGGTCGTTTGAATATTTCACCTAGGAATAATGGAATAGCATAGTGGTTCTATTTTTAATTGTTTTTACGGAAATGGTTCCATGAATAAGAGCGACAGTATGGGGCATCCATATTGCGCTGCTATGATTGCAACTTCAGGTCTCCAGCATGGCGGCGACAGATGGGCCGAGTTCCACTATGTATCTGGTGAAACACCTGAAAATTCTGCCTGACACAGCTCGTTTGATAAGGGGATGATGAATGGAGGCAGTGAACTAGTAGTAGATTAAAGGTGCTGCAGTTAAAACTATGTTAGTTGAATATTGAGATGGAGCTGGCGCTCTGCTGCCAGGCGAGCTTTCGCCAATCCAAGCCCCTGTCTCTAGGCTACTCCCCAAACAGCACTTCTAAGAACCTTTTGTATAAGATCAAGTGTAGTAGCATTCTTATAAGATTAGGATATGGCGGGTGAGGGGAATGTAAACATATGCGCAAGAAGCGCTGAAATAATATCGGTAAATGATAAAAGTTTGCCAGTATATTTTGTGGATTACACAGCAGGGTGGCGACAAAGTTAACAAGTTTGATGTGGAAGCCATGAAAACAACCCAAAATTCTGCCAGACACAGCTCGTTTGATAAGGGGACGATGTATGGAGGCAGTGAACTAGTAGTAGATTAAAGGTGCTGCAGTTAAAACTATGTTAGTTGGATCTTGAGATGGAGCTGGCGCTCCGCTGCCAGGCGAGCTTTCGCCAATCCAAGCCCCTGTCTCTAGGCTACTCCCCAAACAGCACTTCTAAGAACCTTTTGCATAAGATCAAGTGTAGTAGCATTCTTATAAGATTAGGATATGGCGGGTGAGGGGAATGTAAACAGATGCGCAAGAAGCGCTGAAATAATATTGGTAAATGATAAAAGTTTGCCAGTATATTTTGTGGATTACACAGCAGGGTGGCAACAGAGTTAACAAGTTTGATGTGGAATCCATGAAAACAACCCAAAATTCTGCCTGACACAGTTCGTTTGATAAGGAGACAATGTATGGAGGCAGCTATATGGACGACTTTTGGAGGCAGCTATGGCGATGACGTGTGGAGGTAGCAATGGAGACAACGTGTGGAGCCACCTAAAAAGACGACATGTGGAGGCTGCTATGGAGACAATTTAATTTGGATAGTGCCTGTATGTGGCAGTCCAAAAAAGTTTTCAAACCAGAGGAGCAGGTAGGTGGTCCTCCAGAAAAATTAAATAGATTGAGTGCCTGTATGTGGCACTCCCAAAAATTGCTTAAAACAGAGGTCTGGGTAGGTGGCCCTCCAGAAAAATTAAATACATAGAGTACTATAGCTAGAGCCAGTTGGCCCTGGCAAAAAATAGCCAGTTTCCTATGCTTTAGTGTACAAAGAGGAGGAGAAAGAGGACAATGAGGAGGAGGAGTGCATACATTATTCAGGTTGAGCTTCTTTCACCTGGTGGAGAATGAAAATCCAGAGAAATAAAGGCTTTATTCATCAGCCTGTCAGCGCTGTCAGTCGACAGGCGTGTACGCTTATCGGTGATGATGCCACCAGCTGCACTGAAAACCCGCTCGGACAACAAGCTAGCGGCAGGGCAGGCAAGAACCTCCAAGGCGTACAGCGCCAGTTCGTGCCACATGTCCAGCATTGAAACCCAGTAGTTGTAGGGAGCTGTGTGATCATTTAGGACGATGGTATGGTCAGCTACGTACTCCCTCACTATCTTTCTGTAAAGATTAGCCCTACTCTGCCGAGACTGGGGACAGGTGACAGTGTCTTGCTGGGGTGACATAAAACCGGCAAAGGCCTTGTAAAGCGTACCCCTGCCAGTGCTGGAAAAGCTGCAGAAGGGAAATACTGTTTCAGCTTGTGCACCAGGGCCTGCTGGTATTCATGCATTCTCCCACTCCTTTCCTCTCCAGGGATGAGAGTGGAAAGATTTTGCTTGTACCGTGGGTCGGGAAAGAGTGAATACCCAGTAATCGGTGCTGGAATAAATTCTTTGAATGCGAGGGTCACGGGATAGGCAGCCTAGCATGAAATCTGCCATATGTGCCAGAGTCCCAACGCGCAAGATTTCACTCCCCTCACTGGCCTGACTGCCCATTTCCTCCTCCTCCAACTCCTCCAACTCCTCTTCTTCTGCCCATACACGCTGAACAGTGAAGGTCTGAACAATGGTCCCCTCTTCTGTCTCGCCAACATTCTCCTCCTCTTCCTCCTCATCCTCCTCCACCTCCTTCGATATGCACTGAGAAACAGACCTAAGGGTGCTTTGGCTATCAACAAGGGAATCTTCTTCCCCCGTCTCTTGTGACGAGCGCAAAGCTTCCGACTTCATGCTGACCAGAGAGTTTTTCAACAGGCCAAGCAGCGGGATGGTGAGGCTGATGATGGCGGCATCGCCACTGACCATCTGTGTTGACTCCTCAAAGTTACTCAGCACCTGACAGATATCAGACATCCACGTCCACTCCTCATTGTAGACTTGAGAAAGCTGACTGACCTGACTACCAGTTCTGGTGGAAGTTGACATCTGGCAGTCTACAATCGCTCTGCGCTGCTGGTAAACTCTGGATAATATGGTTAATGTTGAATTCCACCTTGTGGGCACGTCGCACAACAGTCGGTGAGCGGGCAGTTGGAGGCGGCGCTGCGCTGCCCTGAGAGTGGCAGCATCTGTGCTGGACTTCCTGAAATGCGCACAGATGCGGCGCACCTTCGTGAGCAAATCATACAGATTGGGGGATGTCTTGAGGAAACACTGAACTATGAGATTTAACACATGGGCCAGGCATGGCCGAGTTGCAGAGCTGCCACCAGGTTACGGCCGTTGTCACACACAACCATGACTGGAGCTACCGACTGATGGCGCCATGCCCACGGATGGTAATTCGGAGGAGGAGGAGGTGGAGGAGGGGTGGGAGGAGGAGGCATAGTAGGCCTTTGAGACCTGGACCGAGGTAGGCCCCGCAATCCTCGGCGTCGGCAGTATATGACCAGCCCCTGGGTCAGACTCGGTCCCAGCCTCCACCAAGTTAACCCAATGTGCCGTCAGCGATATATAGTGGCCCTGCCTGGCAGCACTCGTCCATGTGTCCGTGGTCAGGTGGACCTTGTCAGAAACGGCGTTGGTCAGGGCACGGATGATGTTCTCTGACACGTGCTTGTGCAGGGCTGGGACGGCACATCGGGAAAAGTAGTGGCAGCTGGGGACCGAATACCGAGGGGCGGCCGCCGCCATGAGGTTTCGAAAGGCCTCGGTCTCTACCAGCCTATAGGGCAGCATCTCCAGGCTAAGCAACTTGGAGATGTGGACGTTGCCTGGGCGTGTGGGTCCTTTGCGCTATACTTCCTTTTGCGCTCAAGCGTCTGGGTTATGGAGAGCTGAACGCTGGTGGATGCTGTGGAGGATCGTGGAGGCGAAGATGGGGTTTTTGCATGGGAGGTGTTTGGGCCCTGGTCCTGGGCAGGGGGCTGACTAGCAGATGACACAGTAGAAGGAGCAGTGGTGTGCCCGGCCGGAGGTGAACGTGCATGGTGCCATTGAGTGGGGTGTTTAGCGTTCATATGCCTGCGCATACTGGTGGTAGTTAAGCTAGTTTTGGTGGAACCCCTGCTGATCCTGGTTTGGCAAAGGTTACACACCACAGTCCGTTGGTCATCCGGTGTTTCTTTAAAGAACCTCCAGACTTCTGAAAATCTAGCCCTCGCCACGGGAGCTTGACTACGGGCAACATTTGGCGCTGATGCACCAGCTCTGGCCCTGCCTCTCCATCTGGCCCCACCACTGTCTCTTCCAACCTGTTCTGCTATAGGACTCGCCTCCGTCTCAGAAGCACTGTGTTCACCCGGCCTATCAACCCAGCTTGGGTCTGTCACCTCATCATCCTCCGATCCCTCAGTCTGCTCCCCCTCGGACTTCCTGCCCTGACAACAACTTTACCACTGTCTGACAACCGTGTCTCCTCATCGTCCGACACCTCTTTACACACTTCTTCTACTACGTCAATAATGTCATCATCACCCACAGACTGCGACTGGTGGAAAACCTGGGCATCGGAAAATTGCTCAGCAGCAACCGGACAAGTGGTTTGTGACTGTGGGAAGGGTCCAGAAAACAGTTCCTCAGAGTATGCCGGGTCAAATGCCAAATTTTGCTGGGAGGGGGCAGACTGGGGAGAAGGAGGCTGAGGTGGAGGAGCTGGAGGAGTGCTGATTTCGGTGACATGGGTGGACTGCGTGGAAGACTGACTGGTGGACAAATGGCTAGAAGCATTGTCCGCAATCCACGACATCACCTCTTCGCACTGTTCTGGCCTCAACAGTGCTCTACCACGAGTCCCAGTACTTGAGATATGATGAACCTAGGGAGTGTAGCTCTGCGGCGTTCCCCTGCTCCCTCATCAGCAGGTGGTGTCTCACCCCGCCCAGGACCACGGCCTCTGACCCCTGCAGTAGTTGGACGCCCACGTCCACGCCCTCGTCCTCAAACCCCTAATAAATTGTACCACTTCGGTGTTTGAGGTGGATATGCATGTCACTAAGAGCTAAACACAACGGTAGCAAGTCCCCCTGCAAATTCCTCACAATATGGTACTAGCTGCACTACTAATGCCAGCAAGCCCAGCCACAAGCAAACAAAAAAAAGGAAAATATAACGCTATTGTAGGCCTAAGTAAGCCGTTGGGGTTCTCCTATGGCTATTTTCTAGCCTACAGTGAAAGCACACTGCTTTGCAAGATGAGTTTGAGCTATAAAATGAAATAAAGGTAAAATAAATAAATAAATCAGCAGACTCTGCCTAATTCTAATCAAACCCCTAATAAATTGTCCCACTTTGGTGTTTGAGGTGGATATGTGTGTCACTAAGAGCTAAACACAACGGTAGCAAGTCCCCCTGCAAATTCCTCACAATATGGTGCTAGCTGCACTACTAGTGCCAGCAAGCCCAGCCACAAGCAAATAAAAAAAAAATGTATAACGTTATTGTAGCCCTAAGAAGGGCTGTTGGGTTCTTGTAGAATCACTCCTGCCTAACACTATTCTAATAGAACAGCCTAACGCTTTCCCTGACCAGCAGCAGCTCTCTCCCTAGCGGCATCCAGACACAGAATGATCCGAGCAGCGCGGGCAGGGGCTAGTCTATTCCAGGGTCACCTGATCTGGCCAGCCAACCACTGCTATCGACGTGTAAGGGTACCACGTCATGCTGGGTGGAGTGCAGAGTCTCCTGGCTTGTGATTGGCTCTGTTTCTGGCCGCCAAAAAGAAAAACGGCGGGAGATGCCATTTTCTCGAGCGGGCGAAGTATTCGTCCGAGCAACGAGCAGTTTCGAGTACGCTAATGCTCGAACGAGAATCAAGCTCGGACGAGTATGTTCGCTCATCTCTACTAACTATCTAAGAATGGTAAATGGCCTTCTACTGTTTTTTTTTTTCAATTCTTTACTTGGTCTTCTCATTATCAGCACAGTAATGTTAATATTTTATAGGGTGGCATTCGTAATGCAATCTAAGTAAAGGAATCATTTCTTGTTAAGTCTGAAATATGTGGGATTTTAACCCCTTCCCGACGCGCGCCGTACTAGTACGGCGCGCGCCGGGTCCCGGTGCATGGAGAGGGCTCGCGGGCCGAGCCCTCTCCATAGCCGGTAAGTCTTTGCTGCATATTGCAGCAAAGGCTTACCGGTAACACCCGCGATCGGTGCTAGCACCGATCGCGGGTGCTTTCACCGCGATCACCTCCGGCAATGCTGCCGGAGGCTTCAAAAAGATGGCGCCGCATGGGCGCCGCCATCTTGGCGCGGATCTTCGCTCCCCGATGACGTCACGGGGAGCGGTGATCCGTTGCCATGACAGCATCGGGCCTCACGAAGGCCCGAAGCTGTCTCGTTTTAACCTATTCATTACAATGTGCTATCAGCACATTGTAATGAATGAGGAGTAAAATCCCCATATACTGCCATATTGCAGTATGGCAGTATATGGTAGGATCGATCAGACAACCTAGGGTTAAAGTACCCTAGGGAGTCTGAAAAATAGTTAAAGTAAAAGTAAAAAAAAGTTTAAAAAAAAAAAATTATATTAAAAAAACCTAAAAATTCAAATCACCCCCCTTTCCCTAGAACTGATATTAATATTAATAAACAGTAAAAATCATAAACACATTAGGTATCACCGCGTCCGAAAATGTCCGATCTATCAAAATATAATAACGGTTTTTCACTGCGTTTAACCCCGTAACGGAAAATAGCGTCCAAAGTCAAAAATGACATTTTTTTGCCATTTTGGAAAATATAAAAAAATTAATAAAAAGTGATCAAAAGGTCGCACAGTCCTAACAATGATAGCAATGAAAACGCCATCAAAAGTCGCAAGAAATGACACCACCCACAGCTCCGTACACCAAAGTATGAAAAAGTTATTAGCACCAGAAGATGACAAAATAAAAAAAAAAATTTTTGTACAGGAGGTTTTAATTTTTTTAAATGTATGAAAACATTATAAAACCTGTACAAATGTGGTATCCCTGTGATCGTAGCAACCCAAAGAATAAAGTAGACCTGTCATTTGGGGCACACAGTGAAAGCTGTAAAATCCAAGCCCACAAGAAAACGTCGCAAATGTGTTTTTTCACCATTTTCACTGCATTTGGAATTTTTTTCCCGCTTCCCAGTACGCGCCATGGAACATTAAATACCGTCACTACGAAGTGCAATTTGTTACGCAGAAAATAAGCCATAACAGAGCTCTTTATGTGGAAAAATAAAAAAGTTATAGATTTTTGAAGGTGGGGTGTGAAAAATGGAAGTGAAAAAACTAAAAAAGGCCAAGTCGTTAAGGGGTTAATGCAATTATTGAACAACTCATCTGTTTCGCACATGCTACCTCCATTTAAACCCACAAAGTGCAGAAAACTATTAAAATTAACCACTGAAGTGCTAGTTTACAGTACACATTAATTTTGAACTAGGAATGACAACTTCTATGTAGAACAATGGATCATACTAAATTTATATTTACTGCAGTTTCCATTTTACACCAACAAACATTTTTTTTCCACTAATGATCTTGACACTTTTATCACCAGTTTTTATGACAAAATCACTATCTTTATGCCATCTCTGTGGCTTTTAAGCACATGAATTAATCATCATGGGAAGCAAGTCATTAGTCAGATTAGAAATTTAAATAAAAAAATAATTTTAAAAAATAATTTCAAAAATTTCAAAATCTAGCTGAACACCGCCTCTTTATCTGGAATGAAAAAGATTTTGATTACATTTTTGTGATGCAATTTTACTGACCTTGAGAGTTGGGTGCCGAATTATCCATTCAGATGAATACATTTCTGTATATTATACTGCAGATCTATCAATATTCATTTCATCCACTTCTGGAGCTATTTTGCCGAACCTCCTCATCACTAGTTTGTACATATTTAAGTAAAAAAATTGAATTTTGTAACTTCTGATGTTGATGCTACATAAAAGCTCTACTTACCTTGATTTATTTTTTGCATCACTTTAATATGTAAAGCTCAGCTAGGTTTATGAGCAAATGTATGTTTTCATGACAATTTTTAATAATTTGCATGGCTTGTAATTCGGGCCATCAACAGTTCATCAATATAAATGCAATGACCAGGTGTACTGCAGTCCAAAAATAAAGGGGCACATTTACTGAGGGTCATGCACCAGTTTTCTATCAAACTTTGCACATTCTTTTCAGTTCAAACTGCTTTCTCAGGTATTTAAGAAGTGCTTGAGACACATTTTTGCACTGAAGGGGCATTCCAGCGCTCAGTCGGACCGTGCACCACATTTAACATGCAAAGTCCAACAGAATTGTGTTGCATGCCCTATTTTAAAGGGGTATTCACGCAAAGACAAGTTTTTTTAAATGTATTTAGGATAACAAAATAACACATTCTCTAATTTACTGTTATTAACAAAAATACAGCATTTCACAGATATAAGTCCAACCTTTCTCTATCAGTCTTGGTGTACACATTTTCAGTTGCCAGATACGACTCTGTAACTTCTGACTTTGGGTCGGGGAAGCCATCTTGAATTTTGTATGTGACGGCCATGGAGCTGAAATTTCTGTCTCTCTCTCTCTCTCTCTCTGCTTCCTGCATTCTAGCCCCTCCCATTTCAGGATGGAGCTCACTCACTGATACACAAACACTGAGTTCCTGCCAGCAGCAGCGTGAGGAGTGCAAAGCTACAGACAAATAAGTTCTTTATCTGGGGAGGGGGAGAAAGGCACAGCAGATCTAGCAGTGTGTTGTGGAATAGCAGAGATGTAGCAGGGCTGACTGTGTTATTGTGTGTAAAATGCATCTCATTGATGTCATCATCTCTGATCTGTCTCATCTTTCTTTCTATGTGTCAGATATTAGGACAATGTTCAGTAGGTAAATGAAAGTGTGTATAAACCCATACCTATACCCTGATAATCTAATCACATTTTTAGCTCACAGAACTAGATGGATTATAATGTGTCTGCTTAGAGACTCCCCACCCACACCCTGGAATTTTCCACTGATCAGCCTAGGGAGTGATAGGAGCTAAAACAACAATAAAACTGAGTAAAAATGTAAAGGGTACAAAATTTCTTTATTTTGTTAACATCACTAGGGGTTTGAATTTGAGAATTTTCTTTCATGGGAAAACCCCTTTAAAGGTGCAGAGTGAGCAAGATTCATGAAGGAAGGGCGCCAGAAATCATGTATCTGGCTCGCTCTTCACACTACACAGGCAAACTGCATATAGCACAGTTTTCACTGTTCTAAGTAAATTTGACCCAATATTGTTTTTGGGGGTACATTGAATTTTTTTATTTTGTAGCTTTTGCCTGTTTTTGTGATTTTATTATGATATATTATTAACTATGTAGAATGTGCAGCACTGTGTAATCTGTGTGCGCTATATAAATAAAGGAATTATTATTATTATTATGATTATTATTATTATAATGCATGAACTCTGCAACTGTTTACCTTTTTCATTTAGTAGAGACGATGGCCCACATTTACTGAGGTGCTTGTGCCAGCTTTCTGGCGGACTTTCTTCTTCTTAATGCAAACTGCTTGTACAGGTAGTGCCTGCGCCACATTTTATGCAAAGATTTTATGCAGACGAGATATTTTAAATAACTGAACCGTAAGTACAAAAAGGACCGGAGGGTTTACGCCAAGTAATATGTTGGTATCAAAAACGTGTTTGTACGTTATGGGCCTTAATATTATGTTTCCATGAACATATACATATGGAGCCAGAATGACACCATTGCATGTCCATGATATCCCATATTAAAGAGCTATAGACAGTATTTTATGATGCCTTCCATCTAATTCCCACAGCTTACAGAATAAAACATTTTTTTTATACATTGTAAAATAATTTTGCCTAAAAAATAATCAGAGGTGTCAATATGCATAACTTAATACAGCAACATGATTAAACATTTAAAGGAAATCTAAAATTCACATCAAGCATGATAAACCAGGGGCACCTACTCATAGATCCAGGGACTGTGACTGGTCTTATATTTGTTATCCATGGCTTTCTTCCCTTTAAAATTAAAGTGAACCTTTTATTTTTAGCTTCTGAATCATTTTAGTAGTTTAAATATATCGATCCTAGCAAAATGAGAAAGGGGCAGCTGCAGTCTGTGTGTGCTTGTATTTCCTCTTGTATTCTTCCTCTCCTGCCTGCTCAGTGTACATTACAGGAAGTGGGGAGGCGTGATGGAGCTGCATGAGTGTGGAGTAAAGGAGACTGACACAGGTACCAACAGGCTGCAGCTGCCCCATCCCTGTGGACTCACCACACTCACTGGTGGCAGGGAGCCAAGTAATTTGAATTAAATGTATATAAACTACTGAAATGATTCAGATTGCTTGCAAAGACATTTTTAAAATCAGCATAACATATGCTATTGAAATCACCAGCTAATTGTCACCAGCTAAAAATGACATTACTGCTGACAGATTCGTTTTAATGTCAGAAGCCTCTGAACAGCATTAGCTTTCAGGCTTCTATGCTTGAAAAACCACTACCAAGACTGCTTTGATTGACAGCTCCTTTTCAGGATCAAGGCTTGCAAGGCTTGTTGGGTAGGTAACAGGGTCGGCTTAGGTCCTGCACTCCTCTTTTTATCACAACAGTCAAATGTCTGTAAAACTAGATCACAATGAGGCTAGGATAGCCCCTCAAGCTCATTAGCATAATTGTAAAAGTTGATTTTGGAAAGGGGCCATGGATAGCAAAAATAAGATGATTACTACAGTCATGGTGCCTGGATTAATGAGTAAGTGTCCCTGGTTGATCATGATGGATTTTGATGGTAGATTTCCTTTAGGAGACAAATGCAACTTATTAAAATAGACAAGCTTATTACTCCTTTATGTATACATTTTTAAAAGTAGCTCTTAAGTGTGATTATAAAATCTTCAGTGACTTGAAAAAATGAATATAGAGCTTTCATAACATGTCAGGAACTTTATTTTTTTTTTCAGTTGTACAGTGACAAGTTATAGGTGAGATTGCTATTTAGTATTTTTAGAAAGCAAATAATTGAAAAAATTATATCATGTTTTGTAAAGTCTCCTCATTACCAAATAACTTCTACACTAATCATTCTAATGAGGAAAATCTCACTATTATTTCTGTACTTACCAGGAACAGATTATATTCATTCCACTTATAGAAATTGAGTCTAAAATTTACCTACTCTGTTAAGCATGAGGATTATTCTCATTTTCTTTACGACTGCAAAAAAGTACATTTTCTTTATGACTGCAACCTTGTTTGTATTGAGTGAAAAGGTTTCACACGTTAAGGAATAAAAAGACAGAAACGGTAATAAGTATGATCGTAGAAGGATTATATACACTGGTTAAAAAAATAAAGGGAACACTCAAATGACACTTCCTAGAATCTGAATGATTGAAACATTTTCATTGAATACTTTGTTCTGTACAAAGTTGAATGTGCTGATAACAAAATAACAACAAAATGGAATCAAATTCATTAACTACGGAATGCCTGTATTTGCAGTCACACACAAAATTAAAGTGGAAAAACACACTATAGCTCTATCCAACTTTGATAAAATGTCCTTAAAACAAGTCAAAATGAGGCTCAGTATTGTGTGTGGCCTCTACGTGCCTGTATGACCTCTCTACAATGCCTCAACATACTCCTGATGAGGTTGCAAATGGTCTCCTTAGGCGGAACATTAGGAGGAACCCAGGGCCACCTGCACCCACAAGCATATAGTCTTATAAGGGGTTTGAGGAGCTCACCTTAATGTCAGACAACCTGTGGCAAGAACATGGAGGGATGTCCGACCCTCCAAAAAATGCCATCCCACACCATTACTGATCCACTGCCAATCCATCATACTGAAAGATGTTGTAGGCAGCAGACTGCACTCTACAGCATCTACAGACTCTGTCACATCTGTGCTCAGTGTGAACCTGCATCTGTGAAGAGCACATGGCACCAGGGGTGAATAGGGTTGTTGTCTCCCTACGAACCCTCAATGTCTCCTGGTGTACTGGCCTGCCTTCTGGTATGGCTTCCAGTCTCTGGACACTATGCTGACAGACACAGCAAACCTTCTGGTCACATCTCACATTGATGTGCCATCCTGGGTGAGCTGCATTGCCTGAGCCACTTGTGTGGGTTGTAGAGTCTGTCTCTTGCTACTACGAGTGGGAAAGCAGAATGTCAGGGTTCTGTGTAAGTGGACCCTCTGGGCCACCACAGGAGATGGTACTAGCTGACACTGGGGACCGGAGTCTATAGAGCAGGGACGTGCGAAGCCTGGCTGGACGGGAGCAGGAGCGAGGAGAGGTAAGTTCGGATAGGGGCCTGGAGCAGCGCCACAGAGAGGGGCATGGGTGTGCCTGCGATCCATGACATGGATCACGGGGGCACCCGTGACACAGAACCACTCCTTTATTCAGTTAGTGTTGTCAATTCCCAATAATTTCCACCTGTTGTCTATTCCATTAGCACAACAACATGTGAAATTGATTGTCAATCAGTGTTGCTTCCTATGTGAGTGGTCAGATTTCACTGAAGCTTGATTTACTTGGAGTTACATTGTGTAGTTTAAGTGTTCCCTTAATTTTTTAAAGCAGTGTGCAATGATAAAAATTAAAGGCTACATAGGAAAATAAAAACCAGAATAGTGATTCCACTGAAATTGGAATTTTTTCCCACTTCCCATTACATGGAATATTAAATACTGTCACTATGAAGTGCAATTTGTTACGGAGAAAAAAAGCCGTCACACAGATCTTTAAATGGCTGCTAAGGGGTTAATTTGAGGAAAACTAATACAGGTAAATTTTTTAATACAAAGCTTTCAAATTTATAACAACAATTTTTTCTAAATTGGATAATTTAGAATACTTTCTAATTACCTATTCAAAACAACATTTAAGCATTTAAAAAAAAAAAAATATATATATACATATATAACTAGACACAGTGGGACTCATTTATCAGAAGTGTCTGAGAGTAGAACTGTTTAACTGCAACCTTATCTTCCCGCAGCAGTTTGTAAAATGGAAGCTGAGCTCTGATTGGCCGTTGTGAGCAATTCGAACAGTGTTGATGAATTTCCCCAATATATGAGTGTCTGGAGAAACTCTTTTATTAAAACTATAAAAATATACTTAAAAAATAAGATTGCTTGAAATTAACTGCAGAAATAGACCAAAAACACTTCCAGTATGTCTGAAGCAGCTTAGCACCTTTCAAATGAATTTTTTTCATGACTCAGTGTAGTGAGATGTAAATTTGTCATTTAAAATCAAGATGGCAGAGAGTTCAATACTAAAGTCAAGTTCTCCTCGCCTAAAAATAACCCTTTTGCAGCAATTGACAGCCTTTAGCCTTCATTAAATGGATCTCCTGAAGTCTCCTGCATGATGTCAAACATAACAGAGGGAGCATTCTGATGTGGGGAGAGCTTGACTTCAGTCATGACCTTTCCACCTCATAACTTACTCACGACCTTTGTACATTTTACTTCGAGGTTGATTTTCTAGATGGTGCCACCATGCTGAGTCTTGTAAAAATTATTATCTTCTTCACAACATAATAGTAGTGGTTAGCGTGGGAGCAGTAGAAAACTGCAGCATTGTCTTTAGACATCTCTGAAGACTTGGGACCTGCTCCCGCTGAAGTCTAAAGTCAGCAGGCGGTCCCAGAGGAGTTAAAGGATGGTGTTAGAGACACCAGCGACAATAAGGAGAACTGGTTCGGTACTGCTTCTCCCTTCCCTGCTCCTCACAGCATAACGCTGGTGCAAAGAGGAGCGGAGCCGGCGCTGTCACTAGCTCCATAGACTTAATGGTCTGTTAAACAGAGCGGCTGGGACTTATTAGACCCAGTAAACTCTGATCACAAACCCCAGTCACAAGAGGTCATTTTCCCTGTAACTGAGTCTCTCATAGATGCCTCAGTTAAAGGGAAAACTTGTAAGAGAAAAAAAATAAAATAAAATAAAGTGAAAATGTTCCCCAGGGGCCTTTTATGACCTCATGGGGGACATATAAATATAAACAATTAAAAAACATACATAAATATACATCTGCATTAAATGTATTGTACACCAGGACTGCCAGGCAGGACAGATATCACTTATTGTTCAAATTAGGTTGCAGCCGTTTCCTTACATGTCTGTGTTGGCCTGCTCTGTCACGGTCTTCTTCCTAGCAGATTCCTCATAGTGACAATCCTTCTCCATCAGGTAGAGAATGTCATGGGAACTTCTCCAGACTAAGACTTATCACTGCAGAATTTTACACCTTGTGGCCACTGGAGAAATTCTCCACACTGCCTCCCCTTAAAAAAAATTAATATAATGTCCTCTAGATAACAGCTATATGCTCCTCAAAAGGACTACAGTGGGAACCCTGAATATACAGATAAATATATGTAACCCCTGAATATATTTTAAACTATACTACTGTATAGTTTCCTCCTCTTTAGTTCATAGTTAACACCAGAACCTCCTCATTTATTTAGACACAGCAGCCCCATTATACAATGAGTTAGCGCACTCCTGCAGTATATAGGAAGCCCAGGCCAGCACATGCCCCTCCTCAGTATGTAGGTAGCTAAGGCAACATATGCCCTGAGTATATAGGTAGCCCAGGCCAGCACATGCTTCCAGGATATAGGAAGTGCAGCACATGCTCCCAGAACACAGGTAGTCCAGTACAGTCCCCCGATATATAGGTAACCCCTTTCAGCACATGCACCCAGCATACAGGTAACCTAGGCCAGCTAATGCCCCAGTATGTATGTACCCCAGCAGAATTATAAAAAATGTATACTCACTTACCCGCACTATGTTTAGCATCCTCATCGCTCTCATGCTTCTCCTCTAGGACACCGGTAGCAGTATAATCATGGCCTCTCTATGACACAGCCAGCCAACATCATGGCGATGTCTGGGTCACAAAGTGGGCACAGACAGCAGTAATATGAAGCTGCCTTCATTCAGTAATCAGCAGTATGTGCACCTTATAGATGCACATATCACTGATTACCATTGAGTGCCGGGATGGCACCCCCTAGGGTGGAAAGTAAATATAGAATAAAAATGATGCCACCTCTAAAACATAGGATTTGCTTCAAAACCTTACATGGTATCCAGTAAAGTCCCTTGATTTTAATGCATACATGCATTTCTTCTATTTTGAGTATCATACCTGACAAAGCAATTGGCTTTGGTTGAAGAATCCTGACCTGATCCGAACATTTTATTCTATTGTTTCAACATTCTCTGTAGAAGAGTTAAGATTCTTTGTAGGTGTCAGCACCAATCAAGAGTTTTACCTGCAGGGTATTGAGTCAAACGCTGAGCTCGGACATTTGTCTGAATGCCAGGTGACCAAACACCACTCACAATTAAAGGGTAATAGCCACAATCCATGCCAGCACCAATCACATGTATTACTGGTGGGGTAGAGCATTCTGGTGCAGATTTGGTACCTGGACCCAAACCTGGACCGAACCTCTTCCCTAAACCTAATAAATTTATGTACACATACTAATTTTTATTTTTGGAATTCTATAATATGTATGTTATAGGAGTTAAAAAGACGAAGAATTTGTAGTATATTTAGCTTTTGCGTTACATTTTATGTTGACAGATTGTAGCAAAATGACTTAGTAATAAAACAGTATTGAAATTCAACTTACCATCTGTTTTTGATGCCGTATGCTTTTTTTTTAGCGTTCTTGTAAAATAAAACTAAAATGAACATGTTTATGAACTAACAGTGTTATTCACTCTTGAAATGTGGTGTCACATAAGTCTATGCTCATTTAGTCAGATGCTGGCAATCAAAGTGACTGTTGCTATCAAAGAATTATGAAAATAAAGTACTTAGATTACATTGTTGCCAAGTAAATCAATGCAGAAACTAAAATAATAAGGTTTATGTTAGATAAAAACTTCTGTACACACGACAGAGATATTACCAAAATTTTTCTGTATGCATCCTTTTATCTTAAATGTGGAAAGTGTTTAAGAATGTTTATTGTTGATTCAGAGTTTCATTGGACATATTCCATATATTGTCGATTTTAAAGCGAATCTGTCGCCACTATAGATTCAACTCATTGACAACGCACAGCATTATGTATTGCATATATTGAAATAATATTTATTTTCGATTTTAGTCTTTTTTTCTTCCAGTTTCTGTCCATGATTATAAAGACTGCCATCTTGCCTAACGTCTAGCCAAATTCAGTTATATTTTTCATAGCATCCTCGTAACCATACAAAGCAGACTACTGCAGTTTAGAAACCAAGTACAAAATTAAGTCCATTATTTATATATATATATATATATATATATATATATATATATATATATATATATATATGAGAAAAAGATAGTGACATTTAAAAAATATATACTTAGCATAAAAAGTAGCTTAACAAAGGCAATTTTCCACCATCACCTTCCTTTTAAAGTTATCTTTAATTCTTCAAATTAATTCTAAGATAAATATAATTTTCAGATATTTACTCAGATTATTTTCTTTTCTTTAATTCTTCAAATTTAATTCTAAAATAAATATAATTTTCAAATATTTGCTCAGATTATTTTCTTATTCCCCTACTAACTCGTTATCTCCGCACCTGTTTTCTTCATTAATGCCCAGGTCATTTTTCAGTTTTTTGCAGTCAATCCCTACTGCAAGCTATAACTTTTCTATTTTTCTGTCACTATAGTTATATGAGATTGTGTTGTTTTTTGGGACAAAATGTAGTTTTTAATAGCACAATTTTGGATATCATATATTCGTATTATATACTTCAGTTAACCCTTTCTGTGAAACATATTTAATCCCTTCCCGCTCTGCAGTGGATATCTGGATCAATAAAAAATAAAGCAATAAATCAATAAAAATGCTCATAAGCCCCATAACATATAAGAGACATATAACATAAAAAATTTCTAAATCATAACAAAAACCCCACATATATAGTATCACCATGTCCCTAACAACCCATAGAATAAAAGTAAATAATTATTGAACCTGCACAATGGACAACGTAAAAAAACTGTAAAAAAATAATTACGATTTTTACCTTTAGAAGCCCACATAAAATGCAATAAAAAGTGATCAAAATAACTTATGTACTCCAGAAAGATAATGTTGTAAAGCACAACATGTCCCACAAAAACAAGCCATCAACCAGCTCTGTAGCTAAAAAACTAAAAATGTTATGCCACTTGGAAGACGGCAATGCAAAAATAATAGATTTTTCCCCACATTAGGGTTTTATTTGGCAAATTTAGTAAAACATAAGAAAAAATATTCAAATCTGGTATCCCCGTAATCATATTGACCCATAGAATAAAGATAACATGATTATTAGGTTATGCGGTGAACAAGAAAAAAAAAGTAAAAAAACAGTACAGAATTGATGCTTTTCTACTCCTGTCCTTTTTTTTAAAAAAAAATCATATTTTTTCAGTTTTTTTGTAAATAAACGCAAAACTTATCAAACACAATTTACCACTAAAATGAAGTACAACATGTGAGGAAAAAGTTATAACCATATAAAGCTACGCAAGTCAATACAAAAATTGGGGCTGAGCCTTAAGCTTTAAACTTAAGTCCCTAAGGGGTTAAAAAAAGAGTGTGTCTGATGGGTTTTTTTATGCAGCGATACCAAATTTATAAGGTTTTTTTTCTTTTTGAAAGACATTTCTTTGCATAAAACTAACAATAGGTGGAAAACTTCATCTCTCCCATAGAGGAGTACTTACATAATTTTCTTTTTAAGGACAGTTGAATGTGCTGCAACAAATACAAGATAGTTGTCCATTAATTATGTCAAGAAAATAGAATATATATAATGTGAACATATGACTCCAACAGGCTATGTATCACACTTATTGTATTTATAAGGTGTCCGCAACATATTTGTTGCGGCTGCACTATAATTGACACAACACAAATTTCTGCAATGAAAGGGACAATTCTAGTATATAGTAGGACAATGTGCCACATGTTTTATGCAGTGTCCAACAGAATTGTGTTGCACACTCTATGTTAAATGTACGCCAAAAAAAGTTGGTGCACTCTGTCGGGGCAGTGCAGGGAGCACCATATTCATGAAGAACAAGCACCACAATTCATGAATCATGCGCATCCTGCACTGTTTTTGGCAAATGTGTGTGGGGCATTTTATTTATTATTTACTATAATATTTATTATTAGTTTATTATTATCAAACAATAAGGAGTTTACATAGATTACATTAAGACAAGAACTAATTAGACAAATGCAAGTACAAATACAAAGACTAAAGTGATTAGGAAGCCAGTGGGAGGAGGAACCTGCTCTTGAAGACTCTGAATCTAGATGGGTGGGTAGATGGAGACATGAGTGACAGGTAGCAGTTATTGTGTATTGTTCAAAATCCTAAACAGGTGGCTTTTCATATTATGTTTGCATGTTTGGAAAGTGTGGGATACATTTTGGTATAGAGTTCCAGAGTAATTGTTATTGTGAGCAACATCCAGCTTTCCTTCAGTATCTCTGGAAAGTTGGGTGGCTCTTGTATGTGCTCAGGGCTGTATTGCCTGGGATTATTTACTCAGGTCCTGGCCATTCAACTGCTGTAGGCGGTATCCTGGGGCTGCATTTAAGGCTGGTATGGTAAGTGTATTATCACTAAGACAGTAATAGGATCTGTGTGATAATAATGGCCCCTGCACCTCCATCACATCACATGGACAGATTTCTATGCACTGGAAGTAAAAATAGAAGCTTTTATAGCAGGACACCAAGTAGAGATCTAGAAAATCGTGAGTAATTGACACAGAAAGTATATTTAAAAATATTATAACGTCTTATTACACAAAATATATCAAATATTTGATGAACGTGGACAGCCCCTTTAAGACCAGGGCCATGTCTTGCTGATTAAGGGTCCTGGCTATAGACATTTCTTAGTTAGCTCCATACAATTCTTGTGAATCCGCTATTTGAATCCTGGTATTTTGACTTTTCGTCTGTGTTCTGACTATTCTCTGATCTTGTGATTTTGTACAACGTAGGTCCTCTAGGTACCGACCAACCTCTGCTTGCCTTGTCCTGTCTTGATGTTTTGCATAGCACTGCACAGCAGGGAGAGAATGTCTCCTAGTTGTCTACCTACTGCCTAGGGTGGGCCTGGCAAGCTTTGGAAAGGGGATTTAGTCCTAGGGCTCACTGTCACTGTTCTTTCCCAGACCCTGCATTACTTTCCAGATTTATATAATGTGTGCTGCACATTGCTTACATGGATGTCTGTGATCTCACCATTAGGAAAATGCAAGTCACCTCCACTGCCCTGCTTATCTATGCTTACACCTTGTGATGAGCAGATTTGTTTATTCCAATATTTTTCCTGGATATCCACTGCTTGGCTTTGGAATCAATGAATGTACTTCATATCATATTATCCTACTTGTCATGGCTGCTCCTGTATTTAAACTTGTGATTTTTGCTTTGGAATCAACCTTTTAAAAAATGAACTATTGGGGAATGCAAGAACAGGTTCTAGTATACAAGAAGAAAATATTGTTTCACCACCAGAAGCAAAACAATAGCCATACAGTTACACAACAAGACTATCTGTAATTAAACTAATTACAGACATGTCTCCAGTCCTAATCCCTATTGAGCGGCTGTTGTGCAGGAATACAAAATCCACTAGCTCTGTGGTGCCGTGACAGAGGTGTGGAAGAGGATTACAGTGGCAACCTGTTGAGTTCTAGTGAACTTCATGCCCAACAAGGCAGTGCTGGAAAATAATGGTGGTCACACAAAATATAACACTTTGAGCACAATTTGGCCACTTTGATTTAGGGGGCTGTTGCCAGCAGTTTAGACATTAATGTCTTTTTGTTGAGTTATTAAATTGTAAAAAATGTCAAATCCTCAGTCTTATAAATTGTTTCCAGAAATGAGAGGGGTGTCTTTATTTTTGTGATATTGTACATTTGTACAGTATCCTTTGTGAATTGCAATAGCCATGTCCCCTAATATAGTCTACCCATCACATTGCTTTCTGTTATACACTTCCCTGTTGTTTAACCTTGATCAGCTTTTTTGAGGGCAGATCACAAATAAAAATCTATTCAGTAATTGATTTTTACAGGTTTTTTATGTTTATCATGCAGGAGTATATGTGTCATTTTGATCTCTTTTTAAGGTGTTTTGTTGTTTGGTTGGATGCACGAAAATCATAATTAATGCTTTGTTTTTTATTTATTTTATTTATTTTAAGGCGTTCACCATACGGGTTCAGTAATTATTTTATTTTATTGTACGAGTTGTTATGGGCATGGCGATACCCTATATAAGTATGCTGTTTGTGTGGTGATTTCACATTTTATTGTGTTTGGGAATATTACACTATGTGGGGCATCTAGGGGACTTTTATTTTCTATTTAAAACATTTTTTGTAAAACATTTTTTTTTACTTTTTTTTTCCTCCTTTTTTTCCTCCTCCTCTGGGACTTGAACAAGTGATCATTTGATCTTGTTTAAATCAATACACTTCCACACTGCAAATGCATCAGCTAACAGCTGCACTGCAGAGTCAAACCCAGCATGCAGTAAGATAAGGCAGCCTTCATCGGACCCTGGGGATGCCATGGAGATGATTGGCACCCCCATACTCGGCACGGGGGTAGCCGATCGCTGGGAGGCGAGGTGGGGCACCCTTTTAGGTTCTGCGGTCATATTTGACCGTGACTCCTAAAGGGTTAAACAGGCAGGATCGCGACTATCGATGCTCGTACAGACGCTCGGCTGTCATGTACATAGCATAAAATAACACTTTATTAGATTAATTAAAATAAATCCATTTAAAAAGACAACATACACAGAAAAAGTCCACCATGGTTAAATAACTAAATATACATGATAAATAAATCACAATAAGCCTGTATAGAAGGTATAGTCCTAGGAACCAGTCATGGTATTTGTTTACAAACACATATTGCACATTACCCAGAGGAATAACAGAGGACAGGGGACACATACACAGGTCTACATACACATAACCCTGATAAAGAAAGTGCAAACACATGTCGGGCTGTGTCCACCCTAGCTCGGTATATACCTGTGCATGTGTCTATTTTCCTCTGTTATACCTCTGGGTAATGTGCAATATGTTTGTAAGCAAATACCTTGACTTGTTTTGAGGACTATACCTTCTATACCTCTATACATGTTACTGTGATCTATTTACAGATTTGTTTTAAGTGATCTAATAAAATATTACTTTATTATATTATTACTAATATTACTAATATGTTTCTTACATTTTGGCGTTTGTTTCCTTTTTTTGTGGTGTAACAAGAGAATAGTGTAATAATGAAACATCCTACTCAATTATCTATCTAATAAAACTGCAGCACAGCACATGGGGCAGATTGAAGACTTGCGAGGCACAGTGCACATATCACAGATGTTTCTCTCTCTCCTGTCTGCCATTTTCTGCTGCCATGAAGTAATGGGGGAGGGGAGACTGTGTATTTGTTTATATATACATGTGGAAAAGCTGAGGGCCATCTGAGGATTCACTGATAACAGGGGAAAGGCTGCTGAACAGGAGCAAAAGGAGCAAGATTCAGGTAACTAATCCAATTGCAAAAGGGCTTAAAATTGCATGCCATACAACATATCAAAAGTTTTTTTAAATGATGGTTACAATTTAAAGGGAACCTGTCACCAGGAGACCCATTTTTAGCACTCCCCCAGTCCCCACAGAGCATAGTTGATATCCTGCCAAAGTGTTTTTGTATTAAAAATTGGTTTTACACAAAAAAAGGCAGTTTCCTGGAACTTTCCCTGGGCTGGAAAGGAGCAGTTCCCCCCCACCCTTGGGGAACAGCTACTCCATGTGACCTTTTCAAATATATGAAAACACCCATCACTGGGCTTAGCGACGCCCCCTGCTCCTCTACAGCCAATCCCGAGTGTGGGGAGTTATTCATATATTTGAAAAGGTCACATGTTTTCCAAGGGTGGGGGGGGGGACTGCTCCTTTCCAGCCACTCCCATTAGGCAACTGCCTAGTCACACAGCAGATGCTAATGAAAGGTACAATATAACATATCTTTTTTTCTGTAAAACCTATTTTTTATACAAAAACACTTTGGCAGTGTATGTACTATGCTCTGTGGGGACTGGGGAAGTGCTAAAATGGGTCTCCTGGTGACAGTTTCCCTTTAAGATTGCAAGCCTATTATTGTTGGGAAAAAGATCTAGAGCCAATTTTAAATATTGGCACCACATTCACATTGCGCCAGTCATTTAGCACCATGCCAATCATTAGGGTATCTCTAAATATTTTAAAAAGTGCACAGCAATAACAAAACAGAAGAGATGTACAAACCACTGCAGGAATGGATTATCAAATTATAAGAATGGTGGAGCGATGCATTCTGTAATGTATGTAAAGTTGAAAGTTTCATACCAAGCCCAAGGACTCAAAAAGTGTTTACAAAAACTAAGAAAAAGTGCTGGCCTGACATTGGCCTACAAGCCAGGCCTACAGGTGTTGCATTGACCTAAAGCCATTGGGGAATTTATAACTATTTTTGGCTTCTTCAATTCTTTTTTGGCTGGTATCCCTTTTGGCATTCTATTTTTTATACACCTGGCATTGCGGTAAAATTTGCAATCCTTTGCACCTAAAAACTCATATGTACCAAGTGCAAATTGTGACTTTTCCACAAAAACTCACAGAAAAACTTGATGATTCAGCCATAAACTGTGCCAAATCAGGAGATAGTCTAGGAAACAGAAGGTTCAAAGTATGACAAGGGGAATAACTGCCTAAATTTTTTCTAAAATCCTGAATAAATGTGGCTCACGGCATTTCAGATTCCAAATTACTCCAGTATTCTGCCGTAGACAGATTGATACATTTCTCTCGATTACTATAAAAATATGGCTTGTGTGTTCTGAGTGAGAGAGATTGATGGAAATCACCTACATCAGGAAAAAGTTTGTATATTGCTCCACTGTATTCACATATGGACATCTGTGCTACTGGTCTTGATGGGTACAGCCACAAGTTTTGAGTATGAGCAAAAATTGATGTTGAACTTTACTCTCTGCATATTACTGGACCATATGGTAAATCCATGTTAGGCACTACCTTAGGTGATTCGGGTTTTTATTACTTTTTTTGTAGGGTTATTGGTGAAGGCTGTGTGACTCAATCCTCTTGATTCTCCAAATTCAGGTGTAACCAGCGCAGACACATGGATAATGATTTATAAGGGACTATCCTATCACAGATAACTCTTTGCACTCTATAGTCTCTGATCCCTTGTCTATATCAATACATTCATTCATCTTTTATTTTATGTCTTCTGTCATCATTTATTTTATATTATAGCACACACATGGAACTGGGTAATATGGTATAATTCATATAAGGAATTGTAATAATGATTACATAAAAATACAAAAAAATCCTTTGTAAAATATTTTGATACATTAGTTTTCCAAAACTCAAACCAATAATCATAATATTCATTAAGAAAAAGCACATGTTGAATTTACACACCAACAAAACTTTAGTTTGAATGTTTTATGAACCTGAAAGTAAAAATGTTACAAATATAAAATATGCGCTTAACTTTACCATATGGTGTTGATAGCTGCAAAGCACAAATAACATATTTTCATGCCGACATAACAATTGATGAGTTTTCTCTATAGAGAAAGAAACACTGTGTAATTATCTAGAGAGAAAAATGAGAGAATTCAGTTTGAAATTTAGAGAGCTTGATAAAATTGGAAGATTTATGAAAATGTTATTTTAGTATGGGATTCATATGCATAACCAAGCTCCCAGGGGATAAATACATAAAAACAGTTGGCCTCTGTTACACATTTGTACACATTTTTGCCACATAAGGATGAAGACATATTTTGGTCTAAAATAAACAAATTTAGCAGTTCCTATGACTTGCTATATTTATAGCTGTCAGCAAATACATATACAGATCACCTACTTTAACCCCTTAAGGACGGAGGGTTTTTCGGCTAATTTCTCGCTCTCCAACTTCAAAAATCCATAACTTTTTCATTTTTACGTGTACAGACCTGTGTGAGGGCTTATTTTGTGCGTAACAAATTTTACTTTCCCGTAATGTTATTTATTTTAACATGCCGTGTACTGCGAAGCTGAAAAAAAATTCCAAATGTGGAAAAATTGAAAAAAAACCGCACGTGCGTCACGTTCTTGTGGGCTCAGTTTTTACGACTTTCACTCTTCGCTCCAAATAACACGCCTACTTTATTCTTTGGTTCGGTGCGATCGCGGTGATACCAAATTTATATAGGTTTTATTGTGTTTTAATACATTTTCAAAAATTAAACGAATGTGTACAAAAAAGAAAAAAAATTTTTTGCCATCTTCTGACGCTAATAACTTTTTCAGACTTTGGCACACGGAGATGTGTGAGGTGTCATTTTTTGCGAAATGAGGCGACGTTTTCATTGCTACCATTTTGAGGTCTGTGCGACATTTTGATCATTTTTTATTTCATTTTTTATGTTATGTAAAAAGGTGTAAAAGTCGCATTTCGGACATTTGGGCGCCATTTCCCGCCTCGGAGGTCACCGCCGGCCGTAACCGTTTTTATATTTTGATAGATCGGGCATTTTGGGACGCGGCGATACCTAATATGTCTGTGATTTTTACTGTTTATTATGTTTTATATCCGTTCTAGGGAAAGGGGGGTGATTTGAACTTTTAATATTTTATTAATTTTTTTTATTTTTTAAACTTTTTTTTTTCTTTTTTTTTTCACTATTTTTTAGACCATCTAGGGTACATTAACCCTAGATGATCAGATCGCTCCTACCATATACTGCAATACTACAGTATTGCAATATATGGCGTTTTTGCAGGTCTTACATTACAATGAGCCACTGGCTCATTGTAACGAACCTGCATAAACCATGTAGCCTCGTGTCAAGAGAAGACACGAGGCTACCATGGTAACCGATCGCCGCCCCCCGATGACGTTCGGGGGCGTGGCGATCGAAAAAAAGATGGCGGCGCCCGCGCGCCGCCGTCTTTTAAACGCCGCCCGCGACTTTGCGGGCGGCGTTTAGAGGGTTAATAGCCGCGATCGGTGCAAGCACCGACCGCGGTTATTAGCGGTGGGGGTTTTGTGCAAAATGCAAAAACCCCCACCTCTGTATGAAGAGGACTCAGCCCGTGAGCCCTCTTCATACATCCCTTATACCTCTGCGCCGTAGAGCTACGGCGCAGAGCGTTAAGGGGTTAAGCATTTCCGGTTGCTTTTGATAGGTCAAATAAAGTAACCTTCTTGAGATTGTGATACCTTTTAATATCTAACTGAAATATAAGATGTTACAAGCAAGCTTTCAGGACAGCTACGGTCCATTCATCAGGCATGGTATAACCGGCTGTCTGAAGTGACACAGATCTTATACACAATGAATACAGAAGTGATGCAAAAAATGTAAACAAAAGGACAATAGCAATAACAAAGTTGGGACAATGGATTATTAATTAGATGACTTGGGTAGTGTGATGGTTTATTGCCTCCAGGTTAATGATCCCAGAATAACATTTGTTAGATGTTGTAGTGGGAGGGTATAAAAGAGGGTAATAAACCTGTATTCCCAAATTTGTCTCTCATTTTGTGACTGAAAATTGCCCTTTAATACTTGTACCTTCATATCCAGGGTATTATGGCCTGGACTGCAGAAATGTTTTGCCACAGGTAGATGTTTCTGCTCATCTTTTATTGTGTGCCGATGAGACCTTATCCGAACTTTGGGGGTCATTGGGGGCCACCCGATTCGCCGTTTCCTGGCTTGTTACCCGAATATTTCCGATTTGCGCCGATTTTCCTTGAATTGCCCCGGGATTTTGGCGTACATGATTGGATTGTGGTGCATCGGCGCCGGCATGAACACGACAGAAATCTGGGGGGTGTGGCCGAACGAAAACCCAACAGATTCGGAAAAATTGCACTTACCTTCACTCGGCCCGGCTCAGTGTATTCCAGTGTGTTCCGATGCTCTTCAGCGCAGCAGGGCCACCTGGTGGACATCGGAGGAACTACCTTAATAAATCCCGGCCGGACCCGAATCCAGCGCAGAGAACGCGCCGCTGGATCGCAAATGGGCCAGGTAAGTAAATCTGCCCCTTTAAGTTTTGTCCTGTCTCTCCAACATAAAGACCGCCCACAGGACATTTTGTGCACAGAATTAGGTTGACCACATTAGAAGTGGAACATGAAACTGTTCCCAGGATGATATATTCCTGCTGTGTGTAGGGGATCTGTATACTGTCTGTGGTCAAAATCAGAGGACAGGTTTTGCAGCTCCTGACAGGGAAAGTTCCTTTTTGTATGTTTGATAGTAGGGAGCAACTAATCACAAGATTCCTCAGGTTTGGGGGTTGCCTGTAGCACAGCAACAGAGGGTTTGGGCACATTGACTTTAGGCAGTTATTTTGTGGAATATGTGGCAAAGTTTTCTTGAGGTTGTTGATAGTATTTCCAAATGTGGATTGTAAACTACAACCAGTGGTACACGATTGTTGTTCACCATCTTTTTGTATTGGATACGATGGCCCCTGGGTATCCTGATGGCTCTACTGATTTGATTGTCAATTAGCAAAAGATGGTATCCCTGATTTAGGAATGTCTTAGGGATTATATCTGATGGCCTGGCTGTAGATGATGGATTTTTTTGTATATGTTTAGAGTGAAAGCTGTCCCATCTATGAAGGCCAATCAATTGGTTTTTGAAATAGAGATGTCTGGACACAGTTATTTTGGATTTTTATGGTTGTGTCCAAGAACTTTATTTCACTGTGAAATGTAATTAGCTGTTGTTCTGAACCTGTCCAGATGATCAAAGTATCCTCAATAAACTGGTAGTAGGCTGAGGGTTTGATGTAGAAGGATTTCAGGAAGTGCTTTTCTAATTTTGCCATGAAGAGGTTGGCATATTGTGGTGCCTTCTTTGTTCCTATGGCAGTCCTAGTCTTCTGTAGGTAGATTTGCTCCCCAAAGCAGAAATAATTGTGCTTCTGGATAAATTTGGTCAGCTGAAATACTGGGCAAATCCCATGAGCCTTGAGATGAATTTGGAAGGCTTTTAGTCCATCTTTGTGTTGGATGTTAGAATATAGGGATTCCACACCCAGGGTAGTCAGGATACTGCCCTTGCGGTGAGGGGAGAGAAGAAGAAATTTTCTTTAGTAGGTCTGTGGTGTCCTAGAGGAGGCTGGTGGTATTTCTCACTAGTGGTTTAAGGATATCCTCTACTCATCCTGAAATTTTTTCAGTGAGGGTTCCCACACCTGTGATGATTGGTCTCTCGTGGTTCCCTGGTTTATGAATTTGGGAAGCATATAGAACACTTCTGTTCTTGCATTCTCAGGGATTAAGTAAAGAAGGTTTGCAGAATCTGTAGGCAATCCTCTAATGACTTTCCTCAGTTCTATTGCATATTTATGAGTAGGGTCCTTATACAATTTGTTGTAGTATTAGCTGTCAGTGAGCTGTCAATGGACTTCTTTCATGTAGTCAGATGTATTCATGAGGACTACAGCGCCACCCTTATCTGCAGGTTTGATTGTAATTTCATGGTTATTTTTTTAGGGACTTGTTTGTCCTTCTTTCCTGCACACTGATGTAAGAGGTTTCTCTTACTTGTTTCTCTAGTATTGAAGTTTGTACAACCTGCCTAAAAGAGTCAATGTAATGGTCCAAAGTTCACAGTGTATAAGATCTGTGTCACTTCAGACAGCCAGTTATACCATGCCTGATGGAGGGTCCGTAGCTGTCCCGAAAGCTTGCTTGTAACATCTCATATTTCAGTTAGCTATTAAAAAGTATCACAATCTCAAGAAGGTTACTTTATTTGACCGATCAAAAGCAACAGGAATATCTTCAACTGGCTAACACAGTACAAAACTTTTTTTTATACTTTTTATACTTTTCTATGTGACAATTGACATAATCACATTGTCAATGGTTTATAAAACAAATTTATTTTCAAGTTCACCTTCCTCTTTTATACATGTCTGGGACCCATTGTAGCAAGTAGTCACAGTAACATTCACTTGCAGGATCATTAGTTATTAGTTTGAACCTTAATTGTACAAATTAATGAGTATAGTGGAAAAATAGTAGTAAACAATAATAGTAGTGATGCAGCTGTTTTACACATTACAGGCGGTCTCCGACTTAAGGACACTTGACTTACAGATGATTCCTAGTTACAGGAGGACCTCTCTGACCACTGTGACCTCTGGTGAAACTCTCTGGATGTTTAACTTTAGTCCCAGGCTGCAATGATTAGCTTTAAGGTGTCTATAATGAAGCTTTATTGATGACCCTTGTTCCCATGACAGAACATAATTGTGAAAATACAATTGTCAGAGGGACAAAGAAAAAATTTGCATGGAGATATAATTATAAAATATTACTGTTCAGACTTACATACAAATTCTTAAATGTACGCAGAATAACAAAATAACATATTCTATAATTCACTAATTCAATGTTATTGTCAAGGAGATATTAATCGTGAATGTATAAGATTGGTTTAACTATAGGTTAAATACAACCTTTGTTGAAATATGTGGCATCTATTGAAGCGTCCAGGCTTCGTTTACAACATCCTGGAGATCCTTACAACCTGATAAACTCCGACCTGTAGAATGTTCTGTAGTGACCTCAAAAGCCATTTGGTCACCTCTCCCCTGCACCTACCCCCACCCCTGCATCTAGGGATTTGGAAACAAAGAACTGTTAAATATTTCTGGATTCTCCCCCCTCATTAACACTTTGCCCAATCGTGAATGACCCTATGGACTAATTAATGAATGGGAGGTTATGAAACCTGAACCAAACTGAGAAGACATAAAACAACATGAAATCCAAGAATTGGTTTGGATTGAATTGGCTGCTTGACAAGCTGAGTGTATTCCTTATTTCTCCCACCTCCAGGGAATCAGGATTTACTTTTATTTGTAAGTTTCTGTTATTTTTCTCCCTGTTGTGTGTCCTTTTATTTTGTAATTCTTTTGTTTTTAATCTCTTTTTTATAAACTGACCAACTTTTTGTAATTAAAGATTTTCACTTAAACTTTGGTCCCTGTCTGCAAACTCATAGCCTTGTGAAGTGTGGTTAGCTGTGTGACTGCTAGAGTGCTGAGTGTGCGTGTCTAGTGGTGCGACAAGGTGACTGCCTGAGAAGGAAGAGTTGATGTAGAGTGGGATACTTATTGGTCCCAGTATAAATGCAATAAGTGGTGGCAGCGGGTCTGGGGGATGCTGGAGCTGTATGAGGTGTGATTTATGCTCAATTTGTGTCCTAAGTGAAAGGTGAGTGCAAGTTTGAGTAGGCTAAATTAATCCGTACAGTTGCACCCCACGTCACATGACGAGGCAGTGGCGTCCTCACTGTGACAGTTATTAACAAAAATATAGCATTTCACAGATATAATTTCAACCTGTCTCTATCAGTCCTGGTGTACACAATTTTGGACCTCCTGATTTCAGGGTTGGCAATCATATTGGTAGACATTTACTAGATAAAACTGTGCTACTGCACTCAGCTTACAGTAGCGTACCCTGAAAAAAAACTCACCACATTAGGATGTCTGCTGCCTCTCCTTCTGGTGTCCAATTCATACTGGATGAGCTGTCAGATGAGGTCAGCCACTGATGCATTGTCACAGCGGCCATTGCTCCACTCCAGAGCAGGGTGCTCAGCCTGTTTTCCCACTGCTCGACACATTTCTGGAGCTCAGAACAGATATGTTAGTCCCAGGGACAAAAAATGGGCACTAGAAATGTATCTGCACAGCTCCACAATATTATATATGTATCTCCTTCCCTAGAGCAAGTCATTAACCAAGCCTGTACAGATACCGACACTTTATATAAATGCCCCCCATTGTTCTTCTGTCTGACACTGTACTGAGCAGCTCTCTGACCTCTCCCTCCATCCCCCACCCTTGCTTTCCAGGATGAACTCACACACTGACGTCCTGCCAGCAGACAACAGCACAGCGTGAGGAGAGTAAAGCTACAAGCTACAGGCAAATAAGATCTTTATCCAGGGGAGGTATATAGTAGAGCTGACAGTATGTAATGGCTGTGATAGCAGAGGGGAGAATTCCATGTGTTATATGAATCTCATGGATCTAGTCATTTCTCATATCTAATCTGTCTCATCTCTCTTTCCAAGTATCAGATACTAGCGAATGTTCAGAAGATAAATAAAAGTGTATACAAACCTATACCCTGATAATGTAAGCACATTGTCAGCACTAGAGGCTATAGAGTCCCGGCTCACACTGACCAGCCTAGGGATTGATAAGGACTAAAACAGCAATAAAACTAAGTAAAATTGTTTGTAATGGATCCTTGCAAACCATAGTCTACAAGTAATCTGTAAACAATGGCTCTGAATTTAACTTGTTACTGGATCCATTCTGAGGTCTATTAATATAACAGCAGTGGGCAGTGATCCATTGAAAGCATTTAGTGTAGTTGTATGCTGTCTATTCAAAAATGTTGCGGTTCATGGCTTTCACTGTTGTGTGTATCCACCATTAAAAACTAAATTTGCAAATATGTTTTCCATGGTGAGATACTGAAAACATTCCCTCTTGGCTACCTTGCAGGCAGCTCCCTTTACATCAAGCTTTTTTCAGAAAGCCTTGTGACTTGATGAAGGATAATACCTAGACCAGTATATCTGTTCCAGAAGGAACAGGTTTCCAACTGTAGAAAGCACTGTGTGAAATGGTTGTACCTCTTCATAACAGTGTAGGGAACCTTTTTGACCAAGTGAGAGGTTGTAGACTAGTTAAGGGAAGTACAAACACTACTGAAGTTGTACACAATTCTGGCTTAGGTCTCTTTCACACATGTGATGCAGATCAATGCATCAATGCATGAAAATGCGCTTTTTGATAGCTTTCGCTTTGGAGTCATTACCGTTTTTGTGTTGTTTCACCCTTTTTTTTTGTTTTTTCAATGTATTTTCAATGTGTTTTTCATGCACAAAAATCACACATGAAAAAGACCCATGACTGTGGTCTATATTTTTTATTGGTGAAATTTTTGATTAGTGAAAAATGCATTGCACTTGCATTGCAGTTGCATGTGTCTCAGAGTGCAATGTATTTTGGTGTCACCACAGACTAGTATGGGGCATGAAAAGAACTTGAATGTGTGTGTGAAAAAAATACATGTATGAGAAAACCCACTGAAAAGGGGAAAAAGTGCAATGAGAGTTTTACATGTCAAAAACACATACAGAACACACGTGTGAAAAATGCTAGTGTGAAGGGTGCGTAAATCTTCAATTAAGCACACACCAATGAAAATATTTTAAATTGCAAAATTGTCTATAACTTTTTTGTGAAAGTCGCTTGATAAATGGCCTCTTTATGTTTTTATCACCTTTTTATACTAACCATTTTTCAATATTACTATTTTGTGCCCTGCAGTGGCATAGCTGATGGGCCCCAGTGCAAAGTCTGCATCAGGACCCTCATTATAATCTGTGGTTTATAGCAATAGTATTCTCATATGGGAAAGTGACACCTCATGGGCCCCCCTATGCTTGTTTGGCCCGGTTGCAGCCGTATCCTCTGCACCTCTTCAAGTTACGCCCCTGGTGCCCTGTTAACTTTATGAATACCCAGAAAGTTTCAGTGAAAAAGTAACATTCACTTGCAGGATCATTAGTTATTAGTTTGAACCTTAATTGTACAAATTAATGAGTATAGTGGAAAAATAGTAGTAAACAATAATAGTAGTGATGCAGCTGTTTTACACATTACAGGCGGTCTCCGACTTAAGGACACTTGACTTACAGATGATTCCTAGTTACAGGAGGACCTCTCTGACCACTGTGACCTCTGGTGAAACTCTCTGGATGTTTAACTTTAGTCCCAGGCTGCAATGATTAGCTTTAAGGTGTCTATAATGAAGCTTTATTGATGACCCTTGTTCCCATGACAGAACATAATTGTGAAAATACAATTGTCAGAGGGACAAAGAAAAAATTTGCATGGAGATATAATTATAAAATATTACTGTTCAGACTTACATACAAATTCTTAAATGTACGCAGAATAACAAAATAACATATTCTATAATTCACTAATTCAATGTTATTGTCAAGGAGATATTAATCGTGAATGTATAAGATT
The DNA here is from genome assembly GCF_040894005.1 of Engystomops pustulosus. Lineage (NCBI taxonomy): Eukaryota > Metazoa > Chordata > Amphibia > Anura > Leptodactylidae > Engystomops > Engystomops pustulosus. The sequence continues at coordinate 59,456,769 of NC_092415.1, forward strand.
GGTTTAACTATAGGTTAAATACAACCTTTGTTGAAATATGTGGCATCTATTGAAGCGTCCAGGCTTCGTTTACAACATCCTGGAGATCCTTACAACCTGATAAACTCCGACCTGTAGAATGTTCTGTAGTGACCTCAAAAGCCATTTGGTCACCTCTCCCCTGCACCTACCCCCACCCCTGCATCTAGGGATTTGGAAACAAAGAACTGTTAAATATTTCTGGATTCTCCCCCCTCATTAACACTTTGCCCAATCGTGAATGACCCTATGGACTAATTAATGAATGGGAGGTTATGAAACCTGAACCAAACTGAGAAGACATAAAACAACATGAAATCCAAGAATTGGTTTGGATTGAATTGGCTGCTTGACAAGCTGAGTGTATTCCTTATTTCTCCCACCTCCAGGGAATCAGGATTTACTTTTATTTGTAAGTTTCTGTTATTTTTCTCCCTGTTGTGTGTCCTTTTATTTTGTAATTCTTTTGTTTTTAATCTCTTTTTTATAAACTGACCAACTTTTTGTAATTAAAGATTTTCACTTAAACTTTGGTCCCTGTCTGCAAACTCATAGCCTTGTGAAGTGTGGTTAGCTGTGTGACTGCTAGAGTGCTGAGTGTGCGTGTCTAGTGGTGCGACAAGGTGACTGCCTGAGAAGGAAGAGTTGATGGGATACTTATTGGTCCCAGTATAAATGCAATAAGTGGTGGCAGCGGGTCTGGGGGATGCTGGAGCTGTATGAGGTGTGATTTATGCTCAATTTGTGTCCTAAGTGAAAGGTGAGTGCAAGTTTGAGTAGGCTAAATTAATCCGTACAGTTGCACCCCACGTCACATGACGAGGCAGTGGCGTCCTCACTGTGACAGTTATTAACAAAAATATAGCATTTCACAGATATAATTTCAACCTGTCTCTATCAGTCCTGGTGTACACAATTTTGGACCTCCTGATTTCAGGGTTGGCAATCATATTGGTAGACATTTACTAGATAAAACTGTGCTACTGCACTCAGCTTACACTAGCGTACCCTGAAAAAAAACTCACCACATTAGGATGTCTGCTGCCTCTCCTTCTGGTGTCCAATTCATACTGGATGAGCTGTCAGATGAGGTCAGCCACTGATGCATTGTCACAGCGGCCATTGCTCCACTCCAGAGCAGGGTGCTCAGCCTGTTTTCCCACTGCTCGACACATTTCTGGAGCTCAGAACAGATATGTTAGTCCCAGGGACAAAAAATGAGCACTAGAAATGTATCTGCACAGCTCCACAATATTATATATGTATCTCCTTCCCTAGAGCAAGTCATTAACCAAGCCTGTACAGATACCGACACTTTATATAAATGCCCCCCATTGTTCTTCTGTCTGACACTGTACTGAGCAGCTCTCTGACCTCTCCCTCCATCCCCCACCCTTGCTTTCCAGGATGAACTCACACACTGACGTCCTGCCAGCAGACAACAGCACAGCGTGAGGAGAGTAAAGCTACAAGCTACAGGCAAATAAGATCTTTATCCAGGGGAGGTATATAGTAGAGCTGACAGTATGTAATGGCTGTGATAGCAGAGGGGAGAATTCCATGTGTTATATGAATCTCATGGATCTAGTCATTTCTCATATCTAATCTGTCTCATCTCTCTTTCCAAGTATCAGATACTAGCGAATGTTCAGAAGATAAATAAAAGTGTATACAAACCTATACCCTGATAATGTAAGCACATTGTCAGCACTAGAGGCTATAGAGTCCCGGCTCACACTGACCAGCCTAGGGATTGATAAGGACTAAAACAGCAATAAAACTAAGTAAAATTGTTTGTAATGGATCCTTGCAAACCATAGTCTACAAGTAATCTGTAAACAATGGCTCTGAATTTAACTTGTTACTGGATCCATTCTGAGGTCTATTAATATAACAGCAGTGGGCAGTGATCCATTGAAAGCATTTAGTGTAGTTGTATGCTGTCTATTCAAAAATGTTGCGGTTCATGGCTGTCTTTCACTGTTGTGTGTATCCACCATTAAAAACTAAATTTGCAAATATGTTTTCCATGGTGAGATACTGAAAACATTCCCTCTTGGCTACCTTGCAGGCAGCTCCCTTTACATCAAGCTTTTTTCAGAAAGCCTTGTGACTTGATGAAGGATAATACCTAGACCAGTATATCTGTTCCAGAAGGAACAGGTTTCCAACTGTAGAAAGCACTGTGTGAAATGGTTGTACCTCTTCATAACAGTGTAGGGAACCTTTTTGACCAAGTGAGAGGTTGTAGACTAGTTAAGGGAAGTACAAACACTACTGAAGTTGTACACAATTCTGGCTTAGGTCTCTTTCACACATGTGATGCAGATCAATGCATCAATGCATGAAAATGCGCTTTTTGATAGCTTTCGCTTTGGAGTCATTACCGTTTTTGTGTTGTTTCACCCTTTTTTTTGTTTTTTCAATGTATTTTCAATGTGTTTTTCATGCACAAAAATCACACATGAAAAAGACCCATGACTGTGGTCTATATTTTTTATTGGTGAAATTTTTGATTAGTGAAAAATGCATTGCACTTGCATTGCAGTTGCATGTGTCTCAGAGTGCAATGTATTTTGGTGTCACCACAGACTAGTATGGGGCATGAAAAGAACTTGAATGTGTGTGTGAAAAAAATACATGTATGAGAAAACCCACTGAAAAGGGGAAAAAGTGCAATGAGAGTTCTACATGTCAAAAACACATACAGAACACACGTGTGAAAAATGCTAGTGTGAAGGGTGCGTAAATCTTCAATTAAGCACACACCAATGAAAATATTTTAAATTGCAAAATTGTCTATAACTTTTTTGTGAAAGTCGCTTGATAAATGGCCTCTTTATGTTTTTATCACCTTTTTATACTAACCATTTTTCAATATTACTATTTTGTGCCCTGCAGTGGCATAGCTGATGGGCCCCAGTGCAAAGTCTGCATCAGGACCCTCATTATAATCTGTGGTTTATAGCAATAGTATTCTCATATGGGAAAGTGACACCTCATGGGCCCCCCTATGCTTGTTTGGCCCGGTTGCAGCCGTATCCTCTGCACCTCTTCAAGTTACGCCCCTGGTGCCCTGTTAACTTTATGAATACCCAGAAAGTTTCAGTGAAAAAGATCCCGCAAAGAGCTTAAAAACATCCCACAACGTGCACCCAACTTATTTTTCCTGTGGCACTGGTTACTGGAGTGAACTAGTACCTAAATTTGACTTTTTGTATTGTCGCACTTCACAATTATGGTTTCACACGATAACTAAGAAGTAAGATTCATGAAGTAAAAAGTGGGTTGGCTGGTACAAACCTGCAGACGCAACAAGATTGAGAAATTTTATAGACAGAAAACTAACCAAACTGCAATGGTAGGAAATCCTTCCCCAATAATTTTAATACTATTGCAATGTTTTTCATCATTTTAAAAAAAATTGTATCTATGGTAGATATATGTGATTATATTAAGTGTTTTCAATTTGCAGTATTAATTTCAGATAAGATCTGCAACCCGCTGCGTTACATGGAGTGTATTTTAATTTCCGTTGTTGGCAAATCTATTTCATTGCCAATTTTATGCAGCTTGTATAACCTTAGTTAGAGCCAAACTATTAACTCATATGCCATGATGAGTAAGAGGCCTCTAAAATTATATTTATACACATTGAAATATTTTCACGATTTCTATTTTTAGGAAGATTTCTACTCTAAATTTGATATCATATATCTATTTATCTATCTTGCATATTCTTTTTATTTATCTAGATAAACAGATCGTTTAAAGATAGGGTAGCATCTTTTACCCATCTGTTTTATCTATCTATCTATCTATCTACGTATCTATCATTTATTCTAGTAGGGAAATTATAGCAATGATCATTTTAATGTAGAAAAAATTGTGGTAAGGTGAATATTTCATGCCAAATTCAATTTACTAATGCACAGTTCCAACCAGTTTCTGTTAAACACCAATATTAATCTAAAGTGCTCTGATTAAAATGTATTTTGTCTGCCAGAAAACAAATCTGACCTGTATTTAACCATGCACTTTACACAGCTGATCTGTTCTATACCACTGTATCTCTGCCAACTGCTTGACTTCTTCACTCTATCCATAGCAATAAATATTCATGTTTGGTTAATAATTCTTGTTTATTTCTATGGATAAGGCGGAAATGATGATGGGTTCAACTAATTTAGCTGTCTAAAAGAATGGCTCCTTCAACATTCAAAATTCTTTGGCTTGTAAAGAAGTTGATGTCAATTATGGTAAAGGTAAACCAATTACTGGGTAATGTCTAATTATGTGCTTAATAAATTTCTTTTGTGAGTCAATGTACTTTGCCATACTTGAAAGTTCTTACAATACTCAATTACTATTGTAATATACACTCACCGGCCACTTTATTAGGTACACCTGTCTAACTGCTCGTTAACACTTAATTTCTAATCAGCCAATCACATGGCGGCAACTCAGTGCATTTAGGCATGTAGACATGGTCAAGACAATCTCTTGCAGTTCAAACCGAGCATCAGTATGGGGAAGAAAGATGATTTGAGTGCCTTTGAATGTGGCATGGTTGTTGGTGCCAGAAGGGCTGGTCTGAGTATTTCAGAAACTGCTGATCTAGTGGGATTTTCACGCACAACCATCTCTAGGGTTTACAGAGAATGGTCCGAAAAATAAAAAACATCCAGTGAGCGGCAGTTCTGTGGGCGGAAATGCCTTGTTGATGGCAGAGGTCAGAGGAGAATGGGCACACTGGTTCGAGCTGATAGAAAGGCAACAGTGACTCAAATCGCCACCCGTTACAACCAAAGTAGGCAGAAGAGCATCTCTGAATGCACAGTACGCCGAACTTTGAGGCAGATGGGCTACAGCAGCAGAAGACCACACCGGGTGCCACTCCTTTAAGCTAAGAACAGGAAACTGAGGCTACAATTTGCACAAGCTCATCGAAATTTGACAGTAGAAGATTGGAAAAACGTTGCCTGGTCTGATGAGTCTCGATTTCTGCTGCGACATTCGGATGGTAGGGTCAGAATTTGGCGTCAACAACATGAAAGCATGGATCCATCCTGCCTTGTATCAACGGTTCAGGCTGGTGGTGGTGGTGTCATGGTGTGGGGAATATTTTCTTGGCACTCTTTGGGCCCCTTGGTACCAATTGAGCATCGTTGCAATGCCACAGCCTACCTGAGTATTGTTGCTGACCATGTCCATCCCTTTATGACCACAATGTACCCAACATCTGATGGCTACTTTCAGCAGGATAATGCGCCATGTCATAAAGCTGGAATCATCTCAGACTGGTTTCTTGAACATGACAATAAGTTCACTGTACTCAAATGACCTCCACAGTCACCAGATCTCAATCCAATAGAGCATAGATGTGCAGCCGACAAATCTGCGGCAACTGTGTGATGCCATCATGTCAATATGGACCAAAATCTCTGAGGAATGCTTCCAGCACCTTGTTGAATCTATGCCACAAAGAATTGAGGCAGTTCTGAAGGCAAAAGGGGGTCCAACCCGTTACTAGCATGGTGTACCTAATAAAGTGGCCGGTGAGTGTACAGCACAATAATAAGGATGGGTATATCAGCAACAGTCTTTTTTAACTGACTACATCTAGTACAACATGTGTTGGCATCCCAGAGTCTGCACAAGGTATGGGTAGATATCTTGATATACCAATAAAAAGACATGTATACATGTTTTTCTCAGTGACATGAAATCATAATATACCGTTCCCATTTTAGGTCAATTAAGATTACCAAAAATGTTTACATTTGCCAAATGCCAGTATAATGAGAGGCGTTTCGATTTCTTTCTCCATAGTCAAAAGTTTTCTAACATTTCCTTAGTATTTGATACCATTGCACTTAAAGTGTCTGACTTGGGACACACGTTTTGGATATCCTTGCATGAGCTTCTCACAATAGTTGGTAAGTTGGTAATTTTAGCCCATTCTTCCTGATAGAACTGCTGTAACTGACATATTTGTAGCCGTCTTGCTTGCACCTGTCTTTTCAGCTTAGTCTATAACTTTTCAATTGGATTGAGATCAGGGCTTTGTGATGGCCATTTCAAAATATTGGAGAACATTTACCTTTGTTTTGGTTTACCTCTTTGTTTAAAAAGTCACAATATTACTAAAGACCTTAACTCAGATGTATTAAAAAGGCAACCTCCTCAGACACATCTGTCCAGCAGAAAAGCAAGAAAAGAAAAAAGGCCAGACAATTGGGATAGTATTCTCAGTCTCACAAGTTACTCCCTTTTTCCTCCAAACATAATGATGGCGGCCAAAAAGTTCAATTTTAGATTTGCCAGTAGATGTGTCCCAAAATTAAGGTCTTTGCTCCTGTTTGCATTACCAGTGTCCACCAGCATATTCAAATGATATTCTGCTTTTATTCTTGGGTTGTTATGCACATTTTGTTTATAAGTATGTTCATCTCTGGGACACCAAACCAATCCTTTTCCTGAGTGGTATGATGTCTGGACATTCCCATCTTATTTGTATGTATGTATGATTGTTTGTAAGGATGAACAAGGTGCCTTCAGGTTTCTGGAAATTGAACCCAAGGATAAACCAGACTTTCCCATGGTATTACACAGAGAAGTGTGTAATGTGTGGCTTCAAATACAACCACGGCTATTTCTCTATGTTGCAAATAAACCTTGCTAATCAGAAGCTTAGAAAAACATGACATCGATCCTCATATGGACTGTCTCACATTATTTTGAGGCATAGTAATCTTAGTGTATGTTTAACTTTTTGGATATTTATATTCTATCATTCTGGCATTTGACTAATATAAATAATTTTGGCAATTCTTATTGACCTACATGGGAAGGTTTATTCTGATATTCTGTGAGAAAATCGTGTATATGCATGTGTATATATAGTGTAAGTAATCTTCAGGTTTTAAATGTATATGATAGGTGTATTTTTCTGCATAGTTTATGTGTATTGCATACAATGGGGCAGATTTATCAAGCTGTTTGAAAGTCAGAATAGTTCTAGTTGCCCACGGCAACCAATCACAGCTCCCCTTTAAAATATTCATGAGCACTGGTAAAAAGAAAACTGAGCTGTGATTGGTTGCCATGGGCAACTAGAAATATTCTGACTTTCAGACAGCTTGATAAATCTGCCCCATAGTTGTTTTACCTTTGTACTCTTGATTTCTGTAATACACAGTCTTAGCAGTCTCATTATACAGGAGATGCAATTTTTCTCATTTTATAAAATATGCTCTTTGCCCCCTGGTTTTATCAAATTGAACTTGAATTTTGTAACATGGATTTATTATAATCTATACATTTTCTATCAACTGAAATATGTTTGGCTCTGTTTTGTAGTTGAATTATAGGTTTGGGATTGGGTCACAAGGGGAATCCTTGTGACCGATCTAAAAAGATCTGATTCAAGGCAGGAGTCAGTCAGAAACAGAGGCGAGACAGCAGGCTGTGACTAAAATAGATGTTCAGGAATTTGCAATTATGGTCAGTAATAATTTCATTTAGCTGTATAATGCTCCAATATGAATGAGCAATGGGGTCTAGCCACCATGGTTCAACACTGAGAGACAAGTCAGTTGTTTTGCTTTTTTCTCTGAGTATAAAAGTTTGCGTTTTTAAGTTGCTGGTAAAATGAATCCGTCATCTCTAAAAATAACCTTCAAAGATAAAACAAACACAATACACATAGTCTTGTTTAGTGTCTCAAAGAACAGTTCAGATAGTGAAGCCATTCCAATTAAAGAGTACGGAATTGAAGTGGGAACATGCTATTCCTTTGGCAAGTTTAATCTTTTGCTAGGTGACCAACAAGCATCTTACAGACCCTATAAGTTGTGCGACAGACAGTGTTTATTCAACTGTTGAAGAATGTAATAATGTTTGGTTGCTTCAAAATACAGGTTAACAACTAAAGCCACAGCAATTCTGAATGAAGCAGCCCTTGACATTTTTGTAGTGGGATATCAGAAATCTCCTAGGTATGGAGGGGATAAAGGAAAAAGATCCTTCAACAGACTTGTTTACAACCCAGCACTGAAAATAACTTCTTTTGAGTTGTTATTGAATAAGAGTATAATTATGTTCACACTTTAATACATAATTTTTTTTAAGATTCATATTCCAGGAGGGTGTAGCATTCTACTAAATTAAATCCAGAACACTAATGGAAATCTAAGAGACCTATCATTCACCCTGTAACTATTGTAACAATTAAAGCTTCTGTATAATGCCAGTGTCAGCAAGTTAGTAATTATGAGTTTTCAGTTTCCCAAAGTTTTGTAAAATTGCCCATACATGTTTATGTTTCGCAATTAAATTCTTTTTTTTTTTTTCCAAATTGCATTTTGGAAGCTTCATTTATGTTAATTATTTTTCTTTAACTCTTGTTATTTCATGAAATCGCAAACTTCATTCAATTATAACCAACTATGTAGAGTTTGTTTCTTTCCATTAGGTACTCTATGTATTTTTATCCCAATGGCTCAGATTTATCAAACTGTCTGCTCCTGTCTGAACCTGTTCTGTTAAATGCTGATGCATGTAGAAACCCCCCTAAAAAGTGGAGTCACTGATTATTTTGCCCTTCTTTTCATCCGTCAGTGTCCGCTTTTAGTCGGTCAATAATCCATCAGTATTGCTGAAGCCAAAAACAAACTGGAGTTAATCCAAAACAGAGGTGACTAGTAAATGGAATATTTGCATGCCCTCTGTGTTCTGTATCCACTCCTGCTTTTGGCTATCAAACATGAAGCTATTCATTCCTTCTGACAGATGAAATGAAGGGGAGAACCAAACATAGTGGCAACATCATAGAGTGGTGGAGGGTGGATACAGAATTATGGAAAAACCCTGGACTCTGAGAAAAAATCACTCCAGCAACTATGTGGATTTGACACAGATTTCTTGATATCTACTTTAGCAACAAAAAGGAATTGAATTTTGAATCCCAAAAACTGACACCCTGGACTTTGAGCAAAAATCACTCCATCAACTATATTAATTTGACACAGATTTCTTGAAATCAACTTTAGCAAAAAAATATATTTGAAGTTTGGGGTATACATATCCCCCAAAACGAATACCCTGGACTGTGAGCAAAAATTTCTCTATCAGCTACTGAGTACAAACAGCTAGACGCTAGAGACAGCACATGCAGTGTGAAATTACGGGATTGCAAATGGTTGTCTATTTTTATAGGGCTGTGACATCACATAAGTCTGCCGGTCGCTGATTGGCTTACTGCACATGTGATCGAGGGTGTTCCTTTCTTCTTCCCAGGGTTCTCTTCCCCATGTAACACATTGTGCTTGCAACTATTTTGTTAATAAAGGGGGGGGGGGGACTTTGTGAGAATAAATTGGCCCATCTCTAGTTGTTTCCAGAACAACATTTTATTGTTCAACCTTTTATTGTTTTTATTTCTTTTATCTCCCTGTTGGAAAAGGGTAGGGGTGATCAGTGGAATATAGCTAATATGAATATTGATTGTGTATTTGTATTCTGTGAAATATGATTTGAATTTTTGTATCTTGTATAACTAATATAACTATTGTAAAGTTATACTGTATGTCTGTGAATTTCATGTTATATTCTGTAACTTAAAGTAAAGAGCAGATTCATGAAAAAATGGTGATTTGAATAGTACTTTTCTCTGCAGTAGCACCATATCAGGCCTCTTTTGTGGGTTCCAGGAAATTCACAAAGTAAGAAGGAACATAGCTTGCTTCAATTATTTTGTATGACAGGACATTACAGTATCTCTAATCATATGATTAATTTTTATTTACCAAACAATTGTGTACATAAAAAAAACTCCATTATTAACCGGTTAGTGACTCATTGGACTCCTGATTGAAAATGGTTCACAGGCTTTCCTTTATACTCTCTATACTTTTTGCTGTTGGAGGAGAGTCCAAACATTAATATACACTTTGGATGTAACTCCAGTACAGAGGACATCATTGATTCTGACTGACATTCATCTAATGTTTGTTGGCATCATATCCCAGATGTATGTATGTATAGATGTGCACTGACAGACTGCCGGGCTAATGCTCTAATAGTCATGGTCAGTGTAAATGCTGATCATTAATGAATAGTTAGAAGTAGGAGTAGGCTCCTTCTCCTTTGAGCATTGGAACCACAACACTGCAATTGCATGTATTTTCATGGCAGAAGTGGCTCCCAAGGCTTCCATGAAAAAATGAATAGGAATGTCCTTAGTGTTTGCCTGTCAGTTACAAATGTATTAGTATACTCCGGGGTTAGCACTACAGCCTTGCAGTGCTGGGGGTCCTGATAATGAGTTATGCTTAGATGGCGCTCTATCACCCCCAAAATATAAATATAATGTCATGTTATCTGTACAGTGATCAGTGTTAAAAAAGCCAAAAATTCCAATATATTCAAATTAATTCCAATATATATATATATATATATATATATATATATATATATATATATATCATATGAATAAAACCTTTTCTTCTCATGCTGGTAAAAATAAGCTACAATAAGGGTATATAAAATAATAAGACAAGTGATAGGAGAAGTAAAAGAAAATTATATTTTAATTAATGAGCACTGTGAATGGCACAACATTATTTGTTAAACATTATATACAACGAATATGGAACCATTGAAAAACATTAGTTATCCTGGAACTAATTCTTGGTCAGTGCATATTTTAGCTGCTGTTAATAGTAGAGACCTTGCTGTTAGTCACTCCATGTTCCTACTGTAAGTAGTGTAACTGTGACCCAGCAATGACTTTGATGTAGATGTATGGATATGTCCCTCTTTACACATTGGGGGAGATTTATTAATCTGTCCAATACAGAATTCTGTCGTAATTTGCACTAAAAACCTGTCTGCACCACATTTATAAAGGGGTTTAGACAGTTTTCTGTCTCTCCTACGACTAGCTCCATAAAAGTTGCGTGGCCTAAAAGGGGTGTGGCCTAGCACCAAAAAGGTCCGTGAGTCAGAATTATGCTAACCCGACAGAGTTATGTCCTAACTTTCGAGAGTAAGGTAAGACAACTAATAGGAGGTGCAGAGTACAGCTAGACAGTCTTAAAGTAAGACAGATTTATAATCCAGTATTAGACACTTTTATAATTCTGGTGTAGAAGAAGTATGTCTAGTCTAGCTCTGCACTGTCTAACCTAAGGGAATTTTTATAAATCTGCCCCATTATCTTTGCCCGCTATCAATTCCACATCCCTGCTGAGCCTCTGTATATAATCAGAGGCCCATTGTGACAAAAGACTGAACTGGAGCACCAGAGAGAGCTATGCCTTATCTGAGGCAATCATTCTAAGTTTTTAACTATTGAGCATTTTTCATTTTTTTATTTCTCTCTTTGCTTTTAAAAACCCAATCGCTTACAATATTTAATTTCTCCATTTAGAGAGCTGCATGAGCACTTGTTTTTAACCATGATGTCACAACTGAGCCGTTGTGTACAAACATAGGGCCCATTCACAGGGCCGTCTGCGGGGCATACATGTGTGGCATCGATCCGCGCCATACACTGGGTCAGTTTTGCGGCCACGCGCCGCTGTTTTCTATGGAGGGAGGAGGGGCCACCTCCTCTCCAGCACACGGCTGTATCCCTGCACATCGGGCATACCACGTGTGAATGTACCCATAGGCTGGCAATGGCTGGAGGCCTGTGCTGGACTATGATGTAGAGATGAAGAGATGTACCATTTTTAGGCAACTTTCAGACTTGCCCAATGGACGTAAACTACTCCAGATAAGTCATCCAGTATAATTTATCTGGCATATAATACGTCTTTGTAGTGTAACTCTGTAGTAGACGATTTGCTGACACTTTCATAAATCTCTCCCAGAATGTATAATATGTTAATTTTACTACCCCTGGAGCCTGTATTAAAAAAAAATATTTGATCCCTGACTAACAATTTTAGCTGCTCACCTTGTGATACACAAATCTTGACACCTATGGCAAAGGAAATATATGAACACATTCATACATATCCATAAATGTACATCAAGGTCATTGCTTTGCATACATATACGTTAAAGTGTAAACACTTGTGCCTAATTTTTACCTTTCTTTACATTTTTACAACAAAAACATTTTTTATGTATTTTACATGTACTGATAATAACAGTGATATAAAAACCTATAAATATTTGGCATGTTTTGCGATATTTGGACAATAAAATCCATTTTTATGGAAAGAATTTGATTTTATGTTTCTACTTTCAAAGGACCATAACTTTTTAACATTTTGTCAATATACCCCTATTATACCATACCAGGATCAGATGAGGAGTTTTTATTCATACTACTTTTATAAATATTGAAATTATTAATCATCTTTTAATAGTTTTATTTACTTATCGTGAAAGGAAAAATTATATTTTTCTTACTTTTTTTTAACAGTGATCAGACAACCTAGGGTTAAAGTACCCTAGGGAGTCCGAAAAATAGTGAAAATAAAGATAAAAAAAAGTTTAAAAAATTATAATAAAAAAAACCTAAAAATTCAAATCACCCCCCTTTCCCTAGAACTGATATAAATATAAATAAACTGTAAAAATCATAAACACATTAGGTATTGACGCATCCAAAAATGCCCGATCTATCGAAATACAATATCAGTTTTTCACTGCATTTAAGCCCGGAACAGAAAATAGCGCCCAAAGTAAAAAATGGCACTTTTTGCCATTTTGAAAAATATTTAAAAAATCCATAAAAAGTGATCAAAAGGTCGCAAAGTCCTAAAATTGATATAATTGTAAACATCATCAAAAGTTGCAAAAAAAAAAAAGAAAAACCACCCACAGCTCCGTACAACGAAGTATGAAAAAGTTATTAGATTCAGAAGATTGCAAAAGCAAAAAATAAAATTTTGTGCAGGAGGTTTTAATTTTTATAAATGGATGAAAACCTGTATCATAAAACCTATACAAATTAGTTATCCCCGTAATCGTACTGACCCAAAGAATAAAGTAGACATGTCATTAGAGGCGCACAGTGAAAGCCGTAAAATCCAAGCTCACAAGAAAACGACACATGCATTTTCACTGCATTTTCCCACTTCCCAGTACATGGCACGGATTATTCAATACCATCACTATGAAGTGCAATGTGTTACTCAGAAAACAAGCCATCACACAGCTCTTTATGTGTAAAAATAAAAAAGTTATAGATTTTTTTAAGGTGGGGAGTGAAAAATGGAAATGAAAAAATAGGAATGGGCCTGGTTCTTAACCGGATAATGTTATTTTGTAATATTACTGAGGTATACCATAGAGGTTTATTACTAATTTTTAGAATATTTTTATAAAAAAAAATTTTAGTTCCAGTAGATGCCGATCGTGTCATAGATGTAATACAACATTCCACAAATTTAGATAGAGACTCCATTTTCTCACTATGCAAATCTAATAAATCATTGCAAACTGCTAGCAAGACCTCCAAATACTCCTATCCTAGAGGTTGTGGAGACCTGTAATCATCTGTTACGTTTCTGTGTGTAAAAACAAAACTACATAATATATGAAGACATTACGGAGAACACAAAGACTCTTAATAATCTCTGAAGTCAATTTTAACAGAATTATTGTTTTAAATATTTCACACAAATTTTTCCATTTTCATTTCAGCCCAAGAGGTTTTTTTTTTTGTGTCGGGTAATGAAACAAATGCCGCCTTAAATCTTTTAGCAAAGTAATTATCACTTGCCAGTCTTAAGTCACAGCAGTCACATGCAAACGAAATTGAATGGGCTAAGTTATGTTAGATGTCTTGAAACACCCCTACAGTTCTAATATGCATGCACAAAATCCATTTCTCTACATTATTAAGTGTGTAATTTCAAGGTTAATTATGTGGCAAGTAGATTTATAAAGAGAATGCCTATTAAATGTCAGAAAGAGCACTTTTAACAGCCAGTTGATACAAATGAACATATAATAATAGTTTTAGTGATTCTAAATTAAATATATATTCCTGTAACTAATCTAGAGTGCTGTTTAAAACTCCTGTTGAGAGAACACGTGAAAAACTCTACTGTTAACTGTTAATGTGCATTTCTCATTCTTCATGGAATGTAAAATATGAAATAAATTAATACTCAATTGAATTTACAGTTGAATTGTACTTGGTGTATACGGGTGATGTATGCTGCTGGACATCATGAATCCTGCTGATCAAGACTAAGGTTTTCTGAAGATATGCTGGTCCTGCAGTTCTATTCACTGCTTTATAGGCATTTCTGGATTATACAAATGAGACAAAAATTGTGGTATGTTGATTTCTGTTGACGGATTGCCAAATTTTAATACAGGTTCACTCATGAAGGGGAGAAATGAACATTTATTTGGCCCAGTTAGACTTTCCTGTATCCAATTCAGTGTTTATTGACATCACTCTGCTTCAAATCTTTGGTAGCAAGTGTAGTATCGGCACAAGGGGGTCATTCTTATGTGCTTTAAAGACAACTTCTAGAATGTATGTATTGATGTATCAGCTTTCAATGATTCCGAAGCATGTCTCTATCATTTCTCAAAAAATTAGGTTTGACCTTCTTACCCTTCTGATCTTTCCATTTCAAAGTAACTTCTTCCTGTAAGTAGCTGTTAAAAAAAGACACAGAGGTAAAAGTTCATGTAATTCCTTTAGTCTACATATTTGTTCAAGTTTATTATTAGTTGTGCCTATGTTTTGTTTGGAAGATTCAAAATTACAGTTTAGGGGTAATGGAGATGTTCTGTGATATAATTAAATTAACTAGGCGAGAATTCCCTTTTATTGAGGGAGATTTTTAATTCTTGTTCCCAATTATATAATGATAATTATAATGATATATGCAGTCTTAACCCAAAAGGGAAGCAAATCTCTTGGCAAAGTGAAATCTATTGTAGCACTAGGAGCGGCTTACTTTGGTAAGCCCTCCTGGTGACTTTTTATGGGTGACAGGTCCTCTTTAAAGAATCTGATTTATCAAAATATTTGCAGAAATTAGATGGCTACATTCTGTAAGAGAATGTGAGAATGTGCCGTGTTTAATCTTACTCCTCTTTACTCTATGACCTATGTCCGTCTTCATGTCAGTGAACTGATTAAAGTACAGGTAATATTGTTTGGATCAGTGTATTTTTTAAGAAGCACCTGGATAGGGGAGCCCCTGACTTACCAGTTGTCACACTAATGCATTTCATCTCTAGAACTACAGGGATGTTATTTACATTGATTTATTTTATGGCACCATCCAATCATTTTCTTTTTCACAGGAACATTGCAAAGCTACTTACACATAAACAAGTTTGATCAACAATGATACATGGTTCGATAAGAACAGAAAGGTCTTCCTAAACCGCAAACAGGCTGGAAAAGGACTTGCACGACAATTTGCGATCAAGACAGTTAACTCGATTACATGGCTGTGGAAACCAAGACCATGAGTGTTAGCTCATAGTAAAACATTTGACTCATGGGACAGATTCTATGTTTGTGTACATGTAGCCTTTGCGTGAGATATACTAGTTTTTTATCTTCTAGACTAGCATTATGAAGGGGTGTATTGATGTAAATTAATACTATATTTTATGTATTTTTTTTATGGGTTTCGTCAATGCATAGCCATTTATAATAATAATAATAATAATAATTCTTTATTTATATAGCGCACACAGATTACGCAGCGCTGCACAAGCATGTCAAATTGGTCCCTGTCCCCATGGGGCTCACAATCTATATAACATTATATTTAATATCATCCTAATATGCTTTCTAAAGAGACAGCTTAATTTCATTAAAGCATTAAGCATTTCAAATGATCATGAGGACACTAAGAAAGCTTTACTAAAGAATAAACAAGTGGCCCAAGACCAAACATATTGCAGAGAAAACAGATAGATCCAAGGAAATAGCCTGGAGGTACTACAACATAAAAAGGAAGGCTAGGGAACATAAAAGTAAAGCTCAAGCAAAAAGAGAACTATAATATATCAGTATGTTTAAAGGAGAGAAAAACAAGAACAGAGAATAAAAAGAGTTAACTGTTTCAGGGTTGTTGCAATTGTAGTTATGCAGCAATTAGAAATGATCTTTACTCCAGGGAATCAATCTCTAGACACAAACTCTATAGAGCATCTTACTGTGTGCCATATGGGTGTGCCTCAACAGACTCACATTGGGAGATCCCAGGCCAGCAGCTCATCTGGACTTTTTTCCTACTTTGGGTTGTGTGTTGTCTTTGCTTAGACAGATTAGTTTCAGTACGGCCTCCTGCATTTAACCATGGCTGTGCTAAAACTGGAGGTGGTGGTCAACACAGACTGGATGAGGAGGCAGCGGGAAAGAAAGAGAAAGTATGAAACGGAGGCAAAGGCAAGGTGTGATGTCCTGAAATCTTCTGTGGTGGAAGTATATGTGCCACAGCTATTACTGCCTTGGGCCCAGCCACTAATACTTGTTCCCAATGGTTAGTTAAAGAGGTGTAACATGTATCAGTTCTGATGTGCAACTTGCAACTAATGGCATTGCACAGTGCTCACCTTATTTTCTCTACAAATGCCGGCTTGGAATGACATATTGTGGGACAGTCCGCACCAAATCATTTCTAATGCTGTCTGGAATGGTAGCTTTATCAAAGGCCAACAATTTTGCAACTGTCCCAGTCAGGAGCAGAGCTTGAGGGTGAGATGGATCAAAGCTCTGTGTTTTTTCTTGTTGTATCATCCTTTGCAGCTCATATTTTGTTTCCAGGTCCTGGTCATACATGTGGTGCTCAGATTGTTGCTGACTTTGGACTGGTGGCACAGCTTGCAAATAAACCATGTTTTGCCTTCTACACATTGCTTGAAAAATGCCATGTTATGGAGATCCTCTAGGCCAGAACTTTCATGCTCATGCCTGGGCACAGTGGGTAGTAGCCCTCACCAATACCCTCCTTGTCATTCTCCACATTACAGAAAGCAGGCAGTTTGGTTTCATCATCATCATTGTAGATGTACTATGATGATTTGCTCTCCACATGTTTATCCTCCAACCCAAGTTGTATGCTCTCAATTACTGCAACCTGGTGCAGGTGGATGGCCCATGGAATTCCAGCTAGAAGAGTTATCATTGAGCATTAGTGTCTGCCCCATGACCTGTGGCTGAGACATCCTTGCTGTTTGGAACTAGGCTGAGGTGGAGAGCTTACACAAAAGAGACAATCCCATGCAACTTGAGGAATTCTTTGCAATGTAATTTACCAATGCCTTCATCATCTGGCCTCTCCATTCTGGGAATACACATGCAGCACTTGACAATGCCAAAGTCCAAAATGTCAATTATTTAAAATTTCTAGATGCCCCCACACTGTCATTCTAACTGCCTCATCTCTCACAAAAAGTTCTGGTCAGGTCCACTCATCAATACCCATAATGTCTTCTAGAGCAGTTTTACAGTTTTTTCTTCTACAGCATATTATTAATAATTTTTATTGTATTTTTTTATTTATTTTTAAATTTTTTTATGTTATGTTATTTTATGTACTTTTCCTATCCCATTGTTGGCAGAGGACCTGCTCAGTTATTCCCACCATTTTTCAGCCCTTCTAGATTTCACTATCCTCATTTTAAAGCCATTGGGTTGAATGGGGTTTGTGTCCAGGTCCCGAACACAATTTAATTGAACCTGAATTTCGACCCCCCCCTCCGCTCATAGCTATTCTTGTTTTTGGATTCATAGCATATTTTTATTTTTGTTCGCATCGGTTACATGTCACATTTAATCTTTTACGTGAAACCCATTTCTTCCGAAGTCACTGGAATAACCTTATAGCAAATATGCAATAGGACTATGATGGATCAAGCATGCAGAAATCCCGAAAACTATCATGAGTGAACCAATGTTGAAACGTGTGCTAATTCTAATGTCCCTTTGCATGTCTGAATTACAGGATCTGAATGAGACAAAGAAAATCTAAACTCTTTTTTTCGTTAATGAACCTAAGTGCTTGGAATGTCAGTAAATCAAAAAGACATTAGATGGGGCGAACCAAACGTTTCCTGCCACATCAAATGATGGATGAGTAATGTACTCAAGAGAAATGTAAAGTAATGCGCTCGAACTGTCAGTCTCCAGCTAAGTCAGTTACTTTATATCTCATAGAGAATGAATGATGTTGACTTGGAATTTAAATATGAAATTGAAATTAAGCAAAGTTATAATTATATACATGTTTATAGTGGCCAATATCTTTATACATTGCTATACATCCAAGATATCACCGTTGCATACATTATTGGGGATGTGTGTACAATACACAACTCATTGAGAGTACTGTAAATACACATAGCAAATGCAGCTTTATTTCAAGTTTCCTGCTGCTCTGCTTATAGCTTTTAGATTACCATCTGTTTCTGCTTCCTCATTATAAGCCATTTAATGAGAGAGGTTATAAAGAACAGGATATTGAGTAAGAGAGGGCTTTTGTTCATCCTGTTCAATGACTGACTTTTAATTGTCTTTTTTTGTTGAAAGATCATTGAGCAATATATGAAAAGGGTGATATGTTGTTTTAGCACTTCATACATCTCCTATAGTGCTTATGATTAAAATGTCATAATATTAAATTTAACATTAATAGTCAGTATATATCTCCCTGGAATTCTTAATATGTTAAGTACATGAATTGCACACATCTTCTGGGGATTGTTTTTCTACATAATTTATAACTTATTTGCCTCTATTACTAGTGAAAACAATATTTTTGTTTATGAAATTATAACCCCTTAACGACTTGGTCATTTTACACCTTCCTGACACGGCCCTTTTTTTTAAAATCTGACATCTGACACTTTAAGTGGTTATAACTTTGGAACGCTTTAACATATCCAGTTGATTTTGAGATTGATCTTTCATGGCACATTGTACTTCATGTTGGTTGAGAAATTTAAGCAATATGTTTAGTATTTATTTATGAAATAAGCTGAAACTTGGCATAAATTTAAAAAAAAAACCTGTTTTCCAAATTCTCAATTTTCTACGTTTTGGAAAGTTGGTCATATAACCAAAATAACTTGATAACTAACATTTTCCATATGTCTGCTTTAATTTGGCATCATTTTTTAAACATCCTTTTCCTTTTTAGGATATTATGTTAAACTTGTTATAACTTTAGGTGTGATCACAAAAATCATCAAAACCTACTTTATGACGGCCAATTTAGTTAGAAGTGACTTTATAAGGCCTACATGACAGAAAACCCTCACAAATGACACCATTTTAGAAACTACACCCCTCAAAATATTTAAAACAACCTTTGGGAGGTTTGTTAACCCTATGAGCCTTTCATGAGGGTGAAAAATAAATGAAAGTGAAATTACAGAAATGTAATTTTATCTTACTATAGATTCATTGAAAACTAAAATTTGCACCTTCACAATGGGTTAAAAAGGAAAATGCAATTTACAGTGCTCAGTGCAATTCCTCCTGAGTATGCCAATACCCATTTTGTGACTGTACCCTGCTGTACAGGCACCGGGGGCACTTGGAAGTTTTCATGTGTCAGCATGTATTTAGAGAGCCCTATTGGTGCAAAAACAGTGGAAAGCCCCAACAAGAGACAACATTTTGGAAAGTACACCCCTTGGAGAATTTAGTAAGGTTTAATTTGTGTATTTTCCCCAACAGGTGTTTGATTCAAGTAGGCCCCAAAAGGAAAAAGATGAAAATTTTCTCAAAAAAGTCACTTTTACCCCAAATTTTTGTAAGCCACAAGGGATAAAAGATGAAACAACCCCCAGAAATGTTTACAACTATTTCTCCCGAGTATAAATTTTCCCCACACATGCAAATAAAATGTTGTATGGGTACACAGTGGGGCTCAGAAGGGAAAGAGGGGTGTTGGCATTTTAGAAGCCAGATTTGACAGACTCAGTGGAAAAGGAAAAAGTTGGCACTCACCGCCCTGAAGAAAATCTTTGTCTTTATTTCATCTCTTCATAAAAGACCTACAAGCAACACAGGGAGGGGTAGAACATGCAGGGGATAAAGTGCGTGAAGGATGACTTGTTTCACGCTATACAAAGCGTTTCATCTTACCTCAAAACACTTAGTGAACATACCTGTATTTAAATGGTGGCACTTAGTGGTCTCTCTTAACAACAGACATAAACAAATACATTTAAAAACACTTGCTAGGCTAGGAAATGTGAAAGGGGATTGGTTATGTGTAGTCACACCCTTCTGTAAGAACAGAGGGTCGAACTTAAAGGAAAACTGCTTCTATTTCCTTACCATCAATGAGGGAGGTAAAACCATGAAGGGGTGAGTTACATGTAGCCACGCCCATTTAGCAAGAATGCGGGTCTGACCTGAAGGAGAACGGATTCTCTTACTCTTCTACCAGTGTAAAAGGTGGTGGATGGGTCTTACGCTCTTATTCCTTCAACCAATGGAAATATAGTGGGCGGTACTATCTCAATACTCAATACACATGTGCATTAATCAGAGGAGAAAAATATCTCGATGTTCGTGATGGAGTGCAGCAACATTATATAAAGCTGCAACACTATAAAAATATCCCCATATCGTTTTTATCATTAAGACCTAAAGCTCCTAGAGCTTCGGTCTTTATAATCCACCATGCCTCTCTTCTGAGGAGTTTCTTGTGTCTGTGGCCTCCATTAACTGGTTCGGGGATTTGTATAAGAAGACAACACTGTCATACTATAGTCTGAGCACCACCTGCTGGGAATGACACCAGGTACAAAGGCTATAAGAC
This sequence comes from Engystomops pustulosus, assembly GCF_040894005.1. Lineage (NCBI taxonomy): Eukaryota > Metazoa > Chordata > Amphibia > Anura > Leptodactylidae > Engystomops > Engystomops pustulosus. The sequence continues at coordinate 59,477,567 of NC_092415.1, forward strand.
CCACTTTGTAAATACATGCCGTCTTCCTTGCTGAGATAATGTGCCCCTTGTTTACTACTAATTTTCCTGAGTATAAAATTGCCCCACACGTGCAAATAAAATGTTTTATGGGTACACAGTAGGGCTCAGAAGGGGAAAAGGGATGTTTTCAAGCCAAATTTTACACACATCCTTTACATGTGTCAGGATGCATCTGGAGAGCCATAGTGGTTTGTCACTCCAGAGTCCTTCCTGTAGAAGCAGTGGAATTCACTGGGAAAATGCTGTCCTTGCAAAACACAGGGGCATCTAATCCAGAGGTACTGGGGCCCTGTCCTTCTTGTTCAAATATTAGTTTCCTAATATCTGCCTCTTGAAAATGGAGAAATGATACGTCAAGCCGCATGCTACAGAACCTCTGGAACTGAGTGTTGGAATAGTGGAACAGTGGGATAAAAGTTATCCACATACAAGTGGTAACCCTTATCCAGCAGTGGGTGCACAGATTGGTCAAATCGGACATTTCTGAGAGATGGCATGTTGCCACCAGACATGGCCCCTACCACTGATGATTGGTGCTGTCTTAGATGGCAACGATTGTGACTGTGTATTATCTATTATTCACCCCAGCGATGCCCATGGTGACAAATATTGCTTCTATTGGCTGGTCCGGATCGACCAGCCAATAGCAGCAAACATGAACAGAAGGGGGGCAACAAAACCCCTCTGGACCGCAAAGCAAAATTGGTGGCTGTCAGGAACAGCTGTCACCTTGCCCCGATCACCATTTCTACAGACGTGATATCGGTATTATTGATGTCATAAGTAAAATCGCTGCTATTGAATGGTCTGCATTGATCAGCCAATAGCAGCAATCATGAACTGGGGGACCACTAAACCCCTCTGGTCAACAGGACAGGATGGATGGTCATCAGGAACAGCCGCCATCATGACCCAATCACTGTGTCTGAACCATATTGGCAAGTCACCACCCACTGCACCATCCTATTACAACGCACGTTGGGAAGGGGTTTATAGGCTATACAATCTTTATTTATTTTTTGGGCAATCTGGACAAATAAGGGCTTATTTTTTGCGAGGTAAGATGCACTGTAAAAAACGTCATTTTAGCAAGTCTTTAGCTTATTGATGCGATTTTATTAACATTTTACGTGTGTAGAAACATAAAAGAATCAATTTTTGTTTCAGAATTTTAGCATTTTTTGGGGGGTCGTTCCCTGTAGCGTAAAAATAATATATTGGGGGTCATTTACTAAGGGCCCGATTCACGTTTTCCCGACGTTTTATCCGAATATTTCCGATTTTCCCTGAATTGCCCCGGGATTCTGGCACACGCGATCGGATTTTGCCGCATCGGCGCCGGCATGCACGCAGCGGAAATCTGGGGCGTGGCCGAACGAAAACCCGACGGATTCAAAAAACCGCAACATTTAAAAAAAAAAATATGTGTTGCGAAAATTGCACTTACCTTCACTAGGAATAGGCCGGTGAATTTCAGGGCATTCCAGCGGACTTCAGCGCAGCAGCGCCACCTGGTGGACGGCGGAGGAACTGCCTTAATAATTCACGACCGGACCCGAATCCACCGCACAGAACGCGCTGCTGGATCACAAATGGACCAGGTAAGTAAATCTGCCCCATTATCTTTACTGATCACTACAATTACGGTATTACCTCATATATATCGTTTTCTTTATATTTGTCCAATTTTGTTGAAGAAAAACTACAATAGAAAAACATGCAACTGACACCCTTCTGTACGGTGCCGGCTCCGAGCATGAGCCGGCACCTACTGCGTACCTTCGTTAAGTCACTTCCTGCCGTGCCGTACTATTACGACGCACATCAGGAAGGGTTTAAGGTGCGGATATGTCTACGATAAATCTATTAGATCTGATTATTCAGCATCAAATGCAGTGGTTTAATGCATTTATCCCTATAGAAAAAACAAAAATGAATGGTGACTAGAAGTATACTTAAATATAAGTACATATATACAAAAATAAAAACAGGAGTACTTAAAGTGTAGAGAACTCACAGGCGTGTTTTGACCTACAAGATTTTAGTCATATTCAAAACAAACAGTTATGTTGTGAACTCTCTCAGAGGTCACCTGATTGCCGGATCTGCCAGGGTTAAGCAAAGCTGCTTAGACCAAGTGTAGCTCTGCACAAGTTATCTGCCCCCACAGAGAAAACATAGGGAATTATTTTATAATGTGCATTTTAAGTTAATTTGAAAATCAGAAAAAATATTTACTATACATTACTATTTTTACACGATTTTGGTTAATTTGACTCAAATTAAAACCAAACATTGTCCTTAAACTTTTGTTATGTTTTAACTAGCCCTATGTGTCCTGAAAAAAGTATGAAGTATGAAAATTCTCTAAAAGTTCATTGGTCATTAAAGCCGTTTCAGGCCTCATCATTATTTATAAAATTGCTCATTCTATTTTATATATGACAGAGCAACTGTTGCAATTAATAAAACTTTGAACGTTATTTTCTATCTCTGCCATCTATTTTAGAAATGACAGTATTGACTTGATACATAGTCACAACATATAAAACTTGTAGCTCCACTACCAAATAACCTTTTAATACCATATGTTTAGGGTAACTTGGTGATAACATACATCCTAATGGAGTTGCTTTTTTAGAGGAAAAACTTCTAAAACATTTGTAAAGTGTGTCATCCTCATGTAGTAAGGGAATATATGTTTGAACAATACTTTTTATCTTACCAAATTGCTAATTTGGTCTTATGTTCATTACTACATCCATGAGGGAAAACAGTGAGCTAAAAAAATATTCTTAACAATATCTTTCCTTAGTACATGACGACTTTCTAAATGTTTAGAGAAAGGATGTAGTTTTTCGACTTGAAAAGCACCTCACTTGAGGTGCTCTCCTGAATTCCTGTCCCCTGATAGGCATACCCAAGCTTTTTGCAAGACGCTGCTTGGTAAAGTAATTTTTATTCAAACGCTAGATAATTCTCGCTTTGTTGCTCTGCTACCTAACTAGCAGGAAATGTGGTACTGGTATGGTTACGTGTCCACATGCAATTACAGCTGTTTAACAGTTAATTTTCACTCATAGCGTGGAGATGTGAGATTAGTGGCTGTCCCACCACTGGTCTTCCCCTGTTCGGCACCAGGGGGCTACAGGCATAACTTCCCTTGACCAGATTAAGGGTGTGGGGTTGAGACAAGGCTGCATACATTGAGGCCACACCTCTCACACCTCTTCATAAAAGACCTACAAGCAACACAGGGAGGGGTAGAACATGCAGGGGATAAAGTGCGTGAAGGATGACTTGTTTCACGCTATACAAAGCGCTTCATCTTACCTCAAAACACTTAGTGAACATACCTGTATTTAAATGGTGGCACTTAGTGGTCTCTCTTAACAACAGACATAAACAAATACATTTAAAAACACTTGATAGGCTAGGAAATGTGAAAGGGGATTGGTTATGTGTAGTCACACCCTTCTGTAAGAACAGAGGGTCGAACTTAAAGGAAAACTGCTTCTATTTCCTTACCATCAATGAGGGAGGTAAAACCATGAAGAGGTGAGTTACATGTAGCCACACCCATTTAGCAAGAATGCGGGTCTGACCTGAAGGAGAACGGATTCTCTTACTCTTCTACCAGTGTAAAAGGTGGTGGATGGGTCTTACGCTCTTATTCCTTCAACCAATGGAAATATAGTGGGCGGTACTATCTCAATACTCAATACACATGTGCATTAATCAGAGGAGAAAAATATCTCGATGTTAGTGATGGAGTGCAGCAACATTATATAAAGCTGCAACATTATAAAAATATCCCCATATCGTTTTTATCATTAAGACCTAAAGCTCCTAGAGCTTCGGTCTTTATAATCCACCATGCCTCTCTTCTGAGGAGTTTCTTGTGTCTGTGGCCTCCATTAACTGGTATGACAACACTGTCATACTATATTCTGAGCACCACCTGCTGGGAATGACACCAGGTACAAAGGCTATAAGACCCACTTTGTAAATACATGCCGTCTTCCTTGCTGAGATAATGTGCCCCTTGTTTACTACTAATTTTCCTGAGTATAAAATTGCCCCACACGTGCAAATAAAATGTTGTATGGGTACACAGTAGGGCTCAGAGGGGAAAAGGGATGTTTTCAAGCCAAATTTTACACACATCCTTTACATGTGTCAGGATGCATCTGGAGAGCCATAGTGGTTTGTCACTCCAGAGTCCTTCCTGTAGAAGCAGTGGAATTCACTGGGAAAATGCTGTCCTTGCAAAACACAGGGGCATCTAATCCAGTGGTACTGGGGCCCTGTCCTTCTTGTTCAAATATTAGTTTCCTAATATCTGCCTCTTGAAAATGGAGAAATGATACGTCAAGACCTGCACATTGGAACAGCACGTAAGAGTTGTACAGCATCATCTGTACAATGTACAGGGCAAGCGCTTTTGTATCATATCTTCAATTTCCGTAGAGCGCTGTATGGTCTCATCACCTGATCTGACAGGTCAAACCCACCCATGTATTTACTGTAAACCAGAATACTGTCTGGCTTGGGGGCAGCAGTGGAGGTCCCTTGTACAGGGGTGAGGGTGATGGAGTCCCGTGAATTGTGGTCAGAACAAGGACATCGCTTTTCTCCTTATATTTGACCAACAACATGTTCTTGATGTCCCCCCTTTCTAACCTAAGCCTAACAAGGGTTCCAGGGGACCTTAATGGTTTTTGCATACAGTGCCGCCGCATGCTACAGAACCTCTGGAACTGAGTGTTGGAATAGTGGAACGGTGGGATAAAAGTTATCCACATACAAGTGGTAACCCTTATCCAGCAGTGGGTGCACAGATTGGTCAAATCGGAGATTTCTGAGAGATGGCATGTTGCCACCAGACATGGCCCCTACCACTGATGATTGGTGCTGTCTTAGATGGCAACGATTGTGACTGTGTATTTCTATTATTCACCCCAGCGATGCCCATGGTGACAAATATTGCTTCTATTGGCTGGTCCGGATCGACCAGCCAATAGCAGCAAACATGAACAGAAGGGGGGCAACAAAACCCCTCTGGACCGCAAAGCAAAATTGGTGGCTGTCAGGAACAGCTGACACCTTGCCCCGATCACCATTTCTACAGACGTGATATCGGTATTATTGATGTCATAAGTAAAATCGCTGCTATTGAATGGTCTGCATTGATCAGCCAATAGCAGCAATCATGAACTGGGGGACCACTAAACCCCTCTGGTCAACAGGACAGGATGGATGGTCATCAGGAACAGCCGCCATCATGACCCGATCACTGTGTCTGAACCATATTGGCAAGTCACCACCCGCTGCACCATCCTATTACAACGCACGTTGGGAAGGGGTTTATAGGCTATACAATCTTTATTTATTTTTTGGACAATCTGGACAAATAAGGGCTTATTTTTTGCGAGGTAAGATGCACTGTAAAAAACGTCATTTTAGTAAGTCTTTAGCTTATTGATGCGATTTTATTAACATTTTACGTGTGTAGAAACATAAAAGAATCAATTTTTGTTTCAGAGTTTTAGCATGTTTTGGGGGGTCGTTCCCTGTAGCGTAAAAATAATATATTGGGGGTCATTTACTAAGGGCCCGATTCACGTTTTCCCGACGTTTTACCCGAATATTTCCGATTTTCCCTGAATTGCCCCGGGATTCTGGCACACGCGATCGGATTTTGGCGCATCGGCGCCGGCATGCACGCAACGGAAATCTGGGGCGTGGCCGAACGAAAACCCGACCGATTCAGAAAAACCGCCACATTTTTAAAAAAAAATGTGTTGCGAAAATTGCACTTACCTTCACTAGGAATAGGCCGGTGAATTTCAGGGCATTCCAGCGGACTTCAGCGCAGCAGTGCCACCTGGTGGACGGCGGAGGAACTGCCTTAATAAATCACGACCGGACCCGAATCCACCGCACAGAACGCGCTGCTGGATCACAAATGGACCGGGTAATTAAATCTGCCCCATTATCTTTACTGATCACTACAATTACGGTATTACCTCATATATATCGTTTTCTTTATATTTGTCCAATTTTGTTGAAGAAAAACTACAATAGAAAAATATGCAACTGACACCCTTCTGTACGGTGCCGGCTCCGAGCATGAGCCGGCACCTACTGCGTGCCTTCGTTAAGTCACTTCCTGCCGTGCCGTACTATTACGACGCACATCAGGAAGGGTTTAAGGTGCGGATATGTCTACGATAAATCTATTAGATCTGATTATTCAGCATCAAATGCAGTGGTTTAATGCATTTATCCCTATAGAAAAAACAAAAATGAATGGTGACTAGAAGTATACCTAAATATAAGTACATATATACAAAAATAAAAACAGGAGTACTTAAAGTGTAGAGAACACACAGGCGTGCTTTGACCTACAAGATTTTAGTCATATTCAAAACAAACAGTTATGTTGTGAACTCTCTCAGTGGTCACCTGATTGCCGGATCTGCCAGGGTTAAGCAAAGCTGCTTAGACCAAGTGTAGCTCTGCACAAGTTATCTGCCCCCACAGAGAAAACATAGGGAATTATTTTATAATGTGCATTTTAAGTTAATTTGAAAATCAGAAAAAATATTTACTATACATTACTATTTTTACACGATTTTGGTTAATTTGACTCAAATTAAAACCAAACATTGTCCTTAAACTTTTGTTATGTTTTAACTAGCCCTATGTGTCCTGAAAAAAGTATGAAGTATGAAAATTCTCTAAAAGTTCATTGGTCATTAAAGCCGTTTCAGGCCTCATCATTATTTATAAAATTGCTCATTCTATTTTATATATGACAGAGCAACTGTTGCAATTAATAAAACTTTGAACGTTATTTTCTATCTCTGCCATCTATTTTAGAAATGACAGTATTGACTTGATACATAGTCACAACATATAAAACTTGTAGCTCCACTACCAAATAACCTTTTAATACCATATGTTTAGGGTAACTTGGTGATAACATACATCCTAATGGAGTTGCTTTTTTAGAGGAAAAACTTCTAAAACATTTGTAAAGTGTGTCATCCTCATGTAGTAAGGGAATATATGTTTGAACAATACTTTTTATCTTACCAAATTGCTAATTTGGTCTTATGTTCATTACTACATCCATGAGGGAAAACAGTGAGCTAAAAAAATATTCTTAACAATATCTTTCCTTAGTACATGACGACTTTCTAAATGTTTAGAGAAAGGATGTAGTTTTTCGACTTGAAAAGCACCTCACTTGAGGTGCTCTCCTGAATTCCTGTCCCCTGATAGGCATACCCAAGCTTTTTGCAAGACGCTGCTTGGTAAAGTAATTTTTATTCAAACGCTAGATAATTCTCGCTTTGTTGCTCTGCTACCTAACTAGCAGGAAATGTGGTACTGGTTTGGTTACGTGTCCACATGCAATTACAGCTGTTTAACAGTTAATTTTCACTCATAGCGTGGAGATGTGAGATTAGTGGCTGTCCCACCACTGGTCTTCCCCTGTTCGGCACCAGGGGGCTACAGGCATAACTTCCCTTGACCAGATTAAGGGTGTGGGGTTGAGACAAGGCTGCATACATTGAGGCCACACCTCTCACACAACCACTGGATGCAGTGCAGAGGTGATTATAATGTCGGATTCAAATAGCTGGGTAAGTATATATACAGATTACAATGTTGCTAGTGAGTAGCGTGGGAGCAGCCCAAACAGCCCAGAGTCACAGTTATAATAGAGAAACTATAGTATGTAACTACAGTGTTTGCTGTTTAAGATTGGCGGCAGTCCCGGAGAGATGTAGTATTAGAATACCTGAGGTTGAGTAAAAAAAGGGAACCTCAGATAATCATCTAAAAACACGAGTGTCCCATTCATGATTGAATTGATTGGAGAACTAATCAGAGCAATGTCAGGAAGATGATGTATACAATTGTCCAAGTTCCTATGTGGCAATCAAATATGTCCCTACACCAAATCCCATTGGGACCCTTGGTGAGATGTTTGTAGCACAGAAGACATAGAATGTTAGGATCCTTGATATATTTATCATCACTCATCATTTGCCAATGTTAAATTACCTAATATCCTAAAAAACATGTAAAGTAAAGTGTCCAACAACTTTAATGAAGTAAATGAGCACCAATATACTGCACAACACACTGATAAATACTATACCTACAAGGAGAAATTTATTTTTTTTAAAGAATATGATTAATATAAGCATATAGCAAACAGCGGATACAGTAGATACTCATCTCTAAGCTCCATCAGTGTTCTGCATTTTCCTTTTTCTTACATTTACTAAACAGAAACATGAGTGCATAAAAAATAAAAAGAGGACTGTGCATTTATTACCGTGCAACTACACAGTTCTCTCTATGGTTTATCAGAGTGATTCTGGCATGCTTTGCTGTATAAAGCCTCATTCACACTGCCGTATGGCGGACGTATCTACGGCCGACGAATATACGGCCGATATACGCCCCCCATAGACGGCAATGGGAGCACGGCGCCCTACACGGGCGGTATGGTGCGGCACCGTACCGCTCCGTACCCCGTGAAAAGTTAGGATATGCCCTATCTTTTCACGGCATATGGCGCCGTGCGCCATATATCCCTAAGGAGAGGGGTGGGGGTGAGCAGCCCTCCCCGCACGCTGCTATGTGCCCGCTGTGCTATGGTATGACGGGCAATGGCAGTGTGAATCTACCCTAATATAGAGACAAACACGGGGACCGTGACTGTGACAGAACTATAGATACACAACAAACTAGTAAATGTATTTGTAAAACATATACATCTTAAATGATATTCCCAGGAATTAGAATAATTGGACCATCATTGGAAAATGCAGCTTCAGCCACCGCTCCTATAGAAGTTACTGGAAGAATTTAACGTGACTTAATGCTGTGTCATTTTTGTCAACAAACATAACTGCAACAGGCTGTAATTGACTGACTTTACATCTCATGAATTGCAGCATTGGTGAATAATCAATCAGACCTATTTGCTGAAAAAGTTACAATTGATAAAATATGCTTAATACCATGCTTCCACAAAAATAAGACAGTCTTATATTAACTTTTGCTCCAAAGACACACAAGGTCTTGTTTTAAGGGGATGTCTTATTTTGCAATATACAAGAATTCAAATATATTGGTGAACAAAAAACAAAATCAACATTTATTAATATACTGTAATCATGCCTCACATACATCAGGGTAACCATCCAAACTGTGAATTCCATCAAGAACTTCTTGTGACTGTAAGTACAACAAAATATGGTACATATGCAGATCCCAGTATTTTAGTTGCATCATCACCTTCCTGGAACCTCATCATAGCTCTGAATTTCATGCTGAATTTGTTGTGACTCCATTTTAAAAACATTTGCCATAATCTCTAATGCAACAGTACTTTTCTTAAAGTAGGACTTCTTGTCTGAGTAATCTAATTGTAATGCATTTACAATGCAACCATCAGTGATTTTATCTCATGAATTTTACACCCATGTCACAACATCTTACAGTATCTAAATGATCTACTAATACTAATGTGTGGGGCAATGACAATCGCAAGGGATTATTTTCAGGGGAGGCCTTATATTTATAAGTGTGAAAAAAGGGGTCTTATTTTCAGGGAAACAGGATTTCTGCCATGATATGATTCTGCAATGACTTCCAGTATTTTTATGGTGAAAAATAATGCAATGCTATTAAGTAATATAAAGGCCAAATAAAAAATCTCCAAGAAGAGAGGACGGAGAGATTGACAGCTATTTTATAGAGCCTTAAACCTACATAGATTATATAGAAGAGTTATTTGTTTTAGATTTGAATACATCCAGAAGCGTGACAAAAACTGGATTTGAGCCAGAACAAAGCACTTAGTTCAGCTGACAAAATAACTATTCTCTATGTTGTATCTAATTAAATGCTTAATCAATCAGACAGTTACAAGATGTGATTGGAAAGTATTTAACAAGTGTTATTTACAAGGAATGATTTTGTAATGTTATGTAAGTAATGGATCCATCTATAAATATACTATAACACTCTGTGCTTGGGTTATCATTATTCACTTTCCCAATGAACTGTAACAAAGTGAGAGTGGTCATCAAAAATTATGTACACTTTGTAAAACTGTGAAAAATACATTTACATTCCAGAACTTGGAGCTGGAAAGAAATATCCTCACACTGCTGAGTTTTTTCATCTCTGTATTTCCACAGCTCCCCATGCTTTGTGTCAGGCTCCAGGGGTAGTGGACCCACTGGACCACCATGGACGATGATGTAAGTCGACACCTGGGACCGAAGTCTAAGTGCTACTTGGTTTTCAGCCTGCCGCAAAGCAGGTTGGACTTGTTGTGGCATAGTATCACCAGGTCGCCCCACTGGCGTGACTTTGTCCGTCTTGGTGGCGAGGTACAGAGACATTGAGCAGAATCGTAGTCGGGGACAGGCAGGAGGTCAAGACAGGGAGCGGAGGAGAGGAGTCAAGGACATAGCGGAAGGTAAGGACAGGCAGCACGAGATCGAAGTTCCGTTGGGAATTTAAGGCAACCAGGTAGTGTTTTTGGTTGACTTGAGTTTAAAGCTCACTGGCTTGTTTATGTTTCTACACCAGCCACCAAAAATAAATTGCTAATAAGTGTGTTCCTAATCTAGTTTAAATTAAGTTCCATCCTAAATCTTGTGAACCTCATGGAGAGTTTAGAAGAAATATTAACTGTATTGGCTAATCAAGTCAATTGTCTCACCGAAAGTCAGGCCAAAGCTGCTGCAGCATCTTTTGCTGTTCAGCAGTCTTTTCCCTCTCCAGAAAATAGGTGTTCTCCTCCTCAGAGCAAAAAGTGAAAAATTGGCCAATAAATGACCATTTGAAGAATGGAGATACTTCCTAGAGGGATCAAAAAGCTAGGTAATGGGCATTACTGATCAGAAATATCAACTGTTGGATAGTGCTAAGCGACTTTCACAATTCTATCCGATAATGATAATTGTGGCACAGGGTCCGACTTTGCATCGGAATGCCTCCTTCACTGGGGCACATTTACTTACCCGGTCCAGTCGCGATCCAGCGGCGGGTTCTCCGACGCTGATTCGGGCTCTGCCGGGATTCACTAAGGTCCGTGCGCCGATATTCACCAGGTGTCGCTGCTGCGCCGAGGTCCGCCGGAGTTCACCTGCTTTTTTCTGGTGTATGTGAGTGCTTGATCTTGCGACACAAATGGCTTTTTAAATTCTGCGGTTTTTCCGAATCCTTCGGGTTGTCCGGTGGCCACGCCCCCGATTTCTGTCGCGTGAAAGTCGGCGCGATTGCGCCATAAATCGCTCGCGTGCGCCACAATCTCGTGAAATACAGCGCAAAACGGAAATATTCGGGAAAAACCCGACGGATTCGCGGCTGCGGACCCTTAGTAAATGTGCCCCACTGTGTTGTGTCTGGTATAGTGCACTTTTTACACTTTTTACATAGATGTGCAAGCAGTTTGCACTAAAAATAATTTGTGCAAAGTCAGACAAAAAACTGGCGCAGGGGATTAAATAAATATGGGACATTGTCTAAACTGGTACCAGAAGATAAATCAATTTTATTTCTGAATATCCCAGTCTGATTAAGCCTGCTCAAGGGAATGATGATGCATTTTTATTTCCTCTTGGATTTGCATGCAATAAAAAATTAATTATTAAATAAACATAATAATAATAATTACCGTATATACTCGAGAATAAGCCAACCCGAGTATAAGCCGAGACCCCTAATTTTACCACAAAAAATGGGAAAACCTATTGACTCGAGTATAAGCCGAGGGTGTAGTATACAGCCAGCTAGCCCCCTGTAGTATACAGCCTGTCCCAAGTAGTATACAATCAGCCTGCCCCCATGAAGTATACAGCCTGCCCCCATGAAGTATACAGCCTGCCCCCATGAAGTATACAGCCTGCCCCCAAAAAGTATACAGCCTGCCCCCAAAAAGTATACAGCCTGCCCCAAAAAGTATACAGCCTGCCCTCAGTATAATAAAAAAAAAACTTAATACTCACCCTCCGATGATACTCACCTTTGATTTGAAGTGGCAGCTCCCGGTCCTCGGCGGCGGCTCCTGGTCCTGGGCGGCGGCTCCCGGTCCTCGGCGGCAGCTCCCGATCCATTGTGGCGGCTTCTCTCTTCGATCTTCACGTGCCGGCAGTCGCGTCCATGCGACTTGCCAGCGGGCGCACAGTGCAATGCGGAGGTGTCGCCGCTGATGACGTCATCAGCGGCGACACCGCTACATCATATTGTGCGCCCGCCGGCAAGTCGCATAGACGCGACTGCCGGCACATGAAGATCGAAGAGAGAAGCCGCCGCAGAGGATCGGGAGCTGCCGCCGAGGACCAGGAGCCGCCGCCGAGGACCGGGAGCCGGAGGGTGAGTATTAATTTTTTTTTTTTATTAACTCATTTTTTTTTTTTTATTAACTCATGTTTTTTGTTTTTAATTAACTCGTGTATAAGCCGAGATTAGGTTTTTCAGCACATTTTTTGTGCTGAAAAACTCGGCTTATACACGAGTATATACGGTAATAAAAGTAATATTCATGCATATCCCTCGCTGTGGAAAATAACTTGCACATAAAGTTAAACAGTACGCATGTGTTCAGAATGTTCATATTTTTACATTTATAAAGAGCGCGTCTTACAGATTTTAATTTTAACCTGCATTTGTGTTACATTCATTAACATGCTTTGTTGAAAGTAATAAAGCTGATGCTATTCTATTTGACTACATCTAAACATTTGAAGGGATCTAAAGATTTGTTGATTTGTGTAATCTCCTTTTTATGGGTTTGTAAACATATCTTTGGAAGGTATAATGACACAGCATTTGTTAACACTGTTCTAAAAAAGGTTTCTGTAATATATTTTTAACCTATGACTCACAGTCAGCACTCATATAATTAGAATCTTTCCATTCATTCACACGTAACGTGATAAAAAATAATTTATCCAAAATGATATCTGTTCTCACTTTTATAACAGATAATGCTGAAGTCACTTAATTTCCTGGTTGACACTTTTTTTTAACTGTTAAAGATGTCTGAAGTCACGATGCACAGGTTTACGCAAATATCAAAACTGTGGTCCTAAAGCTATAAGCAATCTAAAATGTTAATACTAATAAGTTAGTCATGGAACTCTCGCCTTTCCAGTTATATCTTGCTAATATATATATACACACATATATATATATATATATATATATATATATATATACATACACTCACCGGCCACTTTATTAGGTACACCTGTCCAACTGCTCGTTAACACTTAATTTCTAATCAGCCAATCATATGGCGGCAACTCAGTGCATTTAGGCATGTAGACATGGTCAAGACAACCGAGCATCAGTATGGGGAAGAAAGGTGATTGGAGTGCCTCTGAACATGGCATGGTTGTTGGTGCCAGAAGGGCTGGTCTGAGTATTTCGGAAACTGCTGATCTACTGGGATTATCACGCATAACCATCTCTAGTGTTTACAGAGAATGGTCCGAAAAAGAAAAAACATCCAGTGAGCGGCAGTTCTGTGTGCGGAAATGCCTTGTTGATGCCAGAGGTCAGAGGAGAATGGGCAGACTGGTTCGAGCTGACAGAAAGGCAACAGTGACTCAAATCGCCACCCGTTACAACCAAGGTAGGCAGAATGAACTTTGAGGCAGATGGGCTACAGCAACAGAAGACCACACCGGGTGGCACTCCTTTCAGCTAAGAACAGGAAACTGAGGCTACAATTTGCACAAGCTCATCGAAATTGGACTGTAGAAGATTGGAAAAACATTGCCTGGTCTGATGAGTCTCGATTTCTGCTGCGACATTCGGATGGTAGGGTCAGAATTTGGCGTCAACAACATGAAAGCATGGATCCATCCTGCCTTGTATCAACGGTTCAGGCTGGTGGTGGTGGTGTCATGGTGTGGGGAATATTTTCTTGGCACTCTTTGGGCCCCTTGGTACCAATTGAGCATCGTTGCAACGTCACAGCCTACCTGAGTATTGTTGCTGACCATGTCCATCCCTTTATAACCACAATGTACCCAACATCTGATGGCTACTTTCAGCAGGATAATGCGCCATGTCATAAAGCTGGAATCATCTCAGACTGGTTTCTTGAACATGACAATGAGTTCACTGTACTCAAATGGCCTCCACAGTCACCAGATCTCAATCCAATAGAGCTTCTTTGGAATGTGGTGGAACGGGAGATTTGCATCATGGATGTGCAGCCGACAAATCTGCAGCAACTGTGTGATGCCATCATGTCAATATGGACCAAAATCTCTGAGGAATGCTTCCAGCACCTTGTTGAATCTATGCCATGAAGAATTGAGGCAGTTCTGAAGGCAAAAGGGGGTCCAACCCGTTACTAGCATGGTGTACCTAATAAAGTGGCCGGTGAGTGTATATATTGTAAGAGATCAACTCAAATGGCAACTTCAGTAACAGTCCAGGTAACTGTTTCTTTCCAAAAACAGTTTAACAGAACAGAATAGCTTGCTTCAGCATATAACAGAAAAACACAGTCCATATAAGCAGGCTTGACTCACAGTCCTCTGTAGGTGGTGTATCCATCCACCAGCATGAGCAGACAATGTCACTATTGCTGATCCTTGGCTGTGTAACACCTGCAGCTCTACATGCAGTACAGCAGACTCCAGACTGCAGAAACATAACCCCTAGCTCACCTGAGCTTCCTGGCTTTATCTGTCAGCCAAAACCTGGCCTGGTTATGTGGGAGTAGTCACCCACCCTGCTCTTTGACTACTCCAATGAAAGAGGGCCCAGATCAACTGCATTAAGCAGTCATATTACATTAACAAAATATCAGAAACCTAAGGTTCCTGACCATTCATTAACCGGCTCACTTCACTGAGGCCAGGTACCTCGGTGAAACATATCTGCCATCAATAATGGCCCCTTCTACCTTCTCACAATATATACATATGTGCATATACTTAAGTAAATCAGTAAAATGAAAATTGAGCAGTGCCCCAAGAGATCATAAATACAATAGTTCCTTTATCAGAAACAAATTACCTTACAATAGCCAATAGACACAGCCAATGCTAAGCTACTCTTGCCCATGTAACCTGGAGGAAAGGCATGTTACTGTTTTTTTTTTAAATTATCTTCAACGGGTGATATCTTGTAAACAATTATTAGGGCAAGGAGAAGGGCCTAACTATATGGATAGCAGCCGTAGCAGCTGCTATGGGTCCCACAGTGTCAGGGGGCCCTGTCACCCGACCTGCCACACTAAAGAATGCAGGGTGTTCACTATTTTAAACATAACCTGCACACTGTACAGCATAATATGTATATAACAGTGCACATCTTCCTCAAAACACAGATGAGCTAACACTCCAGGATAATAAATTGTCAGGATGTGGGATCTGTGGCTCCTCTGGACCACCGCGGGAGGTGGTACTAGCCGACACTAGGGACTGAAATCTAAGTGGCACCTGGTCTTCACCAGAGCCCGCCGCAAAGCCGGATGGTCTTGCTGCGGCAGGGTACCACCAGGTCGTTCCACAGGTGCGACTAGCCCGCAGTGGCTGCCAAGGTCGAGGTACCTTTGCAGAAGACAGTCTCGTGGTAAGGTTCAGTCACAGGGTCAGGGCAGGCGGCAGAGATGCAAGGTCAAGTCCAATCCAGGGTCAGCAATGGGAGGTCCAGGCAGAAGGGAACGGGAACACAGGAACGGACTGGAACACACAGGAGCACTGAAACAGGAACAAAGGAACACGGGAATAGGAATGCAGGACCACACAGGAGCACAGGAACGGAGGAACAGAGGAACAGGAACATGGGGACTCAGGAGCAGGAACACACAGGAAAGCAGGAATACTCAGGGATATCGCAGGGAAGCTTTCTCAATGGCGTAGGCACAAAGATCCCTCAGGGTGTGCAGGAAGAGGCAGGCTTATATATTTTCTGAAAATGGACAGTGCCAATTAACGGCGTGCTGGCCCATTAAATTTAGTGAAGTCGCACGGTGAAGGGAGTCGGAATGACAGAATGACAGGATTAGGAATCTACCATCTCTTCTTCCTGCTGTTTACTTACCTCATGTGGTCAGCAGCTACTGGGCTGCATAAAGTTCTGGGATTGATGGCTGTGGCAGCACTGAAGTTGTGCTGCTCACTTTCACTGAAAAACAGAACATCAGGTATGACTCTCTGCTCTGACTGACAGACCATGTGTTCTCACCCAGCGGGGGTTTTTATACTCCCCATGGTCAGGTGGTAGCACTCCAATCTCCAATCACCTTCCAACTTACATAACAGCCACATCATTGGATAATTCCATACACCAGTTAACTTTTGCATTGCCGGCCAGTATCCACAGCTGCAATTACACAATACTCAGATTCTAGAACCTTCCTAGAGAGGTGAACAATCTCCTTAACATTTCCTGACCTGGAGAGAGTGCTATTCGCAACTACCAGCCTGCTTATGCGTATATATTTATTTCAAACACAAATAAAATGATTAAGAGAAGCAAGTAAAAAATATAACAAAATATCTACCCCTCCAGTACCTGGTCAGCCATTGGCTTATACAGGTTAGCGCCAATCTATCTAGGAACCCTACCATGGATTGTAATATACATTTGATCTACATACAATCAAATCAATCTACCAGGATCTTAGAAATTTCTATACATAAAAGATTTTCATAGCTACAGAGTGATAGGAGGCATGTTGTGAGCAGCACTTTCTCTGCGAGGGATATGAGTATTTGTATTTGAGGAAAAATACAGTTTTTTTGGTGCGCTGTCCCTGAGACTCAAATGTAGGACCAAGACATGTAGGTATGATATGATTTTTATTTTTAATGTGTGGACGACGCGTTTCGGCCATCTCTGATTCTCAGCCCTGCTACTGCCCCCAGTGTACTATTTTGGACCTGATGAAGAGGACAATTCATCCTCGAATTGTCATCCACACATCGTCCACACATTAAAAATAAAAATCATATCATACCTACATGTCTTGGTCTTACATTTGAGTCTTAGGGACAGCGCACCAAAAAACCTGTATTTTTCCTCAAATACAAATACTCATTGTACTTCCCGCCAGCGACAAACAGGCTCTGACATTCTATTGACATATCTGCGAGGGATAGACTTCCCTGACAGATAGGTAATATATGTGAACTGTTCTGTTAGAATTTATTTCAAATGTGGATTGGAGACTGTTTAGTTGCTTTCAATTTCAATTTTATTATGTAATATCGGAAAGGTTGATATTGTTCAGGGAATACAACTTTTTGTACTACCGTGGATCATGTTGATCTAATATTATGTATACTTGGTTACTATGAATCATGTGATATCGCTTACTTGGTTGCCATGAATTATGGGATCTCTGTCATGTGATCTCTGTTGCTTGGTTACCATTAATCATGTGATCTCTGTCATGTGTTCTCGGTTGCTAGGTTACCATGAATCATGTGATCGCTATCATGTGATCTCTGCTGCTTGGTTACCATGAATCATGTGATCTCTACCCATTTGGATATACCTGAACAATTGTGTTGTAGATGTTATTTCTCACATATTGTTTATTTGGGATGTGGACACATGTGTATACATAACTATGAGCATATAACTAATGAATCTATGATGTAAACACTGTTTTTGATGTTTTTTAATGATTCAACTTTGTACACAGAAAATTACGTTATTCTGTGGAGGCACTATATATAAGTTGTTAGACTATGTACACATGCTTGACAAAAATCCCAATGCGATCAAGACACTGCATTTGGTTTGAATACACCACTCCTTTTGAGTTCATCCGTCCCTGTGCTGTGCTGCGGTGTTCTTTGCTATTATAGAGTATTTTTCAATGTTACCAGTATAGCCATTAGGACCTTGGACCTTACATGTTCTAAGACAATAGCTTTGGTCTTTTCACAGACACCCAAAACATGTCAACATCTTCCTTTGACAAGTTTATGTATGTAAGCAGTGTGATTTTCACTGTAAGGTTATTTGCACTGTGGATGTTCTCCACTTTGCACAACAACAAAATTCCTATATAATTCCCAAATTTACAAAGCTTTGTCTCCCGATCAACACAATACTAAAATCTAATGAGCATAGTTAAATTTTGATTCTTGCCATGTTCATTTAGTTTGCCAGGAGACATAATCCTATAAGGTGGTTGATGATGTTTACAAATGGCTTTGTTCATCTCCATATTTGTACACATTTAATCTAGTCATGGTTTCTCCGGTCCTGGAGGAATATCCAAGCAGCTGAAGTCAGGCGCATATGCAGCCTACCCTCCAGGGGCCTTGCCATGGTGGTCACAGTAGCATAGTCCTGGTGTATGCCTAGTCCACACCCATCAGGGCCAGCAGGGTAAAGGAAAAAAGAGGTGGTCGCGTGGTAATAGGGTTAACATTGGGGCCCTTCTAGTGTATATGATGGATAATGGGTGATATAAGAAGAGATGCCTGTGATGTTAACGGTTTTTAGCTAGGGATGCATACTTAGAGTTCCTTTGCCAGAACTCGCAAATTGCTCTGAATGGGGTCAGTTTTCAGACTTTTGTGCTCGAAAACCTCAGCTACCTGTGATTGACATCTCCCTTTCTGATTTTTCCTTTGTGGTATGAGTGATGGATGGCTGAAACAGTCAGTGATGGAGGCAGTGTCCATTGCTCCCTTTATATTCTTCCCCAACCCCTTCAGAGGGAGCTGGTTATTCAGTCTTCTCTGCTATTTAGTGCTATTGTGTTGTTTACCATACTGTGTATATAATATGCTTATTGACCATTCTATTTCTATACGATTGTGTACCTTAGCTGCCATCTTGGTTTTGACCTTGTTCTGTCTGACTCTGCTTGTCTTTCGGTATCTGTTGTTTGTCCATCAGTGTTGTGTATCTCTCGGTGTGACCCTGCTTTCCCTGTAACAGGCTTGTAACACTTTTCTGTGTATCAGTATGATGGTACCACCATCCAGCAGCTGCCAGAGAAGCAGCTGGCCTGACAAGACTTCCCTGTCACCTTGTAGGATCTTGCAGGGTCCTTCAGTGAGGTTCCTGACAGCAGGATCGCCCTTTTCAGGGCGGATTTATCTGCTGTAGGCAAGGCCACAGCCTGCACAAAGTTGCAGGTTTAGTTCAACACCACATACCCACTCTGACAGCTGGTGCCAAGTCTGGTTGTGGTTGTGCTGGCGTACAGACCTATAATGGCTTGGGAAAGATCTAGAGCCCTTTTTAAGTATTAGCACCACATTTACCTTGGGCTAGTCACTTGGCACCATACCAGTCATTAGGGAATCTCTAAAGATTTTAAACAGGGGCGCAAGAATATCCTAACTAGGTGGTTTAAGAACTCTGGAGTGTAACTGGTCTGAGAGTCTTGTTCACATTTATTTTATTGAGTGTAGATTGGACCATGTCTACATTCAGAAAGTCTACTATATATTACGGATGCATTACATGCACTGGTACCACCTACACCAGATGTTCTTTCTTCTATTGTATAAACATCTGAAAAAGTATCTCTGCCTTCTCTAGGTTTCCAGTTACCAATCCCCATTTTGAGTATACACATATAGGGGGTCATTTACTAAGGGCCGATTCGCGACGTGTTACCCGAATATTTCCGATTTGCGCCGATTTCCCCTGAATTGCCCCGGGATTTTGGCACACGCGATCGAATTGTGGCGCATCGGCGCTGGCATGCACGTGACGGAAATCGGGGGGCGTGGCCGAACGAAAACCTGACGGATTCGGACGGATTTTATTTTTAAAAATAAATCTGTCGCGGAGCTTGCACTTACCTTCACTCGGCCCGGCTCGGTGAACTCCAGTGCGTTCCGATGCTTTTCAGCGCAGCAGCGCCACCTGGTGGACGGCGGAGGAACTACCTTAATGAATCCCGTCCGGACCCGAATCCAGCGAAGAGAACGCGCCGCTGGATCGCGAATGGACCGGGTAAGTAAATCTGCTCTAATTGATGATTTTTTAGGGATTTGTTTTGTATCTTTGGCTACTTTCATTTAGTAGTTTGGATTATTTAATCCGTTTTTACAAATTTTGGTAAGTGTTTTGTAATTATTTAAGGCTTCAGGTGACCAGTCAGATTTATATTTTTTGAATGCCCTCTTTTTATAATTTACTGTACTTCCCTTTTAACTGTAGCTGTAAGCCATGTGGGGTATAATATAGCCCATCTGTACGTGTTACCTGTTGGAATAACTTTAGAAGTATAAGGACCCCGTATAGGTTTGAATGTTTCCTATTTAACATTAGCATCATCTGATCACACTCTACACCCTGTAGAGCAGTCCTTAATTTTGGAAAAGTGGCCTTTTTACAAATGTTATGATTTTGCTTTACCAGGATGCATTTGCTTTTTACAGTTTAGGAGAAAAATAATTATGTTATCACAGTCACAGAGGGTTTTCTGGACACTGACATTTTGGACAATTTGTGTATTATTAGAAGTCACAAGACCCAACAAAGCCACAGATCTTGTGGGATCTTCTATAATCGATCCCACAAAATTATTTGGCAAAAAGTTGATAAAATGTCAAGAACCCTGAACCCCAATAATGAAGAGTTTGAAACCAAGAGCTATTTTCCAACTTGCAACCACCGTGTTATGTCTATGAGTTATTTATAATTGTGAGTATCTACTCACATCATACTGTACTTTTCTCTACTCCAGTAAAAAGAATGAATGGAGGGAGTAACCCAGATTGTCAAACTTTATCAATTTAGTACAGACTAAAGTCTATCACTGTCTATTTTGCTGTAATGTCTCTGAAAGGTCATTAAAATCCAAGGGTACCCAAAGGTTTCTGCCTACAAACTGTTTCCTCTCAAATGAACAGTGTTAAGGGGATCTAAGAAGCTCTATGATGCCTTTTTCACAAAACAGTTCAGTAGGATATTCTCCAATAGCCCCAAAATAAGAAAATTATTATGTTGCAATTCTAAAAACAATGTCATATAAATTCACATTGTCACAGGCACCCCCGCGATCCATACCACGGATCGCGGGTGCACCCGTGCCCCTGTCACGGGCACCCCCGCGATCCATATCGCGGATCGCGGGTGCACCTGTGCCTCTCTCCGCTGCCCCGGTCCTGCTCCTGTGCACTTACCCCTCCTGGCTCCCGCTCCCGTCCGGACTAGGTTAAATACAAGACAGGAAATGACCAGCGCCAATCACCTGCGCGCTGGCCCTTTAAATTTTCTACAAAAATCATCTTGCATTAGATTTACAAAAACAAGAAACATTTGCCTAAACTGTAACTGGGTTATGAAAAGTTCTCTTCTTTGTCCTCTTTAGATGAGACTCTGCACACTTTAACAAGCTTGGCACAGATCCCAGTTACCAAGCATGAAATAGATTCCTACTTGTAAAGCTTAACAAAGAGTTTTATGGCTCTTGTAATATAGATCAATGAATTAAATTGTCCAGAACAAATAAGGTGAAAAGGGTTACGTAAAAGAAAAAAGAACACCAACATAATGAGTTACTGTTGTTAATATAATATTAATTATCTGGTTTGTGGTGAATTAGAAGTTAAATGAAATAGTATTCATCCTCCAAATGATAGAAGTGACCACTTAGCTTCTTGTCATACTCTAATGCATTTGATTCAATCAATAGAAAATGGAACATGTGATTAAATTGTAATCACAATTACGATTTCAACCAAGGCTGTTTTCTACAAAGACTAAAACAATTACAGCCTTTTGCCATACTTTTTTCACACCTAGGTAACAAATTGTTTAAAAACAATTACAAGGTCTGATAGAAAAATAGAAACAATAGACGTGTCCACCATTAACTTGGCTCTAATTTAGTTAAGGATTAGTTATCCAATTTTAAAGTTCTCCACCTACACTGAAAAGTTGTGCATACTGCAGACTCCATGTTGACGAGGCACATCCATACTGTATAGTTGAACCCAGAAGTTCACATACTCTGTATAAAAAGACAAATATGCATGTTTCTCTCCATATCTGACATTAAATCTGAATAAAACTTTCCTGTTATAGATTAATTAGGATCACCAAAAATCATTTATATCAGAATAATGAGAGAAAGAGAATTTTAAGGCATTACAGAAAATAAATAACATTACACTAAGCTTGTTATGCATTAAAACTATTACAATTATTTGGGATAGCCTAGTTGGTTTATTGGCAACATCTGAGGTAAATAGAGACATTGGGAAAGTTTTAAAGGAACCTGTCATCAGAAACTGGCCTAATAAACCATCGCCAGTATGTTGTCAAGAAGTTGAACAGGTTCTTGATCATGTTTCATCATGGCCCAGAGTGGTGGGATCATCTAGAAAATCAGCTTTGAAGTTAGGTGTAAATTAGATGTATAAAGTCAAGAAGGCGGAAAGTTTAACATTTAAGTCAAGCTCTCCCTACCTCTAAACACCTCCTTCCATGTGATTAACATCATGCACTGGATTTCAGGAGATTTGTTGAATTATATTCTTAGACATAAGACCATCAATTACAGTGAAAGGGGCATTTTGAGACAGCGAAAGCTTGAGTTCAGTGTTAA
Source organism: Engystomops pustulosus (assembly GCF_040894005.1). NCBI lineage: Eukaryota > Metazoa > Chordata > Amphibia > Anura > Leptodactylidae > Engystomops > Engystomops pustulosus. The sequence goes on from NC_092415.1 coordinate 59,500,191, forward strand.
ACTCTCATAAAAAAATTTTCATCTCACTTTCAAATTAATTTTCTGGATAATTTTCTGTGGGCACCCAGGCTGTCGCCCCAGCAAATGCCCTTCCTAACCCCATTTTACAGCCATTTTTGTGTGTAAAAATCGACTATCATCACTTACAAATAAATATCGTTACATGTTTTTTATCTTTAATAAAGAAGAATCTTTTGAAAATCCAGGTCCTCATTGAGTTCAATCGGATTTGTGTCAAAGTTCGGCCTGAATCTGGGTCGCAAAGCAAATTTTGTTCCAAAATTCAAACAAACTTGTTGAACCCGAATTTAGACCAACCCCCTTACCTGTAACATTCAACTACCAAATGCGGCTTGGTTTTGTTGTGTAAATGTGATGCTTTGGTCTTTCAATTGGTTTTAATTAAAGGCTCTGACAGTCATAGTCATATAATTAACATATTACTGAAAATATCAGTGCTTCTATAACAATTTTCTGGTGTAGAATCACTGAAAGTACAGTGCACAAGAAAATACAAAACAATACAACTTTATTGATCCCCTGAGGGGAAAAATAATTTTGTACACAGTGTTCTGGCAATTGTTACACGGTTAGAGAAAGATTTAACAATACAAATACATAAATACTTTGAGGGGCGTGTTCTTACATGTTGCTAGTTCCTTGGTTGCATACAAATATAGGGGGGAGATTTATCATCAAGTTTCTGAGGTAAAACTGTTCTAGTTGCCCATGGAAATTAATCAGATTTCAGCTTTCATTTTATAAACAACTGTGGGAAAATGAAAGCAGAGCTCTAATAGGTTGTCATAGGCAACTAGAAGATGTGGAGGTCAAATAAACTTATGATAAATCTCCCCCATAGTTACAGGACATTGTGATAAAGCACAATACAGGCTACATGTAAAATGTGATTATTATTGCGACTATGTCATGTGGACATGGAGGGGGCATGAAGGTTGCAGCTGTTGGTTAAGCGGAATGGAGCGGTCGCCCATGGAATACATCAAGAGGTCTATACCTCTTGATGTATCTGCGACAATGGGGGGGCGGGCATCATAGACTTTATGATACACTGCTGCACAAACGAATGATAAATTCCCCCTTTGTGGAGGGGATGAAAAAAGCGCTAATTTTGGCAGGCATCTTTTTAAATTTTAAATTTTTAGCCATTTTCCATAAATAACTTGTTAACTTTATTCTGCAGGTCAGAACAATTCGGAAGATACCTGAATTATATTAGTGTTTGGAATCCAATGCCAGAAGTGAATCTACAACAGAGAAATAGTACAGATATATTATATTTGCATCTATGGATTCATGTTCTTGTTTGCCTGAAAATTACAGAGAAAATAATGCTGTATAAAAGTCAAAAGATCATGTAAAAAGAAAGTGACTTTCTCATCAGCAATGAAAGTATATGGTCCACACGAGTGTTGGAATTAACTAAGTTATTGTAGGCTAATTCTCCATCTAAACTTCTCTGATCCATTAAATTCCAAGTGGGGGACTTTAACTATTGTGTAGATGGCTTAGTGATACATTCTCACTCTTTTCAGGTGGATCTATACAAGGATAAGGATGACATGATGTAGTGAATGGCAATTTTTAAATCATGAATTAGATATAATGAGGGAAATTTATAGTTTATAAAATTATAGCTGAGATCTGCTTGGTTTCCATAGGAAACTAGAACAGTTTTACCTCAGACACTTTTCAGAAATCTCCCCCAGTGAATATATGTAATATGCATGCTTTACAACACATGATTATTGCAGCAAAGCAATCATGTACAGTTTGTAATAAAGGATTTCTGTCTGGTGTCCATAATAATTTGTAGATAGGTCTGTAAATGTTTTGAGGCTGGCATGGGCACAGGTATTTTATGTATATCCTGCGCATGAGTTTAAAATCATGTTTGAAATTAAAATCATTATTTTTATGGTAATAACTTGAAGGGAAAAGTTAATAAAGTATAAACAGGCAGTCCCCGGGTTACATACAAGATAGGGTCTGTAGGTTTGTTCTTAAGTTGAATTTGTATGTAAGTCGGAACTGTATATTTTATCATTGTAATCCCAGCCAGAATGTTTTTGGTCTCTGTGACAATTGGATTTTAAAAATGTTGGGTTGTCATAAGAATTAGGATTAACACTGAAGCTTCATTACAGACACCTGTGATAACTGTTATAGCTGTTTATTGTAGCCTAGGACTAAAGTACAATAAATATCCAGAGGGCCGTTTGTAACTAGGGGTCGTATGTAAGTTGAGAGTAGGGGACCGCCTGTACCTCAAAACAACTTTAGACAGATATGATTCAATCCAATTAGAAATATATTTAGCCTTGGTAAGACAGTATATCTAATATATAAAGTTTAGTGTATGTATATATCTGCTAAAGGAATCTGCATTGTCACATTTACAATCATAACATTTTACACAGTCACTTCTTGTGACTCTGTGAATGCCATAGACAATGTTTTGAGAGAAAATTTCTAAAATATGCTTAGTAATCTAATGCCAAACATTGGTTGTTGTGGCAGTTAGCCTCAAAGCATCCAATAACAACTCAGTTTCTATTTTGATACTGATCATTAAAATGAGCACTGAGCTTTGATTGGTTGTTATAGACATTGAAGTATTATTATATTAGTATAATACAGCATCTGTGTTACTTAATATGGTTTCGACTTCTACATTTAGCCAACATTATTGTAGATAAATCATCTCTGACACTTTAGTCAGTAACAGAGCGGAAACGTTTACACCTTGTTAACATGGCTAAACACAAGGGAGGAGATTTATCATAAGTCTTTTAGAGCAGACCTGTTCTAGTTGCTCATGGCAACCAATCAGAGCTCAGCTTTCATTTTCCCACAGCTGTTTATAAAATAAAGCTGAGTTCTGATTGGTTTCCATGGGCAACTAGACCAGTTTTACCTCAGAAACTTGATGATAAATCTCCCCCAATTAGTTAACACTATAGACTGTGTAATCATGTCTGGTTACTGGATTAAGCCAATTATATTAACCAGTGTTGCATCTGTATACACTCACCGGCCACTTTATTAGGTACACCATGCTAGTAACGGGTTGGACCCCCTTTTGCCTTCAGAACTGCCTCAATTCTCCGTGGCATAGATTCAACAAGGTGCTGGAAGCATTCCTCAGAGATTTTTTTCCATATTGACATGATGGCATCACACAGTTGCCGCAGATTTGTCGGCTGCACATCCATGATGCGAATCTCTCGTTCCACCACATCCCAAAGATGCTCTATTGGATTGAGATCTGGTGATTGTGGAGGCCATTTGAGTACAGTGAACTCATTGTCATGTTCAAGAAACCAGTCTGAGATGATTCCAGCTTTATGACATGGCGCATTATCCTGCTGAAAGTAGCCATCAGATGTTGGGTACATTGTGGTCATAAAGGGATGGACATGGTCAGCAACAATACTCAGGTAGGCTGTGGCATTGCAACGATGCTCAATTGGTACCAAGGGGCCCAAAGACTTCCAAGAAGATATTCCCCACACCATGACACCACCACCACCAGCCTGAACCGTTGATACAAGGCAGGATGGATCCATGCTTTCATGTGGAGTGGCACCTGGTGTGGTCTTCTGCTGCTGTAGCCCATCTGCCTCAAAGTTCGACGTACTGTGCATTCAGAGATGCTCTTCTGCCTACCTTGGTTGTAACGGGTGGAGATTTGAGTCACTGTTGCCTTTCTATCAGCTCGAACCGGTCTGCCCATTCTCCTCTGACCTCTGGTATCAACAAGGCATTTCCGCCCACAGAACTGCCGCTCAATGGATGTTTTTTCTTTTTCGGACCATTCTCTGTAAACCCTAGAGATGGTTGTGCGTGAAAATCCCAGTAGATCAGCAGTTTCTGAAATACTCAGACCAGCCCTTCTGGCACCAACAACCATGCCACTTTCAAAGGAACTCAAATCACCTTTCTTCCCCATACTGATGCTCGGTTTGAACTGCAGGAGATTGTCTTGACCATGTCTACATGCCTAAATGCACTGAGTTGCCGCCATGTGATTGGCTGATTAGAAATTAAGTGTTAACGAGCAGTTGGACAGGTGTACCTAATAAAGTTGCCGGTGAGTGTATGATCTCTGATAATCCTGCCACATCAAGAGCTGTAGTCTTATTTTCACCAAATACTTAGCCAATGTTGTTGTAGAGGCATTAGATCATCTCTGATACTCCAGTAACATTCAAGGCAGCAATCAACTATTTTTATATAATTTGTGCTATTCCAGTCACACTCAGAGCTGTATTTACTTTTCTACTTATATCATCCCAGATGCAACTCTGGAAGTGACTGGAGTATCAATCCGACACTATATCAGCGCTGATATATGTCCAGTCTTATTCTGTGACTGGAGTATCAATCTGCTTTTATATTGTATCTCTGATATCCCAGTCAAATCCAGAGCATCAGCATTATATCTGCATGGACTTCTTCATTTCTCTCCCACAATCCCTTGCTCTGAGGGATGATAAGATAAAAGTGACTATTTATTCCAAGCTAGGTAATTCATTAGTAGAATATCAGAACTACAGTGAGGACTGACACATGGACAGAGCAGTGAGAAAAGGGAAGCTTTTAGCACCTATGGGTGTCAGATGCACAGAAATCAACCTTCTGCAGGGGATATTTTCATAAACACCCACACCCTTCTGCCAGAAGAAACAGCCTGAATTGCCCCGGGATTTTGGCGCACGCGATCGGATTGTGCCGCATCGGTGCTGGTATGCATGCAACGGAAATCGGGGACGTGGCCGAGCAAAAACCTGACGGATTCGGAAAAACCGCCGCATTTAAAAAAAAAAAATGTGTTGCGGAGCTTACACTTACCTTTACTCAGCCCGGCTCGGTGTATTCCAGTGCGTTCCGGGGAACTTCCGGGGCGCTGCTGGATCGTGAATGGACCGGGTAAGTAAATCTGCCCCAATGTGTAATATGTCTTGCCTTCACCAGGTAAAAGAAACTTTCATTAATTAGGACCAATACATTCCTGTCATTGCACTGGTGTGGCCCTAAAGAAGATAGCTAGTAAGTGTATAACAGGAGAAGCTTATGATTAAATACCCGGCATCTTCCAGACCTCAGTGCCACTAATATAAATGCGGCAGCGGGAGACCATGCTGCTTGCGTGTTTGTTGAAGATAGACCTACTGTTATCTATTGTAGGAATGAACACGTTAATGACCCCTGATGACAGTTGTTACCACTAGAAACTTGTTGGGTCACAGACTTTATCTTATTGTGTATTAGAGTGAGAAGGCGCCATAGGTTTAGCCTTTCCCCACTAGATGAGCACAGGGACTTGTGCAATCAGTTTAGGGATTTAGGTTAAGTCCTAGTACAGTGATGGCGAACCTATGGCACCCATGCTGTCGCCCCAGGACAAAGTTTGACAGACAGGGTTAATGGCAGGACACAAACAAGGACAGTGAGCCCTGACACTGAGACCCCCAATCTGTCCCTACCTACTTATTGGGTCCCCCCTAAACGGAGGCCAATAACTGGGCGGCGTTCCCTCCCTGGGTAAGGTGTGAACACGTAACAAAACAGACAAACAAACACAATAAGGCGAGGTAAACAATCCGGGTCGCCAACAGCGGGGAATAACAACAACCAAATCACAATCCAAATAGACTAGTCAATAAAGATGAGCGAGCACTAAAATGCTCGGGTACTCGTTATTCGAGACAAACTTTTCCCGATGCTCGAGTGCTCGTCTCGAATAACGAGCCCCATTGAAGTCAATGGGAGACTCGAGCATTTTTCAAGGGGACCAAGGCTCTGCACAGGGAAGCTTGGCCAAACACCTGGGAACCTCAGAAAAGGATGGAAACACCACGGAAATGGACAGGAAACAGCAGGGGCAGCATGCATGGATGCCTCTGAGGCTGCTTAATCGCACCATTATGCCAAAATTATGGGCAACAGCATGGCCATGACAGAGTGACAGAATGAAGCTAGATAGCATCTAAAACATCCAATAATTGACCCTGACACTATAGGGGACTATGCAGAGGCAGCGGCAGCAGCGGCAGGCTAGAGAGTGGCATGGCGACTTACCCTAAATGGACTCAGGCTTCAAACCAATTGGTGGCAGAGAGGAACCAAAGGAGGTGAGCAAGTAGCGCTGAAATTATTTCCTCTGTGAACAAAAGGTTGACGGTATATTTAGTCGATAACACAGCATGGTGGCGACATAGTGACCAAGTTCCATAACGTATCTGGTGAAACACCCGAAAAATGAGCCTGACACAGCTCGTTTGATAAGGGGACGACATTTGGAGGCAGCCATGGAGAGGACTTCCATGATTAAGAGCGACAGTATGGGGCATCCATATTGCGCTTCTATGATTGCAACTGCAGGTCTCCAGCATGGCGGCGACAGATGCGCCGAGTTCCACTATGTATCTGGTGAAAGACCTGAAAATTCTGCCTGACACAGCTCGTTTGATAAGGGGACCATGTATGGAGGCAGTGAACTAGTAGTAGATTAAAGGTGCTGCAGTTAAAACTATGTTAGTTGGATCTTGGGATGGAGCTGGCGCTCCGTTGCCAGGCGAGCTTTCGCCAATCCAAGCCCCTGTCTCTAGGCTACTCCCCAAACAGCACTTCTAAGACCCTTTTGTATAAGATCAAGTGTAGTAGCGTTCTTATAAGTTTGGGATATGGCGGGTGAGGGGAATGTAAACAGATGCGCAAGAAGCGCTGAAATAATATCGGTAAATGATAAAAGTTTGCCAGTATATTTTGTGGATTACACAGCAGGGTGGCAACAAAGTTAACAAGTTTGATGTGGAATGCCCTGTAATAGCTCTTGGGCGGTGTGCCTTTTATCGCCTAGGCTCAGCAGTTTGAGCACCGCCTGCTGTCGCTTAGCGACGGCACTGCTGCTGTGCCTGGAGCTACCGACTGATGGCGCCATGCCCACGGATGGTAATTCGGAGGAGGAGGAGGTGGAGGAGGTATAGTAGGCCTTTGAGACCTGGACTGAGGTAGGCCCCGCAATCCTCGTCGTCGGCAGTATATGACCAGCCCCAGGGTCAGAATCGGTCCCAGCCTCACCCAAGTTAAGTGTAGTAGCGTTCTTATAAGTTTGGGATATGGCGGGTGAGGGGAATGTAAACAGATGCGCAAGAAGCGCTGAAATAATATCGGTAAATGATAAAAGTTTGGCAGTATATTTTGTGGATTACACAGCAGGGTGGCGACAAAGTTAACAAGTTTGATGTGGAATGCCCTGTAATAGCTCTTGGGTGGTGTGCCTTTTATCGCCTAGGCTCAGCAGTTTGAGCACCGCCTGCTGTCGCTTAGCGACGGCACTGCTGCTGTGCCTAGAGCTACCGACTGATGGTGCCATGCCCACGGATGGTAATTCGGAGGAGGAGGAGGTGGAGGAGGGGTGGGAGGAGGAGGAGGTATAGTAGGCCTTTGAGACCTGCACCGAGGTAGGCCCCGCAATCCTCGGCGTCGGCAGTATATGACCAGCCCCAGGGTCAGACTCGGTCCCAGCCTCCACCAAGTTAAGTGTAGTAGCGTTCTTATAAGTTTGGGATGTGGCGGGTGAGGGGAATGTAAACAGATGCGCAAGAAGCGCTGAAATAATATCGGTTAATCATAAAAGTTTGCCAGTATATTTTGTGGATAACACAGCAGGGTGGCGACAAAGTTAACAACTTTGATGTGGAATCCATGAAAACAACCCAAATTTCTGCCTGACACACCTCGTTTGATAAGGGGACGATGTATGGATGCAGCTATATGGACGACTTTTGGAGGTAGCAATGGAGACAACGTGTGGAGGCTGCTATGGAGACAATTTAATTTGGATAGTGCCTGTATGTGGCAGTCCAAAAAAGTTTTCAAACCAGAGGAGCAGGTAGGTGGCCCTCCAGAAAAATGAAATAGATTGAGTGCCTGTATGTGGCAGTCCAAAAAAGTTTTCAAACCAGAGGAGCAGGTAGGTGGCCCTCCAGAAAAATGAAATAGATTGAGTGCCTGTATGTGGCAGTCCAAAAAAGTTTTCAAACCAGAGGAGCAGGTAGGTGGCCCTCCAGAAAAATTGAATAGATTGAGTGCCTGTATGTGGCAGTCCCAAAAATTGTTTAAAACAGAGGACCGGGTAGGTGGCCCTCCAGAAAAATTAAATGCATAGAGTACTATAGCTAGAGCCAGTGGGCCCTGTCAAAAAATAGCCAGTTTCCTCTGCTTTACTGTACAAAGAGGAGGAGAAGGAGGAAAATGAGGAGGAGGAGTGCATAAATTATTCAGGTTGAGCTTCCTTCACCTGGTGGAGATTGGAAATTATGAGAAATCCAGGCTTTATTCATCTTAATAAGCGTCAGCCTGTCAGCGCTGTCAGTCGACAGGCGTGTACACTTATCGGTGATGATGCCACCAGCTGCACTGAAAACCCGCTCGGACAACACGCTAGCGGCAGGGCAGGCAAGAACCTCCAAGGCGTACAGCGCCAGTTCGTGCCACATGTCCAGCTTTGAAACCCAGTAGTTGTAGGGAGCTGTGTGATCATTTAGGACGATGGTATGGTCAGCTACGTACTCCCTCACCATCTTTCTGTAAAGATCAGCCCTACTCTGCCGAGACTGGGGACAGGTGATAGTGTCTTGCTGGGGTGACATAAAGCTGGCAAAAGCCTTGTAAAGCGTACCCTTGCCAGTGCTGGACAAGCTGCCTGCTCGCCTACTCTCCCTCGCTACTTGTCCCGCAGAACTACGCACTCTGCCGCTAGCGCTGTCAGAAGGGAAATACTGTTTCAGCTTGTGCACCAGGGCCTGCTGAATTTCATGCATTCACACACTCCTTTCCTCTCCAGGGATGAGAGTGGAAAGATTTTGCTTGTACCGTGGGTCCAGGAGAGTGAATACCCAGTAATCGGTGCTGGAATAAATTCTTTGAACGCGAGGGTCACGGGATAGGCAGCCTAGCATGAAATCTGCCATATGCGCCAGAGTACCAACGCGCAAGAATTCACTCCCCTCACTGGCCTGACTGTCCATTTCCTCCTCCTCCAACTCCTCTTCTTCTGCCCATACATGCTGAACAGTGAAGGACTGAACAATGGTCCCCTCTTGTGTCTCGCCAACATTCTCCTCCTCTTCCTCCTCATCCTCCTCCACCTCCTCCGATATGCGCTGAGAAACAGACCTGAGGGTGCTTTGGCTATCAACAAGGGAATCTTCTTCCCCCGTCTCTTGTGACGAGCGCATGCTGATCAGAGAGTTTTTCAACAGGCCAAGCAGCGGGATGGTGAGGCTGATGATGGCGGCATCGCCACTGACCATCTGTGTTGACTCCTCAAAGTTACTCAGCACCTGACAGATATCAGACATCCACGTCCACTCCTCATTGTAGACTTGAGGAAGCTGACTGACCTGACTACCAGTTCTGGTGGAAGTTGACATCTGGCAGTCTACAATCGCTCTGCGCTGCTGGTAAACTCTGGATAACATGGTTAGTGTTGAATTCCACCTCGTGGGCACGTCGCACAACAGTCGGTGAGCGGGCAGTTGGAGGCGGCGCTGCGCTGCCCTGAGAGTGGCAGCATCTGTGCTGGACTTCCTGAAATGCGCACAGATGCGGCGCACCTTCGTGAGCAAATCAGACAGATTGGGGTATGTCTTGAGGAAACGCTGAACTATCAGATTTAACACATGGGCCAGGCATGGCACATGTGTCAGTCTGCCGAATTGCAGAGCCGCCACCAGGTTACGGCCGTTGTCACACACAACCATGCCTGGCTTCAGGTTCAGCGGTGCCAGCCACAGATCAGTCTGCGCCGTGATGCCCTGTAATAGTTCTTGGGCGGTGTGCCTTTTATCGCCTAGGCTCAGCAGTTTGAGCACCGCTTGCTGTCGCTAGAGCTAGCGACTGATGGCGCCATGCCCTCGGATGGTAGTTCGGAGGAGGAGGTGGAGGAGGGGTGGGAGGAGGAGGAGGCATAGTAGGCCTTTGAGACCTGGACCGAGGTAGGCCCCGCAATCCTCAGCGTCGGCAGTATATGACCAGCCGCAGGGTCAGACTCGGTCCCAGCCTCCACCAAGTTAACCCAATGTGCCGTCAGCGACATACAGTGGCCCTGCCCGGCAGCACTCGTCCACGTATCCGTGGTCAGGTGGACCTTGTCAGAAACGGCGTTGGTCAGGGCACGGATGATGTTGTCTGACACGTGCTGGTGCAGGGCAGGGACGGCACATCGGGAAAAGTAGTGATGGCTGGGGACCGAATACCGAGGGGCGGCCGCCGCCATGAGGTTGCGAAAGGCCTCGGTCTCTACCAGCCTATAGGGCAGCATCTCCAGGCTAAGCAATCTGGAGATGTGGACATTGAGGGCTTGGGCGTGCGGGTGGGTTGCACTATATTTCCTTTTCCGCTCCAGCGTCTGGGGTATGGAGAGCTGAACGCTGGTGGATGTTGTGGAGGATCGTGGAGGCGACGATGGGGTTTTTGGGCCAGGGTCCTGGGCAGGGGGCTGACTATCAGCTGACACAGGGGAAGGAGCAGTGGTGTGCACGGCTGGAGGTGAAGGGGCTTGGTGCCACTGAGTGGGGTGTTTAGCATTCATATGCCTGCGCATACTGGTGGTAGTTAAGCTAGTAGTGGTGGAACCCCTGCTGATCCTGGTTTTGCAAAGGTTGCACACCACAGTCCGTCGGTCATCCGGTGTTTCCTTAAAGAACCTCCAGACTTCTGAAAATCTAGCCCTCGCCGCCTGAGCCCTCGCCACGGGAGCTTCACTACGTGACACATTTGGCGCTGATGCACCAGCTCTGGCCCTGCCTCTCCGTCTGGCCCCACCACTGCCTCTTCCAACCTGTTCTCGTCGAGGACTCTCCTCCGTCTCAGAAGCACTGTGTTCACCCGGCCTCTCAACCCAGCTTGGGTCTGTCACCTCATCATCCTCCGATCCCTCAGTCTGCTCCCCCCTCGGACTTCCTGCCCTGACAACAACTTCACCACTGTCTGACAACCGTGTCTCCTCATCGTCGGACACCTCTTTACACACTTCTTCCACTACGTCAAGAAGGTCATCATCACCCACAGACTGCGACTGGTGGAAAACCTGGGCATCGGAAAATTGCTCAGCAGCAACCGGACAAGTGGTTTGTGACTGTGGGAAGGGTCCAGAAAACAGTTCCTCAGAGTATGCCGGTTCAAATGCCAAATTTTCCTGGGAGGGGGCAGACTGGGGGGGAGGAGGCTGAGGTGCAGGAGCTGGAGGAGTGCCGATTTCGGTGACATGGGTGGACTGTGTGGAAGACTGACTGGTGGACAAATTGCTCGAAGCATTGTCGGCAATCCACGACATCACCTGTTCGCACTGTTCTGGCCTCAACAGTGCTCTACCACGAGTCCCAGTAACTTCAGACATGAACCTAGGGAGTGTAGCTCTGCGGCATTCCCCTGCTCCCTCATCAGCAGGTGGTGTCTCACCCCGCCCAGGACCACGGCCTCTGACCCCTGCAGTAGTTGGACGCCCACGTCCCCGCCCTCGTCCTCTACCCCTAGCCCTCGGGTTAAACATTTTGAAAATGAAAGTTATAACTTTAATTTTTTTTTTACTTTTTTTGTGTTTTTTTTTTTTTTTTTTTTTTTTGTGTTTTTTAGTTTTTAAAACCAAACGATGCTATCCTATTGCTATGGCTATTTTCTAGCCAAGTATGAAAGCACACTGCTATGCCAGATGAGATGACGCTGAGTTATGAAAAAATAAACCTAAAATAAAAAGTAAATGGCAGACTGTGCCTAATTTCAATCAAACCCCTAATAAATTGTCCCACTTCCGTCTTTGCGATGGATATCTGCGTCACTAAGCGCTAAACACAACGGTCCCAAGTCTAACTGCAAATTCCTCACAATATGGTAGTAGATGCACTACAGCAAGGCCAGCCACCAGCAGATCAACCAGGAATAAAATATATAACACTATTGTAGGCCTAAGTAAGCCGTTTGGATTCTCCTATGGCTATTTTCTAGCCAAGTATGAAAGCACACTGCTATGCCAGATGAGATGACGCTGAGTTATCAAAAAATAAACGTAAAATAAAAAGAAACTGGCAGACTGTGCCTAATTGAAATCAAACCCCTAATAAATTGTCCCACTTCGGTCTTTGCGATGGATATGTGCGTCACTAAGCGCTAAGCACAACGATCCCAAGTCTCACTGCAAATTCCTCACAATATGGTAGTAGATGCACTACAGCAAGGCCAGCCACCAGCAGATCAACCAGAAATAAAATATATAACGCTATTGTAGGCCTAAGTAAGCCGTTTGGATTCTCCTATGGCTATTTTCTAGCCAACTATGAAAGCATACTGCTATGCCAGATGAGATGACGCTGAGTTATGAAAAAATAAACCTAAAATAAAAAGTAAATGGCAGACTGTGCCTAATTTCAATCAAACCCCTAATAAATTGTCCCACTTCGGTCTTTGCGATAGATATGTGCGTCACTAAACGCTAAACACAACGGTCCCAAGTCTCACTGCAAATTCCTCACAATATGGTAGTAGATGCACTACAGCAAGGCCAGCCACCAGCAGATCAACCAGAAATAAAATATATAACGCTATTGTAGGCCTAAGTAAGCCGTTTGGATTCTCCTATGGCTACTTTCTAGCCAAGTATGAAAGCACACTGCTATGCCAGATGAGATGACGCTGAGTTATCAAAAAATAAACGTAAAATAAAAAGAAACTGGCAGACTGTGCCTAATTGAAATCAAACCCCTAATAAATTGTCCCACTTCGGTCTTTGCGATGGATATGTGCGTCACTAAGCGCTAAACACAATGGTCCCAAGTCTCACTGCAAATTCCTCACAATATGGTAGTAGATGCACTACAGCAAGGCCAGCCACCAGCAGATCAACCAGAAATAAAATATATAACGCTATTGTAGGCCTAAGTAAGCCGTTTGGATTCTCCTATGGCTATTTTCTAGCCAACTATGAAAGCACATTGCTTTGCCAGATGAGATGACGCTGAGTTATGAAAAAATAAACGTAAAATAAAAAGTAAATGGCAGACTGTGCCTAATTTCAATCAAACCCCTAATAAATCGTCCCACTTCCGTCTTTGCGATGGATATGTGCGTCACTAAGTGCTAAACACAACGGTCCCAAGTCTCACTGCAAATTCCTCACAATATGGTAGTAGATGCACTACAGCAAGGCCAGCCACCAGCAGATCAACCAGAAATAAAATATGTAACGCTATTGTAGGCCTAAGTAAGCTGTTTGGATTCTCCTATGGCTATTTTCTAGCCAAGTATGAAAGCACACTGCTATGCCAGATGAGATGACGCTGAGTTATCAAAAAATAAACGTAAAATAAAAAGAAACTGGCAGACTGTGCCTAATTTAAATCAAACCCCTAATAAATTGTCCCACTTTGGCGTTTGAGGTGGATATGTGTGTCACTAAGAGCTAAACACAACGGTAGCAAGTCCCCCTGCAAATTCCTCACAATATGGTACTAGCTGCAAAAAAAAAAAAAAAAAGTATAACGTTGAGGCAAGGACTGATCATGGTCTTGTACAAGCGGAAGGGAGAGACGTGTGACCTGAAGAACTCGCGTCCCAGCTCTCTGCTCAACGTGGACTACAAGATCGTGAAGGGATTCATCAGTAAGATCATACACCTGGAGCAGTCCTTCGGTGTCCTAGGCCAAAGGATCGCAGACAACCTGGCCCTGGTGAGGGACACCCTACAATACGTCGGAAGCCACCGTGTCCGCGTGGCTGGGGTCAGCCTGGACCAGGAGAAGCCTTTCGACCGTGTCTCACACAGCCTCATCGGGCAGATCCTGCGCAGGCTCGGGCTGGGTAAGATGTTCTGCTCTTTTGTTGACCTAATGTACCTTGATATCCACAGCTCGGTGTTGGTAAACGGCTGGGAGACCGACCCCTCCCCGGTGCTGTCTGGGGTCAGACAAGGCTGTCCTCTTTCACCTCTTCTTTTTGTTTGCTTTAAAGAGCTGTTCGCAGAGTCTATCTGGCAGAACAAAGAGATCAGAGGGATCAGGCACTGGGCCCCAGACGCTGTACATGGATGACATGACAGTCTTTTGCTCCGACTGGAGTTTGGTGATGGCACTCGTCCAGACCTGCGAGGAGTTCGAACAGGCTTCAAAGGGAAAAGTCAACTTCAAGAAGTCGGAGGCCATGCTCTTCGGAGACTGGCAGCTTGCATCTTCTGCCCCTTTCTCCTTCACCATTCAATAGGACTTCATGAAGGTTCTGGGGATTTGGTTCAGGAAAAAAGGTGCAGCCCTGAACACCTGGCAAGAGCGCTTGTCCAAAGTCAACATCAGAGTTGCCCTGTGGGAGCTCTCCTTGGAGGGGAAAACTCTTTTCCTGCGTAACGAGGTTCTGCACATACTCCAGTACACGGCACAGGCGTAGCCACCCCTGGCCCCCATCTGCAAGGCTGTTACCAGGACCGTTTTTCATTTTGTCTGTGGCTCAAAGATGGACCGGGTCAAGTGAGCAGTCATGTTCAAGCAGCCAAGCAAGAGGGGCAAAGGTGTCCCGGACATCTCCACTTTGCTCTGGATTTTTTTTGTTTGTGACTGTGTGCCAGGACCCTGAGGAACTCTGCAAGATCTGCGCAAAGTCCATGTCTTGCTTTTTCCTCCTGCCCCTCTGGAGGGGCCTCGGCTGGGAAAGCTCCTTCCCTTACAACTGGTACTACGGCCATGCCGTCCGCTCTGGAAGGGATCACCAACTGGAGGAACTGAAACCCGACCCGAGGAAACCAAAGACTGTGCACAAGCTCATCCGAGCCAAAGATTTGTTGGAATGTGTTCCAGGAGTCACCCAGGACATGGCCAGGACTGTTTGGGCCAATGTGTCTTGGGGCAGACTGCTCAACAGGCACAAGGACATATTGTGGATGGCCATTCAGGGGGAACTGCCCCTCCGGGCCTTCATGTACGCCTGAAGACTCAGCAACACACCCTACTGCACCAGGTGCCCGTGGAAGGAGGAGACCCCTCTGCACCTGTATTGGGAGTGTCCCTTGTTTTCCATTTAACACCTTGGAAAACATATTTTCATACTTCCCAGGACACAGACACTATAGTATAAAGTAGTAGTAGTTATAATACAGTAAATACAGTAAATCACAGTATTTATGCAAAATCTTGAGGTTTAGTACAAAGTACCCATAGTAGCCCTTAATACAAATTATCTGCAGTAAAACAATTGCCAGCGGCAGGTGCCAATATTCTGGACACAGTGCGGCAGCAACTTGCTGTAGCTAGTCTCCGCACGCTCACACTTGGTATGAATTGTATCACCTGCAGGAACCCAGCGCTGCACTGGCTCACTATTGGTATGTATGCTAACACTGTCCCTCAGTTAATTGCCCTATTCTGTGAGCATTGATAAGTGATGAGTGTCCCGACACGTGTTTCGCCAGGTCACCCTGGCTTCTTCTAGGGGCCCACGGTGACATTGATTAAGAGTCTTGGTTATTTTAATATAAGAACAAATAAAAGTTACATTTTAAAGTGATACACTCACAACTTTTCCCTCTTCCCCCAAAACCCCCCTTCATATATATGATAATAATGTCAAACTGTGCAAAGTGCTTAGCAAAATCATCCCAATTTTCTTATACCAAGTTCCAAAGGTTTGCCATGTTTTTTCCAAGTAATGATCTATTAAAGTAAAAAAAATAGGACAAAGGCTAAAATGTATGTAAGCTTCATAAACTGCGTGTAAAAAAATTGTCGGTATTTTTTTAAAGGAAATCTTCCATCAAGCATAATAAAGCAGTGACAGATTTGATTTCCATGGGCTCCTTCCTTCTAAAATCAACAATTAAAATTATGCTAATGAGGAAGAAGGGCTGTGAACTGTACCTTCACAGGCTGTTACACTATGATTCATCTGGTCTCCACCTCCCTCTGTACTTCCTTCCTTCTGCCTGCTGTAATCTCGCACAGTGGGAGGAGGAAAGCGCTACTCCACAATGTAATGTCAAGCTTCAGCACGGAGGAGCTCTGGTAACAACCCCCCAGAGCCGTTCTGGCTCATTACCATATTATTCAAAGTTGATTTTAGAATGAAGAAGGCCATGGATAACACATATAATAAGATTACCTTAATAAGATTATAATAAGGTTTGGTATGCTTGTTTTTAATGGTAGATTTCCTTTAACCCCTTAATGACTGCCCTATCGGGTTTTTACGGCGGTCATTAAGGGTACTTCTTCTGATGCGACGCCTTTCTACGGCGGCGCATCAGAAGAAGTTTTCGGGACACCGGGTCTCGCTGGTGCCGGTGTCGGGCTGTGATATCACAGCCCAGACCCGGCACTAACACCCGGGATCGGAAAAACTCAGATCCCGGGTGTTTAACCCCTTGCACGCCGCGGTCAAGCATGACCGCGGCGTGCAAGTGTGTCCCCCGTGGATCGGACCCCCCCGGTGTGCTTACCGGGGGATCCGATCCCTCCTGCCGCTGCCCCGGGTTCCGACGAGTGACCCGGGGCTGTCGGCTCCTCTTCTCACCGGGTCCTGCCTTCCTGGCAGGACCCGGCTGTAAGTAACTGAGCATGCTCAGCATGCTCAGTTACTTACACTATACACTGCAATACAAGTGTATTGCAGTGTAAAGGCTTGAATAAGCGATCGGATGATCGCTTATTCAAGCCAAGAAGTAGAAAATGTAAAAAAGTAAAAAAAAAAAAAAATTTAATCTTTTTATAATATAATTAAATAAATAAATAAAATAAAAGTCCCATAATCTCCCCAGTAACACATAAAATGCAAATAAAGTATATAAAACACAAAACACGTACATATTTGGTATCACCGCGTCCGTATTAATCTGTACAATAAATCTAAATCAATATTGAACCCGCTCGGTGAACTACGTAAAAAAAAAACTCGAAAAACTTCCCATAATATACAATTTTTCATCAAACACCATCACAAAAAATGTTCTAAAAAGTGATCAAAAAAAGTTACGGTACCTAATATGATACGACTGAAAAGAACAACTGTTTTCGCAAAAAATAAGCCCTCAACCAGATCTGACAACAGAAAAATACAGAAGTTATGGCCCTGAAAAGTTGTCAATAGTAAAAACAATGCGATTTTCTCCAATATTGGTTTTGCTCAGGAAAATTGAGCAAAATAAGAAAAACTATATAAATGAGGTATCACCGCAATCGTAGTGAACCAGAGAATAAAGATAAAATATTATTTTTACGTTACGGTGAGCGGGGGGGGGGGTGGAAATGCTCACAATCCAAAATAAAAATTGATGATTTTGTTTGTGTCCCCCTTGAAATAGTTAATAAAATCTCATGAATAAGCTTTAGACTCCCAAAACAAATTATTTATACATTGTATCTCATCCCATAAAAAATAAGCCCTCATATGATCGCATTACCAAAAAAAATAAAAATTTATAGGTCGTACAATGTGACAATACAAATCTTCTGTGAATGGCGCCTCCATTCATTCTATACTCGGCCGTGCGCCCGTACAGCAGTTTACCACCACATATGTGGTATCAGTACACTCGGGAGGAATTGGGCATCAAGCGTTGCAGTGCGTTTCATCATTTAATTTATTCTGAAAATGTCAGTTTTGGCCTAAATGAATGTATTTCCAAAAAAATTCCATAGTTTCTAAATCGCAGGTCCATATTTTTTAACCCATGTGAAACACTTAAAGGGTTAATGGACTTAATAGAAGTTGTTTTACATATGTTGAGGGGTGAACTTTCTATAGTGGGGTAATTTATGAGGTTTTACTATTATTTAGGCCTCTCAAAGTCACTTGAAAGCTGAGTTGTCCCTCAAAATGTGAGTTATGGCAATTTTCATGAAAATAAGAAAAATCGCACCTAAAGTTCTGCACCTCATAACATCCTAGAAAAATGACCGGAAGCATAAAATATCATCCCAACATAAAGCAGATATTCTGTAAATGTTAATTATCAAACTTTTTGGGTAGTTTTACTTCCTGTCTGGAAACCAGAACATTTCAAACTTGGAAAATGAAGAATTTTTACAAACTTTTGCCAAATTTTCACTTTTTTTCAGAACGAAACGCAAAACTTATCACTTAAATTTTATAACTAACATGAAGTACAATGTGTCACGAGAAAACATTCTCAAAATCACCAGGATATGTTAAAGCGTTCCGAAGTTATAACCAATTATCGTGAGACATGTCAGATTTGAAAAATCGAGTCTGGTCATTGAGCTGAAAACTAGTGTCGGTGATAAGGGGTTAAGGTATAGTAGCCTCAAAGGCCTCTCTTTGCAATGCTACATAATGATAATACGCAAATTCTTCATACATAAACATTTACTGGTCAGTGGGGCTTTTCTCAAGTGTTTTGAGTGAAAGAAAAACTCCTCATCCATCCATAATCTTGCTAAAATACAAGTGGTGCAGTGTGGAAGAAAAGGTCAGAAGGCAATCTCCTGATGACTACACATTAGATCCTGGATTGAACATTAGTCATATTGGGATTCTAATTATTTTATAACCTTATTCAATCATTTGTGCTTTTCACTCAGTCTCTTAGAACAAAGGATCACAGTGTCAATTACTGAATTGATATACTTTTGTACTAGAGGAAGTAAAAAAAAAACTAGGTTACAAAAATATTACAATATTATATCATATTTTCATTTGTAAAACAAATAAACAGATTAAATTTCTATTAACAATTGCATTTCCCAATGTTATAGCTACAATATTGAAAGGGGTTGTCCACTCTTAGCAAATTCCAGCAAATTATTAATATTGTTAACCTTTCAAATGAAATGAGCAATTGATATACATGTTAGGTATCAATGCGTCCCAAAATGTCTGAACTATCAAAATATAATAACGGTTATTCTTGTCATTTAACCCTGTAACAGAAAATAGCTCCCACAGTCAAAAATGCCACATTTTCGTCATTTTGAAACTTAATTGTGAAAATTTTCTAAAAAACGCGATCAAAAGGCCATACAGTCCTTAAAATAGTTGCATTGAAAATGTCATCCCATCTTCCAAACAAATGATACCACACACAGCTCCTTACACTGAAGCATGAAAAAGTTATTAAAGCCAGAATATGGCAAAATGAAGTTTTGGGTTTTTTGGACAGGAGGTTTTAATTTTTATAAATATATAAAACATTATAAACCTATATAAATTCACTATCCCTGTGATCATACCAAC
The DNA here is from genome assembly GCF_040894005.1 of Engystomops pustulosus. NCBI lineage: Eukaryota > Metazoa > Chordata > Amphibia > Anura > Leptodactylidae > Engystomops > Engystomops pustulosus. The sequence goes on from NC_092415.1 coordinate 59,519,448, forward strand.
CCAAAGAATATAAGAGACATGTAATTTCACTGCATTTGGATTTTTCCCGCTTCCCAGTGTATGGCATGGAATAGTAAATACAGTCTCTATGAATTGCAACTCACAGAAAACACACCCCTCACACAGCTGTTGAAAACTCAAAAATTAAAAAGGACCTGGTCGTTAAAGGGGTGTTGCTAAGAAGACAAAATTCTTAATAAAAAATAACACATTCTCTAATTCACTGTTATTAACAAAAATACAGCATTTCACAGATATAATTCCAACCTGTCTCTATCACTTCTGGTGTACACAATTTCAGTTGCCTCGGGATCTGACCCTTAATCTTCTGGCGTTAAGATCAGAAAGACATATTGTTCTCCTGTCGTCTCTGCCTCGAGCCCCCACCCTTGCAGTGCAAGATGAGCTCACACTTAGACTTCCTTTCAGCAAGCAGCGTGAGGAGAGTGAAGCTGCAAGCTACAGATAGATAAGGTCTTTATCCAGGGGCAGGGGAGGGAGGCACAGCAGATCTAAGAGTATATGTTTTGGCTTAGATGTAGCAGAGCGGAGAATGATATTGTGTGTTTTATGCATCTCTTGGATCTCATCATCTCTCATTTCTAAACTGTCTCATGTCTCTTTCTATGTGTCAGATACTAGTGAATGTTTAGAAGCTAATTGAAAGTGTATATAAGAGAAGAGAAGATAATCCTTTATTAGTCCGACAGTGGGGAAATTCACAGCGTTACCCTGGACTCTGATAATATAACCACATTGTCAGCACACAGCAATTCACAGGACAGAGGAAGAATGAAGTGTCTGCTTAGAGGGGCCCCGCCCACACCCTGGAATTTTACCGTGACCATCACTGAGTGTGGGCTAAAACAGCAATAAAACTGAGTAAAATTGTAAAGTAAGGGGTTAAAATGATCTATGTTGTGTAAACATCCCTTGGGGATTGAAATTAGAGAATTTTTCATGGGCAAACCCCCTTTAAAGGGTTAATTGATTGGCACAATTTTTATAATAACTAAATTTCTTTCCATGGGTCAATTAATAAAGAAAAACCCCCAACAGTCCAATGATTATATGTGCAACAACTAATAATGACATAAAATTCAGCTGTTGGCTACTTCCTAGACAACCTGTTAATTCTGAGCTCATTCTACTCAATGATGAAGCCAGTCAGGGTAAATTAGATTGGAGCCACAACTAAGATTAGCACTTAAAACCATGATAACATTTGTAAATAAAATTTGGAAACATAACATATGAAACATTACAGACACCGTTTTCAATTAAGAATTTCTGAATAGAAAATATAATATAGTGCAAGCCCTATTAGATCTTGTATATTGAGACGCAAGAAGGATTACAGGCTACAATCTGGGACATTGCATTTCTGAAATGACTCAGCAGTTCCTCTATTTTATAAGCAATAACTTTTTAATATGCACGAAATATAATTTAAACTGTTTTACTACATCGCTCACGTAACCTTTGTTTTTACTGAAATTTCAGTCTGTACGTTTGCATAGTGGAGAATAAAGTGTCTGAGAAACCATCTGATGAGAGTAGTGGGTGAGCTGTCTTGAGTTTTGTTTAAATTTTGTACTTACAAGAAGGATTAGGTAAGTCACTTGAGAAGCCACCTTATACACAGCCCTATGAAAAGGAAAAGAAATAATCCTAGTGATGTTTGTTCTGTACTCTTTCAATTGGTATTCTATCTTACTTCTCATCTGGGCATTCACGTTTAATATAATTAATCTTCTATTTATATACCTTTATTCAATTGCATGTTATAAAAAAAAAATGTGTGAAAGTGTGAAGATAATTTCCCATAAATATAGTAATATGCTCCTGTAGAAATGGAGGGCAGCTGTCTTTGGATACGACCACATCTGCTGACAGGGTTGTGCAAAGAAACTGTTTTTGCACATTAAATGGCCAGGAGTTACTGTCCCAGAGCCACCCTGGAGTAATGAAAACTGAATTTAGGTAGTCAGGCAGGGCTCAATAGCACATGTCTAGCCAAAACTGCCAGACTGCAGGGTGGTCAGATCCAAGGACAGTCTTTTTTGTAAGTGACAACATGGCTACATTTATGGGAAATTATCTTCACACTGGTACATTTTTTTTCTAACATCCATTTGAAGAAATGGCAGATTAATTAAATTTTATGATTAGATCTGATTAGTGGACTGGCTGTAAACCTGTTGTTTTGATTTTAACTAGAAAGGAATTAACTGATTAAGATGAAGCGGAATTCAATACAAACTTAAGATAACTTTGGCTTTTTATCTGAGATCCAATCAGCATCTACCCTTCCCCTTTGCCATCTCTGCCATTTCCTTACTGACTAAGCTTAGGGAAAAATGGTGTATACAGGGCCGGAATAGACTATACGGATAGTGGAAATATAGGCAGGGATAGTCTTATGTCTTGCTGGGGGTGTAGCTGGGCTGGATTTTTGGGGTCTGTACTTGGTTGTGTGCCCCATGCCCTGGTGTATTATTGTGTTTTGCAGCTCCATTTTTTTAAATAATGTTTATGGAACTTCAATATATTGGGGTCAATCACCCCCCCCCCCCCCCTTCCTTATAGAGATATACAGAGCTGCCAGGGGTTTGTGCGAGACTGTTAGTAAATGGGGACTGCGGTAATATGGGCTGCGGAACTATTTCACTATCAGAAAGGACAGCATTTGCATTGTTTAATGCTCTTTTATTGCCTCATTTGTGATGAATAAATTTGGATTGTACTGAATCGAGTTTTTGAAAAGTTTGCATGTCTCCAATTCTGATGATACCCTTATGAATGTGAACAGGTTTGTTACATATTTACATTGTGGGGAATAGTTTCATAATAAGGATCAGGAGGCTGAGATCCTATTCATTAGGAATACTAATAATGTTGATAATGAATACTTAGGAAACATACAGAATTCCCAGAACAGTTGCCACTGGCATCACTACAATCTATACAAATTGATTCAACATAATCAGTTAAAACTGATACATGGTCAGACAGAATATACTAATGTATCCAATACGACATAACTAGTGAGATACAGTTAAAAAAGCAATTCTCCAACAATTAAAGAATTGTCTTAAAACAGAGACAGACATGCTCCATAGCTCCTACCTCTGGCCTCCCTACACAGGAATGTGATACACAGCCCTGTATGCCTGTATGTATATATATATATATATATATATATATACTTTATTTGCAGTTCTTTCATGCACAGCAACATGTGCCATGCCCATGGAAGAGGGCTTGTATGTTGGCCCATCTCCCACTATTCTTAGATGCTAAGTAGCTGGTTAGGAAGGAGAGGCTAAGTGGAATAAATTACATGACAAAGGACACTTATTACCAAACAAAAGCAGGTAGTGATAGTGCATTGCCAGATTCACCAAATTCAATTTCTGGGCAGGTGTGAAGTCATTCCTCAAGTCACAAGCCCCTTTTATTGTCAATTGAATGCTATATATGGATCTCCCTAAATAGCAGCTTCTTGCTTTATTAATAGGGACAGTTACTTAAGGGCTTTAATCCTACAAAAGAAGCCTGAATTATATAAAAAAAAGTTAAGCATAAAAACACCTTCTCTACATGTTTCAGATTTTTTTTTTAAATTGCACATACAATTTTAGAAGCGTTGCTAAGTAGGGAACAAAATATCGAAATTCTTGGCGTGTATTAGTAATTAAAAGTCATGATAAAAGAGCTTCCCAAGGGTCTTGATTTGATTACAAATTTTTTCTTCGTTGAGACATACTATTGCCTAACTTTGAAAAGGTGATGAGATATTATGGTGACTCTGCAGTTAACTAGCTTGCATAATTATTCATGAATTTCTGAGCAACAGAAGGTACCGTAAGTGTTTTTAATTTTAGTTTGCCACTAATTTTAAGCAGTGACTATGGACAATGTGTTCTCTCTGAAATGTGTAGGCTGCTTTGAAGTGACTCCAATGTTTGTTTTTGCCTTTTAACCTTGTTGGAATAAAAGACTTGGATTTTATGCAATATTTCTGTATTTTCACACCGTGTAAGACTGTAAACTGTATAAGAGATAAGATATTAACAATGAGGTGTTTCAAAAGATGGCACTTTACTTCTGTCTCACCGCAATTGATACAGAACTGAAACAGAGAAATATATTGTATTTTGGGTCTTAAGAGTGTTACCTCAAGTCAGCTCAGGTATCTTGTGATCCCTGCAATGTTGCCTCATTTTGATCAACTTCAGCCATACTGTCCATTACACTGCAAAAGTTATGTGTGCCTTTAGTATTAGGCCACATGCGCACTAACATAGTCTTGTGCTGACCACCCATCTGTCATTGCCTGCTCACACATGCCGGACACAGAGTATGAGCCCATAGAAGTAAAGGGGGACACTGAAACAACAGCTAGCACAATGGCAAATTTTACTTTTACGTGCATATGGCCTTAACCCCTTGCAACCAATGCCCATTTTTCATTTCTGTTTTTAGCTCCTCTTCTTTAAATATCCATAGATTTTTATGAGAGCTTTCCTTCTGGATAACAAATTGATCCGAGTGTCAGTATTTATTATTCCAGGTAATGATCTACTAAGCTGGAAAATAATTCCAACCAAGGTGGAAAATAATTCCAGATACAGTGAAATTATAATTTCCTTGTGGGCTCCATTTTTATGGCTTTCACTGTGCTCTAACAATTCTTCTTTATTGTTTAGGTCAGTCCGATCACAGAGATACTACATTTTTATAGCTTTTAATACATTTAAAAAACTTTTACTCTCATGTAAAAAAATGTTCTTTTTTTTTTCCATATAACCTTTTCATACTTTGATGCATGGACCTATGTAAGGTGTCATATTTTATGTTTTTTGAAAATGTGAAACAGTGGTGATACACATGTTTTGACACTATTTTCTGTTGTGGGGTATACCAATGGGAAAACTCAGTTTAATTTTCAGACATTTTGGGACACCTAACTGGTTTATTTAGGCTTATTTCTGATCTGATTTCTGTATTTTTTACGGTATTTTTAGTCCCTCTACCATACTTGAACCCCAGGGGGTTTGATTACTCATATCATGTAATGCAATAAAACTGTATTGCAGTGTATGGTGATTTAGCCCATCATTTGTAATAGTCTGTAGTTGTTACAGATGTGGCTGAATGTCAGGCCCCCAGTCATGGTAATGGATTTCCGCCACTCCATTACTTCACAAGAATGGCTGGAGATAGGGGCAATGATCCAAGCCAAGATGGAGGCAGGCTTGTGTGACTGACATTTAAACGGTTTATAACTGAGATTACATCCATACATCCTTAGTGGCACTGTCATGTACTGTTCCATCACGGTCGTTATGTTGGGATAAACTTAGATGCACAGATAATTCCACCACTAGGAACAATGATGTGCAATGTTCATTTATGTTAACTTACGTTATTTTTAATATTGGAATCTTAGTTCTTTCTATCTTTTGGAATATTCATCTCATTAGATGATTTGGGAACAACATTGTCTCAATGGCCGACTGGACAGAAATATTTTTAAATGACAGATATATTTAGGTTAAAGCAAAATGGTAATAATTTTACTTTACAAAATCAGAAATTGTTTGTGCTCTACTGAAATAGTAGCCTGCCTTAACCTCCAAATATAATCTCATCAAACTGCATCAGTGATTAGCACTTAACATAGAGATGAATATTTTATTATATCATGTCTTCAAACTGAATGAGCCATGCTTCTTTTATTATTCTTAGATAGATTTCTGACTTTTAAAAAGGAAGTCTGAATTTAGAATTAACAACTTAATGCATCCTATTTTTAAGACAATCTTAGAGAATAATGTCTGCATTTGCCCAAGGTCTGGGTATCATATTCTATTTCCTGTTTTCTAGTCTCTTTGTTTCTTCTTTTTTTGCCATGAATTCCTATGTGCAATGCAATTGCTTTAATACCACATTATATTTCCTTATTATAAAATAACTGATTGTAACTGTTAAACTAATGACAAAGTAGATGTTACATGGTCAGATTTATATTTGGAAAATTGGTGGGATAGTTTACTGGTTTTTTTACACTGTTAAGGCTTCAAGTGTTTGGTTTAAGCAATTAACCCTTTCACTTAAGAGCTGGAGTATTCTTAAGAAGGATACCACAGTCTGTAAGCAAGAAACTCGGTACATTTATAATAGTCAGCGAATATACATGCGCACAAAATAGTTCCTCTCCACCTCTCCTTTTTTTATATTTTTCTATCTCTTGGTTGTAAGTCAGACCCCTGCTAAAATGGCAGCGGTGTATAGAAACAGAAGCAAGGCCAGTCTGCTGGCCAAACACAAATCAGAGAGTCCTCACAAGCTACAGAAGGCCCAGCTACAGCTCCATTAACAAGATGCTTCACCATCACTCTAAGGTGAGTGCACGGACGGTGTTTACTTTAGGCCCCATCTGGTTCGTTTTCCTGTCCTGAAGAATCATGGTGACCTGTTTGTCATTCTTCAAGGATTTGAAAGGGTCTGCCGCCAATTTCAAATGTCCCTTCAGAATGGCCCTGATATCTCACCCTGTAATTAAAGGGGTTGTCCAAGACTAATAAAAAAAAAGTGGCAGGGAGGGGGCTGAAAATTATAGCACCTAAAAGTCTAAAATCACTTCCTACATATGGTACTAGAGTCAAGCAACTTAAGGAAAGAAGGATGTGTCTCTTCTGAATGTTTTCTATCTATGATTTCAGGACCTTTGAAGTACCTTCTAAGGTTTTAAAATGACTTTTGTGTCTATGTGTATTGTCAGCAGGAACAGAAGCACAGGGATTTGGTGGGGGGTATAGGTGTCCATGGACCCCTAGAATGCTAGGGCTGCCGCCCAAACACCTATATCAAAATCCACTACTGGTGAAAACTTACAGAAGGTTACTGTGGGTTACCGTGTCACAACGGGATTGAGGAATACGGGTACATCCCAGGAAGGAATCTCACGATTGCTGCCTTTGCAGGGCTCACCCCTGCTTTGCCAATGGCATATGTGTACCTGGGGGTTGAAAGAGGGATAAAGGCAGTGGAAGAAATGTATTCAAGTTGAATGCCTTGACACCTGATACCACTATCACTGTGTATACTATGGACTGTGATAACTATGCATTTTCTGATGTAGCAGGAATATCTAGTGAAGGCTTGAGAAAGCGCATTGTACACGCCCGAAATGGCCCGTCACCTTGGCGAGGTAAGAATGTTACCTTGTCCTGATGTCTCTGCAACTATAAATAAAGTGTCTTTTGAACATCGTCCGGGTGAGTGCCACGCTGCTTTCTACTTATCCTGCATTTTAGAGACTTTTTCTTTGGATGTGCACCCTGGGAGAGTTCCGCACCCTAGATGCCTGCCCTCCGCTATATGTTTATGTAAAGGGTAATCGATGTCACAGTGGTAGCTGTGCCGACTGTTCTTTCTCTCTTTCCATTGAAGAAATATCTAGCATTTCTGTGCCTGGTCGTAGCATAAATGTCACTCCAAATTCATTAGATAACAATTGCATGTCTAACTGTAATGTGGAAGCTAGAAATGATGCAGCATCAAACACTGTTGTGAATGTTCATGTGCTTCCAACTTCCTTAGTAGTAGTGTTAAAACTAGTGACTGTCTAATATCAGACTATGTCATTAGCATTCATAAGGATTGTATTATATATACATCCATGACTCTGCCCCAAGATGGAAAGCATGGCATGTCAATTCCCGCTGTAACTGGAAGCCAGATTTTCCTGAAACTAACTTGTATTTGAGTCTGGAGCCTTCTGCTATTTTGGTTACAGCTGAAAGTGAGCAGACTGACAGCCTATCATCAGTGGCTGAGGTCAGTCCAACTATATTTTTAATAACAAATGTATAGTCAGAAAATCACTTAGGCTACAGTCTTAGGCTATCCTTCACTCTGGGAATAATCTGATAGGGATGGTTCCTGAGGACATGACACACACAGACAGATCCACAAGGGTGGTCTGATCACATTACTAGGGAAGAGTATATGAGGTCGGCCAAAAGGTGTGGGGCACAGTTCCCATGACCCAAAACAATCTCCAAGTTGCATGGGAAAGTCCATGTCCCAGTCATCAATGCTTAAACCATATGAACTATGTAGTCATGGTCTATCATGCTCATGGCATGGATTTGTGCATCCTATCCACTTTCAGCTTACTAGAGGATCCTACCCACTTACAGCTTACTAGAGGATGGAGAATGTGAGACTTTGTTTGACTTAAGGACATCAGCAAAAGAGTAAGAAGCCATTGCAGATACCATAGTTAGAGCTCAGCTGTCTGGATTGCAGAAAACTCAGCTGAGGGAGGTATAATACAAAACCCTTTCCTTGCCATTGCTAAGGGGAGATCAGGAAGGATTCCACTAGTCACACCACATGGATGCATGGGATCACCTGACCATCAGACATGCTTCTTATCGGGTCTCTGTAGAGGGAAAATTTAGCGGTCATCAATCATGTTGGACTACATTGGGGTCATTTGTGTGCGTCTTTCCTTGTTTGTTCCGGGTTTTGGACTTGTTTGATTAATCTTAATGGTTGATATATCAGGCTACTGAGTCTATGGGGTTTTTGCAACTTTTTGTTAAAACGTTGGACAAAATTCTTAAACTCTTCTGCAACTTCTTCTAAAGTTTTTCCTATGACTGGTCAGAACATGAGATTATTTGTCACTTTTTAACAATGATTAGTGCCAAAATTGTGACTTTTTCGTACGTTCACATCTGTATTCTAAAAATATATTATAATAGCAACACTTTCAAAAATTCTTGCTCAGCTAACTTTGCTAAGCGAATGGAAAAGTCACAAATTCTAAGTTAAATGACCCCCCATGAATACAAAATCTTGCCATATGGCATATGAAAACGCCTGTCACATTCCCGCACTTGATAAATAAACTAGTAAGCAAATCTGATGAGTTTGCTATTGCCTACCTGGATGACATTGCATTGTTCAGTCATATCTGGGACAAGCAATTGACCAACCGGTCTCAAGTTTTCAAGTGCTCCCGAGAAGCCAGTGGTCAAGAGCGGTGTGTAAGGGTCTTCCCCCTATGGATCGAATCCCCCGTGCTGCTTACCGGGGTATTCAATCCTCTTACGGGCAGCCCCAAGGTCTGCCAAGTGCTGGGGGGCTGCCCAATGTCCTGAGCAGTCAGGCTCCTTCCAGGTCTGACTGTTAACTTTCTGACAGTTCACACTGCTCTACAATGAATAAGTATTGTAGAGCAGTGTATTGGACTTGAACCAGCGATCAGAGGATCGCTGGTTCAAGTTCAGGTCTGTATAAGTGATAAAAGTTTAAAAAAACATAACGTTTAAACAAAAGAATAAATAAAAAATAAATACATAAAAATATAAGCCCCTAAAATGTCACTTTCCCATAAAAACACTTAATAAGTAGAGATGAGCGAGTATACTCGTCCGAGTATACTGCTCGGTCGAGTATTAGCATACTCGGACCGGCTCGTTACTCGGACGAGTATCTCGCCGACTCGAGATCGAGCAGTAAATTAATAAAATAAATTGAATAAATGTAAAATATTACACATGTTTGCAGATGTTTTACTTGTAAGAACACATTGAAATAACACTATTCTTCACTTTCCAGGTGTTCGCGCGTGTCTCCCGCTAGGTTCGGAGATGTTCGGAACATCTGGAATGTGAAGAATATTGTTCTTTCAATGTGTTCTGCACTTAAATGGTCCTGTATTCACTGTTTTTAATGTTTTAATTCTATTCTTCACTTTGCAGCTGTGCGCTCGTATCTCCGAACCTATCGGGAGACACGCGCGCACACCTGCAAAGTGAAGAATAGAATTAAAACATTAAAAACAGTGAACACAGGAGCATTTAAGTGCAGAACACATTGAAAGAACAATATTCTTCACATTCCAGATGTTCGTGCACATCTCCTAACTTAGCGGGAGACACGCGCGAACACCTACAAAGTGAAGAATAGTGTTATTTCAATGTGTTCTTACAAGTAAAACATCTGCAAACATCTGGAATTTTTTTTTTGCAGTGTTCTTTTACTGTTCAGTTTTATTTAAAAAATGCTCGGGTCTCCCATTGACTTCAATGGGGCTCGTTATTCGAGACGAGCACTCGAGCATCTGGAAAAGTTCGTCTCGAATAACGAGCACCCGAGCATTTTAGTGCTCGCTCATCTCTATTAATAAGGTATACAAAACTCAAATACACAAAAAAAAAACCCAAATCTTTGGTATTGCTGTGTCCATAACAATCTGTTATGTAATCATTACTGGACCAGCACTGTAAACTCAAAACACAAAAAATGTTCTGAAAAAAGATAATTTTAATTAATACTTTAAAAAAAAATGCTCTAAAAGTGATTTAAAAAATGTTACGCACTCTAAAATAAGACCACTAAAAAGAAAAACTCTTCTAAAAAAAATAAGCCCTTAACCCCTTAACGACTTGGCCTTTTTTAGTTTTTTCACTTCCATTTTTAACTCCCCACGTTCAAAAATCTATAACTTTTTTATTTTTCCACATAAAGAGCTCTGTTATGGCTTATTTTCTGCGTGTCAAATTGCACTTCGTAGTGACGGGATTCAATATTCCATGGCGCGTACTAGAAATGGGAAAAAAATTCCAAATGCAGTGAAAATGGTGAAAAAACACATTTGCGACGTTTTCTTGTGGGCTTGGATTTAACAGCTTTTACTGTGCGCCCAAAATGACATGTCTACTTTATTCTTTGGGTCGGTACAATTAAGGGGACACCAAATTTGTATATGTTTTATAATGTTTTCATACATTTAAAAAAATTAAAACCTCCTGTACAAAATTATTTTTTTTGATTTTGCCATCTTCTGGCGGCAATAACTTTTTCATACCTCGGTGTACGGAGCTGTGGGTGGTGTCATTTTTTTGCGAATTTTGATGGCGTTTTTATTGCTATCTTTTTTAGGACTGTGCAACCTTTTGATCACTTTTTATTCATTTTTTTATATTTTCCAAAATGGCAAAAAATTTTCATTTTTGAATTTGGACGCTATTTTCCATTACGGGGTTAAACGCAGTGAAAAAACGTTATTATATTTTGATAGATCGGACATTTTTGGACGCGGCGATACCTAATGTGTTTATGATTTTTACTGTTTATTAATATTAATATCAGTTCTAGGGAAAGGGGGGGTGATTTGAATTTTTAGGTTTTTTTATTATCATTTTTTTTGTAACTTTTTTTTACTTTTACTTTTACTATTTTTCAGACTCCCTAGGGTACTTTAACCCTAGGTTGTCTGATTGATCCTACCATATACTGCCATACTGCAATATGGCAGTATATGGGGATTTTGCTCCTCATTCATTACAATGTGCTGATAGCACATTGTAATGAATGGGTTAAAACGAGACAGCTTCGGGCCTTCGTGAGACCTGAAGCTGTCATGGCAACGGATCACCGCTCTCCCAGCATTGCCGGCGGCGATCGCCGTGAAAGCACCCGCGATCGGTGCTAGCACCGATAGCGAGTGTTACCGGTAAGCCTTTGCTGCAATATGCAGCAAAGACTTACCGGCTATGGAGAGGGCTCGGCCCGCGAGCCCTCTCCATACACCGGGACCCGGCACGCGCCGTACTAGTATGGCGCGCGTCGGGAAGGGGTTAACCAGATTTGTCAGCCGAAAAATAAAAAAGTTCTGCATATGAAAATATGGTGATGCTAAAATGAACAAGATTTTCTACTGGTTTTACTTGTCGCCCATTCTTCATGAATCTGTTGCTTCAACTTTTTTTATGATCTATCTTTAACATGGGGCATGCAACACACTTCTGTCGGACTTGCATGTTAAATCTGGCGAATGATCCGAATGAGCACCAGAACGCCCCCTAAATTGTGTCACATGATGCCTAGTGTAGCAGCACCACAGAATGGTGCGACACCTCTTAAATACCTGTATAAGCAGTTTACACTAGAAAGAACGTGCAAAGTCCTCCAGAAAACTGGTGCAAAGCCCATAGTAAATGTTTATAGCACGTCTGTAAGACATGAGGGTCACTTATCATAGTGTTGTTTCTTTTTTTTGTGCTTATTTATCATAAGGGTTGTTTTGCTATTATAAATCACAGGTTTTGTTTTATCTTTAATTTAGTGCAATCTGCAACTTTTTACTGTAAAAGGCATAGGTCCTTTTTATCTTGCTGCATTTTCAGAACACTATTTTTAAGCTACTGGGGTTATTTGTGGTGCATTGTTAAAAATGTTAAATGTATGAAAAGTAGAGATGAGCGAACATGCTCGTCCGAGCTTGATGCTCGGTCGAGCATTAGGGTACTCGAAACTGCTCGTTGCTCGGACGAATACTTTGCCCGCTCGAGAAAATGGCAGCTCCCGCCGTTTTGCTTTTTGGCGGCCAGAAACAGAGCCAATCACAAGCCAGGAGACTCTGCACTCCACCCAGCATGACGTGGTACCCTTACACGTCGATAGCAGTGGTTGGCTGGCCAGATCAGGTGACCCTGGGATAGACTAGCCGCTGCCCGCGCTTCTCGGATCATTCTGTGTCTGGATGCCGCTAGGGAGAGAGCTGCTGCTGGTCAGGGAAAGCGTTAGGGTGTTCTATTAGCTTACTGTTAGGCAGGAGTGATTCTCCAAGAACCCAACAGCCCTTCTTAGGGCTACAATAACGTTATACTTTTTTTTTTTTATTTGCAGCTAGTACCGTATTGTGAGGAATTTGCAGGGGGACTTGCTACCGTTGTGTTTAGCTCTTAGTGACACACATATCCACCTCAAACACCAAAGTGGGAACATTTATTAGGGGTTTGATTTCAATTAGGCACAGTCTGCCATTTACTTTTTATTTTACGTTTATTTTTTTTAATATCTCATCTGGCATAGTAGTGTGCTTTCATACTTGGCTAGAAAATAGCCATAGGAGAATCCAAACGGCTTACTTACGCCTACAGTAGCGTTATATATATTTGATTTCTGGTTGATCTGCTGGTGGCTGTACTTGCTGCAGTGCATCTACTAGCAAATTGTGAGCAATTTGTAGTGAGACTTGCGACCGCTGTGTTTTGCGCTTAGTGACGCACATATCCATTGCAAAGACCGAAGTGGGAAAATTTATTAGGGGTTGGATTTCAATTAGGCACAGTCTGCCATTTCCTTTTTTATTTTACGTTTATTTTGTTTAATAACTCAGCGTCATCTCATCTGGCATAGTAGTGTGCTTTCATACTTGGCTAGAAAATAGCCATAGGAGAATCCAAACGGCTTACTTACGCCTACAGTAGCGTTATATATATTTGATTTCTGGTTGATCTGCTGGTGGCTGTACTTGCTGCAGTGCATCTACTAGCAAATTGTGAGCAATTTGTAGTGAGACTTGCGACCGCTGTGTTTTGCGCTTAGTGACGCACATATCCATTGCAAAGACCGAAGTGGGAAAATTTATTAGGGGTTGGATTTCAATTAGGCACAGTCTGCCATTTCCTTTTTTATTTTACGTTTATTTTGTTTAATAACTCAGCGTCATCTCATCTGGCATAGTAGTGTGCTTTCATACTTGGCTAGAAAATAGCCATAGGAGAATCCAAACGGCTTACTTACGCCTACAGTAGCGTTATATATATTTGATTTCTGGTTGATCTGCTGGTGGCTGTACTTGCTGCAGTGCATCTACTAGCAAATTGTGAGCAATTTGTAGTGAGACTTGCGACCGCTGTGTTTTGCGCTTAGTGACGCACATATCCATTGCAAAGACCGAAGTGGGAAAATTTATTAGGGGTTGGATTTCAATTAGGCATAGTCTGCCATTTCCTTTTTTATTTTACGTTTATTTTGTTTAATAACTCAGCGTCATCTCATCTGGCATAGTAGTGTGCTTTCATACTTGGCTAGAAAATAGCCATAGCAATAGGATAGCATCGTTTGGTTTTAAAAACTAAAAAACACAAAAAAAAGTTAAAAAAAAATTAAAGTTATAACTCTCATTTTCAAAATGTTTAACCCGAGGGCTAGGGGTAGAGGACGAGGGCGGGGACGTGGGCGTCCAACTACTGCAGGGGTCAGAGGCCGTGGTCCTGGGCGGGGTGAGACACCACCTGCTTATGAGGGAGCAGGGGAACGCCGCAGAGCTACACTCCCTAGGTTCATGTCTGAAGTTACTGGGACTCGTGGTAGAGCACTGTTGAGGCCAGAACAGTGCGAACAGGTGATGTCGTGGATTGCCGACAATGCTTCGAGCAATTTGTCCACCAGTCAGTCTTCCACGCAGTCCACCCATGTCACCGAAATCGGCACTCCTCCAGCTCCTGCATCTCAGCCTCCTCCCCCCCAGTCTGCCCCCTCCCAGGAAAATTTGCCATTTGAACCGGCATACTCTGAGGAACTGTTTTCTGGACCCTTCCCACAGTCACAAACCACTTGTCCAGTTGCTGCTGAGCAATTTTCCGATGCCCAGGTTTTCCACCAGTCGCAGTCTGTGGGTGATGATGACCTTCTTGACGTAATGGAAGAAGTGTCTAAAGAGGTGTCCGACGATGAGGAGACACGGTTGTCAGACAGTGGGGAAGTTGTTGTCAGCCCCCTGCCCAGGACCCTGCCACAAAAACCCCATCGTCGCCTCCACGATCCTCCACAGCATCCACCAGCGTTCAGCTCTCCATACCCCAGACGCTGGAGCGGAAACGCAAATATAGTGCAACCCACCCGCACGCCCAAGCCCTTAATGTCCACATCTCCAGATTGCTTAGCCTGGAGATGCTGCCCTATAGGCTAGTAGAGACCGAGGCCTTTCGCAACCTCATGGCGGCGGCCGCCCCTCGGTATTCGGTCCCCAGCCGCCACTACTTTTCCCGATGTGCCGTCCCAGCCCTGCACCAGCACATGTCAGACAACATCATCCGTGCCCTGACCAACGCCGTTTCTGACAAGGTCCACCTGACCACGGACACGTGGACGAGTGCTGCCGGGCAGGGCCACTATATATCGCTGACGGCACATTGGGTTAACTTGGTGGAGGCTGGGACCGAGTCTGACCCTGCGGCTGGTCATATACTGCTGACGCCGAGGATTGCGGGGCCTACCTCGGTCCAGGTGTTTCAGGCCTACTATGCCTCCTCCTCCTCCCACCCCTCCTCCACCTCCTCCTCCTCCGAATTACCATCCGTGGGCATGGCGCCATCAGTCGGTAGCTCTAGGCACAGCAGCAGTGCCGTCGCTAAGCGACAGCAGGCGGTGCTCAAACTGCTGAGCCTAGGCGATAAAAGGCACACCGCCCAAGAGCTATTACAGGGCATCACGGCGCAGACTGATCTGTGGCTGGCACCGCTGAACCTGAAGCCAGGCATGGTTGTGTGTGACAACGGCCGTAACCTGGTGGCGGCTCTGCAACTCGGCAGACTGACACATGTGCCATGCCTGGCCCATGTGTTAAATCTGATAGTTCAGCGTTTCCTCAAGACATACCCCAATCTGTCTGATTTGCTTACAAAGGTGCGCCGGATCTGTGCGCATTTCAGGAAGTCCAGCACAGATGCTGCCACTCTCAGGGCAGCGCAGCGCCGTTTCCAACTGCCCGCTCACCGACGTGCCCACGAGGTGGAATTCAACACTGACCATGTTATCCAGAGTTTACCAGCAGCGCCGAGCCATTGTAGACTGCCAGATGTCAACTTCCACCAGAACTGGTAGTCAGGTCAGTCAGCTTCCTCAAGTCTACAATGAGGAGTGGACGTGGATGTCTGATATCTGTCAGGTGCTGAGTAACTTTGAGGAGTCAACACAGATGGTCAGTGGCGATGCCGCCATCATCAGCCTCACCATCCCGCTGCTTGGCCTGTTGAAAAACTCTCTGATCAGCATGAAGTCGGAAGCTTTGCGCTCGTCACAAGAGACGGGGGAAGAAGATTCCCTTGTTGATAGCCAAAGCACCCTTAGGTCTGTTTCTCAGCGCATATCGGAGAAGGTGGAGGTGGAGGAGGATGAGGAGGAAGAGGAGGAGAATGTTGGCGAGACACAAGAGGGGACCATTGTTGAGTCCTTCACTGTTCAGCGTGTATGGGCAGAAGAAGAGGAGTTGGAGGAGTTGGAGGAGGAGGAAATGGACAGTCAGGCCAGTGAGGGGACTGAATTCTTACGCGTTGGTACTCTGGCGCATATGGCAGATTTCATGCTAGGCTGCCTATCCCGTGACCCTCGCGTTCAAAGAATTTATTCCAGCACCGATTACTGGGTGTTCACTCTCCTGGACCCACGGTACAAGCAAAATCTTTCCACTCTCATCCCTGGAGAGGAAAGGAGTGTGAGAATGCATGAATACCAGCAGGCCCTGGTTCACAAGCTGAAACAGTATTTCCCTTCTGACAGCGCTAGCGGCAGAGTGCGTAGTTCTGCGGGACAAGTAGCGAGGGAGAGTAGGCGAGCAGGCAGCTTGTCCAGCACTGGCAAGGGTACGCTTTACAAGGCTTTTGCCAGCTTTATGTCACCCCAGCAAGACACTGTCACCTGTCCCCAGTCTCGGCAGAGTAGGGCTGATCTTTACAGAAAGATGGTGAGGGAGTACGTAGCTGACCATACCATCGTCCTAAATGATCACACAGCTCCCTACAACTACTGGGTTTCAAAGCTGGACATGTGGCACGAACTGGCGCTGTACGCCTTGGAGGTTCTTGCCTGCCCTGCCGCTAGCGTCTTGTCCGAGCGGGTTTTCAGTGCAGCTGGTGGCATCATCTCCGATAAGCGTACACGCCTGTCGACTGACAGCGCTGACAGGCTGACGCTTATTAAGATGAATAAAGCATGGATTTCTCATAATTTCCAATCTCCACCAGGTGAAGGAAGCTCAACCTGAATAATTTATGCACTCCTCCTCCTCCTCATTTTCCTCCTTCTCCTCCTCTTTGTACAGTAAAGCAGAGGAAACTGGCTATTTTTTGACAGGGCCCACTGGCTCTAGCTATAGTACTTTATGCATTTAATTTTTCTGGAGGGCCACCTACCCGGTCCTCTGTTTTAAACAATTTTTGGGAGTGCCACATACAGGCACTCAATCTATTCAATTTTTCTGGAGGGCCACCTACCCGCTCCTCTGGTTTGAAAACTTTTTTGGACTGCCACATACAGGCACTCAATCTATTCCATTTTACTGGAGGGCCACCTACCTGCTCCTCTGGTTTGAAAACTTTTTTGGACTGCCACATACAGGCACTCAATCTATTCCATTTTACTGGAGGGCCACCTACCTGCTCCTCTGATTTGAAAAGTTTTTTGGACTGCCACATACAGGCACTCAATCTATTAAATGTTTCTGGAGGGCCACCTACCCGCTCCTCTGGTTTGAAAACATTTTTGGACTGCCACATACAGGCACTCAATCTATTCCATTTCACTGGTGGGCCACCTACCTGCTCCTCTGGTTTGAAAACTTTTTTGGACTGCCACATACAGGCACTCAATCTATTCCATTTTACTGGAGGGCCACCTACCCGCTCCTCTGGTTTGAAAACTTTTTTGGACTGCCACATACAGGCACTCAATCTATTTCATTTTTCTGGAGGGCCACCTACCTGCTCCTCTGGTTTGAAAACTTTTTTGGACTGCCACATACAGGCACTATCCAAATTAAATTGTCTCCATAGCAGCCTCCACAAGTTGTCTCCATTGCTACCTCCAAAAGTCGTCCATATAGCTGCCTCCATACATCGTCCCCTTATCAAACGAGGTGTGTCAGGCAGAAATTTGGGTTGTTTTCATGGGTTCCACATCAAAGTTGTTAACTTTGTCGCCACCCTGCTGTGTTATCCACAAAATATACTAGCAAACTTTTATCATTTACCAATATTATTTCAGCGCTTCTTGCGCATCTGTTTACATTCCCCTCACCCGCCATATCCTAAACTTATAAGAACACTACTACACTTGATCTTATACAAAAGGTTCTTAGAAATGCTGTTTGGGGAGTAGCCTAGAGACAGGGGCTTGGATTGGCGAAAGCTCGCCTGGCAGCGGAGCGCCAGCTCCATGCGCATCATGCGCTTCTTGCGCATCTGTTTACATTCCCCTCACCCACCATATCCCAAACTTATAAGAACACTACTACACTTGATCTTATACAAAAGGTTCTTAGAAGTGCTGTTTGAGGAGTAGCCTAGAGACAGGGGCTTGGATTGGCGAAAGCTCGCCTGGCAGCGGAGCGCCAGCTCCATGCGCATCATGCGCTTCTTGCGCATCTGTTTACATTCCCCTCACCCGCCATATCCCAAACTTATAAGAACGCTACTACACTTGATCTTATACAAAAGGTTCTTAGAAGTGCTGTGTGGGGAGTAGCCTAGAGACAGGGGCTTGGATTGGCGAAAGCTCGCCTGGCAGCGGAGCGCCAGCTCCATGCCAAGATCCAACTAACATAGTTTTAACTGCAGCACCTTTAATCTACTACTAGTTCACTGCCTCCATACATGGTCCCCTTATCAAACGAGCTGTGTCAGGCAGAATTTTGGGTTGTTTTCATGGCTTCCATGTTAACTTTGTCGCCACCCTGCTGTGTAATCCACAAAATATACTGGCAAACTTTTATCATGTACCGATATTATTTGAGTGCTTCTTGCTCACCTCCTTTGGTTCCTCTCTGCCACCCATTGGTTTGAAGCCTGAGTCCATTTAGAGTATGTCGCCATGCCACTCTCTAGCCTGCCGCTGCTGCCGCTGCCTCTGCATGCCGTCCCCTATAGTGTCAGGGTCAATTATTGGATGTTTTACATGCTATCTAGCTTCATTCTGTCACTCTGTCATGGCCATGCTGTTGCCCATAGTTTTGGCATAATGGTGCGATTAAGCAGCCTCAGAGGCATCCATGCATGCTGCCCCTGCTGTTTCCTGTCCATTTCCGTGGTGTTTCCATCCTTTTCTGAGGTTCCCAGGTGTTTGGCCAAGCTTCCCTGTGCAGAGCCTTGGTCCCCTTGAAAAATGCTCGAGTCTCCCATTGACTTCAATGGGGCTCGTTATTCGAGACGAGCACTCGAGCATCGGGAAAAGTTCGTCTCGTATAACGAGTACCCGAGCATTTTAGTGCTCGCTCATCTCTAATGAAAAGGCATATATTTAGCATTTTAGCAGATTTCTTCCTAAAAAATTGTCAATGACTCTAATTTACATATGAAACATGCAACAATAATGGCAAAGATGCATGGGAATTATTATTGTCACAATGTATAATTTGTAAATGTTTGATTACCTTACCATATGTACATTAGATAATTCGGGGGGTGTTTGCATATGATTATGTGCATGTTCTCTCTTTATTGTTGCAATAAATGATTTGTCTGATTATTTGATCATTTCATATTTTACTAATATCAATTTTGTTTATACATTATAAAACCGCTTTCTAAGCTTACACCTTACTAGAAAAATGATCTCTATCTAGAGAGCTTTGTAATCTAAAGAAAATAATGTATTGTTAGCATATTTTATTCTGATGACTAATACAAGGCAAACACAAGGTTTTAAAGACTGGGACGAGTTTAAGAGCCATAACTTTTAGCAATGTATTTTTCATGGCGTATAGAGCTTGTAAAAAATAAATTTAGTTTATATATTAGTTTATTTATTAAAATAAACATTTCTTTATTTTAAACTAAATTCCTGTTGTGTGACATTCATCTTCATATACAGTATAAGGGTACATTTACACAGCCGCTGTGCACTGGAGAGGAAGAGTAGGTGACCCCTCCACGCTATATAAAGAACAACGGGAAATGTGAATATTTAACTATAAAGATGTATTTGTATATTATGTGTGTTTTACTTTATATATCCCCCAGGAGGTCATAATACCCCTGGGAACATTTTCACAGTTTTAGTTTTATAAAAAATGTTTTTCAATATTGCCACTATAAATGGGGCATCTATAAGAGCCCTAGTTACTGGAGGAAACAATCCCCAGTGGAGTCAAATGTCTTGATCAGAGCTGTGCTACGTGTAATAAGACATCACAGCTTTGCTTCACCCCTTCACATTCAGCGGTCATGTGTCCATTTGGTCTATAGAGGCAGTATTTAGCGCTATGTAGTGTTAGTACAGTAACATGTAGTGCTATGTAGTGGGCAAAGGAGCGGGAAGTGGAGGTAATAAACCACTTTGTTGTCTCTGACACCAGAAGTCCTGTCTTGAGATGAGCGAGCACTAAAATGCTCGGGTACTCGTTATTCGAGACGAACTTTCCCCGATGCTCGAGTGCTCGTCTCGAATAACGAGCCCCATTGAAGTCAATGGGAGACTCGAGCATTTTTCAAGGGGACCAAGGCTCTGCACAGGGAAGCTTGGCCAAACACCTGGGAACCTCAGAAAAGGATGGAAACACCACGGAAATGGACAGGAAACAGCAGGGGCAGCATGCATGGATGTCTCTGAGGCTGCTTAAACGTACCATTATGCCAAAATTATGGGCAACAGCATGGCCATGACAGAGTGACAGAATGAAGCTAGATAGCATCTAAAACATCCAATAATTGACCCTGACACTATAGGGGACGGCATGCAGAGGCAGCGGCAGCAGGCTAGAGAGTGTCATGGCGACCTACCCTAAATGGACTCAGGCTTCAAACCAATGGGTGGCAGAGAGGAACCAAAGGAGGTGAGCAAGAAGCGCTCAAATAATATCGGTACATGATAAAAGTTTGCCAGTATATTTTGTGGATTACACAGCAGGGTGGCGACAAAGTTAACAACTTTGATGTGGAATCCATGAAAACAACCCAAATTTGTGCCTGACACACCTCGTTTGATAAGGGGACGATGTATGGAGGCAGCTATATGGACGACTTTTGGAGGAAGCAATGGAGACAACGTGTGGAGGCTGCTATGGAGACAATTTAATTTGGATAGTGCCTGTATGTGGCAGTCCAAAAAAGTTTTCAAACCAGAGGAGCAGGTAGGTGGCCCTCCAGAAAAATGGAATAGATTGAGTGCCTGTATGTGGCAGTCCAAAAAAGTTTTCAAACCAGAGGAGCAGGTAGGTGGCCCTCCAGAAAAATGGAATAGATTTGGTGCCTGTATGTGGCAGTCCAAAAAAGTGTTCAAACCAGAGGAGCAGGTAGGTGGCCCTCCAGAAAAATTGAATAGATTGAGTGCCTGTATGTGGCACTCCCAAAATTTGTTTAAAACAGAGGACCGGGTAGGTGGCCCTCCAGAAAAATTAAATGCATAAAGTACTATAGCTAGAGCCAGTGGGCCCTGTCAAAAAATAGCCAGTTTCCTCTGCTTTAGTAAACAAAGAGGAGGAGAAGGAGGAAAATGAGGAGGAGGAGGAGTGCATAAATTATTCAGGTTGAGCTTCCTTCAACTGGTGGAGATTGGAAATTATGAGAAATCCAGGCTTTATTCATCTTAATAAGCGTCAGCCTGTCAGCGCTGTCAGTCGACAGGCGTGTACGCTTATCGGTGATGATGCCACCAGCTGCACTGAAAACCCGCTCGGACAAGACGCTAGCGGCAGGGCAGGCAAGAACCTCCAAGGCGTACAGCGCCAGTTCGTGCCACATGTCCAGCTTTGAAACCCAGTAGTTGTAGGGAGCTGTGTGATCATTTAGGACGATGGTATGGTCAGCTACGTACTCCCTCACCATCTTTCTGTAAAGATCAGCCCTACTCTGCCGAGACTGGGGACAGGTGACAGTGTCTTGCTGGGGTGACATAAAGCTGGCAAAAGCCTTGTAAAGCGTACCCTTGCCAGTGCTGGACAAGCTGCCTGCTCGCCTACTCTCCCTCGCTACTTGTCCCGCAGAACTACGCACTCTGCCGCTAGCGCTGTCAGAAGGGAAATACTGTTTCAGCTTGTGCACCAGGGCCTGCTGGTATTCATGCATTCTCACACTCCTTTCCTCTCCAGGGATGAGAGTGGAAAGATTTTGCTTGTACCGTGGGTCCAGGAGAGTGAATACCCAGTAATGGGTGCTGGAATAAATTCTTTGAACGCGAGGGTCACGGGATAGGCAGCCTAGCATGAAATCTGCCATATGCGCCAGAGTCCCAACGCGCAAGAATTCACTCCCCTCACTGGCCTGACTGTCCATTTCCTCCTCCTCCAACTCCTCCAACTCCTCTTCTTCTGCCCATACACGCTGAACAGTGAAGGACTCAACAATGGTCCCCTCTTCTGTCTCGCCAACATTCTCCTCCTCTTCCTCCTCATCCTCTTCCACCTCCTCCGATATGTGCTGAGAAACAGACCTAAGGGTGCTTTGGCTATCAACAAGGGAATCTTCTTCCCCCGTCTCTTGTGACGAGCGCAAAGCTTCCGACTTCATGCTGACCAGAGAGTTTTTCAACAGGCCAAGCAGCGGGATGGTGAGGCTGATGATGGCGGCATCACCACTGACCATCTGTGTTGACTCCTCAAAGTTACTCAGCACCTGACAGATATCAGACATCCACGTCCACTCCTCATTGTAGACTTGAGGAAGCTGACTGACCTGACTACCAGTTCTGGTGGAAGTTGACATCTGGCAGTCTACAATCGCTCTGCGCTGCTGGTAAACTCTGGATTACATGGTTAATGTTGAATTCCTCCTCGTGGGCACGTCGCACAACAGTCGGTGAGCGGGCAGTTGGTGGCGGCGCTGCGCTGCCCTGAGAGTGGCAGCATCTGTGCTGGACTTCCTGAAATGCGCACAGATGCGGCGCACCTTCGTGAGCAAATCTGACAGATTGGGGTATGTCTTGAGGAAACGCTGAACTATCAGATTTAACACATGGGCCAGGCATGGCACATTTGTCAGTCTGCCGAGTTGCAGAGCCGCCACCAGGTTACGGCCGTTGTCACACACAACCATGCCTGGCTTCAGGTTCAGCGGTACCAGCCACAGATCAGTCTGCGCCGTGATGCCCTGTAATAGTTCTTGGGCGGTGTGCCTTTTATCGCCTAGGCTCAGCAGTTTGAGCACCGCCTGCTGTCGCTTAGCGACGGCACTGCTGCTGTGCCTAGAGCTAGCGACTGATGGCGCCATGCCCACGGATGGTAGTTCGGAGGAGGAGGTGGAGGAGGGGTGGGAGGAGGAGGAGGCATAGTAGGCCTTTGAGACCTGGACCGAGGTAGGCCCCGCAATCCTCGACGTCGGCAGTATATGACCAGCCCCAGGGTCAGACTCGGTCCCAGCCTCCACCAAGTTAACCCAATGTGCCGTCAGCGATATATAGTGGCCCTGCCCGGCAGCACTCGTCCACGTGTCCGTGGTCAGGTGGACCTTGTCAGAAACGGCGTTGGTCAGGGCACGGATGATGTTGTCTGACACGTGCTGGTGCAGGGCTGGGACGGCACATCGGGAAAAGTAGTGGCGGCTGGGGACCGAATACCGAGGGGCGGCCGCCGCCATGAGGTTGCGAAAGGCCTCGGTCTCTACTAGCCTATAGGGCAGCATCTCCAGGCTAAGCAATCTGGAGATGTGGACATTAAGGGCTTGGGCGTGCGGGTGGGTTGCACTGTATTTTCTTTTCCGCTCCAGCGTCTGGGGTATGGAAAGCTGAATGCTGGTAGATGCTGTGGAGGATCATGGAGGCAACGATGGGGTTTTTGTGCCAGGGTCCTGGGCAGGGGGCTGACTATCAGCTGACACAGGGGAAGGAGCAGTGGTGTGCACGGCCGGAGGTGAACGGGCTTGGTGCCACTGATTCGGGTGTTTAGCATTCATATGCCTGCGCATACTGGTGGTAGTTAAGCTAGTAGTGGTGGAACCCCTGCTGATCCTGGTTTGGCAAAGGTTGCACACCACAGTCCGTCGGTCATCCGGTGTTTCTTTAAAGAACCTCCAGACTTCTGAAAATCTAGCCCTCGCCGCGGGAGCCCTCGCCACGGGAGCTTCACTACGTGACACATTTGGCACTGATGCACCTGCTCTGGCCCTGCCTCTTTGTCTGGCCCCACAACTGCCTCTTCCAACCTGTTCTGCTATAGGACTCTCCTCCGTCTCAGAAGCACTGTGTTCACCCGGCCTCTCAACCCAGCTTGGGTCTGTCACCTCATCTTCCTCCGATCCCTCAGTCTGCTCCCCCCTCGGACTTCCTGCCCTGACAACAACTTCACCACTGTCTGACAACCGTGTCTCCTCATCGTCGGACACCTCTTTACACACTTCTGCCACTACGTCAAGAAGGTCATCATCACCCACAGACTGCGACTGGTGGAAAACCTGGGCATCGGAAAATTGCTCAGCAGCAACCGGACAAGTGGTTTGTGACTGTGGGAAGGGTCCAGAAAACAGTTCCTCAGAGTATGCCGGTTCAAACGCCAAATTTTCCTGGGAGGGGGCAGACTGGGGGGGAGGAGGCTGAGGTGCAGGAGCTGGAGGAGTGCCGATTTTGGTGACATGGGTGGACTGCGTGGAAGACTGACTGGTGGACAAATTGCTCGAAGCATTGTCGGCAATCCACGACATCACCTGTTCGCACTGTTCTGGCCTCAACAGTGATCTACCACGAGTCCCAGTAACTTCAGACATGAACCTAGGGAGTGTAGCTCTGCGGCGTTCCCCTGCTCCCTCATCAGCAGGTGGTGTCTCACCCCGCCCAGGACCACGGCCTCTGACCCCTGCAGTAGTTGGACGCCCACGTCCCCGCCCTCGTCCTCTACCCCTAGCCCTCGGGTTAAACATTTTGAAAATGAAAGTTATAACTGTAATTTTTTTTTTACCTTTTTTTTGTGTTTTTTTTTGTGTTTTTTAGTTTTTAAAACCAAACGATGCTATATATTGCTATGGCTATTTTCTAGCCAACTATAAAAGCACACTGCTATGCCAGATGAGATGACGCTGAGTTATGAAAAAATAAACGTTAAATAAAAAGTAAATGGCAGACTGTGCCTAATTGAAATCCAACCCCTAATAAATTATCCCACTTCGGTCTTTGCGATGGATATGTGCGTCACTAAGCGCTAAACACAGCGGTTGCAAGTCTCACTCCAAATTCCTCACAATTGGCTAGCATATGCACTGCAGCAAGGACAGCCACCAGCAGATCAACCAGAAATAAAATATATATAACGCTATTGTAGGCGTAAGTAAGCCGTTTGGATTCTCCTTTGGCTATTTTCTAGCCAAGTATGAAAGCACACTGATGAGATGACGCTGAGTTATGAAAAAATAAACGTAAAATAAAAAGGAAATGGCAGACTGTGCCTAATTGAAATCCAACCCCTAATAAATTATCCCACTTCGGTCATTGCGATGGATATGTGCGTCACTAAGCGCTAAACACAGCGGTCGCAAGTCTCACTCCAAATTCCTCACAATTGGCTAGTATATGCACTGCAGCAAGGACAGCCACCAGCAGATCAACCAGAAATAAAATATATATAACGCTATTGTAGGCGTAAGTAAGCCGTTTGGATTCTCCTTTGGCTATTTTCTAGCCAAGTATGAAAGCACACTGATGAGATGACGCTGAGTTATGAAAAAATAAACGTAAAATAAAAAGGAAATGGCAGACTGTGCCTAATTGAAATCAAACCCCTAATAAATTTTCCCACTTTGGTGTTTGAGGTGGATATGTGTGTCACTAAGAGCTAAACACAACGGTAGCAAGTCCCCCTGCAAATTCCTCACAATATGGTACTAGCTGCACTACTAGTGCCAGCAAGCCCAGCCACAAGCAAATAAAAAAAAAAAAAGTATAACGTTATTGTAGCCCTAAGAAGGGCTGTTGGGTTCTTGGAGAATCACTCCTGCCTAACAGTAATCTACCTGCACACTAACGCTAACCCTGACCAGCAGCAGCTCTCTCCCTAGCGGCATTCAGACACAGAATGATCCGAGCAGCGCGGGCAGCGGCTAGTCTATCCCAGGGTCACCTGATCTGGCCAGCCAACCACTGCTATCGACGTGTAAGGGTACCACGTCATGCTGGGTGGAGTGCAGAGTCTCCTGGCTTGTGATTGGCTCTGTTTCTGGCTGCCAAAAAGCAAAACGGCGGGAGCTGCCATTTTCTCGAGCGGGCGAAGTATTCGTCCGAGCAACGAGCAGTTTCGAGTACGCTAATGCTCGAACGAGCATCAAGCTCGGACGAGTATGTTCGCTCATCTCTAGTCCTGTCCTTCTGAAAGACATTGCTGAAGACTAGGGGCCTGTACCACCTAAATAATATGTTTCTAAAATTCTTCCCCAACATAAATGTACTTGGTCTAGTTTGTAAACCAAAAGGCTAAAAAAGGTTCACAACCTTTCTAATATTTTGGTAATAATATGTTAATGACATAAGTTGTATGCATATGACAACTTCATGAGACTATTAGGATGCATGCACATATAAAAGGGGGTTTGCTTAACAGGTTAATGTAGGTTGCAATAGATTTGGGTTAATGTGCAATAGTTACTTGACTCCTAAACAGTTCTAATTAATAGAACAACAGAATTCTGCCTAGAAAGAAATGCTAACTGGTTCCTCAATTCAAACCCAGTCTGTTTATAGAAGAACAATTCATTCGCTTTTTCACAAAATAAAGACAGTATAATTTATTCCTATTGGCATCAAAGCATTGCTTTCCCAATGTAATACAAATGAGGCTTCAAAACTTTCTTTTAATGATCATTTTTATATATAAAATGTATCTTGCACTGCAGGCACCTCCAAAGGTAAACCTTCAAAATCTCCCACTGAATTCTCATGTTCTTGTCCATAGAGTGGGTCTGCACAAAGACTGAGAGCTGGTCAGTGATTCTGTCAGTAGGTCCTGTTGTGTTTCTTGCTTTTGAGTGATATTCAATATGACAAAGAAAGTGATAGTAAGGGCTTCAACCCCCCAAAAATTATCTATGCGGTCTCTAAAATCAGCCCAGAAATGCTTGCAAACCTGCAGTAGTTAGAGTAGAGACTGGATCCTGTACATTGTAATATATGTCCAGTTTAACATGCACAATTCCCAAAACATAAAGTTGTAGCTAAACTGCCTGATCGAGTTTATATACCTTAAGAATATTATCATACTGGAGTTCTTATCATACCAATCAATACACCATATAGGAACTAGAACTAAGACGATAGCTAGAGTTCAATGACCGTTGAACCCATGACTTATTTGGTACTTGTGCTCCATTGGGGGGCGTGTCATGTGGATCTCCTGGAAACACACACTGGGGCTCATTTACTAAGGGTCATGCGCGGCACTTTTGTCGGACTGCTTGTCATGCTTTTGGGATTTGTGCAGATTTGACAGGTATTTAACAGGGGCTTCCACTGGGATTGTGTTGCACACGATCAGATCAGACTTTCATGCAACAGAAATAGGGGGGGGTGCCGTCGGATGATCTGACTGAGTGGAGGATTTAAGTTTCACGTTGTGTCGCAAGACAATGCACTTACATGCACCACGAAGAAGAAGGTCAACTCCGGCGGGGAAGCTACACATGTAGGATATCGGGTGCACAATCTTAGTGAATCACGGCACAGTGCACTATCGTCAGACAATGTACTTTCTTTGAACTCTGAGGACTGGGTAAGTAAATGTGCCCTATTGTGATGACAATGATACCAAGCTAAGAGAACATCATCAGGATCTGTAAATACTGAGGGAACAAGACAGGTTTGCTGATGCCCTAAGCTGAAGGGTAGATGGAAAAGACACTATTGAGGTCTGAAATATAGTAATTTTTTTAAACTTTAATACAAATAATGATTTAGGCTCATTACTTATATGTTTTGACTTAATTTATGTAAACTTGTTGCCCATTATTTACACTTTACTGTTAAAGGGGTATTTCCAATACAGCAAAGTTATGTTATTGTTTTTAATATAAAAAGTAATACTAATTTTCCAATATAATACGTCCACAGCCAGTGGACAGAAATCTGACCATGGTGACACAGGTGAATGAGAGTAGTCAGACCATTGTGTTATAACGGCTCATGCACTTGAGAGGTCAGATTTCTGTAAACTAGAAGTAAACAAGCAAGCAGAGATCTAAAAAACTGCAAGGAATTAATACAGAAAGTGTATAACTTTTTATCATGAAAACAATAATATTAATTTGCTGCCTTTGGAATTTCCCTTTAAGTATCAAGTTACTGTATGTATGCAAGGCAATTTGACTTTGTTACATAAGTTAATTACATTTTTGTTTGACCACCGCTGTGTATTATGATTATGATCCCATCAATGAACAATTGGAAAGTGATTTTTTTAAATACGGGCACCGCATTTTGACAGGACTTCATCCAAAATAGCATCTGCTGCATATTTCAAATTAAATAAACTGGCATGGCTTTTACTTTTCTTCCTATTTCCCAAAATGTAATGGCTTATGCCTATTCCATCTGCCATTTAAAATAAAAGCATGGCTTTTTAATTCAAACACATTGTTATTAAAAAGGAACAAAATCATAGTTATATGGCTCAGAATGCAAAAACCTTTAAGGAAATGTAGCTTACAAATAGTTTTGGTCCTTTATGAAGAATGTCCTTGTTTTCTTTTTCCAAGAGCTTTATTAATTTTTCATTTGCATGTTTATCCCATTATGCAAACACTGTGCATGTAAATGTTAAACCAACATCTCATAGCATGGGAATATGCTGAGATTTTACTGCATGCTCATAAAAATGATAATTAATTACTATGATCCTTATTCTCCAGTCTGGTGTAATGAAGTTATTGTCACAAAAAGATTAAAGATTAAAAATTTCATTTTGACTTATCAATGTTTTAGAATGAACCTTGATCATGTTGCAAATTAACTTAAAGGAGTATTCTCATCAAGACATTCACATTAAATTGTATTCATCTGTCATTAACATACATTTCTTAAATTGTATGTATGTATTATTATTATTATTATTAGATAATTTACCATAAATGTAGCCATGTTTTCCCTTAGAAACGAGATTGTTGTCCTTGGATATGACCACCTCTGCTGGAGTGATTGTGCAAAGAAACAGTTTCTGTATATGAAATGCCAGGGAGTTACTGCGCCCCCTACAGCCATCCTGTGGTGATGATCACTGAATCCAGGTGTTCAGACAAGAATCAATAGCACACGTATGGTGGTATGCAAGGACAGCTATCTTGTTTTTAAGGGAATACAGGGCTACATTTATGGAAAACTATCTTCCCACAGGAACATTTTATTAAATAAAATGCAATTGAGGAATAGTATTTATACGGCAGATGAATTAATTGTTAATGCCCAGAAGGGAATCTGCCTTTAATATAGAGCGCTACTTCTTAACAACTGGAATATAAAAGTGTCAATTGATTATTGATAATGATGGTGAATTTTATTTTCAAATAAATGCAAGACTAAAAGTGAAGATTTTAATGCTGTTAACAATCCTCTTTAAAATCTTAGGGGGCGGGCCTTCCGGACCTTAGATTGTACTACCAGGCCTCGATATTTCTCAGACTGATCACCTGGACGTACAATACGGTATCTAAACAATGGGTCGCCCTGGAACAAACTTGCTCCTCGGCACTTCTTAACTTCCCGACTCCTTCTCCTCAGGTAATCCTGCTTAGGGATGCGTTGCGCTTATGGAGGTCGTTGATGTCCGGGAATGGCTAGATTGTCCTTCCTGGGCTGGGGGGTTTTGGAGGACCCACGGATGTTCGATCTGCTGAAGGGAGCACCACTCCACCTTCATGGGGATTTCAATCCACGTCAGGGCCACACAGGCAGCTCTTGGTTTGAGTATTCACAATTACGGTCCTTTATAGTAGGGTCGTGGGACGCGGAAGCCTTTGCTGATTCCCTTACTGTCTTTGAGGGGTTATTCCGACTGGACTCAGCCCCACCACACGCCATTTCCCAAATTTACACCATCCTGACGGGCGACTCTAAAATTA
Source organism: Engystomops pustulosus (assembly GCF_040894005.1). Lineage (NCBI taxonomy): Eukaryota > Metazoa > Chordata > Amphibia > Anura > Leptodactylidae > Engystomops > Engystomops pustulosus. The sequence goes on from NC_092415.1 coordinate 59,549,279, forward strand.
AAGAACTCCCATTCGTCAAAAGCTGGGAACGCGAGCTAGGTGCCCCGCTGACGCAGGAGGAGTGGGACAAATCTTTCCTCTTCATGCACAAAATGTCCTCTGCTTGTGCAGCACAGGAAAAAGGGTGTAAGATAGTGTCATGGTGGTACCGGGTTCCGACAGTGTTACATTTGCTTTTCCTTCGGTTTCGGACGTCTGATGGCACTGTGGATCCGATAAAGGGGATATGTTGCATGTCTGGTGGAGCTGTGAAGCCCTCAAATCTTTTTGGAGTCAGGTGTTCGACATGTATCAGCGAATCTCGGGCAAAACGGTGTCCGCATGTCCAGACATAGCGTTTTTGCCTGATTGCAGCTAGGGCTACATTAACACCAGAGGCCCACGAAAAGTTTCTCGTAGTATGGTCTCCTTGGATGAGCTTTAGGGACTCCCCAGACTTTAAGGCTCTCTTTGAAGTTCAGGTCCCTGGTTAGAGTTCCATACATTTCCTTGAGGGGCGTAAACAGCCTAGCCATGGGAGGTGTGAAAACCCAGAAGCCTTCCTATCATCCTTCAGCATACGCGCCATAGGACCCCCCTCCCTTCCTTATGTACTTTATCCCTTTTGTATCTGTCTAAAATTCTGTTTCGTCGTGTGATGTGTTTTTTTTCTTTCTCAGCATACACATTCCAGGGACACAGCTTACAGCGATCTGTGAAACTAAGCCTTGTCCTATCTTGTAAGGTGGAGGGTAACGCACCTCTAGGGGGAAGTTTCTTAACTTAGTTGTGCCAGCTACCTTGGACATCCTGGCCAGTTCACCTTTCTTGAATTCAACTGCATCCTTAAAATGTATTGAAGCATATATATTAATTAAATCATGCCATCAAATCCAACTGTTCTCACAAAAAGTGAAACCTTACAAAACAAAGACATTGGGGCTAATTTACTAAGGTCCCGTGGCCGCATTTCCGGCGGGTTGTCCGAAGTTTTCGGGGAACGTGCCGGGGATTGTATCGCACGAGATCGGATTTTGCCGCATCGGCGCTGGCTTTCACGTGACACAAATAGGGGGGCAGGTACTCAAAATATAAGCTTATATGTGATTAGTTGTTATTTAAAATTTTGTTTCCCTTAGCAGAAAAATGCTAGTGACACACATTGTGATTGAGAATTAAAATGGTACTGGCCCTTTACTCAGTCTGTTCATTTCTTCAGCGCAGTCCGTTGCGGAGCAGACACAGGACAGAAGATGGCCGCTGGTCACATGTCCACATCACATGTCCTGCACCTGCCTGGGCAGGTCATGTGATCACCACTATATTTGGCTGTAGTCGGTTGGTTGCAATGCATCTAGTATGGTCGGTGTTGTGGTGATGGCAATTACACATCATTACTATGATAACAGAGCAAGAAAGTCTGCTATATCATCAACGTTAGCAGAGCATAAGAGGTAGGAGGAGTTACTGAGAACTAAAGGATCATGGAACATGTAGTTTCCAGTGGCGGCCATCTTAGTGATAACTCCACCTACTTCGAGAGGCCATAAATTTTGTAAATCATAAAATCAAACTATTTATGCTCCATTTTGTGACTAATGACATTGAGTGTTGTCGTATTCATTTATTTATATCATCATGGGTTTTTGTGTCAGACGTTCATATTCTCGGAATACCCCTTTAAGAATACACCTACCAATTCTACCCCGTATTTAAATTATATTCAGCACTTGATAACATGAATGGGCTTAACCTGTTAACCAAGTGAATGAGGGAACCGCCCATTTACTTTGATACCTAAATCAGTTACCATATGTACTCGAGTATAAGCCGAGTTTTTTAGCACAAAAAATGTGGTTTATACTTGTCAGGTAGTGAAACCACTGCGGACGATGACACAAGCCACTACCTGGGACCGGCGTCTGAGTGGCACCCAGTTTTCACCAGAGCCCGCTGGGTTGGACTTGCTGCGGCGTGGTACCACCAGGTCGTTTCACAGGCGTGACTTGTCCGCAGTGGCAGCCAAGGTACACAAACGGCAGGCAATCTCGTTGTCGGGGACAGACAGGAAGTCAGGACAGGCAGTACAGGATTGGAGTCGGAGATGTAGCAACAGGTCAGGACAGGTGGCAAAGGAGCGAAGTCAGAAACAGAACCGGGGTCACAACGGGAATTTTCAAAAACAGCACAAAGATCCGGCAAGGCCCGAAGGGAGGTGCAGCACTTAAAATTTCCTGGACACGCATGCAAGGACCTCGGCCGTGGATACAGAGTGGGGAGAGGTGAGGGGCACTGGCGCCGCGCTTGCAGACTTGGAGGGGCCACCCATGACAATACAGCACTGGCTCTGTGTTCCCACGTGTTTCATCGTAGGCATTGTGTCGTCACCCGCAGGTCATTCTAATGTGTGCTCCAGAATTATATTGCGGGCAGGGGCTTTCAGGCTATATACTACAGGTTCTGTTTTTTTATATACTACAGGGGGCTGGCAGGCTATATACTTTTGGGAGATGGCAGGCTATATACTACAAGGGGATGGCAGGCTATATACTAGGGGAATGACAATATACTATTGGGCTGGCTGGCTATATACTATGGGGCTGGCAGGCTATATACTACAGGGGGCTGGCAGGCTATATACTAGGGGGCTGGCAATATACTATTGGGCTGGCTATATACTACAGGGGCTGGCAGGCTATATACTACCACAGTTGGCAGGCTATATACTACAGGGAGCTGTCAGGCAATAAAAGAGGGGGACTGGTAGCCTATACACTAGATGGGACTGGCAGGCTATACACTAGAGGGGGCTGGCAGTCTATAAACTAGAGGGGGCTGGCAGGCTATAAACTAGAGAGCTGGCAGGCTATATACTACAAGGGCTGGAAGGCTATATACTGGGGGTCTGTGACCAATCATTTCCCACCCTCGGCTTATACTCGAGTCAATAGGTTTTTCCAGTTTTTGTGTAAAAATTAGGGGTCTCGGCTTATACTTGGGTTGGCTTATACTCAAATATATATACGGTATCTCACTTTAAGTCAAGTTAACCTGTGCTGCATCTGTATATATATATATATATATATATATATATATATATATATATAAATTGTCTCTTCCCTTATGTACTCACTACATACATTCACATAAAAAATGTTGTGAGCAAGAAATATGTTAAGACTACCTTGAATTTGTAATATTTTTCAAATGGTCGACTGGTTTTGTTAAGCATATCTGGGCATAATTTGTACATTGAATGTAAAAAGTAAAGTTCTCCATTACTAATTGTAACAAGAGAGGAGAATTATTGTGACTTCATGCACATGAGCGTATGGTCTTTTCTGTTCTGGATATACGGCTGTAATCTGTCCGCAAATACGGGACGTATTGCGACATTGTGGCAATGTATTGCATAGTATTGCACCATATCTGTACCGTATACATATAAAATACAGTGAACTGGCAAATGATGGATGGCTGACTACTATCTGGCTGACAGAATGTCCCACTGGTTCTGGATATACGTTCCCATTGACTTCTATAAGCTGTACAGAACAGAAATATGGTGGAAAATAGGACATGCTCTATATTTTTATACAGCTTGTTTACGGTACGGTACAGTGGACATTACGGCCATGTACATTGAAGGCAAAGAGATAACCATTGGTGGGGGAAATTTGTAAGCAAACTGGTAAAGTGCTTAGTCTGAATCAGTCGGGTTGTCAGACAGCCATGCCCCCGATTTGTGTCACATGAAAGTCAACACAATTGCGCCAAAATCCGTTTGCGTGCACCAAAAACCCCAGTTAAATGCGGTCCGCAGACCCTTAGTAAATGTGCCCCAATATGTGATTTTTATTTTACATGTCTTCTTTTATCAGATGCAAACATCCATGGCATATTAAGAAAACCTGTACAAGACCTGCTAATTGAAAAATGTTCAAATCTAAATTTTTTTTTTTTTGCCATAGCAATTTTAACTTTGTTAAAGACAGAAAGAAGCTCACGGATACGTCAAATAAATTAGAAGGGGAGAGAAATCACATCATCTAGATTTAACCCACCAGCAAAGCAGGGACTACAAAATACAATTTCAGACTGAAGAGATGAGAGCTTCTAGAACATTAAAAGAACACTTCACATGTGGCCATGAAAGATTGGTGATCCTCACATCAACGCACTTGACTACTGATTTCTGCAAAGTTTATTGAACTATGAGGTACACTTTAAGCCTTGTCACTGACACTTAACCCCACAAAATAGCACCACAAAATACTATAACATTGTGGTGCTGCGGGGTTGTATGGGGCGAGCTTACTGACTGAGCTCTCTCCATAAACAGTGGGACACCTGCCTCTAACTGCTGTGGTTGTGGCCGATCTTGGATGGGTGATCAGCACCCCTCTTGACATCTTCGGTGGGTGCCGATCAGTTGCTATGGCAGCCTACAGTCTCCTAGAGATTCGTAAACCTGTCATTAAAACTGATCAGACTATTAGAACTCTCCTTTACCTAGAACACTTATAAAAATAAATAAACAGTAAAAATCATAAACATGTTAGGTATCACCACATCCCAAAATGCATGTTTTGGCAAAAAAAATTATCAAATGGTCACATAAGTTCCAAATTAATATAACCAAAGTGTAAAAAAAGATATTGGCCTCTGGATTTAGCAAAATTACAATTATTTTAATTGTAAAAATGATTACAATTTTTTTTAAATCTACTAAAACCTGATAAAAAACCTACATAAGTGATTGTACCAACCCAAAGCATATACCAAGCCCATACAGGCAGTCCCCGGGTTACATACAAGATAGGGTCTGTAGGTTTGTTCTTAAGTTGAATTTGTATGTAAGTCTGAACTGTATACTTTATCATTGTAACCCCCAGCCAAATTTTTTTGGTCTCTGTGACAATTGGATTTCAAAAATGTTGGATTGTCATAAGAACCAGGATTACCAATAAAGCTTCATTGTAGACACCAGTGATAACTGTTATAGCTGTTTATTGTAGCCTAGGACTAAAGTACAGTAAATTGCCAACATCAAGAGGTCTGTTTGTAACTAGGGGTCGTATGTAAGTAAGGTGTTCTTAAGTAGGGTACCGCCTGTACCTGCTCTAAACAGTTTAAAGAAACATAAGATATTCAGTGTCAGATTGTAGAACTGTACAGAATGTATCGTGGTTTTAGTTTTATGATTAGCTATTTTCTTTTCTGTATGTTTGTAAGTTTCTCCAATTCAAAGCACTCATTACCATTCAGCTAACTTTTCAGAAATGAGTGTGTACCCTTGTGTCCCATTCTGGACTTTGTGGGGCTGCTATCTTTAATTTAGATGGAACTGTTGTAACATATTGCTCTCCTCAGTAATGCCATTGGAGCAATACTGTCAATACTACTGGGAGAGGCATGATCACAACACTATGGAAAGGAGGAACCCTCTTTCTGTGACTTAGGGTACTACTCTATGCACTTATAGGTATTTTTAAGACACGAATACCATTGATTATGCATGAGAGCAGAGCAGCTGGACAAGACCTATATTGGGAGAAAAAAAGAACTGGAATGCACATCCACACACTACACACTGATCTATTGCTGATAGGCTACATTGCATACCTCTAACCACTTCAAAGTGGCTTCATTGTAGTAGGTCCCTACGCTATTAGGTGCGGCATCACACCTCCGCTGCAACACAGCATCAGCAGAGACCAAAACACATACTGACAGGCATAGCCCCCATAGTTTTAAGCCCCGGGTCCCTACTAGCACCGCTCCACAGAAGCAGCAGACACCATGCAATATCGCACCATGTTTGAACAGGTCTTGAATTATCATTGTTCTATGTCGTCTCAGACACTGGCTGAGAGGAAGTAGGCGGCCATTATATGCAGTCTCTTGCTAATTTAAAAGCAACTGGGTCAAATGGGGCAGAGGACTAGTACTAGGCAAAAAAACTAAATAAAAGAGGGGATAGAATAGAACTAAACCAACATTTGGAGAGATGAAAAAAGAACTGGACCACACGTCTACACAATATACAATGATCTATTGCTGCTAAGCTACATTTAGAAAAACAACTCAAGCCAGTGGCTAAGACCACATGGAACGGTGAGCTTTCAAGACATGTTCATACATGGTGAGTATTTAAATCAGTTCACAAAATAGCTATGGGTTGGTGCACGTATGCACCAGTACACCACGGTGAGGGAGACAAAAAATAGCGAAAGACTCAAGTGTATTTCTAAGGACTGTAGGAAGGAAAGAAAAGTCAGAGGCTCACCTTGTGGAGTGAACGGTTATAGCATGTAAATTGCAGGTGCAAGCTGCTGCCAACGGGATGGCCAGGTCCGGGCATATAGCGGATGTCGGACTAGGCAGAGGAAGCGTAGAACCACGAGATGCTGGAGGAATGGTCCCGTTCTTTAAGGCGCTGCTATCGGAGTGGAATGAGTGTGTACACTCGGTAGGTTAATAAACTTCTTTATTTGTGGAGAGACACTACGCGTTTCGGCCCCGGACCGGGGCCTTCGTCAGGTGCAGTAATAAACATACATTTTGAGAGACAATAGGCATTTAAATACATAAGAGGCTGACGTCACTGGTGACATGGTCGGAAGTGACGTGAGCAACGTTAATAAAGATTGATTGTAAAAAAATGTAAAAAAGGTTTTTCACATGATCACGGTAATAAAATACTATTTTATAAAATCAGATAAATTTCTACCTGCAAGAATAAAAACACATTATATGTTACCTCGGGATATAGATGTATGACGGTGTGGCGCACGGGAGTGTGGCGCACGGAGGAAACGATGTAAGTAGAATGCGGAGAGACAGAAGATCGTGTATTTGCAAATTTGAGAGATCCAGGGAGACAGTGGTAACATGTGAGGTGGATGAATGAAACGGAGGGGGAAAAAGATTAATTGTGTAAGGGGTTTATACGTATTCAATGACTTCGTTTAGGCCATCTGGTTGGAGACTTTTCAGTTTATAGATCCAAAACGATTCTCTTTTATTGAGTTTTTCATGTCTGTTGTTTAGGTCTTCTGCAATTTGTTCTATCCCTATAAGTTTTAATTGGTGAAAATTTTTATTGTGTGCTAGGGTAAGATGTTTAGATAAACTTTGTTGTAAAAAACCTGCCTTGGTTTTTGAGCGATGGCCATTCATGCGCATCCTTAGGGATTGAACGGTGCGACCTACATACTGAAGACCGCATTTACACGTAATCAGGTACACCACGTATGATGAGTCACAGGTGATGTGTTGTTTACACGGATGTGTCTCGCCGGTGCTTGTAGATCTGAAGGTCTGTTTATTATTGTCGATTATATTGCAACATAAGCATTTGGGTTTGTTGCACTTAAATGATCCAGGGGTTTTTTTATCGGAAATGGACACATTTGTATGTTGACTGGTATTTTTGAGCTTACTGGGAGCTAATATGTTTTTGATAGATCGGGCCTTCCTGTATGTGATACGGGGTTGAGGTGGGAGTTCGTTTTTAAGGATCGGATCTTGTAGTAGGATATGCCAGTTCTCTTGTAAAGTTTTTCGTATGGCATGGTGACCTTTGTCGAAGGTGGTAACGAAATTGTAGTCAAAAACGTTTGTATTTGGCGTTTTATGAGAAGGATTGGGTTTCTTTTTTTCTTTATTGAGTTGATAAGCTGTCTGGATAAGTTTTTTCGGAAAGTTTTTCTCATTAAATTTCTTGGAAATTATTTTTGCTTGATCGTGATAGTCTTTGTTTGAGGAGCAATTTCTTCGGATCCTGGCAAATTGGCTAAAAGGTATATTTTTGAGCCATTTGTTATAGTGCGCACTTTTATAGTCGAGATATCCATTGCTATCGACTTTTTTGAAATGGTTTCTTGTGACGATGGTGCTTGAATTATGGCTTATTTCTAGGTCTAAAAAAACCATAAGATCTTTATTGATGTTTGCATAAACTTCACGGCAAACATCAATAAAGATCTTATGGTTTTTTTAGACCTAGAAATAAGCCATAATTCAAGCACCATCGTCACAAGAAACCATTTCAAAAAAGTCGATAGCAATGGATATCTCGACTATAAAAGTGCGCACTATAACAAATGGCTCAAAAATATACCTTTTAGCCAATTTGCCAGGATCCGAAGAAATTGCTCCTCAAACAAAGACTATCACGATCAAGCAAAAATAATTTCCAAGAAATTTAATGAGAAAAACTTTCCGAAAAAACTTATCCAGACAGCTTATCAACTCAATAAAGAAAAAAAGAAACCCAATCCTTCTCATAAAACGCCAAATACAAACGTTTTTGACTACAATTTCGTTACCACCTTCGACAAAGGTCACCATGCCATACGAAAAACTTTACAAGAGAACTGGCATATCCTACTACAAGATCCGATCCTTAAAAACGAACTCCCACCTCAACCCCGTATCACATACAGGAAGGCCCGATCTATCAAAAACATATTAGCTCCCAGTAAGCTCAAAAATACCAGTCAACATACAAATGTGTCCATTTCCGATAAAAAAACCCCTGGATCATTTAAGTGCAACAAACCCAAATGCTTATGTTGCAATATAATCGACAATAATAAACAGACCTTCAGATCTACAAGCACCGGCGAGACACATCCGTGTAAACAACACATCACCTGTGACTCATCATACGTGGTGTACCTGATTACGTGTAAATGCGGTCTTCAGTATGTAGGTCGCACCGTTCAATCCCTAAGGATGCGCATGAATGGCCATCGCTCAAAAACCAAGGCAGGTTTTTTACAACAAAGTTTATCTAAACATCTTACCCTAGCACACAATAAAAATTTTCACCAATTAAAACTTATAGGGATAGAACAAATTGCAGAAGACCTAAACAACAGACATGAAAAACTCAATAAAAGAGAATCGTTTTGGATCTATAAACTGAAAAGTCTCCAACCAGATGGCCTAAACGAAGTCATTGAATACGTATAAACCCCTTACACAATTAATCTTTTTCCCCCTCCGTTTCATTCATCCACCTCACATGTTACCACTGTCTCCCTGGATCTCTCAAATTTGCAAATACACGATCTTCTGTCTCTCCGCATTCTACTTACATCGTTTCCTCCGTGCGCCACACTCCCGTGCGCCACACCGTCATACATCTATATCCCGAGGTAACATATAATGTGTTTTTATTCTTGCAGGTAGAAATTTATCTGATTTTATAAAATAGTATTTTATTACCGTGATCATGTGAAAAACCTTTTTTACATTTTTTTACAATCAATCTTTATTAACGTTGCTCACGTCACTTCCGACCATGTCACCAGTGACGTCAGCCTCTTATGTATTTAAATGCCTATTGTCTCTCAAAATGTATGTTTATTACTGCACCTGACGAAGGCCCCGGTCCGGGGCCGAAACGCGTAGTGTCTCTCCACAAATAAAGAAGTTTATTAACCTACCGAGTGTACACACTCATTCCACTCCGATAGCAGCGCCTTAAAGAACGGGACCATTCCTCCAGCATCTCGTGGTTCTACGCCGATTTAAATCAGTTCGGTATTGCATGGCCTATCCTGCTACTGTGGTGTGTTGATGGTGGGACCCGGGGCCCGTAGCCATTGGGACTATGCCTGCTAGAATGGCTGCTGGGGGCAACTGGGACTTGGTCCCTTCTGGTGCTGTGTTTCAGCGGTTGTGGATGCCATGTGATGCTGCACTGACTAGCATAGTGATTATAACAAGGTCACCGTGAAGTGGTTAGTGGGCTTATGCAACTTGATCAAAATGTACCTGAGAACCTCGAGTTTGTTTTCTAAATGTAGCCTAGTGGCAATAGATCCTTGTATAATGTGTGGATGTGCGGTCCACTTCTCTTTTTTCTCTCTGGACAAGACCATGCTGCCACACTGCTAGGAAAAGCCATGAGGATGCCATGGTGACACCAGTGCCGGGATGTATATTTGCTGCATTTTACACTCTAGCCTCGCATTCAGATCACTCTATGAAACTCAGTCATAGCAATGTATCACAGCCCCTCTATGACACCATGTAAGCAGAGCCCATGATACTTAAACAGTAAACATCAGTCATAGGTGTATAATGCTGCAAAAACCCACCATGTATGGAGAGCCCCTTAATTTTACATTAATGGCAAGATTACAAGAATCGTAAAAAGAAATAGACAGCACTCACCAATGTTCCAAGATATTTTCTCATCTTTATTTTGTCACGATTCATAAACAAACATACTCATATACGGAGACAGGCTGTGATGTGGAAGGGAGGACGCACAGGGTCCACAGCACCAGCATGTATCGCTCCATGTGGCCATTGCCATCTATGGGATACAGTATACCCAGGGGCGCACCTGCCATGAGGCGAGTTGAGATTCTCGCCTCAGGCGGCGCTCCTCCTGCTAGACGAGGGGGCGGCGTCGGGCTCCCACCTGCCGGCATGTGCTCCGGCCGCCACGTCCCCCGTCAGCCGGCACATGGACCTGCCCTTCACATCAACCCGCCCGCTGGCCGGAAGACTTGCCAATCACATCCTCCAGCCTGCTGGCACTTCCCTACGCGGCCCGCCCATCACTTGAACATGCCCGCTGGCCGGCACACTCCCCCGCGGCCCGCCCATCACAGCCTCCCGCGCGGCACATTCCGCCCCGCATCCCACCCATCACATCCACCCGATCACCGGCATTTCCCCTCGCAGCCCGCCCAGCACATCAACATGCCCGCTGGCCGGCACACTCCCTAGCGGACCGCCCATCACATCCACCCGGCGGCACTTCCCCTCGCGGCCCGCCCTTCACATCCACCGTCCCGCCAGCCGGCACTTCCCCTCCCAGCCCGCTCATCACTTCCACTGGCCGCCCAGCACTTCCCCTCGTGGCCCGCCGGCCCGCACATCCACCTGCCCCGCAAAGGTACCTGCCCGGTCCAAAGTCCACACCGGTTCCCCACCCCCCGCTCGGATCCCCTCCCCCGGCTCGGATCCCTCCCCCCGGCTCCGATCCTTTTCCCCCCGGCTCCGTTTCCCCCGGGACTGATTCCCACCTCCCTGGCAAAGCCTACCCCCCACTGGAGGACAAGGCCGACGATGGAAGAAGAAAAAAGGTAAGGTAACTTCTTTGTATGTATGTATATTTAAGTATGTATGTATGTATATATATTTGTATATTCTGTATGTGGTATATGTATGTGTGTGTGTGTATATTTGGTGTATATACTGTTTATAAATGTATTTGCTGTATGTATAGTGAGTATGCATGTGTGTACATTCAGCATGCCACCATGTAAAATATAACATATGGCGGCACGCTGTATGTATTTTATGGTATATGGTGGCACGCTGTATATATTATATACTATATGGGGGCACGCTGTATGTATTATATACTATATGGGGGCACGCTGTATGTATTGTATGGTATATGGCAGCATCTGTATGTATTATATGGTTTATGGCGGCACGCTGTATATATTATATACTATATGCCGGCACGCTGTATGTATTGTATGGTATATGGCGGCACGCTGTATATATTATATAGTATATGGTGGCACGCTGTATGTATTATATGGTATATGGTGGCACTCTGTATGCATTATATGGTTTATGGTGTCATGCTGTATATATTATATACTATATGGCGGCACGCTTTATGTATTATATGGTATATGGCAGCACACTGTACCTATTTTATGGTATATGGCGGCACGCTGTATGTATTATATGGTATATGGTGGCACGCTGTGTGTATTATATGATAGATGGTGGCACACTGTATGTATTATATGGTATATGGGGGCACCCTGTATGTATTATATGGTATATGGTGGCACGCTGTGTGTATTATATGGTAGATGGTGGCACACTGTGGGGCACATTTACTTACCTGGTCCGTTCGCGATCCAGCGGCGCGTTCTCTGCGCTGGATTCGGGTCCGGCCGGGATTCATCAATGCAGTTCCTCCGCCGTCCACCAGGTGGCGCTGCTGCGCTGAGGTCCGCTGGAATGCCTCGAAATACACCGGCCTACCCAGGATGAAGGTGAGTGAAATTTTCGCGACACAATTTTTTTTTTAAATGCGGAGGTTTTTCCGAATACGTCGGGTTTTCGTTCGGCCACGCCCCCCGATTTCCGTCGCGCGCATGCCGGCGCCGATGCGCCAAATTCCGATCGCGTGCGCCAAAAACCCGGGGCAATTCAGGTACAATCGGCGCAAAACGGAAATATTCGGGTAACACGTCGGGAAAACGCGAATCGGGCCCTTAGTAAATGACCCCCTGTATGTATTATATGGTATATGGGGGCACCCTGCATGTATTATATGGTATACGGAGGCACACTGTATGTATTATATGGTATACGGCGGCAGGCTGTATGTATTATATGGTATATGGCGGCATGCTGTATGTATTATATGGTATATGGGGGCACGCTGTATGGATTATATGGTATATGGCGGCACACTGTATGTATTATATGGTATATGGCGGCAGGCTGTATGTATTATATGGTATATGGCGACACGCTGTATGTATTATATGGTATATGGCAGCACACTGTATGTATTATATGGTATATGGCGGCATGCTGTATGTATTATATGGTATATGGCGGCACGCTGTATGTATTATATGGTATATGGGGGCACGCTGTATGTATTATATGGTATATGGGGGCACACTGTATGTATTATATGGTATATGGCGGTACGCTGTATGTATTATATGGTATATGGGGGCACGCTGTATGTATAATATGGTATATGGCGGCACGCTGTATGTATTATATGGTATATGGCTGCACGCTGTATGTATTATATGGTATATGGCGACACGCTGTATGTATTATATGGTATATGGCAGCACACTGTATGTATTATATGGTATATGGCGGTACGCTGTATGTATTATATGGTATATGGCGGTACACTGTATGTATTATATGGTATATGGCGGTACGCTGTATGTATTATATGGTATATGGCGGCACGCTGTATGTATTATATGGTATATGGCGGCACGCTGTATGTATTATATGGTATATGGCGGTACACTGTATGTATTATATGGTATATGGGGGCATACTGTATGTATTATATGGTATATGGCGGCACACTGCATGTATTATATGGTATATGGCGGCACGCTGTATGTATTATATGGTATATGGCAGCACACTGTATGTATTATATGGCATATGGCGGCGCGCTGTATGTATTATATGGTATATGGCGGCACGCTGTATGTATTATATGGTATATGGGGGCACCCTGTATGTATTATATGGTATATGGCGGCACGCTGTATGTATTATATGGTATATGGCGGCACGCTGTATGTATTATATGGTATATAGCGGCACACTGCATGTATTATATGGTATATGGGGGCACCCTGTATGTATTATATGGTATATGGCGGCACGCTGTATGTATTATATGGTATATGGCAGCACGCTGTATGTATTATATGGTATATGGGGGCACCCTGTATGTATTATATGGTATATGGCGGCACGCTGTATGTATTATATGGTATATGGCAGCACACTGTATGTATTATATGGCATATGGCGGCGCGCTGTATGTATTATATGGTATATGGTAGCACACTGTATGTATTATATGGTATATGGCGGCACCCTGTATGTATTATATGGTATATGGCGGCACCCTGTATGTATTATATGGTATATGGCGGCACGCTGTATGTATTATATGGTATATGGGGGCACCCTGTATGTATTATATGGTATATGGCGGCACGCTGTATGTATTATATGGTATATGGCGGCATGCTGTATGTATTATATGGTATATGGCGGCACACTGCATGTATTATATGGTATATGGGGGCACCCTGTATGTATTATATGGTATATGGCGGCACGCTGTATGTATTATATGGTATATGGCGGCACGCTGTATGTATTATATGGTATATGGCAGCACGCTGTATGTATTATATGGTATATGGGGGCACACTGTATGTATTATATGGTATATGGCTGCACACTGTATATATTATATGGTATATGGCGGCACGCTGTATGTATTATATGGTATATGGCAGCACACTGTATGTATTATATGGCATATGGCGGCGCGCTGTATGTATTATATGGTATATGGCAGCACGCTGTATGTATTATATGGTATATGGCTGCACACTGTATATATTATATGGTATATGGCGACACGCTGTATTGATTTTATGTTATATGGCGGATTGTTGTATGTATTTTGTTCTTTGTGGTAGCTCACTCTGTTTATAATATAGTACAATGGGAAACTCTATGTATTTTGCATTGCTTTATTTTCACTTTAAACCAATATTATGATTGGGTCTGGTCCTGACACTCCTTTATATATTACATATATGGAGTGGGGGGGGGGGGGGCGTCTTTTTATAGCTCGCCTCAGGCAGCAGAAAGGCTAGGTGCACCCCTGAGTATACCCCCCATGCAGCCTAAGGGTTTATGAATCAACTCAAAAAAATCTGGCAAGTCTCTACTGACATCCAAAGTCAGCTCCCAATCAGTCTTTTTTTCTAATGCACATTTCAGTTGCATTATAGGGTTACAGTTTGGGGACACAAAATGATCCAAATGCTCTGTCTATAACATAATATTTGTGGTAGCTCTTCCTGTCACAACTATTTACAAAATAGCAATTTGAAGAGTAGAGCCGTGGCAACTATTCTAAATAAAGTTAAGCTCTATTTTATTCAGCATAATTAATGTAGGACACATTACAGAAACCATCACAACCGGCTTCTCTAGTTCCTTTCATCTAAATATTTTTTCACAGTGAATGTACTTTATAAATTGAAATCCAATTTCTCAGAATCTGGCTAACAGTACATTACATTATCCGACCCTTCAATTTGATATAATAACTTAATTACGACCTTAATATCTATTATTGGTTTGTTCTATGTGATAAAATACTTAAACGTAATGTCATCCTTGTTAAATTGTCCCTTTGATATCATACGATTGTGTTACAGTGACACCTACTGGGATTAGGGATGCTTTAACATTCATTTCCCCAGATGATACATGACTTTATAGAGGTTTAGAATTGTTGCTTACAATCATTTATCTTTATAATATCATAGATTGAAAGATCTCTCTGTACAATCACTAAGACGAGTTTCCTAATGAAATAGTTTTTATTTTTTGGCAGTTCATTGTAATCTGCATTAAATTAACAATACTTAGGGACTTGACGCACAGTATGTAAAACTTTTCACACATTCACGTATTAAAACATTTTCACAATTCACATATAATAACAGAGCACAGGTAAATAAGAATCTCCAAAATATATACTTGAAAAGATAACTTTTGAAAATATATTTTGTACTTCTGCATCAAAACAGACCTTTTTTAAATAGAAAAGTTATTAAAATGATAAAAATGTTCAAAACTTAAGGGGGGGCAGAGGATGCAGTTGCAACAGGGCCCGAGTGACATGGAGGGCCCATATGGTGTACTTTTCCTATATGAGAGAACTAATAATATACATCATACATTAAAGCTAAGGGCCTAGTACATATTTTGCAGTGGGTCCCGATAGCTTCATGTTACGCCAATGGCTGGGTTCCCAATTAAGTGCATTGAACCTAAGCCTAAATTGCTGTAACTTGCACGTCAGCTTTTGACACCATGGCAACGTTCTGTGTTGCTGCATGATTTTGAAGTTTGGAGTTTTTTCTGTGAAGTATTAATTTTTATGGAAGTATAGATAGATGTAGATCTTTCTGATATTTCTGCTATTACATGCATTTACCGGAAGCATTGCAAAAATATATAATATATGTGTTTTATGTAGCAAACGCCAGGTATGACTGGTATTATTTGCCATCATATAGTTTTTCATGTAATATTTCCTATTCCAACATTATAAACATTAAAAAAAAGGAAACATACACAAAATGGGGTGCTTATACATAGCTAGATGTGAGTCTTATCTGCATGACCGTAATTTAAGGAGATGCACAGGGTGCAGTTGCCCATAAGGTGTCACTTTCCCAAATGAGAAACTTGTACTATAAACCATACATTATAGTCGGGGATCTGGCACATACTTTGCACTGGGTCCTATGAGCTTCAAGTTACGCCACTGCCAATGAGGTATGTTGGATTCACATTTGGAGCTCTAGGCTCTCTCAATGCTTCAATGAAGCTGGAATCGCTCTCCCATTTCATAGTGTGCACTGCGTAACTACAGAGCTTGTGCAGTGAAACCAGAGTCTTCTATTCCAGCTTCATAGTGTGGTTTGTGTACCTAAAGAGCTTGTGCAGTGAAACCAGGGTCTTCTATTCCAGCTTCATAGTGTGCACTGCGTAACTACAGAGCTTGTGCAGTGAAGCCAGGGTCTATTATTCCCGCTTCATAGTGTAGTTTGTGTACCTACAGAGCTTGTGCAGAGAAGCCAGGGTCTACTATTCCAGCTTCATAGTGCACACTGCGTAACTACAGAGCTTGTGCAGTGAAGCCAGGGTCTACTATTCCAGCTATATAGTGCATGCTATCTATCTACAGCACTTGTGCAGTGAAGTATCGGTGTATTACTCCGGCTTCATAGTGCTCGCTGCATACCTACAGCACTTGTGTAGTGAAGTATTGGTGTATTACTCCAGCTTCATAGTGCATGTTGTGTACCTACAGCACTTGTGCAGTGGTTGTGAATTGAAGCCACAGTGTATTACTACAGCTTCATAGTGTTTGCTGTGTACCTACAGTAGTTGTGCAGAGAAGCCAGGGTATACTGCTCCAGCTTCACTAGCAGAATCAAGAGCCCTGGACTGAGGTGAATATAATTTTTTTTTATGAGGTCATAAACAGTGATCATACATGACGATTTTGAACTCTAAAACGGCATTTATACATGTGAGTGATTAGTGTCTCAAATTCACCTGACATGATCCCTTTAAGTTTACAACAAGATGTATTTGGTGACCACAGTTAAGAGCTGTCCATGATGACAGACATGGAAGGAAAATCTACAATTTATATCCATCAACTCGGCTGTGCCTATATATACTGAATAGGAGTAGGAGTATTAAGCTGTAACAATATATACAGGATAGGAGTAGTAGTACTGATCTATGCCTATATACAGAGGATAGGGTTAGTAGTACTGTTCTGTGCCCAGAAACACTGGACTGACACACACACAGAAAACACATCTTGCTTACCTCACACATGTGCTCGGTCTCCACTCAGCCATGCTTCAACAACAGGACGTGTGGATGACTCATCACACAGGTCCTGAAAGATCAATAGTAATACATGTGTATTACAATAGAGAGCAGAACAGGGCAGAGTTGTTCACTACATAAAACTTTGTGTCCGAGGGACACAGAAAGAGCTGGGGCCTGGAGCCAATGCTCCCCCTGCCCCCCTAGAAGCTACACTTCTGTATACCTACTATTATTTATCCCAAGTTTTCCACACCTGGATTTTGGGATCCTCTGCCATTCTTCCTTGCAGATACTCTCAAGTTCCCTCAGGTTGGACAGTGAACATGTTGTGGATCGCGGGTGCACCTGTGCTAAGCTGTCCTGCCCTGCTCCCCCTCACCTTTACTCACCTCTCCTGGCACCGCTCGGGTCCCGGCATGTGGTCCGCACACCTCCTTCCTTCCCGGCCGCGCGCTCCCGGCAGGGAAGGAAGGAACTTAAAGGGCCAGCGTCCTCCTTAATGGTGCTGGCATCAAGGCTCTGCTATATAGCCTGGCGAGGCCCAGCATTCCCGGCCGGATCTTCATGTCCTTTTAATGAAGAGAAAGCCCTCTGTGTTGCTGAGCGTTTCCAAACACCTCTGTGTATTTTGTGATTCCCGTGTTCCTGTATATTTTGAGATTCCCGTGTTCCTGTGGTGATTCCCGTATTCCTGTGGTGATTCCTTTGTTCTTGTGGTGATTCCCTTGTTCTTGTGGTGATTCCATGTCCCTGTGGAAGTCCTGTAATCCTGTGGCGGTCCTGTATTCCTGTGGCGGTCCTGTAATCCTGTGGTGGTCCTGTATTCCTGTGGCGGTTCTGTATACCTGTGGCAGTTCTGTAATCCTGTGGTGGTTCTGCAAACCTGTGGCGGTCCTGCAATCCTGTGGCGGTCCTGCCAGCCGTGCACCCGAGGTCCTGTCATCCCGAGGTCCTGTCATCCCGAGGTCCTGTCATCCCGAGGTCCTGCCATTCCGAGGTCCTGCCTTCCCGAGGTCCTGCCTTCCCGAGGTCCTGCCTTCTCGAGGTCCTGTCTTCCCATGGTCCTGCCTTCCCATGGTCCTGCCTGCCCTGTGTCCTACCTTGGCTGCCACCGTGGGCCCAGTCACACCGGTGGAGTGACCTGGTGGCTCCCTGCCACAGCAAGTCCATCCCGCTTTGCGGCGGGCTCTGGTGAAGACCAGGAGTCCACTTAGACTCGCTCCCAGGTTGCGGCTGGCATCTTTACCTCCCGCGGTAGTCCAGGGAGTCCACAAGACTTTAGTCCCAAGGGACTATTCCCCTGAGATTGTGACAATAGGGTTTTGTTCAGGGATCTGGTTGGGTCAGTTAGCAATGGTCACAGAGTTGTTGTGAAATCACTGCTTTGTTATTTTAGCTGTGTGCTTAGGTTCATTGTGTTGTTAGAAGGAAAGCCTTTGGCCCAGTCTGAGGTCCAGAGCAATCTGGAAGAGGTTTTCATTCAAGATATCTCTGCAATTGAAGTACAATTGAATGTGGCCAAGTACAACCAGTTGTCCTGCCCCTGCAGCTAAAAAGAATACCCCCATAGCATGATGCTGCCACCACCATGTTTCGCTGTTGATATTGTATTTGGCAGGTAAAAAAACAGTGCCTGGTTGTCTCCCCATATACCATTTAGAATTAACACTAAAAAGTTCAGTCTTCTTCTCATCAAAATATAAAATCTATTTCTCAAAGTCTGGGAGTCCTTTATGTATTGAGAATAAGCTTCTGTTGGCACACTCTGCCATAAAGCCCCGACTGGTGGAGGACTGAAGTGGCAATCAACTGTAGCCAATATAGTAACAGTGCTTCCACGGTACTCACAATAGCTAAAATAATTGCTTACCCACAGTATCCAATATAGTAACAATTAGAGATGAGCGAGCACTAAAATGCTCAGGTGCTCGTTATTCGAGACGAACTTTTCCAGATGCTCGAGTGCTCGTCTCGAATAACGAGCCCCATTGAAGTCAATGGGAGACTCGAGCATTTTTCAAAGGGACCATGGTTTGGGAATAAAATGTGTTATTTAATTGAAAAAGAATGTCTTCTGATAAGTTAGCAGATGTATGCTAACATCTGCAATCTATTCTTCACTGTTCCACGCGTATATTATCTCCCGACAAGTTATCAGATGTGAAGAACAGTGAAGAATAGAATAAAAACAGTGAACATAGGATCATTTAAGTGAAAAACACAGTGAAGAATAGATTGCAGATGTTCGGCACATCTGCTTACTTGTCGGGAGATACGCTGTCCCGGGATCCGCTCCTCTTCTTCCACTGAAGTCTCCCCGATGTCTCCCTGCTGCGCGCGATGTCTCCCTGCTGCGCGCGATGTCTTCCTGCTGCGCCCGATGTCTCCCTGCTGCGCCCGATGTGTCTCTGCTGCGCCCGATGTGTCTCTGCTGCGCCCGATGTCTCCCTGCTGCGCCCGATGTCTCCCTGGTGCGCGATGTCTCCCTGCTGCCGTTCCGCGTGTATCTTCCGACAAGTAAGCAGATGTGCCGAACATCTGTACTCTATTCTTCACTGTGTTCTTCACTGTGTTTTTCACTTAAATGATCCTGTGTTCACTGTTTTTATTCTATTCTTCATTGTTCTTCACTGTGTTTGTTTAATTAAATGCTCGATCTTGAGCAGGGGAAATACTCGTCCGAGCAACGAGCCGTTTCGAGTACCTTAATACTTGAACGAGCATCAAGCTCGGACGAGTATACTCGCTCATCTCTAGTAACAATGCCTTCACATTTGCCAATATGGTGAAGGTGTGGTTGGCTGATATGGGGGAGGGAAAGCAGCATAGCTCCCATGCTTTTCTGTACCATGCAATCGGTGGAGCCATCTCTGTATACTGTTTCTCACCGGCTCAGCAAGCAAGCCTTCAACAAATGCATCTCACCCCTGGATGTACTGCAAGTAGAGACAGCTGCACTATTGGCACCAGTCATCTGACCAGTAACAGCTATTGAGAAAAAAATATCTCTACGGTCCCTTACCCTCACAGTTAAGTACTCTAAAACTTAATGTTTTTAATGCCTTTGAACACTACCTGCATTATCACTAAAACCAGAGATGCCTTTTTTTTTGTCAAATGGATTGCTTTGCTTCTTGTAATTAGAGTAGTGTTGGGTTTCATGCATGAATCTGGTACTTCTTAGAGCAGGATTCTGTACATATAGGGGCAGATTTATCAAGCTGTCTGAAAGTCAGAATATTTCTAGTTGCCCATGGCAACCAATCACAGCTCCCCTTTAAAATATTCATGAGCACTGGTAAAATGAAAGCTGAGCTATGATAGGTTGGCATGGGTAACTAGAAATATTCTGACTTTCAGACAGCTTGATAAATCTGCCCCATAATCTTATACAGCCACCCAGAATAATACACTCGGCATTTGCAGTTAATGATGAGTTGACCAGTTCAGGTTCACTGAGTTTGGCCAAACCTCAAACAAATGTTTGATGTAGGTACCCAAAACCAAACGCCTGCCATAAACACCCGCTATTGCTGTTGGCACTGATTGCAGCTGTTAACTCTTTGAATACCAAAGCTGCTTTAAAAACTACAGTTCCGCTCTTCATTATTTAACACTCATGGCTGATGCAGACAATGATCAAAGATCTTACCAGCAGGCTGATCCCAAAGTTTTAACTAGACCAGAGCATTGCGGTTCCAGTCTGCTAATCCCTATTTACAGTACATCTCATCTCAACATCATTGGTGAGGCACGATCCTAGGGGAAATGCCGGCAGCATTTAAAGGGTTAACTACCGCGGTTGGTGCTGACAGGTATCGCTGGTGTTGCCTCTGGAAGTGAGCTTCAACGCTAAACCTCATCCCAACATTGTGGTACAGGGTCACTCATCCCTTCTTGTGAACATGTCATCTTACAGATAAACCAAGATTTGTCCATTAGGTGCATACAAGTTGTTTTGTCCAATATGGATAACAGTCATTCTTTTTTTTTTTTTCAAACATCTTTTTACAGAAAAATAAATTGTTATGATTTTTGTCTACAATAAATGTTTATTTCAGAAATATTTGGTGATGCTGACCAGCAATTTCATGATTCATAGGAGGTAATTTATTATTGTTTTTTTGTCTGTGTTTAGAGTTGCTTTGGCGCAGTTGTGGCACAAATAGGTGCAAGTTTTGGTGCAAATTGACTCCAGTGCCACCCTGATCTATGGGCTGTGAGTCACTTTTTATGTGACTGACGCAAACGAACGACTCCCATAGCATTAGGATGCTGGCACCATACTGCTAAAGCTACTTTAATGAATCTGAAGAGCAGCAGGTCTCTAAAGACAGACATAGAACTGTTGTAAGGAGCCTGCTTAATGATAAATTACACTCATAGTAAAGGAAAGGAAATCTACCATCAAAATCAATCATGATAAACCAGGGGCTCATAGATCCAGGCACTGTGACTCCGGTAATCTTATATTTGTTGTCCATCGTGTCCTTTATTCTAAAATAAACTTATATAATCATGCTAATGAACCTGAAGGAATTCTAAGGTGTTTCCATGAGCGCCACCATGCTGCAGCTTCACAGGTTGTTATACTGTGTAAGGAGCACTTCCTCCACCCACTTCCTTTGCTGTAGTGAGATTACATCAGGCAGAGATATAGGTGTGAGTGCCAAGCAGGACCAGAGAGAGTGAGACAGTGTAACAGCCTGTGGATCAGCAGCACAGAAGAGCTCTGGGAACTGCCCCAGAAGCCCTTGGAGCTCATTAGCATAATTTACAAAGTTGATTTTAGTTGGAAGGAGGAAATTTATAACAACATTAGAAGATTACCACAGTCACAGTGACTGGATCTATGCGTAAGTGTCCCTGGTTTAGCATGCTAGATTTTGATGGTAGATTTCTTTAATTGGATTGGTAGTGTTCAGTACTGACTTCTGATGAGAAAAGCAACACTAACTTGTAATGAGTTGACCAGTGTCTGATCTTCAGTTCTTGTTAAACGATTCCGGTACTGATCAGGCATTTAAATGCAGCATAATGACCATGTGGCACATCTCAACTCAATGAGAGTTTGAGTAATGGAGAAATTTTTACAACAGGATTGTCAAGTTTAAGACCCCCTAGGGCCCTAAACATAATGAACATTGATTTCCTATGATCACTATCCATTAGTCTTCCAAACATATATTAGAAGCAAAGAAAACAACATGTTTAAAGTATATTTTTTTAGAGAACAATAATATGGATTAAGACCTATACTTGATTTTCTTGCAATAAGATTAGACTAATTTGTAAAACATCATATATCACGGGTATAAATAAGTAAATTGTCCCCCCTTAACTTCGTAATGACAAGGCTTTTTTTTGTACTTCCATTTTTTACTCCCCACCTTCAAAAATCTGTAACTTTTTTATTTTTCCATGCCGTGTACTAGGAAGCGGGAAAAAATTCCAAATTCAGTGAAATTGGTGGCAAAACCATTTGCTAAATTTTCTTGTGGGCTTGGTTTTTACGGCTTTCACTGTGCACTCCAATTACATGTGTTCTTTATTCTTTGGGTCAGTACGATTATATAGGTTTTGTTGGGTTTTAATACATTTAATAAAACTTTAATATTCTGTACATAAAAACATTCTTCATTGCCATCTTCTGGTTCTAATAAGTTTTTCATACTTCAGTGTACAAAGCTATGTGACATGTCATTTTTTGTGGGATGAGCTGACGTTTTCATTGCTACCATTTTTAGTAGAAGCAGTCATTTGGGCACTTTTTTCCATTACTGAGTTAAATGGAATAGGCAGTGATACTTATTTTGTTTATGAGTTTCTTTTTATATCAGTTCTAGGGAAAGGGGGGGTGATTTAATTTTTATGTTTTGTAATTTATTTGTTTTTTACAATTTTTCAGACCCCTCAAGGTACTTTACCCTAGGTTGTCTGATTGATCCTACCATATACTGCCATACTACAGTGTGGCAGTATATCGGGAGTCTACTTTTAAATATTATCACATAATATGGGAATAACATTTTTTGTAAATAGATTCTGTTGATCCAGAGAATTATTCTGAGGCCATATTAGGGGTCGGGAAGGAATTTTTCCCTGCTTTGGGCCAATAGGCATCGGCCTCGCAAGGTTTTTGCCTTCTTCTGGATCAGCACAATATAATGTATAGGTTGGACTTGATGGACTGATGTATTTTAGTATCCTCTTTTACTATGCTACTATTTATTACAATGCGCCGCTGACATATTGTAACAAATGATCAGAAACTATACAGCATCAAGTCTTACAAAAAACAGAGACGGTTATAGGAACAGATCGTTGCTGCCCTATGAAGTCACTGGAAGTGACGAAAAAAGCCAAGATAGCAGTGCCAAGACGCTGCCGGCTGGTTTGCTAGCACCAATCGTGGGCATTACCGGTGGGTGCTTCCTGCAGTATGCAGCAAACGCTCATCTTGTAAAGAGAGGGCTCAGCCATGAGCCCTCTCCATACCCCTGCAGCTTTAATGTACAAATGCCTCACATATCAGTATGGGGTTAAACAAATATTTATCCACAGACTTGATAATTTGTTAATGTTGTATGAATTCAGTAAATGCATTTTCTCTTATACGGGAAACATTAAAGGAAATCTACTTATAGATCCAGGCACTGTGAATGTGGTTTAATTGTTATATTTGTTATCCATGGCCTCCTTACTAAAATCAAATTTGAAAATGATGCTAATGAGGCTTAAGGGCTCTGGGAAAGGGGGGGGGGGTTTACCTAAGCCTCTTTGTTCTGTAGCGACACAGGCTGTTACACTGTGTAGGAGCAATTACCCTTTTTGACTGTGCTGAAACTCCCTGCTGCCATGATATTACAGCAGGTAGAGGGAAAAAGAAGGAGGGAGCAGGGAGAGGGGAGGGGATGAGATGTGCACTTCCTGTGGGACTAGAAGAAAATATAATAAGATTGTTACAGTCACAGTGTCTGGATCTATGAGCAAGTGTACCTGATTTAACATGCTTGAATTTTATGGTAGATTTTCTTCAAAGTCTCAAAAAACTGAAGACCAACCTGCTGTTAATTTCCTTAGCCTGGTGTTAATTAACTTTCCATGGTTGGTGAAAGACCCCTTCACTACCAGACTGTAATTTCTTAAACTCTTCCTTGGGGTATTTGGTTTGTACTGTACATCAACAACATTGTTTGGTTTAAGCTTTTGGGGGTTAATTGTTTGTAAATTATTTAGGTAGGACACATTTATATTTGAAACATTGAGAAACTTAATTAGATAATCAGGTATGTGGACACTAATTTTTCCAAGATTCAAAGGAACCTTAATCTCACCTGCATTAGTTATTACTTGCCATTACAATTCACCGCATTGAAAACAATACAACAATGGGGTTGTAATACTAAACGTTAGAGTTTCAATTGAGGAACAGAAATGTTACAGAGGTAGACATATGTCTAAGGGGTAGCCCATAGCAAATGTACTTCTCTATGGACTACACACTAAGTATTTAGAAGACAGAAGTTACACTACATAAACTGGTAGCTAAATATTTGTAAATATTGCCTGTGTATAGTGCAGAGGGTGCCATATTCATGATTTGTGGCTCCCGTTCTTCATGAATCTGGTGCTCCCTGCACTGCCCAAACTTTGTTTTGGTGCACCTTTACCATAGGGCGTGCAATACACTTCTGTCTGACTTTGCATGTTAAATGTGCATGGGAAGGCCTATTTAAATGACAAAATTTGTGTGGCATAAAGAATAGTGCAGCCGCAACACAAAAAGGTTGCGTGCAACACATATTTGGTGCGGGTACATCTTAAACACATGTGCAAGCAGTTTGCACATAAAAGAACAGGCAAAGTCCGACAGAAAACTGGCGCAAGGTCCATAGTAAATGTGCCCCATTGTTAATCTTCACTCAGTTACATAAAGTGACATCAGATCTCAGTAGTTTATTGGTTATTGCAATTAAATTAGTTTCACAGTCAGTAAACTGTCATTTTCCTATTACAGTATGTATTATGAATAACAGCTGTGGATCCTATTGTCACTTATCAAAATGCATTTTACTTATCTAAGGAACATAATTAGCAATTTCTAGATACAATTCCAAAGATCATTTTAAATAAAATTGAATTCATCAATTTAAAATAAAACCCCCTTTTGACTAAAGGTATCAATACAGTAATATCCAATTGTCCACTTCCTGGTAACATCCAAAGGTTTTCTTCTGGCATGCATGGAGTAACAAAATGCAAAAGAGTGTTTCTGTTCTATTCAAATTTATTGGGACTACAGGGTGTAGATTAGTTTTGTGATAATCTCAGGCAGTCCTGGTAGAGATAAATGGAGCAACAAAATACCTGCACAACTTGCCACTCCATGCATACATGGGAACAATGGCCCATTTAAGGATTAACAGTGAGATTTATCAAAGCTTGTGTGCCAATTTTCTGAAATAATCACAATTATTTGTGCACTGCCAAGAAGTGCTAATAGTTAAACCCTTATGCCAGGTGTGAAGGGCGCTATACATAATGCCTGCACACCAGCTATATGCTGCTATATCAAAGCTCCACATACTCTGCATTTCTGAGGGCCTGAAACAAAGCTAGAATAATATTTTATTTTACTAGGTTCCATTGACACATATCAGAAGATACTTGCATTTATACAAGGGAAATGTTAAATAAAGTAGAAGTTGAATTTCATTTGCTATTTCTGAAAACATTGGGGGCAGAAATATCATTAGGTAAAATCTTTCTCCAGTTCTTAGGAGCCTTTGGGCGATATTTATCATACGCTGGCGCTCGTGCGCCAGCGTATGATCGCCCCGCCGCTGCAAATTCTCAGCACGATACATCAAGAGGCTTCTACCTCTTGATGTATCGGGCTGCCAGTAGCGCAGCGTTTATCCTACGCCAGGCAGGGCCTGGCGTAGAAAAAAACTCAGCCGGCAACTTTTCCCGTATGAAAAGTCGCTGGCAGCAGTGAATGCGCAGGCGCGGGGCCCACTCCCGTCCGGCCGCGCACCCCGCTCGGCCGGCCGCTCCCCCCCCTTCACGCCCCTTCACCCCCCACTGGCGTGAAGGTGGCGGATTGGGGAAATAATCACAAAAGCTAGCAATAAGCTAGCATTTGCGATTATTACAGGGCCTCTGCGCCACTGGCGGTGCGCAGAGGTCCTGATAAATATGCCCCTTTATGTTTTGTTATGCACATCATATTTACTATAGTGGCTTGCACACCCTGATAAATGGATCACATGAAGTGTTAATGTTTGAAGTAAGTATGCATATATTTTTTAATGAAAATTTGTAAAAAGGTGTCCAAAAGTCCCAAATTTGAATGCAGTTTTTGTAATGCCGGTATTTGAGTGGGACTTTTTGGAAAAGTCAAACTTTATAAATCTGTCTATGACTTTTGGATTCACATTATACATTTGATATAAGTTCTCTGAAGTGAAGTGGCTTGGCAAAAAGTTGTATATTTGCTGCTGTAAAAGATTGTTATCTAGGACTCAAAACAGTCCTTATCAGTTGTAGGTGGCTTTCGAATTAACCCATTTTAGCCAAAAATGGCTACTGATACCGGGATGAGCGCAGACACTAAGACACACCAGTTTCTTAGAAAATGCAGATTCACAATGTTTATTAGCGCACAGCTGCAATAGGGGTGTGAAAAGGTAATAAAATACTGCAGTGCTATAGGCCAGCTGAATATACCAGAACATTCCCTTTAAGACATTCTCCCAAAACATGCAGATGAACTTAACATATTATTTCTTACACAGAGCACTGTCTCCAGGACTAAAAGTCCTGAGAAGAAGACTCAGATGGCTCCTCGGTGAGGCTAAAACATAAGATAAGCAGGTGCTGAAGCAAAAATATAGGACAAGAGTCAAGGACTGAACTGTCTCTCAGCAGATTAAACAAAATGATGTTTGAATCATAAGATAAATAGACATTTCTACAATATGGCTGACAGTAGTCAGCAAGACCCCCAGCTAAGACATAGTGGCGTCCGTTTAGACCAAAATGGCGTCTGTAGAGAAATATATCTGTAGAGAAACAACAAAAGCAAGAATTGTGAGACATTCTGAATACAGAAAGCTGACATAAATGCAATATTTCACTCCTCGCTGTATCAATAATACATGTGACAGATCTCCTTGGCAATTCTAGGATCCAACTCAACTGCAGGAAACTGCAGTTTGCCATCTAAACACTTCGACAAATGACCATATAAGAGTCCACTAGTGACAATATATTAGTCTCTTTATATAAGAAATAAATAATTGGTTATCAGTTATACAGCCTCTATGCGTTCCATTAAGCTTGAGTGCAGTGGAGATGAAATTAACAATCCCCTTCAGACTTGGCCTCCTTTGAAACCTCACAATTAGATTGACACATGGTTGAACCTATCACCATTCAATACCAAGAATAAGTAGTGAACTGTTTTTACACTTATTATAAATGGCATATTGTATGATTTTTTTTTGATCAGATAGAAAATATTGTTTTATAATGTTTTAGAAATCAAATCTGATGCAGGTCATGTCTATGTAATGTATTTATTGACCAATATCTCTTTTTGCAGCCATTGTTTTGACTATCTGTTGTACTTTTTTAGTACATTATTATTTTACCCATTAAAGTAAATAAACCATATCCCATGGGTAAATTTTTACATATAGGTGCTTAGGGCACCATGTGATTTTACATCTTAAGTTTTACTTATGGGTTTTGACATATTATTTTATTAAGTACTAATTTAAGTTAAGTCTTAGGGGCCCATGGTTAGTTTGGTCTCTCTGAGGTGAATTTTAGAGACTTTTGGCTGCTAGTTTTTGCACCTTATGTATGATCCTGTCTTTTTACTTGTGATACATGTTCAGTTTTTCCTATCCTGGCAGGTGCAAATTTTGGCTTCTTTTTGAGACTTTTGTTGCAAATGTCCCAAATCCACATGGACACAAGCCACGTGAGGGGGTTATAAACAGGAGAGGATACAAGCCATGTGAGGGGGTTGTATACAGGAGAGGACACAAGCCATGTGAGGGGGTTATATACAGGAGTGGACACAAGCCATGTGAGGGGGTTATAAACAGGAGAGGATACAAGCCATGTGAGGGGGTTATATACAGGAGTGGACACTACTGTTAATTTGGGATTTAACATGTTTCATTTTTAGTGCATTTTGAAACTAATTACAGCAGCTGAGGAGAGGCGAGTTGCCTTATTTCATTACTGTTAACATTTGAACTTACAAAATGCAAAGTAAACACAATGTTAACACATGCATTAACACTGCGTTTGTATTGCATTTTGTAAACACAAATGTTAACAGTAATGAAATAAGGCAAATCACCTCTCCTCAGCTGTTGTAATTAGTTTCAAAATGCATTAGAAACGCAATTACCACTACATGTGACCTCACCCTAAGAAGTAACCGATAAAAAAAAAATTTAAGAATTTTGATGAAAGAGGATACTGTGCAAAATGTTAAACAGTTAAAGCATGTGAAATAATTCCAATTTACATGTTAAAATTGGGTCCATGAAAAAGAAAAACTTCCTTTGCACCTGCCCTGGACCAGGTGTAGATTTGCACTTAAAAAGTCGCAAAAAGAGGTGAAAAGTCGCAAAGATCATCTAGAAAGTTAAGATACATGATGCACACTGCAAAAGGTGCAGACCGAGGTGCACTTGAAGAGCGCCAACAAAAGTCGCAAAAAAAAGACAATTTGCCTAGCTGAAACTATGATACGTGTGCCCCTTAGTGTACACAAGCACACTCACATCTTTCTGCCTTTATATATAATTCTTTGCAGTAGTGTATCTAATAGGTGGTGTAAGTGTCATTGGAAACTATAATAAGACTTTATTCTGCTTTCTAATTTTTGACAAACAAGTTATACACCTTTATCAGACATATTGCAGACACCTGATCTTTGTAAATGATAATGTAAGTCGAGAAGCATGACGAAGAGGCAGGTGTGCTCAGGTTCAGCATATAATCTTTACCAATTTCTTCCTATTTAAAAGGATACCTTTGGAGATCCATGTCTGCTCACGAGAGTCCACAGCACTGGATGCAAAAAAGGCAGGCAAAGCAGATTTTCTTGTAATCCATCTACTCCAAAAATAAATAGGTCAAGTGTCTTTGACAGTCTTATGACAGAGGTTACAGTTCAGAAATATTAATTAAAGAGAAGGCAGAAGACATTGAGGATAGAAAAAAATCATTTGACCTAAGAGCTCTGTGAGTTTTTCTAATCTATTCTATAACATATTTCTAAGTTATATAAATTGCAGCATATGAATCATCTATTAGCATGTTGTATCATTAGTTTGCTATACAAAGTTCGAAACGAGACACAACCAATCAGTTTACTAATGAACAAGTCAACACTGGGCATCATTAAGAGTAAAATAATGACAGGCATGTGCAATCAAATATGCACATCAATGTAAAGTATGTCTCCTGTATATTAAAGAAATTTGATTATGACTTCTGACCTCTATGCCTTTTTGTAAAATATTGCCATGTTACTTCTGCAACATGCAAAGGTACAATGTATAGGCTGTAAAAGACATATATATATATCTTATTATCTTACAGTCAAGAGTGCAATTTGAATTTAGAGATCCCATAATAATCAGAGATGAGTCCCATACATTATTTACAATAAACAGTGGCCTACTATAACTAACTCTAACTGAAAAAGAAGAATAAAGATACTGTAATTGTTATTATCTGTAATATTCATTCAGAATATTTAAGCATCTATAGTGAGGTCATTTGTTTGTCTAGTACCAATAGGAAAAAGACCAGGTAACTTATTTAAAATCAGAGATTCTTACATTTTATACATATAATGCACTTCTGCATGAACTCCTTCTGAATGAGTTCCTATGAACTCACAGCAACCAAAATGAAAACATAATTGAGAATTCTGAAAGACAATGCACATTTCTAATATAGTACATCAACACAGATAGGCAAGTGTCAAATTTAAAAATAACATTACAACACACTTTAAAAGGGTTTTCCCACGAATCAAAATTAGGCCCTATCCACAGAATAGGGCCTAACTTGCTGATCGGTGGGGGTCTCAGAGATGCGACCCCCACAGATCACGAACACAAGTGGTCCGATGGGGTCCTGTGGATAGGGCCTAACTTTGATTCATGGGAAAACCCCTTTAAGAGCTTTGGATGCATCAATGATCATATTCAATGTTGACACCAGATATCCATGGGTGGCATGAGCTATTTAAAGCATGGGGCTTTTTTATTCTAGTATACATTTTGTATCATGTCACAAATTTCTTTCATAAAGTGGACTATTTGAAATTAATGTAAGTTTGACTTTATGGTATATTAGTAATGTATATTTATGATGTCATCATATCTCAAAACTAGTATAGTCCTGGATCAGAGAACAAAAAATGTTAGAAATGCATATACTTGAGTATAAGCCGACCGGGGCTCAGCCTGATTGAATATGTGTTTCCATTGAAATGCATGTGATCAGTAATGAGCACCACATGTTTTACATGTTTTGCAAGGAGAGCTTTCATTTATATATTTTTCATTTATTTTATGTATTGTAAAAGTTGTCCATGTAACGTTGATATATTAAAAAATATATCATTTATTTTGTAATTCATTTTAATTATTACATTTATTTGTATTAACTATATTCTTTAAAAAAAAAAAAAAAGCATAATGTAGAGATAAATGGAGAAGATAAATCTCTATATAGCCGTGAATTGAGCTTGTGTGACAGTGTAACTCTATGGAAGTTCTAGTGAAGCTCTTTGTTAGATAAAATACCTCCATTGACAATACATAACTACCCTGTTTCCCCGAAAATAAGACACTGTCTTATATTAATTTTTGCTCCTAAAGAGGCACTAGGTCTTATTTTCAGGGGATGTCTTATTTTTCCATGAACAAGAATTTAAATTTATCATTGAACAAAAAAATCAACTTCTCTAACATCCTTATGACTCTCCAAACTCTGTATTTCATGCTGAATTTCTTGTGACTCCATTTCTATTAGAATCTTCGGCCCCAAACTCTCATGTTTAGTAAAAGCACTTTCCATAAATGACCCTTCTTACCCTGGTGGCTGCTGGGATCACATTTGCAGCGCATCAGTCGGTGATTTTATCCCATGAATTCTTCTCCATGTCACAACCTTCTGCAGCATCTAAAAGATTTACTAATACGAATGTATGGCGCGGGAGGAACTGCTGCAATGATGGCCGTTAGGTCTTATTTTCAGGGGAGGCCTTATATTTCTAAGCCTGAACAAAATTATACTAGGTCTTATTTTCAGGGGATGTCTTATTTTAGGGGAAACAGGGTACATAGACTAGTGGTTACGATGACTGCATAGCACTAGTAGATGTTCAAATCCCATCTGACCAAAAATTAATTAATTGAATAAAATTTGTCAGGGGAAGCCCTCAGAGATGTAGAAATAACATATATATGATATATGACATATATCTCATGTCACATATATCACATATATATGATGGTTTTTCCCCTTGATGTGGTTCCTGCTCTGAAGACAGAAAGACACAAATATTATTAGGATTTCCTCTCTCTCCTCTGCCCGACATCGCCACAGATAGGATTCCCCTGCAGGAACCCGTCCTGAGCTCCAAGGTACATCAGGTCACCCAACTCAATAATAAGCCAAGTAGGACTTTTTCTGCTCAAAATTTGGACTGAAAAAATTGGCTAGTACTTTTTTATGACCTCAGAGGAAGTCTACAGTGCCCAGTTTCTGACTGTGATTTAGAGCATGACCAGCAAGCTCAAGTCTTCCACTCTTTTCACCTGTCATGACAGGAACATCATGAAATGAAACAATTTTGTTAGACAAAAATAGGGAATGCATCAATTTTTGATATTTGTTTGAAAAATAGATACACAAACTTTATGCCAAAAAACTTATCAAAATGTTCAAATGTCTACATTTGTTAAGTTTTGACTTTCCCAGTAATGTTACTCTGTAAAATTGCTGGATATATTAATGTATTCAGTAGGTATTTAAGAATGAAATATTTTACAAAATCCTTCTAATCTGTTTGGCAGAGGTGACAAAATGATGTTATTCTTTTCATATAAATCGGTGTATTTTATGAAAAGCAAAAGTTTTACTCTTCAGTAAATCTAGATATGTATCTGTTTTTCTAAAACCAGATGCTTTTATCACACACACTGTTTTATCTACAAAATCACCACATGGAAACCATATGGGTGGAAATTACAGAAAATATTTTAGAAATGAAGTTGTCAAATTGCCACACACAAGACCTCTGGCATTCCGGAGATGAATTTGCATAGATGAATTAAATGACCCACATAACATTATGTCGCTAATCAATGCTGTAGGGAAAGTGACAGCAAACATATTTTTAACCCTGAAACACTAATGAAAGTACATGAGTAAATTAGTCTGTGCCACTCCATCTTCATAAACTGCTGATTCAATATATCACACCAGAAAAACAGCTGAGTAATTACAGAATGGCGCTTCAAGCAGTAGCAACTTCATTTGCATATTAACAAGCATTTGTCACAATAATTTTCTGTGTCGGTCTGCTAAATGTTAAGCATGATTAATTCCACAAGCAATCCTGTGTAAATTATCAACCGCCTAGTATGACACATTTTAAGGCAACAAAAGTAATGTTTCCACATCACAATAAAGCCTAAGACAGGAGCAAGAAACATTATAAAGGTAGTTAAAGATTTAACTTTCTAGGACTTTTAGAGAGTAAATTAAAGCAAAAGTTTTTGAAGACCTTTATGTACATAATTATACATAGGAAATATGTTCATTCCATCTGGAGCCAATTAGAAAGCCACCTGATTATATATGAAAAGCTGATGATGTTGTTGCATGGCATTTCTTTCAAGCTCATTTCAGATTCAAAGCACCATTTTCATAGTATCATAAATATATAAGGCTGGAAAGAGACGCAAGTCCATCAAGTCCAACCTTTAAGAATGAAATAAATGTAATTTTGTAATCAGTCATTGTATTGTAATCCCCCCCATTCTTCTAATACTCTTAGTTTCTCTTCTCTGCACCTGTTCCTTTTTATACAAGGGTACCCAAAAATGTACACAATATTCCACGTGTGGCAAAACTATGAAAATCTATTGCTCTCTTGATACATGCCATAATTGTATTTGCTTTAGCAGCACCTGCCTGGTTCTGGTCACTAAAATTAAGTTCACCATTCACCAATACCCCCAAGTCTTTTTCAGCTGCAGTTTGCCAAGTAATTGACTGTTTAGAACATAATTTTACCTTTTGTTTGTATGGCCAAGTGCAAAACTTAAAATGTATCTACATTAAACTTCATCAATCATTTCTCCGTCCATTTTAGCTTCCACAATGATGTTATACTAGTATTAATTACTTTACACAGTTAAAGGGGTTATCCGAGTTTAAAAAATTTCTTATGGCCGGGCTGGGGAGGGCTAGTTAAACATAATAAACATGTACTTACCTCGTCCGGCGCCGCTGATGTCCGGCGCCGCGGTCCCTTTGATCCGTGCCCCTGTTTGTTTACAGGGGCACGGAAGACGCGCACAGGGAGGTTCCGGTCCGCGATGTGGACGGCTCCTCCCATCCATCCCTATCTCTCAGCGTTGTAAGCTCCCTGTGCGCACTTGTAATGAAACCGGCGCACAGAGAAGACCGGCCGCGGCGCGGGACATTGGCAGCACCGGAGGAGGTAAGTACATGTTTATTGTGTTTAAATAGCCCATCCCAGCCCGGTCATAAGAAATTTTTTAAACCCGGATAACCCCTTTAAGTATCATCTGCAAACATTGAAACTTGACTGTGTAAACCCACTACAAGGTCATTAATAAACATATTTAAAAAAGCGGCCTCTATACTGACCCTTGTAGCACTCCACTGATAACGTCAACCCAATTTGAGAATGTGCCATTAATGACGACCCTCTGTTTTCTATCACTAATCCAATTTCTTACCAAACACATATACCATCACATTTCTTACCATACACAGATTTTCTCATAGTCTCAGCAGTCTCATTTTATATACCAACCTTTTATGCAGTGCTGTATCAAATGCCTTGGAAAAGTCCAGATATACAACATCCACTGCCTCCCCCAGGTCTAGTCTGGAACTTACCTCCTCAGAGAAACCAAACAGATTAGTCTGACAGGACCAATCAGGCATAAACCCATGCTGATTCTGGGTTATAAGGTTATGTACACTGAGATATTCTAGGATAGCATCTCTAAGGAACTCCTCAAATCTTTTCCCTAAAACAGAAGTTAGACTCACAGGTCTGTAGTTTCCAGGATTGCTTTTTGATCCTTTTTTGTATATTGGCACCACAATTTCTATGCACAAGTCCTGTGGAAGGAATCTTCAAATATTACAAATATTGTTCTGTCTATCATGGTAAATAGTTCACTTGGGTGTATACCATCTGGGCCTAGTGATTTGGTTTTTTTTAGCAGTTTTGAGGCGGCACCGTACCTTTTCCTGGGTCAATAGATTGGCCATTTCCTCATCTCCCTCCACCATGACCCCCCACAGAGGACCCACACTCTCTATTTTAGTTTCTTATCAATTATATACTTCAACAAAAATTTCTTTCAGTCTCTATTTTTGCTGCCTTTATCTGTTTTTTAAAGAATTTAATTTTCTCTTTATAATAATTTCACCAACAGAATATCCACTCACAGACACATATATGTCCATCAATATAGAAGACTCTATACCATATTTTTGTCTTCCCGACTGCACCTACTAAAAACTTTATAATAATGTAACACCTCATCACTACTATTGCGTTTCAGCACCTTAAATGCCTTATCTTTGTTGCGTATTGCTCTCCTTATAGTACTAGTTAACCACATTGGCTTTTTCTTGTTTCTCTTATGCTTTATATGGTTTGTGTTGCTCAAAATCCTTTTTTAGAATATTTTGTTTGTGAGGCTTCTGGCATTAGTCTACACACACTTTATATAGTTTTCCCCCTTCCTCCCCCATGTACCATGCCTTTTCCTAGTTCCCTATCCACCCATTTAGGTGCAGCCCATCCATACTGTACAGCCTGTAGCCAACAGCAAGGTCAGCCCAGTTTTCCATGAACCCAAACCTCTCCTTTCTACACCAAATTTTGAGCCACTAATTTACCTCCCTAATCTCCTGGTGCCTTTCTGTTGTGGCGCATGGTACAGGTAGTATTTCAGAGAAAACTACCTTTGAGGTACTTGCCCTGAGCTTATTGCCTAAATCTCTGAAATAATTTTAAGGAACTTCCACCTACCATTTACTTTGTCATTGGTGCCAATGTGGACCATGACCGCTGGACCCTCCCCAGCCCCTCCCAGTAATCGGTCATCCCAATCTGCAACATGACGAACCCGAGCACCAGGTAAACAACACACTGTTCAGTATGTACAGTCTGTGTGACAGATCGCCCTGTCTGTTCCTCTAACAATGGAATCTCCCACTAGCAACTGCCTGTGCTCCCACCCCCTTTTTTACTGGAGCAGACAGCCCCCTGGTTGCTAAAAGCCATTTCTTCAATATCGCTACCCGTGAGCTGATATCCCACTCATCCCCCAGCTTGGCAAACTTATTGGGGTGCACCAGATCAGGACTAGACTCTCTGCATCTTAATCCCTTTACTCAGCCTTCTACATGTTACCCAACTAGCTGCCACCTCCCTCTGAACCTCCAAACTACTATCCCCACACCCATCTTCCCCACTGAGTTTGTGTTTCAGGAGCATCAAACTTCACTCCATATTGTAAATTGCCCACAGCATTGAAACTTGCTCATTTAGATCCAGAATCTGGGCTTCCAAATGAGCAATTTTCACACATCCCAGAAAGCAGTATGCCCAATCAAACGATAGAAAATATGGAAGAAAAGATAAATTCACAGAAAAAGCATACCACAAATAAAATAGCAGTTACCTGTTAAAGTCCCGCTTTGGACACTGCACTCACTTAAGATCACTGCACACTTGCAAAATGCTTGCACACTCACTTTTCTGTTTACTTTTTAATGGGTTAGATGCCAAAATAAGCCACTGCTTTCACTGCAAAAAAGATCTTCCTGCAAAACCCAGGTTTTTTGCTTTTTTTAAACAAGCAAAATGGTTTCATTATATATTGAAATAATTAATGGTGGCTTTTCCAAAATTGGAATTGTAGTGAAGCATATGTGGTTCAGGAACAGTACCTCATATGGTCTAACAATAGCAGCTGATGACACACAGCAAGTGGGCTACAGTAACATGACCACCACATTCAATATCCGTGATACAATCCTAAAAGCTATTTATTATACATTTAAGCTGTATTCCCTTTACCTTGAACTGTACAACAACTTACATCATAGCCTTTGCATGAGCTCAGAAACTCAACTCATTTTATTATAGTTGGATCTCGGCAGTTGACTGCCCACTGATTATGCTGAAGTCACTGATGACACCAAGCAATTATTAATAATTCATTAACCCCTGCCTGCACAGCAGTACACAGTAATTGCATGTTAAGGTGTGTATGACTAAGCATCATGATTAACAATTACTTCATAGTGATTTCATGGGCTCAGAAGCTCATCTTCCGCAATCATTAAAGGCCGCCCAGTGTTGATTTATTGCTGAGTTCCTGCTACAATGGACATGGTCATTGATTACAACAATCATGTCTGTTTAACCACTTAGATGCTGTGGACAATAGCAACTGTGGCATCTTCGCATTAAAATCATCTATACTTAGGACGCATTTGGTGCCCTCTAGAAAACATAAAATTTTCCCATCCTCTTCACCCCTCTGCTTTAGAGGCTGTGACGAAATGAGATCAACATTACATATTTGGTGGTGCCCTGAATACCTTATGTGGGCTTGAATGAGATCAATGTGCTTGCAAATCTGAGCTGGACACCAAAATAGTAATGACATTTCATGACCCCCTCCCCATCCCTCCCATGTCTACCCCTTATTTTTGTCTTTTCTTGGTTGTCTTTACCATCTTAGTTCTCTTTTACCTCACAAGGCCAAATGACTGAATTAGATACTGCTATGCTATTGGTGTTCCCATACCCCATATGTTGGGAGATGGGTACAACCCTCACTTTCATTCTTTATGATTTTAGATCTGTTTTATAATTTTTTGTTGTAGGGCAACTTTATATTGCTTTATTACCACTGCACCCCCTGCATGTTGATACTATTGTGAATATTGTAGAATGGGTGAAAATGATTTGCCAATGTCATCTCCTTAATCACCAGTAATACAAAGCTAATAACATTTTCCCAGTAAATTAAAACTGTAGAGAAAACTATAAATTGTTGCTCGAAACATGCTGAAAACAATGCATTGATATTATATATTTTTTGAAAATGCCACATGTACTCCTTAAGCATATCACATCTTGCAAAGCCCTCAGCTTGTGCTGTCTTTTGGAAAACAAAAAAATATATATGACTACAGAAGATTTCAATTCAACCCTTTTTTTTTCTATTCTTCTTGTGTGTTGGAGGTTCCTGTCATTTACTAACACTGAGGAAGTCTAGAGAAAATCTGCATGATGTAGTCTCCAGTGTTAATGGAATCCATTGATGGACATGTCAGATCAAAGAACTCTTCATCAGCCACTATGAGTAGATGTGGCGTTGGAGTAAATCAATGGGGTTAAGAGAGTCACAGCAGTTTGTAGAGAAGGTCTTTATCTCATATTAGTTAGTAAAATTATACACTTATTCATCTATGCACTTATTTGACCAACCCCTTTAAGCCCCAGATTGATCTATTGGGTGGGCTATAAGATAACTGAATAGGAAATATAACAAACTGACAAAAAATAAAGCAATGTTAGTGCTAAAAACACTTGGAGACGTCCAACATTGTTCATTAAGATTGTTGAATCTACTTCAATAGATACTTTTTAAAATACTTTTTTGTAATTAACTTTATTTTCATTTTCTGAAGGTTATTTTTTTACTTCAATTTTCTGTTAATAAATATGGAGGCTTCTATCTTGCTTGAGATCCTGCCAGAGGCAGATTCATTGAAGTCTATCAGCCCTGTACAGAATAGAGGTTTTAGATGAGCTATGATATTGTCTATTGTAAGCAGTGGAGGCAATCATGTTGCATTCTAGTGAGGGGACATCTTTAGTAATCCTAACATGGATTTAAAGGAAAGGATATCTAACACCAGGATGAAGAATTGTAAACCAAGCACACTTATATTCTGGTCTATGTCCCTTCTGGCAGGATATGCTCTTATTTTATATTCTTATGTTCTGGTTTTTACAAAAAATGGGCTTTTAATATTATGTCACACTCATGGAGCTTGGAACCCCTTATTTGCATAATGTTTAAAGCCTTTTTTTCTTAAAAACAAGGACATAGGAAGCTTAAAGAAGAGCAGATTCTGCCAGAGGGGACACACACCAGCATGTCAGTGTGCTTGGTTTACAATACTTCATACTGTTGGTAGATGTCCGTTAAAGGAGGATGATACTTCAGCATAGACAACATCTACAGAATTATCAAGTGTCAGTCTGTTATTACAAGTTACAACATAGAGGTATGCGTTAGAGAGCAAGACAGAAGAGCAAAAAAGAGCAAAAAACTTTACTAGAAGTATGTTAGGCTATTAAACATTTGAAGGTATTTACTGTATAAGCTATTTTTCACCTTGCTGCATATCACAACAGATATCTAGTAAATGTGACACAAATCTTCAGCAAACCGCCAGCTGTAATTCCTGATGTTGTTCATTCCACAGCAGACAGTGGGTTGACAGGGAGATCATAAATTAAGAAAAACCAAAGCAAAGGATAGTGTTGTTTCAGTGCTGTTTTCCCAACACACAAACAGAACTTCATTAGAGATGAGCAGGTTGTTTAAAATTCAAGTTTGATGGGTTCATCAGAATTTTGTGAGAATTTCACAGACCCAGTTATTTGCATGCAGGATGAAATAAGCAGTGGAAATACCACACACCCTTGATCTCAATGTAGTTGAAGGCGTTCTGGGTGTTCAGACCAAGTTAGTCAGCAATAAAAATAGCAATCGGACTGTTCTGTATTGGCGACTACTTGTGCTGCCACTGAGCTCTCAGTGTCGGATGGGAACTCCCCAGCAATGCCTGCACCGAAGTTCACTTGTACTTTCTCATTTTAGTCTATCTATCTATTCTCTAGTATTGGTATATAGAATGCTATGCTATTATATTGATGTGAATCCAGCAGGGTGGAAACCCAGAATTTGGCACTGTTGAGTATCAGGACAACAAGGGTTTCAATGTGCAGGCACTGGAGCATATAAAGGCATACAGAGGCAAGGACATGCTGTCCTCAGTGGGAGGTGTCTCCTTGTTCTCAGCATCTCCCCAGCCACGCTACAGTGACACCCATTAATGGCTCTGGTGTCACCCAGCTCCCACACCTTCTGTTCAAAACTGCTTCTTGGCCGGACAGTGCGGCATAAGACCACCGCTTGGGCTTGAGGTTCAGCAGCAGCAACCACTCATCTGTCTGCTCCTGGGTGGTGTGTGGTCTTTCACCCAGAAAGATGAGTTTTAACACTGCCTTTTGCCATTGGGCACTTAGAACTGCCTACAATCTGACTGACCCCATGACAAGCAGCAATCTCTCCCTAGCTGTCTCTTGTATGTAATGGCATCTGGATATGTGACCGTGTTCTTACCCTGCAGAGTCACATGTCCAACCGAGGCAATCACAGGCATGCCGGCAGAGGACATGCCTGTGGTTGCTAAGGGGCTGTAAGCTGCTTGATTGGCATTTTTTCCCACACACATACGTGGATCCTGAACAGCAGTTCGGTCTCCAGATCTATGGGTGTCGATCTATGGTTCTAAATAGTGTTTATCGATCTTCCTAACAAAATACTCCTTATAATTTACATTCAATGCCCGACTTCATCATCCAGCATTAGCCACTATAATTGTCCCATCATCACACATCTACTTTAGTCTAACTATTGTAATAAGTAAATGCAATGAGGTTGATTTGTGTACTGCTCATTGAAAAACTGCTTTTATTGTGAACTTAAAGTAGTTTTCTGCTCATTAAAATATGAGTGGTTCTGCTCTGTGCTGTATGACTGAGAAGATTTATTTTAAAGTGTTTGTATTCTGTGTGCATTGTTATCAAATGAGTCCTTTGGGTAAATTGTATATTGTAAACAACAGAAAAGCAAAGAACACAATTTGCAAAACATTTTACCATTGTTAGAGGGTTCTAGAAATTGACTTAAAATTTAGTTTAAGTCAATTTGCTTTCATGTCTAAAGTAAAACTTGTTTCTTATATACTATACATAGTGGGGTATAAGCCGACCCAAGTATAAGACGAGGCACCTAATATTACCCACAAAAAACTGAGAAAATGTATTGACTCGAGTATAAGCCTAGGGTGGGAAATGTCCAGTAGTTTCCCTTCATCAACGAAAATGTCCATTAGTCTCCCCTCATGAATGAAATGTCGACAGCAGCTCCTCTAATTAATAATGTCTACAGCAGTGTAATGTCCTCAGAAGAGTGCCCCCTTTTGTGTAATGCCACAGCAGAGTGTCCCCTTAATGTGATGTCCACAGAAGAGTGCCCCTTTAACCCCTGGTGCAGCAGGACGTTACAGTACGTCCCTGCGGGTAGATACTTCCCGCACCAGGACATGCTATAACATCTTGCTTCTGGCAACGGCTCACATACCGAGCCGGCACCGGAAGCAGCGGCTGTCACCTGTATATCACAGCTGACACCGCACGCTAACACCCGCGATCGGAGCTGACTCTCATCACAAGTGTTAACCCCTTACATGCCGCGGTCATACTTGCATGCTTCCCCTATGGATTGAATCCCCCGGGCCATTTACCGGGGGATCTGATCCACTTCTGGGCAGCCCCGAGGTCTGCCAAGTGCCCCAGGGTTGCCCAATGTTCTGAGCAGTCAGACCCCTTCTGGGTCTGACTGTAAACTGTCTGCGCATGCGTCTGCATGCTCACATAGTTTACACTCCTCTACAATGAATTAGTATTGGACTTGAACCAGCAATCAGAGCATCGCTGGTTCAAGTTCAAGTGTGGAAAAGTAAAGTTCTAAAGTTTACACTAGAGATGAGCGAGCACTAAAATGCTCGGGTGCTCGTTATTCGAGACAAACTTTTCCCGATGCTTGAGTGCTCGTCTCGAATAACGAACCCCATTGAAGTCAATGGCAGACTCGAGAATTTTTCAAGGAGACCAAGGGTCTGCACAGGGAAGCTTGACCAAATACCTGGAAACCTCAGAAAATGATGGAAACACCACGGAAATGGACAGGAAACAGCAGGGGTAGGATGCATGGATGCCTCTGAGGCTGCTTAATCGCACCATTATGCCAAAATTATGGGCAACAGCATGGCCATGACAGAGTGACCGAATGAGGCTAGATAGCATCTAAAACATCCAATAATTGACCCTGACACTATAGAGGATGGCATGCAAAGGCAGCGGCAGCAGCGGCAGGCTAGAGAGTGGCATGGCGACATACCCCAAATGGCTTAAAACCAATGGGTGGCATAGAGGAACCAAAGGAGGTGAGCAAGAAGTGCTGAAATGATTTCCTATGTGAACAAAAGGTTGACGGTATATATAGTCAATAACACAGCATGGTGGCGACATAGTGACCAAGTTCCATAACGTATCTGGTGAAACACCCTAAAAAAATTAACCTGACACAGCTCGTTTGATAAGGGGACGACATGTGGAGGCAGCCATGGAGACGACTTCCATGATTAAGAGTGACAGTATGGGGCATCCATATTGCGCTGCTATGATTGAAACCTCAGGTCTCCAGCATGGCGGCAACAGATGCGCTGAGTTCCATTATGTATATGGTGAAACACCTGAAAATTCTGCCTGACACAGCTAATTTGATAAGGGGATGATGTGCTGTATATCCTCTCGCGCTCCAGTGTCTGGGGTATAGACAGTTGAAAGTTGCGCATGGAGACATTGGTGGACGCTGTGGAGGATCATGGAGGCGAAATGGACAGGAAACAGCAGGGGCAGTATGCATGGATGCCTCTGAGGCTGCCTAATCTTGGGATGGAGCTGGCGGTCCGCTGCAAGGACAGCTTTCTCCTGTCCAAGCCCCTGTCTCTCGGCTCCTCCCCACCCAAAATGGGCCTGGGGGCCAGAAGCGTTTCCTTTGAAAAAAGTATCATTTTCAAAGCAGGCGGGGGCTACAAACAGCACTTCTAAGAACCTTTTGGATAAGATCAAGTGTACTGCTGTTCTTATAAGTTTTGGTTATAGCGGGTGAGGGGAATGTAAACAGATGCGCAAGAAGCGCTGAAATAATATCGGTAAATGATCAAAGTTTTCCAGTATATTTTGTGGATAACACAGCAGAGTGGCGACAAAGTTAACAAGTTTGATGTGGAAGCCATGAAAACAACCCAAAATTCTGCCTGACACAGCTCATTTGATAAGGGGATGATGTGCTGTATATCCTCTTGCGCTCCAGCGTCTGGGGTATAGACAGTTGAAAGTTGCGCAAGGAGACATTGGTGGACGCTGTGGAGGATCATGGAGGCGAAATGGACAGGAAACAGCAGGGGCAGTATGCATGGATGCCTCTGAGGCTGCCTAATCTTGGGATGGAGCTGCCGGTCCGCTGCAAGGACAGCTTTCTCCTGTCCAAGCCCCTGTCTCTTGGCTCCTCCCCACCCAAAATGGGCCTGGGGGCCAGAAGCGTTTCCTTTGAAAAAAGTATCATTTTCAAAGCAGGCAGGTACAAATAGCACTTATAAGAACCTTTTGGATAAGATCAAGTGTAGTATTGTTCTTATAAGTTTTGGTTATGGTGGGTGAGGGGAATGTAAACAGAAGCGCTGAAATAATATCGGTAAATGATAAAAGTTTGCCAGTATATTTTGTGGATAACACAGCAGTGTGGCAACAAAGTTAACAAGTTTGATGTGGAAGCCATGAAAACAACCCAAAATTCTGCCTGACACAGCTCATTTGCTAAGGGGACGATGTATGGAGGCAGCTATATGGACGACTTTGGGAGGCAGCTATGGAGATGATGTGTGGAGGTAGCAATGGAGACAACGTGTGGAGGCAGCTATAAAGATGACGCGTGCAGGCTGCTATGGAGACAATTACCTAGAGCCAGTTGGCCCTGGCATAAAATAGCCAGTTTCCTCTGCTTTAGTGTACAAAGAGGAGGCGAAGGAGTAAAATGAGGAGGAGTGCATACATTATTGAGGTTGAGCTTCTTTCACCTGGTGGAGAATGGAAATCCTGAGAAATCCAGGCTTTATTCATCTTGATAAGCGTCAGCCTGTCAGCGCTGTCAGTCGACAGGCATGTACGCTTATCGGTGATGATGCCACCAGCTGCACTGAAAACCCGCTCAGACAACACGCTAGCGGAAGGGCAGGCAAGAACCTCCAAGGCGCCAGTTCGTGCCACATGTCCAGCTTTGAAACCCAGTAGTTGTAGGGAGCTGTGTGATCATTTAGGAAGATGGTATGGTCAGCTACGTACTCCCTCACCATCTTTCTGTAAAGATCAGCCCTACTCTGCCGAGACTGGGGACAGGTGACAGTGTCTTGCTGGGGTGACATAAAACTGGCAAAGGCCTTGTAAAGCGTACACCTGCCAGTGCTGGACAAGATGCCTGCTCGCCTACTGTCCCTTGCTACTTGTCCCGCAGAAGTACGCCCTCTGCCGCTAGCACTGTCAGAAGGGAAAAACTGTTTCAGCTTCGGCACCAGGGCCTGCTGGTATTCATGCATTCTCACACTCCTTTCCTCTCCAGGGATGAGAGTGGAAAGATTTTGCTTGTAACGTGGGTCCAGGAGAGTGAATACCCAGTAATCGGTGCTGGAATAAATTCTTTGAACACGAGGGTCACGGGATAGGCAGCCTAGCATGAAATCTGCCATATGCGCCAAGTCGCAAGAATTCACTCCCCTCACTGGCCTGACTGTCCATTTCCTCCTCCTCCAACTCCTCCAATTCCTCTTCTTCTGCCCATACACACTGAACAGTGAAGGACTGATAAATGCTCCCCTCTTCTTTCTCGCCAACATTCTCCTCCTCTTCCTCCTCATCCTCCTCCACCTCCTCTGATATGCGCTGAGAAACAGACCTGAGGGTGCCTTGGCTATCAACAAGGGAATCTTCTTCCCCCATCTCT
This sequence comes from Engystomops pustulosus, assembly GCF_040894005.1. Taxonomy (NCBI): domain Eukaryota; kingdom Metazoa; phylum Chordata; class Amphibia; order Anura; family Leptodactylidae; genus Engystomops; species Engystomops pustulosus. Next base: position 59,593,741 of record NC_092415.1, read on the forward strand.
TGTGACGAGCGCAAAGCTTCTGACTTCATGCTGACCAGAGAGTTTTTCAACAGGCCAAGTAGCGGGATGGTGAGGCTGATGATGGCGGCATCGCCACTGACCATCTGTGTTGACTCCTCAAAGTTACTCTGCACCCGACAGATGCTACTCCTCATTGTAGACTTGAGGAAGCTGACTGACCTGACTACCAGTTCTGGTGGAAGTTGACATCTGGCAGTCTACAATTGCTCTGCGCTGCGGGTAAACTCTGGATAACATGGTTAATGTTGAATTCCACCTCGTGGGCACGTCGCACAACAGTCGGTGAAAGGGCAGTTGGAGGTGGCGCTGCGCTGCCCTGAGAGTGGCAGCATCTGTGCTGGACTTCCTGAAATGCGCACAGATGCGGCGCACCTTCGTGAGCAAATCAGACAGATTGGGGTATGTCTTTAGGAACCGCTGAACTATGAGATTTAACACATGAATGGCACATGTGTCAGTCTGCTGAGTTGCAGAGCCGCCACCAGGTTACGGCCGTTGACACACACAACCATGCCTGGCTTCAGGTTCAGCGGTGCCAGCCACAGATCAGTCTGTGCCGTGATACCCTGTAACAGCTCTTGGGCGGTGTGCCTTTTATAGCCTAGGCTCAGCAGTTTGAGCACCGCCTGCTGTCGCTTAGCGACGGTACTGCTGCTGTGCCTAGAGCTACCGACTGATGGTGCCATGCCCACGGATCGTAATTCGGAGGAGGAGGTGGAGGAGGGGTGGGAGGAGGAGGAGGCATAATAGGCCTTTGAGACCTGGACCGAGGTAGGCCCCGCAATCCTCGGCGTCGGCAGCATATGACCAGCCCCAGGGTCAGACTCGGTCCCAGCCTCCACCAAGTTAACCCAATGTGCCGTCAGCGATATATAGTGGCCCTGCCTGGCAGCACTCATCCACGTGTCCGTGGTCAGGTGGACCTTGTCAGAAACGGCATTGGTCAGGGCATGGATGATAATGTCTGACATGTGCTGGTGCAGGGCTGGGATGGCACATCGGGAAAAGTAGTGGCGGCTGGGGACCGAATACCGAGGGGCGGCCGCCGCCATGAGGTTGCGAAAGGCCTCGGTCTCTACCAGCCTATAGGGCAGCATTCTCAGGCTAAGCAGTTTGGAGATGTGGACGTTGAGGGCTTGGGCGTGTGGGTGGGTTGCACTGTACTTCCTCTTGCGCTCCAGCATCTGGGGTATGGAGAGCTGAACGCTGCGCATGGAGACATTGGTGGATGCTGTGGAGGATCGTGGAGGCGAAGGTGTGGTTTTCGCATGGGAGGTGTTTGGGCCAGGGTCCTGGGCAGGGGGCTGACTAGCAGAGGCAGCAGGTGACACAGGGGAAGGAGCAGTGGTGTGCCCGGCTGGAGGTGAACGGCCTTGGTTCCATTGAGTGGGGTGTTTAGCATTCATATGCCTGCGCATACTGGTGGTGGTTAAGCTGGTAGTGGTGGAACCCCTGCTGATCCTGGTGTGGCACAGGTTGCACACCACAGTCCGTCGGTCATACCGTGTTTCTTTAAAGAACCTCCAGACTTCCGAAAATCTAGCCCTCGCCACGGGAGCTTCACTACGTGAAACATTTGGCGCTGATGCACCAGCTCTGGCCCTGCCTCTCCGTCTGGCCCCACCACTGCCTCTTCCAACCTGTTCTCGTCGAGGACTCGCCTCCGTCTCAGAAGCACTGTGTTCACCCGGCCTATCAACCCAGCTTGGGTCTGTCACCTCATCATCCTCCGATCCCTCAGTCTGCTCCCCCCTCGGACTTCCTGTCCTGACAACAACTTCACCACTGTCTGACAACCGTGTCTCCTCATCGTCCGACACCTCTTTACACACTTCTTCCACTATGTCAACAATGTCATCATCACCCACAGACTGCGACCGGTGGAAAACCCGAGCATCGGAAAAGAGCTCAGCAGCAACCGGACAAGTGGTTTGTGACTCTGGGAAGGGTCCAGAAAACAGTTCCTCAGAGTATGCCAGTTCAAATGCCAAATTTTCCTGGGAGGGGGCAGACTGGAGGGAAGGAGGCTGAGGTGGAGGAGCTGGAGTAGTGCGGATTTCGGTGACATGGGTGGACTGCGTGGAAGACTGACTGGTGGACAAATGGCTATAAGCATTGTCCGCAATCCACGACATCACCTGTTCGCACTGTTCTGGCCTCAACAGTGCTCTACCACGAGTCCCAGTAACTTGAGACATGAACCTAGGGAGTGTAGCTCTGTGGCGTCCCCCTGCTCCCTCATCAGCAGGTGGTGTCTCACCCCGCCCAGGACCTCGGCCTCTGACCCCTGCAGTAGTTGGACGCCCACTCCCTCGTCCTCTACCCCTCTACCCCTAAGTGTAAACTGTAAATTTTTTTTGTGTTTTTTTGGTGCTTTTTTGTGTTTTTTTGTGTTTTTGTTTTTTTAACAAAACAATGCTATCCTATTGCTATGGCTAGTTTCTAGCCTACACTGACAGCACACAACTAGATTTTGTGCTGTGCCTGATGACTTTGAGTTATAAAAAAAAATAAAAGTAAAAAAAAAAAAGCAGACTGTGCCTAATTCAATCAAACCCATAATAAATTGTCCCACTTAGGTGTTTGAGATGGAGCTAAACAGCTCACTAAGAGCTAAACAGAACGTTCGCAAGACTCCCTGCAAATTCGTCACCATATGGTACTAGCTGCACTACTAGTGCCAGCAAGGCCAGCCACAAGCAAATCAACCAAAAATAAAATATATAACGCTATTGTAGCCCTAAGAAGGTCTGTTGGGTTCTCGTATGGCTAGTTTCTAGCCTACACTGACAGCTCACAACTGGATTTTGTGCTGTGCCTGATGACTTTGAGCTAGTTTCTAGCCAGACTGTGCCTAATTCAATCAAACCCCTAATAAATTGTCCCACTTAGGTGTTTGAGATGGATATGTGTGTCACTAAGAGCTAAATATTAAGTTCGCAAGTCTCCCTGCAAATTCCTCACAATATGGTACTAGCTGCACTACTAGGGCCAGCAAGCCCAGCCACAAGCAAACAAAAAAACTGTGCCTAATTCAATCAAACCCATAATAAATTGTCCCACTTAGGTGTTTGAGATGGAGCTAAACAGCTCACTAAGAGCTAAACAGAACGTTCGCAAGACTCCCTGCAAATTCGTCACAATATGGTACTAGCTGCACTACTAGTGCCAGCAAGGCCAGCCACAAGCAAATCAACCAAAAATAAAATATATAACGCTATTGTAGCCCTAAGAAGGCCTGTTGGGTACTCGTATGGCTAGTTTCTAGCCTACACTGACAGCTCACAACTGGATTTTGTGCTGTGCCTGATGACTTTGAGTTATAAAAAAAAAGAAAAGTTAAAAAAAAAGAAAAACAGACTGTGCCTAATTCAATCGAACCCCTAATAAATTGTCCCACTTAGGTGTTTGAGATGGATATGTGTGTCACTAAGAGCTAAATATAACGTTCGCAAGTCTCCCTGCAAATTCGTCACAATATGGTACTAGCTGCACTACTAGTGCCAGCAAGCCCAGCCACAAGCAAACAAAAAAAAAAATATAAAGCTATTCTAGCCCTAACAAGGGCTGTTGGGTTCTTGTAGACTCACTCCTGCCTAACAGTAAGCTAATATAACACCCTAACGCTATCCCTGCAGCAGCAGCAGCTCTCTCCCTAACGGCATCCAGACAGAGAATGATGCGAGCAGCGCGGGCAGGGGCTAGTCTATTCCAGGGTCACCTGATCAGTCCAGCCAACCACTGCTTTCGACGTGTAAGGGTACCACGTCATGCTGGGTGGAGTGCAGAGTCTCCTGGCTTGTGATTGGCTCTGTTTCTGGCCGCTAAAGATCAAAACGGCGGGATATGCCATTTTCTCGAGCTGGCGAAGTATTCGTCCGAGCAACGAGCAGTTACGAGTACGCTAATGCTCGAACGAGCATCAAGCTCGGACAAGTGTGTTCGCTCATCTCTAGTTTACACATTAGAATAAATAAAAAATAAATACATAAAAATATAAGCCCCTAGATCAGTGGTGGCGAACCTATGGCACGGGTGCCAGAGACGGCACTCTGAGCCCTTTCTGTGGGCACCCGGGCCATCGCCCCAGCACACCAGACAAGACTCAAAGAATCTTCCTGCAGTTTCAAGAAACTTAAAAGATGCTGCTTTCAGTCATAGTTTAATACTTACTTCGCTACTTGGGACAGTAGGAAGGTGGAGAATGTGTAGACAGCGCCAAATTATTTTTGGAGGACCTTCTGCTGACCCCACGATTCTCTGTGTACAGAATGACCCTCGAAAGAGGCTGCAATTATGCAAATTTTTCATCCTTCTTTCTACTGTGTTGGTGTCCTCAGGAGGCCACTTTGATTGAAAGTTGTTGAAGAACAGGGAGCAATAAGTTACTGCATTAATTTTTGGTTGGCACCTCGCGATAAATGAAGGGGGTTTGGGTTGCAGTTTGGGCACTTGGTCGCTAAAAGGTTCGCCATCACTGCCCTAGATAGATGAATAGATAGATATTAATTTTTTTGTTAACCAATTCTATTTTCCTATAGCTAAGAGCAGTTATTTACTATCCTGGGCAATGCCGGGATCTACAGCTAGTTAGAAATATAATTGCCTCATCTATTGCAGGCTACACCTCTAAAGTATATGCAGGCGATACAAAACCTGCAAAAGTGTCTATGACATTAACAACAAGAGCCTAATTATATAAAGGCCATAATCAATGTTTGCTCTAACTATTAAATAAATTATCGAACCAAAATGGGGCCCATTTACTTACCCGGTCTTGTCGCAACCCCCGATCTGGACGGTCCGACGAAGATGAAGTTAGGCTCGATTCATCAACATCGTGCGCCCGAGATCCTGCATCTGTCGCTTCCCTGCTAAGGTCCGCCAGAGTTCACCTTCTTCTTCCCGGTTTGTCTGAGTGCATGTCTTGCGACACAATTTGTGTTGTTAAATCCTTCGCGTTGTCCGAATCCGTCGGATCGTTCGATGGCCTGTCCCCCATCTGTGTAGTGTTAAAGCCGTCGCCGATGTGCCAAAATCCGATTGCGTATGCCAAAAACCCCTGTTAAAAGCGGCGCAACTCAGAAATTGACGGGAAATCCAAAGAAAATGCGGTGGGCGGACCCTTAGTAAATGAGCCCCAATGTGTAAGACAATATTTTGCCATATTACAGCAATGGCCACTTGCTTCTCTTTGGAGAGGGGAGGGGTGAGCAGTGCTCACTCCTCCTCTATCCTGTGCGCTGTTTATGCTCGCCTAGGCCGCATACGTTCATTTGAATGAAGCCTCATATTGTATTCTATAAATCATCTTATATAATTATTTATGTTTGTTTGTCAAAGTTCTGTTGTATTTTAAGAAAACTAATTACAGCTATATTTTAGTCTTGGCACTTTACTCCCTAACCCACATCCTATCCTAATGTTTACAGGCTTAAGTTCTACCCAGGCCATGATTGCCTGTTCATTATCAATATAATTATTAATATACCCTATTGGTTAGATTCTAGGTCCCTATAACTTTAAATCACAAATTTCCCATAGATTTTATTGAGGACCAACATATAAGAAACTTGATCCAGTGCTTCAGTGCATTTATTACACCCAATAAAGCCTTTATTTGATGTAAATAAAGTTGTATTGAACAATCTAAAAGCCAATGGTCTTGAAATCACGAATATGCCTCTGAGTAACCTTACAACATTTACACACCTTTATTTATTATTATCATTGACCTTTTGCAAAGAAACAACATACTTGACAGCTGTGGTGATGGATGCTGTAGAGGTGAATAATTGAACAAAACTGATCATGCCTCCATTCATTAAATATATGAGTGTCCCTCTGACATATTCAGAAAGTAATAATGTAATAATGCTTCATACAGACATTTTTTTTGTCAAATTTCAGTTGGCTTGAAAAAACCTGTTTATTGGGGTGTATATATATACTTTACCCCAAATAAAATAGGAAAAAATACATTAAAATCCATCAAAAACAAAACAAAATTAAATAAAAAGCTATTTAAAAATACTTTCAGATTTTTTTGAGTGCTCAAATCCGGACACAGCAAGAAAAGGAGTCTAAAATCCAGCACTTAGCCAAGCCCTTTTAAACACCTCGCTAAACCCGAACGTAGTATTGTAATAGGATTCCAGCATTTCAACAAGTCGGAATGTGACATTTCTTCCATTTTATACTTTCCACATTATCAAAAGTAGAAAAGTTTAAGGGGTATTCCCATCTTTAGTATTTATAGCAAATCCATAGTATAATCCAGTTTTCTGGCACAATTAAAATAGTAAGTATGCCACTTCCAGTGGAGGGAAGCAACAGCTGGTGGGAGGGGTGGGCTTGGACCGTTCCCACCCTGTGCCTGTGTTCTTACAAAAAACCTGAAAACTTTTGGGTTTAATGCAAAACTATGGCAGGTCGGATCTGGGGTAGTTTTGCTCACCGGTCGTGCCGCCCACCAGATACATCAAAAGGTTTCCACTCTACACTACTTTGTACCACTAAAAATGTAAATATTTTGACATAGGCATCTAAAGTTGACATGCATAGGGACCAAATAGTAGATCTTCCTGTGTGACTCCACACAAGAGCTATGAAAATCTAAGACTACTTATGTGGAAATCTAATTATCTTTTCCTTATCCTATACTTTGTATATACTGATCTCTTCTTTGAAAAGGAACCCACATCATTTTCTTCCTTTTCAACGCAGACATTGAAACGCTATCCGCGATATGGATCGCGGGGGTGCCGGCAACGGAGGCACGGGTGCACCCGCGATCCGTGGTATGGATCGCGGGGGTGCCCGTGACAGTACCCCCCCTTTGGCCTCCCCCTCTTCTTCTTGGTCCCAAGAAACCTCTGGAGGAGAGTCCAATCAAAAATATTCTCTTCAGGCTCCCAGGATCTCTCCTCAGGCCCGAACCCCTTCCAATCTACAAGGAAGAACCGCTTACCCCTTACGAACTTCATGTCCAGAACCTCCTTGACTTCATATACATCTGGAGAATCAGCCTCAGGAGCCGGAGGAGGGGATTGCTGGGTGAAGCGGTTCAAGACGACTGGCTTCAGGAGGGATACATGAAAGGAGTTCGGGATGCGCATAGATGGAGGAAGGCGGAGCTTGTATGCCACTTGATTAATGCGCTTGATTACCTCAAAGGGGCCAAGGAACCGGGGCCCAAGTTTATAGCTGGGTATCTTAAGCCGGACGTATCTGGAGGATAACCATACATTGTCACCAGGAGAGAAGACAGGAGGAGCTCGACGTCTTTTATCAGCCTGGGTCTTGGTACGGTCTGAAGCTCGTAGAAGGGACTGGCGGGTCTGGTCCCAAACAGCCTTGTGATCCTGCACCAGATCCTCCACCGCAGGGACAACAGAGGGAGTAGACAGCGGGAGAGGTGGGCGAGGAATACGTCCATAGACCACAAAGAACGGAGCCGAACCAGTAGATCCCGAGTCCAGTGAATTGTAAGAGAACTCAGCCCAAGGTAGGAGGTCAGTCCAATTGTCTTGACGGGCTGAGATGAAGTGGCGCAAGTAGCAGCCCAAAGTCTGGTTCACCCTCTCTACTTGACCATTCGACTGAGGGTGGTAAGCAGAAGAAAAGTCAAGGATGACCTGCAGTTGGTTACATAAAGAACGCCAGAATTTTGACACAAACTGGACTCCTCGATCGGACACAATGTGAAGCGGAAGACCATGCAGACGGAAGATATGTTTGAAGAACAAACTGGCAAGCTGTGGTGAAGACGGAAGACCTGGAAGGGGAAAAAAATGGGACATTTTGGAAAACCGGTCCGTCACCACCCAGATGACAGTATTGCCCGAGGAGACAGGCAGATCAGTAACAAAGTCCATTGCCACGTGAGACCACGGGCGACTGGGTATCGGCAACGGGAGTAACAGTCCAGCCAGTTTGAGACGAGAGGCTTTATTGCGGGCACAGGAGGAGCAGGATCCCACAAACTTCCGAACATCTTTGACCAGGTCTGGCCACCAGTAATAGCGGGAGATGAGGGCCAAGGAGTGTTGCACCCCAGGGTGCCCAGCCAGACAAGAAGAATGTCCCCAGGTCTAACATACGTCTTGCCAGGAGGCAGCTGCCGAAGGTCCACCGGAGCTGCAACAACAAGCTGATCAGGAGAAATTATGTGCCGAGGAACTGGTTCATCTCCAACAACATCTGAAGAACGGGACAGAGCATCAGCCTTGACATTCTTGTCTGCCGGACGAAAATGAATCAGCAAGTCAAAGCGGGAGAAGAACAAAGACCACCGGGCTTGCCTGGGATTTAGGCGCTGGGCTGTCTGGAGGTACAGAAGATTCTTGTGGTCAGTGTACACACAAACAGGATGGAGAGCTCCCTCCAGAAGATACCGCCATTCTTCAAGAGCAAGTTTGATGGCTAATAGTTCTCTGTCTCCAATGGAATAATTTCTCTCAGCTGGGGAAAAAGTCTTGGAAAAGAAACCGCAAGTCAAAGTTCGGCCCTTGGGCTCTTTCTGAGTGAGCACCGCTCCAGCTCCTATGGAGGATGCGTCCACCTCCAGAAGAAAGGGTTTGTCCGTATCTGGCCTAGAGAGTACGGGAGCCGAGGAAAAAGCAGACTTTAACTTGGAGAAGGCCATTTCAGCAGCTGGAGACCAGGCACGTGGATTGGCACCCTTCTTGGTGAGCGCCACGATGGGGGACACCAGAGTGGAGAAATGGGGAATAAACTGACGGTAATAGTTCGCAAACCCCAGGAACCTCTGTATGGCTTGGAGACCCTCTGGACGTGGCCACTGAAGAACTGCAGACAGCTTCGCGGGGTCCATCTGGAGGCCTCTGTCGGAAATTATGTAACCGAGGAAAGGAAGGCAGTGCTGGTGAAACAGGCATTTTTCTAACTTGGCATAGAGGTGATTGGCACGAAGTCAACCTAGAACTTGTCGTACGTATGCCTGGTGGGACTCAAGGTCTGGAGAGTACACCAAGATGTCATCGAGGTAGACCACGACACATGTATAAAGAAGGTCCCGAAAAATGTCGTTCACAAACTCCTGAAAAACAGCAGGGGCATTACAGAGTCCAAAGGGCATTACTAGATACTCAAAGTGCCCGTCACGGGTGTTAAACGCTGTCTTCCACTCATCACCTTTGCGGATCCGGATGAGATTGTAAGCACCACGGAGGTCCAGCTTGGAGAACACCTTGGAACCACGTAGGCGATCAAAGAGTTCTGTAATCAACGGCAGGGGGTAACGTTTTTTTACCGTGATCTTATACAGCCCCCCTTCTTCTTGGTAACGAAGAAGAAACCTGCGCCAGCCGGAGAGGGGAATTTGCGTATAAAACCCCTCTGCAGATTCTCCTTGATGTAGTCGGACATGGCTAGAGACTCAGGTACAGAAAGAGGATAGACACGACCTCTAGGAGGAGTGGCGCCAGGAAGAAGATCCACAGGGCAATCATAGGGACGATGTGGTGGTAGAATTTCCGCCTGCTTCTTGGAGAAAACATCCGAAAAGTCCCGATAACAAGCTGGCAGACCCTCCAGAGACTTGGGAGCCAGAGTCGAAGTCCTCACAGGTAGCGGACGGGGAATCTGCATACAACGTGAAGCACAGTTCGGTCCCCAACGGAGGATATGCCCGGAGGACCAGTCCAGTACAGGGGCATGAAGCTGCAACCAGGGGAGACCCAGCAGTAGAGCAGATGTGCTCTGGGGCAGCACAAAAAAAGAAAGTCTCTCTTGATGTAGGGCACCAACTTGCAGAAACAGGGGCTCCGTGCGAAACCAGATGGGCACGGAGAGAATCTGACCATTGACCGAGGCAATAGACAATGGCTTCACGAGACGAACCACCGGGAAGTGATGCTGAGAGACCAAGGCTGCATCCACGAAGTTGGCTGTAGAGCCCGAGTCCAGGAAGGCAGCAACCTGGATCTGGGACCCGGTGCCAACGCTGAGGAGCACGGGAAGAGTCAGATGTGGAGAAGCTGTACTTACACCTAGGGACGCTTCTCCCAAGAAACCTAGGTGCTGGCGTTTCCCGGACGTTGAGGACGGACAGGACTGGAACCGATGAAGTGCTTTGGGCTGGCACAGTACAGACAGAGGTTCTCCTGTCGGCGTCTTGAACGCTCTTGTAGAGTGAGCCGGGTTCGGTCAACCTGCATGGGTTCCTCAGCAGAAGATTCAGGCGGGACCTGGAGCGGCCTTTGGAAGACTGGCGCCAGGCGAGGAATGCGTCTAACACGGCCTTGGGGATACTCGGAACATAGTTCCTCAGCTCGCTCCTTAAACCGAACATCAATTCGAGTGGCCAAGGTAATGAGGTCACTCAGAGTAGATGGAAGATCCCGAGCTGCCAGTGCGTCCTTGACCTGCGCAGAGAGCCCTTTCTTAAATGTAGCGATGAGGGCTACATCGTTCCACGCAAGTTCAGAAGCCAGGGTGCGGAATTGAACTGCGTACTCTCCCACCGATGAGTTGCCCTGACGCAAGTTCAACAATGCAGACTCCGCAGAGGAGGCTTGTGCTGGTTCCTCGAAGACTGACCGGAACTCTGACAGAAACGCAGTGAGGCTAGACACAACCGGGTCATCTCTGTCCCAAAGCGGAGTAGCCCAGGCCAGGGCTTTCCCGGAAAGAAGGCTGAGGACAAATGCCACCTTGGACCGCTCTGTGGCAAATTGCGATGGCATGAGTTCTATGTGCAAGGAGCACTGGGTTATGAAGCCCCTGCACATCTTTGGATCTCCAACATACTTGCCGGGCAAAGAGAGGCGTAGCCTGGGTTCAGCAGCAGGAAGATAAGCCAGGGTAGCAGGGGTCGCAGCGGCCGCTTCAGGAGACTGTTGCTGATGTTGGGTAGCAAGTAGTTGTTGTAGCATGGCGGTGACTTGCTCTAGCTGATTCCGCTGTGCTGCAATCTGCCGGGACTGGTGGATCACGATGGTGGTGAGATCAGGCTGACTGGGAGAAAGAGCCTCGGCGGGATCCATGGCCGGATCTTACTGTTAGGATCAGTGGATCCTCTGGACCACCGCGGGAGATGTAACTAGCCAACACCCGGAACCGGAGCCTAGCGGCACCTGGTTTTCACCAGAGCCCGCCGCAAAGCGGGTTGGACTTGCTGCGGCAGGATACCACTAGGTCGTTCCCAGGTGTGACTAGCCCACGGTGGCAGCCGAGGTCGAGGTACCTTAGCGGATGACAAACTCGTAGTCTTGTCCAGGCACAGGGTCAGGGCAGGCGGCAGAGATGCAACGTCAGGTTCAAGTCCGGGGTCAGCAACAGGAGGTCCAGGCAGGTGGGAACGGGAACACAGGCACACAGCAACAGGGAGGAACACAGGTAACACGGCAACACAGGACTCAGGAACGGGAACACACAGGAATACACTGGAACGCAGGAATACAGGAATACGCAGGAACACAGGAATACTCGCTAGGAAGCTTTCTCTAAGGCTAAGAGGCACAAAGATACGGCAGGGAATGATGGGAAACAAAGGGTTATATACAAAACAGGAAATGAGCAATACTAATCACCTGTGCGTTGGCCCTTTAAATCTTGAGACAGTGCCGCGCGCGCGCCCTAGGGAGCGGGGCCGCGCGCGAGACCTAGTCCGGACGGGAGCGGGAGCCAGGAGAGGTGAGTGCACAGGAGAGGGACCGGGGCAGCGGAGAGAGGCACGGGTGCACCTGCGATCCGCGATATGGATCACGGGGGTGCCCGTGACACATTTTAAAATGTTTTCATACTCAAAATTTGGTGGTTGTCTTAAAATGTTTAATATGTATTTATACAGTATTGCTCTTATGTGCACATAATATAACTAGTAATACTACTAGAATACTACTATAATATAACTAGTAATGCTACTCAATCTCTTGCATGGCATGAATCTGATGAAAAATCTAAAATAAAGGATTGATAAATCCTCTTGTTGCAATACTAATGAGGAAAAGCAATTTAAAGACTAATATATTCTGGAAAATTGAGTAGGTGTGAAACATCCCCAACAATTTATCAAATAACTCAAGGCTGTGACTATGACATTGGTCAGCATACAATGTTTGTTACCATAGCAACAAGTGTAGCAAATTTACTGGATTTGTATCAACATGGTCCCATGGGACTAATGTTGATGGTAAGAATTTTCTTTTCTTCCTCCCTATATTATTCCGATGCTTTATTGCAATGCCCTACAGATATGTTAGTGAAAGTAGGATCAGTATTTCAAGGTTTCTTTCTTTATCACTGGAATTTTCTATCATTCAATGAAGACAAACAATGCAAACTTTATTTTGTGTAGATTTTTTTTCTTTCATTGTGTATTCAGTTCATGAATATATAAGATGATTAACCATTTATTTTCAGTGTTATGAGCTATTAATACATTATATGCAAATCTGGTTCAGATCATTGATAATATGATTTTCTATCTGCTTATTTTCCCAGTGTTTTCCCAGTATTTTATGCTTTAACTTTTTGGTAAATGTTCATCACTGAACTTTAATGATCTTATGATTCATTTACCAACTGTGTATACCCAATTTGAGACTTTTTTGAGCAACTTTATTTCCATATATTTAAAAAATACTTAGTCAATAAAACATATAGACAAAATGGTCTGGATTAGATTAGAAATGATGTCAGTTTTATTCTTACGTGAGAGAAGTAAAGTGCAATCTGTCTTTGTCTTCTATAACAGGATTATTTAGTTTATATATTAGATCAGTCCCCACAAAATTTTCAATATACTTTTTCTTGTAAAATTAGATAAATACTGATATGCCAGAGGTAGTTTATCTGTTTTTTTCAGAATATTCTGTTACAAAGTTTTAGTTTGAAACAGTTTATAAGCCACTTCTAACTTTTAGTGCTTTTTCTAGAATATCTGAATATCCAATTTAGTTAAAGGGGTATTCTCGTCTGGACATTCCCATTCAGTTTCATTAATCTGCTATATATAAACATTTCTTCAATTAGATGTCATTAAAAAAAATGTTCCTGTGTGAAGATAATTTCTCATAAATGTAGTGATATGGCCCTTTAGACACAAGACTTACTCCTTGGATACGGCCACCTCTGCTGGAGAGATTGCCCAAAGAAACAAAAAGTTTTTTTATATAAAATATCCGGGCGTTACTGCATGTGTCGCAGCCATCCTGTGGTAATGAACGCTGAATCGAGGTGGTCGGGAAGGACTCAATAGCACATATCTTGCCACTGCTGCCAAAATGTGAAGTGGTCGTATCCGAGGAAGCTATCTCGTTTCTAAGGGACAACATGACTACATTTATGAGAAATTATCTTCATACAGGAACATTTTTTTTAATAACATGCAATTGAAGAAATGTTTACAGATGGCAAATTGAAATGCCCAGATGGGAATATCCCTTTAATTAACCAATACTTATCATGCTATATAAAGTACCAGTCAAGTCAGACAGAATTTGTTGAGGGGCATCACTTCCATAATAATATAAAATGCTACAAAACTTACTTTTTGTAGGACAAAATAAGTCTTGACCCACCAAGCCATTTCTAATTTCATTTTTTTATTTTTCTAGGCAGTATAAGGTACAAATACATTATATAAACCAGAAAGTCTGAAACATGAATTGTGTAACAATTTATTTTGCTCCACATCAGTCTGGAAATAAAAATAATATATTTCCTACCCTGTCATAATGAGATAAAAGCAAGTTTGAGACTTTTGGGGGATTAGTATGAAGCGGCAATATTTCAGAATTGTTTTCAAATATGGAGAATTAGAAAAAATATACCATAAAAGAGTATTTTTTTTTTAATATATTTTGATAGTCCCTTTAAATATTATGGCCACTTCATTTTTTTAGACTCCATAGTTTTTAAGAAATCTACCATAAAAACAAGAATTATAAACCAGGGACACTTACTCATAGATCCAGGCACGGTTACTGCGGTATTCTTCTTATATTTGTTATCCATGGCCTCCTTTCTTCTGAAATCATGCTAATAAAACTAAAGTGCTTGGAAGGGCATTACTGATCAATCTGGAGATGTGTTCTCTTGGAACTCGGAACTTCCGGTATTGTATAATTATTTTACCATGTGTCAAACATTTTTTTTATCTATGATTAAGAATCACTTTTGATTTGAAACGTGTCAGAGAACTATACTTTTTTAGTGCCATGGCATTCAGATCTTTTTAAAGAGAACCCGTCATGCAAAATAACCCCCTAATCTAAATATATTTTCATAAACTGCCATTAGAAAGCATTACCTCTATCCCTTCATTGTCCCTCTACATGCCTGTAATCTTAAGCAATGAGGTCCTAAAGTTGTATGCAAATGACCTGTGAAATGTCCAAGGAGTCATTAGCATATTCAAGCTGTCTAGCTTATTCATGAGTGGGAGGCACAGCCACACCCCCAGTGCTTGACTGACAGCCTGTATAATGGTGTGAGGTATAATGGTGTAATGGCTGTTACATGTGCTTGCTTTTGTGTGCATGTGTAAGTGTATGTGAAAGATACAACAGCTCCAGGCAGCCATGATATAGCAGAACAAGTCAGGTACATGTGTAGCTGATGTCTGTGTCTCTGTGTAATAGGAGGATGCAGCATGTCAGCAGATATAGCACACACACTAGCAATGCTTTACTATACATTACACATAGACATGAGCAAGGGGAGGAGAGGGGAGGGGGAACAGGGGTGACATCACTGCCTCTGACCATGTGACCAGCCTCATTTACATAATACAGAAAAAATGATTTTATAATGATTAATGTATGAAATAACTAGATAAAGGCTGGGATAGGCTCCTTGTGAGCTGCTCCAACAGGTAGTGGTGACAGGACTAGTGACAAAGACCTGATGACAGGTGTCCTTTAAAGAAAATTAATTAAAATTGTGTTTTTTATTATCATCTTTATGGAACTATATACTGCTGGATATTTTTTTTTTTTTTTTTTTGGATTAAAAAATCTGTGAGGTGAGTTCATCAAACTAAATGAGTCCAATGAAGCTCTGTATATTCAATGGTTACTGATTTGCTCTGCTTCCTTGTTCCTGATTGACAGGTATCACTGCTACAGTACTTGCGGCTGTGTGGAACACTGCGAGAGAGCCTGTTACATCATTGAAAACTTTATATTAAGTGTGATATACTAGTGTGATCATACCATGATAATGCCGTGTGATCAGATAAATACATGGGGTACATGTTGCAAATGTAAATGGGTAAAAGACCTTAGATGACATCACCCTTTTCAAATGACATTCTGAGAAGAGGCATGGGACATGGGGAGGAGTAGATGGAAGGGGCTGTCTGAAACGGACACACCCCCTCTTATACAGGGTAATATAAAATAAAGTTGATTTATAGGGATGTGAGGGAAATAATTTTTAGCTAAAAAAAGGGTGTTAGTTAGTTGGGCTCCTGTCACTAGCTGTATTTGTGAAAATGTGGGGACAGTCTCCCTTTAACCCCTTCCCGTACTAGTACGGCGCGCGCCGGGTCCCGGTGCATGGAGAGGGCTCGCGGGCCGAGCCCTCTCCATAGCCGGTAAGTCTTTGCTGCATATTGCAGCAAAGGCTTACCGGTAACACCCGCGATCGGTGCTAGCACCGATCGCGGGTGCTTTCACCGCGATCGCCGCCGGCAATGCTGCCGGAGGCTTCAAAAAGATGGCGCCGCATGGGCGCCGCCATCTTGGAGCGGATCTTCGCTCCCCGATGACGTCACGGGGAGCGGTGATCCGTTGCCATGACAGCATCGGGCCTCACGAAGGCCCGAAGCTGTCTAGTTTTAACCCATTCATTACAATGTGCTATCAGCACATTGTAATGAATGAGGAGTAAAATCCCCATATACTGCCATATTGCAGTATGGCAGTATATGGTAGGATCGATCAGACAACCTAGGGTTAAAGTACCCTAGGGAGTCTGAAAAATAGTTAAAGTAAAAGTAAAAAAAAGTTTAAAAAAAAAAAATTATATTAAAAAAACCTAAAAATTCAAATCACCCCCCTTTCCCTAGAACTGATATTAATATTAATAAACAGTAAAAATCATAAACACATTAGGTATCACCGCGTCCGAAAATGTCCGATCTATCAAAATATAATAACGGTTTTTCACGGCGTTTAACCCCGTAACGGAAAATAGCGTTCAAAGTCAAAAATGACATTTTTTTGCCATTTTGGAAAATATAAAAAAATTAATAAAAAGTGATCAAAAGGTAGCACAGTCCTATTAATGATAGCAATGAAAATGCCATCAAAAGTCGCAAAAAATGACACCACCCACAGCTCTGTACACCGAAGTATGAAAAAGTTATTAGCGCCAGAAGATGCCAAAATCAAAAAAAAAATTTTTGTACAGGAGGTTTTAATTTTTTTAAATGTATGAAAACATTATAAAACCTGTACAAATGTGGTATCTACGTAATTGTAGCGACCCAAAGAATAAACTAGACATGTCATTTGCGGCACACAGTGAAAGCTGTAAAATCCAAGCCCACAAGAAAACGTCGCAAATGTGTTTTTTCACCATTTTCACTGCATTTGGAATTTATTTCCCGCTTCCCAGTACGCGCCATGGAATATTAAATACCGTCACTACGACGTGCAATGTGTTACGCAGAAAATAAGCCATCACAGAGCTCTTTATGTGGAAAAATAAAAAAGTTATAGATTTTTGAAGGTGGGGTGTGAAAAATGGAAGTGAAAAAACTAAAAAAGGCCAAGTCGTTAAGGGGTTAATATTTCAATTATATTTCAACAATATGTTAGTTTGCAGTCCAAATATATATCATCTATCAATGCCTACAATGGGCTATGTACTGAATGGAGCACTTCATGAATTAGACCAGTGGTGGCGAACCTATGGCACGCGTGCCAGAGAGGGCACGCAGAGCCCTCTCTGCTGGCACGCGTACCATCTCCCCAATCCCATCAAAGTGGGCACCGACACCTGCTGGGTACCTGCGCTCCGATACCTGCGCGGCCCCGTTGCACTCCGATGCCTGCCGGGTCACAGCGCTCTACTGCCTGCGCGGCCCCGGCGTCCCGCTGCCTGCTCGTTCACGGCGCGCTGCCTGTGGAGTCCCGTGGTCGCAGCGCGCCGATGTCTGCGCGGCCCCGGACCGCTGCCTGTGGAGTCGCGGGGTCCCAGTGCGCCGATGTCTGCGCGGCCCCGGACCGCTGCCTGTGGAGTCGTGGGGTCCCAGTGCGCTGATGTGTGCACAGCCCCGTCCCACTGCATGCGGAGTTGCGGGGCCCAGCGCGCCGACATCTACTTAGCCGGGGTCCCGGCGCCCGATGCCTGCTCCTGTGCTGTGGCGGTGATGTCACCGCATCCTCAGCGGTAAGGCCCTCTGTGTTTGTCTGTCTATATTGGGGTGAAGGGTGAGGCCCTATTTCTATCCTGGGGTGGGGGGGGGGGTGAGGGACTTTTTCTATACACAGACTTACATGGAGCTACAGCCGCAGTACACAGACTTACATGGAGCTACAGCCGCAGTACACAGCTATACATGGAGCTACAGCCGCAGTACACAGCTATACATGGAGCTACAGCCGCAGTACACAGCCATACATGGAGCTACAGTCGCAGTACATAGTCATACATGAAACTACAGCCGCAGTACACAGCCATACACGGAGCTACAGCCGCAGTACACAGACTTACATGGAGCTACAGCCGCAGTACACAGACTTGCATGGAGCTACAGCCGCAGTACACAGACTTACATGGAGCTACAGCCGCAGTACACAGACTTACATGGAGCTACAGCCGCAGTACACAGCTATATACGGAGCTACAGGCGCAGTACACAGCCATACACGGAGCTACAGCCGCAGTACACAGCCATACACGGAGCTACAGCCGCAGTACACAGCCATACACGGAGCTACAGCCGCAGTACACAGCCATACACGGAGCTACAGCCGCAGTACACAGCCATACACGGAGCTACAGCCGCAGTACACAGCCATACACGGAGCTACAGCCGCAGTACACAGCCATACACGGAGCTACAGCCGCAGTACACAGCCATACACGGAGCTACAGCCGCAGTACACAGCCATACACGGAGCTACAGCCGCAGTACACAGACTTACATGGAGCTACAGCCGCAGTACACAGACTTGCATGGAGCTACAGCCGCAGTACACAGACTTACATGGAGCTACAGCCGCAGTACACAGACTTACATGGAGCTACAGCCGCAGTACACAGCTATACATGGAGCTACAGGCGCAGTACACAGCCATACACGGAGCTACAGCCGCAGTACACAGCCATACACGGAGCTACAGCCGCAGTACACAGCCATACACGGAGCTACAGCCGCAGTACACAGCCATACACGGAGCTACAGCCGCAGTACACAGCCATACACGGAGCTACAGCCGCAGTACACAGCCATACACGGAGCTACAGCCGCAGTACACAGCCATACACGGAGCTACAGCCGCAGTACACAGCCATACACGGAGCTACAGCCGCAGTACACAGCCATACACGGAGCTACAGCCGCAGTACACAGCCATACACGGAGCTACAGCCGCAGTACACAGCCATACACGGAGCTACAGCCGCAGTACACAGCCATACACGGAGCTACAGCCGCAGTACACAGCCATACACGGAGCTACAGGAGCCCCCCAAAATTTTTCTCTGGTGGGCCCAAGGTACACCAGTCCGACAGTGATGGCAGTAATACAGTATTCATCACTATATCAGCTTCTAGTATAGTGTTATTATTGGTAATGTTGACCTTTCTATAGTGGTCTTTATAACCAGAATTCTGCTATTTATGTGGTTGTAATGGTGGCCTCATGATGTCACAGTGTTATTTGTCTCTTGTATAGTGGTATTGTGGCGCTATTGGGCTAAATTGCTGTGTTGGCACCTTGCACTAGAAACGTCGCCTTTGGTTTGCAGTTTGGGCACTCGGCCTCTTAAAGGTTCGCCATCACTGAATTAGACTAACCAGTGATTATGTCCAAAATTCAATTACAGTACTTGCCCCTGTTGTGCTGTCCCAAATGCTGGTTTTTGAAGCAGGTAAGATTTATAAAAAAAATTCTCATTGCTAAGGAGATAGCAAGTAGCCTTGGGTTCATCCCATTGATTTAAATGGAGAGCATGTGGTCTGTCTGATCATTGTACCATTCAAGAAGCGAGTTAGACGGAGGTCAGGGGTACTTATGACATATCCTGTGGACAAAGAATTTAGGAAGGGTGTTACTTCCATCCTATGAAACCACTATTAGGTTTATAGTATCTTCAAAATATATCAATAAAACCAACATGACAAAAGAGGGACAGGTCAAAAACCACAATACAGTGAGAGAAATAATTAAAGCTGCACATTGAGAACAGTACTGGCTTCAAAAAGTCACAGAATGGACTTCTTGTTGCTACAAAATTGACTTTTTTTGGTTGCAACTTTTTCCTTTTCACTCCACTTTTGATAGGTAGTTGACAATGTGGTCATGGTTAAACTCTCTACATCAAAGAGTTTGTATGGCGGTAGTGTTCCTCACTGTATGGCGGTAGGGTCCCTCACTGTATGGGGGTATTGTTCCTCACTGTGTGGCGGTAGTGTTCCTCACTGTATGGCGGTAGGGTCCCTCACTGTATGGGGGTAGTGTCCCTCACTGTGTGGCGGTAGTTTTCCTCACTGTATGGCAGTAGGGTCCCTCACTGTATGGGGTAGTGTCCCTCACTGTGTGGCGGTAGTGTTCCTTACTGTATGGGGATAGTGTTCCTCACTGTATGGCGGTAGTGTTGCTCACTGTATGGGGGTAGTGTTCCTCACTATATGGGGGTAGTTTTCCTCACTGTATGGAGGTAGTGTTCCTCACTGTATGGAGGTAGTGTTCCTCACTGTATGGCAGTAGTGTTCCTCACTGTATGGCCGTGGTGTCCCTCACTGTATGGGGGTAGTGTCCCTCACTGTATGGGGGTAGTGTCCCTCACTGTATGGGAGTAGTGTTCCTCCCTGTATGGGAGTAGTGTTACTCCCTGTATGGGAGTAGTGTTCCTCATTGTATGGGAGTAGTGTTACTCCCTGTATGGGAGTAGTGTTCCTCACTGTATGGGGGTAGTGTTCCTCACTGTATGGGAGTAGTGTTCCTCACTATATGGTGGTAGTGTTCCTCACTATATGGTGGTAGTGTTCCTCACTGTATGGGGGTTAGTGTTCCTCACTATATGGCCGTAGTGTTCCTCACTGTATGGCGGTAGTATTCCTCACTGTATGGGGGTAGTGTTCCTCACTGTATGTCGCTAATATTCCTCACTGTTTGGCGGTAATATTCCTCACTGTATGGCGGTAGTGTTCCTCACTGTATAGCGGTAGTGTTCCTCACTGTATAGCGGTAGTGTTCCTCACTGTATGGCGGTAGTGTTCCTCACTGTATGGCGGTAGTGTTCCTCACTGTATGGCGATAGTATTCCTCACTGTATGACAGTAGTATACCTCACTGTTTGGCGGTAGTGTTCCTCCCTGTATAGCGTTAGTGTTCCTCACTGTATGGCTGTATTCTTCACTGTATGGAGGTAGTAGTCCTCACTGTATGGAGGTAGTAGTCCTCACTGTATGGCTGTAGTGTTCCTCACTGTAAGGTGGTAGTGTTTCTCACTGTATGGTGGTAGTGTTCCTCACTGTATGGGGGTAGTGTCTCTCACAGTATGGCTGTATTCTTCACTGTATGGAGGTAGTGTTCCTCACTGTATAGCGGTAGTATTCCTCACTGTATGGTGGTAGTGTTCCTCACTGTATGGCGGTAGTGTTCCTCACCGTAGGTATACTTTTTACACTTTGGTGTGAGGAGCTGTAGGTGGTGTTTTTGCGACTTTGATGATGTTTGTATTGCTATCATTTTAAAGACTATGGCCTTTTGATCAATTTTTATTGAATTTTTTATTTTTCAAAATAGCAAAAAAGTGCCATTTTCGACTTTGGGCGAAACTTTTTTTTTATTTTCACTATTTTTAGACTCCCTAGGGTACTTTTACCCTAGGTTTTCTGATCGATCCTATGATATACATATATATGGCAGTATATGGGAATTTCCCTCCTCATCCATTACAATGTGCTGACCGCACATTGTTATGAATGGGTTAAACTGAGGCAGCCTCGGGTCTTCGGAAGACCGGAGACTGTCATGATGTTGGATCCGCGCTCCCTGATGACGTCACGGGGGCAACGGACCTCGGCAAGATGGCGGAGCCCATGCGCTGCCATCTTTTTGAAGGGTGAACACCTACGATTGGTGAACACCCACGATCGGTGAGCCGGTGAGCCCTCTCCATGTACCCGTTACATGTCATAATTCATTTCGATTTGGTTAGAATGGAATTTTGTCTGAAAATTCGGCGAACCTCGTCGAACCGAATTTAGAAAAGTTGGCCCATTAATAACTCATTTATTCTAGTGGAAGATAAAGCGTATAAGCATTTACACCATACCAAAGCAAAGTTTAGTGAACTGAAAACTTGCTTACCAATGACTACATTTGCCATACATAGATTCTGTATGAAAATATTTGACTAGGACCAAGAAATTAATTAGACAATACTTGAATCATAAATTATCTCAACATATATTCACAGAAATATATGACATTAATGAACACTTTGCTTATAAAAAGTTCTCTTTCTAATTATGTACAAAAGTTATGAGCTGGTTTGACATTTTGGTCTTTTGCAATCACTAATTAGATATTTAAACCGCATATGTCATAATGAACTGAACTTCTCTCTCGTTCATTAAGCTCCAAAATGATGATAATCTGGCATTTCCTTGGTGTTCATAACATGTATTTATACCTTACTGAGCCTTTCAAATTGCATTGACCCATAAACTACAATTGATAATATTGATGGTGGCATTTTGCAATAAGAAGCATACCTTTTTTTAATACATGATATATTTTGACATTAATATTCATCTATTACTAGCTGTAGCTCCCAGCATTGCCCGGGATAGTAAATAACTGCTATTAACTATAACAAAATAGAATGGTTAACAAGAAATATTTTATTTGTATCCCTCTCTGAACGTTTCTGTCTCTGAGTGTATCTGACTGTTTCTGTTTGTTTCTATTTGTCTCTGTCTCCGACTGTCTCTTTCTTCGACTTTCTCTGGCACTGACTGTTTCTGACCGTCCCTGTCTCTGACTGTGTGACCGTCTCTGTCTCTGATTGTCTTTGACTGTTTCTGTCTCTTACTGTGTCTGTCTGTCTCCGACTGTCTCTGTTACTGTCTCTGTCTTTCACTGTCCCTGACTTTCTTAGACTGTATCTGTTTCTGACTGTATCTGTCAGTCTTTGTATTTGTCTCTGACTGTCACTTTATCTATAGGGGATTTATCAGGTGTCTGAGAGCAGAACTGTTCAAGTTGCCCACAGCAACCAATCAGAGCTCAAGAATCATTTTCCCACAGCTGTTTATAAAATTACAGCTGATCTCTGATTGGTTTCCATGGGCAACTGAAACCGTTTTAACTTTTATAATGTCTTATAATTATTGTCTATAGTAACCAAGCACAGCTCAGAGCTCATATTAATGACCTGTGGCAAAATAGCAACCAATCACGGCTCAGCTTTTAACTGCCACAGCAACAGACACTGGCCCTTGTATTTGGTGGTTGATAACTGTATTTTGGAAAGCATGAGGTTAAAATTTTGGCTAAAAACCTAGTCTATGATGTGTCACAGAGAGCCGCTGTGCCAATTTTGGTGATTGTAAATACAACGATGCAGATTCTTTTAGCAGTCATACATACACATACACACTTAGCTTTATATATTAGATTCTATAAAATATTTTTACTAAACAACAATTTACCTTATTAATGTGCCTCTAAATGATCAATGCACAGACATGAATTTACTTTCTGTTCTGTTTTCTACATTTGCCTTTTATGGGTTAATGCATTCCTTTGAATGTTGATGAATATTAAATATCGATATTAAACCAAAACGTACAGAGGCCCTTTTACCAACAGCAACACATTAGATCCTTTTATAGGTGGCACACGTATCTGGACACAGAATAATCATTTTAGCTCACCACATGAAGGAAAACTTTCCCATTAGTTTTGGCACCTAATATACAAATTAGGGTCTCTAACCTTAAAACTCCAGGATAGTTTGAAAATCTTCCAGTTTTGTTCAAGTTTTTATAACAAAATCTATGGGATATTTGTGAATGCATTTTTGGCTAGAGCCTTAGAAGACATAACTAGGTGGAAGGGACCCTACAGCCCGAACACATTATACGAAAAGTAAAACTAAAGTACTGTACATCTAACAAATAAATCGTATTGTATGTGTTTGTATGTATGTATGTCCGCTAAAGGAATCTGTACCGTTGCATTTACAATGACTAAATTTTGCACAGCCGCTCTGATTCAGGAAATGTCTCAGACTTGGTTTTGAACTGAAATTTCAACCCAACACTTCCCAAAATACAGTCATAGTCAGAGAGAGACAGTCAAGACCAGAGGCAGAAAGAGACAGAGACAGTTGGAGACTTTCGGAGACAACCAGAGGCAGACTGAGAAACTCATAGTCAGAGACAGAGAAAGTAAGAGTCAGACAGAGACAGAAACAGAGACAGAAATGGTTAGAGACAGACACAGTCAGAGACAGTCCGTAATAGACACAGTCAGAGACAGAAACAGTTGGAAACACACACAGTCAGAGACAGACAGAGACAATCAGAGACATAGATGGTTAGACAGTCAGAGGCAGAGACGGTCAGGGACAGAGACACTTGCAGAAAGAGACAGACAGAGACAGAAACTTTCAGAGACAATCAGGGAGAGAGAGATAGAAGTAAAATATTTTTTGTCAACCAATTATATTTTGTTATAGCTAAGAGCAGTTATTTACTATCCTGGGCATTGCCGGGAGCTACAGCTAGTATGTTGAATACAATTACAAAAATGTTCATAAATAAAATTGGAAACACAAAATATTAACAGGATTTTCACACTACACATATGACATAGTATGAATACTACTGCTCCAAATAATCAAACAGGAGATTTATTTATATGCGTTCTCAAGCTGGCTTTTCAGTATAGGGCCACCCATTGGTCAGTAAGCAAATTGGTTGTTGAAATGAAAAGTACTAAGTTCTCAGGAAAGGTAATAAAATAATGTTACTGAATTGTACAATAACACCTGAGAAAGCGTGGAAATAGTGGACACTTTAAAGGTGATTTATTTAGGCAATAATGGTATACAATTTCTTTAATTTGTCATCAAAGCTAAAGTTTTTGATTCTCAATGGGGTTGTCTGAGAAAAGATAAGATTGTCCAAAATAAATAAAATAGCTAATAGAAAAGACATGAATTCTACAACTATACAAGATGTTTTTTTCCCACAGGAGCTTTCAAATAATTCCTCTCTGCTCAGTGTTCTTGCTATTACAATATTCATTATTATCATGCAGTTCAGTGCCAGAAACACTTTATCAGAATGTCTAATAGATGCTGTCTTTCCCTCAGTTTTCTGAAAATTATGAGTACCTTCTATTTATTAATTAACTTTCGCAATGTTTCTTAAAGAAACACTCTGGTAATTTTTTTTCAATTACAAAAACAACTAAAATGACTAGAGAATGGTTCCGGCTCTTAAGAGCCGAAATGTAGGTAGACACATGTGGAAATAAAAGTATTTTTGTATTTGAATCTAGGAGTGCTGCCATTCTCTGATTTTTTTTTTAATATTATTGATTTATATTTAGATTTTTATCAAAAAAAGTCTTTTTCCCTTCTCTTCAGTTGAGTCATGGCTTATTGTAGTCTCAGGAGTCGCCACATTAGGCTCCATACAAGGGTAATACCACACAGACAGGAGTACAAACTCCTCTAATTGTCTATTTTGATAATTAGACAAATATCTGTCACACACTTAAAACAAAAAGATACTGAAGCAGCACTCTGTAAATGTGATTTATTCCACCTTCAAGATGCGACGTTTCGTCCATTCAATCAAGACATTTTCAAGCATGAAAATCATGCTTGAAAATGTCTTGATTGAATGGACGAAACGTTGCATCATGAAGGTGGAATAAATCACATTTACAGAGTGCTGCTTCAGTATCTTTTTGTTTTTGGATGTATGGGCCATCACTGGACCCTATTGTGAAGACCTGCACCTGAGTTTTTCTCCTTTAAACGCGGTGCTGCTCCTTAATCTTCCTCTAACCCTGTCACACACTTAGGATATAGAAGATGACAGGGTAGTGTAATATACAATGCAGTCAGGAAAGAAGTGCAGGGAAGAAATATTGCAGCAGTGTTTCTTTAAGACAAAGATGTATTTTAAATTAATCCTTAACAGATTATTTATTAACATTAATAATGAGGAATGAGAAATCAGGTCAAACCACAAAACTTACATTTTGCCTCTAATCTGGCTTTAGTTTTCATCTGCATGGACAAATGGTGAAGCCACAGAAGAGAACTATATTTATTAAATCACAGTGCAAAATAATTTTCCTTGCACACCACAAAACATACACTTTGAAAATAAGTAACCATTTGCATAGTGACACAGGTAAGTGTTCAAGTTTTAAAAGACGTGAACAATAGGAGAGAACCTGTCAAGAAAATTAACATCCAAAACTAAATATATTATCATAAACTGCAATTAGAAAGCATTGCCCCACTCCCTACATTGTCCCTCTACATTGTGTTCATCAGGAGGTCAATATCAACTTTTTCGAGACCGGCAAATTTTAAAACATCCAAATTGCCAGTGCGGGCGCATCGGACGTGCTCAATATGCCGAGGACACCCAATACCTCTTGTTACAGACTTTTTATATTCTCTAAAGCCTGTTGATAAGTTATGTATGTTTTTCCCAATGTAAAACTTGTCACAGGGACAGAATACCACATAGACCACAAAATAAGATTTCCAAGAAGTAAAGGATGTAACATATTGAGATTGACCTCCACAATTAATCACCTTTAGTTGGCCATTGTATTTACCGTGGTTACAAAACCCAAAATAATGAATTTTTTAAAAAAAATTGTAAAAGAAGCTCACAACTACAAAAGCAGATGTTAAAAAAGTGATAAATTCCTACAAGTCAAGATGGAATTCAAATCTGTATGTATTTTTGAATGGGGTTCTTTTAAAAAAAAACAAAATCGTAAAAGAGCAACATATACTAAAAGGAGACCAAAAACAAAAGAATTTTGAACTAACAAATCTGATTCCAGGCTGTCTGCCAGTGCACAGAAGAACAAACGACAATGTCCAGTTATGAATGTGGATACTGATCTGAGTACCTCTACTGGAGGATGAAGGAGCATCCGGAGGGAGTGAAAGAGGAAGAAGAGGCCCTTATATGGATTGAAACAGAAAACAAGTGTCCTGGCATTGAATGTCACAGATGAAATTTGTCTTGATAACAGTTCTACATGCAATCTCAAATTTCACAAAAAAAAAGAACTATTGTCTATCTGATACTAATATGACTAACATTTCATTGTGAATCTAACTGATGTTGTTCTCACTGAGGATTGTATTTCTTCTTTTGTAAAAAGTTTGAATTCCTCTATAACAAGTGAGTTTAACTATGTTCAATTTGAAAGTGATACGAGTACATATAAAAATGCATGTAAACTTCTCATTCATAAATATTTTGAGGAACAGGGTTTTTTCATTATACAATGAAAGGAGAGTGAAGTTCCTGTAGTGGTGGGCCCACTTGGACTTTTTCCTTCTAAGTTACCTACTCCTGTTAACCTATCAGAGTCTTTAGATGTTGAGGTAAAACCTTTTGTTCCACCTTGCTGTCTCGGTCCTCAAACAAATTGTTTTGCCAACTAAATGATGAAGTAAAAACGTATTAATGCTAATTCTCCTAAAAACTTTACTGAACGTGAACTGACTGCACTACAAGGGGGGACATTCAGAGTGTAAAAATGTTTAGGATTAGTTGAGAAAGAATTTTAAGATATATTCTTAATGCTTGTGCTATTGATTAATGTAGAGTTAGTGAAAAGTTGGTGACATTCAAAAGGGACCAATTTGTTTCATATATTGTAGAATTTTTGAAATGTTATACAAAAATAACACTGTATACCTGACCACTGCTCTTGTCAGGAACATGGAACCTCTATTCTTTTAATTGTGGGTGTAATGCACCTATTACCTTTTCTGTGGATGGGTGATCAGTAGTGTTGAGCGGACCCAATCTGCAAGGTTGGGTTTGAACTTAACTTTGCAGTTTTAGATACCCTAGACCCCACCCAAAATTTTGTACTTGCTAATTTGAGGACCATCAAATTATTATGGTAACATCAACTCTAAGGATCAGCATAAAGTCATAATGATGCAAACTCACATGGGTTGCATTGCAAAACATTTTTTACCCTTTAAATGACATCCAAATTGATTGTTTCCATTCTGAAAAATTTCTACAACATTAAATCCCTTACAATAAATCAAAATGGTACTACTATCAAAATGGGACTATAATTCAATTCTTAATACTTCAATTGGAAATATGTGGAAGAGGAATATCACTTCTAGACCTATTTCAGCAACCTATAAATAGAAAAAAAAATGTCTGTAGAGCTTATGAGCACCTCAACCAGCCAACTCATAAGGATGTAATACAGAAAAATATAATCATTAAATAATAATTGAAAACTTTATTTCTCCTTTGCCCGTAGCTCTTTCCCTTAAACTAGTTACTTCCTTCAAAATGAAGCACAGTAGCAATGTATTCAGAAGCCCTAGAGGTAATGGCTCCCAGAGAAATGACACTGTCAGTGGTGCTATTAATTTTTGTGTTACATTAAAGAGAATATGTTCTATTGGGTTTTTCACAAGAAATATCTAGATAATAGTAAAACCTAATGCTGAGCAAATAATGTGATGCCAACTTTCAGGAAGCTGACATGAAAAAACCTTCAATAACATATATAATTTTAAGAAATTTAATATAAAAAAAAATCAACCAATCCTCCATTGAGTAGCTTTGTTTTATCTAATTTATTTCCCCCTCTTTTACATGGTTGTGGAAGCACAAAATACATTTTCCAACTGAGAAATTCTTGTGGGTTTTAAAAAACGAATGATGCAAACTTCTTTCACAGCTGGCAATTCCTAGCAGGTTGGGTATATAATTCACTTTTCTATTTGAGATTTAGTTACTTTTCCTAATGCTTGACACATGGTAATATGAATAAAGAAGTTAAAGGATATTTTTAACATAATTAGAAAAGATGCTGCTGGCAATAATTCATATTTTGTCAAATCTATTAGTTCTCATAAAATGTATGTTTAATTATAAAATACAGTTTGACATAAAGAAAAACAACATTGTTTGTTAATGCATTTGGTAAAAAAGAATGGGATCTTTAAAATGCTATACAAGAAAATAAAGTGGTTTATAGTTTGAAACAGAAAAGTACTAAAAAAAATATGTGCTGCACTTTCATGGTTGGAAGCTCAAGGGGATTGTGAGAAATTACTACTTGACAGAAAGATTGCTATTTACGAATAAAGTCCCATAACACAATCCTAGAGTAGCACTGTAACAAAGTGAACACAAAATTCGACAGTGCATCCAAAGAAAGTCATGACTTAAGAAATGTCTTTAGTTTACTGTGATGGGATATCATCAGTGATACATTTTCTTTATTAAAATTAAATCAAAATAATTTATGCATTGTTAAATTTATGGCTTACGGGTCTGACATCCTGATGATCTGTTTGAAGATGCCATACAGATCAGGAACCTTCTTAGTGAGTGGCATCACTTCCATCAGTCATGTGATTGGTTAACAGCTCACTCCTTTTCAAGTCAATGTGATGAGGCTGCAATACCTGGCACAGCAGCTAAGCAGCATGTATAGTGCTCTGCCGGGTAAAGAATTAAATGAGCATAATCATGTTTATGAAATATGCTCCTCCTACTCCCCCAGCACTTTTTCAGGGAACATGAATTTCTCCCTGCACACTCCCCCTTGTTAAATTGTGGGGACATAATAATAGTTTAATGTAGTAAAAATCTAGTAACAATCTTATGGGTGGAGTAACTGTAGTAAGAATCCCCTTGCTGTATTATAATTATCGGTATAAACAGGTAATATATAAGTATTAATTATGCCTTTAGTAACCCAGTAGGAACAGCAGAGATGGATGGACCTACTGCAAGGATGAAGTGGGCGCGAGCACAGCAGCTGCAGTGGATGCTGTTGCTATGCCTGCGCCCGGGAAGTCAGCTGTATAAATCCATGCGAACACCAGCGCCTGCCCAGAGCACCAGCTGCCTGATCGCCTGCTCCCCACAATTCAACAATAGGCACACGAGTGATTTATATATTCTCACGGGTGACATATGTGTGATATATATTCCTTCTCTCACCAATACTTCCATTCTTGAATCTAGTACACCTCAATACTCTACATTGTTGACAAAATAGTACTTGCAAAAATCCTACTTATTCCAACTTATGTATATCCACAGTGCTAATCAGTGCTACCGTATTTTCTGGACTATAAGACGCACTTTTTTTCCCCAGAAAATGGGGAAAAAACAGTGGTGCGTCTTATAGTCCAGATGTAGGGAATGGAGGGCATCTGGCTGCGCTCTGCCAGCTAATGCTGGCAGTAAGCGCAGCCCTTCACAGTGAAGCGCAGCGGCTGTGCTGAGTGCCGCTGCGCTCCTCTCCTCTTCTCAGCCCTCCACTGCTGGAGGGAATGGAGGGCTGCACCCCTGCGCTCTGCCAGCTCTGATGTATATCATGTATATCAGGGCACTGATATACATGATAATTATGGCAGCAGTGGAGAGAGAGAGGGGGAGGAGAAAATCACTGACAATCCCCGCTTGTAAGTAGCCCGAGAGGAGCCGAGCCTGTACAGCGCTGTGTCTGACCTGTAACTTCTCTCCCAGCACAGGATCAGATAAGTGATTAGTGCTCCCTTCCCCCGGGTCTCTGCTCTCACACTCTTAACCACTTGTTGCCTGGTATGTAGTGGCTGCTGTCCCCCTGGTAGATTGTAAGCTCTTGTGAGCGTTGTACAAGCACTGTCATCTCCTGTGTCCCCCTCCTCATAGATTGTAAGTTTTTGTGGCCATTGTACAAGCACTGTCATCTCCTGTGTCCTCCTCCTTATAGATTGTAAGCTCTTGTGGCCATTGTACAAGCACTGTCATCCCCTGTGTCCTCCTCCTCATAGATTGTAAGCTCTTGTGGCCATTGTACAAGCACTGTCATCTCCTGTGTCCTCCTCATAGATTGTAAGCTCTTGGGACCTTTATACAAGCACTGTCATCTCCTGTGTCCTCCTCCTCATAGATTGTAAGCTCTTGTGGCCATTGTACAAGCACTGTCACCTCCTCTGTCCCCCTCCTCCTCATTGATTGTAAGCTCTTGTGACCTTTGTACAAGCACTGTCATCTCCTGTATCCTCCTCCTCATAGATTGTAAGCTATTGTGGCCATTGTACAAGCACTGTCACCTCCTCTGTCCCCCTCCTCCTCATTGATTGTAAGCTCTTGTGACCATTGTACAAGCACTGTCATCTCCTGTGTCCCCTCCTCCTTATAGATTGTAAGCTCTTGTGGCCATTGTACAAACACTGTCATCTTCTGTGTCCTCCTCCTCCTCCTCATTGATTGTAAGCTCTTATGACCATTGTCACATATACTCATACCTATACAACCCTGGTAACTCTTGAGACCCCCTGACTACGTGCCAGCATAATTCTATCTAAAGATAGGCTGCTCGCCCCTGCCCCTCTCCAAAGAGGAACATGGCTGCACTGCCCAGTTATTTACTGTTACTTTATTAAATACTTTGAAATACTATTTGGGGAAAAAACATTTTTCTTATTTTTCCTCCTCTAAAACCTAGGTGCGTCCTATGGTCCAGTGCGTCTTATAGTCCGAAAAATACGGTAATTCATTTTATAACTGTATTGCAACTATGATTGCCTCTTTCCTTTTTATTTATGTATATTTATGTACGTATCTATATCTATATTTATGATTGTCTTTCAATTCCCAAGGATGCATTAAGATCCAGTCTGAAATTTTTAACAAAATTTTTAACTTAATTATGTTTATTATGATTATCATTTTATTTATAGTTTGTTCTGACGAAGGCCACCATACCCGAAATGCATTACCAATTGGATATTTGGAATACTTTCTGTCTACAAATAAATAAATGATCTATTCACTGCAGCAATCTTCTGTCTAACAAGTTGGTTACTAGTACACCCATTAAGCCCCATTTTGTCTTCTACTTTATACGCTCTTCCGGGTTACAATGGATACCAGTCTTTGGAGTGCTTGGAAGATGCTATATAAAGCTATATTGTGTTAATTTTTTACATGGTGCCTTATCCATGGACTTCTACTCTTCTCCATCCTCCATATAGGCTGCTGTGATTCATGTAATCACATACATGGTGTACAGTTTGCTATTCTTAGGAGACTAAAGGACCTACGAGTATGTCACAGGTCAGATATCATGAATGTAACACAAGGTGCCGTATAAAAAAATTGACACAATATTTCCCATCTGTACATAGAGCTTTATATGTCTGCTGATGAATATTAACAAACCGTCTCTAACTACAAGGAGACAGTGCAGTGATTTGAAGAGACAAAGAGCTGTCAGTCAGAATAATGGGACGTGACTTCATGTGGTCAGATACATGCAGGTGCAGTTTGCTATTGTTAAGAGCCTAAAGAACCTAAAATGATGTTACTCTGGTCACATGGAATGAACTGTGACCAGTAAGGAGGCATGGGGAGTATTAGATGGGAAGGGCCAGATGAGCAGGACACATCCCCTCAGATTCCAATATATTACATAAGATAAAAGGTAATTTATGGGGATATATTTACCTAAAAGAAGGGTGTCAGTCATCCTCTATAGGAACCTGTTACTGGCTGTATATGTGCAAATGTGTTGACAGGTTCCTTTTAAATACAAATACATGGTGCAACTGCATTTTTTTATGTTCATTGTACTGCATTTGCATTGTTTTCAATTTTCTCAGTACATTAAATACTGACTCTAAGTACTATAAGTACAATTTTGGAATTTTTGGGATGTGGAGAGTAAAAATTGGAATTGCAAAAATGAAAAATACTGCATCCTGAAGGGGTTAATATGCTAAATAATAGTCTTTTCAATATTATATCCTGATCTAATCCTAATTATAATTTTAATAGTAAATGTCAAAGACCTCCAGTAATGAATTCAAAGATTTACTGTTTCTAAGTATTATTAGATATTATCATTAGGTATTAAAGCTGCTAAACCCCCAACATGTCACCTGTTAATACAGGGCTGCACATTTACTAACATTCTCTGCAGTAAACTGTGCAGCAGAGCAATCGGTTATCACAGTAATTACCACATTTCTCTAGAAGAATACCTATGTGAAGTTAACTTGCTCTGACTTTATTGAAGGTTATACTTTTTCTATTGAATCTATGTATTATGTCTTTTTTTATTTTCCCAGTGAGAAATCTCATGGTAAAAGTAGTAAGAGAAGTATAACTGTTGGTCTGAACCTTATATTAAAGAAAACGTGCACAGAAAACCTCAACCTTTGAAATACATTTTTGCTCTTTACAGAGGGTAATTATTGCAATGTCTGCAAATTATAACAAAGAGACAGAGAATAAACCTTAGCACAAATTGCAGTTGCTCTGAAAGTAGAGGGGACAAATATAGTATTCAAGTATAGGAGAAGACATCCTGAAAATTAAATCATAAACTATACAAAAGCAGATGTGTATAGAAGAATATTTTACTTACTTACATACAAAATATGTACAGGATTAAAAACATCTAAAAAAAGAAAGGTTATGAACCGAACACTCCCAACCTATGCTATGCTCCATCGGGCTGTTTGGGAGTGTTCGGTTTTGTATGAAATAAATAAAATATTTTTTATATATACATCTGCTTTTGTATAGTTATTGGTTTATGAAAACGGAAAAATACAGCTTGCAGTTACACGTTGATGTAATTCTTCTAGACTAAAAGATGCCCCTATTTTTTGTTGCTATGGTTTTTTGCTTTGGATTTTTCATGATGAAGTCAATTTATGTTTATTATAAAAAAGTAGGAACATAGATAAAGGTGGAAAGTGTATAGGAACCAAGGATACAACATCAGGGACCCCCTTATAAATTTGCGTCAGTCATATCTTTGTTCCATAGAAGCTTTATAACCTTTATTTTTGTTCCTGTAATTCTACTAAATACCTGCACAGAACAGTAAATTCAGACAGGACCCTAGGGTCCTGATCCATTCTGGCACCTAAGGTTTCATTAAAACTCACCCTAAATTTGCTTTCTGTTTTCATATTTCTCCATCTTCTATCATCTACTTTAGGCAATTAGTATTTCCCAGTGGTACCAGACATTATAGAAAGTATAGAAACTTACAAGGAGGGCTTGGAGATCTTGGGAATGATAGTTGTTCTTTTTCTCTGGAAGATGATGCATGTCTGATTTGCATGTGTCTAAAGTGGTTGCCTATAAAGCAAATGTTGTCAAGGAAAAAAATGATAAACAATAAATTTAATTTTTTTTGTCTTTGTCGTCTGCCATTTTATTATACGTTTTTTTCACCCTTGCAAATGTTTTTAAGCATGAAATAGTGATATGTTCTTTTTTCAGTGTAGTGCTCCTCACTTTGTTTCCACATTCTCTGTGGCTGCTTAAACCACTTTACTTTTGACCAACAAGATTGAAGGTAATTTCTCAAATGTGGTATATCCATGTTTGGCACTTTCTAGGTTTAAATCATGATCTGGAATTTTTATTGGAGGCTCCCGTCTGCCCCCCCCCCCCCCCAAAAAAAAAAAACCAGTATAGCATCGGAAATTTGACTTTTTACATTCCTTGTCTGCCAAAATATTGATGGACAAAGCATATTAAATTCCCACACTGTGAATATGTGGTAATAAAAAAATGTATTCACACCAATTTCCAGAAGTTATATTCCTATGGTCTTAGTTTAGACTGGAACTATGATCTTAAACTATGCAAATTTAGTTTTAATATTTAGCCTATAAAATTATCATCACATAAAGTACATACATATTAAGAAAACATTAGTACAAATTTGCAAATTCAAGTCAATCCTCTGTTTTCAATTACGGTACTCTCTTTGTATACTGTATATATAGTCAACATATTTCCAAATGTTGACATCAATATGGTAACAATTATATAAAAGAAGAAATATGTTCAAATGTATTTTATTGTGTTTACAAAATGATCAGATATTTTTTGTTATTAATATGTTGCTTTTTAAATCTTACTGAAAGTACATCAGATACAAGGTCGTGTTCTTACATATAAATTCACACATTGTTTGTTTAGTTTTGTGCTA
Source organism: Engystomops pustulosus (assembly GCF_040894005.1). NCBI lineage: Eukaryota > Metazoa > Chordata > Amphibia > Anura > Leptodactylidae > Engystomops > Engystomops pustulosus. The sequence goes on from NC_092415.1 coordinate 59,628,189, forward strand.
GAGTTATTTAACTCCCAAGAGATGTTGTTGCTGTATCCTGGTAAATTCCTGTCACAATGCATTATAATCAGTGGACATTGAGTCTACTAGTTAGCCAATCTGCAATATTCCTTAGGGGATGAAGTACAAAAACAACTGAGGTTTCCATTGTGTAAAACTAACAATTTATATTGTTGTAGGTGGGACTTGATTGGTTTCTATTGTGTATGACTATTTTTTAATATGTTTGAACATTTTTAAATAGTTTTTAATGCTTTGCTAATTTTATTTGAAAGTTTGAGGTAAGTAAAATAACTAACCATTCAAACAAAATGAATAGAAGGCTATATGTGTCATTAATGAAACTTGAGAAAAAAAAACTATTGCTCCAGTCATGTCTGCATTTCTAATTTTTTTTTTTTTTTGTCTTTTGATAAGAAGGGAAAGATCATTCCCTTTAAAGGGGTTTTCCCACTGACACTAACTTGCTGATTGGTAAGGGTCTCCCACAGATCACGAAAACGAGGGGTCTGATGAGGTCCTATGTATCTCTGTCGGACCCCTCGTCGTTCCATCAGAGTAATGGAGCAGACGGCCATGCATGACCATTCTGCTCCATTAATCTCCATTAATCATAAGTACATGTGCAAATTGCTCATACTTGTGTTTATGAAGTGTTTGTCCCAGTCTTGTGTTGTGGCGGAAACAGTGCAAAGCTCCGCATTCCAGTACGATTCAGACTGTGTGACACACTTATGTTGAAAGTCTGACAGAAATGTGGCTCACACTTGTTCAACTGAGTGCACCAAAAGAAAACTGGTGCACTCAGTCTAAGCACAACTGGCGCATGCAGGGTGAGTCGCATTGACATTGAAGATCATGTGCCAGTCTTTAATAATCTGGCACACATTACTGAGGCAAACTGCATGTAGTGATAAATCTGACTTGTTTGGACTTATTCATAAAGAAATCCTCAGCAAGGGTACATTGGCCAGGCATCCGTGTCACGGTGTTGTGACAAACCTTGTGCTCGCTACACTGTGGCTGGGAGTCATAGACTTTTATTGTGATCGTGATCTGGTCCCAATTGGTGCCAGATTATGGCCACAATTCCGGATGTCTAAATGTAACCTGAGTATACAATACAATAGAAGCAAATGTATGTATTTTTTAAAAAAAAACATCAATGTAAACCAACAAACAAAATAATGCAGAGTCATATTTTTTATGCTTCAGTAACCACTTGGTTTGTTTTAGTGCATGTATGCCTTCTTTGTACATTTTTGTATACATCATGGTGGCAGATTGAGCTAGGGAGCGAAGGGTCCATTATTGGCCCTTGATAGCTAGTTACAACTGGATGATGTACTTTTTAAGTGTTTTTATTTTTTGTTGTCCTGTCCTTTTCATTGTACTTAATGTAAAACATCTTATTTCAATAAATGTTGTATTACATTGTTAGTCCTGTGTACCAATCCAACTGCTCGTTGTGTATATATTCATGGTTTTTTGGGATGCATGCTTCACATTGGTAGTGCCTGTCCTCCCTTTGGTTTCTCATTCAAACATACTTCCCATTACTGCATTAGGGCTGATATATCTTGCTTTGTGTTCCAGTTTTCTACTGTTGGTACTATTTGGCACGTTCACAATTGTGTAAAGTGGGCAGAGGTGCCTAGCCAGTATATATTTACAAAAAAGGCCATAGGCCTCACTGAGACTCATTTGTCATTAAAACTTCACTTTTATTAGTCCTTTATTTAATATATAGTCTTGTTTAGCGTACTTTCGTGAGTTTTACAAATCCTAATTATATTAAAATTATGCAGATCGTCGTGGAGACTTTAATGTGTGGTTATTGGGAAAAATATGGAAGATAATCTTAGAGAGCTTATAGGGTCTCAGAAGGCACCACTAAATGTCACTGTAACACTGTTCATATACAAGGGATGTCCAAATCGGTTTACTAGTGATGGAGAGTTACACTGTTACAATCCCACCTATTCTGTAAATAAATAGTATCAGTAATTTGATTACTCAAGTCTAAGCTAGAGCGCATATAAGGTACCAAATTATTCCATCATCTCGTGTGTCATCTCATACACACAGTAGATCTTGAGTGTTTGCTCTCAACCCTCACTATTCTATGGTGGGTAGCACTACCAGTTTAGTTCAATCTCTCAAGTATGAACTCAAGCATATATAGGATTCCATTTGTATTCCACCGTCTCTTGCACACAGTAACCCTGGAGTGCTTCTCCTAAGTACTTGTATATGTTGGAACACACTCTATCCTGTGGAGTCACTCAGCATATAACCGGCAGTTAACATTCACTGCCAGGTTGCTCGTTCCACTACAGCAATGCTCGAGACCCGCTCTCATTTATTAGTCAGACTGACTTTCCTACAATGTAGATCATTTTCTTGCCTCCCTTGTAATATATTTAATTCTCTATTATGCTCTTCCACATTCCCATTCATACAATTGGAACCACACACACACTTCATCCGCTATTAAAACCTTTTCCACACTAACGCCCCCCCGACATGTTTCGCCACACTAGTGGCGTCCTCAGGGGTGCCGGGGCTAGCCACACATTAAAGTCTCCACGACGATCTGCATAATTTTAATATAATTAGGATTTGTAAAACTCACGAAAGTACGCTAAACAAGACTATATATTAAATAAAGGACTAATAAAAGTGAAGTTTTAATGACAAATGAGTCTCAGTGAGGCCTATGGCCTTTTTTGTAAATAGTGATTGATATATGGACTCAGTCTAGTGTCCACACTCTTTTTGCTGTTTAGCCAGTATATATATATATATATATATATTTTTTTTTTTTTTTTTTTTTTTAATTTTTTATATTGGTATTTGATTATTGAACCTTATTTTGGCACACAGTAAGATGCATATTACGAAGAGGATATATTTATTTTTTAATAATTTTGCTGCATTTTACACTAGCACGGAAAATTATTTAAACTGGCCCGCAAAGTGCTTGTGTTAATAATAGGGTCATATTGGATGTAGAAAATATTTTTCCTTCCCCTCAGAAATTTTGTATTTGTCATGTGTTTTTAAATGCATTACTAGGCCCTCCGCAACAGCTTGTGCAATGTATCATTTTATTTCAATCTAATGCATTCATTCTCAATTACTTTGAAATATAAGAAGTAGGAGTTCTGCCATTACTGCATAGGCAGCTATTTGATTCCTTTTATAAGACAGATAAATAAACTTGAGCCTCTGATTATGTGAAATTGAAAGTGATACTTGACCAGTTTAAGTGATTTTAGAGCACATATTTTTTAAGAGTTGAAAATATACTAATGGTGACCACAAAGAATAATCTAAATTATATTATTTAAACATAATCTACCTCTACAGACTTTATCAAAGGAAATCTACAAGATAAATGTAGTGGTAGTGTATGCCTTCTAAAATTGTATCAGTTCTTCTTTTTGCTTTTGATAGCTTGGTTTTTTAGAAAAACTCATTTTTAAATTATGCAAATGAACCTCAGGGGCCCCTGTCTGCCTAATTTTTCACGCCTCTATTTACCATTTCTGCGTGCCACCATCCAGACAGCTGGTGATGTTAGTAGAAATTCCCGACATCATGGTATTCTCCTCATTGAGTAGCAGGGAGTCAACCGCACAAACGTAAGTCACGTAATTGGGCTTGGTTCAGAAGAACCGCATCCATGTGGTAGATTTCTTCTAAGAGATTACTTAATAGAAAAATCTGCACAAAATGGAGGGAAGCCTCTGAAATAGTCGGCTCTAGGACATCTCAGAAACTCATTTGAGGCTATACCTCCTGGAAAGATAGTAACTAGAGATGAGCGAGCACTAAAATGCTCGGGTACTCGTTATTCGAGACGAACTTTTCCCGAGTGCTCGTCTCGAATAACGAGCCCCATTGAAGTCAATGGGAGACTCGAGCATTTTTCAAGGGGACCAAGGATCTGCACAGGGAAGCTTGGCCAAGCACCTGGAAACCTCAGAAAAGGATGGAAACACCACGGAAATGGACAGGAAACAGCAGGGGCAGCATGCATGGATGCCTCTGAGGCTGCTTAATCGCACCATTATGCCAAAAGTATGGGCAACAGCATGGCAATGACAGAGTGACCGAATGAGGCTAGATAGCATCTAAAACATCCAATAATTGACCCTGACACTATAGGGGACTATGCAGAGGCAGCGGCAGCAGCGGCAGCAGCGGCAGGCTAGAGAGTGTCATGGCAACATACCCCAAATGGACTCAGGCTTAAAACCAATGGGTGGCAGAGAGGAACCAAAGGAGGTGAGCAAGAAGCGCTCAAATAATATTGGTAAATGATAAAAGTTTGCCAGTATATTTTGTGGATTACACAGCAAGGTGGCGACAAAGTTAACAAGTTTGATGAGGAAGCCATGAAAACAACCCAAAATTCTGCCTGACACAGCTCGTTTGATAAGGGGACCATGTATGGAGGCAGTGAACTAGTAGTAGATTAAAGGTGCTGCAGTTAAAACTATGTTAGTTGGATCTTGGGATGGAGCTGGCGCTCCGCTGCCAGGTGAGCTTTCGCCAATCCAAGCCCCTGTCTCTAGGCTACTCCCCAAACAGCACTTCTAAGAACCTTTTGTATAAGATCAAGTGTAGTAGCGTTCTTATAAGTTTGGGTTCTGGCGGGTGAGGGGAATGTAAACAGATGCGCAAGAAGCGCTGAAATAATATTGGTAAATGATAAAAGTTTGCCAGTATATTTTGTGGATTACACAGCAGGGTGGCGACAAAGTTAACAAGTTTGATGTGGAAGCCATGAAAACAACCCAAAATTCTGCCTGACACAGCTCGTTTGATAAGGGGACCATGTATGGAGGCAGTGAACTAGTACGGTAGTAGATTAAAGGTGCTGCAGTTAAAACTATGTTAGTTGGATTTTGGGATGGAGCTGGCGCTCCGCTGCCAGGCGAGCTTTCGCCAATCCAAGCCCCTGTCTCTAGACTACTCCCCAAACAGCACTTCTAAGAACCTTTTGTATAAGATCAAGTGTAGTAGCGTTCTTATAAGTTTGGGTTCTGGCGGGTGAGGGGAATGTAAACAGATGCGCAAGAAGCGCTGAAATAATATTGGTAAATGATAAAAGTTTGCCAGTATATTTTGTGGATTACACAGCAGGGTGGCGACAAAGTTAACATGGAAGCCATGAAAACAATCCAAAATTCTGCCTGACACAGCTCGTTTGATAAGGGGACCATGTATGGAGGCAGCTATATGGACTACTTTTGGAGGCAGCTATGGCGATGACGTGTGGAGGTAGCAATGGAGACATCGTGTGAAGGCAGCTAAAAAGACGACGTGTGGAGGCTGCTATGGAGACAATTTAATTTGGATAGTGCCTGTATGTGGCAGTCCAAAAAAGTTTTCAAACCAGAGGAGCAGGTAGCTGGTCCTCCAGAAAAATTACATAGATTGAGTGCCTGTATGTGGCAGTCCAAAAAAGTTTTCAAACCAGAGGAGCAGGTAGCTGGTCCTCCAGAAAAATTACATAGATTGAGTGCCTGTATGTGGCAGTCCAAAAAAGTTTTCAAACCAGAGGAGCAGGTAGCTGGTCCTCCAGAAAAATTACATAGATTGAGTGCCTGTATGTGGCAGTCCAAAAAAGTTTTCAAACCAGAGGAGCAGGTAGCTGGTCCTCCAGAAAAATTACATAGATTGAGTGCCTGTATGTGGCAGTCCAAAAAAGTTTTCAAACCAGAGGAGCAGGTAGCTGGTCCTCCAAAAAGATTAAATAAATTGAGTGCCTGTATGTGGCAGTCCAAAAAAGTTTTCAAACCAGAGGAGCAGGTAGCTGGTCCTCCAGAAAAATTACATAGATTGAGTGCCTGTATGTGGCACTCCCAAAAATTGTTTAAAACAGAGGAGAGGGTAGTTGGCCCTCCAGAAAAATTAAATACAGAGAGTACTATAGCCAGAGCCAGTTGGCCCTGGCAAAAAAATAGCCAGTTTCCTCTGCTTTAGTGTACAAAGAGGAGGAGAAGGAGGACAATGAGGAGGAGGAGTGCATACATTATTCAGGTTCAGCTTCTTTCACCTGGTGGAGAATGGAAATGCGGAGAAATCCAGGCTTTATTCATCTTGATAAGTGTCAGCCTTTCAGCGCTGTCAGTCGACAGGCGTGTACGCTTATCGGTGATTATGCCACCAGCTGCACTGAAAACCCGCTCAGACAACACGCTAGCGGCAGGGCAGGCAAGAACCTCCAAGGCGTACAGCGCCAGTTCGTGCCACATGTCCAGCTTTGAAACCCAGTAGTTGTAGGGAGCTGTGTGATCATTTAGGACGATGGTATGGTCAGCTACGTACTCCCTCACCATCTTTCTGTAAAGATCAGCCCTACTCTGCCAAGACTGGGGACAGGTGACAGTGTCTTGCTGGGGTGACATAAAACTGGCAAAGGCCTTGTAAAGCGTACCCCTGCCAGTGCTGGACAAGCTGCCTTGTCGCCTACTCTCCCTCGCTACTTGTCCCGCAGAAGTACGCCCTCTGCCGCTAGCGCTGTCAGAAGGGAAATACTGTTTCAGCTTGTGCACCAGGGCCTGCTGGTATTCATGCATTCTCACACTCCTTTCCTCTCCAGGGATGAGAGTGGAAAGATTTTGCTTGTACTGTGGGTCCAGGAGAGTGAATACCCAGTAATCGGTGCTGGAATAAATTCTTTGAACGTGAGGGTCACGGGATAGGCAGCTTAGCATGAAATCTGCCATATGCGCCAGAGTCCCAACGCGCAAGAATTCACTCCCCTCACTGGGCTGACTGTCCATTTCCTCCTCCTCCAACTCCTCTTCTTCTGCCCATACCACTGAACAGTGAAGGACTGAACAATGCTCCCCTCTTCTGTCTCGCCAACATTCTCCTCCTCTTCCTCCTCATCCTCCTCCACCTCCTCCGATATGCGCTGAGAAACAGACCTAAGGGGGCTTTGGCTATCAACAAGGGAATCTTCTTCCCCCGTCTCTTGTGACGAGCGCAAAGCTTCCGACTTCATGCTGATCAGAGAGTTTTTCAACAGGCCAAGCAGCGGGATGGTGAGGCTGATGATGGCGGCATCACCACTGACCATCTGTGTTGACTCCTCAAAGTTACTCAGCACCTGACAGATATCAGACATCCACGTCCACTCCTCATTGCTGACTGACCTGACTACCAGTTCTGGTGGAAGTTGACATCTGGAAGTCTACAATCGCTCTGCGCTGCTGGTAAACTCTGGATAACATGGTTAGTGTTGAATTCCACCTCGTGGGCCTGTCGCACAACAGTCGGTGAGCGGGCAGTTGGAGGCGGCGCTGCGCTGCCCTGAGAGGGGCAGCATCTGTGCTGGACTTCCTGAAATGCACACAGATGCGGCGCACCTTCGTGAGCAAATCAGACAGATTGGGGTATGTCTTGAGGAAACGCTGAACTATCAGATTTAACACATGGGCCAGGCATGGCACATGTGTCAGTCTGCCGAGTTGCAGAGCTGCCACCAGGTTATGGCCGTTGTCACACACAACCATGCCTGGCTTCAGGTTCAGCGGTGCCAGCCACAGATCAGTCTGCGCCGTGATGCCCTGTAATAACTCTTAGACAGTGTGCCTTTTTTCGCCTAGGCTCAGCAGTTTGAGCACCGCCTGCTGTCGCTTAGCGATGGCACTGCTGCTGTGCCTAGAGCTACCGACTGATGGCGCCATGCCCACGGATGATAATTCAGAGGAGGAGGTGGAGGAGGGGTGGGAGGAGGAGAAGGCATAGTAGGCCTTTGAGACCTGGACCGAGGTAGGCCCCGCAATCCTCGGCGTTGGCAGTATATGACCAGCCCCAGGGTCAGACTGGGTCCCAGCCTCCACCAAGTTAACCCAATGTGCCGTCAGCGATATATAGTGGCCCTGCTCGGCAGCACTCGTCCACGTGTCCGTGGTCAGGTGGACCTTGTCAGAAACGGCGTTGGTCAGGGCACGGAGGATGTTCTCTGCTTGTGCAGGGCTGGGACGGCACATCCGGAAAAGTAGTGGCGGCTGGGGACCGAATACCGAGGGGCGGCCGCCGCCATGAGGTTTCGAAAGGCCTCGGTCTCTACCAGCCTATAGGGCAGCATCTCCAGGCTAAGCAACTTGGAGATGTGGACGTTGAGGGCTTGGGCGTGTGGGTGGGTTGCGCTATACCTCCTTTTGCGCTCCAGCGTCTGGGGTATGGAGAGCTGAACGCTGGTGGATGCTGTGGAGGATCGTGGAGGCGAAGATGGGGTTTTCGCACGGGAGGTGTTTGGGCCGGGGTCCTGGGCAGGGGGCTGACTAGCAGATGACACAGGGGAAGGAGCAGTGGTGTGCCCGGCCGGAGGTGAACGGGCTTGGTGCCATTGAGTGGGGTGTTTAGCATTCAGATGCCTGCGCATACTGGTGGTAGTTAAGCTAGTAGTGGTGGAACCCCTGCTGATCCTGGTTTGGCAAAGGTTGCACACTAGAGATGAGCGAGTATACTCGTCCGAGCTTGATGCTCGTTCGAGTATTAAGGTACTCGAAACGGCTCGTTGCTCGGACGAGTATTTCCCCTGCTCGAGATCGAGCATTTAATTAAAAAAACACAGTGAAGAACAATGAAGAATAGAATAAAAACAGTGAACACTGTGAACACAGGATCATTTAAGTGAAAAACACAGTAAAGAACACAGTGAAGAATAGATTACAGATGTTCGGCACATCTGCTTACTTGTCGGAAGATACGCGCGGAACGGTGCGAACAAAATAGTATGTGAAGAACAATATATATGTGTGAAGAACACATTGAAGAACACGGTGAGCAGGACAGAGACACCGGGGAGCAGCACAGAGACACCGGGGAGCAGCACAGAGACACCGGGGAGCAGCACAGAGACACCGGGGAGCAGCACAGAGACACCGGGGAGCGGCACGGAGACATCGGGCAGTGGCACGGAGACATCGGGCAGCGGCACGGAGCGGCACGGAGACATAGGGGCACGGAGACATCGGGGCACGGAGGCATCGGGGCACGGAGACATCGGGGCACGGAAACATCGGGGCACGGAGACATAGGGGCACGGAGACATCGGGGCACGGAGACATCGGGGCACGGAGACATAGGGGCACGGAGACATCGGGGCACGGAGACATAGGGGCACGGAGACATAGGGGCACGGAGACATCGGGGCATGGAGACATCGGGGCACGGAGACATCGGGGCACGGTGATATCGGGGCACGGAGACATCGGGGCACGGAGACATAGGGGCACGGAGACATCGGGGCACGGAGACATCGGGGCACGGAGACATCGGGGCACGGTGACATCGGGGCACGGAGACATCGGGGCACGGAGACATCGGGGCACGGAGACATCGGGGCACGGAGACATAGGGGCACGGAGACATCGGGGCACGGTGACATCGGGGCACGGTGACATCGGGGCACGGAGACATCGGGGCACGGAGACATAGGGGCACGGAGACATCGGGGCACGGAGACATCGGGGCACGGAGACATAGGGGCACGGAGACATAGGGGCACGGAGACATCGGGGCACGGAGACATCGGGGCACGGAGACATCGGGGCACGGTGACATCGGGGCACGGAGACATCGGGGCACGGTGACATCGGGACACGGAGACATCGGGGCACGGTGACATCGGGGCACGGTGACATCGGGGCACGGTGACATCGGGGCACGGTGACATAGGGGCACGGAGACATAGGGGCACGGAGACATCGGGGAGACTTCAGTGGAAGAAGAGCAGCGGATCCCGGGAGAGCGTATCTCCCGACAAGTAAGCAGATGTGCCGAACATCTGCAATCTATTCTTCACTGTGTTTTTCACTTAAATGATCCTGTGTTCACTGTGTTCACTGTTTTTATTCTATTCTTCACTGTTCTTCACATCTGCTAACTTGTCGGGAGATAATATACGCGCGGAACAGTGAAGAATAGATTGCAGATGTTTGCATACATCTGCTAACTTATCAGAAGACATTCTTTTTCAATTAATTAACACATTTTATTCCCGAACCATGGTCCCTTTGAAAAATGCTCGAGTCTCCCATTGACTTCAATGGGGCTCGTTATTCGAGACGAGCACTCGAGCATCAGGAAAAATTCGTCTCGAATAACGAGCACTCGAGCATTTTAGTGCTCGCTCATCTCTATTGCACACCACAGTCCGTCGGTCATCCGGTGTTTCTTTAAAGAACCTCCAGACTTCTGAAAATCTAGCCCTCGCCACGGGAGCTTGACTACGGGCAACATTTGGCGCTGATGCACCAGCTCTGGCCCTGCCTCTCCGTCTGGCCCCACCACTGCCTCTTCCAACCTGTTCTGCTATAGGACTTGCCTCCGTCTCAGAAGCACTGTGTTCACCCGGCCTATCAACCCAGCTTGGGTCTGTCACCTCATCATCCTCCGATCCCTCAGTCTGCTCCCCCCTCGGACTTCCTGCCCTGACAACAACTTCACCACTGTCTGACAACCGTGTCTCCTCATCGTCCGACACCTCTTTACACACTTCTTCCGATACGTGAATAATGTCATCATCACCCACAGACTGCAACTGGTGGAAAACCTGGGCATCGGAAAATAGCTCAGCAGCAGCAGGACAAGTGGTTTTATGACTGTGGGAAGGGTCCAGAAAACAGTTCCTCAGAGTATGCCGGTTCAAATGCCAAATTTTGGCGGGAGGGGGCAGACTGGGGGGAAGGAGGCTGAGGTGGAGGAGCTGGAGGAGTGCCGATTTCGGTGACATGGGTGGACTGCGTGGAAGACTGACTGGTGGACAAATGGCTAGAAGCATTGTCCGTAATCCACGACATCACCTGTTCGCACTGTTCTGGCCTCAACAGTGCTCTACCACGAGTCCCAGTAACTTGAGACATGATGAACCTAGGGAGTGTACCTCTGCGGCATTCCCCTGCTCCCCCATCAGCAGGTGGTGTCTCACCCCGCCCAGGACCACGGCCTCTGACCCCTGCAGTAGTTGGACGCCCACGTCCACGCCCTCGTCCTCTACCCCTAGCCCTCGGGTTAAACATTTTCCAAATTAAAGTGTAAACTTGAAAAAAAAAATAATTTGTGTTTATTATTTTTTTATTTTTTTATTTTTTTTAACAAAACGATGCTATCCTATTGCTATGGCTAGTTTCTAACCTACACTGACAGCACACAACTGGATTTTGTGCTTTGCAAGATGAGTTTGAGCTATAAAATGAAATACAGCTAAAAAAAAAAAAAAATCAGCAGACTCTGCCTAATTCTACTCAAACCCCTAATAAATTGTCCCACTTCGGTGTTTGAGGTGGATATGCGTGTCACTAAGAGCTAAACACAACGGTCGCAGGTCTCCCAGCAAATTCCTCACAGTATGGTACTAGCTGCACTACTAGTTGTCACGGGTGGACCCGCGACCCGTGCCTCTCGCTCCCCGCAGGCGCCGCGCCAGCGCATCTCACCTCTCCCCGCTCCCGAGTCCCGGCCTATCTATTTAAGCCTGCCTCTTCCTGCAAGCCCTGCCGGATCTTTGTGCCCCACAGCCTTAGAGAAAGCTCTGTTGCGATTTGCCTGCGTTCCAGTGTCTCCTGCGTTCTAGTGTCTCCTGCGTGCCTGACTCCCTCTGTGTTCCTGCATTGCCTGACTACCTCCGTGTTCCCGTGTTCCAGTGTCCCTCCGTATTGCTGTCGTAGTTCTGTGTTCCCGTACCCTTCTGCTTGGACCTCCTGTTGCTGACCCTGGTTTGGATTCTGACGTTGCATCTCTGCCGCCTGCCCTGACCCTGTGCCTGGACTGTGACCCCGAGCTTCACTGCTGTTTCTGTACCTCAACCTTGGCCGCCACTGCAGACAAGTCACGCCTGAGGAACGACCTGGTGGTACCACGCCGCAGCTTGTCTAACCCGCTTTGCGGCGGGCTCTGGTGAAAACCGGGTACCACTTAGACTCCCAGGTAGTGGCTTGAGTCATCGTCTGCAGTGGTCCAGCGGATCCACATCCCGCAAGCCTGACAGTAAGATCCGGCCATGGATCCCACCGAGGTTCTGTCTCCTAGCAAGCCTGACCTCGCTACTATTGTGATCCACCAATCCCAGCAGATTGCTGCGCAGCGTGATCAGCTGGAGCAGGTCACTGCCATGTTGCAGCAACTATTGGCCAACCAACAACCGCAACAGGTTCAGGAAGCTGCTCAAGCGACTTCTACAGCTCCGACTCCTCTTCCTGCTGTTGAACTCAGGATGCGCTTGTCCATGCCCAGCAAATATGATGGTGATCCTAAGATGTGCAGAAGTTTTTTAACTCAGTGCTCCCTGCATATTGAACTTATGCCGACCCAGTTTTTTTCGGAACGATCTAAGGTGACGTTTTTAATCAGCCTACTCTCTGGGAAAGCCCTGGCCCGGGCTACACCCCTGTGGGACAGAAGCGACCCGGTTACGGCCTCTCTCTCAGCCTTTGTGTCCGAATTTAGGGCCGTGTTTGAGGAACCAGCTCGGGCCTCCTCCGCCGAGTCTGCCTTATTGAACTTGCGCCAGGGGAATTCCTCCGTGGGAGAGTATGCGGTCCAGTTCCGTACTTTGGCGTCTGAACTTGCCTGGAATGACGCCGCCTTGTCTGCCGCTTTCAAGAAGGGTCTCGCCTCTCATGTGAAGGACGCTCTGGCCGCTCGTGATCTTCCGTCTACTCTGAGTGGTCTCATCACCTTGGCCATTCGGATAGACGTGCGATTTAGAGAGCGTGCGGAGGAATCACGCTTCGAGCAACCTCAAGTCCGTCCACGACGCCTTCCCCGCCTGGCCCCGGTCTTCCAAAGACCACTCCAGCCTCAGGTCTTACCATCCGCAAAGGAGCCTATGGAGGTGGACAGAGCTAGACTCTCCTCCCAGGAACGCATCAGAAGGCGCCAGGGTAACCTTTGTCTTTATTGTGCTAGTCCGGAGCACTTCATCGGGTCCTGTCCTATCCGTCCTCAGCGTCCGGGAAACGCCAGCACCTAGGGTTCTTGGGAGAAGCGTCCCTAGGTGTCTGCCAAGCTTCTCCACGTCTGTTGATTCCGGTGCTTCTCAGCGTTGGCGCCAGTCCCCAGATCCAAGTCTCTGCATTCCTGGACCCCGGCTCTGCAGGGAATTTCGTGGATGCCGCTCTGGTCTCCCGGCATCACATCCCAGTGGTTCGCCTTGAGAAGCCGTTGGTCATCTCATCCGTAAGTGGCCAGATCCTCTCTGACCCGGTCTTGTACCGCACCAAGCCTCTGTCCTTGCAAGTCGGAGTGTTACACAAGGAGAGACTGTCCTTTTACGTGCCACCTCGCTCCACGTCCTCTATCCTGTTGGGTCTTCCGTGGCTGCAGCTCCATGCTCCAGTTCTCAATTGGATGACAGGGGAGATACTTCATTGGGGTCCTGAGTGCCGGTCCCGCTGTATGGGAGCTTCCCTGCCTGTACCTGTATTGGCCTCCTCTCTGTCTAAGAAGCCTTTGGAGGGTTTACCCACGTGCTACCAGGACTTCTCTGACATCTTCTCTAAAAAGCAGGCTGAGACTTTGCCACCGCATCGACCCTACGATTGCCCTATTGAGTTATTGCCGGGCACTTCTCATCACAGAGGTCGAGTGTATCCACTTTCCGTTCCTGAAACCACAGCTATGTCAGAGTATATCCAGGAGAACTTGCAAAGAGGTTTCATATGGAAGTCCTCCTCTCCTGCGGGTGCAGGATTCTTCTTTGTTACTAAGAAGGACGGCTCCTTGCGTCCTTGTATTGATTATCGTGGACTTAATAAGATCACGGTTAAAAACCGCTACCCTCTGCCACTCATCACTGAACTGTTTGATCGCCTGCGCGGTTCCAAGATTTTCTCTAAGTTGGATCTTTATTCGTATCCGCAAGGGTGACGAATGGAAGACAGCATTTAACACCCGAGATGGTCACTTCGAATACCTTGTGATGCCTTTTGTATTATGCAATGCTCCAGCTGTCTTCTAAGAGTTTGTCAATGACATCTTCAGGGACCTTCTGTATACGTGTGTAGTGGTCTACCTGGATGACATCTTGGTGTTCTCTCCAGATCTCAAGACTCATCAATCTCACGTACAGCAAGTCTTAGGCCGCCTTCGAGCCAATTGTCTCTCTACGCTAAGCTCGAGAAATGTCTCTTCCATCAACGGAGTCTACCTTTTCTTGGTTACATCATCTCCGACAGGGGTCTCCAGATGGATCCTACCAAGCTGTCTGCCGTTCTTCAGTGGCCTCGTCCAGAGGGTCTTCGCGCCATTCAGAGATTTCTGGGTTTCGCAAACTACTACCGTCAGTTCATTCCTCATTTCTCTACTCTTGTTGCCCCCATCGTGGCACTCACCAGGAAGGGCGCTAATCCATGCCTTTGGCCTCCAGCGGCTGAAGAGGCCTTTGCAAAGTTAAAGTCCACCTTTGCTAAAGCTCCGATCCTTTCTAGACCTGATACTGAGAAGCCTTTTATCTTGGAGGTGGACGCATCTTCTGTCGGTGCAGGGGCTGTGCTTACCCAGAAAGGACCCAGGGGCCGAACTCTTACGTGCGGTTTCTTTTCTAAAACTTTTTCTCCTGCAGAGAAGAACTACTCTATTGGTGACAAGGAACTTTTGGCAATCAAACTTGCCCTGGAAGAATGGCGTTATCTTTTGGAGGGTGCTCGCTATCCAGTCTGTGTTTATACGGATCATAAGAACCTTTCGTACCTCCTGACTGCCCAACGTCTTAATCCCAGACAAGCCCGTTGGTCACTATTCTTCTCCCGCTTCAATTTGATGATCCACTTCCGGCCAGCAGAGAAGAATATCAAGGCAGATGCCCTGTCCCGTGCCTCAGATGTTGTTGGAGAAGAGCCGGTTCCTCAGTATATCATCTCTCCGGAACAGTTGGTTGCAGCCGCTCCTGTGGATCTTCGGCAGCTTCCCCCTGGCAAAACGAATGTCCGACCTGCTCTGCGGAAGAGGATTTTGTTTTGGGGACATTCTTCCCGCTTGGCTGGGCACCCTGGGGTGCAACGCTCCGTGGCCCTCATCTCCCGCTACTACTGGTGGCCTGACTCGTCTAAAACCGGCTGGTCTCTTGCTTCCGTTGCCGATACCCAGTCGCCCGTGGTCTCACGTGGCTATAGACTTTGTCACGGATCTTCCATCTTCTTCGGGCAATACTGTCATCTGGGTGGTAACAGACCGGTTTTTGAAGATGTCTCATTTCGTTCCTCTTCCAGGTCTACCGTCTGCTCCACGTCTTGCCAGTCTCTTCTTCCAACATATATTCCGGCTACATGGGCTTCCTCTGCACATTGTCTCTGATCGTGGAGTTCAATTTGTCTCCCGCTTCTGGCGCTCACTCTGCGGCCAATTGCAGGTTAAGTTGGACTTTTCTTCAGCCTACCACCCTCAGTCTAATGGTCAAGTGGAGAGTGTCAACCAGAGTCTGGGCTGCTATCTGCGTCATTTTGTCTCTGCCCGTCAGGACGACTGGTCCACTTTGTTGCCCTGGGCAGAGTTCTCCTACAACTCTCTGGATTCTGAGTCTGCTGGTGCTGCTCCATTCTTTGTTGTCTATGGAAGAATTCCACGCCCTCCACTCCCTCTCTCAGTTCCCTCGGATGTTCCTGCGGTGGAAGAATTGGTGCAGGACCTCAGCTCCGTATGGAGACAGACTCGCGTCTGCTCGCACTAAAATCCAGGCCGACAAGAAACGCAGATCTCCTCCCGTCTTCTCTCCTGGGGACAAGGTCTGGTTATCTTCCAGGTACATCCGGCTGAAGATACCTGGTTACAAGCTCGGTCCTCGTTTCTTGGGTCCTTTCGAGGTCCTGACCCGTATCACTCCTGTATCCTACAAGTTGCGCCTTCCTCCCACCATGCGCATCCCAAACTCCTTCCATGTCTCCCTGCTCAAGCCTGTCATCCTGAACCGCTTCTCCCGGCAAGTACCTCCTCCTACCCCTGTGGCTGACTCCACCGACACCTATGAGGTAAAAGATATCCTCGATATGAAGACAGTAAGGGGGAAGCGGTTCTTCTTAGTCGATTGGAAGGGGTTCGGTCCAGAAGAGAGGTCTTGGGAGCCGGAGGACAATATTCTGGACCGTGATCTTCTGCAGAGATTTCTTCTACCCAAGAAGAGAGGGAGGCCGAAGGGGGGGGTACTGTCACGGGTGGACCCGCGACCCACATCGCGGGTCGCGGGCTCACCCGTGCCTCTCGCTCCCCGCAGGCTCCGCGCCAGCGCATCTCACCTTTCCCCGCTCCCGAGTCCCGGCCTCGCTCCGTGTGCGCGCGGTCCCGCGCCTCAGGGCGCGCGCGCGACACTTCTAGGAAATTTAAAGGGCCAGCGCGCCATTAATTGGCGCTGGCCACATTGCCCAAATCTATTTAAGCCTGCCTCTTCCTGCAAGCCCTGCCGGATCTTTGTGCCCCACAGCCTTAGAGAAAGCTCTGTTGCGATTTGCCTGCGTTCCAGTGTCTCCTGCGTTCTAGTGTCTCCTGCGTGCCTGACTCCCTCTGTGTTCCTGCGTTGCCTGACTACCTCCGTGTTCCCGTGTTCCAGTGTCCCTCCGTATTGCTGTCGTAGTTCTGTGTTCCCGTACCCTTCTGCTTGGACCTCCTGTTGCTGACCCCGGTTTGGATTCTGACGTTGCATCTCTGCCGCCTGCCCTGACCCTGTGCCTGGACTGTGACCCCGAGCTTCACTGCTGTTTCTGTACCTCAACCTTGGCTGCCACTGCAGACAAGTCACGCCTGAGGAACGACCTGGTGGTACCACGCCGCAGCTTGTCTAACCCGCTTTGCGGCGGGCTCTGGTGAAAACCGGGTACCACTTAGACTCCGGTCCCAGGTAGTGGCTTGAGTCATCATCTGCAGTGGTCCAGCGGATCCACATCCCGCAAGCCTGACACTAGTGCAAGGAAGCCCAGCCACAAGCAAACAAAAAAAAGGAAAATATAACGCTATTGTAGGCCTAAGTAAGCCGTTGGGGTTCTCCTATGACTATTTTGTAGCCTGCAATGAGAGCACACTGCTTTGCAAGATGAGTTTGAGCTATAAAATGAAATACAGCTAAAAAAAAAAAAAATTCAGCAGACTCTGCCTAATTCTACTCAAACCCCTAATAAATTGTCCCACTTCGGTGTTTGAGGTGGATATGCGTGTCACTAAGAGCTAAACACATCGGACGCAGGTCTCCCAGCAAATTCCTCACAGTGTGGTACTAGCTGCACTACTAGTGCCAGCAAGCCCAGCCACAAGCAAACAAAAAAAAGGAAAATATAACGCTATTGTAGGCCTAAGTAAGCCGTTGGGGTTCTCCTATGGCTATTTTGTAGCCTACAATGAGAGCACAATGCTTTGCAAGATGAGTTTGAGCTATAAAATGAAATACAGCTAAAAAAAAAAAAAATCAGCAGACTCTGCCTAATTCTACTCAAACCCCTAATAAATTGTCCCACTTCGGTGTTTGAGGTGGATATGCGTGTCACTAAGAGCTAAACACAACGGACGCAGGTCTCCCAGCAAATTCCTCACAGTATGGTACTAGCTGCACTACTAGTGCCAGCAAGCCCAGCCACAAGCAAACAAAAAAAAGGAAAATATAACGCTATTGTAGGCCTAAGTAAGCCGTTGGGGTTCTCCTATGGCTATTTTGTAGCCTACAATGAGAGCACACTGCTTTGCAAGATGAGTTTGAGCTATAAAATGAAATACAGCTAAAAAAAAAAAAAAATCAGCAGACTCTGCCTAATTCTACTCAAACCCCTAATAAATTGTCCCACTTCGGTGTTTGAGGTGGATATGCGTGTCACTAAGAGCTAAACACATCGGACGCAGGTCTCCCAGCAAATTCCTCACAGTGTGGTACTAGCTGCACTACTAGTGCCAGCAAGCCCAGCCACAAGCAAACAAAAAAAAGGAAAATATAACGCTATTGTAGGCCTAAGTAAGCCGTTGGGGTTCTCCTATGGCTATTTTGTAGCCTACAATGAGAGCACAATGCTTTGCAAGATGAGTTTGAGCTATAAAATGAAATACAGCTAAAAAAAAAAAAAATCAGCAGACTCTGCCTAATTCTACTCAAACCCCTAATAAATTGTCCCACTTCGGTGTTTGAGGTGGATATGCGTGTCACTAAGAGCTAAACACAACGGACGCAGGTCTCCCAGCAAATTCCTCACAGTATGGTACTAGCTGCACTACTAGTGCCAGCAAGCCCAGCCACAAGCAAACAAAAAAAAGGAAAATATAACGCTATTGTAGGCCTAAGTAAGCCGTTGGGGTTCTCCTATGGCTATTTTGTAGCCTACAATGAGAGCACACTGCTTTGCAAGATGAGTTTGAGCTATAAAATGAAATACAGCTAAAAAAAAAAAAAATCTGCAGACTCTGCCTAATTCTACTCAAACCCCTAATAAATTGTCCCACTTCGGTGTTTGAGGTGGATATGCGTGTCACTAAGAGCTAAACACAACGGTCGCAAGTCCCCCTGCAAATTCCTCACAATATGGTACTAGCTGCACTACTAGTGCTAGCAAACCCAGCCACAAGCAAACAAAAAAAAGGAAAATATAACGCTATTGTAGGCCTAAGTAAGCCGTTGGGGTTCTCCTATGGCTATTTTGTAGCCTACAATGAGAGCACACTGCTTTGCAAGATGAGTTTGAGCTATAAAATGAAATACAGCTAAAAAAAAAAAAATCAGCAGACTCTGCCTAATTCTACTCAAACCCCTAATAAATTGTCCCACTTCGGTGTTTGAGGTGGATATGCGTGTCACTAAGAGCTAAACACAACGGTCGCAAGTCCCCCTGCAAATTCCTCACAATATGGTACTAGCTGCACTACTAGTGCCAGCAAGCCCAGCCACAAGCAAACAAAAAAAAGGAAAATATAACGCTATTGTAGGCCTAAGTAAGCCGTTGGGGTTCTCCTATGGCTATTTTGTAGGCCACAATGAGAGCACACTGCTTTGCAAGATGAGTTTGAGCTATAAAATGAAATACAGCTAAAAAAAAAAACAATCAGCAGACTCTGCCTAATTCTACTCAAACCCCTAATAAATTGTCCCACTTCGGTGTTTGAGGTGGATATGCGTGTCACTAAGAGCTAAACACAACGGTCGCAAGTCCCCCTGCAAATTCCTCACAATATGGTACTAGCTGCACTAGTAGTGCCAGCAAGCCCAGCCACAAGCAAACAAAAAAAAGGAAAATATAACGCTATTGTAGGCCTAAGTAAGCCGTTGGGGTTCTCCTATGGCTATTTTGTAGCCTACAATGAGAGCACACTGCTTTGCAAGATGAGTTTGAGCTATAAAATGAAATACAGCTAAAAAAAAAAAAAATCAGCAGACTCTGCCTAATTCTACTCAAACCCCTAATAAATTGTCCCACTTCGGTGTTTGAGGTGGATATGTGTGTCACTAAGAGCTAAACACAACGGTCGCAAGTTCCCCTGCAAATTCCTCACAATATGGTACTAGCTGCACTACTAGTGCCAGCAAGCCCACCCACAAGCAAATAAAAAAAAAAAAAGTATAACGTTATTGTAGCCCTAAGAAGGGCTGTTGGGTTCTTGTAGAATCACTCCTGCCTAACACTATTCTAATAGAACACCCTAACGCTTTCCCTGACCAGCAGCAGCTCTCTCCCTAGCGGCATCCAGACACAGAATGATCCGAGCAGCGCAGGCAGGGGCTAGTCTATTCCAGGGTCACCTGATCTGGCCAGCCAACCACTGCTATCGACGTGTAAGGGTACCACGTCATGCTGGGTGGAGTGCAGAGTCTCTTGGCTTGTGATTGGCTCTGTTTCTGGCCGCCAAAAAGCAACACGGCGGGAGATGCCATTCTCTCGAGCGGGCGAAGTATTCGTCCGAGCAACGAGCAGTTTCGAGTACGCTAATGCTCGAACGAGCATCAAGCTCGGACGAGTATGTTCGCTCATCTCTAATAGTAACACTCTATCTAGCTCACTTAGGCTAATGAAGAAGCCCCCTCCCTCTGACAATATTTATCACACATGGGCTAAGGGAGGACAACTGAGACATGTGCAGTGATTATTGGTTGTTGGTGGGGAAACTAAAAAGCCAATTGTATAGATAGGGGAGTGTTAGCTCTAAGCTTGCCACAACCTCTAAAATTCAACTGAGCCAGAAGAATCAATATGAGGCACTGTATAAACACACCGGTGAGTATAAATTGAGTGCCAGGTGGGTTCAGTTGTCTGTTGCTCCAATTGGTACCTGTAATAAACACAGAGCTATGTGAGGCATCTAGCTTGTCAATCACAGCCTCAAGCAGAGCATACAGTGCCTACAAGTTATATTCAACCCCCTGCAGATTTAGCAGGTTTGATAAGAAGCAAATAAGTTAGAGCCTTCAAACTTCAAACAAGAGCAGGATTTATTAACAGATGCATAAATCTTACAAACCAAAAAGTTATGTTGCTCAGTTAAATTTTAACCCCTTAAGGACGCAGGGTTTTTCCGCTCATTTCTCAAAAATCCATAACTTTTTCATTTTTACGTGTACAGACCTGTGTGAGGGCTTATTTTGTGCGTAACAAATTTTACTTTCCCGTAATGTTATTTATTTTAACATGCCGTGTACTGCGAAGCTGAAAAAAAATTCCAAATGTGGAAAAATTGAAAAAAAAACGTTCTTGTGGGCTCAGTTTTTACGACTTTCACTCTTCGCTCCAAATAACATGACTACTTTATTCTTTGGTTCGGTGCAATCGCGGTAATACCTCATTTATATAGGTTTTATTGTGTTTTAATACATTTTCAAAAATTAAACGAATGTGTACAAAAAAGAAAAAAAAAATTTTGTCATCTTCTGAAGCTAATAACTTTTTTATACTTTGGCGCACGGAGCTGTTTGAGGTGTCATCTTTTGCGAAATGAGCCAACAGTTTCATTGCTACCATTCTGAGGTCTGTGCGACATTTTGATCATTTTTTATTTCATTTTTTATGTGATGTAAAAAGGTGTAAAAGTCGCATTTCAGACATTTGGGCGCCATTTCCCGCCTCGGAGGTCACTGCCGGCCATAACCGTTTTTATATTTTGATAGATCGGGCATTTTGGGACGCGGCAATACCTAATATGTTTGTGATTTTTACTGTTTATTATGTTTTATATCAGTTCTAGGGAAAGGGGGGTGATTTGAATTTTGAATATTTTATTAATTTTTTTTCTTTTTCAAACTTTTTTTTTTCTTTTTTTTTCCACTATTTCTTAGACCATCTAGGGTATATTAACTCTAGATGGTCAGATCGCTCCTACCATATACTGCAATACTTCTGTATTGCAATATATGGCATTTTTGCAGGTTATTCATTACAATGAGCCACTGGCTCATTGTAACGAATCTGCAGAAGCCATGTAGCCTCACCCGCGCGCCGCCATCTTTTAAACGCCGCGGGCGACTTTGCCGGCGGCGTTGAGAGGGTTAATAGCCGCGATCGGTGGAAGCACCGGTTATTAGCGGTGGGGCTTTTCTGCAAAATGCAAAAACCCCCACCTTTGTATGAAGAGGAATCAGCCCGAGAGCCCTCTTCATACACTCCTTATACCTCTGTGCCGTAGAGCTACGGTGCAGAGCGTTAAGGGGTTAATAAATTTTAAACATAAAAGTATGGGTCAATTATTATTCAAACCCTTAAAACACCAGAATTCTGTTTGGTTCCCCTAAAGTATTAAAAAGTAGTTCAGGCACAAAGAACAATGGGCTTCACATGTTTGGATTAATAATCTGACTAATCTGACTATTTAAGACCCTCCCCAAACTTGTGAAAAGCACTCATACATGGTCAACATGGGAAAGACAGAGGAGCATTCCAAGGCCATTAGAGACAAGATTGTGGAGGGTCACAAGGCTGGCAAGGGGTACAAAACTCTTTCCAAGGAGTTGGGCCTACCTGTCTCCACTGTTGGGAGCATCATCCGGAAGTGGAAGGCTTATGGAACTACTGTTTCCTCCCGTGCCGAGGCCAGGCTTTTCCGAAGAGTCAAGGCTAACCCAAGGACAACAAGGAAGGAGCTCCGGGAAGATCTCATGGCAGTGGGGACATTGGTTTCAGTCAATACCATAAGTAACGTACTCCACCGCAATGGTCTCCGTTCCAGGCGAGCACATAAGGTACCTTTACTTTCAAAGCGTCATGTCAAGGCTCATTTACAGTTTGCTCATGATCACTTGGAGGACTCTGAGACAGACTGGTTCAAGGTGCTCTGGTCTGATGAGACCAAGATCGAGATCTTTGGTGCCAACCACACACGTGACGTTTGGAGACTGGATGGCACTGCATATGACCCCAAGAATACCATCCCTACAGTCAAGCATGGTGGTGGCAGCATCATGCTGTGGGGTTGCTTCTCAGCCAAGGGGCCTGGCCATCTGGTCCGCATCCATGGGAAGATGGATAGCACTGCCTACTTAGAGATTTTGGCCAAGAACCTCTGCTCCTCCATCAAGGATCTTAAGATGCGTCGCCATTTCATCTTCCAACAAGACAACGTCCCAAAGCACACAGCCAAGAAAACCAAGGCCTGGTTCAAGAGGGAAAAAATCAAGGTGTTGCAGTGGCCTAGTCAATCTCCTGACCTTAACCCAATTGAAAACTTGTGGAAGGCGCTCAAGATTAAAGTCCACATGAGACACCCAAAGAACCTAGATAACTTGGAGAAGATCTGCATGGAGGAGTGGGCCAAGATAACTCCAGAGACCTGTGCCGGCCTGATCAGGTCTTATAAAAGACGATTAAAAGCTGTAATTGCAAACAAGGGTTTTTCCACAAAATATTAAACCTAGGCGTTGAATAATAATTGACCCATACTTTTATGTTTAAAATTTATTAAAATATAACTAAGCAACATAACTTTTTGGTTTGTAAGATTTATGCAGCAGTACACAGCCATACATGGAGCTACAGCCGCAGTACACAGTCATACATGGAACTACAGCCGCAGTATACAGCCATACATGGAGCTACAGCCGCAGTACACAGCCACACATGGAGCTCCAGCCGCAGTACACAGCCATACATGGAGCTACAGCCGCAGTACACGGCCATACATGGAGCTACAGCCGCAGTACACTGTAATATAATAAGATGTTTTCCCAGCGATGACTGGACACAGTTAGGGTGCATTCACACTGCCATTATGGGAAAGCATATATGGCTGCAACTTTGGCTGAATGCTGTTATGTATGGACCTCGATTCTGGCTCTGTCTTATGTTTGATAGAACGTGATTTACACTTCAATTAGGAGTAGTCTGGTAGTCTTTCTTATTACATGAAGGGTGGGCCCCCCGGGCCCCCTCAAAAAATTTCTCTGGTGGGCCCACGGCACACCAGTCCGACACTGATACTACTTGTAGGCACTGTAGTTCCATGTGTGGTCACAAGCCCAAAAGCGTGCAGAAAGAAGCAATTCAGAGAGTTCTGACACTAAGTTTTCTGTATATATTTAGATCCAGACAATAGCGTAACTGACCTAGCAACATTTTATAAATCTATAGGGCCGATGATAATAGTAAACTATAAATATACTTTCTTAAAGGGAATGTCAGCTAATGACAGGTTCCCATAGCCTTTTGATACTAATTCCCAATAATAATAGTAATAATCTGGGAAACTTATACAAATAATATAAGACATTACAGAGTAATAACAGTCATATGAAACAATAGGAGTGAAAGCCCTGCTCAAAAGAGCCTACAGTCCATGAGGATCTGCTTGTATCATTAATATTACTACTTTCACTCACTTTTAAAAGTATATAAACGTATACCTGCCAACAAATTGGATTAAGTCACAAGGCTGCAATCATCATTATAATCTTCTCTTTATTATTATTAACTCTTTACAGAACGTGTGTTGATATTCTGATTACCGCAGATTGCTAATTCATCAAGAGAAATATTCTCTAGTTATGGAAAGAGTTAAACATTAGCATTCTTTGTTATGACGTTTTTATTGATTAAGTTTTTACAAAGGTACATTTGTCATCTTATGTGTCTGAGCATGACGGAGTGCTTTCAGAAACACAGATCACTGCAGAAAAAAGCACAGAGAAGCTGCTGTTGTTGATGAAGTATATTAAAATGTTTTATGTTATCACCTGCTCATGCAGCCTCTCCTAAGTAATAAAATGCCCCATGCAGCCTCCCCTCACTTATTAAATTCCCCATGCAGCCTCCACACACTTATGAAATGCACGTACCATGCAGCCTCCCTTCACTAATGAAATGTCCATGCCATGTAGCCGCCTCTCACAATTGAAATGCCCTCTGCAGCCTCCCCTCATTAATGAAATGCCCCATGCAGCCTCCCCTCACTAATAAAATGCCCCATGCAGCTTCCCCTCACTAGAAAGGCAGCGGGAGATCAAGGAGGTAAATAAGTGGCTCAAAAGTTGGTGTAGGAAGGAGGGTTTTGGGTTCATGGAGAACTGGACTGACTTTTCTGTCGGCTACAGGCTCTACAGTAGGGATAGGCTGCACCTCAATGGGGAGGGGGCCGCTGTTTTAGGGGAAAAAATGGCTAGAAGGTTGGAGGAGTGTTTAAACTAGAGACCTGGGGGGAGGGCAACTACACTTGTGCAGGGCAAATAGACAGTGTACATAGAGAGCTGGGAAGAGTCATAGTTCATGGGGGAGGAAGGGGGGCTGGAATGAGATTGGGGAATAAGGACAAAAGGAATACGGACAGGGAAAACCATATAAAGTGTGTGTACACAAATGCCAGAAGCCTCACAAACAAAATGGAGGAACTGGAACTCTTGATGTTGGAGCGGAAATATGATATAGTGGGTATCAGCGAGACATGGCTGGACAGTAGCTATAACTGGGCTGTTACTATAGATGGTTATAGTGTTTTTAGAAAGGATCGTATAAATAAAAAAGGTAGAGGGGTTTGTTTATATGTGAATTCTTGCCTCAAGCCCGTCCTGCGAGATGACATCAGTAAAGCAAATGTGGAGTCCCTATGGGTGGAGATAAGAGGAGGGAAAAAGAATAATAAAATATTACTAGGGGTTTGTTATAAATCTCCAAATATAATGGAGGCAACAGAGGAAATGCTGATAAGTGAAATGGATGCGGCTTCAAAGCTTGGTGAAGTACTTATCATGGGGGACTTCAATTACCCAGATATCGACTGGGGGGCAGAAACCTGCAGGTCCTTCAAAAGCAGCAGGTTCTTGTCAACAACAAAAGACAATTACCTGTCGCAACTAGTCCTGGAGCCAACAAGAGGGGGGGCACTGCTGGACCTTATCCTAACCAACAGACCTGATAGGGTATCAAAACTACAGGTTGGGGGGAACCTGGGGAATAGTGATCATAATCTCATTGATTTTGTATTACGCTTTACTAAGAGCGTTAGTGAAGGGGCAACCAACACTCTAAACTTCAGGAGGGCAAATTTTCAGCAACTAAGGGAAGACCTTAAGGGCATAGACTGGGATAATGTTTTTAAAGACAAAAGCCCCCCCCCCCAAAAATGGGACTTTTTCTCATATATTCTGAAAAAGTCCCGTGAGAAACACATACCTTATGGGAAAAAGCATAAGAGGAACAAGAAAAAGCCAATGTGGCTAACTAGTCTTGTAAGGAAAGCAATAAGCGAGAAAGATAAAGCGTTTAAGGTGCTAAAACGTGAAGGTAGCGATGAGGCAATACAGGATTATAGAGAGAAAAATAAATCCTGTAAAAAGCAGATAAAGGCCGCAAAAATAGAGACTGAGAGAAATATTGCCAGGGAGGGCAAAAATAATCCCAAATTATTTTTCAAGTATATAAATGATAAGAAACTAAAAACAGAGAGTGTGGGTCCCCTTAGAAATAACATGGGGGTCATGGTGGAAGGAGATGAGGAAAGGGCCAATCTACTGAATGTCGCCTTCTCAACTGTCTTTACCCAGGAAAATCCCCTGGTGGAAGACACAATGAGGAATAATGTAAATTCTTTTTATAATGTCAACAGTTTAACCCAGGAAGAGGTACGGCGCCGCCTCTCAACCACTAAGATAGATAAATCACCTGGGCCAGATGGCATACACCCCCGGGTTCTGCATGAATTATGTACGGTGATAGACAAACCTTTATTTTTAATATTTGAAGATTCACTGAGGACTGGTTATGTTCCACAGGAATGGCGCATAGCAAATGTGGTACCAATATACAAAAAAGGATCAAATAGCGATCCTGGAAACTACAGACCCGTGAGTCTAACTGCTGTGGTGGGGAAAATATTTGAGGGGTTTATTAGAGATGCTATCCTGGAGTATCTCACTGTGCACAACCTTATAACCCAGCGTCAGCATGGGTTTATGAGAGATCGGTCCTGTCAGACTAATCTGATTGGTTTCTACGAGGAGGTAAGTTCCAGACTGGATCTGGGGGACGCTGTAGATGTTGTATATCTGGACTTTTCAAAGGCATTTGACACCGTGCCACATAAAAGGTTGGTATATAAAATGAGACTGCTGGGAGTAGGAGAAAATCTGTGTATTTGGGTAAGTAATTGGCTTAGTGATAGAAAACAGACGGTGGTCATTAATGGCACATTCTCAGATTGGGTTGATGTTACCAGTGGAGTGCCACAGGGGTCAGTATTGGGGCCACTTCTTTTTAATATTTTTATTAATGACCTTGTAGTGGGTTTACACAGTCAAGTTTCAATATTTGCAGATGATACTAAGCTGTGTAAAGTAATAAATACTGAGGTCGATAGTTTAGCATTACAGAGGGATCTGTGGAAGCTTGAGGAGTGGGCAGAGAAATGGTTGATGAGGTTTAATGTAGATAAATGTAAAGTTATGCACTTGGGCCATGGTAACAAAAAGTATAATTATGTTCTAAACGGTCAATTACTTAGTAAAACTGAAGCTGAAAAGGACTTGGGGGTATTGGTGGATGGTAAACTTAATTTTAGTGACCAGAGCCAGGCGGCTGCTGCTAAAGCAAATAAAATAATGGGATGTATCAAGAGAGGAATAGATTCTCATGATAGAGACGTAGTTTTTCCCTTATACAAATCCCTGGTCAGACCACACATGGAATATTGTGTACAGTTTTGGGCACCAGTGTATAAAAAGGATATAGTAGAGCTGGAACGGGTGCAGAGGAGAGCAACCAGGATTATTAGGGGAATGGGGGAACTAGAATACTGACAGATTTAAAAATTTGGGATTATTCAGTTTAGAAAAAAGACGACTGAGGGGAGACCTCATTACAATGTACAAATACCTGAATGGACAGTACAAGGATCTCTTCAAAGATCTCTTTATACCTAGGCCTGTGACCAGGACAAGGGGGCATCCTCTACGGCTAGAGGAGAGGCAATTTTACCATCAACATAGACAAAGGTTCTTTACTGTACGAGCAGTGAGACTATGGAACGCTCTGCCGCAGGAGGTTGTAATGGCGGACTCTATGTACATGTTCAAGAGAGGCCTGGATGACTTTCTGGAGAGAAAAAATATCACGGGTTATGGGGATAAAACATTTATTTAATTCTTAAAGGTTGGACTTGATGGACTTGCGTCTCCTTCCAGCCTTATATACTATGATACTATGATACTATGATTGAAATGCCCCATGCAGCCTCCCCTCACTAATGATATGCCCCTTGCAGCCCCCCTCACTAATGATATGCCCTGTGCAGCCCTCCCCCACTAACAAAAAGTTCCATATAGCAGCCCCTTAATAAAAAAACAAACGTATTTACCTACCGTCCGGTACTTCTCTGCCCTCACATCTTCATTTGTGACAGCGCAGTAGAGATGCGTCTATGATGTTATTAGTATGTGCACAGGCAGATTTTATAGACTTGACTCTACCTGCACTGGAATTGTAACAGGTAACCCCTTAATGATGTAGCGAATTTGTAGTTTAAGGCTGAGCCCCATTTTTTGTATTCCGACTTGCGTCGTTTCATATGGTTATAACTTTTGAACTCTTTTACTTATCAAAGCGATTTTAAGATATTTTTTTTGTCACATGTTGTAATATAAGTGGTAAATTTTGGCTGATAAGTTTTGCATTTAATTATTAATAAATCAAAATTTATGAATTTTTGTAAAAATTTGCCATTTTCAAATTTCAGAATTATCTCGTTTTCAGACAGATAGTTTTACCACCAAATCATTTTCAAATTTGCACCCCTCAAACTATCAGAGACAGCTTTTAGGAAGACTTAACCCCTTGAGATCTTCAAAATGCTTAAATAAAAACCGGCATCCAGAAGCATTTCAGGGCTATTCTATGCCAGTTCCTGCTTGCAAACTATAGGTAGGTGCAGGGCAGGAACGTCATGACTTTCCACCTGACATGAAGTTGGTATAAGGGAGGAGTAGTTGCAATTCTTGGCTCATAGTTGTATTCAAGATGCTGGGAGCTAAACAGAAATATTAAAACTTAATAAATCAAAACTGGTAGATTTCCATTAATAATTCTATGCAATCTAATTGAAAACTGAAAAAAGTACAAAATTATAAATCCCCAAAAAATGCAGATGCATCATTTTCTCATGGTATTTATCTTTTTATACAAAGTATAAGCCGAGACCCCGATTTCCCCTGAATTGCCCCGGGATTTTGGCGCACGCGATCGGATCGTGGCGCATCGGCGGGAGCATGCACGTGACGGAAATCGAGGGGCGTGGCCGAATGAAAACCCGACGGATTCGGAAAAACCGCCGCATTTTTTTAACAAAAATGTGTCGCGAAAATTGCACTTACCTTCACTAACATACCTTTAGTGGTAAATACTCTGAGGGTACATGAGCAGGCACCAAGGAGAGCATTTGCTTATCAAGTTCTGTATATAATACTGGTTTGACTTGTGAGTGATTTGGGGGTAATAGACAATTAAGTAATAAGACCCTACACACATATATTTGTATACACCCACACACATGTTCTACTGGAAAAGAAATACAATATTTCAACTCTACCTCTGGAAAGACTTGAACATATAAATACAATATAATACAAATATAAATATAAAGATTAACATATAAATTAGTAATTACTAATCTAAACTTTATAAAATGCATTACAAAAACATTGACTATAACTGCTCTGTACTAAGACAAATACTTTGTATGTTAATTTTATTAAGATACAATAAAACTCTTCACTCACATAACAACAGTGCATTCATATTTGATTGCCTTCATAAAGAAAAGGAAAATAAAAACTGTAAATCAAATAAGATGGTTTTAATTGGCCATTAAATTATATTTCATGTAACTATTTGATGCATTTTGCTGTCAGTTTTATCTCAGAAAAATGTGGTTTGAATTTCTATTCAATGAATTAATGTATCTCAGTCTCATACAAAGTAACATTTTTACAAGGTTAATTACACTCAGGATGAAAAGTCTAAAATGTGTAAGTGTTGTTTCTCACCTCCTGAAGTCAGGTAATTTGTTAGCTTGATGTGTTTTTTTATAATATTGTAAGATTTATGTCTTTTATGAGACTAAAAAATTAAGATTATTTAAGCATGAACAAGTTATATTATATAAAATTTTGGATATTGCTGTAAATATATCTATATAAGCTTTGTCTGTTAGATTCACTGTAACTTATTACACTGCCCAGTTACTTCATACAACACCTCACTAGTATCTGTGTGTTAAGAAGCTTTAGGCTTATAGGGCATCCATCGACACGATGAAGGACTGTATGCAAATGAGTCTGAGGGGCTTCATGCTCCATAGATATTAATGGAGCCTGGAGCCCCTCACAGGCACAGTCTTTTATCCTGGTGGTAGATTTCCTTTAATTTGATATCACTATATAGTGAAAGTTTGTTGAATAGAATAGCAATGAAGTGGCACTAAGGCCACTAAGGCCGTAACCTGGCTCACTGCACCCTTATTGTGTGCCATACACCTCTATGGGGGCATTGTCTGGCCACAAATTATGCAAACAAACCCAAACCGAGAAAAACATATTTTTAAATAAAGGGCTAAGATCAATTAAATAATATAGATAAATAATATCATTATAATGATATTATTATAATTAGATATATAATATAATTTAATAATAAATGTACACGCAAAAAAACTAATACTATACCAAAAAAGCAAAAGGAGGAAACAACCACAATACATGCATAAAAATTAATTTATTTAACTAAAAATTCATTAAAATATTTATTTCTATTAAAAACAGCCAAAGCAAAAAACCACTAAAAATCTGTTGATTGTTGATCTGTCTGGTTTTGAGTAAAAGGTATTGTTCATGTGAATATTGATATGAGAAATGGAGCTTTGAAGAGAAAATTTTGCAAGGTTTTATTCATCTTTATGGGTTTAATTGTTTTTACTACTTTTTTTTGTATCAGTTGACTTCCTGTAGTTGACTGTAATGACCGTTCAAGTGGGTAATCCCTGAATTACCCATTTGTAGGATGGCGCCTGTGACTAGAGTGTATGTGTGTCTTCTCTGTTTTGCCAGGACGGAATGGGAGCTACACTGGGCGTTCCCTCCCATCCAGGCACACAAGAAACACGCATGTGGCCTCATGTGATCGACTGTCACACACACAATCCTCATACATGTTCCTTGCTGCACCACCTGGAGTGAGCGGGTGCCCTCCTACCTCCACTTTGGGATTGGATCACGCTTGCTTCCATGGGTTACTTGGTGGCATTAACTCCAGACCCGGTCTCGTTGTGGGTGCCGCCTACTGAAACATACTACTTACATCTTTCTTGCACTTGTATTTGGTAAGGTAACTCATAAGGGGTCTTTTATCTTAGTCTGATGAGCCTTTTTATTGACTTTTTGAGCGCATTGGGTTATTTGTGCCATTTCTGCGCCTTTTTCCTGGAGTTCGCTGTGCAGCAGTGATCCTGGTTTGCGCCTTTGTGTTTCTCCTGGTTTAAGATGTTTGTGCCTTTATGGGCGCAAATAATTGCACAATAATGCGCCAGTCCAGACCACGCTTGATTTGTGCAAAAAAAAATGTTTAAATTTGCACCTAATAATGCGCAAAAGAACTTTATTAGGCAAAGACAAATCAGTTGCTAAAATAGACTTACAAAACATGCAAAAAGAGCTCAGGGAAGGGGAAAATAAGATAAATGACCCCTATAGTATCATAGTATATAAGTTTGGAAAAAGTTCATCAAGTCAAACCTTTAAGAATTGAATGCTCTTTCCCCATAATCTGTGATATTTTTGCTCCCCAGAAAGTCATCCGGGCCTCTCTTGAACATTTACAAAGTACCTGCAATAACAATCTCCTGTGGCAGAGAGTACCAAAGTCTCACTGCTCTTACTGTAAAGAATCCAAGTCTACGGCAATGGTAGAATCACCTCTCCTCTAGGCGTAGAGGATGCCCACTCGTCCTGGCAAGAGGCCTAGGTAAAAAAAGATCTTTAGAGAGATCCTTGTAGTGCCCATTCAGGTATATGTATATTGTAATGAGGTCTCTCCTCAGCTGTCTCCTTTCCACACTGAATAATCCCAAATTTTGTAATCCTGTAAATTTGCAAATTGGCCATTGGTTGACAGTTCAATTTAAGTAGCTAATACCTACACAGCACCACCGCTTAAGAAAGTCTCAACTGCCAAAACATGTTTCAGGGTGGATGCTGGGCAGCGTGGCACTGTGTTTAGTATCCTATCTTTCCATCCATATGGTATTGTATTAGAGAATATTGGTTATAGCTTTGTGACATATCATTCTATACGGAAATTGTAAATATTTACATGTACTAAAACAAGTTTGTTATATTTTTGTAACTTTTCTGTGTATTGGCCCCCACTTTGTGAAAGGCTTTGATTATAGTTTTTTGTCTATCATTTATTTGTGCCAAACAAATATTTTTGAAATTCATTGATACATATTTATGCCGTGCTGCCTCACTGTCCATTTTTGTGGTTTCTCACTTTGACTGTTTTTAACTGAAATAAATATTTTTAATGAATTATCAATAAAGTACATCCATATTTATACATGTATTGTGGTTCCCTCTTTTTTTCTTTTTGGTATTTTTGGTATAGCACAAATTATGCGGCCAGATCACAGCTCCCGTTACAGTTGTGTGCATAAGGCCTAACTGTGTTAAACTTTACACTACAACTTCCTGTGCTTCTGTTTAATCTGGTAACTAAACTAGAATGCAAAAATCGATAAGTCCCTTTTAGGGCCAGGAAAATAATATCTAAAAAGCTAAAAAGATTTCTCTACAACAGCTTTATTATAACAAAAAAAAAATTTTTTTTTTGGTTTATGGCTCTTGTTTCATTGTTTCCCTATAGCCTGAAAATGAAACACACTGTTGGCGTAATTTCTTCATACTGCAGTGACCAACTACCAGCAGCAGTTTACTATAACATAAAAATCTATAAAATTGAAAAAAATTGCAGCGATTTGTGTTCTGTCTAGATTTTGCTACTAATATTGTGCAAAGCAACTAAGGAAATGCAGTCTAGAGTATTCAGCATTTATATGGATGAAACCATATTTATTTTTGAAATATGCAAACTAAGACTATTAGAAACACGGCCCATTTTTTCAAATCTGAGGTGTCACTATAAGTGGTTATAACTGTGGAGTGATTTAACATATCCAAGTGATTTTGAAACTGTTTTCTCATGACACTTTGTACTTCGTGTTATTTGAAAAATCTTGGTGGTATGTTTTGCGATTTTCATAAAATGTACACATTCTCAGTTGATAAAATACCAAAATTATCCATATATTTTAATACGCAATCCCTCCCGAGTATAACGAAACCGCATATGTGTTGGTAAACTGTATGGGTACACACCAGGGACTTAAAGGGAAGGTGCGCCATTCAGAGAAGATTTGCTTTGTCACTTTTAATGGCTATACAATCTTTATTTTCTGTGACATCCGATGCACTTTACAAACACTTTATTTTTGTGGGTTGTGAGCTTATTGATGAGAGTTTATGAACTCTTAAATGTAGGCTTGAAAAAAAATTTTAATCGTTATATATCACTATTCTCTAGATCACTATGATTATGGTGATTACTAATTTATACAGTTTTTTAAAATTTATTTTTACAATTTTACTGAAGAAAAACTTATATACAGAAAATCAAATTTATTTTCATATCGTCATCTTTTTGGAGACAGCTTGAATATTTCTTGGTTGATAGAGCTGGTTTAGGGCTTATTTTTCATGTGTTGAGTTGTCCTTTTCAGTGGTACCACTTTGGTGCACATAACTTATTTTGATCAATTTTTGAAACATTTTTGTAAAGGGAATTTTATTAAAAAAATTACTTTTTTGCCACATTTTTCGGGTTTAGTTTTTATGGTGTTCACCAAGCGGGTCCAACATGTGACAACACTCAAGAAAAAGATGGGATGCGTACAAGGGACTAGACAATAAGACCAAAATGTATTAATTCAATAACAAAAACAAATATGCACCACATCTGATCCACATCCCTCTCCGTCTGACCTTGCCTGACTGCTGAATTGGAGTCCACCTCGTCTGGATCGGTATTACTCATGCATTGTCCCTATCAGGGACCTTGCACTCTTTAACAGGTAGGCTTTCTGAGTACCAGGTCTTTTTTTGCACTTAGCACTTTGTTACATTCTTTTCATACTTATAATTGTATTTTGGATACCTGGTGTCATTATTTGTATAAATTTGTACATTTACAATTGTTAGTACTAGTCAGCACATGGGAGGTATTTCAGGGCTCACTTGTTCTTGGCAGTCATATACACCCTCCGGTATTTTTTTATTCTTTGTTGTCCTGTGCATATTTGTTTTGTTATTGAATTAATAAATTTTGGTCTTATTGTCTAGTCCCTTGTACGCATCCCATCTTTTTCTTGAGTGTTGTCACATGTTGAATTCGGGGATGCGTGGACATCATTTATATTTACTACATTAGTAGTGCCTGCTCCACTTGTAGTTCACCAAGTGGGTCCAATAATGTTACTGGTTTTATTGTATAGATTTTTACAGATGTGGCAATGCTAAATATGTGGGTTTTATTCATGATTTTGTGTTTTTTGTACTTTTGTGTAATTTATTAAGTGTTTAAAATAACCTTGGGGCTGCCATTGGAGCCACGGACCCTCTCAGTAAGCTCCGCAGGGGAGTCCAATCTAGAGCAGAAGCCTAGATTGTGTGACTTTGGCATGTAAGGGGTTAACATCCACAATCCGCGATTGGAGGAATCTCTGTTCAGCAGCCTGTGCCAAAAGCGGGACGAAGTAGTATGTCATGATGCGGCAAGTCCCAGCCACCCGTGACATACTACTGTGTCAAATGTCGGTAAGGGGTTAGTGTCCAAAAGAAAAAGGTAGATTTCCAGCTTGTGAAGGTCCAACAGAATTCATCCTTGAGGATGTATCACATATTTTGAAAAAACAAGAAGCTTTTTCGCTATTTAACATTGAAACCAGATTCCCTCATGGATTAAACTTTAGAAATGAACTTTCGTTTCATTATTGACCATTGTACTAACTTCTTAATGTTTATTATTGATATTTATATTTTCCATTTTTATTACAACATTCATTAAATTGCATTCTATTGTAATGCATAAGGCTATACAGTACAATGTAACATGACATTTGTTGGTTAATATTAACACAAATAATGTCCAAAATAATTATATTACCATTAAGCACATATAATCCTCACCATTTTCATCTGGTAGCAAGAGCAACCTCCAATTTTACAGAACTTTACATCAAAATTTTTAGTAATGCTTTGTTTTTTTAATATGCTAGAAAGTAGCAAATGTTTATATATATATATATATATATATATATATATATATATATATATATATATATATTTACTTTGTTATTCTATTTTCTCATGCATATAGGTCAGTACTCTGCAGCGATCCGCTACCTGCTGGCTCCTTAGCTATCGAATAATTCTCCTTAAAACGGAATATGAATAACAGATACTTTGAGCAGTACTTGGGTCAGGTGATCAAGGAAGGTGATTTTAGCACAAAACAGGACCAAACTCTGGTGTAAAGTGGAATTCGATAAATGTTTTCATCACAAAGCCGAAGTTAACGCTGATTCGCGGGAACAAAGTTTTTCCCCCTTCTTTTTTCAGCTAAATGGGCGTGAGCACAACGTGTTACATGGGGCAGAGAACTCTTGGAAGGATAAAGGAACACCCTCGTGACATCTGCAGACCTGTAAGCCAATAAGTGATCGGCAGGCTTATCTGATGTCACACAGGCTCACAGCCCTATAAAACTGGCAGCAATTTGCATTTTACACTGCATGTGCTGTCTGTACCGTCTAGCTGCTGCTACTGTACTGTGCAGTAGTGATTCCTGCTCCAATTCCTGGTCGTTCTTTAAGAGGGATCTGTATACCCCAAACAGCAGTTCTATTTAGAGACAAAATCGAATGGGTAGAAATCTGTTTCACATTCATGCATCTACAGTAGCGATTCCTGCTCCAATTCCTGGGTCTTCTTTAAGGGGGATCTGTATACCCAAAATAGCAGTTCTTTTTATTGACAAAATCGAATAGAAAGAAATCTGTTTTATATTCATGCAAAAAAATACCAAAAGAAGAAGCAAAAGAGGAAAAGAAACACAAGGCTACAAAATAAGTAATGGAAAAGTGATCATCACTTTTCCATTACTCATTTTGTAGCCTTGTGTTTCTTTTCCTCTTTTGCTTCTTCTTTTGGTATTTTATGTGATTATTCAAAGAGGCTTTTGGCTCTTCTGGTACATATTATTGTTAGATGTTCTACAGTATTTATTTATGTATGACATATTGTTTTTGGTTTATTTATATTCATGCAGCTGCTGTACTGATTTGTGGACCTCTCACTGGGTGTCCTTTGTGGGGTATCACGCAAAATTCCCATACCTTTTTGTGGCTATAGTTTAGTCACAAAAAGGTATGGGAATTTGCGTTATACAGAAACCCCACAAATGACACCCTGTAATGAGAGTGAAAATCACTGTATAAACTACGTGGATTTGACACGTAAATCTGGCTCTAAACCTTAGCAGCTTATAAAGTGATTTTTGCTCCAATTACAGGGTGTCAGTTGTGTGGTATCTTTATAACGCAAATTTGCATACCTTTTTGTGGCTAAAGTTTAGGGCCAGATTTACGTGTCAAATCCACGTAGTTTATAAAGTGATTTTTGCTCTAATTACAGGCTGTCAGTTGTGGGGTATCTGTATAATGCAATTTTCCATACCTTTTTGGGGCTAAAGATTAGAGCCAGATTTACATGTCAAATCCATGTAGTTTATACAGTGATTTTTGCTCTAATTACAGGGTGTCAGTTGTGTGGTATCTGTATAACGCGAATTCCCATACCTTTTTGTGGCGAAAGTTTAGAGCCAGATTTTTGTGTCATATCCACGTAGTTGATTGACCACTATGTCAGACAGAAAGGTAGCAGGTGGAGCAGGCAGAGGTCACAGTACAGTAAGGGGACGTCGCAGCAGGGGTGAATCTGTCAGGCCAGAACTGCCGTTGTCATCTAGCGGCAGTGTGTTGATTAACAACCCAAAGGTTGTTGAATGGTTGACTAGGTCATCCAATTCCTCAAATATAACATTTGAAAACCCCAGCCAAGAGTCCGTGGGTTCCTCAGATACAATAATTAGTTGGCATGGCCTGGGAGCAGGTCAGAGGCCCTCACCTGTCCTCAACCAGCCTCTGTCCTGTTCCTTTCCCGCAGCCAGAGAGCTACTAGGTGGTCTGGGCTCAGCGCCATTATTCAGCGAGGATAAAGTGTTTGAGGACAGTCAGCAGTTGCTGTGCATAATGACACCGATGAGGAGAATAGCAGTGACCGGGAAACGCAAATTGACAATGATGTAGCCGATTGCAATAGGAAGCCGGGTGTAGTCGGGCGAAGAGAGTGTCAGCTTGCGTGTCAGGCAGTGGAGCGGGCAGCAAATCGCTACTGTGGCCGTGAGTCAGCAAGGTGGCAGCAGTGCGAGGATGGGAGCCAAACGTCCGCGGGGTACAAATCCCGATTCGCAGGTCCAAGTAAGCAGTGGCACAGGGGCTCAGTGAGGCAGCGGTGGTAATAGTCGCTCAGTGCAGAGTGTTGGCTGTAAAATTAACACCTCGGCGCTGTGGCAGTTTTTTGTAAAAACAGTGGAGCCAAGCGTGGGTATATGTCGTATCTGCGGGCAGAAAGTGAAGTGTTGCCAGGGGGCTAACGTTGGCACCATGGCCCTGCACCAACACATGTAGCATCACCATCCAATGGCCTGGGAGAAACGGGTGTCAGATGTTGTCCATCCTGCTGGCGCAGCAACAGCAGCAGCACCCAGTGGCGGCACACATGCTGTATCAGCAAGTCAAGGCTCCAGCACCTCTGCAAAAGGAGCTGTTTGTCTTTGACATAATGTCCAGGTCCAGATGCTCCTACTCGAGCAAGGCGATTATAAAGAGACAACTCTGCATCCAGCCATCCTAAGGTGCAGAAGCTGACCATGCTTTTGTCCAAGTTGTTGGTACTGCAGTCCCTCCCTTTCCAAGTTGTGGACTCTGCTCCCTTCAGAGAACTAATTGTGCCGAACCGAGGTGAAAGTTCCAAGCCGCAAATTATTTTTTCAAAAAGGCAATGCCAGCCCTTCACCAATATGTACAACAGCAGGTGGCCCAGTCCTTGAGCTTATCAGTTTCTTCCAAGGTGCAAGGCAGCGCGAACGTGTGGAGCTGTAACTATGGTCAGGGCCAGTACATGTCCTTTACAGCCCACTGGGTGAATGTGCTTCCCGCCCAGCCCTGCTGCTCCTGCGCCAGTGTCTGCCTCCTCCTCCTTCTCCACCACCATCTTAGCCTCCACAAGTACTGCTCCATCATACCACATGTGCAGGGCACAGGAGTTTCAAGCAGTTCTACACCTGGTTTGCCTGGGTGAACAAAGTCACACAGGGAAGGAACTGCTCTGCGTCATGCAACAAGAAATCAATGTGTGGCTTTCTCTGCACCAACTAAAAATCGGAACCATGGCGGCAGAAAAAGAAAGGAACATGGTGTCCGTGCTGCACCGAGGAGGGATGGCTCATGTGCCCTGCATGGCGCACGTGTTCAATCAGGTTGTCAACAAGTTCCTGAAGTCTTCCACCCACCTCCAAGAGATTCTAAAAATGGCCAGGACACTGTGCACGCACTTCAGCCATTCTTACAAAGCCAAGCACACCCTTCTCGAGTTGCAGCATCAGAACGGCCTACCCCAGCATAGTCTGAGATGCAATGTTTCCACCCGTTGGAATTCCAGCCTCTATATGTTAGACCGCCTGTATGAACAGAGAAAAGCCATTAATGATTTTTTGATGATGCAAGTGGACCAGAGTACTCCCTTGTGTAACTTTGATATCAGCCACTGGCAGCTCATGCTTGACTCCTGCCGTTTGCTCAGGCCCTTTGAAGAGGCCACGTTATTTGCCAGTCACCTGGACTGCGGGATAAATAACGTCATTCCACTGCTTCATGTCCTTGAACTCATGCTGCAAAATCTGTCTGGTGAGGGCACTGGAGAAGTGGAGACTTCATCTCATGGCCACATGAGTCCGGTGGGGGCTGAACTGGAGGAGGAGGACATTGGAGCACAAGCAGAGTCTGGTGCAATTTTTGGTTTTTCTACTCAGGTGACAGAAGAGGAGGAGCAGGAGCATCCGGAAGAGGTAAAAGACGAGGCAGATGACCCAGAAGCACAGTGGCAGTATACAGTGGAGATGGAGGCCGGGAGTCCCTCAGAGTCACTTGCCCAGATGGCCTGCAGCATAGTGACAGCTGAATAGTCAACATCTGCCATAGGGATGACTTTTGGCTCTCCACTCTCTTGGACCCTTGCTGACGGTCAAAAATGGGTGACTTTTTTCCAGCTGCTGAGAGGGAGGAACAACTGGTATACTATAGAGAAATACTGTGCACACAGTTGCCCGCTGCCTATGTGCACCATTGTCCATCCTCTATTAGGTCTGAGCGGGGAATTCATGGCAGTTCCATCAGCAGCAGCCTAAGTCTGGATTCCTTAATGAGCAACTTCCTTCACCCGCCTATTGAGGAGGGTAGCCGCCACCAGCAGCAGCTGAAGGACATGGAGCAGACCCTGCACCAGCAGGTGGTGGCCTACTTAGACAGTACTTTACCACCTCAGGTAGAGGATCCCATGGACTACTGGGCAGCCAAACTTGATGCGTGGCCGCAACTTGCGGAGTTTGCAGTAGAGAAGCTGTCCTGCCTGGCCAGTAGTATGGCATCAAAGCAGGTGTTCAGTCCAGCAGGGGCCATCGTTACCCCAAGGAGAACGCGCTTGTCCGGCAGCGGCCATCGTTACCCCAAGGAGAACGTGTAATGTGGAGAGACTGTCTTTGTCAAGATGAATCAGGCTTGAATCGGACAGGATTTCAACTCACCAATGCCTAATGCATCAGATTAGATCAGCCATGACGCCTCCTCCAAACGTTGAGAAAGGAGTCTGGGTTCTAACTACATGCCTCAGCCACTATCCTAATGGCACCACCAGCCTGATGCCACACATCTGCTGCCAGTTACTCCATCTGCCTCCTACCATCTTTACCAGGGACTTGAATTGTCCGCCACCTCCACACTATATCATGGTGCCACTCTGCAGGCTCCTGATGCTGCTGCTACTGATGCATCCTTCACACTATATCATTGTGCCACTCTGTGGGCTCCTGTTGCTGCTGATACCACCTTCACACTATATCATTGTGCCACTCTGTGGGCTCCTGCTGCTGACGCCACCTCCACACTATATCATTGTGCCACCCTGCGGACTCCTGCTGCTGCTGATGTCACCTTCACACTATATCATTGTGCCACAATGTGTCCTCCTCTGCTGTGGGCTATGTGGGCTCCTGCTGCTGCCACTGCCACCTCCACATTCTATCATTGGGCCACTCTGTGGCTTTCCCTGTTGCTGCCACCATGTTGCTGCCACTTGTGGCCTCCTGCTTCTGCTGCCGCCACCTCCACACTCTTATCATTGTGCCACTTTGGGGGCCTCTTGCTGCTGCTTCTGCCGACACTTCCACGCACTATCATTGTGACACTCTGTGGCTTTCCCTGTTGCTGCCACCATGTTTCTGCCACCTATGGGCTCCTGCTGCTGCCGCCTCCTCCACACTCTATCATTGTGCCACTCTGTGGCCTATCATGTTGCCGCCACCTCCACAACTCTGACCTCATGCTGCTGCTGGTGCCACCTTTGCAGTTCTTTTTTGGCAAAGACCTGATATTTTCAGGAAAACTGTAATGTATGGATGTGGCATCTCTAATCTTCAAATTTAAATGGAAAATTTCAACTTCGAATTAATTTCAAACTTCCTCACTGTGCCACAATGTGGACTCCTTCGCTGTGGGCTATGTGGGCTCCTGCCGCTGACACCTCCACACTCTATCATTGGGCCACTCTGTGGCTTTCCATGTTGCTGCCACCATATTGCTGACACCTTTGGGCTCCTGCTTCTGCTGCCGCGACGTCCACATTCTTATCATTGTGCCACCTTGGGGCCTCTTGCTGCTGCTTCTGCTGCCACCCCCACACTCTTATCATTGTGCCACTTTGTGGCCTCCTGCCACTGCTGCTGCCGCCACTTCCACGCTCTGTCATTGTGCCACTTTGTGGCCTACCATGTTTCCGCCACCTCCATAATTTGTCATTGTGTCACTCTGTGGCCTACTCATGCTCCTGCCAACTGACTGCTGTCTCCCTGGAACACCCTGTGATTTTCATAATACTGTTTTCACTCTCCATCGCTCTATGACGTTGCCACTATGTTTGGTTTCCACCTTCATTTCATCTGTCAGAAGGAATGAAAAGCCTCAGGATTGATAGCCAAAAGCAGGAGTGGAAACAGAACACAGAGGACATGCAAATATCCCATTTACTGGTCATCTCTATTTTGCATCCACTCCTGTTTGTTTTTTGCTTTAGCAATACTGATGATGGATTATTGACCGATTGAAAGCGGACACTGGCAGACGAAATGAAGGGAAAAAAGATCAGTGACGTCAATGCAGAATTACTGCCAACACCCTCTCCACTCTTTTGGGGGGTTTCTACATGTATGAGGGATTAGCAGAACATGTTCTGTCTTAATCTATGGAATCATCTGATGTCAGTGTAAAAAGAGTGAACTCTATGATGCTATAGTGGTATCTTGGCCCTCAGCTCAGTCCTTTTGGGTTGCAGACGTTACCTTGTCAGACTGCGTTCCTGCTTCACTTATTTGGTGAATTTGACCTATGTAAGTGCACATGGAATTGAAGAGTGAAGCGATTGGCGGCGAGTGGCGGCTGTCATGTGCGTGTCATACTAAAACAAAGCATTGTTTGAAGACCAAACCAGGCTCCCTATTCATATTTGAGCATGGCACAATATTCTACAACACCCTACAGGCTCTCTGCAGTCAGGAAATACCTGTTTTTTAACGTGATTCATCATGATTCGATTCAGGTCGAATCAAATTTTTGCAAAAAAATGTGGCGAATTGGGATGAACCGAATTTAAACAAATTTGCCCATCTCTTTATGCAATGTATACAATGTCAATGTAAGTCTGTATTTTAGCTGCAAATGGATTACACATGGTGAGTTGTAGTACATGCTGTTGTAGTACATGTTGTAGTCCACATACAGCTTGTGCTGCCACACACACAAGAGAGTCACCATTAAGGGCAGGGAACTGCCAGGAACATGTACATCATCATGCTTGTAACTTATGGATTTTTAAAGCTGTTTTAATAAAGCCTGAATTCTTTTGGACCTTCACAAGCTGAAAATCTTCTTATTGAATTTTACTTGGCCACCGACATGTGGTATTCCGTGGCATTCCATGCCTGTAATGAGGTCCTGGATTACAGAACGTGGGTGAGCTGACTTCTTTCTATATATCAGTTTATACAAAGTATATACATCATTAATCAACACTGCTAGTCTTTTGTGGGCCCACATGATGGTAACAAATCTATAGCTATGAATGTAAAAACCGTAAAATTGAATAAAAACGAACAGAAAACAAACAGAGTTTGCCTCTTATGATATACGTACTGCTTGAATTACATAAAATCTGATGACCTAGAGATCACAATTTGTTAGTTTAAGATGTCCAAGTCAAGCCTGAGTGTATCATAGAAGTGTCACTTAAGTATAAGCACATTGGCGTTTTAATAACGTTACTTGGTAATTGTCTGAAAGTCTTCCATAAATAACATGTAGTGATACTCCTTAATAGTAGTACTCCATAATAATGAGTAATCCTGTGAAAAAATAATAGTGGTGCGCAGAATACGATACCGCTCCTTGATGGTATATACTCCAGACAGACCTTGTGTATCGTCTTGTACCTTTCCACTTGTAATCTGAAGCTGAGGCTTGGTTTGAGTGGAGTCAAGGTTCTAATTAATCAAACATGTGCTGTAGGAAATATTCGGTCGCTGGGACCTGTAGTTCGATGCGGTCTGTATTCTTTACTGTGGTGTACACAAGCTGGTACTTTGTTGTTATCCACAAAGTTGTTCCTACGGATAAGGTTTCCAAATCAGAATAAACAATGGTATTTCAAAAAGATAGTCTTTCATTGGAATATCACAAATGGATAATCTGCCAAACATGCTAGGCATAAACTTAAGTCATTTCAGAACTTCTGTGTTTATTTTCATCCCTTGATACTGGCCGGGGTTTTTTTGTCTTTGCACCTAATCATCTTTCCACGTTGAAGGTGGTGAGCATCCACAAAATACAGTGGTTTTATTATTTTTAATGTACCTTTTGCCCTCAAAATATGTTAAACATTTACATTGCTTCATTCTATCTCCAAAATTTATAGGCTCCTATTTAGTTGGGTCATGGGACTTCCTGCTCTCATACACTTATAAAGGCGCAGGTATCAAATAAGGGCTAAAGGGATGGGCATTTTTTCTGGTGTGTTTTTTTATATCGCAATGTAAATTGTATTATTATAGATAGACTAGCCACCTTTAGCCCCTGTTATAGACTGTAATATGAGCACATTTAAGGCCGGCCAATGTAAATTAATTGGAACAAGAATCCCACGTAGCAGATAATAGATTACAAGGCCACAGTGCATAAAAGCTTGCATGTTGCCAAACTACAATATGGAAATAGAAACTAGATATTATTATCAAAAGACATAATTTATGGCTCATCTTTGATTTCCACAGCAATTCTTTCATTTGCATTTCATTGTTAGCTTGAATTGGTGTTGATATAGTGGACGGCTAGTTTAGCGCACCAATTAGTTTGAATGGATAAGACTTACCAGTGTGTATTTGCATACATGCTTCTCTGTACAGCTTTAATTAGTTCTATTTTGACAGCCACTGAACTAATTGGATGCCAGAATTCATGAAATGTGTACATTTATCATATGTTTTAAAATAGTTTTCACACTTCTGCCTACATCTAGCATTATCAACTACA
Organism: Engystomops pustulosus; assembly: GCF_040894005.1. Classification (NCBI taxonomy): domain Eukaryota; kingdom Metazoa; phylum Chordata; class Amphibia; order Anura; family Leptodactylidae; genus Engystomops; species Engystomops pustulosus. The sequence continues at coordinate 59,671,662 of NC_092415.1, forward strand.
CATATTTGGAGAGGGTTTGCTTTCCACTGAAGAGGAAGAAAAGCTTATGTTCTGAAAATAGAAAATTTGCTCAGTCTGTATTTCTAACTAAATGAAACACTTGTAATTTTAGTACAGGAAAATAGCAAAAACTGGTTTAGGAGGAAGTTATTCTGGATGTCCAATGTAGGCTAACTGGAAATTGCCATTTAACTGTTACTTATATTAGATGTTTTGCTTAATGACGAAATAGTTTTTCCTTCCTTACCTCAGTGTGACTGTGACACTTGAAAGTTTCTATGTGCATGGAAAGATTTTTAATTAAGGCTACAAGAAAGGTTTTGGAGCTCCATTATATGTAACATAATGACTTAAAGTATACACTCACAACCCAATTAACCTTTTCAGAATGCAACTTATTTATATCAGTTCGACGCAGACCTTTTTCATCTGACATGTGTTCCGTGATGTGGTAGTAACTTTGTAATGCTAAAAGGCTTTAAAAGTTGCAGAAAAAAATACTATAATAAATCCAAAACTTCATGTAAGTGGTTAATTTCAGTCAATACATTTTATTTTTCTCTGTTCTAAAAAAAATAATTTGGCAAAAATGTTTAAAATGTTGTGCTCATTATCAAACAGCCTAGTTTAGTTAAGAAGTACCATTTACCATATATTTTTAGTTGTAAAAATGGGCACCGTATTTGTTTTGCCTCTAAAAAGAGCACTAGGCTTTAATGGGAAATACAGCTACGTATCTAATCACCGTATTTATCACTGCACTGTGAACTGGCCATTAGACAGCCACATGAAAAATAAAACTTTTCCTATTTGTTGGCGTTTTTGCAGCACGGTCTCGCCCTAGAAGTCCATAAGAGTGCAAAAAAATGTCCTTCATTCAGTGGCACTCTATTGTTTACTGTATAATGGCTGTTTTGCGATAGTTTGCCATGTGGGAAGGCTTAACCTAACTGTAGTTTGCAGGTTTGCAGATTTTGCAGAAGATAATTTAACATGATAGATGTAGAGAGATAGGGGCACATTTATTTACCCGTCCTGTTGCGTCTGCCGATCCGGAATGTCCGACGAGGATTCGGAGCTGCCTCTTCCTGGTGCATGTAAGTGCGTATCTTGCGACACAATTTTGAAAGTTAAATTCTGCGGTTTGTCTGAATCAGTTGGATTGTCTGACGGCCACTCCCCTGATTTGTTTTGCATGAAAGTCTGCACCGATCCTCCACAATCCGCTCGCGTGCGACAAAAACCCCTGTGTGATTCAGGCAAATCAGAAATATTCAGGAAATCCGGCGGAAATGCGTCCAACGGACCCTTAGTAAATGTGCCCCATTGTGTTAGTGCAGCAGCACCCACTACTGTGGTACAAGAGGGAAGAGGACCATGGCAAAATGTACAGAGTGGGGAAGAATATAACTTTGCCTATGATTCCAGATAAATGGATTGGGAGCAGCTCCCAAAATAGAAAATAAATTGGAAAGTAATGTAACCTCCCCTTCAAAAATGGATTATATTCAAGGAGTCCTTTCTTACCACTTCATATTGTGCCACTTTAGAGTCTTTTCATATTGGTAGAAGGGCCTCCGCATAACTTGTTAGAATGATGCCATGTATGCTGTCTGCAGCCCTATTCTATTTATTTATTTTATGCATGTTGTATTCATTTTTTTTCCCAAATGCATTAGAGATAATCAAAAAAATGTGGGGCGAGTTTACTAAGTACCTCTGATTTTAAGACCCAGTCATGATTGTGAAATCATAAGCATTTAACCCTTACTGCACTTGGATGTTCCTGAAGGGCCTGATGCGGGAGGGGGGTATGAAGAGGGCTTATGGGCTGTGACACTGTAAAAAGTCAGTTTTCTAGTTATTGTTATGTCTTTCTTTTATAGAATTTTGAGTTGGGGCCCTAATAATTTCCCTGGAAATTTGCTAGGGCACAGGAGTAAAGAACACTTTACTCCTATTTTTATATAGCGCTGGCTGACAATTTTAGGTACTCCATGGTAATATAAAAAGTAAATACCCAATTATTGACTTTAGTTTGGAAATAACACCCCTTGAAGAAAGGGATATGGTAGGATTTAGACCCTGCAAGAAATGCATTCAATTTTCCAGAAGAAAATATAAGCTTGTCACGATACATCAGGTACACCAAATAGCCCTATATTACAGATAGTGGGGCAGAGTTATCAAGTGTCTGAAAGTCAGAATATTTCTAGTTGCCCGTGGAAACCAATCACAGCTCCACTTTAAAATATTCATGAGCACTGGTAAAATGAAAGCTCAGCTGTGATTGGTTGCCATGGGCAACTAGAAATATTCTGACTTTCAGACACTTGATAAATCTGCCCCAGTATGTAAGGCTTTCTGACACAGATTTTGACCCCAATTTTCAAACAGAAAACAGATGTATAGACTAAGACAGACTAAGGATTTAAGGTGTCCAATACAATAATTTGAATACTACTATCACGGGTGCTCCCGTGACTCATATTGCGGGTCGCAGGCTCACCCTTGCTCCTCTCCCCTTTCTGGTGTGTTGCCTGCGCACCTTACCTGGCTCCTGTCATGTCTTCCTCGGCCGTGCGTGTATATTTCCGACTCCTAGGGCGCGCGTGCTGGGTTCAAAAGATTTAAAGGGCCAGTGCGCCGCTAATTGCCGCTGGCCATTTTCACAAAAACTATTGAAGCCTGCCTCTTTTTGCAAACTCTGTTGGATCTTTGTAACTAATAGCCTTAGAGAAAGCTTGTCTGATGCCCTGTGCGATTATTCTGAATTCCCATTGTGACCTCGATTCCATTACTGACCTCCCTTCTGTGCTGCCTGTCCTGACCTCCTGCTACGTCCCCCTCTCTGATCCTGTGTTGCCTGTCTTGAGAAGCTCTAAAAATATTCTTATTGGCAATATTGGCAAAAAACACAGTTTCACCATACTCTGATGGGCTTTATTTGTACTGCTTTCAATGTGCAGTCCAGATGACACCTCTCCTTTATTGTTTGGATAAATACAATCACAGCTATGTCAAATTTATATAGTTCATTATAGTCTTAATACTAAAATTCTAAAACCTTGCGTTAAAATTGCCTTGTATTACCGTATTATGACACAACTAACATTATTTATACTTCTTTAGACAGAGCTGTTTAAGGTGTCATTATTTGCGGGATGGCAAAAAGTTTTCTTTTATACAATTTTGAAAACTCTACAGCTCCAGGTTTGACCACTCTTTATTCAAATATTTATTGGAGGCAAAATGGTGATTATGACTTTTTGTTGCTATCTGCCACGGTCGGTGCTGGGAGTTACCAGCTTTTGTCAGTTATGTAATACAGCTTAAACCCACAGCATATGGAGAGTACTCGGTGTATGAGCCCTCTCCATACACCCCTTTACGACAAGCCAACATATGTTTACATTGGATGATCATGAAAGGGTTAAACTTCATTGTTGGACGGATAGATTTTTACATTTTTAAATATTCTTTAATTCAAATAAATTTGCTTAGAAAACAACTTCCTGGCCTTATAAGACATCACATGTAGAAGATTAAGGGAAAAAAAGCATGCTTTGCCATAATGGACAGAACAACAAAAGCCCTTAGAATAATTTTATTATTGGGAATATTCTGTTCAGTACATCCAAAATCTCTTGTAGTAAAAACTAATTGGGAAAAAGCATTTAGTCCTGTGATTGAAATGTTTATCATTGTTTTCAAAATTACAATATCAGGTTTATGCCAGAGACAACTTTAAAAAGTTCAATTTGAGGATTTAACACAGTCAAATCTTTAAAGCTCCACAATTGCATGTCATTTAGAGATTTCAACAATTAAAGGATTTCAATATTACAATTTATAAACTGTACAAGGTTTACTTTACTGTAATAATCATAAATGAATCTGTTTGATTTCCTGTTAGTGTACTATTATAAGTAAAGATGCTTTATTTCAAAAATGGAAATGTGGACGTAAATAGATTTTGCTACTCTATCTACATGATACATGATACATAAAATCTACCATCAAAATCATTCATGATACACTAGGGACACTTACTCATAGATCCTGTACATTATTTTTTTTCTGGACTAGTATAAGATGAACATTTTTTGTGCAGCTTATACTCAAATTTATACGGTAAATGAGAAATAGCTACAATCGTGGAAACCCATAGAGTAATATAGCATAACATTTTTCGTAAACGGCCAAAAAAGAAAGCTAAATAATTGATTAAAGAATTGAGGATTTTCCTTTGGATTTTTGGTACCATGAGGTTCCTTTAGCCTGGGTTGGTGCAGATGTGCATGTGCCAAATGTGTCTTTATTTTTTGAAGGGTGAGATGTTTTTCCAGAAACCCTTATTTTTTTTAACATCATATAATTACTATAACATGCGTTTACTTTATTACATATATAATACATTTTACTACTTATGTATTGAAGTTTATGAAACTGTTTTAAATGGCATTCTAGTTGACCTATACAATAGGCAGACCTGGGGTCCTTCAATGGACATCCGGCTGCCATGTAGCATCCTACAATTGCTGCTACTAAAACTACTTAGACACTGAACTCCATCAATGCCCTCAGTGTCATAATGGTTAAATATCCAGGATCAGAGCTTTTCCAATCTTGTGTATTAGAACCAGACAGCACTTCCTACAGCGAGTTATAGCAGGACCCAATTGTCTTCTAGAACGCTGCCATTAAAAGGAAGCAGATCAGAATACGTGTCCTCAAAATGAGTCATAAAAACTCGATACAGTCATTAAGCGGCTAGCATTATGTCTGATTGGTTTAAACCAAATATATTGATTTTTGAGAACTTTTACAAATAAACAACCAATAAACAGCATAAAAGTAGCAATACCAAGGGACATCAGTATAGATGACTTTGAGTTGGGAAATATAAGTTCTCACATGCAGAGGTGATTAGCAACCATAGCATCTTAGCAATTGGATAGAGGGAAGCTTTCTCCATACATCAGTATATGGTTGCCATGGCAATACAAGACCTAGCAAATTGTAGACCCCTCTAGGTTTACCACGCTAGTATCATGAAAATATGTTTTGTTTACTTGGGAACAAACTATTTTTATGTTTCATAAAAAAGGTGACATAAATAAATAGAAAGTAAATGAACAAATAATTAATACTTGTAGTACCTATAATACTGTCTCATACTGTTTCATTTACCAAGCTATATGAGAGCTTTTTTTCTGTGTGGCAAATTGTATTTTCTAGCGGCATCATGTGCCACATACTGGGAAACTGAAAAAAATCCAAATGTGGTGGAACTGGCAAAAAAAAAACGCATGAAAATTATTTTGATGGTCTTCAGTGGCGTAACTAGAAGCTGACGGGCCCCAGTGCAAGGTCTGGGGCAGGCCCCCGACTATATGGTACACGATGAGGGCCCCCTAAACCTCTTGGGCCCGGGTGCAACCGCAACCTCTCCACCCCCTCAAGTTACGCCCCTGATGGTCTTTATTTTTACAGCTGTCAATGTGCGATCCATATGACACCTCTCCTTTATTGTTTGGTTGAGTCCAATTGCAAGGAATACCAATTCTATTTAGTTTAGTTATATCTTAATACCTTTAAAAAAAAAATTCAAAAACCTTGCATAAAAAAATTTTCCTTGCATCGGCATATTCCCATGACTTTTTTATACTTTAGTCTACAGAGTTCCCAAAAGAGTTATGTAAAAGAAAACACATGCAAGAAAAGTGACAAGATCATAATTTTTTGGGAAAATTGTACATTTCATTTTCCAAATAAAATTCACTTTATTGCTATTGTATTACACTGTGGATTTTCCCCAGATCACTTTACTTTGCTCCTTTCGTTCATACAGATCACTGCATTCAGCTCATGCTGTCCCTAAAGATGTTCCCTTAGCTTAGGGAGATATTCAGACCTGCTGATGTCAACTACATTTGGGTCTGTGGTTGGAAAAAGGCAATGCAACCCTATCGAGCAAGGTTGGATTGGAAAATGCTTGAGGATAGCTCATTGGGGCACACGTATCATTTGTTTTCTTTTGCCTCTTTTTAAGTTTGCATACTTGAACAGTGCTTGTATCTTTCTAAATTTGCCGTTGTGATGCATGTTTTTATTTTTCATTGTCTCTGATTTGCAAGTTTTTTTATGACGATAATAATAATAATCTCTATTTATTTATTCCATAGCACTTTGCAAATCTTTTTTAGCAACATTATTATCAGTTGTACTTTGATTTGCACTTAAAAACTCTCTACTTAGCTCTAAAAAAGTGGCAAATCAAAGAAAACATCTGCCTTGCAAAGACACATTAGAAGCACTGCAACAGATTCACCCACATGCGCACTTCACTGTCAAAAATGCACCCAAAATGTTGCAATAAATCAAAAGCCGAAACAAAGACACATGTCCCCCAGTGACTTCTTTTACACATGCACAGCAGTTTTAAAACACTGTGTGGCCAGTTATTATGGTTTGTATGGCCCCCCTCCCCTTACCACTTCCATATTACTTTTTTGAGGGTGGAGGGAATCAAAATTTACCATTGCCCGACACACATTGTAGCTTGGACCTAACAACCTTACTATCTCTAGCGAGTCATGAGCTGGGGAGAAACATCAAGCCTGCAGTATGACACCGCCAGTTTTGATAAATTCATCCCTTAAATAGAACTTTTAGTTGTTCTTTTACAACTAAAAGAACAACTATGGACTGATGCATATTTTATGTTACAAAGAGAAGCGCAACAATGGGGATCCATGCATAAAAGTAGGGCTTTGTTTACCATCAGCATTTGATTTTCATCAATCTCTTCAAAGAAATCTTTTTCAGAGATGTAAATATATAACACAGAGTGGGATTTTTTTTTTTTTTTGCAATGACATAATTAATGGTGGAGTACTATGGCATCTGTAGAATAACATCTATTATACCCATTTGTCTACATATAATTGCGAGCATGCAATTTCTATGTATTTGTTTTTAGTGTTTTATTGGTACTATTTTTTAAGCCACAGAGAATACTTGACAGCTAAGACATGATGATGTGCTAGTTTATCCCTTAATTGGCTTATAGAGTCTGGTCTTGTAAGCTAACCAATGTCCTGTGTCTTGTAATGTTGATCAATTTTTGTGATGGATGAGTCAACTTCAAAGCCTTGATAAAATTCTGTGTGCATGCACATAGGATTAAGTAAGAGATCACTCCTGTTCAGTGAGGTCAGGCTGTGCTTGGAATTTAAAACAATGCAATATTAATTCCCATATAATTGCAGAATTTGTCAATGTAACGTTGGAAGTGAACACCAAGAATTTTGGACACATTGGTTTATGTGCTAATGACAAGCTGATGAATATATATATATATATATATATATATATATATATATATATATATATATATATCACTGTTTGATGTAATGTACCAAATTACTTTGTAATATCATTGGTTAAGACAAAATTAAATGTAAAGATTTTAAATAAAAATATAGGACTTAAGCAGGAAAATCTGTGTTTGTTTGATATGGGCTCAGATTAGCATCTTCATAAATGGTACAATACTCAAAACAATTGTAATGTAATGAACCTAAATCATCAAACAGATCTTATACTGGGTTAATAGAAGGGAATAAGTGAGAATGTTATAGCAGGTGCATCTATATATGTCTTAAAGAAGACCTATAGTGAAAACATTACTCTCCATTCTCGAACCAACCACTGGACTGTATATGACACCCAACAATACACTAAGCCACTTCTTGTAATTGCCACCTACAGCTAGCACTCCTAACAATAACACGTTTCTTGCTACATTTCATCAGGAGTGTTTGCCCATGAGGGGCACCAAACTTATATAAAGTAGACACCACCCAACTATAGTGTCATCATGCAGACATTAGCCGATCACAATGTCCAGCACAGTGAACCTCACGCAGCCTCTCCGCTCGGCAATGTCCCAACCAAACACAACAAACAAATGTTTGGAATTCATGATGTTTTAGTGACAACTGTACCACAGTAATGGGATTAATTTTGGTACCAGCTTACCTTCCCAGTGGTGAATCCTTTAGTGATAGTGCGGGACGGGGAGGTAGCTGGCTGCTGTCATTGGCTAATGTCTGCATGATGACACTTATGCAGGTGGGTGGGGTCTACTCTATATCAACTTGGCACACCTCGCAGGTAAACAGCGCTGGTATCAATGCGGGTGCACGCCACCATGAATCACAGGATTTTAAACTTCAAACGATCTAAGCAAACGGGTCCACTCATCACCGTCGTTGGCAAGGTCAAAAGACGCTAACCCACTGTGATGTACAGCGAGAGCATCATGCAATCCACATAATGATGTGTAGTTTTGTTTTTTTTTTTATTTATTTTACTGCAGTAGGTTGCATCTTTATATTTTTCCTATGCAATGGTTAAAAATTGTAAAAGGTTCACAACTGCAGTAAGAAGATGCATTTGCATTGTGTTTTGAATAGCAAACACATCTGAAAAATTGTGTTTTGTACTCATTATTCTTAACATTAATAGGCAAAACACTTATTGCTACTCGTTTTTTTCCCCTTTTTTTCAATCACAATGTAATGCTCTTTTTGTCAGAGATTTGCAAAATGTGTGGAATTTCCCTGCAGAAAATCCTGCTGCTTGTTTGCTGAGCGTATCCCTGGCTTTAGGATATGTTCCCAAAAGACTGAAATTCTGCAGAAGTTCTGTACAAAATTACAGTTCAGGAAAAACAAAATTTAAACAAAAACGTAAAAATTAGGTATTGTCATTGTACTGACCAATAAAATAACATATAATTGTTAAGGTACAAAAGAGATGATAAAAATCCAAAATGTGAATGTGTCAGTTTTTTTGAAAAACACACTCATTTAGCTAAAAAAAAATTACAACTTTAAAATTGAACCCTGTGAAACACTTAAAGGGGTTGTCTGGGAATATGACTCAAATATACACGCTCCCTTATAAGCTTTGTGAATATATTTGCCCCTACTAGTCCTGTTAACTCTCAGGCTTCATTTTTTATCTGCCTGTGTAGATGTTGACATGTCACGTCAGCAATATACAACGACAGGCAGTTCTCTGCTTTAATAATAATAATTTCTTAATTTATATAGCGCACACAGATTACGCAGCGCTGCACAGAGTTTGCCAAATCAGTCCCTGTCCCCAATGGGGCTCACAATCTAATCAACCTACCAGTATGTTTTGGAGTGTGGGAGGAAACCGGAGGAAACCCACACAAACACAGGGAGAACATACAGACTCTTTGCAAATGTTGACCCTGGTACTTGAACCAAGGTCAACAGCGCTGCAAGACTGTTATGCTAACCACTAAGCCACCATGTTGTCCATACTGCTTTATATACTTCTCTTCTTCCCTGTGCTGCTTTGTTTCCTGCTGGTCTCTCATGCTGCTCCGTTTCTTCTCCTTATAATTGCCATGTGCTCATTTTCTCTCGCTCTCTTCCTACTCCACAATCTCACACCTTTCTCCTCACACTGCATAATCTCTCCGTTCTCCTCACACTGCTCAATCTCACTGCTCTCCTCACACTGCACAATATCACCGCTCTCTCCTCACACTGCACAATCTCACAGCTCTCTCCTCACACTGCACAATATCACAGCTCTCTCCTCACACTGCACAATATCACAGCTCTCTCCTCACACTGCACAATATCACAGCTCTCTCCTCACACTGCACAATATCACAGCTCTCTCCTCACACTGTACAATCTCACTACACTTCTCACACTGCATAATCTCTCTGTTCTCCTCACACTGCACAATATCACGGCGCTCTCCTCACACTGCACAATCTCAACGCTCTATCCTCACACTGCATAATCTTTCTGCTCTCTCCTCACACTGCACAATATCACAGCTCTCTCCTCACACTGCACCATCTCACAGCTCTCTCCTCACACTGCACCATCTCACAGCTCTCTCCTCACACTGCACCATCTCACAGCTCTCTCCACACACTGCACAATATCACAGCTCTCTCCTCACACTGCACAATATCACAGCTCTCTCCTCACACTGCACAATGTCACAGCTCTCTCCTCACACTGCACAATATCACAGCTCTCTCCTCACACTGCACAATGTCACAGCTCTCTCCTCACACTGCACCATCTCACAGCTCTCTCCACACACTGCACAATATCACAGCTCTCTCCTCACACTGCACAATATCACAGCTCTCCCCTCACACTGCACAATATCACAGCTCTCTCCTCACACTGCACAATATCACAGCTCTCTCCTCACACTGCACAATATCACAGCTCTCTCCTCACACTGCACAATATCACAGCTCTCTCCTCACACTGCACAATATCACAGCTCTCTCCTCACACTGCACAATATCACAGCTCTCTCCTCACACTGCACCATCTCACAGCTCTCTCCTCACACTGCACCATCTCACAGCTCTCTCCTCACACTGCACCATCTCACAGCTCTCTCCTCACACTGCACAATATCACAGCTCTCTCCTCACACTGCACAATATCACAGCTCTCCCCTCACACTGCACAATATCACAGCTCTCTCCTCACACTGCACAATATCACAGCTCTCCCCTCACACTGCACAATATCACAGCTCTCTCCTCACACTGCACAATATCACAGCTCTCTCCTCACACTGCACAATATCACAGCTCTCTCCTCACACTGCACAATATCACAGCTCTCCTCACACTGCACAATGGATGTTGGAGTTGTTTAATATAGACCTCTAACTAGATCATGGAACTGGAAGCAGGGGTCTATGCTGAATGTGAAGAGCAGCCTAAAGAGCTGTATACTCAACACCTGAATGAAATGTTCTCCTCAGCTTCTAGTCACAACTGGCTTCTCCCTCTGGTTCAGAGGTGGGACATGGGAGACTTCCTCCTCAGAAGATTATATAGGCTTCCCATGTAGCCTAGCTCATTGAGGGACATGTGCCCAATACTCTATACAATGCACCTATACACATATGCCAGTAGGTGGCCACATAGAGCAATCATTAACTGAATCACATAATACATTTGGCAACTTCTCAATCACCCTACAACTACATTAATCAGTAGCTGGGATAGGGTACTGGGACACTACACAGTGATAACACCAGGTTCTCCCTCCTGCAGAGCAACGTATGCACTCGGCGAGGCTGTGGGGAGGGTTCCAATAAGTATTGATGCTACGTCTTTCCATCCTGCATTTTTTGACAGACAGAACGTTTAGTGGCCAGACGGAGGCAACAACTATGGCTCTGTCAGCCACTATTTGTCAATGTATACGCTAACATACTAGAAAAATGATGAACTTTTATCATGACTTGTATATACATTTGCAGCAATGTTTGCCTTTTTTGATTAATTCCCTTTATTAGGATACTGTATTTTCAAATAACTTTTGATTATGAATACACAGAATTAAACACCTGAAGGTCAGGTATATGGTATTACTTCAATCTGTCTCACGGAAAAAGAATTACAGACACACTTCTCATCTGCAAACTAATTACCTGGTGGATAACAGCCAGGGATTGCTAGGACACGTCATTTACCAGCCTTCAGGGAGTTTCAACCAATTTCTATCACCCTGCCTCTCTTTAACATGAAGGCAGATTTTGTCTGAAAAAGGTCACAGTCAATCATTAGAAATGGAAATTGGAAGGGATAAAAGATATTCCAGACAATGTACTACTCTTTTATTTCAAAACTTACACATGAAGTTTATGTCACCTGTAGCTACTAAATCCCAGCAGAAGACTTAGAATTGAAAATAACATATTTAACATCAGGCAAGAAGGAACTGAAAAACACCCTAATGATTTGTGCAATGGGGAATATAAAGAGCTATTCTCTTCATAATAATGGATAGGAGGCAACAGGAAACCTGTGAGAAATCAGAAAATATCTTACCGTCAACTTCTAAAATGTGTGTATGAAAATATTAAAAATATTTGAAGATCAACACTTTGTTCATATTTGCATAAGTATCAGTTACATTCTATGTTGCAATCCATTTCATACTTACAGGAATAGGTCACTGAGTTTTCTCATCTTAATTATTCCTTTCAGAAAATCTACCACCAGAATGACGGATTGTAAACCAAGCACAGTGACATACTGGTGTATGCCCCCTCTGGCAGGATCCACTTTTCTTTTAGATTTTTATGTCCTTGTTTTAAGAATACATGGCTTTAAAATTATCCCTAAGGGTCTCCAGGCTCCATTAAAACTTATAGCTTGAAGCCCCTAAAGCTCATTTGCATAATTCAAATTTATTTTTTTTTTAATAACCATGGCATAAGAAGTTAAAATAACAGCAAATGCTGCCAGAGTGGGCACACTCCTGTATGTCAGTGTGATCGGTTTACAATCCTTGATCCTGGTGGTAGATGCATTTTAAAGCAAATGCAGATGATACTTCAAAACTTTTAGATAAAATACTTTGGGCCACATTTATCATTATTATGTGTGGCTAAGTGTAGTAGTTGCGCCTAAATTCTGGCCAGAATTATCACCTAGTGTGATAAGGTAATTTCCTGCTTCTTATTAATCACTTTACTTTAAAACAGTTTAGGCGCAATTTTGGCGCAGTTTAGGCGCTTACATGTGATCCTGCTACAAGCTCCTCTCTGCTTCTCCCACATCCCAGAATGAAGATAACACTCACAGCAGCACCCAGGTGTGTGACACCCTGCACCCAGTTACCTCCTCAGCAGGGGCTTCTCCTGGAGGGGATCCCCCAGTGCTGGTCTCCTGCTGCACCCCTGTAATTCTGCACAGTATCCCCTAAGATACTGTGCAGAATTACATGGGGGACACTTGTCTGTAGTTTCTGCAAACTTCTGCAAACTTCTCTAAACTTCTGAGCTCTTTTGCTTTGAGCTCAGGAGTTTGCAGAATGTTTTGTAAATAGAAGGTGATGAACTGTAAATAGAGTCTGCAGCTCCTGTCTGCAGAGTATCTAATGTATCTATTATCTGTTCTAGTGTCTGAGCTGAGCTTTGCTGCTAGAAATGAGCTGTTCTGCAAAGGGGCTCAGTGCTTTGTTCTCAGTTAACGCCACCTTCGGACTGGAGTGTTTTTGCGCCCGTTTTTGCGCTTAAATGAAAACGTTGCAAGTGATGAATATCATTAGGCGCAGCAAAACATCTGGATTGGTAAGATAGATGAGGGAAAGCTGGTTGTTTTTGCTGCGTGGCTAGTTTGGCGTTTAGTCGCAAAAATGGCGCAAAAACGGTGCGCCTGAATGAAAAGGTGCAAAAACAACTGAAAAACCGAGTGATACATGTGGCTCATAATTAATTTAAAAAACCTTCTCTGTCACCTGTTTCTCAAGTCCATACATAGCAGAACTGAAAACTTAAAATTAGATCCTTGCATACCTCAATATTTTTTTTTGACGATTCAACTTTGTTAGGAGAAAAGTTTATCCAATGTCTACTTGTCATTAGAAACTTTACCAGTTTATCCTTATTTATCATCTGTCAGTGTGACAACAGAAGTGAAAGCTGAAATAAAATTGAAAAAGGGACAAAGAAAAACTTTCTTGATTTAATAAAGGTATATTAAAAGTTTACTTTATCACCAATACTATTGATTAATTTGAATTGTTTAGATGTCTTGTTATGCTTTGAAGTTCCTTCATACAAAAATTGGCCATCATTAAATGTGTTTTTACAGACAGTCTCTATAAAGAAGTGGTTCTGTAGGTGGTGACCACAAACTTTTCCTCTGTTCTCACCCTTTTTGGCTGTTTTGGACACTTTTGCATTTTATCATATTGCTCATCCCTAGAGGTAGCACATTGCAGCATCCAAAACCCACATAAGTTAGAGTAGTGCAGCTCATCCTGGATGGAACATTAATGTGGGCTATGGAAAAAAAATTATCTGTGTCTGTCAGCACAGTGTCGAGAGCATGGAGCAGATACCTAGAAGCAGGCCAGTACACCAGGAGACATGGAGGGGCCATCGGACTGCTACCTCTTCCTTTGTGTAAGAAGGGATCAGAAGGAACAGTGCCAGAGCCCTGCAAAATGACCTAACTGAAACTTAGGCCCAACATTGACAGGTCAGTGTTGAACTTACAGCCCAACAAAAAATGTGTCCAATTGGGACACATGAACCCATTGGTCACTAAAAAGTAACTTTTATTAACATTTGTTTAAAAGATGGATATAGCCTCATCCAATATTGTGTTTTAAAAGTTTACAGAAGGCAGAGGACAGATGTTTTTACCATAGTGGGGTGGTCAAGACTATCAAGCAGTATATTTAGTCACTGGATAAATATACTACCGGCAGAGTAACTGTGTTATACTCTGTGGGGGAGATCTGTATTTATTTATCTAATTCATAAAGGTTGCTTAGGTTCACTCGTGTGTTGGACTAACACAGAAGTCTAGCAATCGAGGACATTCAATACTGCAGCGATACCATTAGCTAACTAGCTGAATTCATATTAATTTGTATACCACCCTAGGTTGCCTAACTGTCAACTGTCTCTGAATTCAAAACTAACAAGATAGCCCCCAAACACCCTACACAGCCCAACACCATGCAGGGTTATTGGCATGTGCCTGAGAACACCAATATTGTCAGATTTGACATTAGTGCCCTGTTTATGGATTGGAGTACGTTTACACTAAGCAAATGTGATAGATGTGACAAATTCTGGAGACACCAGGGAGAAAGTTCTGTAACATCTTCCAGCATGACCGATTTGGCAGTAGACCAGTAATGGTGTGGGAAGGCATTTTTTGGAGGCCAGCATTTGGAGAGAGAAAGATGTGGACCGCATATCCACACATTAAATAATTATGTATTGCCGATAGGCCACAATAACAAATCAAACCTGAGGTTCTTAGTTTCATTTCAAGCACAGTTCATAAGACCACCAATCACTTTATGATAACCTCAATTTTGTAAGTCCCTATTCTAGTATGTGTGTCATCACATGGCATTCACCATTACTATTCTAGTATGTGTGTCATCACATTGCATTCACCATTACTATTCTAGTATGTGTGTCATCACATTGCATTCACCATTACTATTCTAGTATGTGTGTCATCACATGGCATTCACCATTACTATTCTAGTATGTGTGTCATCACATGGCATTCACCATTACTGCACCAGAAGGGACCAAGCTGCAGCAGAGTCCTCGTACCCATACTTGTAGGCTAATCCCCCATAGTTCTGAGTCCTGGGTCAATACTGCACCATGTGAACAGGTCATGGGGTTTTAATTTTGATTTTCATTAACGATTTATGTTTTATTGTGCTATTTGCACATTGTTGTGCTACTTTAGTGTTCCCTTTGCTCTTTTGAGAAGTGTATATGCATTTTTTCTAATGATGGATGCATCTCCTCCACCCCCCAGAAATAGAATAACAAGAGTATAAGACGTACAGAACTTTTCCATCTGGAAAATTAATGGACAGAATGGGTAGTAAATTGAAGTTTTTTGTACTAAGGCCATTATGAAGGCTTTGGTTATTTACCAGTTCTGGTCCTATAACAGAGAAGAATAACTGAAATGTGAACATAGCCTAAAGCTTAATGGATTGGTTTACTTTATCCTTTAAAAATAAAATAATAACTTTTGTATTAACCAAACAAGGAGGTTAGATGCTCATAGCACAATTGCATACTTTAGATATTTTGTATTGGTAGCTTTAAATTCAATTCACTATATTTCAAATCAAAATTCCTTCAATTACAGCGTCCTTTTCTCTCGTCCTGTCCTTGCAACTTGAAAAATCCTTTTGAAGAATGAAATGCTTTTCACATCTCTTTTAAACTGCAATGTTGAAAGGAACCTCTTTTTGGTGACTTTGCCAAAGAAATGATTTGCTACCTTCAACCAAAAAAGACTATTCCTAAAAATTTCAGACATTTGACATTGGAATGATTTCTGTGATTTTTATATGTTGTAAGCCCTTCAGTCCACCATAGCTTTGCTTTAGCCAAAGCAACATCTTATAGTTCCATGCTTTTAACAATGAAATAATACAACTAACAACTTAGTTGGACACCCTTAAAGGAAATCTACCACATGGGTGCAATGCTTCTAAACCAAGCACACTTACATGCTGGGGTGTGCCTCCTGAAACAGGAGCTGTTCTTTTTTTTGCTTGTAATAGCTTAGTTTGAGAAACCCGTTATTAAAAATTATGGAAAAGAGCCTCATGGGCTCCTGTCTACATCACAAAAGACTCTTCTGGCTCCATGGTCTGCTAATTATTCACACCTCTATTCGGCTCGCTGGCTGGGAAGGCAGGATGCAGGCAGAAACGCTAAATGATTAGCAGAGAAGAGGGATCCAGAAGAGGCTACTGTGATTTAGCCAAGAGCCCTTGAGGTTTATTTCCATATTTTTAAAAGACAGTTTTCTCACAAGCTAAGCTATTAAAAGCAAAAAGAAGAACATATCCTGTTTCAGAAGGCACACCACAGCATGAACGTGTTAAAAAGAACTGCATGTGGAAAATTTCCTTTAACATTATGCTTTTTTCTATTGCCAATAGATACGTTTTAACCACCACATTGAAAAGTGGAGTAACTTTTAGTGTTTGAAGAAGACCTTTACCACCCCCATCAGCTCTCCACCTTTTTCCTTGCATTCTTTAGTAGGTGTCCCTATGCTGATTGTAGTGCAGTTACGATTTTCTTTCTAGAATTCATTACTATTAGCTTTGGCATTCAATATATGAATTATGCTATCTAATGCCAGGCTGTTGTCTTAAGCCCAACCAACAGAAAATATGGCAATTAGTATATTGGGTACATGAGGTTGTATATGAGTATGTGAGGTTGACTCTGATACCTCAACAGGCACAACAGATCTTACACTCTGATTAATTTTGTTGGCATGAATATTAGTATTTTTATTTTGTATTGGTTAGTGGATTATAGCAATGTTTTTTACATTGTACATTTGCCTTAGGCTACATGCACACACACGTGTGCCTGCTGTACCGTAGCACGGCAGGCACATGTCGGCGCCGGGGAGAGGAGGAGGGAGTGAGAGGAGGAGGGGGGGCCCTCTCCATAGAGGAACATGTCCTATCTTTTCACGGCTACGGAATGGTACGGTAACGCTCCATACCGTGCCAGGCGCCCATTGCCGGCCTATGGGAGATGTCTAGCTGGAGTATATACATTCCCATAAATACGTCCCCCAATGGCTGTGAGAATGCAGCCTTATACCTAGCAACACAATTTCACTTCTCAAATGGAAGCCCTGATTTCTATTACAAGTTTAAGCACATCATTGCAGTTAGTCTTTGGAAGAAGCCATATGTCTTGCCAGAATATTACTGTTTTTTTGAGACATTCATAAATTTGACACCTATTGTATAGATGTTGCTATTGTATGCAAAGCTACACTGTTGGATTATGTTTATGAATGTCCTTTCAAATGCTTGCATGTTTGTCAATGTAAGTGATATGAAAATTACATATAAAATCTTCCCATATAAAGCTGACTTTTTCTGTGACCACAGAAGATACATTAGACGACATTTGTTTAAGCTGAAAGTCAATAATCTTTTTGTATGAGATTCCAAATAAATGCTTGTTGATGAATTTGATATTTTACATACATCGCATATTGACCAACTGTTGTGGTTGTTGTTGCAATGTGGCTTTCCCTTAAATCTGCAAGGACAATATTCCAGACACTTGTAGGTATTTATATATATATATATATATATATATATATATACTTTTTTTTTTCCACCATGCCCCAACATCATCCCACCTAGATGAAGCCAGGACCCGGCATATCAGAGTGGCTGGCTGTTGCGGCCTTGGGCAAGCTAATAGAATAGGTTTCTCCCTGGGACAACCCCAATGTGTTGATATGGATCCTTGATGATGGAGGAGGAAGAGCCTGTGATGGAGAACAGCCTATTTCTTGGAGTCTTGTTAGTGCAGAATAACTTACAGTTCTTTATTGAAACAGCAAACAGCAGGCAACGGCCTTAAACAGCAGCAGATTTCAGCTGGAAGGAGATAGCTGGTTGGATCTAATTCCTTAGGTAAATGTGCTCCCAGCCTGGTAAGTGGCTTCCGGCCGGAGGATGGTTGGCTGCTTTAGCAGCAAGGTTGAGGCAGATTTCTGTTGATGGAGGTCTGCAGGCCTCATGGCTGCCTTAGACTTACAGCTGCATAACCATGATTTCACACTTAAGATCCTCAGTGTGTTGATCACTCTCACCGGATTTGACTTTCGCAACAGCTGTTAACTCTCTGCTTTGGCATGAATGTTGCATGTAATATATATCTTTGGTAAAAAAGTTCAGTTGTAGAATACAATAGAATAGAATACTTTTATAGGAAATTGCAGTGTCACAACAATAACACCTCCATCTGCATAATCACAAATACAGATACAAACAGTAAAAACATGACAAGATACATACAAAACACACACATAAAAGTTTATAAAAGAAACAGACAAATAAGTAAATAAAAAGAAAACCACAGAATATATAAAAAGAAATAGTGGTAAGAATTCCATGCCATGAGTGTACATAGTCTCAATACTTACCCTGGTTAACTAACCAGGAAACTAACTAGGAAAGTAAAATTTTTATGTATAGAGGGAATAGCTAAAAAACGTATGTCCATTTGTAAAGAAAGGATCGGTTGGAAATGAAAATGGAATCCAGTCATAGCAATTATTTATTTGAAAATCTGTACCTGTATCTGTATTGGCCACTATATTTTGATATATACTTATAAAAATGACAATATTGTACTAAAACACATGTAACCAACACATTTGATCTGTAAAGGAAAAAAAAAATCATTGCTAAAAGCATTTCAGTTACCAGACCGACAGTAAAAGATAATGCTGAAATGATGATATTACACAGAAGTTATATAATGTTGCCAGTAGCTTGAAACATAGTCCATAAAAACTAAAAGAGAATATAGAAAAAGATACTGACTTTCACACACATTTAAGGGATTGTAACATAGGTTATATTCAACATGAGCATTTATTTACACTTTTAAACTTGTTATAAATTTAGGTTATTTAAAACGAAAAAAAATGACGATGGAACACATGCATCTTTAGTCTTGCATTGTGCTCTATCTTCCATTTTTTTAAACTTTTTATGACTTTTAGAAAAGTCGCAGGGCAAATACAAGATTTTCACATCTGAAATCTATTCATAACTCTGGCTACACTGCAGAAAATGCGGCCACTGTGAACTTCTTTGAATGGAGGGTTTCTTTGGCACAAAAATGTGTACATTCCCCAAAAATGTAAGAAAAGAAGAAAAACAAGTTAAACAAAAAATACATGTGTCCCTATATGTTTTAAACTTGGATAAGAAAATATAAATTATCTATACGTATAAATTTAAAAAAGCGATTAAAAATGGTATGGTACAGCATTAGGAGGGCATTTAAGACTCAACCTTCTCTTACACTATATACAACCTGGAACACAATCTCCAATATGAATCAAAGAATAGTGTCCCCTTTAACTCCAATTCCATATGCAGCATACACACGATGTAATCATAGCCATCATTCTTTTTACAACTTGAATCTTCTTATACTTCATAAATAGTAGACCAAATAGTTCATAGCTCATAGCATACAATGGGCCAGATGTATCACTTGTTTTTTCTGTTGTTTTTGCGCCTTTTGATTTGTCCCACTGTTTTTTTCTTTTGCCTGTTTTGCGACTAAACACCAAACTAGCCATGCAGCAAAAAATTACCATGTTTTCCTCATTTATCCTACCAATCCAGATGTTTGCTACTCCTAATAATCATTCATCATAAGCAACTTGTTCATTTAGGCTCAAAAACACTCCAGCCTGAAGGTGGCTTAAATTGAGAAGCAAGCACTGAGCTCTTGTGCAGTGCAGCTTATCCCCAGCAGTAGAGGTCAGCCCACAGTACAGACACTACATGAAGCCTTTGTTTACTGTTCATGACCTTATGTTTACAAACAATCTGCAAAAGCAGCAGCTCAGAGCAGGATAGAAGAGAAGTGAGTAGGATTTTGCAGATACTACAGAGATGTGTAGCAGGATGACCACACTAGTGTCTGAGGAGGAATACAGGGGGGCAGCAGAAGATCAGTGCTGGAGGATCCCCTCGAGGAGCAGCCACTGCTGAGGAGATCACTGGGTGCAGCTTGTCACACACCTGGGTGCTGAGTGTTATTCTCATGCTGGGGTGTGAGAGGAGCAGAGAGGATCTTATAGCAGGATCACATGTAATTGTAATCTAAGACTGCGCCTAAGCTGCGTCTAGTAAAGCTGCCTCAAGTAATGTGATTAATACTCAACTTTTCACAGATGGTTGTACCTTGTGTTGTAGCTTGTGATAATTGAGGATTAATTTAGAATGAGGGCACAACAAATACACTTAAGAACAGAACAGTGATACATCTGCCCCAATGTGAGTAAAACAAACTTCTGCATCTCACCACGTTCCTCAGTCTTTTTCTGATCACTGAGACCGACTGTGTCTGGATGAACTATTCGGTCTGCTATTCATGATGCATAAGAAGATTAAAGTTGTAAAAACAATGATGGATATAATTGCATTGTCTGTATACTGCAGCATTAAGAGGACTACTCTCCTTGTACAAACAGGGACACAGGCCCCTTACAAAGAGAATAGTAATGCCTAGTTGTTAATTACTTCATAATATTGTAAGTGAAAAGAAAAATGTGTAAAATATGTTATCTACAATACTTTTGGGAAATTGTTATACATATGTGAGAGATATATTCCTCTACAGATGCCATTTTGGACCAAGCAGAAGCCATTTTAGTCTTAGCCAGGGGTTATGCTGACCACTGTCAGCCATGTCATGATTCAGACTTCATTTTGTGTGAACTGTTTAGAAATTACTGTGTCTTTGCTATTGCTACCTTATCTTTTCTGCAGCTTCTCTGCTTGAAGGCCATGTTGTGATTTATACAAAGCTAACACAAGGACAATTAGTATAAACATTCTGTTTATATGAGAACAAGGCCTCTGGAAGAGATGGTGTATAGTTCATAAACATTTTGGATGAATGTCTTAAAGAGGATGTCCTGGTATATTCATTATATTCAATAGCATTGTAGTATGTTATCACCTTTTCACGCCACTATGCTGATGATTTTATATGTTTTATATATGCGGCTGCACGCTAATAAACAGTGTGAGGTCTTCATTTTCTAAGAGACTGGTGTGTAGTGTGTGTTCTCATCCCGGTACTGGGATCCATGAAAGGATTAATACGAAAGTCACCTTACAACATGAAGGACTGTTTTGAGTCCTAGATAAAAATCTCTTACAACATATAAGCTAGTAGATTCTTGAAATCCTTGAAATCACATATATAAGTTATACCTTTCATCACCCAATCTTTGAATTGTAGATCATTATCTTTAGGTATTGCATTTTAGCTGTGTTTCATTCAGTTTTAGTTACTTAAACATAGTTTTTTTTTAACTGAACTTCATTATTTGTTTGAAAATGTCCCAAGTCTCAGACTGCACCTACATCAGAACATGCAATCTGTAGCTATGTACCCTTTATCTGTTCAAATATATAGTTAAAATAATTTGATAAATATACTTTAAAGTTATAAAGAAATGATACATAAAAGGTATCAATGCAACATTTTTGAAAATTGCTGGATAAGTT
This sequence comes from Engystomops pustulosus, assembly GCF_040894005.1. Classification (NCBI taxonomy): domain Eukaryota; kingdom Metazoa; phylum Chordata; class Amphibia; order Anura; family Leptodactylidae; genus Engystomops; species Engystomops pustulosus. Next base: position 59,693,357 of record NC_092415.1, read on the forward strand.
TAATAAGTACAGTTTTTCTTTATTTTTCTGTAGATGATCCTCCATTTAAGAACATAATAACTTAGTTTATTTTGGTCTATACCATGGCACACATTTCATTTATGCTAAACTATGTCTCTGTTACAAGAATTAAATATCATATTATTATTACAATAAAATCAGCATATTATCACCAATTGGAAATCAATAATAATGCTCAAAATGTCTATTTATTAGAAGGATTCATGTGTATTGATGATTATAACATATTATATTACAGAGTAAAATAGATGCAAAAACACTTCACAAATTTTAAGATTTGCATGTGCTCTAATATTTTCTATATGTATAATATATAATACTTTTATTAATAGCAGGACTTTGTATTTCAAAGACACTCTTTAAACTGTAATCTTATACAGGAATTGAAAGGGGTTGTTCACCTTTAGCAAATGATTGATATTTTTTTGGTAATTAAAATTTCTACAAATTTATTATATATATATATATACTGTATCAAAACTTCATGGCTTCCTTGATCTCTGCTTGCTGTTATTCTTTAGGAAGCTGTGTTTACTTTGTGTGGATAAAAATCATTCCATGGTCATGTGATGTTACACAGCTCATTATATCACACAGCTCTGATTACTTTCTGTGATACTAATGAGCTGTGCACCTGTGTGACATCACATGACCATGGAATGATTTTTATCCACAGGAAGTAAACAATGAAGCTTCCTGTTGAATAACAGCAAGCAGAGATATGGAACAGTGAGGAATTGATATAGAAAGTATATTGGAGAATTGTAAAACTTTTCATTACACAAACATTTCCCACTGAAATCTCTCTGTCTTTTGTCCACAATATTAAAAGCATTAAGCTATATGCAAATTTGCTGAATTATACTTCTGAGGTATCAATGCAACATTTTTGAAAATTGCTGGATAAGTTTAATAAGTACAGTTTTTCTTTATTTTTCTGTAGATGATCCTCCATTTAAGAACATAATAACTTAGTTTATTTTGGTCTATACCATGGCACACATTTCATTTATGCTAAACTATGTCTCTGTTACAAGAATTAAATATCATATTATTATTACAATAAAATCAGCATATTATCACCAATTGGAAATCAATAATAATGCTCAAAATGTCTATTTATTAGAAGGATTCATGTGTATTGATGATTATAACATATTATATTACAGAGTAAAATAGATGCAAAAACACTTCACAAATTTTAAGATTTGCATGTGCTCTAATATTTTCTATATGTATAATATATAATACTTTTATTAATAGCAGGACTTTGTATTTCAAAGACACTCTTTAAACTGTAATCTTATACAGGAATTGAAAGGGGTTGTTCACCTTTAGCAAATGATTGATATTTTTTTGGTAATTAAAATTTCTACAAATTTATTATATATATATATATACTGTATCAAAACTTCATGGCTTCCTTGATCTCTGCTTGCTGTTATTCTTTAGGAAGCTGTGTTTACTTTGTGTGGATAAAAATCATTCCATGGTCATGTGATGTTACACAGCTCATTATATCACACAGCTCTGATTACTTTCTGTGATACTAATGAGCTGTGCACCTGTGTGACATCACATGACCATGGAATGATTTTTATCCACAGGAAGTAAACAATGAAGCTTCCTGTTGAATAACAGCAAGCAGAGATATGGAACAGTGAGGAATTGATATAGAAAGTATATTGGAGAATTGTAAAACTTTTCATTACACAAACATTTCCCACTGAAATCTCTCTGTCTTTTGTCCACAATATTAAAAGCATTAAGCTATATGCAAATTTGCTGAATTATACTTCTGATGTAAAAGTTAACGTTAAGTTGAGAAGATTATATGGTATATATTTTATCTGTTGTTGTAGCTAAAATAAAACCATATTGATTGAAAATGTATAAAAGTTTCTTAGGTTTGACAATTCAGTTTAAAACCCATTCAAAAAATATAAAACTGAGCCAGGATTGGCTGCTGGAGGCAACGTCGTCAATTTTCCCATAAGGGTTGTTATAAATGAGAGAATTTTTCTCATAAAATGTAACATATATACTATACCAAGGACTGGCTGGTGGCATGTGTGCGCATGTGTATACAATATATATATCACCATTCACTAAGGAGTTAATGGTGATATATATTCATAGACACACAAATTTGACATGTATGTAAACCCAACTTGGCTTATACACGAGTGTATAAAAAAAAAGAACTTACATAGTCACCTACCAATGTTCCGTGCATCTCCTTTTCACCAGTGAAAATGTAGGCAGAGACACATCCATGTGGAAGGTATGCCCCCCCATTTCTTCACTGGGGGGGCATATTAAGCATATTATCACTAGAGTGGGCTGCATCGGACATATTACTAGGGAGCTTGCATAAGGAATATTACTATGGAGGTTGCATCGAGCATACTATTATTAGGGGAGTGCATCAGGCATTTAATTAGTAGGGGGGCTGCATCAAGAATATTATTACTAGGGAGATGGATAGATGGAAGCCAATAGAAGATAGATAGGAAATAGAAAATAAATTTCAGGAAATGGAGAGATAGATAATGACTAAATAGGTAGTAAAACTTGACTTAGATAGATAAACAGGTGACGGATTCTCAGTCTCTCATATTGTTGATAATTTTCTGCTATACAGGGACATCATTGTAGTATGGAGGCACAGTCAGTAGTGGAGATTACAGGAGGAGGACTGCAGGACCTGCTAGAGCTCAGGAGAGTTCAGAGCTCAGCCTGTTGCTTGTTTTATCTCTGCAGCCTCTTTTCTGACCTGACTAATGGTGGATACTTAGGAGGGAGAAAAGGGCTTCTACATTGCAATGAGTATAATAAGGCAATGTTGTTGGGGAAGGACTGTCCTCTGTGTAGCAGCTAATCATGTCTAGCTGCATTTACCTTGGATGTGCTACAGTAACCACCTGTGAAGCTGAGGCTTGCACTTGCAGTGAGCAATGGAGAACACAGGCATCACTCGTGTATACAGCTAACCACACTTACCAAAATCTGTAAAAAAGAAATCAAATCAGCCAAAATACAAAATGAAAGACAGGTAGCTAAAGATAGCAAAACAAATCCCAAGAAATTTTTTAGGTATATCAATGCAAAAAAAAAATGGGTCACAACAGGTTGGACCCCTTTATTCTGAAAATGGGGCACCGGTGACTGGAGACCAGGAGAAGGCGGAGATACTTAATAGGTTTTTTAGCTCCGTTTATACAATAGAAGAGAGAACTTCTGACTTGGGTGGTGCCAGTGCGGGTCATGGATCCTGTGATATACTAGGCTGGCTAAATGTAGACATTATCCAATCTAAGCTCAATAAAATCAATGTGTACAAAGCTCCTGGACCAGATGGGTTACACCCCAGAGTTCTTAAAGAACTCAGTTCTGTTATTGCTGTACCGCTGGCTAAAATCTTCAGGGATTCTGTAATGTCTGGTGTGGTGCCAAGTGACTGGCGCAAGGCAAATGTGGTGCCAATATATAAAAAGGGCTCTAGAACTTCGCCTGGCAATTACAGGCCTGTAAGCTTAACTTCCATTGTGGGGAAAGTATTGGAAGGGTTAGTAAAAGACTACATACTGGAGTATGTGACATCAAATAGTATAATAAGTGACAGCCAGCATGGGTTTACTAAGAATAGAAGTTGTCAAACTAACCTTATCTGCTTTTATGAAGAGGTGAGCAGATGCCTGGATGCAGGAGCAGCTGTGGATATTGTGTTCTTGGACTTTGCAAAGGCATTTGACACTGTCCCTCATAGACGCCTGATGGGTAAAATTAGGGCTATTGGTTTGGCAGAAATCATTTGCAATTGGATTGAAAACTGGCTGAAGGATCGTATCCAGAGAGTTGTGGTCAATGATTCCTACTCGGAATGGTCACCAGTTATGAGTGGTGTACCCCAGGGTTCTGTGCTTGGCCCACTACTATTTAATATATTTATTAATGATATAGAGGTAGGAATTAATAGCACTGTGTCTATTTTTGCAGATGACACCAAACTGTGTAGTGTAATACAGTCTATGGAGGATGTTCATAGGCTGCAGGGTGACTTGGACAAACTGAATGTTTGGTCATCCACTTGGCAAATGAGGTTTAATGTGGATAAATGTAAGGTTATGCACCTATGGGCCAATAATCCAAAGGCAAAATATGTCCTTGGGGGAGTAAATCTGGGAGAGTCCCTTGTTGAGAAGGACCTGGGGGTGCTAGTAGATCATAAATTGAATAACAGCATGCAATGTCAATCAGCTGCCTCTAAAGCCAGTAGGATCTTGTCATGTATCAAAAGTGGTATGGACTCTCGTGATAGGGATGTAATATTACCACTATACAAGGCACTGGTTCGGCCACACCTGGAATATGCTGTCCAGTTCTGGGCACCGGTCCATAAAAAGGATGCCCTGGAGCTGGAGAGGGTTCAACGTAGAGCCACAAAAATGATAAGGGGTATGGAGGGTCTCAGTTATGAGGAAAGATTAAAACAACTAGATTTATTTAGTCTGGAAAAGAGACGACTACGAGGGGACATGATTAATTTATTTAAATATGTGAATGGTCCATACAAAAAATATGGTGGTAAGTTGTTTCAGATTAGATCAAATCAAAAGACGAGGGGGCACTGTCTCCGTTTGGAGAAATCAAGGTTTAATCACCGGAGGCGACAGGGCTTTTTTACTATGAGAACGGTCAATCTGTGGAATAGCCTGCCTCAGGCGCTGGTCACAGCAGGGACAGCAGATAGCTTCAAGAAGGGTCTAGATGCCTTTTTACACCTAAATAACATTGATGGTTATGTTATATAGAATTGTTTCCCCTAAATCCCTTCCTCATCCAATCCCTTCCCTTCCTTGGTTGAACTTGATGGACAAGTGTCTTTTTTCAACCGTAGAAACTATGAAACTATGAAACACTCTGCCCCTCCCCATCTCTCACTTCCTATTGGCTGCAGTGTGTCAACTGATCTTTTAGTGTGTAGAGGAGCTGTGAGCCAATGGAGGAATCTGTAATGCAGAGCAGCTGGCTTGGCAGAGTCCTTGTGCACAGACTCGACCAGAGCAGCAGTAACACAGGGCAGACACAGTTGCCAGCAGGGGGAGCCAGCAAGCATTACAGCGAGTGTTATTTCAATAAGGCTGCATATTTTTTAATAAATGTAAAAGCTGAAATTACTTTTTACAATGCATTGAGATGAATTGCAACCCCTTTAAATTCCCCAAAGTATTGTATGAAGCACATTTCTAAAAAAAAACAAAAAACCATTATGTTGTTGGCACTTCAATCCTCACGAACCACTGAGAAATAGATATTACCGTTCCCCTCAATAGTTATAAGTGAATGTCTCTATACAACCTGACTAATAAATCTAAATGTAGAAACACATCCCACTGCCAACATTATTGGGAACACAGAGTTGATAGAGTTCCATAAACAAAATTGCTACTTCATGGAAAATATAAATATATTGCAAAACAAATATCCCAATTATATAATATAATAGATACTATACTTAAATATAGATTCATGTATGTTACAAATGTGGTTTGTAATGTTGTTATAATGAGTATTTAAAATAAAATGAGGAGTAAATGGCCAGTGACAGATAATCAAAACAAGTTGCACAGTTTGTCAAGTGCCAAATTAAATTAACATAAGATGGCGACATTGAATCAAGAAAATCGCTTCAACGCTATTTGAAACCATTGTTTTTTTGTCATGTGAGTCTAGGCAGCCCAACGTCTTCAGAAGAAACTTGTACTGGTTTCAAGCCCTGTACACCCAAAGATCTGGAAGACTAGTATAGGACTGCTGGGGTCACAGATCACAGTAAGGCATATCTTAAATGAAATCTACCACCAAAATAAAGGATTGTTAACCAGGCACACCTTCCTTGCTGTTGCGTGCCCCCTCTGAAAGGATCCTCTCTTGTTTACACTTTTTGTGCAAATAGCACAAGAGATTTTTTTAAGAGACGTCATCTTTTTGATGCAATGTTAACCGATGCAGCAAACATCCTCCAGGTATGGAGAGAGCTCAGCCCGTGAGCCCTCTCCAAACATTACCAGACGATGTGTGATGTACTAATACGTCACACATTGTTAAGGGGCTTAGGGAAATCCACCACCAGAAGGATTGTAAACCAAGAACACAGGCATACTGATGTGTGCACCCTCTGGCAGGATCTGGCAGGATTTCCATAACAATCTCTAGAAGTCACTGAAGAATTGTCCCAGTACTACATCAAAAAAGCCACAATTGGATTTTGAGTAACCAAAATTCATAAAAAATAGAAAACAGTCTCTTTATTCAAAACATATTTTTTACATCAATAGGGGTTAGAACACAATAAAAAAGTAAGTGGGTAGGCTGGAGTTCCTGATTAATGGTATATTTGTTCTTATAATTTTTATCTTTATGTCTCCACAGGGCAAATTTAAATGTGAATATGATCTAAAAAGTATTTTATTACTATGCCCTTAAAAAAGTTGCACATCTAAATTTCTTGCACTATCCCTTTAAAGCAGATTTCTCTTTTGAATAGTTAGCATTGCATAAATATTCTACCTTTTTCACTTAGCCCTAACTCACAGATTTGACCTAGAAGTAAAGTAAATTCTAAACACACTTTATATATAGTTATATTTGTAATCATTACTTACTATCGTAATTTGCAGAGGAATAGAAAAGGACAGGCTATATGAGGGAATTTCCTGCGCCCATGATCCCCCCCCCCGTATTTCGCCTTTGCTTAGTCCGGAGGAAGGAGGACATATGCCTCTATATAACATTATCATTTTTTTATACTGCTCTGTGCTAACCTGGAAATATCTTCATGGAGTAGAGGCACATTCATACATAAATAGAATACATCTTGTTAGAATGGTTACATTGGTTTATGCATTTCTCGGCTCATGATAACAAGATAGCCTATATATTTTATTTCTCACTTTATTTCTGACATGAGCCTGGTTATATTTTAATTCTCTTTATATTATAGGTATTTTCAGCATTCTGCTGATCTGCCACCTTTTCATCTGACACAGTTTTGAAAAAGAGAACATTGTGGGTGTTTCCTTTGAGATCCAGACAGCTACCTTCCTCCACTTATTATTTTAACAGTTTGTCAGTGTGCCCACATTGGGAAAAGTATGTGATTATGAATACAAAAGTTATCATCTATCTATCAATCATCTCTCTTTATTACATTTACTGAATCTATCTATCTATCTTGAGAAAGGCTTCAATAATGGAGGCTGAAATGTCACTGTTTAGATAAAGCCACTTGGTTCTCCCAAGCTTCGGGAGTGCAGCCAGTTTTTCAGAAATATATCTGTCTCTCCATTTTTAGATTTACAATAAGTGTACATATATATCTATTATATATATCTGAGTGTGTGTTTGCGTGTGTCTATGTATGTATGTATGTGTGTGTATGTATGTATGTGTGTGTATGAATGTACTGTATGTCCGCTAAAGGAATTAGCAGCATTGCGTTTACAATCATCAAATTTTGCACAGCCACTGTCTGTGACTCATGGAATGTCATAGACTAGGTTTTGAATATAAATTTTCCCCTGTGCTTTCCAAAAAACACTTATAAACCACCATATAAAGGAGCCATTGTCAGATGCCCGCTTAAGCAGTTAAAAGCTAAGAAGCTGGTCAACATTTTGCCACAGGTCATTAATATGAGGTCTGAGCTTTGATAGGAAATGAACATAAGACAGCTTATGCGTGAGGTAAGATGGATAGTGAAAGTGAGAGAGAGACGGGCAGAGAGAGTGAGAGACAGAGAGCAGGCAGGAAGAGTGGGAGAAAGGCAGGGAGATCGAGTGAGTGACAGAGAGATAGGCAGGGGGAGTGTGAGTGACAGAGACAGCAAGGGAGAGTGAGAGACAGGCAAGTAGAGTGAGAGACAGACAGGAAGATATGGATACATAGATATACAATATTTTCTTTGTTAACCAATTCTATTTTGTTGTAGCTAAGAGCAGTTATTTACTATCCTCACATGACATGGCAGCAACTCAGTGCATTTAGGCATGTAGACATGGTCAAGACAATCTCCTGCAGTTCAAACCGAGCATCAGTATGGGGAAGAAAGGTGATTTGTGTGCCTTTGAACGTGGCATGGTTGTTTGTGCAAGAATTGCTGGTTTGAGTATTTCAGAAACTGCTGATCTACTGGGATTTTCACGCACAACCATCTCTAGGGTTTACAGAGAATGGTCCGAAAAATAAAAAACATCCAGTGAGTTCTGTGGGCGGAAATGCCTTGTTGATGCCAGAGGTCAGAGGAGAATGGGCAGACTGGTTCGAGCTGATAGAAAGGCAACAGTGACTCAAATCGCCACCCGTAACAACCAAGGTAGGCAGAAGAGCATCTCTGAACGCACAGTACGTCGAACTTTGAGGCAGATGGGCTACAGCAGCAGAAGACCACACCGGGTGCCACTCCTTTCAGCTAAGAACAGGAAACTGAGGCTACAATTTGCACAAGCTCATCGAAGTTGGACAGTAGAAGATTGGAAAAACGTTGCCTGGTCTGATGAGTCTCGATTTCTGCTGCGACATTCGGATGGTAGGGTCAGAATTTGGCGTCAACAACATGAAAGCATGGATCCATCCTGCCTTGTATCAATGTTTCAGGCTGGTGGTGGTGGTGTCATGGTGTGGGGAATATTTTCTTGGCACTCTTTGGGCCCCTTGGTACCAATTGAGCATCGTTGCAACGCCACAGCCTACCTGAGTATTGTTGCTGACCATGTCCATCCCTTTATGATCACAATGTACCCAACATCTGATGGCTACTTTCAGCAGGATAATGCGCCATGTCATAAAGCTGGAATCATCTCAGACTGGTTTCTTGAATATGACAATGAGCTCACTGTACTCAAATGGCCTCCACAGTCACCAGATCTCAATCCAATAGAGCATCTTTGGGATGTGGTGGAACGGGAGATTCGCATCATGGATGTGCACCCGACAAATCTGTGGCAACTGTGTGATGCCATCATGTCAATATGGACCAAAATCTCTGAGGAATGCTTCCAGCACCTTGTTGAATCTATGCCATGAAGAATTGAGGCAGTTCTGAAGGCAAAAGGGGGTCCAACCCGTTACTAGCATGGTGTACCTAATAAAGTGGCCGGTGAGTGTATATATATTTATACAGTATCTATGTATTCTGACACAATGACATATTGTAACAATTTTTATTTTTATAGATATTTGTTTAGAATAGATGACTGTAGTTCTAAAGAAATTGTTCCTATAATGTCAAAATATAATTGTACGTCATTATAAAAATAGCCTTTTTGGGGATTTTGTGCTTTTGCAACCACTGTTCCACCCAAGTCGGTCCCTAATGAGATTTATAGGTCGGTCCTTTATATCGTTTGATTGGTGCAGAGTGTGTTAGTGTCGGTTCTTCCAAGTGTAGAAAATTAGAGGACAAGGTGCTATCTTCCAAGCACTGTTGTAGCTCCTCTGGCCACATGTGTAACCAGCCATGTGTGACCAGGGCCAGATTTTTGTCCTCTGGAAGTAACATTGAAACTTCATATACAATGACTGCATACAGAAATCTGGAAAACCACAAGGAATTAATACAGAAAGTATATTGGAAAATTGTAAAACATTTTATAATACTAACAATAGCATTAACTTTATATAAAAATACAAAAATATTCCACTGCTTCAACATCTTTTTCATCAAATGAATAGTCAGAACAGTACCTCTAAACTGCTTAATTAGAAGCAGAGACTGTTGTATAAAACGTTCCTGCAATGTAGCCTTCGTCCCACTGGAGTAACTCTTTCGTCTCTCGGCTCAAGCTGTGTTGAGGTGTACGCGACAAGTCTTCCAGATCGGAAACCCGACCGGAAGACCGGTCACGTGCACCACAACACAGCTTGAGCCGAGAGGCAAACGAGCTATTCTCAACATCGATTTTCTCAATTACAGTTGAACTAATTTGTACACTACAATATACAGTGCAAACATTTGCGGTCACATGACACTAATAGATCTATAGCTAGATAGGTAGGATTAAATTAAAAAAAAAAATGTATATGCATATACACACCCATTCACATTCATATTCGGTCACTTTCACACCACAAAAGTATTAGAGACTTTTGTTGTGAACTTTTGTTCATATGCACTCTAGCATATCTCCCCTCACATTTAGTCGTTTGAATATTCGAATAACAATGGGATTGGAGATTTTTGGTTGCAGTTCACAAGCACATACACATATCAAAATGAAAGACCAATATGTAGTTGAAAGACGCTTGGTCTGTATTAAGTCAGAGTTAGGGAAAGAACCCCTCTAACAATCTAAGTCCGTCGGAACATGTTTTGTTTTTTTTTTGTATTTTTTTGTTTGTTTTTTCTTCTCAAAAAGTTATGTGGGAGAGAATATAGGCATAGTAAGACAGGTGGATACTGCACAAGGAAAAGTAGGTGTGTGTAGAGATATAGAGGCTGCACTCCTTCTGTCACACAGGTGAAACAAATCACTCGGAGCATGGTGAATGAACAAGGTTTATAAATCTTCTGCTAATTCTGTTTAGTATATATATTTGGGGCTTTTGTATTTATGTATGTACTGTTCACATGTAAGTTTGTGAAATATGTACTGTGGTCATTAAGTATTTAAATACGAGACTGATATTGGACGTCAGCACACGCCCCGGAAGAAGCTGAGAACGGCGAAACCCAGGGTCGGGCGAGCGAGTGGAGCTGGCGTCCAGTTTTGTATACTGTTTTATGCGCATTTTAATCATACTCTTGTGAGTATAACTTTTAAGAATAAAATCCAAGGCTTTAAGAACGTACTATGCGATTTGGTGCCTACTTTCTCTTTTAGTTTTTGCTACCACACTGTTGAGTGAGTTTAAGGAGAAAACTGCACCTTAAGGACGTTCTGAATAGTGACCTACATCTTGTTGCAAAATGTTCCTCATAGGTAGAATATAATTGAAGATCTTTGAAGGAATTTTGAACAACAGCCGTATTGGATTCATTGGGAGCTCCGGTCAGAGTTTTTTTATACTCCTTTCTTTATTGTTTAAAGTGGGACTTGTTGGATCGGTCTCAGACTGTGGTGTTAGCTCCTGTGGTATGGAAGTGTGCTCCACTGTGTTTTTATAATTTTTACATCAGTGTCTACCCCTTACCAAGTGACCTCCAAATACAAGGCAATGTCTAAAACCATTCTCCAATAGGGTTGGGGTAACACCAGTTGTTCAATAGTCTCCCTGCGCATTTTGTCAACCTGATAAAACAGTTCTTGGTTGACTGCCATGTGTGGGATCACTTTATCAGCCCCTGGATAGTGAGGTTTTCCACACACTACTTTAACATTTTCCTTTTGGTTAAGGTGGGATCTCTGAGCTGAGCTGTCCCAAAATTATCCAGTGAAACCTCTAGATCAGGCATAGCTGCCTCCTCTTCCTGCTTCTCAGTCTCATCTGCAAGCACCACTAGTGGAAAATTATCACAACTTTCTATATTACTTTAGCATGGATTGTGGGAAGCAAGCCTGAAGACATTTGTACACTTTTTGCCACAGTTTGAATCTATTTGTGCAGCTGCTTATTGATGTGCTGATGCTACTGTAAGGCAAGATGGTTAGCTTCCACTAGGAGAGCATTGGACTCAGCTTGGGCTCGCAAGCCACCCTCCACAATAAATATATACTAGACATATTCACATGCCCAAGTTAAAACAGTTTGTACATGAGAGAGAATATTTTAATGTCTCTAAAAAAGGGGAAATAACATATTCTCTAGTACACACCTAGGCACCTATTGTAACGGAGTTATTTCAACTCTTCTTTATAAACAACCGTTTATTCTGAAAAGTATTAAAAATGGTCTGCCTTTGACAAGCTATCTGAATGATAGATGAAACTATTCAGTTCCTTTATTTGTCACTTTTTAATCAACGTTACCATTCTCATGTCTTGTGTGTTATTTGTCCTCATGCTGTTTTTGTTCTATTTTTGGCATACAATCTATTGATTACATAAAATGAACTTTCATCAGCAACCAAGTGTTTATTTTATCCAAAGCAAGAAAAAAAAATATATTTTGTTACAGTACGGGCATATTTCACAATCAATTATTCTATTAATATATAAATAAAATGTTTAGTGCTGGTTTTACAAAAAATACACAGATTTAAAGCAATTTGAAGCAATACTGGAGGGTTGTTCAATTTTTTAAATTGACTGTAAATAATTTAAATGTAGTCATATTCTTAATTTAATGATTTGTTATTTAGGGCAGACTTTTTCTCTTTACAGCAGCCTTACGGTACATGCAGGCTCTAATAGCAGTATATGTCACATCGTAGGCAGAAGGCAGCAGATCACGTCAGTCAGGAGCACAGCAGTCTCAGACAGAATTAGATTATAATATTGGTGATGTGGACAGTAGCCCGGGACACAAATCTTCTAGGGGGCCCATGGCCTTCCCAGCCACCCACCAAATTTTAGACAGAAAAGGGTCATCACCCATAAAATCCTCGTACATCTGTTCTTGCTCTCAATATACGTGTACAAAAGAGCCATTTCAGAATCTTTGAAGATCCTGCAAAGGAAGGTCCTGAAACCACAGATTGAAAACAGGTACAAGGGATTCATCTTTCATTCCTCAAGAAGCTTGACTCTAGTACCATATGTAGGAAATAAATCCAGAATTGTAAAGGCTATAATATTCAGACAGCGCAGGGCCAATGGTGGTCTTACTCAGCAGCTGATTGCAGAGATATGTTTTCTCTTAAGACTATAAATAATTTCAGCATTACCATACATCTCATAATACAAATATGTCAATGCAACAGTAAATAGAGGAAATAGGAAGATGGAAGAAGAATTATGGGAACTGTAGTTACCTACATTGAAATTTACATTGCTGCAAAGGCATCGGGGCACATTAACCTACCTGTCCGACTGAGTTCACCTATAGTGCAATTTCCGACAATAATGCACTCTGCGGCGATTCACTAAGATCGTGGACCCGATATCCTGCATGTGTTGCTTCCCCGCTCAGGTCCACCAGCGCTCACCTTCTTCTTCCTGGTGCATGTAAGTGCAACATCTTGCGGCATAATTTGAAAGTTAGATCCTGCGCAAACAGTCAGTTCGTCGGCACGCCCCCCCCCCCCCCCCGATTTTTGACGCATGGAAGCCAGCGGAGCTGCGTCAAAATCACAAGCAACACAATCCCAGCGCAGACTCCTGTTAAATACCTGTCAAACCTGTGCAAATCCTGATAATGGAGAACAGTCTGATGAAAGTGTGATACGTGACCTTTAGTAAATAAGCCCCAATGTGTTCGAAACTGAAAATACAACACTTTCATCTTGCTCCTTCAGTAATCCTTCATGACCAAACCTCTCACTACATCCCAAACATATTTTTTTCAATTTACAGAGCCATATATGGTCTTGTTACTGTTAAATAAAATGTGCGATGTACAGGGAAGTTGAAAAATAATCCAAATGGAGTGGAAGTGACTTTTTCATTATGCAGTCAAAATTATACTTTCCCTTTTACTTCTTAGGTCAGTTAAATTATGGAGATGCTACATGAAAGTGCCATCAATGTAGGAGTTATGTCTTAATACCTAATAACTAAAAAAAAAAAATTCTTAACTTAAAGGACATCTACCACCAGAATGAAGGCTTATAAAACAAGCCCACTTACATGCTGGTGTGTGCCCCTCCTGGCAGGATCTTCTCTTCTTTGAGCTTCCTTTGCTCTTGAAAAATATGCTTTAAAAATTATTCCATTAACTCCTATGGAGTCCTTCTATGGACTCATTTGCATAATTTTAGAAGAGGGCAAAAAACAGAGGGCATAAAAAGCTAAAAGAAGAGCAGATGCTGCCAGAAGGGACAGACGCGCATATGTCAGTGAATTTGGTTTACAATTCCTTTAAGGACTTGGCCGTTTTTTGTTTCCATTTTCAAAAATCCATAACTTTTTTATTTTTCCATGTACAGGGCTGTATAAGGGCTTGTTTTCTGATAACAATTTGTACTCCTGAGTGACAGTATTTTATATTATATACTGTGCACTGGGAAGCAGGAAAAAATTCCATTTTCTTGTTGGCTCTATATTTATGCCTTTCACTTTTCATTCCAAATGACACCTACCCTTCATCCCTTTGGTTGCTATGATCATGGACATATCTTTTTCATATACCATATACACTCGAGTATAAGCCGACCCGAGTATAAGCCGAGACCCCTAATTTTACCACCAAAAACTGGGAGAAACTACTGACTTGAGTATAAGCCGAGGGTGGGAAATGCATTGGTCAAACCCCCCCCCCAGTAGTATACAGCCTGCCAGCCCCCAGGAGTATACAGCCTGCCAGCCCCCAGAAGAATACAGCAGCTCCTAGTAGTATACAGCAGCCCCCAGTAGTATACAGCAGCCCCCATGTAGTATACAGCAAGCCCCTAGTAGTATACAGCAAGTCTCTACTAGTATACAGTAAGCCCCTAGTAGTATACAGCTGCCCCTAGTAGTATACAGCAGCCCCCATGTAGTATACAGCAAGCCCTTAGTAGTATACAGCAGCCCCTAGTAGTATACAGCAGCCCCTAGAAGAATACAGCAGCCCCCAGTAGTATACAGCAGCCCCCCTGTAATATACAGCAGCCCCCATGTAGTATACAGCAAGCCCCTAGTAGTATACAGCAGCCCCTAGTAGTATACAGCCAGCCCCTAGTAGTATACAGCAACCCATAGTAGTATACAGCCAGCCCCCAGTAGTATACAGCAGCCCCTAGTAGTATACAGTATGAGACGAGATGCAATTTATATTTCTGCCATTTTGCAGACTGTACACATTTTTATGAGTTGCGAAATGAAAAAAAAGTGGTGGTTTGTACTTTTTGGGTTCACCACTAAGAAGAACCATGTTTTGGGTAATGGGAATACCTTACATCTTTACATGTTTTTTGACTTAATGGGGCAGATTTACTTACCCGGTCCATTCGCGATCCAGCGGCGCTGGATTCGGGTCCGGCCGGGATTTAATAAGGTAGTTGCTCCGCTGTCCACCAGGAGGCGCTGCTGCGGAATTCACCGAGGCCGGCTGAGTGAAGGTAAGTGCGTCCCGAGCGACACATTTTCCATTTTTAAATGCGGCGGTTCTTCCGAATACGTCGGGTTTTTCGTTCGGCCACGCCCCCGACTTCCGTTGCGCGCATGCCGGCGCCGATGCACCACAATCCGATCGCGTGCGCCAAAATCCCTGGGCAATTCAGGTACAATCGGCGCAAATCGGAAATATTCGGGTAACACATCGGGAAAACGCGAATCGGGCCCTTAGTAAATTACCCCCATTATGTTTATTTTTATATCAGTTCCAAGGAAAGAGGAGTGAGTTAATATTTTTTTTTAATATTTTTTAGAAACCCCTCCCCATTTTTTTAACCCTCGGGAATATGAATACTTCTGCTGTATACTGCAGTAAATATGTCAATCAGATTTTTAGTTTCAATGTCAGATACTTAAGGGTAAATCAAATAGTCCTTGGAATGTGATATTCCTTTGAGAACTTGTATCTAATGTTGACATTAGACTAATTTTCACGGAATGCAACATTTTTCATCAATTGACATGTTCAGGAAACCTGGTGCCTTCTCCCAGGAAAAGCTGTAGTTTTTCATCCATTGAAGAAATGAAATTTGGAGTGGCAGGAGAACATAGAACAGGGATTTCTTAAATTAAAATGGTTGAGTGAGATGAAGTAAATAAAAGGTAATGTGAAATGTACAGAGCACAGAGAAGACAGTGACATTTGTCATATAAAATGTTTAAAATGGGTTTAGAATAAAGTCTAGTTTAAAAAAAACACTATAGTGTCCAAGACTGTGGTTAATTTTTATGGAACATTTAATAAAATGTACATTTAAGAAATATTGATATTTTTACATTTTTAATATTCATATTCAAAAGTGCACTTAAGTTGAGCGTTTCTGCAGTAAAATAAGGTAACTTCATACAGAAATCTAAATGTCGAGTATGAAATAAGCAAATATTTAAGAAGGAAAGGAATTTCTTCACTTATTAAAATGTTCCATCAAATAAATCTCCTTTCATTAATCAGGATAAACACATATGGCAATAACATGGCGGACTACAACTGTACGAACAACCAATCAATCTCCATATTAAATTGTTGGGGTTTTTTTTTTTAGACATAGTGATATAAATAGTTTCATCCTTTATTGGATGGTGCTTGAAATCAAATTAACCTTCTTCTAATATGTCTTTGTCTCTGACAACAACTTCATACTGCTCCTCGTGTCAAATGTTGAGAGGTGCCATTCCCTAGCAACCGGGAAATGCTAATTCACAACTTTGATTAAATTGTCTAGTACAAGCAAGGCCACAGAGCTGCCTTTTTATGCACTGGATTTATTTCTAATTTACAATGCAAAGCAAAGGATATAAGCAAAGTTCTCATAAAGAAAATACCTTCACTAGGGGTTTCATGCAGAGTTCATTGATGTTGTGCACTAGTACTGCACCAAAGCTTTAGTAGCAGAAAGATTAATGGTAAATCCTCAAGCCTTACTTTCATTATTGAACAAAATATACCAATGTTATTCATAGTTATATAAAAGGTTTTTCTTATAAATATACAAGGTTCAACTAAATACCAAGAAACAATATCAGAATAAAAAAACATTTAGGGCGAAAACTTACCTAACAGAAACTGGACAGTTTTTATGAGAGATGCCTGGATAGGGGCATCTCCGGATATTCAGCATGTAATGCCTCTTTGCAGAGATCACCATCTGGCTGTATCTAAAGGAAAACTACCACTTGCGTGGTAGTAATTTAAAGGGGTTGGCCACTTTATAAGCAAAATTTCAAAAGTAATCCCAAATTATTGTAATTTATGTAAAAAATATTGTCCAAGTGGCATAAATAATAATAATTCTTTATTTATATAGCGCACACAGATTATGCAGCGCTGCACAAAGCATGACAAATTGGTCCTTGTCCCCATGGGGCTCACAATCTAAACAACCTAACAGTATGTTTTGGAGTGCGGGATAAAACCCATGCAAACACGAAGAGAATATACAAACTCTTTGGAGATGTTGACCTGGGTAAGATTCAAACCCAGGACCACAGTGCTGCAAGGCAGAAGTGCTATTCACTCAGCCACCATGCCACCCTACTCAGCCACCGTGCCGCCCTGATAATAATTTTATGCTTACCATCATAGGTTCCGAATTCCACTGAAGTATCACTCTCAACATTTCAGAATCTGTGTTCCATCCGTAAAGGCCATCTGCTGGGGAGCCAGTTGCTAAATTATTGTCCTCGGCGGAAATATGCAGGAACATGGAGGCAGTGTAAATTCCGGCATGTCCCTCCATCCAGGGTATTTCTCTGCCAGCATCTACACTGACTCCATGGGGGATATTTATCAGGATTTTGCGCAGATGTCTATGTGTTGGACTTGCAGGTTCCCAACAGTGTATGTGGAGTGTTATATGCCTTCCTATGTTACTTACAGCTGTGTGTGCTCTATGCGAATAGACTGCACCAGTCACACTTATGTTTAACATCTCACGAACTTCTGCCTTTTTGCGATTTTTTTTTTTTCTGCACAGGAAATTCTCATACCTCAAACATAAAATTGAGCAAAAACTTCCCCCTGTGGTAGAAATGGACCCACATACACCACTTCCTATGTGGTGTAGTTTTGCGATTAAATTTGCGCTCTTTTGAAAACTCTCCGTTGATAAATGTGGTGTATTTTTTAAGCCATTGCGTGACTTTATAGTTGCATTTTTTTCTAGCTAAAAAAAATGATGTTTGTGCAAAAATTTGCGACAATTATACGCAAAGAAGATACAGAGGACTAATGATAAATCTCCCCCCATGTTCCTGCACATTTACTACATATGGCTGCAGAAGAGGTCATGTCCTCCTATCCATACACGGGTGGGTTAGCCACTACAAGGCCAGAAGCATTCACCACCCCGGTGCTGCCGAGAAGTATAATATAGCATCTAGAGGGGGATTCATGAACGCACACAGCTCTGGACAAGACCGTCATGTGACTCCCCAGCAGACACCATTTATGGACGAAGCACAGATTCTGAAATGCTGAGTGCGATATTTCAGTGGGATTCAGAACCTATGATGGTAAGCATACAATTATTATTTACAGCACTGGGACAGTAGGGGGCCTTATTTCAATGACTTGGGAGTAGTTTTGAAATTTTGCTTTTAAAGTGGCCAACCCCTTTAAGCTACATATACGCCTGTTGGCATATTTTCCCCTTTCCCTGAAAACATCGCCGTTATTCTTCAAATGCTGGCAAATCTGTAAGAGAAAGACTTTTTAAAATATGCAAATTAGCCTTCGTTGCTGTGTGACATATACAGAGCACCCAAGTTTAATAATTATGCACCTTCAAGCAGTGATACTTACTTCCACTCCCCTGCTGGAGAGCCCGGTGATGTCCTTCAGGAGGCCACTGCTCTCTGTGTGGGAAGACTAATGAAGATATTTTCTGGGTTCAGGGAGGAGACGCTGACAGGTACGTATACGTAGATAAAATAACGAGCAGGCAAGTGGTAGTTTTCCTTTAAAGAGGACCTGTCACACAAATTTTCAGTACTAGAAGCTGCTTACTAAAGTAAAGCAGCTCCTAGTGCTTGAACAAACGCTGCAGTTTTAGAGTGAGGTTTTAGAGTGGAGGTTTCCGGTAATGCTATCTAAAACTGCGGCGGGGTACAGTGTAATTGTCGGACAGCTTGCAAAGCTGTTCGACATATTCATGTGTGCCGCCTGGCACACAGCAGTCACTGCCGGCCTATGGAGCCAGCAGGGCGGTCCAGAGAAGAGACAGTGCCTCGGACCGCCTCCTCATGAATACATCGGACCACTTTGCGAGCGGTGATTACACTGTACCCCGCCGCAGGTTTCCGGTAACACTATCACTCTAACACTGTGGCGTTTGTTCAAGTACTAGGAGCTGCTTACTTTAGTAAGCAGCTCCTAGTGCCGAAAATTTGGGTGACAGGTCCTCTTTAAGGGTGAACTCTTGCCTACCTTTACTAAGTGTTGTCTGACACCATTGATAGAAATGGGCATGTTCTATTATGTTAAACATCCTCTTTCATATTAATAACCTACTCTTTAATCTCCCAGAAATAAGACAGTTTGCTAAGTGTTGTCTCATAGCCTTGGTGTCCTAAACTTAAATCCAACCTAGGGATAAATTTCCTTCTACAAAAGTTTTCTCCTACATTCTAAAACATGTTTTTGTAGCATTCTTTAAGATATGTGCACCTTGATACAAGGTCACACTAACTAGAAAGAATTAAGTTAAAGTTATTTAAACTTCTCATAAAACTATATAAATCAAAAATGCATAAATGACAATAGTAAGCTTTGTGATATCTTCATTAAAGAAATTTGTTTTTGTGACCTTCTTTTTCCTTTGTATTTTTTCCTTTTTTAAAATCATTTATTTTATGATAATCACAATACAACCATCAGTTTATAATGCAAATATACACACATCATGAAATCGTAAAACACTCAGCCAGTTCCAAAACAACGCATTTTGAAAAACACCCAAACATCAAAACAAAAAATTGCCTTTCTTCCTTTCTTAAGCAGTTTGTTTTCAGCTTTCTGTCCTGTATCTACTGACAGCTGAAAGCTAAAAGAACCTGATAAAGTGTTTTATGATTTATCTATTTAGTCTAATCTCCTCAGAGAGTTGAAGTGGATAAAAACTCAGAAGGCTTTAAAATATACTGCTCACAGCAGGAGAAAGAAGCAAAAAAAAGGCAAAGAGAAACTGTGGTACCTGAGCTTCTATGTCTGAGAGGTTCAACTATATATTTATGTTATGAGATGTTTTAAAGACAGCATTATTTTGTGTTATTAAGTGGTAAAGTATATTTTTAATGTGTTACCAGTGCCATTCTATGGTTGCACTGTGAATTCCACCTTTTCCAGTGTTAAGAGGCATTGAAATCAAACAAAAAAAAGGGACAGTATAAAAATTGATCATTATGAAATCAAGTTAGAGTCTAGAGGTCTAACAAATACAGAATAACTAAGCAAATCTTTAGGAAGCTGTACTAAACTTCTGATAAGTTTCCCTGTAAATCTTTACTGTTGTAATATCTTTGCAGCAATTAAAGTCCTTTTACACAAACCACTTGGCCTGTATCAACATCGCCCCTTATTACACAAAAATGTAACCTTTATATAAATGCTGCATTAAATATACTTTTTTCGTTTCCTGGGCAACATGGAGCTAATTACCACCTTCTTCTTAATTTCTCCATGTAGGATTTTGACTTATTTTTATTAATTCAATAAGCCATTATTCTTATGTTAAATATTTGTAACAAATATTTTGTGCACACTATGAAACTTCATCCAACTGAGTCTCTCTAATAAACCACTATCTAATGAGTACTTCACGTTGAGCTTCATCTGTCATGTGTGATTACAACCTATTGTGTGATGGAATGTTGGAAGAGGTAATGTTTTCATAAAAAGCACCCACAATAAATCTATAGCATTACTTTCCATTCTGCAGTACTGTTATAGAGCATAAACAAAATTAGCCACATAATAATTTTGAGACACAACATGAAATTATATACACATGTGTAGGCACACTTCAGTGCGCTGGAGAGGAATAGCGCTGCTCACCTCTCCTCATTCCATAGAGCAGCGCTGGGGAGCCGTCGGGAAGCAAACACACAATAAGGAAAGCTTTTGATTTTGTGCTCCAAGTAAAAAAAAATAAAACAGAAACAGAACAAACACCACAATGCAAGGAATAATCTTATACATGACACAGATCAAAACTAAATAATACCACTAGCCTATGACCTCTACCATTACCGCTGCATCATGACTAAATAATACCACCACACCACTACCATTACCGCTGAATGACTAAATAATACCACCACACCACTACCATTACCACTGAATGACTGAATAATACTACCACACCACTACCATTACCACTGCATCATGTCTGAATAATACCACCACACCACTACCATCACCACTGCATCATGACTGAATAATACCAACACACTGCTACCATTACATCATGACTGAATACTACCACTATACCACTACCATTAACACTGCATTATGACTGAATAATACCATCACACCACTACCATTATCACTACATCATGACTGAATAATACCAACACACTGCTACCATTACATCATGACTGAATAATACCACTATAACATTACCACTGCATCTTGACTGAAAACTACCATCACACCACTACCATTACCACTGCATCATGAATGAATAATACCACCACACCACTACCATTACCACTGCATCATGACTGAATAATACCACCACACCACTACCATTACCACTGCATCATGACTGAATAATACCACCACACCACCACCACTGCATCATGACTGAATAATACCACCACACCACTACCATTACCACTGCATCATGACTGAATAAAACCACCACACCTCTGCCATTACCACTGAATCGTGACTGAATAATACCACCACACCACTACCATTACCACTGCATCTTGACTTAATGATACTATCACACCGCTATCATTAACACTGCAAAATAATACCACCTAACAAATACTCAATAATTAGACAATACAGAAAAATGTAGCAAAATTAAAAATTAAATGCTCTGCAGATAATCTAAGAGATTCTATGATATAATTATATCTGTTTACTTACTCATTACAACCCCTATAACTTCCCCTGTAGTCCGGGATCTCTTCTTCATCTGGCAGAGAACTTCATAACTCCTCCAGCTTTGATGAATTTGCCCCAACATGGCTTCAGCTCTTGGCAGCACATACTGTGCCCTTAAAGATTCCAGAATTGCTTACAGTATGGCTGCATATATACACACAGTACAGGCCAAAAGTTTGGACACACCTTCTCATTCAAAGAGTTTTCTTTAAAAATTGTAATTTCACAACTTAGGTTTAATAAGTTGGATTTCTTGCCTTATAAATGGGGTTGGGACCATCAGTTGTGTTGCGCAGAAGTCAGGTGGATACACAGCGGATAGTCCTACTGAATAGACTGTACAAATTCTTAGTAAAGAAAAACGAGTGGCCCTCATTACTTTAAGAAATTAAGGTCAGTCAGTCCGAAAAATTGGGAAAACTTGAAAGTGTTCCCATGTACAGTTGCAAATACCATCAAGCGCTACAAAGAAACTGGCTCACATGAGGACAGCCTCAGGATAGGAAGACCAAGAGTCACCTCGGAGGATAAATTAATCCGAGTCACCAGCCTCAGAAATCGCAGGTTAACAGCAGATCAGATTACAGACCAGGCCACACAGAGGTCTAGCAGCAGACACATCTCTACAACAACTGGTAGGAGGTGTGCAGCAGCCTTCATGGTAAAACAGCTGCTAAGAAACCACTGCTAAGGACAGGCAACAAGCAGAAGAGAGTATGCAAAGCAGTAATCAAAGCAAAAGGTGGGTACATATTTTCAGTTGTTTCACACGTTTTTGTTAAGTATATAATTCCACATGTGTAAATTCATAGTTTTGTTGCTTTCAGTGTGAATCCACAATTTTTATAGTCGGTACCTTTTATTAAAATTTTGATCTGTCGCAAATTGGCAAAAAAGTGGTGTTTTGGATGCTATTTTCCATTATGGGGTTTACCAATGGGAATAACCTTTTTTAAATATTGATAGATTGGAAAATATGGGATGCAATGATGCCTAACATATTTATAATTTTTATTGTTTATTTTTTTGTATCAGTTCTAGACAAAAGGGGTGATTGTAAAAAAATTGTAATGTTTTTTTTACATTTTTTTTTTACTAATTTTTAGGGTACTTTAACCCTAGTTTATCTAACGGATCCTACCACATACTGCTATACTACAGTATAGTAGTATTTAGTAGTATATTTGCACGTGTTCTTTTAAAATGTCCCAGAGGGAACTCTGGACAATGTCATGGCAACTGATAGTCACTCCCCGATGAAGTCGTGATGTACCCAATCACAACCAAGAGGGCGGTAATCACTTGTTGCCATCAGTTACATGCCGCCGGTAAAGCTTAAACAACTGTGATTTTCGCTAGCACCAATCGCAGTTGTGGTGGGTGTTTGGAATATATGTTGGGAAACGTCACGGTGGCTTAACTGGTAAATCTCAAGAGTTGAAGAAACTATGGACAAAAAGAGCCTCTTCTCCAGAGTCTAACCTTAGACGAACCAAGCTCCCTGGAACTGAAGGAGGAGCGAGGGGATATGGACAGAGCTTGATTGTCATTGAAACTCTTGCTACATGCTCAGCAATTCTTTTTTGTTCAGGGGACCCTGGAGGGAAGCTACAATGATAACACAAAATTCTCCATCGTCTTTCTACTGTATCGGTGTCCTCAGGATGCCAATACAATTAAAAGCTGTGATGGAGCAGGGAACAAAAATTACTGCTTAAACTGCCATGTTGGCACAATGAAATAAATAAGTAAGTAAGTTTTGGTTTGGACGCTCAGCCTCTGAAAGGCTCGCCACCACTGCTATTGGCAATATAAGAATATACCTTCTCTCCAGTGACATAACTTTATGAAGTACAGCAGCTGTGTCCTATTGTCACAGGAGCTTGATGCTACCCAAATACAGCTCTGTCCCATACAATGAACAGAATATAATTTAAGGGAAACTAATAAAAATGATATGGTACATTAAGGCCCAATATCTGTAAGATACAATGTAACTGCAATGTAGTCTACACAATGTAGTCTACATCTGAAAACGGGGAAGGTGAATTTTTGGCAAAAGTTTAAGTAAAGAGTTGAGCAGTTATAGGCACTTTCCTACATCATAATAACAATAATAATTCTTTATTTATATAGCGCCTACAGATTACGCAGCGATCAAATTGGTCCCTGTCCCCGTGGGGCTCACAATCTTAACAACTTACCAGTGTGTTTTGAAGTGTGAGAGGAAACCAGAGGACCCAGAGGAAACCCACGTAAACACGGAGGACCATGGTGATTGGCTGGGAACAAATCTTTTGCAAACATACCAGTCAGTCCCATGTGATGAACAGAATATGATATAAGGGAAACTAATACAAATTATACAGTACATTGAGGCCCTGTATCTGTAAGATACCCATTTACAGTTAAACCAGAATGGTTGAAAAAACCTAAAACTGGGCCAGAGGAGATCATCTGCAACGTAGTCTACACTGTGTAGTCTTCATCTGAGAACAGGGAATGTGGATTTAAGGTGGGTTTCAGGGAACAGGTCACGATAATAGTTGAGCTTAAAGAACAGACATAGGCATGTTTCTACACCATGCAAACAGAGGACCATCTTTTGCAAACATACAAGCCTTGTAGAAACTGGGAAATGCATGAACAATCTCACCATACAGGGAAGCGGAGAATGGTGTGAGGATAAAGAAAGAGATAAAGTTAAACAGAGTAAGTAATCTGGCATTAATGATCATGGGCCGAAAGTAGAAGAGCAACAATGAACAAAGACTAACAATGTTAAATGCTTATCTAATTTCATAAATCACTTGAGTGTTTCTCAGATATACTGTATCTTCTAGTAATCCCCAACAGATTAATTCTTAAAAATCCAACATAGGTCAAGCATACCTTATACCACAGACAAAGATCTGACAAATGGTCAACTATAGAGGAGCTGAGCCATTGGAGGAGCAGCTGGGCGATGTTTTACATGGGATGGGATAGAGCTCTGGGCTGCATAGAAATGCTTGGGGGGGGCACTGAGTCCCTCATTTGTTTACAAAATAAAAGGGAATTGTACACCTTTACAGAAGTCCAAAGGAAAAAGGGAATGTCTTTTGCTATTTGGATTTTGATATAGAAGGCCATATACATGGTTAGTTAAGGGGTCATATCTCAGCCAATAAATTTCTTATGAGTTTTTTCTGTGATGAAAAGATATGTTGTATCCATTTAACTTCAACCATGTACAACACTGCATGTACTGTATCTCTATGGTAGAACAACTTTTAGCAGCACATTTCATCTGATTGCTATTGTAAAAAGTCAAGCTAAATCTCCCCAATGCAAATGGAACCACAAAAATATAGTCTAAACTTTCAAAACGTCTTTGGAAGAAAAGTTAGTTGTGGATAAAAACCATAGAAAGGTTCCATTAGAAATGTGAGAAAGTCTGCAATGAAAGTTGCTAATTATTGTGCCCTCCTCTTCTTTTTTGTCTGTACTTCCAGAATATTGTATTGCACAGATTTGCCTCCAGTTATAACAGTTCTTTTCCAAGAAGAATATCTTACATAATTACAGTACAGTACTACTTTCAGAAGATGGAACAGAAAATATTAATAGTTTAGATCAACTGTATGAGTAAAATAGATTAAACTGCACAACACATACTGTTTGTGCAAGCTGGAACACAATACAGACATAATAAAATTCTCAAATAAAATAATTTGATCCATTGTTCTCATTTAAAGCCAGATAACGCTCCTCGGTGAAAGTTGTTGATCAAACAATGTTTCTTTTTTCTCAATAGTATTATTTGTTCTGAATGAGAACAACATATTTTAGATAAAGACATGACAAGCAATGAAACTGAAATTGTAATGTTTGCAATGTGGGCAACAATGGCAAAACCTAGCAGGAGACTGAAATAATGAGAAACATAAATGAATAATTAATTATGTGGGTACTTTGCTTTTCCATGAATAATGTACTATTTTATAATGCAACCACAATCATTCCACTTTAAAACAAAGCTCCTATTCTTCAGTTCTATATAAATATGGATATAAATTATTTAAAAGAAAACCACAGATTTAATGATGTTACAATATTTCACTCTGTAGGTTATTGGTGTCATTGTAGATTTTACAATGCTATTCCTTTGTTAGGAATAAAGAGTTTATGAATTAAATATAAAATCCTAGCAACTTCCTATAAAAACATTGCGTTGAGCATATGTAAATAAAGTTTTTCTACACATCAAGTAAGAGAATGTTTGATTAACGCAAGTTGCCAATTACCTGGACACATTATATACGGCAGATGAATACAATACTTTCTTAGTGCTAGATAAAATGTATTCATGTTAAAAGCAACAGTAAAATATACAAAGATATAATGATTCACGGTAACTGACCATAAATCCATCAGTAAGATGTGATAAATGTTTCTTGAAAAATACTTATAATCACAGAAGGGCTAGAAACATATTAAAAAATAATCTTTAATTATATAGTTAAAATAATGCAGATAACTTCTGCCAAAATATGCAATTATGGTGTCTTTATATATTTAAAGGCGTGTATAAAGGGGCCACCCTTCCCTTACAACAATGAGGCTTATTTACTAAGGGTTGTGGATCACACTTTCAACGGACTGTTCACGGTTTATGGGATTTGCACAGCTTTGATAGGTATTTCACAGGGCTTTTGCACCCGAACGGATTGTGGCACAGCTGCGTTGGCTTTCATGCAACAGAAATCAGGGGGGCGGGCCGTTGGATGATCCGACGGATTTACAAAGTTGTGACTCTTTTGAGGTGTATCTATATTTATTTTTATTTATGTTTTGAGACCTATTGATGCATATTTTTGCATTCTTAGCTTTTGACCTCTGAAGAGCCGATAATTTTTTGGCGAGGTGCGTAGGGTCTTATTTTCTAACCAGAGTAGTCTGGACTACCGGACTAAGTCAAGACTGTCAGTCATGTGTATAGGAGTATCTCATACACACACAGGCTGCAGGGGGTGCCAGCACCAGGAAGCACATGGAGGAGCCATTACACCAATATACCTCATTATACAGGTTGTCAGTTAAGCACTGGGGGAGTGGCTGTACCTCCCACTCATGAATAAGCTGGACAGCTTGAATATGATAATGACTCATTGGAGATCTAACAGGTCATTTGCATACAGCTTTAGGACCTCATTGCTTAAGTTTACAGGCATGTAGAGGGACAATAAAGGGATAGAGGCTATGCTTTCTAATGGCAATTTATGAAAATATATTTAGTTTAGGGGGTTATTTTGCTGGCGGGTTCTCTTTAACAACAAAAGCATTGATACAGTGCTGTACAATTATATCACAAGGAACTATGGGGTCCCTAATGAAAATAGTCAACTCTGATTTGCATCAACCCTTATTCAGTTGACCATAAGAACTTTCCCATTGAATCTTTTTTCCACAAGAAAAACTAATAAGCAGGGAAATGATCTTAAGGAACATAAATAAACATTAAAAAAGATTAGTGATTTACAAGTAATTCACTCACAAGGAGTTTAAGGGAATGCCAGTGTAAAAAACCAGTATAACAAAGGGTACAAATTAATATGAATATGTTGATATCTCTGCTGTATGTCCCTGCCTTCCAATTGCCTTATCACAGGGTGTGCGGTGACTAAGATATCCATGCTTGTGTTTCATGAACCTGCTGCAGGGGCACAATAATCATGGTCACAGACAATGTAACCATGACCAAGTCCATAGGGTAAGGTACACTGAAGACCAGAATCCACTGTAATCCACTGTATTGCTGCCCTTAGGATGACAATACAGTTGGTTACTTCCTATTCATACGCATCCTGGAGTGTAATGACAGTTGTGGTATGTTGGCAATACAGGCTAGATGTGGCTCAGGAGAATAGAGATCTGTGTTCTACATTGCTTAGAAGAAGGCATTATTCCTACTGTAGGTGCCTTGGGAAAGCACATACTACTTATAGGGTTTTGGTGGTTGTTATTATTTTTATTTAGGACACACTGGAGTGCGTACTATTATAACTGGGGGGAAGTAGCATATTGGGATCATGCTGCAGGAGCATAATTATTATAGGATTGCCTATATGGTATACAGACAGTATATAGTCATCCGGGCTTATTAACTTAGGGTCAGCGGATCACACTTTCGTCACTTTTTTAAAACTTTTCAGGATCTGCGCCGCTTGACAGGTATTTAACTGGAGATTGTGTTGCACGTGATCTAATTGTGGTGCAGCTGCGCTGGCTTTCATGCGACAGAGATTGGGGGGCGGGATATTGGATGATCCGACTATTTCGGACTTAACTTTTAAATTGTGTCGCAAGAAAATGCACTTACATGCACCAGGAAGAAGAAGGTGAAGTCTGGCGGACTTGAGTGGGGAAGCGACACATGCAGGATATCGGGCGCAGAATCTTTGTGAATCATGGCAGAGTGCATTCCAGTCAGACAATGCACTTTCGGGGATCGCATCAGGACACGTAAGTAAATGTGGCCCATCGTGTTTTTAGAAGGTGGCTGTATAAATAGCACTTTTATTTCTTCATGACAGCATTATGGGGTACAATAAATAGGTTGATGGACGTTCACTTATTCAAGCAAAACTATCAAAAAGGAAAAATTTTCAACAATGACTAAAATTTTTTAAATGAAATAATTAACTAAAGTGAAAGTCCCCTAAGCCCCAACGTTCTTTATATACATCTAATAAAGTAGAAAAGACACTAAATCACATTAAAGAAATGCATATTTGTTATCTCCATGTCTGTAGTAATCTGTACAAAAAAACAGAATAATTGTTAATCCTGCTTGGTGAACACCAGAAAAAAACACCAGAAAAACTTGACAAAAATGTAGATTTTTTATCAAATTTCTTTACAAAAAATGTTCCAGAAAGTGATCAAAACAATTTACAAGCTCCAAAATGGTACCACTGAAAAGAACATATTGACACATAAAAACTAAGCCTACAACCAACTCAAATAAAATATGCTTAAACTAAAATATAGTTAAAAATAAATAAAATATAGTTACATTTTTCCTGTCACAGCCGTGCAAATCCCGACAACATCGGAAAGTCAGACGAAAGTGTGTGTTCAGACCCTTAGCTAATAAGCCCCTTTATATGCACATGAGGGTACTTCTACACTCAGGAGACATCATTTTATACATTTTTTCTTTTATCCCTGAGAAAAGTTAGGGGTAAAAGTGACTTTTTGGGGAAAATGTTCTTTTTCTTTTTGGGGGCTAATTGGGTCATATACTTGTAGGGGCAAATACACATATTTGTTTTAATAAATTCTTCAAGGGGTGCAAAATGGTGCCACTTCTCTATTTTGTACTACTAGGGCTCTCCTAATGCATCCTGACACATGTAAATGATGTCTGTCAAATTTGCCTTCTAAGAGGCAAACATTCCTCTTCCCTTCTGAGACAAATACTATCCCCTTGCCTGCATAGCGGAGCAGGTAATGGGGATTTATTATGCCCATTATTATTTACACATTGTACTGTAACTCAACCTTTGTATGATACTTTGCTTGTTGGTTTGTATTTCAATTTGTGTATCTTTGATAAATGTTGATTTATACATAAAATATTTAGGGGTAAAAGTGACCTTTTTTGGGAAAATGTTTACCTTTTTGGGGCCTAATTAGATTATACACTTATAGGGACAAATACTGTACACATATTACACCTTGCAAAATTCTACATAGGGTGTACTTTACAAAATGATTTCACTTGTAGAGGTTCTGTTTTGGTACCAGTAGGGCTCTCCAAATGCATCCTGACACATGAAAAGGTTTTCAGTCATATTTGTCCCCCAAAAACTAAACAGTGCCACCCTGAGCCCGTACAGCAGTGCACAGTGACAACATGAGTATTGGCATACTCAGGAGGAATTGCAGCAAACATTGGATGCATTTTCCCTTTTAACCTAAGGTACAAATTTTGGTGTTCAATTAATATATTGTTAAATAAAATAATTTTTTTTGTAATTTCCCTTTCATTTATTTTTTACCCTCATGAAACACTCAAAGGCTAAACAAACTTTCCAAACGGTGTTTTGAATATTTTGAGGGGGCAATTTCTAAAATGTCTTTTGTGGGAGTTTTCTATCACATAGGCCTTATAACGTCACTTCTAACTAAACTGGTCGCTCCAAAATCATAATCAAAAATCATACCTAAAATTATCCTAATAAAGGAATGGATGTTTGAAAATGATGCCAAGTTAAAGCAAACATATGGAAAAAGTTAGTTATCAAGTTAATTTGGTGATATAACTAACTTTCCAAAAAGTTGAAAATTTTTAATTTGGAAGACATAATTTTTTTGTTAAATAAATATTAACACATTGCCACATTTGCCATGTATGCAATGGAGATTGGGCCCTAAATGTTTTAAGACCCTAGCAACAACCCTAGGTAGATGCTACTTTAACCCAGTTGCCCAATCCTTATGTCTCTAGCATTTGTTGTAGAACAATCATTTTGTATGAAAACAAATCAACTGAAATTTGAGGATTCATCAGACAATCAGCTTATGTGTATGGCCAACTCAAGACTGTACAGCAAAACATTTTAAGAAATGTTATAGGAGCGCTGACTCTGATATGCAAAATATAATTTTTTATCTATTCAAATGATGGGTATTAAATGTAGAACAAATGCACTGTACTTACATGACTACTACTCCATTTACTGTATACTGGACTGAAGGTGATAGTAGGGTTATCATGAACACTCTCACATTTACTATATGTGTTAAAGTGGTAGTCCGGGAATGGGAAATATGATACAAAACCCATAATGCTATAAATAAGTGAATAGAACAAAGCTCAGTGTCATTACTCACAAAATAGAGCATAAATAGTGTGCTTAAATATTATGGTCTTTATAAAGTAGGTGGAGTATCTCAAAGATGGCCACCATCTACAACTACAAGTCCCATGATCCTTCAGTTCTCAGTAATAACTCTTTCCTCTTATGCTCTGCTCTCACTGACAATGTAACAGACTTTATTGCTCTGTTACCATAGTAATGATGTGTGTAACTGCCATCATCGCACACTGCCTCAATAAAGATAATGGGGCACATTTACTAAGGGTTCCCGACCATTTCTGAATTGCGCTGCATTTAACAGGGGTTTTGGCACACGCAATCGGATTTTCATGCGCTGCATTTAACAGGGGGTTTTGGCACACACGATCAGACTTTCATGTGACACAAATCAGGTGGCTGTCCAACAACCCAGCTGATTCGGACTAAGCGCGAGATTTAAAATTCAAATTGTGTCACAAGCCATGCACTTACACACACCGGGAAGAAGAAGGTGAACTCTGGCGTACCTCAGCGGGGAAGCATCACAATCTTATTGAATCGCAACGGACTTCATCCTCGTCGGACAAAGCACCTTGGGGATCGCGACAGGACCGGGTAAGTAAATGTGCCCCTATGTCTCACATCAGCACTGGCCACACTGGATGGACTACAACCAAATGACTACAGCCAAATGTAGTGATGAGGTTCAGGGCATGTCATGTGGACATGTGACCAGTGGCCATCTTCTGTCCTCTGTCTTTTCTACAGGGACTAAGTAATATGGCTTATAACAAGACCAGCAGCATTTTAATTCTTCATAACAGTGTATACCACTTAGAGACGTTTTAAATAACAACTAATTACTGTACACTTGAGCTTATATTTTAATGACCCATTTGAATATGAATTGTGCCTATTCCTGAAATACCCCTTTAAGTTTAACAGCACAACTTCAATACCTTCATTGAGAGGATGAAATGTGGAGCTGTAAAACTTTTGGTAGGATAAATTTACCCTGGATTGAGAATGATGCTTCATCACTGATTTTATTACTGTTTGTATGGTAAGGTCAGGCTAGCCTCCTGGAAACCTGCACCTTGTATACTTTACATGTGCTACTTCAAAATACTATATTTTTGTAATTCTTTCAAATAATATATTAATTTAACAAGGGAATTAGTCAGCCCATGCATAAATGCAAACCTAAACACAGCCACAATATAAATAACTTTAAAGGGTTGGCCACTTTACCTAATTTTATTGTAATGTGTGTGGGGGGAGCTGGATATTACTGAGAACACGAGGTTAAGTGGCCAACCCCTTTAACATCCTAAAATATTTAGTAAGATCATGCATAGCTTGATGCTTTGAGTTATATAAGAGGCATTGCTAATATGATTGTTTTGCTAAATGTATTGCAGCAATTTACACCTTTCTGCCCTTTTAACTGCACAATATGCAAAGTATGAAAAATTGGTTTGAAAAGACTGAAAGTTTCACATTAATGTGCACAAAAATAGAAGAATATAATGAGGCAGTACAAGATAAGATCAAGAGTCCAAAAGAGGAATCTGTTACTAAGCAACATGTCTGGTAACATAGGATATGGAGATCAAAAGGACTGATAACAAGTAAAACTGTAAAAATTAAATCACTTTAAGAATGTTAGGTATAGAAGAATCCTCTACCAAGTATGTTCAGATTATTGGGTTTTACTGTTATTAAGAACTGCATTACACACCTTTTCATGCCAGGAGTCCACTGTATATCTAATATATAAAGTGTATGTGTGTGCTTCTATTTATGTATGTCCCCTAAAGGAATCTGCACCGTCACGCTTACAGTCACCAAATTTGCACAGCCACTGTCTGTGATTCAGGGAATGTCATATACTTGGTTTTGAGCCAAAATTTTCACACTGAGCTTCCCAAAATCCACTTATTAACCACCATATACAGGAGCCATTGTCTGCTGCTGCTGCTGCTGTGGCAGTTGGAAGCTGAGCCGTGATTGGTTGCTGTTCTGCTACAGGTCATTAACCCCTTCCCGCACCTTGACGTGATACTACGTCATAGGATGCGGGTAGTTCCCGCACCTTGACGTAGTATCACGTCATGGCGATCACCCGGGCTCAGAAGCTGAGCCCTTGCGATCGCCGCGGGATCCCAGCGGTACGCGGTAGCTGGGATCCCGCAGTAACAGCCGGGATCGCGACTATCGCGATCCCGATTGTTTAACCCTATAGACGCCGCGGTCATAGTGACCGCGGCGTCTATGGTGCATCGGTGCGACGATCGGCACCCTCCGTGCAGGGCACGGAGGTGCTGATCGTTGCCATGGCAACCCTGAGGCCCGATCAGGTCCCCTGGGCTGCCTATGGCAGCTGCCTGCTAGGATCGTGCACTGTGCACGATCTAACAGTGCAGCTGTCAGCCTATGCAGAATGCATAGGCTGACTATGTCATATGCTGCAATACATTAGTATTACAGCATATTACAATGAACAAGTGATCAAATGATCACTTGTTCATGTCCCACCCTGGGACAAAATAAAACAGTAAAAAAAAAGTTAAAAAAAAAGGTGCAACTAAAAAAAAATTATTTAAAAAGAATAAAAGTCCCCTTAAGTCCCGTCCCATGCAGTAATCAAATAAAACATAAAAAAAAATTAAAATCACCAAAAAAACACAACATATTGGGTATCACAACGTCCGTAACAACCCGTACAATAAAATAAAATGGTCACTGAACCCGTACGGTGAACGCCGTAAAAAAAACACAAAAAAACCTCACAAAAATGATTAAATTTTCACATCTGACCGCATAAAAAGTGCATAAAAAGTGATCAAAAAGTAAAATGTACCCCAACATGATACCAAGAAAAAGTACAGCTTGTCCCGCAAAAAATAAGCTCTAAACCAGCGCTGTAAACAAAAAAATATAAATGTTCTGCCCATTGTTACATGGCGATACAAAAACAAGAAAATTTCTCACAAAATGAGTTCTATATTCTGCAAAACAAGTTAACCATAAAAAAGCCATATAAATGGGGTATCACCGTAATCGTGATGACCCGTAGAATAAAGATAACACATTATTTTTATGGTACGGTGAACGTCGGGGGGGAAAAATGCTAAAAACCATAAACAAGAATGATTTTTTTAACCACCACCAAGAAAGAGTTAATAAAATCTGATTATTAGCTATTGAGCCCCCCCGTAAATGATGTACCTGAAAAGTGGATCTCATCCACAAAAAAATGATCCCCCATATGTCCAAATTACAAAAAAATAAACATTTTATAGCCTGTAAGATGTGACATTGCAGATCTGCTCTGAATGGTGCCTCCTTCCGTTCTATGCCCGGCCGTGCGGCCGTACAGCAGTCACCACCACATATGGGGCATCCTCTGACTCGGGAGACGTTGGGTATCAAACTTTGTGGAGTTTTTTGTCATTTAATACTTTGTGACGGTTTAATTTTTGGCCAAAATTAATATATTGTCTAGAAAAAATGACAGCTTGTAAATTACACCTCCATTTTGTTTTAACCACTGTGAAGCATCTAAAGGGTTAACATACTTCTTAAAGTTGATTTTTTACACATTGAGGGGTGTAGTTTCTAAAATGGCATAAGTTATGGGGGTTTACTGCTGTTTAGGCCTCTCAAAGTCAGTTAAAGCTGAGCATGTGCCTCTAAATAAGGGTTTTGGCGTTTTTCCTAAAAATGAGAAAAATTGCTCCCAAAATTCTGAACCTCCTAACAACCTAGAAAAGAGAGAGGAGGCATAAAACCCTATGCCGATATAAAGCAGACATTCGGGAAATGTTAGTTATAAAGTTACTTGGGTGCTATGACTATCTGCCTGAAAAGCAGAACATTTTGAACTATGAAAATGAAGAATTTTTAGAAATTTTTGCCAAATTTCAATTTTTTTCATAACTAAACAGAAAAGATATAATCAAAATTTTAATATTACTTTGAAGTACAATGTGTGACGGTAAAACAATCTCAAAATCCCCTGGTTAAGTTAAAGTGTCAAAAAGTTGTAACCTCCTATAATGACACAGGGCAAATTTTAAAAATCAGGCCTGGTCCTAAAGGTCTAAAATGGCATAGACACGAAGGGGTTAATATGAGCTTTAATTGGTTCCTATAAGCAATGACTATAAGATGATTATGTGTAAGGTAAGATGTATAGAGATACAGAGAAAGGGGGAGATTTATCAGAAATGTCTGAAGTAAAACTCTTCCAGTTGCCCATGGAAACCGATCAGAGATCATCTGTTATTTTATAAACAGCTGTGGGAAAATGAAACTTGAGCTCTGATTGGTTGCCATGGGCCTCTAGAGATTTATCAGTTCTTCTGATAAATCTCCCCATAGACAATGTGATGGTCAGAGACAGTCACTGGAATGAGAGTTTTGGAGACAGTAACTGGAATGAGAATGTCCGAGACAGTACCTGAAGGAGACTGCCAGAGAAAGTCACAGTGAGAGACTGCCAGAGACAGAAAGTCACTGAAAGAGACTGCCAGAAACAGAAAGTCACTGAAAGAGACTGCCAGAGACAGACAGTCACTAAAAAAGACTGCCAGAGACAGTCACTAAAAAAGACTGCCAGTGACAGAGAAGGTCAGAGACAGAGATGGTCAAAAGAGTTTATAAAAATGGGACAGTCAGTGACATAAACGGTAAGAGACATTCTGGGACAGTCTATAGATACATATAAAATATTTTTTGTAAACCCTTTCTATTTTTTTATAGCTAAGAGCAGTTAGTTACTATCCCAGGCAACACTGGGAGCTACAGCTAGTTATGTATATTTTCCAATGTTTATTTGATGAAAAGACTGTTACCTCTTGGCTTACAGATTATATTGGCTGTCAACTATCCAATAGGGCACTGATTAAGTACAGACTCTTGTAATATGGCAAATTAGACTAAATTCAGAAACCCATGCTACCATTCATATTCAGATTCTTGGGGAAATGGTATTACTCATGTTGTGGAGTAACCCCTTACTAACCACGTTTAGTATGGTTTCTACATCAGTCACTAAAGGGCCTTAGACTGGTTTCTCTAACGGCTTAGTCTAAGTGCTGCATGGGTAACCCGTGTAGGGAAGAGCAGTTGCTCAGGTGTCTTGTCACAGCGGGCCCTGTACCTCAATTATCTCAAAAATCTCACACCAAAAATTCTCAATCCTTGAACCATCCCAAAGAACCTGCAGGATGTCAGCGCTTTGCCTCTCACATCTCAAACAATTGGAATTTTCTTTTAACCCTATGTTAAACATTAAATGTGGTGAACAAGAAATTCTATATAGAATATTAAATTGTGTGCATCTGTGATTAAAGTTAATGGAACATCTAACCACATTCTAATAAATATAAACCCATTGTTCTTCTGTGATCCCACCTACCTGGTTTATCCATTTCAACTGACGTGTTTAAAATTTTGATAATAATATTCCTTAGAAAACGATAAAGCCCAGCTAAATTTTTTGCCACCACCCCCTTACCCAATATAGCTGTGCAATTAACAACATCTTCCACCTTAAACACGTTGTGAATTTTTTCCTTCCTAAAGGCGTGAGAAAATTGCCATAATCTAAATATATCCTTATCCTCAAACAATTTGTGTTGTTATTTAGGGATGGGGTCAGTAGTAAAACAAAGATGTGTAGGATTCAAACTCTGCAAACGCCAAGAATGGTCCTAGATAGAGAATATAGAAAATTAGAATGATTCAATTAAAAAAATAACTAAAAACAATAAGCCAATGCAATATGTAGTATTTTGCATCGTGCAATAAATAACACAATTAAAGTGCAACATACTAAAAAAAAGAATGTAGCTCGATCTAATTATTGGGTAATTTATGGCAGTGTGCAAGAGAAAAATATAAAGACATGTGTTTTATAGTAATTCAGGTCCTAGAAATGAAGTTCTTTTATATATCTGTAAATGTCTGTAAGCTGAGAAGGTGAATTACTACTAAAGGGTCAGGCTAAGTATTCAACTATTACTAGCTATTCTACTACTCTCCGGTTTTGAAAAGCTGCTATATTCTAGAAGCCCTTTTGTGCCTGTCCCCAAAAAAAGTAATTTTCTTCTGAGTTGACCTGTTAATAATAAGCCTTTTTCTTCAAGACCCTGGCATATGCCAGGGATTCATTTTATTTTCCAAATCCTATTTTTGTTCTTTATTTTATAAATAAAAATAAAACTTTTAAAGGTAAAATAAAACAACAATATACAGTGTGTGATGCACACATGAAACAGATGGTCTTTAATTTAGCTCTAATTTGATTAAAAGAAATCCTTAGTGGTAGATTAACCATTAACACTTCTGGGTAGATCCCAGCAGCATGAATAAAAATATATGTTAATTAGGATCTGTGTTCCCTTACTCCCTTAAAGGGGTATTCTCGTCTGAGCATTCACATTCTGTTTCATTAATCTGCCATTTATAAACATTTCTTCAATTAGATGTTGTTATTTTTTTTTTACCTGTGTGAAGATGATTTCTCATAAATGTACTTTAGTGTAGACTTAGTCCCTTGATATGGCCACCTCTGCTAAAGGGATTGCACAAAGAAACAAAATGCAGCCAAAATGTGAGGTGGTCGTAGCCGAGGAAGCTATCTCGTTTCTAAGGGACAACATGACTACATTTATTAGAAATTATCTTCACACAGGAACATTTTTTTTTAATAACATCAAATTGAAGAAATGTTTACATATGGCAAATGAATTAAAATAAATGTGAATGCCCAGATAAGAATACCCCTCTAACTTCATTTTATGTAAATGACTCACAAGAGCTCCAGAGAGCATCACCAGGTTTCTGGTACTACCACTTCTCCTGCTATCTGCCGGAAATCCCACAGGAGCACACAGTATTCAATCTGTGCTGCCATGGTTTCTGGTAGATAGTATGGGTTGGAGTAATAGGAAGCAGGGGAGAAGCCCTCTAGGGCTGTTTAAGAGCTTAGCTCTGGTAAAGCTTTTGCAACTACTATTTGGGACTAAAAAGCTGCATACCACAAATAGTTGCAAAACTAGGTATCACAAATTGGAAAAAAGTAAGATAATGGGGTAAATGTTTCATAGTCTTTTCTTTCTTTGGTGAATTTTTGAGACATTTGGCAGCTCTTTTTTGTATGATCCTGTCTTTTTTCTTGTGATACATGTTCAGTTTTGCCTATCCTGGCAGGCGCCAATTTTGGCTTATTTTTGAGACTTTTTGTTGCAAATGTCTCAAATCCACATGGACCCAATCCATGTGAGGGGGTTATAAACAGGAGTGAACACTACTGTAAATTTGGATTTGAGGCTGTGTCCTGCATTTTTAAGCACTGTAGTTATACCCCAGGGAGATAACAACATACGAGGCTGTGGACACACATGATGTTATGGGTGCAGACACATGTTGCGCTTTGATTGCTTTTTAAGGAGGAGAGGTGATTTGCCTAATTACATTTAACATTTGTGTTTATAAAACGCATAGTAAATGCTATGTAATAATGTCACATTTACATGGCGTTTTCATATTGATCAGAAAAAAAACATGAATTATTTCAAAAATAATACACCGAACCTGTACTGAGAGTTTGGTTTTTCATCATTTATATGCTTTATTTTTCTAATGAAAACTATGTGTAAGGTCATAGTCAAAGACTTCAAACAACTAAGAAGCATAGAAATAAGTAACAATCTCTTTGAGAGCAACATGTATCAAGTACAAAAGAAAATACCTACAGTGACATGGAGTTGTGGTTTCAGCAAGGTCAGAAAACTACATTATAGCATAGGTGAATTTTCTGACTGATTTAAACTTCCAAAATGTACTTCTTTATATCTGACTAAAAACATGTAATGCATTAAAACACTCAGGGCCAGATTCATTAAAAATAGAGCAGAGGTTGCAGTTTGCCATAAAATGTGTCGCACGTTCTTCATGAATCTGGCGCACCCTGTACTGCTCTGGTGGAATGCACCAAATTTTTTGGTGCACCTTCAACATAGGGCGTGCAACACATTTCTGTCTGACTCTTCATGATAAATTTGTTGTGAAGATGCAAAGGAACGTCCCTTTCAGTGCAGATTTTTGTGCAGCCGCACCATGAGTGTCTAGGACATTTTATAAATACCTGTGCACGCAGTTTGCATTAAAAAGAACATTCAAAGTCAGACAGAAAACTGTCGGAGGGGCTTTAATAAATCTGGGCAACTGTGATGCACAGCACTTATCTAATCTTATTCACCAAATTCAAATGTATCAAATATGAAGAGAAAAAGTTTCCATGTCAGCTGTGTTCATCACTAGAGATGAGCGAGCACTAAAATGCTCGGGTACTCGTTATTCGAGACGAACTTTTCCCGATGCTCGAGTGCTCGTCTCGAATAACGAGCCCCATTGAAGTCAATGGGAGACTCGAGCATTTTTCAAGGGGACCAAGGCTCTGCACAGGGAAGCTTGGCCAAACACCTGGGAACCTCAGAAAAGGATGGAAACACCACGGAAATGGACAGGAAACAGCAGGGGCAGCATGCATGGATGCCTCTGAGACTGCTTAAATGCACCATTATGCCAAAATTATGGGCAACAGCATGGCCATGACAA
Source organism: Engystomops pustulosus (assembly GCF_040894005.1). Taxonomy (NCBI): domain Eukaryota; kingdom Metazoa; phylum Chordata; class Amphibia; order Anura; family Leptodactylidae; genus Engystomops; species Engystomops pustulosus. Next base: position 59,732,662 of record NC_092415.1, read on the forward strand.
AGAGACAGAATGAAGCTAGATAGCATTTAAAACATCCAATAATTGACCCTGACACTATAGGGGACGGCATGCAGAGGCAGCGGCAGCAGCGGCAGGCTAGAGAGTGGCATGGCGACATACCCTAAATGGACTCAGGCTTCAAACCAATGGGTGGCAGAGAGGAACCAAAGGAGGTGAGCAAGAAGCGCTCAAATAATATCGGTACATGATAAAAGTTTGCCAGTATATTTTGTGGATTACACCTGAGCAGGGTGGCGACAAAGTTAACATGGAAGCCATGAAAACAACCCAAAATTCTGCCTGACACAGCTCGTTTGATAAGGGGACCATGTATGGAGGCAGTGAACTAGTAGTAGATTAAAGGTGCTGCAGTTAAAACTATGTTAGTTGGATCTTGGCATGGAGCTGGCGCTCCGCTGCCAGGCGAGCTTTCGCCAATCCAAGCCCCTGTCTCTAGGCTACTCCCCAAACAGCACTTCTAAGAACCTTTTGTATAAGATCAAGTATAGTAGCGTTCTTATAAGTTTAGGATATGGCGGGTGAGGGGAATGTAAACAGATGCGCAAGAAGCGCTGAAATAATATTGGTAAATGATAAAAGTTTGCCAGTATATTTTGTAGATTACACAGCAGGGTGGTGACAAAGTTAACAAGTTTGTTGTGGAAGCCATGAAAACAACCCAAAATTCTGCCTGACACAGCTCGTTTGATAAGGGGACCATGTATGCCTACAGTTCATGCCAGTCGCTGCACTGGCTGCCAGTCTCCTTTCGAATACAGTTTAAAATAATAACCCTCATCCATAAAGCTCTGTATAATGCTGCACCCCCCTACCTCTCCTCTCTTATCTCAGTCTATCGCCCAACCCGTGCTCTTAGATCCACCAGTGATTTTAGATTAACCTCTACCCTAGTGCGGACCTCCCACTCGCGTCTCTAAGACTTCTCTAGAGCTGCACCAATTCTATGGAATGCTCTGCCCCGGACTATCAGACTAATACCTAACCTCCAAAGTTTCAAACGTGCTCTTAAAACCCATTTCTTTAGGCAAGCCTATAACACTCATTAACTGCATGAAGTTTTAACTCTTCTACTAACCTGTCCTGTGTCGTCCTCCCATCTGTTATCCAGCAACCAACAGGCACCAGACTTCTCTGCAGTCCCATTCACCCTGGACCTGGTATATAAGATGACGGCTGAGTGGTTCAAGCGACAGCAATTCCATTTATTATATTTTGTTCTATTCCCTAAGAAGAATGGCTTGACCATTAAATATTCTTTTACCTCGTGTTACCCCATCATCTTCATAAACCGTAAGCTCTGGCGAGCAGGGACCTCACTCCTGTTGTTCCATACAAATGTTGTGCTCTGTTACATTACATTTGTATTTGTTTCCTATGATTTGTAAAGCGCTACAGAATATGATGGCGCTATATAAATAAAGATTATTATTATTATTATTATTATTATGGAGGCAGTGAACTAGTAGTAGATTAAAGGTGCTGCAGTTAAAACTATGTTAGTTGGATCTTGGGATGGAGCTGGCGCTCCGCTTCCAGGCGAGCTTTCGCCAATCCAAGCCCCTGTCTCTAGGCTACTCCCCAAACAGCACTTCTAAGAACCTTTTGTATAAGATCAAGTGTAGTAGCGTTCTTATAAGTTTGGGATATGGCGGGTGATGGGAATGTAAACAGATGCGCAAGAAGCGCTGAAATAATATCGGTAAATGAAAAAAGTTTGCCAGTATATTTTGTGGATTACACAGCAGGGTGGCGACAAAGTTAACAAGTTTGATGTGGAATGCCCTGTAATAGCTCTAGGGCGGTGTGCCTTTTATCGCCTAGGCTCAGCAGTTTGAGCACCGCCTGCTGTCGCTTAGCGACGGCACTGCTGCTGTGCCTAGAGCTACCGACTGATGGCGCCATGCCCAGGGATGGTAATTCGGAGGAGGAGGAGGTGGAGGAGGGGTGGGAGGAGGAGGAGGTATAGTAGGCCTTTGAAACCTGGACCGAGGTAGGCCCCGCAATCCTCTGCGTCGGCAGTATATGACCAGCCCCAGGGTCAGACTCGGTCCCAGCCTGCACCAAGTTAAGTGTAGTAGCGTTCTTATAAGTTTGGGATATGGCGGGTGAGGGGAATGTAAACAGATGTGCAAGAAGCGCTGAAATAATATCCGTAAATGGTAAAAGTTTGCCAGTATATTTTGTGGATAACACAGCAGGGTGGCGACAAAGTTAACAACTTTGATGTGGAATCCATGAAAACAACCCAAATTTCTGCCTGACACACCTCGTTTGATAAGGGGACGATGTATGGAGGCAGCTATATGGACGACTTTTGAAGGTAGCAATGGAGACAACGTGTGGAGGCTGCTATGGAGACAATTTAATTTGGATAGTGCCTGTATGTGGCAGTCCAAAAAAGTTTTCAAACCAGAGGAGCAGGTAGGTGGCCCTCCAGAAAAATGAAATAGATTGAGTGCCTGTATGTGGCAGTCCAAAAAAAGTTTTCAAACCAGAGGAGCAGGTAGGTGGCCCTCCAGAAAAATGAAATAGATTGAGTGCCTGTATGTGGCAGTCCAAAAAAGTTTTCAAACCAGAGGAGCAGGTAGGTGGCCCTCCAGAAAAATGAAATAGATTGAGTGCCTGTATGTGGCACTCCCAAAAATTGTTTAAAACAGAGGACCGGGTAGGTGGCCCTCCAGAAAAATTAAATGCATAAAGTACTATAGCTAGAGCCAGTGGGCCCTGTCAAAAAATAGCCAGTTTCCTCTGCTTTAGTGTACAAAGAGGAGGAGAAGGAGGACAATGAGGAGGAGGAGGAGTGCATAAATTATTCAGGTTGAGCTTCCTTCACCTGGTGGAGATTGGAAATTATGAGAAATCCAGGCTTTATTCATCTTAATAAGCGTCAGCCTGTCAGCGCTGTCAGTCGACAGGCGTGTACGCTTATCGGTGATGATGCCACCAGCTGCAATGACCCGCTCGGACAACACGCTAGCGGCAGGGCAGGCAAGAACCTCCAAGGCGTACAGCGCCAGTTCGTGCCACATGTCCAGCTTTGAAACCCAGTAGTTGTAGGGAGCTGTGTGATAATTTATGACGATGGTATGGTCAGCTACGTACTCCCTCACCATCTTTCTGTAAAGATCAGCCCTACTCTGCCGAGACTGGGGACAGGTGACAGTGTCTTGCTGGGGTGACATAAAGCTGGCAAAAGCCTTGTAAAGCGTACCCTTGCCAGTGCTGGACAAGCTGCCTGCTCGCCTACTCTCCCTCGCTACTTGTCCCGCAGAACTACGCACTCTGCCGCTAGCGCTGTCAGAAGGGAAATACTGTTTCAGCTTGTGCACCAGGGCCTGCTGGTATTCATGCATTCTCACACTCCTTTCCTCTCCAGGGATGAGAGTGGAAAGATTTTGCTTGTACCGTGGGTCCAGGAGAGTGAATACCCAGTAATCGATGCTGGAATAAATTCTTTGAACGCGAGGGTCACGGGATAGGCAGCCTAGCATGAAATCTGCCATATGCGCCAGAGTACCAACGCGTAAGAATTCACTCCCCTCACTGGCCTGACTGTCCATTTCCTCCTCCTCCAACTCCTCCAACTCCTCTTCTTCTGCCCATACACGCTGAACAGTGAAGGTCCCCTCTTGTGTCTCGCCAACATTCTCCTCCTCTTCCTCCTCATCCTCCTCCACCTCCACCTCCTCCGATATGCGCTGAGAAACAGACCTAAGGGTGCTTTGGCTATCAACAAGGGAATCTTCTTCCCCTGTCTCTTGTGACGAGCGCAAAGCTTCCGACTTCATGCTGATCAGAGAGTTTTTCAACAGGCCAAGCAGAGGGATGGTGAGGCTGATGATGGCGGCATCGCCACTGACCATCTGTGTTGACTCCTCGAAGTTACTCAGCACCTGACAGATATCAGACATCCACGTCCACTCCTCATTGTAGACTTGAGGAAGCTGACTGACCTGACTACCAGTTCTGGTGGAAGTTGACATCTGGCAGTCTACAATCGCTCTGCGCTGCTGGTAAACTCTGGATAACATGGTTAATGTTGAATTCCACCTCGTGGGCACGTCGCACAACAGTCGGTGAGCGGGCAGTTGGAGGCGGCGCTGCGCTGCCCTGAGAGTGGCAGCATCTGTGCTGGACTTCCTGAAATGCACACAGATGCGGCGCACCTTCGTGAGCAAATCAGACAGATTGGGGTATGTCTTGAGGAAACGCTGAACTATGAGATTTAACACATGGGCCAGGCATGGCACATGTGTCAGTCTGCCGAGTTGCAGAGCCGCCACCAGGTTACGGCCGTTGTCACACACAACCATGCCTGGCTTCAGGTTCAGCGGTGCCAGCCACAGATCAGTCTGCGCCGTGATGCCCTGTAATAGTTCTTGGGCGGTGTGCCTTTTATCGCCTAGGCTCAGCAGTTTGAGCACCGCCTGCTGTCGCTTAGCGACGGCACTGCTGCTGTGCCTAGAGCTAGCGACTGATGGCGCCATGCCCACGGATGGTAGTTCGGAGGAGGAGGTGGAGGAGGGGTGGGAGGAGGAGGAGGCATAGTATGCCTGAAAGACCTGGACCGAGGTAGGCCCCGCAATCCTTGGCGTCGGCAGTATATGACCAGCCGCAGGGTCAGACTCGGTCCCAGCCTCCACCAAGTTAACCCAATGTGCCGTCAGCGATATATAGTGGCCCTGCCCGGCAGCACTCATCCCCGTGTCCGTGGTCAGGTGGACCTTGTCATAAACGGCGTTGGTCAGGGCACGGATGATGTTGTCTGACACGTGCTGGTGCAGGGCTGGGACGGCACATCGGGAAAAGTAGTGGCGGCAGGGGACCGAATACCGAGGGGCGGCCGCCGCCATGAGGTTGCGAAAGGCCTCGGTCTCTACTAGCCTATAGGGCAGCATCTCCAGGCTAAGCAATCTTGAGATGTGGACATTAAGGGCTTGGGCGTGCAGGTGGGTTGCACTATATTTACGTTTCCGCTCCAGCGTCTGGGGTATGGAGAGCTGAACACTGGTGGATGCTGTGGAGGATCGTGGAGGCGACGATGGGGTTTTTGTGCCAGGGTCCTGGGCAGGGGGCTGACTATCAGCTGACACAGGGGAAGGAGCAGTGGTGTGCACGGCCGGAGGTGAACGGGCTTGGTGCCACTGAGTGGGGTGTTTAGCATTCATATGCCTGCGCATACTGGTGGTAGTTAAGCTAGTAGTGGTGGAACCCCTGCTGATCCTGGTTTGGCAAAGGTTGCACACCACAGTCCGTCGGTCATCCGGTGTTTCCTTAAAGAACCTCCAGACTTCTGAAAATCTAGCCCTCGCCGGGGGAGCCCTCGCCACGGGAGCTTCACTACGTGACACATTTGGCGCTGATGCACCTGCTCTGGCCCTGCCTCTCCATCTGGCCCCACCACTGCCTCTTCCAACCTGTTCTGGTCGAGGACTCTCCTCCGTCTCAGAAGCACTGTGTTCACCCGGCCTCTCAACCCAACTTGGGTCTGTCACCTCATCATCCTCCGATCCCTCAGTCTGCTCCCCCCTCGGACTTCCTGCCCTGACAACAACTTCACCACTGTCTGACAACCGTGTCTCCTCATCGTCGGACACCTCTTTACACACTTCTTCCACTACGTCAAGAAGGTCATCATCACCCATAGACTGCGACTGGTGGAAAACCTGGGCATCGGAAAATTGCTTAGCAGCAACCGGACAAGTGGTTTGTGACTGTGGGAAGGGTCCAGAAAACAGTTCCTCAGAGTATGCCGGTTCAAATGCCAAATTTTCCTGGGAGGGGGCAGACTGGGGGGGAGGAGGCTGAGGTGCAGGAGCTGGAGGAGTGCCGATTTCGGTGACATGGGTGGACTGTGTGGAAGACTGACTGGTGGACAAATTGTTCGAAGCATTGTCGGCAATCCACGACATCACCTGTTCGCACTGTTCTGGCCTCAACAGTGCTCTACCACGAGTCCAAGTAACTTCAGACATGAACCTAGGGAGTGTAGCTCTGCGGCGTTCCCCTGCTCCCTCATCAGCAGGTGGTGTCTCACCCCGCCCAGGACCACGGCCTCTGACCCCTGCAGTAGTTGGACGCCCACGTCCCCGCCCTCGTCCTCTACCCCTAGCCCTCGGGTTAAACATTTTGAAAATGAAAGTTATAACTTTAATTTTTTTTAAACTTTTTTTTGTGTTTTTTTGTGTTTTTTAGTTTTTAAAACCAAACGATGCTATCCTATTGCTATGGCTATTTTCTAGCCAAGTATGAAAGCACACTGCTATGCCAGATGAGATGACGCTGAGTTATGAAAAAATAAACGTAGAATAAAAAAGAAATGGCAGACTGTGCCTAATTGAAATCCAACCCCTAATAAATTTTCCCACTTCGGTCTTTGCGATGGATATGTGCGTCACTAAGCGCTAAACACAACGGTCGCAAGTCTCACTACAAATTCCTCACAATTTGGTAGTAGATGCACTGCAGCAAGGACAGCCACCAGCAGATCAACCAGAAATAAAATATATATAACGCTATTGTAGGCGTAAGTAAGCCGTTTGGATTCTCCTTTGGCTATTTTCTAGCCAAGTATGAAAGCACACTGATGAGATGACGCTGAGTTATGAAAAAATAAACGTAAAATAAAAAGGAAATGGCAGACTGTGCCTAATTGAAATCCAACCCCTAATAAATTTTCCCACTTCGGTCTTTGCGATGGATATGTGCGTCACTAAGCGCTAAACACAACGGTCGCAAGTCTCACTACAAATTCCTCACAATTTGGTAGTAGATGCACTGCAGCAAGGACAGCCACCAGCAGATCAACCAGAAATAAAATATATATAACGCTATTGTAGGCGTAAGTAAGCCGTTTGGATTCTCCTTTGGCTATTTTCTAGCCAAGTATGAAAGCACACTGATGAGATGACGCTGAGTTATGAAAAAATAAACGTAAAATAAAAAGGAAATGGCAGACTGTGCCTAATTGAAATCCAACCCCTAATAAATTTTCCCACTTTGGTCTTTGCGATGGATATGTGCGTCACTAAGTGCTAAACACAACGGTCGCAAGTCTCACTACAAATTCCTCACAATTTGGTAGTAGATGCACTGCAGCAACTACAGCCACCAGCAGATCAACCAGAAATAAAATATATATATATAACGCTATTGTAGGCGTAAGTAAGCCGTTTGGATTCTCCTTTGGCTATTTTCTAGCCAAGTATGAAAGCACACTGATGAGATGACGCTGAGTTATGAAAAAATAAACGTAAAATAAAAAGGAAATGGCAGACTGTGCCTAATTGAAATCCAACCCCTAATAAATTTTCCCACTTCGGTCTTTGCGATGGATATGTGCGTCACTAAGCGCTAAACACAACGGTCGCAAGTCTCACTACAAATTCCTCACAATTTGGTAGTAGATGCACTGCAGCAAGGACAGCCACCAGCAGATCAACCAGAAATAAAATATATATATATAACGCTATTGTAGGCGTAAGTAAGCCGTTTGGATTCTCCTTTGGCTATTTTCTAGCCAAGTATGAAAGCACACTGATGAGATGACGCTGAGTTATGAAAAAATAAACGTAAAATAAAAAGGAAATGGCAGACTGTGCCTAATTGAAATCCAACCCCTAATAAATTTTCCCACTTCGGTCTTTGCGATGGATATGTGCGTCACTAAGCGCTAAACACAACGGTCGCAAGTCTCACTACAAATTCCTCACAATTTGGTAGTAGATGCACTACAGCAAGGACAGCCACCAGCAGATCAACCAGAAATAAAATATATATATAACGCTATTGTAGGCGTAAGTAAGCCGTTTGGATTCTCCTTTGGCTATTTTCTAGCCAAGTATGAAAGCACACTGATGAGATGACGCTGAGTTATGAAAAAATAAACGTAAAATAAAAAGGAAATGGCAGACTGTGCCTAATTGAAATCAAACCCCTAATAAATTTTCCCACTTTGGTGTTTGAGGTGGATATGTGTGCTAACGCTTTCCCTGACCAGCAGCAGCTCTCTCCCTAGCGGCATCCAGACACAGAATGATCCGAGCAGCGCAGGCAGGGGCTAGTCTATTCCAGGGTCACCTGATCTGGCCAGCCAACCACTGCTATCGACGTGTAAGGGTACCACGTCATGCTGGGTGGAGTGCAGAGTCTCCTGGCTTGTGATTGGCTCTGTTTCTGGCCGCCAAAAAGCAAAACGGCGGGAGCTGCCATTTTCTCGAGCGGGCGAAGTATTCGTCCGAGCAACGAGCAGTTTCGAGTACGCTAATGCTCGAACGAGCATCAAGCTCGGACGAGTATGTTCGCTCATCTCTATTCATCACCTTACAATTTTCCTTTTTTTCACTTTTTGAGCCTTGAGTCTAACTCTTTAACCTAGCATTGTAATGAATCCTGAAGAGAAGTGGGGCAAGAGATTCATTGATTAAAAACAAATACTTTTCATTTTTATTCAACATGTGAATTATTAATATATAAAAATGGAACCTCTAAAAATGACAGAGTGGGCAATTATGTAGATGCTTGCGGATAGTCTTGGTATTGCAGTGGCTTATAATAGTGAAGATTGTTTTGGTGTTCTAGTGGATGTTCCTCTTATTACTCACATTATTAAATAAAAACTGTCACTTAGATTTCCCCATTTCTTATTCCTACGGGTCTGACAGCAATTTACCACCACTAGGATTAAAGCTATTAGAATTTTGACCTTCTTTATTGTATATGACAAATAGTGATAATTTGACATGGACAGCCTTACATGGTACCTGGATTTCATAATGGTGTATGTGTCAAATTAGGCTCCAGTAAGAGACATTTATTTTGAATGCAACTGAGATACAGAAATATCTCTTAGAGTCCACGAAGTGGGAGAATTCTGGAAACTGAAAAGATTATTTATAGATAATGTACGTCAATTCCTGAAACGATGGAGATATAATTTTATTGAAGCAGCGCGTCGCTTAAGGGAAAGGTTTCCTATTTGCTTGCAAGTGGAGATCCAATTTGAAATCTAGCAAACACTTTCAAAATGTGTCTTTATTCATATTGTCTTAAGTTAGTACTAAGTGGTAAAGCAAAAATCTCAAATAATTTTAAATAACAGAAATATGAACTTATCTGTCATGAATGCTGGAACATTTTTCACCTATTTCTTACTATTAATTTACAGTTATCTTTAGCCTCTTATCATTATGTACATAATGTAATTATCTAAATAGAGTCATGTGGGTCAATCTGATCTCTTCAGTCCTGAAATTAGCTTGGTAGCATCTTGAGAAATATTTAGTTAATGTATTAAGTTACACATAGAGGTGTGTAGGCCAAGTGGCAGGCTAGTCGGCTGTCACATATGAGGGGGTTATTATTATTAGTATTTGCTTATAGAGCACCTTTAATTCCATGGTGTAATCAATAAGGGGTACAGAGCTGTGTGATGGCTTGTTTTCTGTGTAACAAATTGCACTTCATAGTGATGGTATTTAATATTCCATGTGGTGTACTGGGAAGCGGTAAAAAATTCCAAATGCAGTGAAATTGGTGAAAAAACGTATTTGCACCGTTTTCTTGTGGGGTTGGATTTTACGGATTTCACTGTGCGCCCAAAATGACATGTCTACTTTATTCTTTGGGTCTATACAATCACAAGGATACCAAATTTGTATAGGTTTTATAATTTTATCATACATTTACAAGATTTAAAAACTCCTGTCCAAAATTTTTTATTTTTATTTTGCCATCTTCTGGCGCACCTTTTTCATACTTCATTGTACAGAGCTGTGGGTGGTGTCATTTTTTGTGACTTTGAATGTCATTTTCAATGCTACTATTTTTAGGACTGTACAGCCTTTTGATCACTTTTGCGGATATACCTAATGTGGTTATGATTTTTATGGTTTATTTATAGTTATATCCGTTCTAAGGAAAGTGGAGTGATTTGAATTTTTAAGTTTTTTTAATGTCATTTTTTTTTAACTTTAAGCCTAGATTTTTTTTATCGATCCTATCATATACTGCCACACTACAGTATGGCAGTATGTGGGGATTTTCCTCCTCATTCATTACAATGTGCTAATTGCACATTGTAATCTATAGGTTAAAATGCGACAGCCTCGGGTCTTCGGTGACATCACGGGGAGCGATGATCTTCGACAAGATGCTGCCACCATTTTTAGAGCCGTGAGCAGGTTAACTCTCGTGATCGGTGCTAGCACTGAGCACAGGTGCTACTGGTAAGTGTTTGCTACAATATGCAGCAAAGACTTACCGGCTATGGAGAGGGCTCAGCCGCGAGCCCTCTCCATGCACCCGCACCCGATGTGTGACGTACTTTTACATCATATGTCGGGAACAGGTTATAACATGAACAAATGCAAGTGCAAAATACAGAAAACTACAGTGATCAGAAGACAAAAGGAAGGTGGACCCTGCCCATGAGGGCTCACAATAATGAGATTATATGGCAGACATCAAATAAAAATGATTAAGCAGACATCTGTCCCATTTTCATCCTCTGTCTGAAAAGTAGAATGTGCTGATAAGAGTCATTTTATTCCATTTTATCTTTGCTAGTCTGAAAACTGGTGTATTCCTTTTCTAGAAGCCTTGATTTTAATAATTCTTTATTTTATATAGCGCACACAGATTACGCAGCGCTGCACAAAGCTTGTCAAATTGGTCCCTGTCCCCGTGGGGCTCACAATCTACACAACCTAACAGTATGTTTTTGGAGTGTGGGAGGAAACCGGAGTACCCGGAGGAAACTCACGCAAACACGGAGAGAACATACAAACTCTTTGCAGATGTTGACCTGGGTGTGATTCAAACCCAGGACTCCAGTGCTGCAAGGCAGAGGTGCTACTCACTCAGCCACCGTGCCGCCCTAGATTTTCACCACACTCATCAGTCACCTGTGAACTCTGCTCTAGTTTACAGTTAATCTTCTGTGATGGCCAAAATATCACCCTATCTGATGTCAGAGAACTGATACGACAATATTCTGCACCCAGGTAATGACATCTGACCAAACGTTTTGTAGACCAGTGCTCTTGGTCTGCTATAGTCTTACACTGAGTTAGCTAGTGTATATTATTTCTTCTGATTTTGCACTGCATTGTCCTCTTAGTTTTGACCCCTATTTGGCAACTATACTTTTCTGTTTGTATTGTATTTTGAATTTTTGTCTCCTACTGGTCAGGGAAGGACCGGATAATTAGGCTAGGGAACCTGAGAAGGGGGTTTAGTTTCAATGCCC